>NC_086453.1:83280387-84601220 GCF_028390025.1 Pseudophryne corroboree | reverse complement strand
TTCCATACAGATACGGGGTCATTGGTGGAGAGATCGTTTGTCAGCTTGTCCGAGAGATGCTCTTTTGCTAGCCTGATTTCTTTAGTCAGAGAGTTCCTAGTTTGGTTGTATAGTGCTCTATCACCGCTGCTATAGGCCTCCTCTTTGGCCCGACGAAGTTGCCTGAGTTGGGAGTTGAGCCAGGGCTTGTTGTTGTTGTAAATACAGAAAGTCTTGGTAGGTGCACACATGTCCTCACAGTAGCTGATGTAGGATGGGACAGTGTCTGTCAGGTCGGTTGCCGAGGTTTCGAAGACCCCCCCATTCCGTGGAGTCGAAGCAGGCCTGGAGCTTCATCTCAGCCTCGTTGGTCCAGTTCTTAACAGTCTTGACGACAGGCTTAACCGCTCCTAGCTTCTGTGTATAGGTAGGGAGTAGGTGGATGAGGCAGTGGTCAGATAGGCCGAGTGCAGCACGCGGGATAGACCGGAAGGCAGACTTGAGGGTAGTGTAGCAGTGGTCAAGGGTGCGCCCTTCCCCAGTGGGACACGTGACGTTGTTTGTACTTAGGTAGCTCCATGCTCAGGTTAGTTCTGTTGAAGTTGCCCAGCACTATAAGCAGAGAGTCTGGGTGTTTTTGTTCTATATCGGACATGCATACGGCCAGGTGGTGCAGCGCTTCGTTCGCGCAGGCGGGGGGGGGCGGCGTACACTCCCACAAGGACAACTGAGGCAAATTCCCAGGGATTGAGAACAAGGCTGATCGGGGCCAGAGCTGTCGTCACACACGCTCCTTGAAAATGCTTGGGAACGCCTGCATTTTCCCTGACACTCCCAGAAAACGGTCAGTTACCACCCACAAACGGCCTCTTCCTGTCAATCATCATACGAATGGCTGTGCGATTACAATTTTCGCAGCAGCCTGTCACTGATCGGCGATGCGATGTTTGGTGACGCGCATGCACATTGCGGTGCATATGCATGTGCAGTTGATCGCTGATCATCCACTGTGTGAAAACGCACAGCAGCGATCAGGTCTGAATCACCCCCAAAAGCTGAGATTACTTATTGCTGGTGATTAGTAAATTTGAGATAGACTGAAGTACAGATGTGTCCTCCTACACTATTGCTTCAGTCGCCCCAAACATTCCTTCTCAGTGCACCAGGTCCAAGTTCCATTGTTCTTTGTGTACAGAGTCAGATGCCATTGCATTTAAGATGCACATTTGAATGAAAAAGACACCGGGCACTCGCGGCAGGCGTTCGTGCACTGCTAGGCATATTGAGGCTTGGTGTATGAGGGCACACTCTGTATATGGAGCAATAAATACATAGACATTGAACCTAATAACAAATATACACATGAAGGAATGCTATAATGTCATATATAAATAGTAAAATAAAGATCAAAGAGTGCATTACAGTATACACAAACTGAATGGAATCAGCAGAATATATTGTATAAAGAAGAAATTGGGGCTAATAGTTTGATTCGCAAATCGCGATCCAACCGGAATTTTTACAATCGCTCCGCGGGCACATGCGCAGCGCCCGTCCTGTGTATGCATCCGCATTTTCTGTGTGGGGGCCTCAGAAAATGTGATCGCCTCTGCCTGTCAATCAGGGGGCGGGGGCGTTCAACGCTTCGTTTCCCGGGAGGAGACGAAGCATTGTGGGGGCGGTGCGTTGTGAAAACGTAGGCGGCAAAACAGGGGCGTGATCACAGCGGCTGCGTGACTTCACACGCAGCCGCCGCGATTGGGAAGATGGCGGCGGGCCTCCTGCAGGAGCAGCTAAGCTGCGCCAGCAGGAGTCTTCTTTAGTTTCTGCTAACAAGCAGAAATTGCGATGCAATCACAATTTCTGCTTGTTCAACAGGGGGAGGCTCCGGTCAGCATGCTGGGCGTTCCTTGCACAGCGAAGGGCAGCAGCCCCCAGCATGCGATCCAAAGGATTGCAAATTCTGCTAATTAGCAGAATTTGCAATCCTTACTGAATTAGGCCCTTTGTCCACACTTTCCAAGTAGTCTTTTATTATACATACAGATGGTATAATGGTTAGCATTACTGCCTCACAGCCCTGAGGTCATGGATTCAATTGCCCTAACTGTGTGGAGTTTGTACATTCTCCCCGTACTTGCGTGGATGTTCTCCCACAATTCAAAAATATACTGGTAGGTTAATTGACTCCCAACAAAATGAACCCTAGCATGTGCATTTGGTAGGGGATATAGGGCCTTATTCACCTTCAGTTGCAGTGCTGCGATTGTAGTAAAACTGCTGAGAATCACACAGCAAGAGCCGCTCAGCACAGAACAAACCACCCACTGATGCGCTCGCAGAATTGCAGTGCATCGCAAAAATCGAGAGTTGCTACTCAGAATAGTGAGAATGCAGTTGCACTGGGCGCCATGTTTTAAGTCGCAGCAGCTGACTACAGATGCACGCCCTGAAAACGACCATGACACACCTGAGTTTTCTCAGCCACTCCCCGGAAATGCCATGTGAATGCCCGCCGCCTGTCAATCAACATTCGATCGCATCCTGGTCACACGTTTCAATGCATTCGCAGAGCATGCGCAGTCATCCATTAATCGGCCAATTCGCAATTTTGCAAAACTGAAGCTGATCAAGCCTTTTAGACTGTAAACTTCACTGGGGCAGGGACCGATGTGAATGGCCACAATGTTTCTGTAAAGCGCTGTGGAATATGGGTGCGCTATATAATTAACTGATATATATACAAGCTGCCTTTTTATATATACAAGCTGCCTTTTTAAACCACTATATGATTACAGGCATAATGGTAAATGAGAGACTGTAAGTTCATAAATAAATGACTTAATTGTGCCTAGCACCCGGGAATGTATGTGCTGGATGTGGATGTAGGCTGTCCCAATACAGGCCATAAGCAAATGTCAGGAGTTAGTCTGCTGCTGTTTCACCAACTCTCTGCTGTTTTTGCCCTTCTGACCCTGAACTCGCACATATAAATCAGTGTTTGTGGGTCTGAACTGTGGGCCTAATTCAGATCTGATTGCAGCAGCAAATTTGTTCTCTAAAGGACAAAACCATGTGCACTGCAGGGGGGGGCAGATGTAACATGTGCAGAGAGAGTTAGATTTGGGTGGGGTGTGTTCAAACTGAAATCTAAATTGCAGTGTAAAAATAAAGCAGCCAGTATTTACCCTGCACAGAAACAAAATAACCCACCCAAATCTAACTCTCTCTGCACATGGTATATCTGCCCCCCCCCCCCTTGTATTGCACATGGTTTTGCCCATTTGCTAAGAAAATTGCTGCTGCGATCAGATCTGAATTAGGCCCTGTGTGCCAATCGTGTTCAGCATCAGAAATAAATATCCTAGTAGCATAAGACCCAATAAATCAAACTCTGAGTGTAAAATGATAGACATTTGAATAATCTGAAATGTAAACAATAAAAGAAACAGCCATTTAGAATTAGGGACCCTTCAGAAAAGATCATGATCCAAGTTACGAGCGTTGTTGTATATGTACCTCTAAGTAGGATCTGTTTATCTTGTTGGTTATATATTATCTCTGACATTATGTTGATACATGGTTGATTTTTCTCGGTCTTGGTACACAGTGTCTCGCTTTGTGAAGTACACGGGATATGGAAATGCTGCTGGGCTACTTGCTGCCCGCGGACTGTTGGCAGGCGGACGCGGAGAAGGGCGATATTCTGAGGATGAAGACACAGATACAGAAGAATACAGAGAAGCCAAACCTAAGTGAGTGCAGTTCCCGGCCCATTGTGCCCATAGAGTATTATGCAGACGATGTGTGACTGATGACTATGCACCTATGAAGGTTTGCATGAACCTTGCACTTGCAACCACCTATGCCTGCAGAGGCGTAATAAGGCACAGAACAGCTGCTTTTATTATAGCCACATGCCTGGGAAAGCTGTATTTATTTGTGAGTAGTTAGTGGATTGTGCTAAAGGTTGCCAGCACTGGTGGGGCGTTTGTGATTGGCTGTTTGCAAATGCACCATTGATTTTGATTGGTGCATTTATCAGGTATGTATTATACTCTGGTGCGCCAGTTTAGGCCACTGTTTCTTTACTTTTCCCATATACAGATGTATCCTCATTCGCTATTGCTGCAGTCGTGCCAAATATCCCTTCTCGGCGCACCAGGTCCCCTAAGACACTGTTTGCGCCGATCTTTTTTGCTCGAATAAGAATCTGAATCGCACTGCGACAAAACTGCTTCACACAATTGCACTGAATCATTTGGTACGCAACGCTTGTATATCTTTATGCAACTGAGTCTGACTTTGTATAAGAAGTGCTACGATACAGCAGCAGCAGCAGCAGCTTTCTTTCATGCCAAGTTCCGTGGTATTTCGTGTACAGATTTAGACTCCGTCGCGCACAGATATACAAGTGTTGCCACGTGGTGTATGAGCACATCACTGTACTCAAGTATTTGACGTTTCATTCTCAATAGTGAATGTGGATTTGGCATACAAAACAAATTATTTAAAACATGGCGGCGAAATGCAATGCTGTCCGGGTTCACCAGACGTGCGGGTTGCCAGCCGAACTCGGACATTTTTTTTAAAGGGGCAGTCATTTTCAAGGCAAAACCATGCCTTATAAATGACTGCCCCTCTCAAAAAAGTCAGTTCGGCTGGCAACACGCACGTCCGGCGAACTCAGGCGGCATTACATTTCGCCCCTGGTCTTAAATGTGTGTGATGTCTGCCTGGTGTAAACCTGGAACATATGCTGATGTTGCTGACCTGTCATATAACAATTGCAGTTGCAATTTTTTTTGATGAGCCCGAATTGTGCCTGCAAGCATGTATTATACAATGAGTACCATGTAATAAGCTTATAGATGAATCAAAGTGCTTTGGATGAACACGTATCTATAGGATGTGTTCCTTCTACACTTACGTGAAATGATCATGAGACCAGTTACGTTGAGGCCAGGGTCAGACGGTAGAAAACGCTTGACTCCTTTCCCAAGTAACATTATAGCTTGGGCTTTAGGTTAAGTTGAAGTGCTGCAGTCCTGGGCACATTTGGTTGCAGGACCAGGGACTGCAGGAGAGCGGCCGCTATGATCTACAGTGTGACAGCGCTGTGCTGACCTGGCCATAGTGTGCACAGTTCTTCACAGGTGCTTCTATTTCTTTAAGTCATAGTATTGGTACCGTTCTTACCACGTATTCATCTGGAGCTGGTAGGTGGCCCTCAATGAACACCTGCCTGAGTATTTTTTGCCTTGGATTTGGTTCCTCTGCATGACGGTGTCTATCTTCCATCCCAGTCACTGATTTCAAGGCCACAACATTTCATGAGTGCGTGTGTCCTCGTCAGCAGTGACTGAGGAAGGGAGGAACCTCTGAGACATCTCAGACTTTGACAAGAGTGGCTGTTGGGAATTGTTACAACTACTGGCATTATGTTGTGTCGCTGCGGATTCCATTGTTTTGTTCATACATCTTGAAGACTGTGTTTACATCTTGTATTCTTATGTAGCATCAACCCCGTGACGGGACGTGTAGAAGAGAAACAGCCCAACCCTATGGATGGGATGACGGATGAGCAGAAGGAATATGAAGCTATGAAGCTGGTCAGCATGTTTGACAAGTTATCTAGGTGAGAGATCTGTATAGTGTAGTGCCCATAGAACATCTCAAGTTTTATTTATGCATTTTAAGGTACGTAGAGTTTCTGTAATATTAAGGCATTTAGGTAAACCTAATGAGATTTGGGTCGGAATGCATTGCATATTGCATGTGTTACATCCCGCCACTTATCGCATGACGTGTGCATGAATGATTCCAAATATTAATGCAAAGGACAGCAGCTCGGATAAGAGATGTCCTTGGCATTGTGAGGACATTTGGGCTTATGACCTTAGAGTCCTCCTGCGTATGTGCAGCTGGCGGTCTGAGTATGGGCAAGCGCCAGGCAGGTAGGGGATGGATGGACCGTGGGAGATGAGGGATCGTTTTGATCATTGTCTGGAGATTTGTGCAGAAAGGAGCACATAGAACCCTATAGGCAACGCTGTCTAAAGATGGTGTTGCCTATCTGGTACAAGCAGAGCTTGATATATATATATTTAAGTTTTTGTAGGTTTGACTGCATTTTACCATTAGTACAATACATTCTGCCCATAGACACAATGCACATAATATATGGTCAATTTTGCTATCCTCTGATCTAATTAATATTTATATTAGTGAGAGCTACCGTTCCGCAAGTTTAGTTGACATCAGATAAAATGTCAAAGTGCCCATGGCTAGATTATCATGGAACATGGTAGATTACCTACTTGACTTTATAAATTAGCTAACCAAACAATAAGACAGCGCTTCTCACTTTGTAAAAACAATTTTTACTTCATATATATATATTTTTATATTTTTATCACAATAAAGCACCGGCCAGTGCTAAAATACTAAAACATACAAAATAATGTTAAAAATTGTGTTTTGTCACATACAAATACTATATTTTTTTCCACATGAATAAAGTGCACTGTGTAGATGTTATAATCCCTATATGGCTTTAGTTAAAAAAGACACATAGGGATATAGTATACAAATAAACTTTGAATTAATAGCACATAGCAAGCTTATATAAGCCGATCTTCATTAGCTAGTAAGTCCCACATGTGAAGTGTAAGATGTTAATTCAGCAAGCAGCATGAATTTTTTTTAAACCAGTCCACATGCAGGTAAATTACGATGTTAATCAAGCAGATGTCACTGATTAGAGTCCATCCATATTAGTACTTTATAACGTTGTTAGTATAATAAATAAATAGCAGATAAAGCTGAATTCTGCTGATATAAAAGCATATATGTGGGAGGCAGTAATTAAACACTGCAGTCCAAAGTCCACCTAAGGTACATTAGCTGTGTACCTCGGATTGATACCTCTCCTTAATTGATGAAGGGCTTTGCAGCCTGATTCATGGAGACCGGTGGACAGATGAAGACCAGCGCAGTGTTCCCTTTTCGGAAAAAGCCTCTCTCCAATGTAGCAATAACGGCCAAAGGAGCTGTGATAGCAGAAAACGCGTTTCTCCGCCTACCCTCCGGCTTCAGCGGCTTACACACTGAGGAAGCCGCTGAAGCCGGAGGGTAGGCGGAGAAACGCGTTTGACTCTTTGGCCGTCTGAATCACTGCATTCTGCTATCACAGCTCCTTTGGCCGTGCCAATCCGAGGTACACAGCTAATGTACCTTAGGTGGACTTTGGACTGCAGTGTTTAATTACTGCCTCCCACATATATGCTTTTATATCAGCAGAATTCAGCTTTATCTGCTATTTATTGATTATACTAACAACGTTATAAAGAACTAATAAGGATGGACTCTAATCAGTGACATCTGCTTGATTAACATCGTAATTTACCTGCATGTGGACTGGTTTAAAAAAAATTCATGCTGCTTGCTGAATTAACATCTTACACTTCACATGTGGGACTTACTAGCTAATGAAGATCGGCTTATATAAGCTTGCTATGTGCTATTAATTCAAAGTTTATTTGTATACTATATCCCTATGTGTCTTTTTTAACTAAAGCCATATAGGGATTATAACATCTACACAGTGCACTTTATTCATGTGGAAAAAAATATAGTATTTGTATGTGACAAAACACAATTTTTAACATTATTTTGTATGTTTTAGTATTTTAGCACTGGCCGGTGCTTTATTGTGATAAAAATATAAAAATATATATATATGAAGTAAAAATTGTTTTTACAAAGTGAGAAGCGCTGTCTTATTGTTTGGTTAGCTATTTTATCTTTTGGGGAAACTCGGGATCAAGTCCCCTAAGATTAGCTGCCCTCACTTTGTAGGTGACAGCGCCAGGTGTACAGATTTGCATTATTGTTTGTGACTTTATAAATATATCAAATCATAAACGGTTTTGTTTTTTTATTATTGGAACAGGGAACAGATCATCCAGCCAATGGGGGTGACATCTGATGGGAGGTTGGAACCTTTAGATGAGGCTGCGCAGAAGATGCTACAGCAGCAGGAGTCCTCTGACCTGGAGACCGACTCCGACTGATCCATCTCACAAGAGAAGTGCACAGTCCAGATTCCGACCAACACAGAAGCCGAGCCGGAGAATGAGAACCGCGGACAGTTACTCAGATCCCATAAACCACAAGGGGAAACCAAACCTAGATTACTGTAGATGTATCTCTGAGACCTCGGCTGTAGATTGGTCACTGGGACACTTGTAGTGTAACACGTTCCTTCTAGGAGCACCTTCAGCCGTCGAGGACGTGACGATGTGAAACCCCAGCTGCCTGAGGGACTTGGCACTGAGTGCTAGCTGCTCTGCTTATGTAGATGTGTCTTTCTTCCAGCTCGTGAGTCGTCCTCTCCAGAAGTCCAAGGATTTTTAGCACAAAACAAGCATTCCCCACTAGAGAGCAGTGCTGCTGTGGCACAATGAAAGAGATTGGTAGACCCCAGAAGTGTATGAAGTGTTCAGCGTGCCATTACGCTAGTTCTGGCCTGTCTTAAACAGGAAAGTAGTACAGAGAATCATTCACAAAAGAGCACACTACAAGGGGGGGACAGTTGTTCCGAATCTCCCTTACACCATGTACACAATTTAATCCCATCAATACTTTATAATAAAAGCTTTAATGCCAGTTTCTCTATCGTCCTTGTGGATGCTGGGGTTCCTGAAAGGACCATGGGGAATAGCGGCTCCGCAGGAGACAGGGCACAAAAAGTAAAGCTTTCCGATCAGGTGGTGTGCACTGGCTCCTCCCCCTATGACCCTCCTCCAGACTCCAGTTAGATTTTTGTGCCCGGCCGAGAAGGGTGCAATCTAGGTGGCTCTCCTAAAGAGCTGCTTAGAGAAAGTTTAGCTTAGGTTTTTTATTTTACAGTGAGTCCTGCTGGCAACAGGATCACTGCAACGAGGGACTTAGGGGAGAAGGAGTGAACTCACCTGCGTGCAGGATGGATTGGCTTCTTGGCTACTGGACATCAGCTCCAGAGGGACGATCACAGGTACAGCCTGGATGGTCACCGGAGCCGCGCCGCCGGCCCCCTTGCAGATGCTGAAGTAAGAAGAGGTCCAGAATCGGCGGCTGAAGACTCCTGCAGTCTTCTAAAGGTAGCGCACAGCACTGCAGCTGTGCGCCATTTTCCTCTCAGCACACTTCACACGGCAGTCACTGAGGGTGCAGGGCGCTGGGAGGGGGGCGCCCTGGGAGGCAAATGAAAACCTTTTTTGGCGAAAAATACCTCACATATAGCCCCCAGAGGCTATATGGAGATATTTAACCCCTGCCAAGATTCACTAAATAGCGGGAGACGAGCCCGCCGAAAAAGGGGCGGGGCCTATCTCCTCAGCACACAGCGCCATTTTCTCTCACAGAAAGCCTGGAGAGAAGGCTCCCAGGCTCTCCCCTGCACTGCACTACAGAAACAGGGTTAAAACAGAGAGGGGGGGCACTGATTTTGGCGATATTGAGATATATATAAAGATGCTATAAGGGAAAACACTTATATAAGGTTGTCCCTATATAATTATAGCGTTTTGGTGTGTGCTGGCAAACTCTCCCTCTGTCTCCCCAAAGGGCTAGTGTGGGTCCTGTCCTCTGTCAGAGCATTCCCGGTGTGTGTGCTGTGTGTCGGTACGTGTGTGTCGACATGTATGAGGACGATGTTGGTGAGGAGGCGGAGAAATTGCCTGTAATGGTGATGTCACTCTCTAGGGAGTCGACACCGGAATGGATGGCTTATTTAGGGAATTACGTGAGAATGTCAACACGCTGCAAGGTCGGTTGACGACGTGAGACGGCCGACAAACTATTAGTACCGGTCCAGGCGTCTCAGAAACACCGTCAGGGGCGTTAAAAACGCCCATTTACCTCAGTCGGTCGACACAGACACGGACACTGAATCCAGTGTCGACGGTGAATAAACAAACGTATTTCTCATTAGGGCCACACGTTAAGGGCAATGAAGGAGGTGTTGCATATTTCTGATACTACAAGTACCACAAAAAAGGGTATTATGTGGGAGTGAAAAAACTACCTGTAGTTTTTCCTGAATCAGATAAAATAAAATGAAGTGTGTGATGATGCGTGGGGTTACCCCGATAGCAAATATTGGCGTTATACCCTTTCCCGCCAGAAATTAGGGCGCGTTGGGAAACACCCCTTAGGGTGATAAGGCGCTCACACGCTTATCAAGTGGCGTTACCGTCTCCAGATACGGCCGCCCTCAAGGAGCCAGCTGATAGGAAGCTGGAAAGATATCCTAAAAAGTATATACACACATACGGTGGTTATACTGCGACCAGCGATCGCCATCAGCCTGGAGATGCAGTGCTGGGTTGGCTTGGTCGGATTCCCTGACTGAAAATATTTTATTCATATAGAGCATTTAATAGGATGCATTCTATATATATATGTACGTGAGATGCACAGAGGGATATTTGCTCTCTGGCATCAAGATAAGTACGTTGTCCATATCACCCAGAAGATGTCATGGACACGACAGTGGTCAGGTGATACAGATCCCATACGGCACATGGAAGTATTGCCGTATAAAGGGAAGGAGTTAGTTGGGGTCGGTCCATCGGACCTGGGGACCACGGCAACAGCTGGGAAATCCAACCTTTTTTACCCCAAGTTACATCTCAGCTGAAAAAGACACCGTCTTTTCAGCCTCAACCCTTCCTTTCCCATGAGGGCATGCAGGCAAAAGGCCAGTCATATCTGCCCAGACATAGAGGTAAGGGAAGTAGACTGCAGCAGGCAGCCCCTTCCCAGGAAAAGAAGCCCTCCACCGCGTCTGCCAAGTCCTCAGCATGACGCTGGGGCCATGCAAGCGGACTCAAGGTGGGGGGGTAGTCTCAAGAGTCTCAGCGCGCAGTGGGATCACTCGCAGGTTGACCCCTAGATAGTACAAGTATTATCCCAGGGGTACAGATTGGAGAGTCGAGACATCTTCTCCTCGCAGGTTTCTGAAGTCTGCTTTACCAACGGCTCCCTCCGACAGGGAGGCAGCATTGGAAACAATTCACAAGCTGTATATCCAGCAGGTGATAATCAAAGTACCCCTCCTACAACAAGGAAAAGGGTATTATTTTTCCACACTATATTGTGGTACTGACGCCAGACGGCTTGGTGAGACATAGTCTAAACTGAAATCTTTGAACACTTACATAAAAGGTTCAAATCGAGATGGAGTCACTCAGAGCAGTGATAGCGAACCGGAAAAAAGGGGACTATATGGTGTCCCTGGACATCAAGGATTACCTCCATGTCCAAATTTGCCCTTCTCAACAAGGGTACCTCTGGTTCGTGGTACAGAACTGTCAATATCAGTTTCAGACGATGCCGTTTGAATTATCCACGGCACCCCGGGCCTTTTACCAAGGTAATGGCCGAAAAGATGTTTCTTCAAAGAAAAAAGGCATCTAAATTATCCCTTACTTGGACGATATCCTGAAAAGGGCAAGTTCCAGAGAACAGTTGGAGGTCGGAAGAGCACTATCTAAAGTAGTTCTACGACAGCACGACTGGATTCTAAATATTCCAAGAATCGCAGCTGTTTTCCGACGATACGTCTGCTGTTCCTAGGAATGATTCTGGGCATAGTCCAGAAAAAGGTGTTCCTCCGGGAGGAAAAAGCCAAGGAGTTATTCGACCTAGTCAGAAACCTCCTAAAACCAGGCCAAGTATCAGTGCATCAATGCACAGGAGTCCTGGGAAAAATGGTGGCTTCTTACGAAGCGATTCCATTCGGCAGATCTCAGGGGATTTGCTGGACGAATGGTCCGGATCGCATTTTCAGATGCATCAGCGGATAATCCTGTCTCCAAGGACAAGGGTGTCTCTTCTGTGGGGGCTGCAGAGTGCTCATCTTTTAGAGGGCAGCACACTCAGCATTCAGGACTGTGTTCTGGGGACCACGGATACCAGCCTGAGAGGCTGGGGAGTAGTCACACAGGGAAAAAAATTTCCAAGGAAGTGTGGTCAAGTCTGGAGACTTCTCTCCACATGAATATACTGGAGCTAAGGGCAATTTACAATGCTCTGAGCCTAGGAAGACTCCTGCTTCAAAGTCAACCGGTGCTGATCCAGTAGGACATCATCATGGCGGTCGCCCACGTTATCAGACGGGGCGACACAAGAAGCAGGAGGGCAATGACAGCAAGGATTCTTCGCTGGGCGGAAAATCATGTGATAACACTGTCAGCAGTGTTCATTCCGGGAGTGGGCAACTGGGAAGATTTCCTCAGCATAAATGAATTCCACCCGGAAAAGTGGAAACTTAATCTGGAAGTTTCCACATGATTGTAAACCGTTGGGAAAGACCAAAGGTGGTTATGATGGCGTCCCACCTGAAGCGCCAGGTCAAGAGACACTCAGGCAATAGCTGGGACGCTCTGGTAACACCGTCGGTGTACCAGTCGGTGTATGTGTTCCATCCTCTGCTTTTCATACCCAATGTATTGAAAATGATAGGAAGGAGAGGAGTAAGAACTATACTCGTGGCTCCGGTTTGGCCAAGAAGGACTTGGTTCCCGGAACTTCAAGAGATACTAAGAAGGGTCTTGATTCGGCAAGAACCGTGTCTGTTCCGGGACTTACCGCAGCTGCGTTGACGCCAAGGCGGGTGAACGCCGGATCCTAAGGGAAAGAGGCATTCCGGAAGAGGTCATCCCTACCCTGGTCAGAGCCAGGAAGGAGGTGACCGCACAACATTATCACCACTTAGGTGAAAATATGTGCCAGGGTGTGAGTCCAGGAAGGCTCCACGGAAGAATTTCAACTAGGTTAATTTCTACATTTCCTGCAAACAGGAGTGTCTATGGGTCTCAAATTGGGTCCATTAAGGTTCAAATTTCGGCCTGTTGATTTTCTTCCAGAAAGAAATTGGCTTCAGTTCCTGAAGTCCAGAAGTTGTTAAGGGAGTACTGCATATACAGCCCCTTTGATGTCTCCAGTGGCACTGGGCGATCTCAACGTAGTTTTGGGATTCCTAAAAAATCACATTGGTTTAAACAACTCAAATCTGTGGATTTGATATATCTCACATGGAAAATGACCATGCTGTTGGTCCTGGCCTCGGCCAGGCGAGTGTCAGAATTGGCGGCTTTATCTCACAAAGCCATATCTGATTGTCCATTCGGACAGAGCAAAGCTGCGGACTCGTCCCCAGTTTCTCCTTAAGGTGGTGTCAGCGTTTCACCTGAACCAGCTTATTGTGGTACCTGCGGCTACTAGGGACTTGGAGGACTCCAAGTTGCTGGATGTTATCAGGGCCCTGAAAATATAGTTTCCAGGTTGGCTGGAGTCAGGAAATCTGACTTGCTGTTTATCCTGTATGCACCCAACAATGCTGGGTGCTTCTGCTTCTAAGCAGTCGATTGCTCGTGGGATTGGTAGCACAATTCAACTTGCACATTCTGTGGCAGGCCTGCCACAGTCTAAATCTGTTAAGGCCCATTCCACAAGGAAGGTGGGCTCATCTTGAGCGGCTGCCCGAGGGGTCTCGGCATTACAACTTTGCCGAGCAGCTACGTGGTCGGGGGAGAACACGTTTGTAAAATTCTACAAATTTGATACCCTGGCAAAAGAGGACCTGGAGTTCTCTCATTCGGTGCTGCAGAGTCATCCGCACTCTCCCGCCCGTTTGGGAGCTTTGGTATAATCCCCATGGTCCTTTCAGGAACCCCAGCATCCACAAGGACGATAGAGAAAATAAGAATTTACTTACCGATAATTCTATTTCTCGGAGTCCGTAGTGGATGCTGGGCGCCCATCCCAAGTGCGGATTATCTGCAATACTTGTACATAGTTATTGCTAACTAAATCGGGTTATTGTTGTTGTGAGCCATCTTTTCAGAGGCTCCGCTGTTATCATACTGTTAACTGGGTTCAGATCACAGGTTGTACAGTGTGATTGGTGTGGCTGGTATGAGTCTTACCCGGGATTCAAAATTCCTCCCTTATTGTGTACGCTCGTCCGGGCACAGTACCTAACTGGAGTCTGGAGGAGGGTCATAGGGGGAGGAGCCAGTGCACACCACCTGATCGGAAAGCTTTACTTTTTGTGCCCTGTCTCCTGCGGAGCCGCTATTCCCCATGGTCCTTTCAGGAACCCCAGCATCCACTACGGACTCCGAGAAATAGAATTATCGGTAAGTAAATTCTTATTTTTATATCCAGTTCCTATATTGTGCAACTTAGTCACAAAGATGTTGTCTAGATTCTAGTCTATTACACATTGCAGGGAGAAACACAAGGTGATCATCACCTGAAAGGGACACGAGAGCTGGTGATTTGATCTAAGATATAGGTGGCAATGTTGATCTCCAGACTCTGGATCATGGCACAGCTACGCCAGGTGGGCACCAACAGAATGTTACAGTCACAATATATGGATGTCAGAACTGCAATGTTTAATGTCTGTGACAGATTAGCAATGTTTCTGGTGTATTACTTTGTCCTTCTCTCGCTAGACTTGGCTCCAAATGATCAGACTATGAACAAACAGAAAGTCCTACCACACTGAGCATAATTCTGAACACGGAATAAATACTTGTAGCGAATTATCAATGACCTGTTTTATAAAATAGCCAACTATTTCAAAGTGTGTTTCTCTTTTGTTCTTTTTTTGGGGGGGGGGTTTGGACCTATCAGCTCCTAACTGTCATTTCACAGGCTGTGACAGGAGCTGATTGGATGGTACTTTATCTCTCTCTAGGCTTTGACAAGTCTCCCCTTATGTGTCTTTTTGGGTGCGTGCTGTTCCTAAAGGGGCTGAACTGGTCACTTGTGCAGTGCCAGTAACATGGGGGGGGGGGGGGGGGGGTTGCAGTGATTGACAAACAGCTCGGGGCATCAGTTGTCATTTTTTAACCAGAACATAATACAAAATTCATTATTGTGGCATGTTGACTATTTTGCTGTCACTAGTGCAGTGGTCAGTAGTATTGGACATCTATGGCCCAAATTTAATTGAGTGCCAAGTTCTCACCAACTTGTCACCAAGTCTTAGGTTAGCAATTAAGTGACCTTTTTTTACAATATAAAACCAACCTGCGGCTAAATCCATGAAATCTCTGCATCTCACATTCTGTCACATGTTGGCATTATATCTCCATTTATTCCTGATTCAGCATGGATCGCAAAAGCAAAATCTCTCTCTAATGGGCTTTTGAGATCCATGCTGAATCAGGCCCTAAGTGACGATTGTGGCATCTTATACAATGTTGCACCCCAATATATATATATATATATATATATATATATATATATATATATATATATATATATATAAAAAATCATATCACAGAGGCTCTGCACTCACTATATTAACTAACACTAATAAACAGTTTAGTTTTGTATTGATCAATGCATTTAAGCCTGCAGCCCCCGACAAGGGACCCCACTATCATAAAAATAGCTATCACATTAGTGTTAAACATTAGGTATGCTACCTGCTCTAAAGCTCACAGCAGCTTTGCTTATATAGGTGAGACAACTACCAACGCAACTGTTTTAAAGCACCTAGGAGAACAGCTGGCACAAGCTATAATAAAAAAAAGTTAGAATAGGGTGCATGAGAAAATGTGAACACAAAAATATTAGTGCTTAGTGGATCAGAGTTTTTATATCTATCTATCTATATATAATTATTTCTCTAACGTCCTAGTGGATGCTGGGGACTCCGTAAGGACCATGGGGAATAGACGGGCTCCGCAGGAGACAGGGCACTGTAAGAAAGAATTTGGATACTGGTGTGCTCTGGCTCCTCCCTCTATGTCCCTCCTCCAGACCTCAGTTTGAATCTGTGCCCGGACGAGCTGGGTGCTACTTAGTGAGCTCTCCTGAGCTTGCTATAAAAGAAAGTATTTTGTTAGGTTTTTTTATTTTCAGAGAGATCTGCTGGCAACAGACTCTCTGCTACGTGGGACTGAGGGGAGAGAAGCAGCCCTACTCACTGAAGATAGGTCCTGCTTCTTAGGCTACTGGACACCATTAGCTCCAGAGGGATCGTACACAGGATCTCACCCTTTGTCGTCCGATCCCGGAGCCGCGCCGCCGTCCCCCTCGCAGAGCCGGAAGACAGAAGCCGGTGACAGAAGCAAGAAGACTTCGAAATCGGCGGCAGAAGACTCCAGTCTTCATACTGAGGTAGCGCACAGCACTGCAGCTGTGCGCCATTGCTCCCACACTACACCCACATACTCCGGTCACTATAGGGTGCAGGGGGGGGGGGGGGGGGGTGCGCCCTGGGCAGCAATTAGAGACCTCTTGGCAAAAGTGGGCATATATACAGTTGGGCACTGTATATATGCATGGGCCCCCGCCATATTTTTACACAAACGCGGGACAGAAGCCCGCCGCTGAGGGGGCGGGGCTTCTTCCTCAGCACTCACCAGCGCCATTTTCTCTCCACAGCTCCGCTGAGAGGAAGCTCCCCAGGCTCTCCCCTGCAGAAACACGGTAGAAGAGGGTAAAAAGAGAGGGGGGGGCACATAAATTAGGTGCAAAAACAGTATATACAGCAGCTACTGGGTTAACACTAAGTTACTGTGTGATTCCTGGGACATATAGTGCTGGGGTGTGTGCTGGCATACTCTCTCTCTGTCTCTCCAAAGGGCCTTGTGGGGGAACTGTCTTCAAAAAGAGCATCCCCTGTGTGTGTGGTGTGTCGGTACGCGTGTGTCGGCATGTTTGACGAGGAAGGCTATGTGGAAGCAGAGCGGGAACAAATGAATGTGGGATCGCCGCCGACGGCGCCGACACCCGATTGGATGGATATGTGGAAGGTTTTAAATGATAATGTTAATTCCTTGCATAAAAGGTTGGATAAAGCTGAAGCCTTAGGACAGCCGGGGCCTCAGCCCATGCCTGATCCTATGTCGCAGAGGCCGTCAGGGTCTCTGAAGCGCCCACTATCCCAAATTGTTGACACAGATATCGACACGGATTCTGACTCCAGTGTCGATGGCGATGATGCAAAGTTACAGCCTAAATTGGCTAGAGCCATCCGTTATATGATTATAGCAATGAAGGATGTGTTGCACATCACAAAGGAAACCCCAGTCCCTGACAAGAGGGTTTATATGTATGGGGAAAAAAGGCAAGAGGTGACCTTTCCCCCTTCACATGAGCTAAATGAGTTATGTGAAAAAGCTTGGGAATCTCCTGATAAAAAAATGCAGGTTTCCAAACGGATGCTTATGGCGTATCCTTTCCCACCAACGGACAGGTTACGCTGGGAATCCTCCCCTAGGGTAGACAAAGCTTTAACACGCTTATCCAAGAGGGTAGCCCTGCCGTCACAGGATACGGCCACCCTGAAAGATGCTGCGGATAGAAAGCAGGAGGGTACCCTGAAGTCTATTTATACACATTCAGGTACCTTACTAAGGCCGGCGATTGCGTCGGCCTGGATGTGTAGTGCTGTAGCAGCATGGACAGATACCTTATCTGAGGTACTTGATACCTTGGACAAGGATACTATATTACTGACCCTGGGGCATATAAAAGACGCTGTCCTATATATGAGAGATGCTCAAAGAGACATTAGCCTACAGGGCTCTAGAATAAATGCAATGTCGATTTCTGCCAGAAGGGTCCTGTGGACTCGGCAGTGGACAGGCGATGCCGACTCAAAAAGGCACATGGAGGTTTTACCTTACAAGGGTGAGGAGTTGTTTGGGGAGGGTCTCTCGGACCTGGTCTCCACAGCTACGGCTGGAAAGTCAAATTTTTTGCCATATGTTCCCTCACAACCTAAGAAAGCACCGTATTACCGAATGCAGTCCTTTCGATCACAAAAGGGCAAGAAGGTCCGAGGTGCGTCCTTTCTTGCCAGAGGCAGGGGTAGAGGAAAGAAGCTACACAATACAGCTAGTTCCCAGGAACAGAAGTCCTCCCCGGCTTCCACTAAATCCACCGCATGACGCTGGTGCTCCATAGGCGGAGCTAGGCTCGGTGGGGGCGCGTCTCCGAAATTTCAGCCACAAGTGGGTTCACTCCCAGGTGGATCCCTGGGCTATAGAGATTGTGTCTCAGGGATACAAGCTGGAATTCGAAGAGATGCCCCCTCACCGTTACCTCAAATCGGCCCTGCCAGCTTCCCCCTTAGAGAGGGAAATAGTGTTAGCTGCAATTCACAAATTGTATCTTCAGCAGGTGGTGGTCAAGGTTCCCCTCCTTCAACAAGGGAAGGGTTACTATTCGACTATGTTTGTGGTACCAAAACCGGACGGTTCGGTCAGACCCATATTGAATTTAAAATCCCTGAACATATACCTGAAAAGGTTCAAGTTCAAGATGGAATCGCTCAGAGCGGTCATCGCAAGCCTGGAAGGGGGGGATTTTATGGTGTCTCTGGACATAAAGGATGCTTACCTTCATGTCCCCATTTATCCACCTCATCAGGAGTACCTCAGATTTGTGGTACAGGATTGTCATTACCAATTCCAGACGTTGCCGTTTGGTCTCTCCACGGCACCGAGAATATTTACCAAGGTAATGGCGGAAATGATGGTGCTCCTGCGACGGCAAGGAGTCACAATTATCCCATACTTGGACGATCTCCTTATAAAGGCGAGGTCCAGAGAGCAGTTGCTGATCAGTGTAGCACGCTCGCGGGAAGTGTTACAACAGCACGGCTGGATTCTAAATATTCCAAAGTCGCAGCTGATTCCTACAACACGGCTGCCCTTCCTGGGCATGATTCTGGACACAGACCAGAAGAAGGTTTTTCTACCGACGGAGAAGGCTCAGGAACTCATGACACTGGTCAGAGACCTCTTAAAACCAAAACAGTTGTCGGTGCATCACTGCACGCGAGTCCTGGGAAAGATGGTGGCATCATACGAGGCCATTTCTTTCGGCAGGCTCCATGCGAGGACCTTTCAGTGGGATCTGTTGGACAAGTGGTCCGGATCACATCTACAGATGCATCGGCTGATCACCCTATCCCCCAGGGCCAGGGTGTCTCTTCTGTGGTGGCTGCAGAGTGCTCACCTTCTCGAGGGCCGCAGATTCGGCATTCAGGACTGGGTCCTGGTGACCACGGATGCAAGCCTCCGAGGGTGGGGGGCAGTCACACAGGGAAGAAATTTCCAAGGTCTGTGGTCAAGTCACGAGACTTGCCTTCACATCAATATCCTAGAACTAAGGGCCATATACAACGCCCTAAGTCAAGCGGAGACCCTGCTTCGCGACCAATTGGTGCTGATTCAGTCAGACAACATCACCGCAGTGGCTCATGTAAACCGCCAAGGCGGCACAAGGAGCAGGGTGGCAATGGCGGAAGCCACCAGAATTCTTCGCTGGGCGGAGAATCACGTAAGAGCACTGTCAGCAGTGTTCATTCCGGGAGTGGACAACTGGGAAGCAGACTTCCTCAGCAGGCACGACCTCCACCACGGGAGAGTGGGGACTTCATCAAGAAGTCTTCACGCAGGCTGCAAGTCGGTGGGAACTGCCACAGGTGGACATGATGGCATCCCGCCTCAACAAAAAGCTACAGAGGTATTGCGCCAGGTAAAGAGACCCTCAGGCGATAGCTGTAGACGCACTAGTGACACCGTGGGTGTTCCAGTCGGTTTATGTATTTCCTCCTCTTCCTCTCATATCCAAGGTGCTGAGAATCATAAGAAAAAGAGGAGTGAGAACAATACTCATTGTTCCGGATTGGCCAAGAAGGACTTGGTATCCAGAGCTGCAAGAAATGCTCACAGAGGACCCATGGCCTCTGCCTCTAAGACAGGACCTGTTGCAACAGGGGCCCTGTCTGTTCCAAGACTTACCGCGGCTGCGTTTGACGGCATGGCGGTTGAACGCCGGATCCTAGCAGGAAAAGGCATTCCGGATGAGGTGATTCCTACGCTTATAAAGGCTAGGAAGGACGTGACGGCTAAACATTATCACCGTATATGGCGAAAATATGTTGCTTGGTGTGAGGCCAGGAATGCCCCTACGGAGGAATTCCAGCTGGGCCGGTTCCTTCACTTCCTACAGTCGGGAGTGACTTTGGGCCTAAAATTGGGTTCCATTAAGGTCCAGATTTCGGCCCTGTCCATTTTCTTTCAAAAAGAACTGGCTTCTCTTCCTGAAGTCCAGACGTTTGTAAAGGGGGTGCTGCATATTCAGCCTCCTTTTGTGCCTCCAGTGGCACCTTGGGATCTTAACGTGGTGTTGAGTTTCCTGAAGTCACACTGGTTTGAGCCACTAAAAACCGTGGAGTTAAAATTTCTCACGTGGAAGGTGGTCATGCTATTAGCCTTGGCTTCAGCTAGGCGTGTGTCAGAATTAGCGGCTTTGTCACATAAAAGCCCCTATCTGGTTTTCCATATGGACAGGGCAGAATTGCGGACCCGTCCACAATTTCTGCCAAAAGTGGTGTCATCCTTTCATATGAACCAACCTATTGTGGTGCCTGTGGCTACTCGTGACTTGGAGGATTCCGAGTTACTAGATGTGGTCAGGGCTTTGAAGGTTTATGTAGCCAGAACGGCTAGAGCTGGGTGCTCCTGCTTCAAAGCAAACCATTGCTCGCTGGATCTGTAACACGATTCAGCAGGCTCATTCTGCGACTGGATTGCCGCTTCCAAAATCAGTAAAAGCCCACTCCACAAGGAAGGTGGGCTCTTCTAGGGCGGCTGCCCGAGGGGTCTCGGCATTACAGGTTTGCCGAGCGGCTACTTGGTCAGGTTCGAACACTTTTGCAAGGTTTTACAAGTTTGATACCCTGGCTGAGGAGGACCTTGAGTTTGCTCATTCGGTGCTGCAGAGTCATCCGCACTCTCCCGCCCGTTTGGGAGCTTTGGTATAATCCCCATGGTCCTTACGGAGTCCCCAGCATCCACTAGGACGTTAGAGAATATAAGATTTTACTTACCGGTAAATCTATTTCTCGTAGTCCGTAGTGGATGCTGGGCGCCCATCCCAAGTGCGGACTCTCTGCAATACTTGTATATAGTTATTGCTTACATAAGGGTTATGTTTGGTTGCATCAGGGTTGATCTGATGCTCCGTTGTTGTTCATACTGTTAACTGGGTAAGTTTATCACAAGTTATACGGTGTGATTGGTGTGACTGGTATGAGTCTTGCCCTGGATTCCAAAATCCTTTCCTTGTACTGTCAGCTCTTCCGGGCACAGTCTCTCTAACTGAGGTCTGGAGGAGGGACATAGAGGGAGGAGCCAGAGCACACCAGTATCCAAATTCTTTCTTAAAGTGCCCTGTCTCCTGCGGAGCCCGTCTATTCCCCATGGTCCTTACGGAGTCCCCAGCATCCACTACGGACTACGAGAAATAGATTTACCGGTAAGTAAAATCTTATATAAAAAAAATGTGTATATATAATATATACACATATACATATATATATAGAACAATCAGTAGCACTCCACACCTCCATGTGTAGCTATCATAAAATCCGCTAGTGCCCTCCAGGTGTAGCGGAAATCATCTTTCTTACGATGTACATCGTAGTTGGCGGCGGTACTCACATCATAGTAAAAAGGACTGAAGCCCACTCACGTTTTCAGTCTTAACACTCAGCATGTAGGTACTTGAATTGTAATAATATTCACAAAAGTTCCATTCTTACGCAGTAAACTGAAAGGAAATAAATTGGAATTTATAACCACAACAGAGCACTTATAGTGTAGTAGATACAGCAAAACCTTATAATGTAGGCTGCGTAGTTAAATGCTTTAATGGCAAGTGCATCTGATGTGTTGAACCAAAATTGTGAAGACCACTCACAAAATAGTACAGCAAGTACACCATACAGATCTTCAAATTGGAAATAAACTGGACAATTACAGTGAAATAAGCAGAGGCAATAGTTTAGTAATAAAAAAATAAACAGTATAAAAGTACAAAAACTTGTACATAAGGTAAATACATAAAAGTTTATCTGGTGTGTTATCTACTGGAGACATTGGGGGTAATTCCAAGTTTATCGCAGCAGGATTTTTGTTAGCAATTGGGCAAAACCATGTCCAATGCAGGGGAGGCAGATATAACATGTGCAGAGAGAGTTAGATTTGGGTGGGATGTGTTCAATCTGCAATCTAATTTGCAGTGTAAAAATAAAGCAGCCAATATTTAACCTGCACAGAAATAAAATAACCCACCCAAATCTAACTCTTTCTGCACATGTTCTATCTGCCTCCCCTGCAGTGCACATGGTTTTGCCCAATTGCTATCAAAAATCCTGCTGCAATCAACTTGGAATTACCCCCATTGTGCATGCACTGAATAGCAAATCTACAGTCAGGTCCATAAATATTGGGACATCGACACAATTCTCATATTTTGAGCTCTATACACCACCACAATGGATTTGAAATGAAAGAAACAAGATGTGCTTTAACTTCAGACTTTCCGCTTTAATTTGAGGGTATTTACATCCAAATCAGGTGAACAGTGTAGGAATTACAACGGTTTCTATATGTGACTCCCACTTTTTAAGGGAACAAAAGTAATGGGACAAACTAAACAATCCTAAATCAAACTTTCACTTTTTAATACTTTGTTACAAATCCTTTTGCAGTCAATTACAGCCTGAAGTCTGGAACGCATAGACATCACCAGACCCTGGGTTTCATTCCTAGTGATGCTCTGCCAGGCCTCTACTGCAAATGTCTTCAGTTCTTGCTTGCTCTTGGGGCATTTTCCCTTCAGTTTTGTCTTCATCAAGTGAAATGCATGCTCAATCGGGTTTAGGTCAAGTGATTGACTTGGCCATTGCATAACATTCCACTTATTTGCCTTAAAAAAAACTCTGGTTGCAGGGGGGCGTGGCTTGTGGCCTGACTGAGAGGACGTGCCCCTGGAGAGCTCCGCTGGTCCAAGCCCCTATAATACATTAAAATTGCCCTTACGTTGCCTACATCTCCCAGATATTGTCCCATATTAACATCTACAACTGGGGACACTTGGGGAGCAAGCTGCGGAGCCGGAGCACAGGCTTGCCCTGTGCTTGCAGGTTGCGGCCCTCCCTGTGAGGTGAAGCCGGGACCTCAATTTTCATCCACCCCCGCCCAAGAGTGATCGACTTCCGTCCGCTTTAAAAATCATGTAGGAACCTACCCCGCCGTCCTGCTGTGTGCCCCTTGCCTGGGGAGACCTGGACGTGGAGCCGAGGTGAGCCTGGGTGCCCCGGGAGCTGCAGGGCCGGAGACAAACAGCGCTGCGGAGATCCGGTGGCGGCGGCCATCTTGGATGTGGCGTCTGCTGGAAATCAGATGCTGCATCGTAGTAACCAACCGGCGGGCCGCGACGGTGACAGAGGGGACCTGGCGGAGGGCGCTGAGGAGACCAGGAGCATCGGGAGGGTCTGGCCCCACAGAGACTAAGCTGTGATAACCAGTGGGGAAACTCACTGCACATTGCGGACGGCGGCCATCTTGGAGGTGGCAGGACAGGCCCCTCTCCTCTGAATTGTGCTGCCCCTGCTGGAGCTATATGGAAACAAGTTCCTTGCCCTAACAGATTTATTTAAATTGCTTTAACAGTCCAGATCCTTAAACCTGTAGCTGCTGGTATACCTTTCCATACACTCAGGGAAGGGAGTGTGATAAACCGGGACGCTCTCCTGGGGATCCCTCTCACTGATCTCACAGATAAATAGGACCTAGGTCCTGTAAATTATGTAGTATTACGGATGCCTGACTTTCCCCCTCACCTGGACCAATTGTTGAACACGTAACATCCAAGTAGACCATTCTCGATACCAATCCTTAAACGGACGTTTTAATCCTACCAGATATTATGAGCAGAGCGAACACCAGGGCAAAAAATCCGGGAGCTTCACAAGATATCTCGCAACATTTCTCACGCCGGGAAAAACTGTCTGAAACCTCATCTCCACCCCCACCGATGCCTACCCCCATTATGGATCAGACGGAAGCACCTTCAACCAAGGCGGACATTCAATCCCTTCAGAACATGATCTTAGACCTTAAGAACTCTTTCACGACAGCTCTTCAGTCAGCGATCGGGGAATTAAAATCAGATATGGCGGCTCTAGACTCCCGCACAACCGCGCTGGAATCACGGGAAGACCACCAACAAAATTTCCGCAAACAAGTGGGCGAGGACATGAGTTACCTATCCAGCGAGCTGGAACTCCTCAAGGATAAAGTTGAGGATAGCGAAAATCGCGAAAGACGGAATAATTTACGCGTCCGCAATATCCCCGAATCTGTCTCAACATCCGAACTGGAACCATACCTTCGACGCTTGTTCCTTCACTTGGTCCCGTCGCTTACGGATTCTGCCATCTCGATAGAGAGAGCGCACCGCGCCCTGAGACCTAAACCGAAGGATTCGGACCCTCCCCGCGACGTCATCCTCCGGTTTCTGTCCTTCAAGATTAAAAATAGTATCACACTGGCGTGCAGGAATTCAACCACAATTTTATTTGAAGACTCCCGGATTCAGATCTACCAAGATTTGTCACCGGTGACCATTGCTAAACGGCGTGATCTACGTACCGTTACCTCTACACTGCGCGACAATGGTTACAAGTACCGCTGGGGTTTTCCTTTTCGCCTCATTGTGGAGATTGATGGCAAAGTTCACACCATCCGCTCTCCTGATGAAGGGGACAAGCTTCTTCGAAAGCTGCAGTTGTCCCCAGCTGTTACTTCATAGATATGTCGCTCATTACGTTTACGTTTAAACTCTATGTTTTTGTAACGTTTAGTATAATTGATTTTGCTCTCAACTTTGCTCAACTGCCATGTAATCCATGATTTAGATACCGTTTTAGTACACTAACGACCCTTTTACCTTTTTCACACAATGTTCTTGTTGGCGGACCTTTATATACTCCACGCATTGCTGCGTTGTTGTTTCGCCGGTCTGGCCGGCGGTTCGGAGACATGGCCCTGTGAATGGAGTTCTGGATTGACTCCTTTTCTGACGCCATGGAGCCTGTCTCTGGACGCCGACCTGTTCGGCGACTTTACTGTATGCTCTGGTGTTATTATGTTATTATCCTATTGATACTAGCTGTAACATGATTACTTTTTCTTTAGCGTTTTGTATCCAAGACTGTTCCGCTCCAGAGTTAAGTCTTAGTTAGCTACATGAAGGTCCATTATTTTTGTTTATTAATGGTCTCGGGTGGGGGGTGTCAGTGCTCTGTCTTGATACATCCTCCCCCGACTCATAGGGATCAAAGGTACATTCAAACATAGTGGGTTGATACCCTCTTTTGCTATACTGCATTTATATCCCGCAAGTGAGCTCTTTCTCTTTTCTAGAGCTCAATCTTGGCAGTCGAGTATCCTGCCTCTTGGATACTACGCCTGCTTATTTCTTATTTGTTTCTCTTTCTCCTATTTTCTTCCTCCCTTAGGCCCCCGTTACAGTACAGCTGCAAGTTGACATCTCTGTATTCACAGACAGACAGACCTAGTTATTAAGTATTGTTCGTGTACAGTAACATACATTTCCATTTCCCCCTTTCTATTTTTCCTTTCTGTTCTTCTCGTCCACCTTAGCAGAGTCCGGGACCCTAAAGATTTCCAGCGAACCACTCCCTCTCTTGCTTCAACCATGCTGATAAAACATGCCTGTCCATCAATGTCAAGGGACTGAATACTCCCCAGAAGCGCTCTCATCTGCACAGATCTCTTAAAACGTTAAAAGGTGACGTGATTTTCTTACAGGAGACACATTTGAAAGCTGACTCCCATCCCTCCCTGACATCTAAACAATTTCCCACGGCCTGGTACTCCAATCACACAGCAAAAAGACATGGGGTGGCCATCTTGGTAAGAGGGTCAGTCCCTTTCCAATTTCTAGATTGTAAACGTGACAATGAAGGACGCTACATAATGGTGCGAGGAAAAATTGGACACGAGGAGGTTACCTTGGCTAATCTATACTCTCCAAACACTGCCCAATCCAAATTCTTCCGTAAGTTTTTTCACGACCTTTACTCATATAGATGAGGCAAAACACTTGTCGGAGGTGACTTTAATATGGCTCTCGCAAACATGGACAGATCCGGCCCTTTGCGTAGTGGTCAAACCCTAAACTCCTCAGTATTACACAGGTGCATGGCCGAGGCTGGTTTGTTCGATGTATGGCGTTTTCTTAACCCGACCACCAGAGACTACACTTTTTATTCCAATCCACATGATGTGTACTCTCGCATTGATATGTTTTTGAGTTGTGCACCCCTTTCCCGGACCGCTCACTCTTCCTCGATAATCCCACTTACCTGGACTGACCACGCAGCATTAGCTGCGACATTTGACATTTTTGATATCCCTGACGGTAGACCGACATGGAGACTTAACGAGACGTTATTGAAGATCCCTCAGTTCCAAGACTTAATTAAAACTGAGCTTCGGGAATATTTTGCGGTTAATGTGGAAAGTGATTGCAGCATAGCCACTATATGGGAAGCCCATAAGGCAGTCATCAGGGGATCTGTTATCCAATTTGCATCCCGCCGTAAGAGAAACCGGGAAAACCAAATTGCTTTTTTAACAAATAACATTGCAACATTGGATCAGGAACACAAACGTACACGCTCTAAAAAAACTCTAGCCGAACTTTCTAAAGCACGCGATGGCCTACAATCACTTTTGGCGGAGAACATTGAGCGCTCACTTCGATGGGCTAACCAATCGTTTTACGACAAAAGTAACAAAGCACACACTTTGTTGGCCAATCGCTTACGTGCCAAAAAGACTAACCAATGCATCCACTCTATTAGACAACCCTCAGGTAATATTACTTACGACCCCAAAAAAATTAATAGTGTCTTTTTTGATTATTATAAGACACTTTATAATCTTGATCCCCCGTCCGACCCTTTAGCACAAGCCGACCAGACACAACAATATCTAGACACATGCGCTCTCCCTCGGTTAGACGAGGAGACTAACTCTGCTCTCAATGCTGATATCTCTGCTGAGGAAATTGAGGCTGCATTAAAAACCCAGAAGCCTTCTAAAGCACCTGACCCGGATGGCTATCCGATGGTGTACTATAAAACCTTCGCCCCTCAACTCATTCCTCACATGGTTTCTTTGTTTAATAAAATACTACAGGGCACACCTTTTCACACTGACTCCACGACGTCCCGCATTATAGTAATCCCAAAACCCGGAAAGGATCCCTCGCATTGCTCAAATTACAGACCCATATCTTTGATAAATACCGATCTCAAACTTTTTGCCAAAATACTGGCATCACGCCTAAACGCTGTCCTGCCATCACTAATAGATCCTGACCAAGTGGAATTTGTTCCCGGCCGCCAGGCCTCGGACAACACCAGACGTATTGTTAATTTGATTCATCAAATAAACTCGACGAAAACACCAGCGATTGCTTTGGCACTAGACGCCGAAAAGGCATTTGATCGCATCTCTTGGCCCTTTTTGTTTTCTACCTTATCCGCATTTGGCTTCCATGGTCACTTTATCACAGCAATAGCGGCTCTCTATTCTAACCCCTCATCCGCGGTCCTGACCAATGGCTTGAGCTCACATCGATTTAACCTGAAGAATGGTACTCTGCAGGGATGCCCTCTCTCACCCCTACTTTTTGCTCTATGCATTGAACCTCTTGCGGCCCGAATCAGACTTAATACTGACATTGGGGGCGTCACAGTGGGACAGAACTCGTATAAAATATCTTTGTTTGCAGATGACGTATTCTTGACTCTCTCTAACCCTCTGATTTCTCTCCCTAACCTACAGAAGGAACTACTTTTATATGGTTCCCTCTCAGGCTACAAAATAAACCACACCAAATCCGAGGCCCTTACATTTAATGTTCCATCCCATACCCATATGATTTTAACTTCCTCTTTCCCTTTTCTTTGGAGACCTTCGGCTATTAAATACCTTGGCATCTTTATTACTAAATCCTACACCAGCCTATATCAGGCTAATTATGTTCCCATGATTAAAACTCTCACTCAAGACCTAGATAAATGGGACCGTTTATTTGTTTCATGGATCGGACGGATCAATGCCCTAAAAATGAATCTCCTCCCCCGTATTCTTTACCTGTTTCAGACCATTCCAATAATGGTGCCCCGAGTGACTTTGGCGTCCCTGCAATCACTGTGCAACAAATTTATCTGGGCTCATCGTAAATCTCGATTACGACGAACAATGTTGACTAAGAGTGCCACCTCAGGTGGTTTGGGATACCCTGACCTTCAGGCTTACTTTAACGCCTGTCATCTTAACCACATAGTATCCTGGCACTCCCCCCAAGGGATAAGAAAATGGGTAGATATCGAGAATTCAATATATCAGGGTGTCCCCCTCGACTCTCTTACATGGCTCCCCAGGTCCTGCAGACCAGCCTCGGCCTACTCAGTCCCCACGATTAAATTCACCCTCGGACTGTAGGACAAACTCCGCAGCACCCACAATCTATCTTCATACCCCTCACCTTTATCACCCATTTGGGGTCACCCCGCCTTTCCCCCAGGATGCGAGCGAAGAATAGCTGCCCCATGGCAATCCCAGGGTATTACGAGATTTATCCATGTTAAAGGCCACTCAGCACCGACCTCTTTTGGAGACATTCAAGAACGCTTTGGTATCCCATCCTCGTGTCAATACCATTATGTCCAAATTCTTAGCTTCCTCAAATCTCAGCTTAAAACTACCCCTTTGAAACCACCCACCTCCTTTGAACATATGTGTTTACGTTCAATTGGCAAAAAGGGGAATATCTCAACAATATACAACTCAATCTTGGCGCCAGACCCCCCAATCCGTGAATCCCATGAATTAGCTTGGGAATCAGATCTCTCCCATCCGTTGGAAGACGATCAATGGGAGGAAATCAGAATGCGCATCGCTAAAGCTTCTATTAGTGTGGCACTTAAGGAAACATGTTATAAGGTCTACACCAGGTGGTATCTGGTTCCCTCCAGACTTCACTCCATTTTCCCCACGACATCAAACCTGTGTTGGAGACACTGTGGAGAGGAGGGCACCTTTTTTCACATATGGTGGACTTGCCCCTCTATCCGCCCCTTCTGGAACACGGTTGGAGCACTTATTGCTCAAACCTGCGGGCATAACCTTGATCTCTCCCCTGAAATTGCTTTGCTTCACGCCCCCATACCGTCACTACCCAAAACCCAAGACAAGCTAACCATGCAACTTTGCATGGCGGCTAAAGCACTGATCGCTAAATGCTGGAAAGATCATAAACCACCCTCCAAGGCTGTACTGTTGACCAAGATTAACCACATAGCCAATATGGAATACATTACAAGCCTAAGGAATAACACTGTGGCTCAGTTCCACAACACCTGGTCTCCTTGGTACCTCGCACGTTCTTTATTGATGCCCGGACTCTGCTAATACTGCTAGCATTACTATTACCTCTAGCACTCCAATTGTCCCTCCCTATGTTATTAAAACAGAAGACTGTTCCCAACCTCTTGCTTCCCTATAGGGAACTTTCTCAATGTTCCTCCTCTATTAACATTCGTTTTCTTGCTTCTTCACTCCCTTCCTCCTCTTTCTCTCTCTTGCTTCCATCCTCCATAGGTTTATACTCTGTTTTGATATAGAATCGATCCGATAAATGAAAAATAAAATGAGACTGATCAGGTACACATTCGGACTTACACAAGGCACATTTTGTTAATACCGGTTAGCCTGTATCACCATAGAATTGTCTTTATTATGCTGGTATAATATGTACACCAACTGTCTTCATGTTCATTACCTCAACCTGTACAACTTTGTTACTGTTACTGTTTTGGACACTGACCAGTCTCAATAAAAATTCTAACTTTAAAAAAACAAAAAAAAAAACTCTGGTTGCTTTCGCAGTATGCTTCGGGTCATTGTCCATCTGTACTGTGAAGCGCCGTCCAATGAGTTCTGAAGCATTTGACTGAATATGAGCAGATAATATTGCCCGAAACACTTCAGAATTCATCCTGCTGCTTTTGTCAACAGTCACATCAATAAATACAAGGGAACCAGTTCCATTGGTAGCCATACATGCCCACGCCATGACACTGACACTACCACCACCATGCTTCACTGATGAGGTGGTATGTTTTGGATCATGAGCAGTTCCTTTCCTTCTCCATACTCTTCTCTTCCCATCACTCTGGTACAAGTTGATCTTTGTCTCATCTGTCCATAGGATGTTGTTCCAGAACTGTAAAGACTTTTTCAGATGTTGTTTGGCAAACTCTAATCTGGACTTCCTGTTTTTGTGGCTCACCAATGGTTTACATCTTGTGGTGAATCCTCCCCCCCCCCCCCCCCGCTCCCTCCACTAAAAAAAACAGCACTAAGCAGAGGCGCCTATTCAGTTTCAAGCTCATCGCCATTACAGAGGGGGCGGAGCTTGTTCCCGCTCTGCACAGCGGCTTCGGCATCCCCCAGCTCACCGGCCACGGCTCGCATTGCCGGAGGGGGATGCGGGTCCCCCCCCCCCCGCTCCGATGGCGCTGGAGTTGTTTACTTTCAAATTGGGCGCCATAGCGGGGGGGCGGAGCTTAATTCCGCTCTGCACAGCGGGTTCAGCGGCACTTGGGTTCAGCGGCACTTTGCCGGCGGGGAATGCGGCGCCCCCCGCTCCGATAGCGCTGCAACTTGTCAGTTTTAAATTGAGCGCCACAGCGGGGGGGCGGAGCTTAGTCCCGCTCGGCACAGCGGGTTCAGCGGCACTTGGGTTCAGCGGCACTTTGCCGGCGGGGAATGCGGCGCCCCCCGCTCCGATGGCGCTGCAACTTGTCAGTTTTAAATTGAGCGCCACAGCGGGGGGGCGGAGCTTAGTCCCGCTCGGCACAGCGGGTTCAGCGGCACTTGGGTTCAGCGGCACTTTGCCGGCGGGGAATGCGACGCCCCCCGCTCCGATGGCGCTGGAGCTTGTTAGTTTTAAATTGAGCGCCACAGCGGGGGGGTGGAGCTTAGTCCCGCTCTGCACAGCGGGTTCAGCATCGCCCGCTCCCCGCTGTGATTGCGCTGGAGTTTGTTAAATTTAAAATGGGCGCCATGATGTGGGGGGCGGAGCTTAATCCCGGAGGTCCTCAGCTCCCGGCGGCTCTGCATGCGCTGGCGGCCTTTTCCTCTACCCGGATTCCGCTGCTTGCTGTGAAAGTGTTTTTCAGAGAGACAGGTACTAGAGTGATAAGCCCAAGTACAAACTATTACATTTTACAGTAATAACACTTTGCTCTAACTTCACACCATTCCCTTGCCCTGCGCTAGCTCCGTTGATTTTTCATACCGGAACCGTCTGTACCTGGATGTCCCTGCTATTATATTAAATTGCGGAGGAGTTGTGAGTCGTAACCGGCTATAACGGTCACTAGCCCCTTGGACAATGGAGCACTGGGTATAAGCCCCGCCCCCGCTATGGCACCTATATTTAAAATCAACGGCGCTAGCGCAGGGCAAGGGAATGGTGTGAAGTTAGAGCAAAGTGGGTTCCGGTATGAAAGATAGATAGTGTCTAGTTAGACAGTCAATAGATAGACACCATATGTTAGATGGACATTAGGTCGACAGGGTCAAAAGGTCGACAGGGTCAAGAGGTCGACATGGAAAAGGTCGACAGGTCAAAAGGTCGACAGGGTCAAAAGGTCGACATGAAAAAGGTAGACACCATGTTTTTTGCAGTTTTGTGGTTTGTGTGGATAGTTTTGTCATCTGGGACCCCCAATTGTAGAAAGGCATACCCTCGCGGGGCTCGCTTTGCTCGCCACGCTTCGGGCACGGTGGCTCGCTGCGCTCGCCACAAGGTTTATAACCAACTCTATGCCGACATGGATAGAGAAAGTATGAAATAATCCAAAAACATGTTACATTTAAAAAAAAAAACATTTGTCTATCTTTTTTATGTCGACAATTTTCATGTCGACCTTTTGACCATGTCGACCTTTTGGCCTGTCGACCTTTTGACCTGTCGACCTTTTCCATGTCGACCTTTTGACCCTGTCGACCTTTTGACCCTGTCGACCTAATGTCTGTCTAATATATGGTGTCTATCTATTGACTGTCTAACTAGACACTGTCTATCTATCAAACGGATAGGGGTACAGACCTGGGTTCACGTCCCACATATCTTCACCTCGTCACATAAAATTTTTCATCCAGGGCGGGTGTTATCTTCCCTTTATTATTCCTTTATTTCACTTGGTAATAATACTGTTTGTAATTTGGGGAATGTGTGGGGTATCAGACAAATAGCCGCTGTGGCTCAGTACGCTAGTAGCGGGGACATCTGACAACAACCTACTTTAAAGCGCCTATAGCCTAGTGGCTAAAACTCCTGTCCCGCAGCGCAGCGCTACCGGTTCAAGTTTCCGCTGCTCCAGAATGTTTATTTGAAACGTATCTGTTACTGCACGTTATAGTGCAGACATTACATAGGGCTATGCTTCTTTAACCCACCTTTTCTCTTTTCGTTTACTGAACATATCACCTGGGTCAGTCAGAGAATTCCCTGTTAGGTGTGGATTGTGCGGTGGAGCCATCTGCTTAGCCCTCCACGCAGCTGCAGGACGCTACTGTTTGAACAGCTCGGCTTATGCAGGTAATGTCGCTGTTTACCAGAGACCTCGTACATCATTTCTCCTCTCCAGGTTTCTATAAGTAGGTTGCTAACCTCCATGTGACACGACTCTGCGGATGAGAGGCCTCTCTTGGAGGAGGCGAGAGATGTCCAGGATACTGATGACGTCGGTTTTCGGTGGAGTCTGAACCAGTATCTCAGGATATCGAGGTGCATTGTACAGCAGTTCATCTGGTACTGCAGGTAAAGAGATCGGGCACTTCACGTACCGCGGAGTTCGGCGCCGCTGAAGAAATGACAACGATTTGTCCAGTTTCGGATGAGCTGGATATGCTCCAGTCGGCGGCCTGGAGACATCCGATTACACAATTTCAGGTATCAAACATTGTTTGGTCTCCTATCCTTTCCCTGCAGATAGCAGGAAACGATATCAGACCTCTCCAAGGGTATACCCCTCGATGTATCGCCGGTCCAAGAAGCTGCAGTTTCCTGGGGCAACCTGGCTGAGGGAGCCATCTAAGAGAAATATGCGGCAGCAGGGGTTCTACCTTGTCCGGAGCAGGTAGGTTGTGGAACAATTGTCCTCTAGGTTACCGGATGGTTTGCGTCAGGATCACCTGATTCCTTGGGCAGATCGGAGTCACGATTCTGTTTTATATTCTTTTGAGGTCTCCAAGGACGACTGTATACTCGGAGCCTGTATTTCCGCTTGGGCTGTCTTAACCCGACGTCCTTTGGGGCTGCGACAGTGACAGGCGGATATTGAATCCTAAGAGCAGCAGGTTCATTACGGGCCTAGTCGGGAAGGATCTTCCTGCCTGGATCTTTCAGGCCATTGGGGGTAAGTCCACTTTTCTTTCCCCTACTGCTGCTCCAGCTCCAAGATGGACCTATTCCTTTATATCTTTCTGTGCCCTTTCCAGGTTTCGAGTCCATGGCAGGGGCGGTATCTCCGTCACCAAGGGATCTCAAAGTAAGAGGCTGAGGCAGAGGTTCAGCATCCTCGAACCAGTCTGATTATAGGTCCTCCAACACACCCACCGCAGGTCAGACCTCCCTCCCATCTGGGAGATCCCAGGGTGGCCGCATGTCTGTGGTTTTTTTGGGAGGCCTGGGTATGCTTGGGTTAGGTTTCACATCACATACATACTCGATTTTGGAATCCAACCGCCTCAGGGATCCCTCACCACGGGTCTTCCGGTTTACGACGACAAGAGAGTCGTACTGCAGGCGGAGTTCCAGATGCTTCTGACCGCAAGGGTGCGGTTCCCTGTTTCCGCACATCATTGGAATCGAGGCATTTTCTCAGGTCTTTGTTTTTTCCCCGTGCCGAAGCCAGATGGCTCGGCCAGGCCTATTCTGAACTTAGCATCCTTTCAGTCTGTGATTGCTAGTTTGAAGAAAAAATGGGGTTTTAGGCGTCCTTAGTCATCAGGGATGCCTGTTTACTGGTTTCCATTGGGTTTCCTCATCGGGCTTTTCTCCGATTCGTGGTACAGGATATTTAGTTCCACTGTCAGCCCTTTCCGCTCGGGCTCTCTTCCGCTCCCACCGTGTTCCTGAAGGTCACAGGATAGCACTATTTCATAGGCAGGGAGTGACGTTTGTTCCCTAACTGGACAATCCACTGCTGGAAATCCACTCTGCAGATTAGGCTGCTTCTGAATATCCGGAGGATCCAAGATCTTCTGATTCGACACGGGTCCCATTTATGCTCCTCGTACTGTTTTTCTGTGTTTAGGGATGGTTCTCAACTTGGTCCTTCAGAGGATTTTTCCTTCCTCAGGACCAGTTCCCCTCTCTCTTCAGCCAAGTGACGGCGCTGGGAGAGGTCACCTACATTCTTCTCTGAACAGAGGACGACAATCTTCATTCCAGGTCAAGCCGCCAGGTCAGGCTCCCGGGTGAGGGGAAATTCCCCGGAGTTTTGTCAGCTGGTCCACGGTTGGCGGAAATCTCGGATCGACCTCATGGCATTCCGACTGACTCTTCAACCCTTTCCTTCTCTCGGACGTGAGCTCTGGCGGCAGTGGCCGAGGATGCTCTCACGGCTCCTGGAGTTTCTGGTTAGTCTATCTTTCCTCCTTTTCTGTTTCTCCCTCACTTTCTGCAACACATAAAGGGAGAAAGCGCGCTAGTGCTTCCGGCACGGCTTAAAGATCCACCCTACATCTGTTGTCAGTAGAGGAGCCTTGGCTCCTACCATCAGCGGGAATGTCTACTTCAACAGGGTCCTTTTTCTTTGTTCAGTCTTACACAGGTTTCGTTTAACGGCGTGGCTGTTTACAAGACCTCAGAAGGGAGGAGTCCCCTAGTTCGGTTGTACCTACTGGGCCCCGATTTCGGAAGTCAGTTACATAGTCTCACTGTTGCCACTTTTGGAAACTTTATGTGGCCTGGTGTGGATGTTGAGGGTTTTTCCTTTCGGTTTTTCATTGAGTCGCTTTGGTTTCTCCGGGTGGTTTGCTCGGCTTCGCTTCGACTAGGTTTACCTGAATTTCGGGTCTCTGCTCTTTCGGTTTTCTTCCAAAGGAAATTAGCCTAGCTACCGGAAGTTCGGGCTCTCTTGCAGGGAGTACTCTACCGACAGCCCCTCTTTTTAGAATAAAGTTACGGCTGAGCTTCATACTCAGCTGACGTTTCTTCCAGGGGTGATGTCCGCTTTTCATATAAATCTGACACTTGTGTTTTCGGCCCTTTTTGGAGGTTGTCAGGGCTCGCCGACTCTTTCTACAGAGGTCTTCGGCTATTCGACAAATTGATTTCTTCTTTGTTCTGTACGAGGCTCCCGTCCTAAATGGCCGGGGTCCAAGCAGACGTTAGGCCGTTGGATGCATCGGTCCATTAGACAGTCTTATTTGGCGGTTGCTCGAGAGCCTCCGTTTTCCATTTTGGCGCACTCCACGCGCTCTGGGGGACCTTCGGGGAAGGCCGTCCACTGGGTGTCCATGAATGCTTCATGTTGCGATGCCGTTTAGTCGGGACATCATACGTTTATCACGTTTTACGGTTTGTGACGTTTTTGCGGCCTCTGTGTCACAGGTTGGCCGAGCGGTTAGCAGGACTCTCAGCGCTTTCCATCCCATCTTGGGAGCTATGGGACGTTCCCATTGTATCTGCACTCCAGTGGCCCCTAGTGGATGAAGGAGAAATCAGGATTTTGGTACTTACCGATAAATCCCTTTCTCCGATTCCACAGGGGCCACTGGACGCCCACCCAGCGCTGTTTCCTCCTTCTACACTTGTCGGGTTGCAGGTCACTGTGTGACTGCGCGTTTTGTTCCTATTACCCTATCACTATGTTTCCAGGTTTCCTTGGTATTATCTTGTTTTAGTTGGCTTAGCGAACCTCCTCTACTTTGACGTTGGTCTTTTCCAGCTCTCCTCTGGCACAGTTTTAACTGGACTGGCTTGGAGGGGGGACATAGTAGGTGAGGAGCTAGTCACATGGTTATAAATTTAAAGTGCCAGCTCCCAGTTACTGCCTACTATATCCCCATTGTATCTGCACTCCAGTGGCCCCTGTGGAATTGGAGAAAGGGATTTATCGGTAAGTACCAAAATCCTGATTTTGCTATCTCTCTGATGGGTTTGTTTTGATTTTCAGCCTAATGATGGCTTGCTTCACTGACAGTGGCAGCCCTTTGGATCTTATATTGAGAGTCAACAGCAACAGATTCCAAATGCAAATGTCACACCGGGGGTGGGGGGGGGTATATTTACTAAGGTGTGAGTTTTTTCGAAGTGGATATATTGCCCATAGCAACCAATGATATTCTAGCTATTATCTTCGAGAAGCAGCTAGATAAATGTTAAGTGGAATCTGATTGGTTGCTATGGGCAACATCTCCACTTCTAAAAAAAACCTCACACCTTGGTAAATATACCCCCTGGAATCTACTCCAGACCTTTTACCTGCTTAATTGATGATGAAATAATGAGGGAATGGTTCCGGTATGAATGGTCGACCATGTTATGGTCGACAGTCATTAGGTCGACATGGACACATGTTCGACACATGAAAGGTCGACACATGAAAAGGTCGACATGAGTTTTTTTACTTTTTTTGGTGTCGTTTTTTTCGTAAAGTGACTGGGAACCCCAATTAGTGCACCGCGTCCCCTCGCATGGCTCGCTTCGCTCGCCATGCTTCGGGCATGGTGCCTTCGCTTCGCTCGGCACAGATTACCGTTCCAATCGTAGTCCACGTGGATCGTAAAGTATGGAAAAGTTCCCCAAAAGAAAAAAAAGTTAAAAAACTCATGTCGACCTTTTCATGTGTCGACCTTTCATGTGTCGACCATTTTCATGTGTCGCCCATGTGTCCATGTCAATGTCGACCAATAGTGGTCGACCTAATGACTGTCGACCATAACATGGTCGACCATGTGAACGGATACCTGAGGGAATAGCCCACTCCTAGCTTTTGAGTTGATTGTCCCATTACTTTTGTTCCCTTAAAAAGTTGGAGGCACATATAGAAACTGTTGTAATTCCTACACCGTTCACCTGATTTGGATGTAAATACCCTCAAATTAAAGCAGAACGTCTGCAGTTAAAGCACATCTTATTTCTTTCATTTCAAATTCATTGTGGTGGTGTATAGAGCCCAAAATATGAGAATTGTGTCGATGTCCCAATATTTATGGATCTGACTGTATATGAAAGGCTGCACTGCTACCAGCAAAAATGTGAAGGAACAAATCCATCCTGCGCGTTTCGTCCAAAGACTCTGTCAGTGGTATTAAAAAAATTGTAAATTATAATAAAGTATTTGTTGAAATGCATAATCCTGCAGAAGTGAAATGATCACCTTGGAAATTCTCTAAACTTTCATCCAAGATGTACTAACTTTTTCATACATAAATATATGTAAAGGAAACTTGGTGAACTTTTGGAAGAGGGGTTGGGTATGGAATCCCAGCCGCCAGCAGGGCAAGTGCTAGAAAGCCCCTTGCTGGCTCGCTGCGCAAACCACGCTGTGGACTCAGTGGCTCGCCACAAGTTCTATTCTCATTGTATTGGTGTAGTGGACACCCATGAGTGGGAATAGCCCTGGTGCAGCTGTCGCCATTCTCGGTGGTCGGGATCCCAGCATCGGTATTTTGACTGCAGGGTTATTAACCACATCCATGGGAGAGAGCTTGGCGACAAACATACAGCGCCTCCAGCAGAGACTATGGAAGTTGAGACAAGACTGATACCAGTATTGCAAATGGGTGTGGTATGGCTCAGGAGACTACTGGTCAGCATACCGATGCCGAGATCGCGGGGGGGACGAGTGCAGCAAGCCCCTTGCGGGCTCGCCACGCTGCGGGTTCGGTGGCGACCTGCAGTCGCCACGGATTCTATTCCTACTCTATGGGTGTCGTGGCCACCCACGAGTAGAAATAGTCCCTGTTGGTCGGCATGCCGACCGTCGGGATAGTGAGGGAGTGGGATGTTGGTGGAGGTCATGTACCATCGGTCTCCCGACCGCTGGTCACATGAATACCACCCATTGCAAATAACTATATAAAAAACAAAAGTATCTGGAAAAAATATTATCTTTGTCAAAGACAAGTAAACCTATCCATAACCCGCAAAGCAAAATACAGTAGCTGAGAGATTTCCAGAATTTCTCTTAGGTCCTAGAGGATACTGGGGTCCACTAGGAGCCATGGGTACTTTAAGAAATTGATAGTGTGGACTGGCTCCTCCCTCTATGCCCCTCCTACCAGACTCAGTTTAGAAAATGTGCCCGGAGGAACTGGTCACACTTGGGAAGCTCCTGAAGAGTTTTCTGCATTTATTTTATATTATATTATTTTCAGGCAGGTCTGGCTGGCACCAGACTGCCTGCTTTGTGGGACTTAGTGGGGGGACGGGGGGACGGCCCATCCTCCCTAGGGTTAATGGTCCCGTTCCCTGCTGACAGGACACTGAGCTCCTGAGGGTCCTATTCGCAAGCCCCACCACGGCAAGCGTACAGACCCGCATGCACGCCGCCACCCTTAACAGAGCCAGAAGACTGAAAAATAGTGAGTAGGTCGCCGGCATCCTGGTTAGCGGGTTGCCGGCGGTAATGGCGGCATCAGGGTAGGAGCGGATCCAGCAGCTCACCAGCGCCTTTTTCCCTTCTGTAGATTACAACAGGCAGCCTGACAGGAAAGCGCAGCTCCTCCACACAGACCCCAGAGAACCTCAGCGGTACCAGGGGGTCATAGTACAGGAGGGGGGGGAGCAATAATCTGGTGTACTGAACCCTATTAAGGGTACTCAGTTTGCGACCCAGCTAAGGGGCGCTGTAGGGGCGCTGTATGGCTGGCTCCAATATTCTATGTCTCCCTAGGAGGTCTCTGTGTGGGGTTAACTGTGCTTTTAACCTATTCCTCTGTGTGTGTGTGTTCTTTTACATTATAATGTCTAAGGAGTGTGTATCATGCACAGCAGAGTGCTTTTCTCAATCGGGGGATCATTACTGTGTACTCAGGATAGTACACATTCTCAGGCTAGTGGATTTGAACCTGTTTGGTTAGATTTATTAAAGGGGATGATTTCAAATATTTCAAACAAATTGTCCCAAAATGAAAAGGAGACGCAATATTTAAGGCAATCTGTAAATCAGGGCCGGCTCCAGGCATGTTCGACTAGAGCGGCCGCGCGGGGCGCCACTCTTACAGGGCGCCGCACGCTGCGGCCGCCATATTCCTGCCTGGAGCCAGCCTCTATGTGTCCCACTCCCGGCCGCTTGTGTGCGCGCTATGCAGCGCGCTGTGCGGCGCCGGCGTCTGACGTTGGACGCCGGCGCCGCGCAGCGTGCATAGCGTGCAGACAGTTTCGATCCTCCGTCCGCGGCCCTCCCACAGCAGTATTCCCGGCTCCCAGCAGCACCGCAGTGTCAGTGACAGGTAAGTTAAAATCTGTCTGGCACGGTGTGGGGCCGTTTATGTTTCTGGCACTGTGGGGGCATATCTGCACTGTGGGGGCATTATTTTTCTGGCACTGTGGGGGCATATCTGCACTGTGGGGGCATTATTTTTCTGGCACTGTGGGGGCATAGCTGCACTGTGGGGGCATTATTTTTCTGGCACTGTGGGGGCATTATTTTTCTGGCACTGTGGGGGCATAGCTGCACTGTGGGGGCATTATTTTTCTGGCACTGTGGGGGCATATTTGCACTGTGGGGGCATTATTTTTCTGGCACTGTGGGGGCATATCTGCACTGTGGGGGCATTATTTTTCTGGCACTGTGGGGGCATATCTGCACTGTGGGGGCATTATTTTTCTGGCACTGTGGGGGCATATCTGCACTGTGGGGGGCATTATTTTTCTGGCACTGTGGGGGCATTATTTTTCTGGCACTGTGGGGGCATATCTGCACTGTGGGGGCATTATTTTTCTGGCACTGTGGGGGCATATCTGCACTGTGGGGGCATTATTTTTCTGGCACTGTGGGGGCATATCTGCACTGTGGGGGCATTATTTTTCTGGCACTGTGGGGGCATTATTTTTCTGGCACTGTGGGGGCATATCTGCACTGTGGGGGCATTATTTTTCTGGTACTGTGGGGGCATATCTGCACTGTGGGGGCATTATGTTTCTGGCACTGTGGGGGCATTATGTTTCTGGCACTGTGGGGGCATATCTGCACTGTGGGGTCATTTATGTTTCTGGCACTGTGGGGGCATTTATGTTTCTGGCACTGGGGGCATTTATGTATCTGGCACTGTGGGGGCATATCTGCACTGTGGGGGCTTTTATGTTTTGTGGCACGGCGGGCATTTATTTATCTGGCACTGTGGGGGCATTTATGTTTTGTGGCACTGGGGGCATTTATGTATCTGGCACTTATGTATCTGGCACCGTGGGGTCATTGATGCATCTGGCACTGTGGGGGCACTTATGTATCTGGCATTGTGTGGTCATTTATGTATCTGGCATTGTGGGGGCATTTATGTATCTGGCACTGGGGGCATATCTGCACTGTGTGGCCATTTATGTATCTGGCACTGCTGGGGGGCATGTCACGTGTAGCTGGCACTGCTGGGGGGTATGTCACGTGTAGCTGGCACTGCTGGGGGGCATGTCACGTGTAGCTGGCACTGCTGGGGGGCATATCATGTAGTGTATCTACTAGGCGTCTGTGGCTAGGCAATGTGTCTATCGTGCGCTGCCTGGCGCAAAGTGTCTATCGTGCTCTGCCTGGCGCAAAGTGTCTATCGTGCTCTGCCTGGCGCAAAGTGTCTATCGTGCTCTGCCTGGCGCAAAGTGTCTAACGTGCTCTGCCTGGCGCAAAGTGTATAGGAGGTTCTACCTGGTGCAAAGTGTATTAGCTGCACTACTATGTGGTGTAATGCGAATTGCCACTATTCTGTGGTCATGCACCTTCCCCACGAAGCAACGCCCCTAAATTTTTGCTGCGCGCCTTCGGCGCGCACTGACCCTGCTTCAGCATGTGGGTGGAGGAGCACCAAGCATTACAGTATGTACATCATTTTGCCCTCCTTACTTAAAAATGTGCCCTCCTTGTGATCAGCACCCTGCCCTAAAACGTGAACACTATCATGTGTAGCTGGCACTGCTGGGGGTCTATTGTGTGTAGCTGGCACTGTTGAGGGGCATGTCATGTGTAGCTGGCACTGCTGCGGGGCATGTCATGTGTTGCTGGCACTGCTGCGGGGCATGTCATGTGTAGCTGGCACTACACTGGAGACATTGTGTGTAAGGAACACTACTGTGGCTGTTCTGCATAAGGCTGCTAATTGTGTGCATAGAGGGGGTGTGAAAAAATATATTTATTTATAGTTTAATAATATGAAGTTACGAGGCCACACCCACTTTCCCAGGAGGCCACGCCCACTTTTCCCGAAGCGCAGCATAGGAGTTGGGGGGCGCTTTTACATTTTCTCGCTCAGGGTGCTAGTAGGCCTGGAGCCGGCCCTGCTGTAAATGACCTGGTGACTAGAGATTCAGTGGTCATCCCAGCATCTCAGACCCCTGCTATTTGTCCACAAAAGCGTACTCTAGCCCAAATCATGCAGGCTGATACTGATGATGATGTAGCATGATTGAAGCTATAAGAGAGGTCTTGCACATTCCTGACAAAGGGGATCATTCCGAGTTGATTGTAGCTGTGCTAAATTTAGCACAGCTACGATCGTTAACTCCCATGCGGGGGGTTCGCCCAGCACAGGGCTAGTCTACCCCGCATGTCAGCGCCGGCCCTCCCGCACAAATACAAAAGCATCGCACAGGTGATGCCTTTGTATTTGAAGATTAACTCCCGGCCAGCGCAGCTCCTGCGGCTGGCCGGGAGTTGCTCGTCGCTCCCGCTGGCCGCAGCAGCTGCGTGACACATCAAGCAGCCCCTGCCACCCGCCCCCCCAACAGTCCGGCCACGCCTGCGTTGGCCGGACCGCTCCCCCCTAAACGGCGGCTTAATGCCGTCGTTCAGCCTCCTCCCGCCTAGTGACCGCCTCTGTCTCAGAGGCGATCGCTAGGTAACGAAAGCTGCCATGCGCCGGTGCACTGCGGCACTGGCGCATGCGCAGTTCCGACCCTATCGCTGCGCTGCAACAAACTGCAGCGAGCGATCGGGTCGGAATGACCCCCAAAGTGTCAGAGGACGAGGAGGAATCCTTTTTTAATGTGAAAAAGAAATCCTCTGCTACTTTCCCTGCTTATAAGGAATTAAGGGGGTCATTCCGAGTTGATCGCTAGCTGCCGTTGTTCGCTGCGTAGCGATCAGTGAAAAAAATGGCTAATCTGTGCATGCCTATGCACCGCAATGCGCACGCGCGTCGTACGGGTACGCAGTCCATTGTGGTTTTGTACTGGTTCTAGCAACGATTCCATTTGTACAGCCGATCGCAAGGAGATTGACAGAAAGAGGGCGTTTATGGGTGTCAACTGAACGTTTTCTGGGAGTGTTTGGAAAAACGCAGGCGTGGCCGGGCGTTTGCTGGGCAGGTATCTGACGTCATTACCGTGTCACTCGTCGCAGCAATCATCGCACAGGTAACTACAGGGCTGGTCTTGTTTTGCACAAAATGTGTTTGCAAGCGCTCTGTTGCACAGGCGTTTGCACTCCTGCAAAGCATATGGTCTCACAAGGGGTCTGAGGATCTCATCTCGGTACCTAATGGCAGTCAGGCTAACTCTGGCGAGCACATGGAGGGCTGTGCAGCCCCCCAAAGAAATGCCACCACACACCATTACTGACCAACTGCCAAACTGGTCATGCTGGAGGATGTTGCAGGTAGCAGAACGTTCTCCTTGGCGTCTCCAGACTCTGTCACATGTGCTCAGTGAGAACCTGCTTTCATCTGTGAAGAGCACAGGGCGCCAGTGGCGAAGTTCTCTGGCAAATGCCAAACGTCCTGCACGGTGTTGGGCTGTAAGCACAACCCCCACCTGTGGACGTCGGGCCCTCATACCACCCTCATGGAGTCTGTTTCTGATCGTTTGAGTAGACACATGCACATTTGTGGCTTGCTGGAGGTCATTTTGCAGGGCTCTGGCAGTGCTCCTCCTGTTCCTCCTTGCACAAAGGCGGAGGTAGCAGTCCTGCTGCTGGGTTGTTGCCCTCCTACGGCCTCCTCCACGTCTCCTGATGTACTGGCCTGTCTCCTGGTAGCGCCTCCATGCTCTGGACACTACGCTGACAGACACAGCAAACCTTCTTGCCACAGCTCGCATTGATGTGCCATTCTGGATGAGCTGCACTACCTGAGCCACTTGTGTGGGTTGTAGACTCCGTCTCATGCTACCACTAGAGTGAAAGCACCGCCAGCTTTCAAAAGTGACCAAAACATCAGCCAGAAAGCATAGGAGCTGAGAAGTGGTCTGTGGTCACCACCTGCAGAACAACTCCTTTATTGGGGGTGTCTTGCTAATTGCCTATAATTTTCACCTGTTGTCTATTCCATTTGCACAACAGCATGTGAAATTGATTGTCAATCAGTGTTGCTTCCTAAGTGGACAGTTTGATTTCACAGAAGTGTGATTGACTTGGAGATACATTGTGTTGTTTAAGTGTTCCCTTTATTTTTTTGAGCAGTGTATTTGTGGAAAATGGAGTGCAAAAGAGCGCCTGCTGTTGTTTTAACAAAAAATAATTTATATGTGGCAAGTCACTATGTAAGACATGGAGAAAATAAAATGTTTGAGAGAACAACTTATCTCTAAAACGTCTTCAGTTCTGATAACACTTTGAAGCATGTAAATTAAAAAAGAAGAAAAAGGAACATAGGCCCTCATTCCGAGTTGATCGGTCGCAAGGCGAATTTAGCAGAGTTACACACGCTAAGCCGCCGCCTACTGGGAGTGAATCTTAGCTTCTTAAAATTGCGACCGATGTATTCGCAATATTGCGATTACTAACTACTTAGCAGTTTCAGAGTAGCTTCAGACTTACTCTGCCTGTGCGATCAGTTCAGTGCTTGTCGTTCCTGGTTGACGTCACAAACACACCCAGCGTTCGCCCAGGCACTCCCACCGTTTCTCCGGCCACTCCTGCGTTTTTTCCGGAAACGGTAGCGTTTTCAGCCACACGCCCCTGAAACGCCGTGTTTCCGCCCAGTAACACCCATTTCCTGTCAATCACATTACGATCGCCGGAGCGATGAAAAAGCCGTGAGTAAAATTACTTTCTACATAGCAAAGTTACTTGGCGCAGTCGCAGTGCGAACATTGCGCATGCGTACTAAGCGGATTTTCATTGCGATGCGATGAAAAATACCGAGCGAACAACTCGGAATGAGGGCCATAGTGTGTACTGTATTAACCAAACGCTCCTAGTTAGGAACCCTGCTGGTCCCAAGAATCATATGCGAGCACAATTATATAAAAGTAAACACATTTAATATACAGTCCTGAAGCAAATGCAGGTAGCAAACATACAGGATGATAACATAAAAACAGCTTATCTGTCCACTATGGGAAGTTCAGGGTGAACAGCAAGTTCCTGTCTCTTTCTTTTAAGAATAAACACATTTAATAAACAGCCTTGACGCAAATGCAGGTAACAAACGTACAGGATCTAGATATAAAAACAGCTTATCTGTTCACTAGGGAAGTTCAGGGTGAGCAGCAAGTTCCTGTCCCAACACGTTTCGTCCTATGGCAAAGGACTTCATCAAGGGGGTATATATATACATTTTATTTATTTATTTATATTAATTAAATGCTGTATCACTGGATATTTTTTTCTGCTAGGAATTGATCTAATCCATTTTTAAACTTATTGATTGAGTCCACCATTACTACCTTCTCTGGGAGAGAATTCCAAATCCTTACTGCTCTTACTGTGAAGAACCCTTTTCTCCGTTGAGTATGGAATTTTTTCTCTTCTAACCTCAGTAGTGGTTTTTTTTTTAAACAAATCATTTGATAAATCCATGTATTGTCCCCATAAATCCTTGTATTGTCTTTAATTACATCCTTTCCGTTTCCTCAGGATGACAGGAAAAAATGGGAAAACCCACCGATAGTGGTCGCTTCGGTTTCCAGGCTGTCACGTAAGATAGTTTTACCTGTTCCTGGGGCAGCTTCGTTGACGGATGCTGCAGACCGCAAGATTGAGACCACTCTCAAGTCTCTGTATATAGTGGCAGAGGTGGCCCAAAGACCCACTATAGCTTGTGCATGGATCACTAGGGCCATTGCAAAATGGTCTGGTAATCTAATTGACGGATTAGACTCCTTATCCAGAGGGGAGATTATTTTACTCCTACAGCATATACAGGATTCTGCTAACTTTATGGTGGAGGCCATAAAGGAAATTGGATTGCTCAACGCATGCACCACTGCCATGGCAGTGACAGCATGCAGGGGCTTGTGGCTACGCCAGTGGACTGCAGATGCGGATTCCAGGAAAGGCGTGGAAAGCCTTCCTTCACAGGTGAAGCCCTTTTTGGAGATGAACTGGATATGTGGATATCCAACGCTACGGCGGGTAAGTCTACATACCTTCCTTCCGCAGCACCCCCGGCTAGAAAATCTTATTCTGCACCTACTTTGCAGTCCTTTCGGACTGCGAAATTTAAAGGTAAGGCCAAGGGTTCTTCTACTGCCTTCAAAGGGAATAGAAGTAAGCCCAGAAAGCCTGCAAATGCAGTCTCACAGGATCAGACCTCAGGTTTTGCTTCCGCAAAGCCTTCAGCATGACTGTGTGACAGCACTGTCTGGTCAACAGGCAAGTGGGAGCCCGGTTACGATATTTCAGTCACGTATGGACCACATCATGCCTGGATCCATGGGTAAAAGATCTTATCACCAGGGCTACAGACTGGAGTTTCAGGAAATCCACCCACACAGATTCTTCAAATCCGGCTTACCAGCTTCACCGGAAGCAAGTATGACCTTACAAGCAGCAATTCAAAAACTGGTACAGACTCAGGTCATTGTTCCAGTTCCTCTTCATTTACAAAACAAGGGTTTCTATTCCAACCTGTTTGTGGTACTGATACCGGACAGTTCGTGAGGCCCATTTTAAACCTCAAGTCACTGAACCCGTATTTATGGGCGTTCAAATTCAAGATGGAGTCGCTGAGAGCGGTGATCTCAGGTCTGGAGGAGGGAGAATCCCTGGTGTCTCTGGATATCAAGGATGCGTACCTTCATATTCCGATTTGGCTGCCTCATCAGGCTTATCTAAGTTTTGCGTTACAGGACTGTCACTACCAGTTCCAGGCCCTGCCCTTTGGGCTCTCCACGGCACCGAGGGTGTTTACCAAAGTAATGGCGAAGATGTTTCTCCTCCGCAAGCAGGGAGTGAACATAATACCTTACCTGGACGATCTGCTGATAAAAGCGCCGTCCAGGGAGAGGTAGTTACAGAGCATTTCCCTCTCCACACGACTACTCCAGGATCACGAGTGGATTCTAAATCTGCCAAAATTTCACCTGCAACCAACACGGAGGCTTCCGTTCCTGGGGATGATACTGGATACGGAGGTACAGAAGGTATTCATTCCTCTGGAAAAGGCATTGGTCATTCAATCAATGGTAAGGGACGTCCTAAAGCCGCCCCGGATATCGGTACATCTGTGCATTCGCCTCCTGGGAAAGATGGTAGCCTCTAACGAGGCACTGAAGTATGGAAGGTTTCACACAAGGTCCTTCCAGCTGGATCTGCTGAACAAATGGTCCGGCTCACATCTACACATGCACCAGAGGATACGTCTGTCGCCAAAAGCCAGGATTTCTCTTTTGTGGCTGCTACAGACTTCTCACCCTATGGAGGGCCGAAGGTTCAGGATTCAAAATTGGATTCTGCTAACCACAGACGCAAGCCTCAGAAGTTGGGGAGCAGTCACCCAGGGGGAGCACTTCCAAGGAAAATGGTCAAGTCAGGAAACCATTCTTCCGATCAACATTCTGGAACTAAGGGCCATATACAATGCCCTTCTGCAGGCATCTCATCTTCTTCAAGATCGAGCCATCAAGGTTCAGTCGGACAATGTGACGGCAGTGATGTACATAAACCGACAGGGCGGAACGAAGAGCAGAGCAGCAATGTCAGAGGTGACGAGGATCATCATCTGGGCAGAGAGACACGCGGTGGCGCTGTCCGCGATCTTCATTCCGGGCGTGGACAACTGGGAAGCAGACTTCCTCAGCAGACACAACCTCCACCCAGGAGAGTGGGGCCTTCATCCAGAGGTGTTCGGGTGCTTAACACGTCGGTGGGAGACTCCTCAGATCGACATGATGGCCTCTCGTCTCAACAAGAAGCTCCAGCGGTATTGCTCCAGGCCAAGAGAACCACAGGCAGTGGCAGTGGATGCTCTGGTGACTCTGTGGGTCTATCAAATGGTGTATGTCTTTCCCCCACTTCCATTGATCCCAAGAATTCTCAAAAGGATAAAAAGGGAAAGGGTTCAAGCAATTCTCATTGTCCGGATTGGCCAAGAAGGGCTTGGTACGCAGATCTACTGGAACTGCTTCTGGAGGATTCGTGGCCTCTACCTCTTCAGGAGGATCTTCTGCAACAGGGGCCATTCGTCTATCAAGACTTACCGCGGCTACGTTTGACGGCATGGAAGTTGAGCGTCTAATTCTAGCCCAGACAGGGATCCTGGACAGGGTAATTCCTACATTGATCCAAGCCAGAAAAGGGGTAACGTCTAAACATTACCACCGGATTTAGAGAAAATACGTCTCTTGGTGTGAAATCAGGAAATTTCCTGCAGTGGAATTTCAGCTGGGTCGTTTTCTGCTTTTTTTGCAGTCTGATGTGGATGTGGGCCTACGCCTATGATCCGTAAAGGTCCAAATTTCGGTCTTATCCATTTTCTTCCAGAAACAGTTTGCTTCCCTTCTGGAGGTTCAGACGTTCTTGAAAGGTGTTCTGCACATCCAGCCGCCTTTTGTGCCTCCTACGGCACCTTGGGATCTCAACGTGGTGTTGCAGTTTACAACACTCTGAATTGTTTGAGCCTTTACAAGAGGTTGATGTAAAGTTTCTTACATGGAAGACTGTCACACTGTTGGCCTTGGCTTTGGCAAGAGGTGTGTCAGATTTGGGGGCGTTGTCTCACAAGAGCCCCTATTTGATTTTTCATGAAGATAGAGCTGAACTCAGAACTCGTCAGCAGTTTCTTCCAAAGGTGGTGTCTGCGTTTCATATCAACCAGCCTATTGTGGTTCTGGTGCTTACTGACACCTCTTCTACTTCAAAGTCCCTGGATGTTGTGCGGGCTTTGAAGATCTATGTCAAACGGACAGCACGTCACAGAAAATCGCTGTTTGTGCTTTATGATCCCAAGAAAATTGGGTGCCCTGCTTCGAAGCAGTCTATTGCTTGCTGGATCAAGCTTACTTTCCAGCATGCTAACTCTACGGCAGGTTTGCCGGTGCCTAAATCTGTTCATGCCCACTCTACTCGGTCGGTGGGTTCTTCCTGGGCGGCCGCCCGGGGTGTCTCGGTCTTACAGCTCTGCCGAGCAGCCACTTGGTCTGGTTCCAACACGTTTGCTAAGTTCTACAAGTTCGATACTTTGGCCTCTGAGGACCTTCAGTTTGGTCAATCAGTTTTGCAGGAACCTCAGCACTCTCCCACCTAGTTTAGGAATTTTGGTACATCCCCATGGTACTAATGTGGACCCCAGTATCCTCTAGAACGTAAGAGAAAATAGGATTTGAATTACCTACCGGTGGTAAATCCTTTTCTCGTAGTCCATAGAGGATACTGGTCGCTGCCCAGTGCTTCGTGTTTCCTGCATGGTTACTTGGTTAAGTATTGTTGTTGGTTCAGCCGTTGCTGTTCCTGGTCATGTTGGGTTAACATGATTTTCCTCTTGTTTGTGTGTGCTGGTTCGAATCTCACCACTATCCTTTCTGAATCCTTCTCTCAAGATATGTCCGTCTCCTCGGGCACAGTTTCTAGACTGAGTCTGGTAGGAGGGGCATAGAGGGAGGAGCCAGTGCACACTATTGATTTCTTAAAGTGCCCATGGCTCCTAGTGGACCCGTCTATACCCCATGGTACTAATGTGGACCCCAGTATCCTCTACGGACTACGAGAAAAGGATTTACCGGTAGGTAATTAAAATCCTATTTTTTATAAAGACCTTTAGTACTTTAAACTTGCATTTGAAAATCCTGCTGACATAAAGATAGAGTGGAGGAGCATTTACTGTCATGCAAACTCCCTCGGCTCCCAGGCTTTAGCCTGAACAGGGAGATTTTGCTGATGCCAGCTATTAAATATTTCAGAAAAAGCTTCTGGGCCTGAGGATTTCACTAAGATATTTTATGAAAAAATTCCATCATACTTAATTTTTATAAAGCAAGTACTTTTCAATAGATTCCTCCAAGGTGATAAATTCATAAAAGAATCCACCAAAGCAAATCTAATACTAATTCTTAAGGAGGATCGAGCCCCAACATAGGGGGTCATTCCCAGTTGTTCGCTCGCAAGCTGCTTTTAGCAGCATTGCACACGCTAAGCCGCCGCCTACTGGGAGTGAATCTTAGCTTATCAAGATTGCGAACGAAAGATTAGCAGAATTGCGAATAGACACTTCTTAGCAGTTTCTGAGTAGCTCCACACTTACTCGGCATCTGCGATCAGTTCAGTCAGTTTCGTTCCTGGTTTGACGTCACAAACACACCCAGCGTTCGCCCAGACACTCCTCCGTTTCTCCAGCCACTCCCGCGTTTTTCCCGGAAACGGTAGCGTTTTTTCGCACACACCCATAAAACGGCCAGTTTCCGCCCAGAAACACCCACTTCCTGTCAATCACATTACGATCACCAGAACGAAGAAAAAACCTCGTAATGCCGTGAGTAAAATACCTAACTGCATAGCAAATTTACTTGGCGCAGTCGCACTGCGGACATTGCGCATGCGCATTAGCGACTAATCGCTCCGTTGCGAGAAAAAAATAACGAGCGAACAACTCGGAATGACCCCCATAGTTCTCCAGCTAACGTCCCATTTATCTCCTCAACTCAATCCTTAATGTTTTTTGCTAAATTTCTGCCAAATATATTTCTTCTTAACTCCACGCGTAGTATAGCCAGGCCAAACCAAAGGGATCTATTTACTAAGCACTGGATGGAGATAAAGTACCAGCCAATCAGCTCCTAACAGGCTGTGTTGAAAAATGACAGTAATTTTTAGTGTCTGTATTATCCTGTCCGGCGGTCATCATACTGAACCCAATAAATGGATAAGATGTATAGTGCTACTGAATCCTATTCCCCGCTATCAGGCGCTAACTATGAAAATGCTGCTGAATTTTTCATCTGTGATAGGGGGGTCATTCCGAGTTGATTGCTCGCTAGCAACTTTTTGCAGCGCTGCGATCAGGTTAAATCTCGGCAAAACTGCGTATGCACCACAATGTGCAGGCGCATCGTACGGAAACAAAGAGGATCGGTGCTGAGCGATGGATTTAACGAAGAATATATTCACACAGCTGATCGCAAGGTGATTGACAGAAAGAGGGCGTTTGTGGGTGTCAGCTGACCGTTTTCTGGGAGTGTTTGGGAAAACGCAGGCGTGTCCAAGCGTTTGCAGAGCGGGTGTCTGACGTCAGTTCCAGGACCAAAAAGACTGAAGTGATCGCAGCGGCTGAGTAAGTCCAAAGCTACTCAGAAACTACAAAAAACTTTTTTGTGCCATTGGCTGCAAAAGCGTTCGCACACTTGCAAAGCTAAAATACACTCCCCCATAGGCGGCGACTATCTGATCGCAGCGCTGCAAAAAGTTGCTACCGAGCGATCAACTCGGAATGACCCCCTATGTTCGGTATCTTCCTCCTGTTATGCTGGTGGCACTGATCACTATCCACTTTCTATGCTGATCACCCTATGATGGCACAGACCGGGGGTTATGTTGCTATTGTAATGATTTTGATAAAATAAATCAAGATATATGAACTAATAAACGTGAACTCTATGTTTTGCAATAATATTCACTGTTAATTGTACACAGAGTAAACTTTTATTGTTTTTAATTTGTTCACACAAATATATTGGCCTTTTGTAACTAATACCCCTTTCAGGCATAAAGCCCAGCTTCAGCCTGGCTCAGATCTGGTGCACTGAACATGGGCTGAAGCTGGTGCTTTCTGACAATGTCCTCATTCACACATGGGTGACGACCTGTGTTATTCCCGGGTCATCACCCGTCATCTCCAAGCGCTACTGTCCACCCCCCCTTCCCCACCAATCTTCCGCTTTTAGGCATGACCATGACCCGGGCCATACCTTTCGGACAGGAGCCAGGACACTGACCCAAGTTGTTAGTTCAAACCCTGGCTAGTTGCAGGGTGACAGGACCCGGGACTGTCAACCTGGGTACTGGATAGACCCTTTCAGACATAAGCTGGATCTGGGTCGATACGTGTTCACAGCAAACATAAAGAAGGTTTCTGGCTTATGTCTGAAAGGGGTTATTAACATAGGCGTGGGCAGACACTGACAGGCGGGTGCCGCTCCGGACTTCCCCCCCTCCACGGCATTATAGTGTTCTCTCACCTCCCTGTCCTGGATATAGGTGGTCATTCCGAGTTGTTCGCTCTGTAATTTTCTTCGTATCGCAGCGATTTTCCGCTAATTGCGCATGCGCAATGTTCGCACTGCGACTGCGCCAAGTAAATTTGCTATGAAGATTGGTATTTTACTCACGGCATTACGAGGTTTTTTCTTCGTTCTGGAGATCGGAGTGTGATTGACAGGAAGTGGGTGTTTCTGGGCGGAAACTGGCCGTTTTATGGGTGTGTGGGAAAAAACGCTGCCGTTTCTGGGAAAAACGCGGGAGTGGCTGAAGAAACGGAGGAGTGTCTGGGCGAACGCTGGGTGTGTTTGTGACGTCAAACCAGGAACGACAAGCACTGAACTGATCGCACTGGAAGAGTAAGTCTCGAGCTACTCAGAAACTGCACAGAGAAGTCTTTTCGCAATATTGCGAATCTTTCGTTCGCAATTTTGATAAGCTAAGATTCACTCCCAGTAGGCGGCGGCTTAGCGTGTGCAAAGCTGCTAAAAGCAGCTTGCGAGCGAACAACTCGGAATGAGGGCCATAGACTGCTTACCTGGGCCGCCCAGGTGAGCAGTCTATGGGCCGCCCAGGTGAGCAATCTGTATCCAGGACAGGGGAGGTGAGAGAACACTATAATGCCGTGGAGGGGGGGAAGTCCGGAGCGGCACCCGCCTGTCAAGTGTCTGCACACGCCTATGGTTATTAATTAGTGGCATCCCTCTGTGGCACCCATTGAATTGAAACTAAGGCTGCATCTGCATATACTGTATATTGCTACGTTAAGTCATTTATATGTTCCTTACTAAGAAAATCCCTTTTTAGATCTAATAGTGTTATAGTATATCAAGGAAGTGGAATTCCTGGATTGCCGTTTCCGTTATAGTTTTGCAGTGTCAGCTGTATGAGCTGTTCCTTAATTATGTGCCCTCAGGCTTGGGTGCTGTCTTGATCAACACACATTGTGGATTCACTTGCAGGTTAAGAATGATCTGTGCCATTGTTGCGTGTGATCCCAGAGGTTGAAAGATGACATCTGGCTTTGATTATTTGATGCTGTCACCAAATGCTGTCAGGACACTAAACACTTAAGACTGCCTACGCCTGTCATACTAAGTGCAGCGTCAGGAAAATAGTTCTCTCCAGACATTTTCACTACTGCCTCCAGAGTAGCTCTAACCTGGATTCAATCCCAGGCTCAGGTTGTCTTGTCATCTAAGTCATTACTTCATATTAATGCAATCCAGGCAATAAATCAGTTGATTGCAAGCTCTGTGGAACAACATCTAGCACTTGCATACATCTTATACACCCAGTGTACACTATTGTTTGAGTGGTGAGAAGCAATAAGTATAAAACCCTGTAAATAATAACAAGCAAAACAGGAAAATAAACAGCACACTGTACTTCTCTCTTGATGTTTTTTCAGATAGAATAAGGTTTTTTTTTCATGAAAGATACTGTAAGGAGAAACACACATACAGTACAGTTCATCCGCAAAGTATTCACAGCGCTTCACATTTTCCACATTTTGTTGTGTTACAGCCTTATTCCAAAATTTTATAAATTAATTTTTCTCATACGTCCTAGAGGATGCTGGGGACTCCAAAAGGACCATGGGGTATAGACGGATCCGCAGGAGCTTGGGCACACTATAAAGACTTAAACTGGGTGTGAACTGGCTCCTCCCTCTATGCCCCTCCCCCAGACCTCAGTTAGACTTTGTGCCCAGGAGTGAATGGACACACACTAGGGGAGCTCTACTGAGTTTCTCTGAAAGACTTCAGGTTAGGTTTTTTATTTTCAGGGAGCACTGCTGGCTACAGGCTCCCTGCAGCATGGGAATGAGGGGAGAGAAGCAGGACCTACTTCTTCTTAGTTTAAGGGCTCTGCTTCTCAGGCTACTGGACACCATTAGCTCCAGAGGGTTCGATCACTTGGTTCGCCTAGCTGCTTGTTCCCGGAGCCGTGCCGTCACCCCCCTCACAGAAGCCAGAAGACAGAAGCCGGGTGAGTATTAGAAGAACAGAAGACTTCAGTGACGGCAGAAGACTTCAGTAACGGAGGCATAGGCGTGCGCACGGGGGGTGCCTGGTGCGCACAGGCACCCCCTAATGTCCGGCACCCCCCGCACACACGCTACGCCTGCAGCAGCACTGCTGCAGTGACTGCCGAGACGAGTGTTGATCTTTACAGTCCCCGCCGCCTGCTGCCCGATCAGGAGGGACTGTCAGTTTACTTTAGTAGTGGCCGCCGCCGCACTGGGTGCACACTGCAGTGAAGAGACGGAAGTCACGGAACCTAGTTCTCCCGGCTCTGCTTCTTGACGACACGCCGCGCGTCCGCCAGCGCGCCTGTGCTCACTTCTCTCTCTACTCGTGTTTGCCACGCCACATAACAGCGTTCCTAGGAGGAGGAGGAATCGGAGGAAGAATAGCGTAAGGGCCACAACTAAAGGTATTGTGTAAGAGGCACTATTACTATGAGCATTATGTGAGGGGCACTATTACTATGGCATTGCGTGAGGGGCACTATTACTATGGGCATTATGTGAGGGGCACTATTACTATGGCATTGCGTGAGGGGCACTATTACTATGGGCATTGCGTGAGGGGCACTATTACTATGGCATTGCGTGAGGGGCACTATTACTATGGCATTGCGTGAGGGGCACTATTACTATGGGCATTATGTGAGGGGCACTATTACTATGGGCACTGCGTGAGGGGCACTATTACTATGGGCATTGCGTGAGGGGCACTATTACTATGGCATTGAGTGAGGGGCACTATTACTATGGGCATTGCGTGAGGGGCACTATTACTATGGGCATTGCATGAGGGGCACTATTACTATGGGCATTATGTGAGGGGCACTATTACTATGGGCATTGCGTGAGAGACACTATTACTATGGGCATTGTGTGAGGGGCACTATTACTACTATTACATGGCATTGCGTGAGGGGCACTATTACTATGGGCACTGCGTGAGGGGCACTATTACTATGGCATTGCGTGAGGGGCACTATTACTATGGCATTGCGTGAGGGGCACTATTACTATGGGCATTGCGTGAGGGGCACTATTACTATGGGCATTGCGTGAGGGGCACTATTACTATGGCACTGCGTGAGGGGCACTATTACTATGGCATTGCGTGAGGGGCACTATTACTATGGGCATTGCGTGAGGGGCACTATTACTATGGGCATTGCGTGAGGGGCACTATTACTATGGGCATTGCGTGAGGGGCACTATTACTATGGCATTGCGTGAGGGGCACTATTACTATGGGCATTGCGTGAGGGGCACTATTACTATGGGCATTGCGTGAGGGGCACTATTACTATGGCATTGCGTGAGGGGCACTATTACTATGGCATTGCGTGAGGGGCACTATTACTATGGGCATTGCGTGAGGGGCACTATTACTATGGGCATTGCGTGAGGGGCACTATTACTATGGCATTGCGTGAGGGGCACTATTACTATGGGCATTGCGTGAGGGGCACTATTACTATGGCATTGCGTGAGGGGCACTATTACTATGGGCATTGCGTGAGGGGCACTATTACTATGGCATTGCGTGAGGGGCACTATTACTATGGGCATTGTGTGAGGGGCACTATTACTATGGCATTGCGTGAGGGGCACTATTACTATGGGCATTGCGTGAGGGGCACTATTACTATGGGCATTGCGTGAGTAGCACTATTACTATGGGCACTGTGCAAGGGTCACTAATATATAGGCATTGTTTAAGGGATACAGCTACTGTGTGGGCATTGTATAAGGGGCATTACTATTGTGGGCATTGTGTAAGGGGCACTACTACTACAATGGGCATTGTGTAATGGACACAACTGCAGTAAGCATTGTGTAAGGGGCACTACTACTATGGGCATTATGTAAAGGGCACTACTATGGGCATTGTGTAAGAGGCACTGCTTTTGTGGGAATTGTATAAGGGGCACAACTACTGTCTGGGCATTGTGTAAGGGGCACAACTACTGTCTGGGCAATGTGTAAGGGGCACAACTACTGCATGGGCATTGTGTAATGGCCACAATTACAGTAGGCATTGTGTAAGGAGCACAACTAGGGTCATTGTGTAAGGGGCATTACTACTTTGGGCATTGTGTGTAAGCGGCACTGGACAGAGAGTGAAGGGAGGTGGAGACTGAAAGACACAAAGTGAAGAGGGCAGGCTGAGAGACACGGAGTGAAGGGTGGGAGGCTGGAAGACACAAAGTGAAGAGGGCAGGCTGAGAGACACGGAGTGAAGGGTGGGAGGCTGGAAGACACAGAATGAAGAGGGCAGGCTGAGAGACACGGAGTGAAGGATGGGAGGCTGGAAGACACAGAGTGAAGAGGGCAGGCTGAGAGACACGGAGTGAAGGGTGGGAGGCTGGAAGACACAGAGTGAAGAGGGCAGGCTGAGAGACACGGAGTGAAGGGTGGTAGGCTGGAAGACACAGAATGAAGAGGGCAGGCTGAGAGACACGGAGTGAAGGGTGGGTGGCTGGAAGACACAGAATGAAGGGGGCAGGCTGAGAGACACAGAGTGAAGGGTGGGTGGCTGGAAGACACAAAGTGAAGAGGGCAGGCTGAGAGACACGGAGTGAAGGATGGGAGGCTGGAAGACACAGAATGAAGGGGGCAGGCTGAGAGACAATGTGAAGGGTGTGAGGCTGAAAGACGCAGAATGAAGGTTGAGAGGCACAGAGTGAATGGGGGACTGAGAGGCACAGAGAGAAGGGGGAGACTGAGAGATACAAATTGAGGTGGATTGTGAGAGATGCATGGCAGGGAGATGATGGTGTGGGTGGATGAGAGATCAAGCAGGGAGGGCATGATTGTGAGGGTGAGAGACGATGCAGGGAGAGGAGGTGATGGAGGGGCTGAGAGACATAGGGAAGAGATGATGGTGCGGCTGAGAGATGCCGGGGGCAGAAGATGACACGAGTCTTGTTGAACGTCTTTTGCATGTTGATGATCTTGGTTATATTCCTACACAAACAGGCATCTTCCGGACCATACGATTTCCTACATGAATAGTGATTATAGACTGAAGATGCTCTCTGCCCAGGGAGGGCATTTCTTCAGAGGTTCCCTGTTGTAAGAAACCACCATATAGGTAAGGTCATATGGAATAGAAAGGAATGCTCCAAGAGTGATGAGAAACAGATAGCGTGTCATATTGACACGTGTTTGCAGTGGCCACGCCTCTTGCGGTATGTGATTTGTTATTGTATTGAGTGTCAATAGGCGGTACTAGACACGCCCAGTAAGTGGTGCTAACCACGCCCCTCCGATGGTGCACCCCCTAATAAAATGTTCTGCGCACGCCTATGAACGGAGGTAACATGCGGCGGTCGCGTTGCGCTCCATGCTCCCACACACCAACGGCACTCACAGGGTGCAGGGCGCTGGGGGGGGAGCGCCCTGGGCAGCAAGTTACAAGTTGAATCACATAAAGGCTGGCTTGAGTTGTTATTCGGTTCCCGGGCACCGTGTCCGCTACCCCCGCCAGCATATCGCAGCGGTTCCGCTGCGCGCCATTGCTCCCACACTCCAACAGCTGGTATCGGGTGCAGGGCGCAGGGGGGGGGGGGTGCCCCGGGCAGTATGTTTTACATTATTTTAAGCTCCCAGTACACATATACAGTGGGTAGCCACTGTATATGGTCCCCTGCCTGCATATACCGGGTTTACTATAGGGGGCTACCGCACGCCAATAAGGCGCGGGGCTTAGCCCTCACAGAAAGAGACAGCGCCATTTTAAGCAATGTCCCCGCCAAATCATGTGTACAGCACAAACAAGGGGGGGGGGGGCACATATATGATAGTGTTATGTAGGAATGTATAACACTATTTAATTTGGAAATGGGCATGTACTCTTGGTTGTGTATACTCTCTGTGTGCTCCCTGTCAGATATACACTTGTGTCGACGTGTAAATGTTCTGTTACGAACGCCTCTGGGGTTCATTGTCGGCATCGCTGACACCTGTTTGGTACTTGATACAGTAGACACTGAGTCAACAGATCGGTTGTGTTATACTTGTTCATAGTAAACACGGTATGGGAGACACAGTAGTATGTGGGTGACCCTGTCGCCACCAACTGTTATTACCGGGTGTAAATTGACATGCTGTAACTGACTTATACCTGTATATATATTTATATGTATTTATGGGTCGGTTCCGTGAGTCTGTAGCTCGAGCACAGACATGGTTATTAAAATTATATATGTATAATTCCCTCGGATCCCTCGGGGTCACAAGTATGTTATTTTGCCTGGTTACTACTCCCTGCGGTCGACGATTACTAGGTTTTCTGTCGACTATAATGTTTCCTGGTAGAGCCACAACTGCGGATTCAGTACATGGTCATACACATTCAGAACACATTAATGTCACTTGGGTCCCGAAGGTTCCGGACAATCCGCTTATATGTATGTTATATGTATATATAGGTAGGATATGTGTGTATATGTGTATTACAATATGTATATTCATCTTATGATCTATAATGAATTCTGAAGTAATAGTATTCTTTCTCATGTGCTGGTCGCTCTGTTGATAAAGCTCTAGGTTGGCCGTGACGAGTGGGTCTCCCGTCCTCTCAAGGAGTCCGAATGTTTATTCTTTTCCCGGGGTGGAGAGAATACGGTGAAAGTCAACTCCTGGTCGACACGGGGTCCTATCACAAAGGATCGGATACAGGAAGCTAAGTGATATTTTATTTCTATTCTTTGGACTTATTTGCATTACATGCACATGAGGGAGTGTTTATATTTGGAGGGACATCCGATAGAATTATCCTGCAGAGATAGGGGATTTTCCTTATGTTGGGTCTTCTCTATACATCGCGGCAGGCTGCAGTGCGTATACAGGAGGTGACCAGGGAAATGCTGAGGCTGAGTCCGAGAGATACTGGAGTTGTTTCCCTGGGGCGGTGTGCCGCTGTTTGGGGATGCCTTAGTTCAGTCAATCTCAGCGGATACTGCTGGTAAATCTAACTTAGTGAGTTAGATTCCCTCACAACGGTTGGTGACGCATTCCTTTGTGGGATGCAGTCCCTTTAACTAGTTCGATACCGTTCTTTTTTCCTTTTCTGTGCAGATGGAAGGTGAAAAGGAAAGTGTTCTGCAGCCTTGTCAGGTTCGCAGAAGCGGATGTCGTTTTCGGTTTCTCACACATCCACCACATGGTGCTGAGTCTACCTGCCTGGACCCCACTCCGGTGGGGACTCGTCTGCTACCTTTCAGTTAGTTCGGGAATAGACCAGGACCCGTGAGTTAGTTATAGAACCCAGAGGGGGACTGTCTGGAGTTACAGCTGTTTCCCCTCATTGATTTTCTGATAGATCTTAACGTTTGCCCTCTGGAAGGGGAGGTAATACGCGACGTCACACCAGAGGTGCGTCAGGTTCAGGGCTTTGTCCTCCTGTCCCGGTTATTAAAAAAAAAAAAAAAAAAGTTTACATGCGTTGTTCTACGCATTCAGATTACCTGGAGGGATAGCCAGGATGGTCTTTGCCATTTCACTGGGGTGATGGTAGTATGATGGTTTTCTTTCAATAGTAAGAGCCATTGTTATTCTGTACTGAGATGTTCGCCTGATTGAGGCGAGGTCAAGAAACAAGTGGTGCAATTCGTTGTTTTTTTCTCTGACTGTTCTTCAACACAGGGAGGGGCTGTTGTTCCCAACGACGCAGATGTCGGAGGTGATATCAGGGTAGATACTGAACGCTTGAGGTTCTGTGTTTTCCTGTGGTAAGAGGTCTGAGGATCCTGAGTCGGATCAGATTTGCAGTGCCAATCCATCTATATGTTCCGTTGATGAAAAAGTTGGGTGCGGCCTAAGAGGCCTTTTCGGTGAGCAGGTCAATTGCCAGAGTGGTTTTCACGGGACCTGTTGGGAATGTGGTCCGGGTCTCACCGGCACATGCACCGGAATATAATTCTAATGGCCAGGATATCGCTCCTGTGGTGTCTGCTCAGTTCTCACCTCCTAGAGGAACGAAGATTCGGGATCCAGGATTAAATCCTGGTGTCCATGTATGCAGATCTCCGAGCTGGGGAGCAGTCCTTGCATGGGAAGTATTTCCAGAGGAAAAGGTCAAGCTGCGAATCTTGTCTACACTGAGCTTTCTTGAAGTAAGAGCTATTTTCAACAAACATATTCTTCGTGATCTGTCGGACGACTTGACAGCAGTGGCGTAAGTAAGCCACTAGGGCGGAACAAGGAGCAAAGCGACAATGGCAGAAGCTGAAATAGCTTTCCGCTGGGTGGAAAGACTGGTAAAAGTTATATTAGCGGTCTTAGTTCCGGACGTAAACGACGGAGAAATAGATTTCCTCTGCAGACGCGCTCTCCATCCGGGAAAAATACTGTCTTCATCGAGTTTTACAGAAGTGACTAGTCTTTGAGGAGTGCCTCAATTGGGCATGTTGGCGTCTCGCCTCAACGAGAGACCTCAGGAATATGGTTCCAGGTCAAGGGACTCTCAAGCTATAGCAGTGGACGCCCTCGTGACACCTTGGGTGTTTTCAGTCGGTCTATGTGTCCCCTCCATTTTAACTCTGCTGAAGGTGATAAACGTAAGAAGAACAGAGGTTCTGGCGATCCTCATTGTTCCGGTCTAGCCAAGGAGGGCTTGGTATCCAGTTCTTCAAGATTTATTCATAGAAGAGCCCTGGCCTCTTCCTCTACGGGAGGAACTGTTACAGCAAGATCCGGGCGTGTTTCAGGACTTACCGCGGCTGCGTTTGATGGCGTGGCGGTTGAACGCCATATCCTAGTCCGATCGGGTATTCCAAGTGAGGTCATTTCCACACTTCTTCAGGCTAAAAAGGAAGTAACGGCAAAGACTTAACACCGTATTTGGCGTAAATAGGTGTCTTGGTGTAAATCTAAGAAGCTTCCTACGGCGGATTTTCAGCTGAGTCGTTCTTCTCCATTCTTTGCAAGCAAGTGTGGATGCGGGCCTACAGTTAGGCTCCGTTTCAGGGCACTTTTGGCCTTGTAAATTTTCTTTAAAAAAAAAGTTGGCCACCTTTACGGAAGTTCAGACTTTCGTGATAGGAGTACTGCACATCCAACCTCCATTTGTGCCCCATTGGCACAGTGGGCTCTTGACGTGGTGTTGCGTTCTTGTGTCTCACTGATTGGGACCTTTATTAAAGGTTGTGTTACAATTCTCTCTTGGAGAGTGGTCATGCTTTTGCTTTTGGGCGACCGCAAGGCGGTTGTCGGAAGTAGCGGCTTTGTCTCACAAGAGCCCCTGTTTGATATTCCAAGTGGATAGAATTGGGAACTCGGATAATACTTCTGCCGAAAAGGGTTTGCAGGGTTTATCAAAATCATGCCTAGTTTGATGCCTGTGGTAATTTCAGCATTGGCTGATTCAATGTCTCTCGATGTAGTCAGGGCTTTGAAGATTTATGTCGCCAATTGGGCTCAGTTTGGGGTAACAGAGGCTCTGTTTGTCCGGTATGCTCTCAGCGTGCTTGGGGCGCCTGTGTGTTAGGGTCTCCTGCTCTGTGCTGCCACGTCGTCATGGCAACCGGGAGACAAGTGCTAGCGGAGTAACCTGAGCGTAGCTGATACTCCGGTTCGGGTCTTTTGCTGTGCAGTGGTTACAGGCTCTGTGCACGGCAGGGGATCCGGTGCTGGTTTTTGTGCTCACAGTCTGTGAGGTCTGAGTGGGGCGTGGACAGCACCTGCTATATAAACCCTCTTCTCAGGTTAGGCTGATGCTGCTGAATCTTTGTTGGTTAGTCAGTTCCTGAAAGCTAGCTAGTACTGTGTAAACTTTTTGTATTTGTTTGTTGCTTACTGCAAATAGGCCTTGGGATTTGGTATTACACTCTGCCAATCCAGACCTAGCAGTAAGACTGGAGTCAGTCGTTTAACCTGCTGGGGTTCTTTTGCTACTCTGTGAACCTTGCAAGTTTGCGGCTGTATTCTCAGACTTGCCTGCCAAAATCCTTTCTCACTGTGCAAGGTGTTCAGGTGTCAGTTTAGTGGCAGTAAGCTGAACCAGTGCACTGCAAGTGAGGACTAGGATTGTGGAGACTCTCCTTGTGTCTATTATTCCATCTCTGACCAAGGAGTTTACTGCCACACCCGTTGGTAACCCTTTAGGGTTTTGCTGTTGCCCTTAGCAACAGCATTTCGGGTTCTCTACGTATTAAATCACTACATCTCGCTTCTTTCCATCTGAGCATTCCTAATACTAGGGAGACACCCAGTTTCTTAGCCTTTGGGCTTCTCTGTTCACTTTGTGTTTATTTTGTTACCCTATCACCTTCTGTGTATGTAATGTCATATTCCCCAGTCTGTCTGTGAGTTCATTTGTTGTGCATCCCTCACCGTTCAGACACCAGTACATTCCTGCTGGCACTGGTGTGCATAACATATTCAGCAGCCTAATACTCCTGTTGAAATTTTGTGGGAATAGGGAGCATACCCCTCAAAATACTTTGCAACAGGTGGTCGATCAGGTGCAGGTCCTGACTCGACAATTTAATGATTTGTCCATTAAAATGCACACCTCGCAGGCCGCTGGCGGAGCTCCCGCAGCAGCAGTACCTTCAGGGGTTAAGGAGGCGAAAGTAAATCTCCCGGATCGTTTTTCTGGAGATCGCTCGCAGTTCTTTTGTTTCAAGGAGAGCTGCAAGCTATATTTCCAGCTTAGGCCTCAGTCTTCTGGGTCGGAGATTCAGCGGGTGGGCATAGTGATTTCCTTGCTACAAGGAGACCCACAGGTCTGGGCATATGGGTTGCAGCCTGGCTGTCCGTCGCTTAAAAGTGTTGATGCTTTTTTTTATGGCACTGGGCATGTTGTATGATGACCCTGACAAGACGGCCTCAGCCGAGGCTCAGATTTCGATCCTTAAGCAAGGGCGAAGGCCAGTTGAGGTTTATTGTACGGAGTTTCGGAGGTTGGCCCATGATACCCAGTGGAATGACCCAGCCCTGAGACACCAGTACCGAAGAGGTCTTTCTAACCAGTTAAAAGACCAACTGGTACAATATCCCTTGCCTGATAGCTTGGATCAGCTCATGCAGTTATCCATTCGGGTGGATAGACGGCTGAGAGAGCGCAGGCTTGAAAGGGAGACCGAGGTTTCCTTCTTTCCCAAGGGAACCTCAGACTCTGAGGAATTTTCCGAGGAGCCTATGCAGATTGGGGCTACCCGCCTCTCCTCGCGTGAGAAGACGCGGAGGAGACAGCAGGGGTTATGTTTGTACTGTGGGAATAAAGGTCATGTGGTAGTATCATGCCCAGAAAAGCCGGAAAAATTCAGGGCCTGAGGGTGATGGGAAATATCCTGTCAGGTCAGAAGTCGGAATTTCCCAAGAAGACTTTTATCATTCCGGTGACCTTGAAGATCCTCGGTCAAACTGTCAAGACTGAGGCCTTTGTGGACAGTGGGGCCGACGGGGTTTTTATGGACCGCCAATTCGCCCTGAAACACTCTGTTCCCTTAGTACCCTTGGCATCGGAAATTGAGATTTGTGGGTTAAATTGGGAACCATTATCCCAGGGTAAAATTACCTCTTGCACTAGCCAGATTTCTTTGTTTATTGGAGCCATACACTCTGAAAAATTGTCCTTTTATGTGACTGTCTGTACTTTTGCCCCATTGGTGTTGGGGTTACCCTGGTTAAGGGCCCACAATCCTCAATTTGACTGGGTCTCTGGGGAGATTCTTAGTTGGGGTACTGATTGTTTCAGGAGTTGCTTGAGCCTTCCAGTCAGGCTTTCGCAGCTAAGTTTGCCAGGATTGCCAGGATGTTATGCAGATTTTGCGGACGTGTTCTCCAAAAGAGTTGCAGAGGTACTACCTCCCCATCGCCCCTATGACTGTGCCATTGATTTGTTGCCGAATGCTAAGCTTCCCAAGAGCAGGTTGTACTCCCTGTCACGTCCTGAGACTCAGGCTATGGCAGAGTACATTCAGGAGAACTTGGCTAAGGGATTTATCAGACCTTCACAGTCTCCAGTTGGGTCGGGGTTCTTCTTCGTGGGTAAAAAGGACGGTTCGTTGTGACCCTGCATCGACTTCAGGGAATTGAACCGTATCACGATTAAAAACTCATACCCACTGCCTCTCATTTCGGTCTTGTTTGACCAGCTTCGTACTGCCACCATTTTTTCTAAGATTGACCTACGCGGTGCGTACAATCTAATCCGAATAAGAGAGGGGGATGAATGGAAGACTGCCTTTAATACCCACTCAGGGCATTATGAATATTTGGTGATGCCTTTTGGGCTCTGTAATGCCCCGGCAGTCTTCCAGGACTTCATGAACGATGTGCTCAGGGAATATTTGGATAGATTCTTAGTTGTATACTTAGATGACATCCTAATCTTCTCCCATTCCCTGGAGGAACATCGGAAGCATGTACGCTTAGTCCTCCGGAAACTCAGAGACCACCGGCTTGGGGCGAAGCTGGAGAAGTGCGAATTTGAAGTTCAGCAAATCGCATTTCTAGGATATATTATCTCCCCAGAAAGTTTCCAAATGGAGGGTTCCAAGGTACAGGCAGTCCTGGATTGGGTGCAGGCCACTAGTTTGAGGGCGCTTCAGCGTTTTCTGGGCTTTGCGAATTTTTATAGACGATTTATCGCTGGATTTTCGTCTATAGTGGCGCCCTTGGTGGCACTCACTAAGAAAGGGGCGGATGTTGCTCACTGGTCTTGTGAGGCCAAAGCGGCTTTTGCCCGTCTCAAAAGGGCATTTGTCTCGGCCAAGGTGCTGCGACACCCAGATCCAGAGCGTCCTTTTGTGGTGGAGGTGGATGCCTCTGAGATGGGTATTGGGGCAGTGCTCTCTCAGATGGGGGTGTCTGATAATCGCCTTCATCCCTGTGCTTACTTTTCCCGTAAATTTTCGCCTGCCGAGATGAATTATGACGTGGGTAACCGGGAATTGTTGGCTATTAAGGATGCACTCGAGGAGTGGAAACACTGGCTTGAGGGGGCTAAGTTTGTGGTCTCAATTCTCACCGACCATAAGAATTTGGCATATTTAGAGTCAGCGAAGCGCCTCAATGCCAGGCAGGCACGATGGGCTTTGTTTTTTGCTCGCTTTAATTTTTTGATAACATATCGCCCTGGGTCAAAAAACATCAAGGCTGATGCGCTCTCGCGGAGTTTTGCTCCAATCCAGGAGACCACCGAGGAGCCATTGCCCATTGTGTCCCCATCATGTATTAAAGTGGACATTACCCAGGACCTCTTGTCATTAGTCCTTAGAGCACAGGAGCAGGCTCCTCCAGACCTTCCGGTAGGTCTTTTGTTTGTGCCTCCTAGGTTAAGACAGCGAGTGTTCCTGGAATTCCATGCCAAGAAGTCGGCAGGTCACCCGGGTATTTCCAGAACTCGGGAGTTGCTATCTAGGGCGGTGTGGTGGCCCTCGGTGGCTAGGGATGTGGATCAGTGGGTTCGGGCATGTGACATCTGTGCCCGAAATAAGACTCCTAGAGGGGTTCCTGTTGGCCCATTACATCCACTCTCTATTCCATCTAAGCCATGGACCCACATTTCAATGGATTTTGTGGTGGACTTGCCCAAATCCTCGGGGATGACAGTCATCTGGGTTGTCGTTGACAGGTTTTCGAAGATGGCGCACTTCGTTCCATTGGTTGGGCTGCCATCGGCCAGACGCCTGTCTGAATTATTTATGTTGCATGTTGTGCGCCTCCACGGGTTGCCACTTGATGTGGTCTCTGACCGCGGATCCCAGTTTGTGGACAAATTCTGGAGGGCATTTTGTTCCGATCTCCAGATTTCTGTCAGCTTGTCGTCAGGCTACCATCCGCAGTCTAATGGGCAGACTGAAAGGGTGAACCAGTCCTTGGAGCAGTTCCTCAGGTGTTATGTCTCCAAGTGTCAGACTGACTGGGTGGCTCATCTGTCCATGGCGGAGTTTGCCTATAACAACGCGGCTCACTCTGCTACAGGGATCTCTCCCTTCCTTTGTGTGTATGGGCATCATCCTAAGGCCAATTCTTTTGACCCCCTGGACTCCACGCCTGGTGGTTCCTCTGTGGTTTCGGTCCTTAGAGGTATTTGGAGGAAAGTGAAGAAAGCCCTTGTGTCTGTGTCATTAGTGACCAAAAGGGTTTTTGATAAGCGGAAAAGACCCTGCAGCTTCAAATTAGGAGACTTCGTCTGGTTGTCTACCAAGAATTTGAAGTTGAGACAGCCATCTCATAAGTTAGGCCCCCGGTTCATCGGTTCTTATAAGATCACTAGGGTTATCAATCCGGTGACATTTCAGTTAGATCTACCCCGTTCTTTGGGTATCAATAAAACATTTCATTGTTCCCTTTTAAAACGGGCGATTAGTAATCCTTCTTCCAGTGGAAGACCTTCCCCTCTTCTGATACGTGGCCAGAGGGAGTTTGTTGTTGAAAGGATTCTTGACTCCAAGATGGTTCGGGGTCGGCTGTCATTTTTGGTGCACTGGAAGGGGTATGGCCCGGAGGAGCGGTCGTGGGTGCGCAGTTGTGATCTTCATGCCCCCAGACTGTTACGCTCTTTCTTCTCGCAGTTCCCCGATAAACCCGGTGGTAGGGGTTCTTTGACCCCTCGTCAGAGGGGGGGTACTGTTAGAGTCTCCTGCTCTGTGCTGCCACGTCGTCATGGCAACCGGGAGACAAGTGCTAGCGGAGTAACCGGAGCGTAGCTGATACTCCGGTTCGGGTCTTTTGCTGTGCAGTGGTTACAGGCTCTGTGCACGGCAGGGGATCCGGTGCTGGTTTTTGTGCTCACAGTCTGTGAGGTCTGAGTGGGGCGTGGACAGCACCTGCTATATAAACCCTCTTCTCAGGTTAGGCAGATGCTGCTGAATCTTTGTTGGTTAGTCAGTTCCTGAAAGCTAGCTAGTACTGTGTAAACTTTGTATTTGTTTGTTGCTTACTGCAAATAGGCCTTGGGATTTGGTATTACACTCTGCCAATCCAGACCTAGCAGTAAGACTGGAGTCAGTCGTTTAACCTGCTGGGGTTCTTTTGCTACTCTGTGAACCTAGCAAGTTTGCGGCTGTATTCTCAGACTTGCCTGCCAAAATCCTTTCTCACTGTGCAAGGTGTTCAGGTGTCAGTTTAGTGGCAGTAAGCTGAACCAGTGCACTGCAAGTGAGGACTAGGATTGTGGAGACTCTCCTTGTGTCTATTATTCCATCTCTGACCAAGGAGTTTACTGCCACACCCGTTGGTAACCCTTTAGGGTTTTGCTGTTGCCCTTAGCAACAGCATTTCGGGTTCTCTACGTATTAAATCACTACATCTCGCTTCTTTCCATCTGAGCATTCCTAATACTAGGGAGACACCCAGTTTCTTAGCCTTTGGGCTTCTCTGTTCACTTTGTGTTTATTTTGTTACCCTATCACCTTCTGTGTATGTAATGTCATATTCCCCAGTCTGTCTGTGAGTTCATTTGTTGTGCATCCCTCACCGTTCAGACACCAGTACATTCCTGCTGGCACTGGTGTGCATAACACTGTGTCGCTGCAGTCCGTTACACGCTGGATCTGTGATACGATTCGGTGTACTGGTTCTAGGGCAGGATGGTCGTTACCGGAGTTGGGGGAGACCCATTCTACTAGGAAGATGGACTCTTCTTGGGCGGATGCACGAGGTGTCTCGGCGGGTTAACTTTGCCGAGGGGGCTAATTGGTCAGGTTTCAAACACCTGTGCTAAGCTCTGCAAGTTTGATACCCTGGATGATGGGGACCTCATGTTTGCTCAATCGGTGCTGCAGAGTCGTCCGCACTCTCCCGCCTGTTCTGGAGCTTTGGTATAGACCACATGGTCCTTTTGGAGTCCCCAGCATCCTCTAGGACGTATGAGAAAATAGGATTTTAGTACCTACCGGTGAATCCTTTTCTCCTAGTCCGTAGAGGATGCTGGGCGCCCATCCCAGTGCGTACTGTGTCTGCAGTTATGGATTTTGGTTGCACTTTGTGGTGTTTCTTCTTTGTCAGACTATCGCTGACGTTCATGCCATGGCATGTGGTTTCTTGTTATTGGTTGGGTTGACACACAAGGTGTGTTACATATTCTCTCAGCATATGGCTGTATGGTTTTCATACCGTGGGCTGGTTTTCTGTTGAAGGCCATGTCTTGCGGTATGTTCGTGGTGTGAGCTGGTATGATACTCACGGTGTATAACTTATAAATTCTTTCCTCGAAATGTCCGTCTCTCCTGGGCACAGTTTTCTAACTGAGGTCTGGGGGAAGGGCATAGAGGGACGAGCCAGTTCACACCCAGTTTAAGTCTTTATAGTGTGCCCAAGCTCCTGCGGATCCGTCTATACCCCATGGTCCTTTTGGAGTCCCCAGCATCCTCTACGGACTAGGAGAAAAGGATTTACCGGTAGGTACTAAAATCCTATTTTTCCCTCAAAATTCTACACACAATACCCCATAATGACAATTAAAATAAAGTTTTTTTGAGATTTTTGCTAATTTATTAAAAATAAAAAACTAAGAAATCACATGTACATAAGTATTCACAGCCTTTGCCCAATACTTTGCTGATGCACCTTTGGCAGCAATTACAGCCTCAAGTCTTTTTGAATATGATGCCACAAGCATGGCTCACCTTTCTTTGGGCAGTGTTGCCCATTCCTCTTTGCCGCATCTCTCAAGCTCCATCAGGAAGCGTCAGTGCACAGCCATTTTCAGATCTCTCCAGAGATCTTCAATCGGATTCAAGTCTGGGCTCTGGCTGGCCACTCAAGGACATTCACAGAGTTGTCTGAAGCCACTCCTTTCATATCTTGGCTGTGTGCTTAGTGTCGTTGTCCTGCTGAAAGATGAACCGTCGCCAAAGTCTAAAGTCAAGAGCGCTCTGGAGCAGGTTTTCATCCAGGATGTCTCTGTACATTGCTGCATTCATTTTCCCTCTATCCTGACTAGTCTCCCAGTTCCTGTTGCTGAAAAACATCCTCACAGCATGATACTGCCACCACCATGCTCCACTGTAGGGATGGTATTGGCCTAGTGATAAGTGGTGCCTGGTTTCCTCCAAACATGATGCCTGGCATTCATGCCAAAGAATTCAATCTTTGTTTCATCAGACCAGAGAATTTTGTTTCTCATGGTCTGAGAGTCCTTCAGGTGCATTTTGGCAAACTCCAGGTGGGCTGCCATGTGCTTTTTACTAAGGAGTGGCTTCCGTCTGGCCACTCTACCATACAGGCCTGATTGATGGGTTGCTGCAGAGATGGTTGTCCTTCTGGAAGATTCTCCTCTCTCCACAGAGGAAAGCTGTAGCTCTGGCAGAGTGACCATCGGGTTCTTGGTCACCTCCCTGACTAGGGCCCTTCTCCCCAGATCGCTCAGTTTAGACGGCTGGCCAGCTCTAGGAAGAGTCCTGGTGGTTCCGAACTTCTTCCATTTATGGATGATGGAGGTAACTGAGCTCATTGGGACCTTCAAAGCAGCAGATATTTTTCTGTACCCTTCCCCAGATTTGTGCCTCAAGACAATCATGTGTCAGAGGTCTACAGACAATTCCTTTGACTTCATGCTTGGTTTGTGCACTGTCAAGTGTGGGACCTTATATAGACAGGTGTGTGCCTTTCCAAATCATGTCCAATCAACTGAATTTACCGCAGGTGGACTCTAATTAAGCTGTAGGAACATCTTTAAGGATGATCAGTGGAAACAGGATGCACCTGAACTCAATTTTGAGTTTCATTGCAAAGGCTGTGAATACTTATATACATGTGATTTCTTCGTTTTTTATTTTTAATGAATTTGCAAAAATCTAAAAAAAAACTTCTTTCACGTTGTTATGGGGTATTGGGGGTAATTCTGAGTTGATCGCAGCAGGATCTTTGTTAGCAGTTGGGCAAAACCATGTCCACTGCAGGGGAGGCAGATATAACATGTGCAGAGAGAGTTAGATTTGGTTGTGGTGTGTTCAATCTGCAATCTAAATTGCAGTGTAAAGATAAAGCAGCCAGTATTTAAAATTAAGCCAGAAACAAATTTAACCCACCCATATCTAACTCTCTCTGCCTCCCCTGCAGTGCACATGGTTTTGCCCAACTGCTAACAAAGTTCCTGCTGCGATCAACTCAGAATTACCCACCATTGTGTGTAGAATTTTGAGGACAAAAATTAATTTATTCCATTTTGTAATAAGGCTGTAACATAACAAAATGTGGAAAAAGTTAAGCGCTGTGAATACTTTGCAGATGCACTGTATATAGTGTAGTATAAGAAATGTGCTCGCCCAGAATTATAATAAACTGGTCCAAATTTAGTGACATATAAGTCGATCCTTTATTAGACAGAGTATTCAAATAATGAAAAATAGCTAAAAAAATAAATAAAAAAGGCATGGATTAAAACAAGTTGTTCCCAAACTTTTTTGAGTCATGGCACCCTAGAGTATAAGAATTGTTTTCACGGCATCCCTAGGCCAAAAGTGTCTTATTGAGAAATTAAAAATAAAATATTAAATTAAGAAAATTAAGTTTATATGTCATCCTTAGGGTCAGTTATGTGGTGAGGGACAGGATTCACTTCTGTTTGTCCACATATTTTATGACAAGAAGCCACAAGTACTGGTTTGCATATTTCATATACCATACATAATTTGAATTGGCCCTTGTCCACCAACCCAGGGCACCCCTGCAAGTATCCTGAGGCACCCCAGGGTGCCACGCAACACAGTTTGAGAACCACTGGTATACAGTATAACAATCCTTCAAGAGCCACCAGCTAGAAACGTTGCATATTCAATGTGATCTGGGCATTATATTAGAGCCCAAGATCGCATTACAATATGCAATTACATAGACGGGATGTATTAAGAAGCACCTGCAGGGACACAGGTTCTGAAAGGAGTCCGTCCCTACGATGTGCTCAGTGCGCTGCCGGTGGTATTGCGAATGCATAGTCACGCTGACCACAAATGAACAGCGACCATTTCCTTGGAGGGTTCTGGGAGAACTCTCTGGTACTACATCAGCTGTGAGTAGCAGGTTTAGTATGAAATACCTACAATCAAAATCCCGACAACAATTGACCGACGGTCAAAATCCCGACAAGGTCAAAATCCTGACATTTAAAATACATACAAGGTCAAAATACCGACTTTTAAAATGTTGACAGGTCAAAAAGTCGACACAAGTTTTTAATTGCTTTTTTTGGGGGGGTGTATGTCGACATGGACACCGTATAAGTGTACCGCATCCCCTCGCATGGCTCGACGCGCCAGCCATGCTTCGGGCACGGTGCCTCAACTATTATATTCCTCCTCTAGGTCCACTGAAATGGAAAGTATGAACAAGTTGGTTTCAATCAAAAAATCATGAAAAACTCATGTCGACTTTTTGACCTGTCAACATTTTAAATGTCAGTTTTTAACCTTGTCGGTATTTTAAATGTCGGGATTTTTACCTTGTCGGGATTTTGATTGTAGGTAAATTGACCACATCCCGTGAGTAGCCTGTAGGCTACAGACACCGTTAGGGGGTCAAATCAGGCAGCATCACATCCCCATAGATACCTGTGGGGGATGAGGCTGGGGGCGGGAATGCAGGGATCGCAGCAGGTATCTTAGATACCTGCTGCATTCCCTCAAGCATACATTCAGGGGATATTTAATATTTGCGTCTAACACCTGAAAAAAAGGTGTGTTCAGGGAAATAGCTGCACATACAGTATATTTTGATAAATAGGCCCCTTAATCTGGATATACAGTACTCTGTGCAAATCCACGCTGACTACGTCCCTCCTATCTGGTATGGGCACCTGCATGGGCCAATATAATTTGTGTTTTATTGGCTTATTTGTGCTATAGATTACATAGTGCATACTGCACATAGCGCTCTATGGGGGAGATTCAAATGTTTGAAAAGTCTGTTGGGTGTCTGTTTTTTCATGTCTATTAGATAGGAAAAAATAGACACCCAACTGACTTTTCAAACATTTGAGTCTCCCCCTATATGTATTATGAAAAAAATAAATTTTAAAGATAATACTACATCCATAGAACCAACAACAACATATTACCGATGCCAGCGTTCTCTACATCACTGAGAGGGAACCTCATATTGATCTACCTCTAGCAGTGGACATAGGACACCCTTCATTGTATCCACAGCTCCTGGAAGCTTGAGGAGATGACAGGTCACGCTCCATAAGCATTTTGTCGTTTTAACAAAACGGCTGCGGGATTGGGGGATACTCTTGTCATTGGGGATTTTAATTACCCGGATATAAACTGGAGTAACGATTCATGTGCTAAAGCAAGGGGCAGCAGGTTCTTAAATATGTTTAGGGATCACTACTTGTCTCAATTAGTCGAGGCCCCAACTAGGGGTAAAACTACCCTGGATCTAGTAATTACTAATAATGTGGACATTATATCAAACACTAAAGTTGGGGAGACTTTGGGTAACAGTGATCACTATATGATCACATTCGACATCAGTTTCAGGAAACATAGCTACAGGGGTTCCACCAAAACTTTTAACTTTAGGAAGGCTAATTTTAGTATGCTTAGATGTGCACTTAACGACATAGAGTGGGAGGTTCTGTTTAATAACAAGAACACTTCGGAAATGTGGGATGTTTTAAAAGGGCTGCTGGATAGCAATATTCATAACTTTATTCCCATGGGCAGTAAACGCGGGAGTATTAAGCTCAAACCGTTGTGGCTTAACAAGAAGGTTAAGGCAGAAATGGATAAAAAAAGCGGGCTTTCAAAGCATTTAAATCTAATAGAAAGGAGTCTTTCAAGTATTACAAGGAGTGTAATCAGTGCCAGATTAAGGTCCTGGTGGGCCTGGAGCTGAAATTAATAAAGGGCCTATTGGGGGCTGCCGCAGGGGGTGTGACTACTGATATGGGGGTGTGGTCTGTGCCGTGAGGTGTGACTAGCACCAAGGCAGGCATAGCTACCCACCTTCTTTCACCCAATGCAATCTCCCTCTTCTCTTTGCTTATATGAAACATATACCTGTCTAAACAAAAACACAAAAAACACAAACTATGGTTTATTAATAAAATAAAATTAATGTTATTGAGGTTAGTAATACTCTGGGAACAAAACAAGGCCCAAATTATGTGATTCTAGCTTTTTTGTAAATTTTTGGAAGAATTACAAAACCAAAACCAGTAACAGCGTTTTCGACACACCTCAATATTTGACCAACATGCTCTGGTGCTTATCCAATGCATCCAGGGCCGGCGACAGGGGGGGTCAAAGGGGACACCAGTACTGGGCCCCAAGGATCAGAGGGGCCCCAAGTATATGCCACTTAGTGTCCCGCAGGGAATCATCATGGAGTTATTGGGGAGAGACAGACCGTGGTGTGTGTGGGGTAGGAAGGATAGATATACATATTTATATCTCTGTATACTGTAGATAAATAAAAATAGATATACTTATTTAATAACAGTTTATTATATAGCGCAGAAAATTCTGTCGCTCTGAGGGGGCCCCAGAGATATCACTATACCGGGCCCCAAGATGTCTGTTACAGGCCCTGAATGCATCAAACAGCATATGGAAGTGGTGGTGTCACTCAGGGGGTAATTCAGATCTGATCGCAGCAGCAAATTTGTTAGCTAATGGGCAAAACCATGTGCACTGCAGGGGGGGGGGGGGTCAGATGTAACACGTGCAGAGATATTTAGGTTTGGGTGGGTTATATTGTTTCTGTGCAGGGTAAATACTGGCTGCTTTATTTTTACACTGCAATTTAGATTTCAGTTTGAACACACCCCACCCAAATCTATCTCTCTCTGCACATGTTACATCTGCCCAACCTGCAGTGCATATGGGTTTGCCCAACTGCTAACAAATTTGCTGCTGCGATCAGATCTAAATTAGGCCCTCAGTCTTTCAATCAGGCAGAAGTAAAAACAGACACAGGGCCTGATTCAGTGTTGCAAGCAAAAGCCAAAAAGAACACAACTGGGCAAAACCATGTGGGGCTAATATAACATGTGCAGAGAGATTTAGATTTAAGTGGGTTTTATCCCACAAATACTGGACAGCTTCATTTTTACACTGCAATTTAGATTATAGGAGTAAATGTATTACCCTGCGTTATGGGGGAGCAGTATCAGCGCACTGACACTGCTACTCCCCCATCTATTACTGTTGCGGTGCTGGCTCAGATAGCGCCCCTGTCCATATCGGCGCTGCTATCTAATGTAGCCCAGACACTTGTGAGATATCAGGTACAATCCTTCGATTTCGACCGCATCTGTGAGAGAAATCGAAGGATTGTATGCACATTTTAGGTACCTTACAACGCGATGCGCAGGGGGATCCGGTCTTTAGGTTGACAGTAACTAGGTCGACAGGGTCTCTAGGTCGACATGAGTTTTTCACGATTTTTTTCTTTTTTTTTAACCTTTTCATACTTAACGCTCCACGTGGACTACGATTTTAACGGTAACCTGTGCCGAGCAAAGCGCTAGCGAAGCAAGGCACCTTGCCCGAAGCATGGCGAGCTTCGCGAGGGGACACGGTGCACTAATTGGGGTTCCCGGTCACTCTACGAAGAAAATGACACCAAAACCCCCCATAAAAAACTCATGTCCACCTTTTGACCTGTCGACCTAGAGACCCTGTCGACCTAGATACTGTCGACCAATAGTAGTTACTATCTACCTTCCATACCACACCCATGCGTGGGCACGCCGGTCGAATATCGCGTCTCATGATAGTATGTGCTGCACTTAATATTTATCGAATCGCAGTGCGATCGCATGTGTTTTTAAAAACACATGCGATATATCGCACCGCGATGCGTGATTGGCACACGACGGGAGTGTGACGTGCCCATCTCGTGATTACCATACGATCTATCGCATGATCGCATGGTAATCACTTTGGCAGTTCAGGTGCGATTTTATTGCACCTGAACTGCCGGTACGATGCCCCGCGATGTCACGTTGCGGGGCATTGCACAAGTGTATGGGCACCATTACAGATAGCACACCGATATGAGGGGGCAATGTATGAACAGTCAGCATTGCTGACCGTTCTGACACCTGCAGCTGTCAGTTTCGACAGCTGTAGGTGGCGATGCCCATACACCACAGCAGGGACAGAGCTATCCCTGGCTGTGGCGGGCGCCGGCTCTGGACTGTGTAGGGGATCTCGCGTGAGTATGGCATCCCGCACATGCACAGTGGAGCCGACCGGGCAGGGGGAGACAGTGCATCAGCACTGAGCTGACGCGCTGTAAGCTCAGGAGGGCATCGCCTGAGGGGGGGAGCGCTTCGACAGACAAGATGTTAATGCATCTTGCTGATGTCCCTTCCTGCTTCACCTCGGTAATAAGGCAAAGCAGGAAGTTAGGGTGTGTACACACGGTGAGATTTTTTCTTATGATTTTGACTATAAAGTCATAATCGTAAGAAAAGTTAGTGCAGATCGCAAGGTGAAAGTCACCTTGCGATGCCAATGCGCGGTCCCGCGTGGTCGGCATCACAAGAATAGATAGACTGTGCAGGCAAGTCAATTTTGACTATCTCTATAGAAGAGATAGTTAAAATTGACACTTAGCCAAAATCGCACATAGTATCGCAAGCACATAGGGGATCATTCCGAATTGATCGATTTTCGCAGCGCAGCGATCAGGTGAAAAAACGGCATTTCTGCGCACGCGTATGGGCTGCAATGTACGGGTACAAAGCCCGTTGTGACTGTGCTCAGGTTCTAGCAAAGTTTTTCTTCGCACTGACGCAGTGACGTGCGGTGAGGTCAGGGCCTGGGGAGGCACTGCAGGTAAACTTCCCCCCCCCCCCCGAAAAAAAAAAAGAGTGCAATCCCCCCCACACCACTAAAACCAGCACCAGGCAGAACCAGCCAGGGGGGATAATGCCATAGCAGGGGAGACACTCAGTGTGGGGTCCCCCTGCCATGCCATTAAACACCCCCCAAACCAGTCAGCCCAGGGCTGGAATTCCTCGGAAAGTGGGGCCCCCAAAAAATCAAAATGGGGTCCCCCTTCCCGAGCAACAACCAGCACTGGGCTGATAGCCCAGTGCTATGCCCCGCACCCCTGGTGGCGGTGGGTGCGGGGTTCATTGTATGTTCTGTTCTTTACAGGTGGCCTACAGATCCCAGCAAGCCTGCCCCAGCATGCTGGCACTTGGAGAACCACAAGTGCCAGCATGCCCGGACATAAAGGGCCCGCTGGCACCTGTAGTCCACCTGCAAAGAAAAGTAATATTGTTCTTTACAGGTGGCCTACAGGTCCCAGCAAGCCTGCCCCAGCATGCTGGCACTTGGAGAACCACAAGTGCCAGCATGCCCGGACATAAAGGGCCCGCTGGCACCTGTAGTCCACCTGTAAAGAAAATATAAAAAAAAAAAACACAACACATTCTTTAAAAAATCCTTTATTAAACTGGGTCTTCACCTGGGGGCGGCGGCCTTTAAGCTCTTTTGCATGGCCGCCGCCTTCCCAGGGCTTCCGGCGTCTTCACCTGGGAGGGCGCCACCTCCCCAGGGCTTCTGGGGTCTTCCTCCGGCGTCTTCGCCTGGTGGGCGGCGGCGGCTAAGCTCTTTTGCATAGCCGCCGCCCATCCAGGACTTCCACGACGTCTTCACCTGGGAGGCGGCTCCTTTAAGCTCTTTTGCATGGCCGCCGCCTTCCCAGGACTTCCAGCATCTTCACCTGGTGGGCGGCGGCTGCTAAGCTCTTTTGCATAGCCGCCGCCCATCCAGGACTTCCACGGCGTCTTCATCTTCAGGAGCTCTTCTCCGCTCCTCCTCCGCCGTCGGACTGACAGCCGCTGCCTCGCGCTGACTAATATAAGTCAGCGGGAGGGGGCGGGGCGATGACGCGGCGAGCCATGATTGGCTCGCGGCGGCCATCTTGAATTTCAAAAATGACGCTGAGGCGCCATTTTTGAAATGGGTACCGCTTCCGCAGCTAAACTCTGCACATGGAGCCTGAAAGCGCGTCTCGCCGCCGCTACCGCCGCCCGCCTCTCCGCCGCCAGCACCTCCGCCGCCCGGCCCGCCGCATCCCGCACCTCCGCCGCCCGCACCTCCGCAGGTACCGATGCCGCCCCATACAGTGATTGACAGCGGATCCAGTGACGGATCCGCTGGCCAATCACTGTGGCCTCAATCACAGGGACGTGCTTTCATAGGTTGAAAGCACGTCCCTGTAGGAAAGCGGCACCACTAATGGTGCCGCTTTCCCATGTTATTTCAATGGGCTTTCCCAGCCCATTGCTAGGTCCCGCCTGCGCCCGCCCCCCGCTCCCCATACTTTTCCTAATCACTACGGGAGGCACCACGATCGGTGCCTCCCAAAGTGATTTTAACACACATTATGATAGGTAAAATAATAAAGAAGATACTTATGTGTCATAAGTATCTTCTTTGTATTATTTTACTCATTAATGACAGGGGAGGCACTGCCTCCCCTGCCTCCCCTGACTGCACGTCCCTGCACTGACGGCCGCAAGAAGATTGACAGGAAGGGGGCGTTACTGGGTGTCAACTGACCATTTTCAGGGAGTGTTTGCAAAAACGCAGGAGTGTCTGAAAAAACGCAGGCGTGGCTGGGCGTTCGATGGGCGGGTGTATGACGTCAAATCCGGACACAAATAGGCTGAAGTGATCGCAAGCGCTGAGTAGGTTCAGAGCTACTCAGAAACTGCACAAACTGTTTTTGCAGATCTCGGCTGCACACACGTTCGCACTTCTGCTAAGCTAAAATACACTCCCCAGTGGGCGGCGGCTTAGTGTTTGCACAGCTGCTAAAACTAGCCAGCGAGCGATCACCTCGGAATGACCACCAACATCCGTTATTCACATTACACCGCCCAGCGGCGTCCGATCATCACATTACAATGCACAGCGGCGTCCATTATTCACATTAAACTGCACTGACACATCCGTTATACACATTACAGCGCACGGCAGCACATTATTCACATTACAGCGTACAGCAGCGTCACCTTACACCGCCCAGTAGCATCCAGTACTCACATTACTCCGCACAGCAGCATCACATTACTCACATTACAGCACACGGCAGCGTCCGTTACTCACATTACACAGCACAGCGTCGTCACATTATTCACATTATAGCGCACAGTGGTGTCACACTAAAGCACACAGCGACTTTCGTTACTCACATTACACCGCACAGAGGCTTCCGTTATTCACATTACAGCGCACAGCGACTTCCGTTACTCACATCACCCCGCACAGCGAATTCCGTTACTCACATCACCCCGCACAGCGACTTCCGTTACTCACATCACCCCGCACAGCGAATTCCGTTACTCACATCACCCCGCACAGCGACTTCCGTTACTCACATCACCCCGCACAGCGACTTCCGTTATTCACATTACAGCGCACAGCGACTTCCGTTACTCACATTACACTGCACAGCGACTTCCGTTACTCACATCACCCCGCACAGCGACTTCCGTTACTCACATCACCCCGCACAGCGACTACCGTTACTCACATTACACTGCACAGCGACTTCCGTTACTCACATTACACCGCACAGCGACTTCCGTTACTCACATTACACTGCACAGCGACTTCCGTTACTCACACCACCCCGCACAGCGACTTCCGTTACTCACATCACCCCGCACAGCGACTTCCGTTACTCACATCACCCCGCACAGCGAATTCCGTTACTCACATCACCCCGCACAGCGACTTCCGTTACTCATATCGCCCCGCACAGCGACTTCCGTTACTCACATCGCCCCGCACAGCGACTTCCGTTACTCACATTACACTGCACAGCGACTTCCGTTACTCACATTACACTGCACAGCGACTTCCATTACTCACATCACCCCGCACAGCGACTTCCGTTACTCACATCACCCCGCACAGCGACTTCCGTTACTCACATCACCCCGCACAGCGACTTCCGTTACTCACATCACCCCGCACAGCGACTTCCGTTACTCACACTACAGCGCACAGCGACTTCCGTTACTCACACTACAGCGCACAGCGACTTCCGTTACTCACATTACACTGCACAGCGACTTCCGTTACTCACATTACAGCGCACAGCGACTTCCGTTACTCACATTACAGCGCACAGCGACTTCCGTTACTCACATTACAGCGCACAGCGGCATCCGTTACTCACATTACACCGCACAGAGGCATCCGTTATTCACATTACAGCGTACAGCGACTTCGGTTACTCACATTACACCGCACAGCGGCAACTGTCATTCACATTACAACACCCAGCAGCATCTGTTACTCACATTACACTGGACAGCGGCGTCACATTATTCACATTACAGAGTACAGCGGTGTCACATTATTCATATTACAGCGTACACCGGCGTCACATTACAACGCACAGAGGCGTCCATTATTCACATTACACCACCTAGCGGCGTCTGTTACTCACATTACACCGCGGGTGGGGGTGCCGATGGAACTGTTCTATCACAAGAGCACTTTGTTTGCAGGCAGAGGTCAGAGAGATTAGAGAAGACTCATACTCACCTCTCCTGCTGGATACACCGCGGCCGCACTCTCTCTTCCTGAGGTCTGCGCGATGTCGTCAACGGAGTTTGGCGCGCAGATCTCCTCCTCTTCCTGACAGCCGGGTGGTGTGGGGATGGGACCTCTTCTCCTGTTAGTGTCCGGTGGCCACAGCGCACAAGGCAAAGTACATTAATTTAGTGATGCGTGGGAGGGCGGGGCCACAGATGATAGGCGGGACCACACCCCAATCAGCCCACTGGGCCTCTGCTTGGTAGAACTAATGACCAATCCGGTCCTGGTCACCAGAGTTCTGTCTTGCCCACTGTGCTTGCAGTAAATGAGGAGGATGAAAGTACAGAGCCACAATTCATTTGCACTACTGCTGAACACAGTTCCTGTCCTGGCAGCAGGGTTTTGCAGGGAAGTCTGCTGATGAAGCTCCTTCACTTATGTCTCCTTCTCCGTTCCTGCCATTGGGGACCTGCCAGCAGCTGGACTCCACCACCCACAGGCAATCAAATTGCGGGCATAATGCCGTGAGGGGGCGTGGCCTAATGCAGAGAGGGGGCGGAGCTACGATCCCGGAACATGAAAAAAACTTTGCCTATCAGGTCCCACGCATGTGACACTGACCGGCGCTGCCGTTGGGGCGAGGGGGGGGGTAGGAGGAGAGGTGGCTGGGGTTGTTGCTGCCGGAGGGGGTGGGCCCTAGGGGGCGCTGCAGTAGCAGGAGAAAAAATCCTGTTTACAGCAGCATAGACATTTGCAGATACCGTGGGCCTATTTTGGAGGGTGGGCCTGGAGCTGCAGCTCCATTAGCCCCGTTGTTAATCCGGCCCTGAGTGTAATAAGAAAAGCAAAAAAGCAATAAGAGCAGCTAAAATGGAAAATGAAAAGCAAATCGCTATAGAGAGTAAAACCAATCCTAAAAAGTTTTTTAAATACATAAACGGTAAAAGGTTAAAAAAGGAGAATATAGGTCCATTAAAGATGAATTAGGAAAATTGATAAATGATGACGAAATAAAAGCGGAAATACTGAACAAATTCTTTTCATCAGTATTCACCAGTGAAGAACTGATGGTGGGAGTAGAGCATAACAATTGTGACAGTAATGATTCATGGTTAGATACTTGTTTAAGCGAAGAAGTAGTCCGGGAGAGACTAAGCAAAATTATGATTAATAAATCACCTGGTCCTGATGGACTTCACCCGAGGGCTCTTATGGAGCTTAGTTCACAACTAGCACGACCCCTATACTTGATTTTCAATAGTTTAATTAGATCAGGCATGGTACCGAAGGATTGGCGTATAGCTGAGGTAGTGCCATTATTTAAAAAGGGATCCAAAAATCTTCCGGGAAACTACAGACCAGTTAGTTTAACATCTATAGTGGGGAAAATATTGAAAGGAATTCTAAGGGACGTAATACAGGAGTATCTAAAGTCCGCTAGGATTATTAGCAAGAACCAGCATGGGTTTGTGAGGGACAGGTCATGTCAGACTAACTTAATTAGCTTCTACGAGGAAGTGAGCAATTATCTTGATCAAGGAAAAGCAGTGGATGTGGTCTTCCTAGATTTTGCAAAAGCCTTCGATAAAGTTCCTCACATGAGACTGATGATCAAATTAAAGGAGATTGGCCTAGGAAAACTATTTGCACATGGATAAGCAGCTGGTTGGATAGCAGGGTACAGCGAGTAGTGGTCAACGGGAAGTCCTCAACCTGGTCCCCAGTAGTCAGCCGAATACCACAAGGGTCCATACTCGGACCACTACTGTTCAACATATTTATCAATGACCTAGAAATAGGCCTGGAAAGCACAGTGTCAATCTTTACTGATGATACTAAACTGTATAAGGTAATTAATTCAGAATTGGATGTGGAGTCCTTGCAGAATGATCTATCTAAACTTGAACTCTGGGGGGTATATTTACTAAGGTCCCGATTTTGACCGAGATGGTGTTTTTTCTTCAAAGTGTCATCTCGGGAATTTACTAAACTCAAATCACGGCAGTGATGAGGGCATTCGTATTTTTTTGGAAGTCCAAGAATAAAAATACAAATGAATACACCATCGGTCAAACGCGGCTGTTTAGGTATGGAACACGGTCATTTACTAAACATTCGTATTTGAAATCTCTACCGTGAAAATGCATGTGCGGCCGTGAAAAAATACTAATCGTACAAAAAGCCTAAAAAAAAGTAGACCTGCTTTTATAAAGCGTGTTTACATGTGTTGTCAATTCTACATTAGTCACACCTGATTTTTTGGACCTTTAGAAGGGGCCCCAACACATTTTTCTCCTCTCTCACTCTGAAATGGCTGCTACTGTGTGTAGTACTGCTGTCTTGTTTGCTGGGGGATACCTGACACTGCTCCATGAGGCTACAATAAACCCAGGCCTGGAAAATCTACAGGGTAAGCAGGTTGTACATGTTCCGCGTAGGCTGGCCATGGCTTGTTTTTTTAGTGTGCGTTTAAACGATAACACATTTGCTGATGACCATGTTATACAGATGCTCCGACTAAATGTAAATAATATTTTCCGTCTGTATGACCTTGTCAAACTGAACCTAGACCCTGAGACAGCACGCTCTCGCTCTGTCTCAGGCCTGCTCAAACTCCTGGCTGTGTTGCACTTTATGGCTAATGGCAGCTTCCAGCCTGTGACTGGCAATGTAATTAGTATCTCACAGGCCACATTTTATAAATATTTAATTCATGTGAGTTAAAACATACATACACGTCTATGTCTAAGTCGTGCTTCTGTAATGTAATAGAACACAGTATTGTATTGATTACGGTCATGACACTCACCTTTAATTTTGGATTGTCCACTCAGGTTTTGGATGTCTTGGATGGCTACATACATGCCTCTCTCTGCTTCCCTACCCAGGAGTCGCAGTGGCATGCAGTCAGGGTAGCTTTATCTGATCTTGCGGCCATGGCCAATGTTCTGGGTGCCATAGATTAGACACACGTTGAGCTGAGGACACCTAGGGGCAGCCAATATATTTATAACAATACACATCTGGTCCTAGACACTAATGTACAGGTTGTTTCTGTAGCTAATTAAACAAGACACATATTCCGTGTGAGCAATTTATTTCCTACAACAAAGGCATTTTTGCCACAACAACTCAACATAATATTATAATAGTGAAAAAATGAGCTGCAGGCCACATTATTTTTTCCTTTGTTGTGTGCTGGGTGCCGAGGATTGTGCTGGCTCGTTGCTCCTGGTTCTACTGGAGCGTTTAACTGGGGATTGAACTGGGGTCTGGTTTGGTGTAGTTGTCCCCGAGCTAGAGCTGACTTGGTGTGATGCCAAAACATTAAGGCTTTGGCTGAGTATATTGAGGCTGGCAGTGAGTTGCATATTAGCTGCAGTGTGGCTTGCTATTATTCGGGACATGTTTTCATTGATATTTTGGTTGTGTTGGATGATCTGAATTAGGGATTGTTGTTGGCGCTGTTGTTCATCCATGATGCGTACGAGATTTGCTTGCATTTGGCAGTTGTCTGCCCTCATTTGTTCCATTGAATTGGCTATTCTTCCCACTTGAACGATAAGTCTGCCAGAGTTTCGAGCCAGTCTAGGCAGATGATGGGGCAGACTTGCCAGGTATTGGCTGTGGCTTTTCAGGCACGCATAGTTCAGTTCCTGTTGTTTGGCCCATCCGCTCCAAAACTCAGTGTCCATTTGTGTCTGGGCTGGTGTTGTGCTCAATTGTGGTCTGTGGGATGTTTGGGGTATGTCCTGCGGCGTGGTTGTCTGGGTATCATCTATGGGTTGCAGGTGAAGAGTGTATGTATCCAGCTGGTCACTTTCCTGCTGGGTATCCTTGGGCATGATGGCTGGTTCTGTATGGGGTTGAAGACAGCCAGTATTTAGTACCTTTTTAGCATTGGTCTTACTGTAGCTTTACGTCAACATGCATTTCTTCTTAATACAGGTTGAGTATCCCTTATCCAAAATGCTTGGGACCAGAGGTATTTTGGATATCGGATTTTTCCGTATCTTGGAATAATTAGATACCATAATGAGATCTTATGATGATGGGACCTAAATCTAAGCACAGAATGCATTTATGTTACATATACACCTTATACACACAGCCTGAAGGTAATTTTAGCCAATATTTTTTATAACTTTGTGCATTAAACAAAGTGTGTGTACATTCACACAATTCATTTATGTTTCATATACACCTTATACACACAGCCTGAAGGTCATTTAATACAATATTATTAATAATTTTGTGTATTAAACAAAGTTTGTGACTTTGTGTACATTGAGCCATCAATAAACATAGGTTTCACTATCTCACTCTCACTCAAAAAAGTCCGTATTTCGGAATATTCCGTATTTCAGAATATTTGGATATGGGATACTCAACCTGTATTCATGTTTTAATTGCTCAATAGATTGTGCCATGAACTTAACTATGTTGTTCATCTGTTTGTATAAATATGTTGCTTCTATACTTCACTACTCAGTTGTTGTTGTTTTTTTTAATTGTTGGACTCTGAGCCACAATTAATGTGCGACCACGAAGAACTCGAACAAATACAAATTACTACATTTACATAGTGGGAATGTACCTTCCTTTGGAACAACACACACAATACAATAAATGTGTTTACCAATACACTCATACATTGTTCAAGGCAGTCAGTGGTCTGGCAAAAACGTAAACAAATATAGTGTCCTAAAATGTACACATTGACAATGGTATAAAAAGTATTACGGTGCACTATGTTTAGAAGTGGTGTTGTTGGCCCTGCAAAACAATTGGATGAGACTTAACATTTATGTTGTTTTTTTTAATACAAAAATGATGTGTCAAAAATGTGTTGATATGGCCAACATCACATCTGACAATTATCCATCTAAAAATACCTTAACACCATCTGATTGTTGTTGTTGATTATTGCAAGGATGACTGGTCATTAGTTTAATTATATTTTCTATGTACTAACAGTGGGGCAGATGTCTAAACATGGAGAAGGCATAAGGAAGTGAAAAACCAGTGATATGTGCAAGGTGATAAAGGCACAAGGCAAACAGATCCAATATGTACATTAACAGTTGTGTTTATTTTGAACTGCTGCCTTTATCACCTTGCACATATCAGTTTTTTTTCAATTCCTTATGCCTTCTCCAGCTTAATAAATCGACAACACTGTTTGTTTACTTATTTACACGTAATTGTTATGTTTACTCACCAGACAACTGAGGGGATTGTGGATCCTCACTTTGGGGGCTGGCCAATAGAACTAGTGGTGGCACGGCCGACACTGCGGAGATGCGCCGTTGGGGTGGTGATGCTGGTGCTGGAGCTGGAGCCTCAAGACGGCATCTCTTGGGTGGCCTCGTTGCCACAATAACCGAGCCCTGTGATGGGCGCCTTAGTGTAGGTGGATTTGCCGAAGAAGAACCTGTGTGATAAGATAATCATTAACATTTTGTGTTTCTATGTGTTTGCAGAATATGTGTATACAGTTAAATCTTACCGGCATTGCCACCATCTGCATCTCTTGGCAGTGTTGGCTGTGGCCTGGCTGTGCTGCTTCTCTGGCGTACTGTAGAAATATGAAGAATGTCCTTATGAACATACTATTTTGGTGATATGTTTTTGCAAATTCCTTATTGTGATGTAAACATATGTGGTACCTGATGAGAATAAAACTAAACGATGCTTATGGTTTTCGGCCTGACGTCATTGGGTGCGTATTCTTTAAATTAGCATAAATTATGCCAAACATAAAATACACAAAGGCGCATAATGCAAACAATTATACTACTTAAAAACAAAACGTCGTAGCTTGACACAACCACAATATTGTCGCTAAGGTTTCAATTTTTGAAAATAATAATAAAACACTAGACAAAAATATCTTGTAAAAATTGGAAACATCACAACCAAATATGCATTCAAAAACACATCAAGCACACAAAGGGCAAGCCATAACAACACACAATGGGGGTAATTCCAAGTTGATCGCAGCAGGAACTTTTTTTTTAGCAATTGTGCAAAACCATGTGCACTGCAGGGGGGGCAGATATAACATTTGCACAGACAGTTAGATTTGGGTGGGTTATTTTGTTTCTGTGCAGGGTAAATACTGGCTGCTTTATTTTTACACTGCAAATTAGATTGCAGATTGAACACACCCCACCAAAATCTATCTCTCTCTGCAAATGTTATATCTACCCCCCCTGCATTGCACATGGTTTTGCCCAATTGCAAAAAAAATTCCTGCTGCGATCAACTTGGAATTACCCTCAATAATCATAAATGATATGAAATATATTTACAAAAAACCTTTTGTTTTAAATTTTTTAAATTTCAAAGCATGAAAACACACCTACAAACATTTACTTTTGACTTACAACACCAGAAAAACTCCAAGGCAACCAGTAATATTTTTTTGGGGGGAAAAAAATAAAAACAGTACATCACCAACACATTAGAAGAATGAACAAACTGACAACCACAATTAGCTAGAAGACATTTCAGACAACTAAGGACAAAGCACACATGCTTAAATTGTTTATACAAAAACAAAAATAACTCACCATCCTGCCTTGGCCGATCCGAATCCCGGACATGAGTGGCACCAACCACTTCTTGCGGAATGAGTGCACGCACAGGCTCCTCCCAATCTCGGTAAGATGCACGGAAGGGGTATCCACCCCCGGTTTGGCGGGCCGATTTAGTCTCCTTGGCCATCTTGGCCTTGACACGGCGCTTTATGTCGTAAAAACGCTTACGACACGTGTCCTCAGTCCGCCTCACCACATCCTCACTATTCACAGCCGCAATGACCTTCCCCCACAGAACACTATTCCTGCGTGACGACACCTTTGCAGCATCATGGCCAAACAACTGCCGATGATGCCACATTGCGGCCAGTCTTTGTAGTGGTGCGTGGCTGCGGAGCCACAACACCATCACTATCACTGGAGGCGCAGCAGCAGCCACCCCCTTCTCCTCACTAACCTCCTCCACCTCACTAACCTCCTCCCTCTCACTCACCTCCTCCCTCTCACTCACCTCCTCCACCTCACTCACCTCCTCCCTCTCACTCACCTCCTCCCTCTCACTCACCTCCTCCACCTCACTCACCTCTGACTGGGACATAATCAGGACAAACAACAAATAACACTGAGAAAAAAACAGTTAACAGCAGTAACACACTCCTCCACTACCACTACACACCACACACCAAACACACACACACACACACACACACACACACACTCACTCACTCACTCACTCACAAACAATGACAATAGACGTTAAATAAAAAACAATGACTAAAACGTAAACAAACTTTTAAATAACTATACAACAAGTATGACAAGACTACTTACACACACAGTACAGCACTCAACAATCCCAAATAACCTCCTCAAATCCTCCACAAACTCCAAACAACTCTCCAACTCCTAACACACCTTCCTCTCACCTCTCCACTAGCTAAACCCACGAGGTGCTGACGGTTTGGGGCGTTTTTATAGTAATGTGCACAGACACTCCTCCATCACGCATCAAACCAATCACGGACGAGTGACAAAAACGAAACTTAGTAAAAAAACGCGTCCGTGAACGGACAAACACTGCTGTAACCAAAATGTGACGCAGTCGTACAAAAACCTCATAACACGGCCGCAAAACCACTAAATCGGCCGCATTCTACCTTACAAAACTACGAATGACATCGACATCTGAAAACACGAAAAACAAAATACGACAGCTTAGTAAATTAGTCATAATAAATTCAAAAAGTTGCACAATTACACATTCGATGTCATTCGTGATGAATCTCCCTCCAAATCGGTACAAGTACGAATTTTAGTAAATAATATATACATCAGGGTGTCTAAATGGAAAATGAGGTTCAATCCAGACAAATGCAAGGTTATGCATTTTGAGACTAAAAACAAACTTGCATCCTACATATTAAATGGGGAACGCCTAGGGTTAACAGAGTTGGAAAAAGATTTGGGGGTATTCATTGATAATAGGCTTAATAACCGTACACAATGTCAAAATGCAGTAAAGAAGGCAAGTAAGGTGCTAGCGTGCATAAAAAGGGGAATTGAGACAAAGGACTCGGATGTAATCATGCCACTGTATAAGGCATTGGTACGTGCGCACCTGGAATATTGTGTTCAGTTTTGGGCACCATTCTATAAAAAAGACATCAGTGAACTCGAAAGTGTTCAAAGGCGAGCTACTAAATTAATTAAAGGCCTAGAAGGACTGGACTATAAGGAAAGACTTACTAGGCTGAATATGTATACACTAGAAAAGAGGCGCCTAAGAGGAGATATCATTAATATCTTCAAATATGTAAAGGGACACATCACAAAGAGTTATCAGAGGAATTATTTATTAAAAAAACACAGTTTAGGACACATGGGCACTCGCTGAGTCTGGAGGAGAGAAAGTTCCGAACGCAACGGAGGAAAGGGTTCTTCACTGTTAGGGCAATCAGGATGTGGAATTCCCTGCCAGGGAAGGTGGTAATGGCGGACTCTGTAATTGGATTTAAAAAAGGAATGGATAAATTTCTGAATGAAAAAGCTATCCAAGGTTATAATTAGTGATGAGCACCGGAAATTTTTCAGGTTTTGTGTTTTGGTTTTGGGTTCGGTTCCGCGGCCGTGTTTTGGGTTCGAACGCGTTTTGGCAAAACCTCACCGAATTTTTTTTGTCGGATTCGGGTGTGTTTTGGATTCGGGTGTTTTTTTCAAAAAACCCTAAAAAACAGCTTAAATCATAGAATTTGGGGTTCATTTTGATCCCAAAGTATTATTAACCTCAATAACCATAATTTCCACTCATTTTCAGTCTATTCTGAACACCTCACACCTCACAATATTATTTTTAGTCCTAAAATTTGCACCGAGGTCGCTGGATGGCTAAGCTAAGCGACCCAAGTGGCCGACACAAACACCTGGCCCATCTAGGAGTGGCACTGCAGTGTCACGCAGGATGGCCCTTCCAAAAAACACTCCCCAAACAGCACATGACGCAAAGAAAAAAAGAGGCGCAATGAGGTAGCTGTGTGAGTAAGATAAGCGACCCTAGTGGCCGACACAAACACCTGGCCCATCTAGGAGTGGCACTGCAGTGTCACGCAGGATGGCCCTTCCAAAAAACACTCCCCAAATAGCACATGACGCAAAGAAAAAAAGAGGCGCAATGAGGTAGCTGTGTGAGTAAGCTAAGCGACCCTAGTGGCCGACACAAACACCTGGCCCATCTAGGAGTGGCACTGCAGTGTCACGCAGGATGGCCCTTCCAAAAAACACTCCCCAAACAGCAGCACATGACGCAAAGAAGAAAAAAAAGAGGCGCAATGAGGTAGCTGTGTGAGTAAGCTAAGCGACCCTAGTGGCCGACACAAACACCTGGCCCATCTAGGAGTGGCACTGCAGTGTCACGCAGGATGGCCCTTCCAAAAAACACCCCCCAAACAGCACATGACGCAAAGAAAAATGAAAGAAAAAAGAGGTGCAAGATGGAATTGTCCTTGGGCCCTCCCACCCACCCTTATGTTGTATAAACAGGACATGCACACTTTAACCAACCCATCATTTCAGTGACAGGGTCTGCCACACGACTGTGACTGAAATGACGGGTTGGTTTGGACCCCCACCAAAAAAGAAGCAATTAATCTCTCCTTGCACAAACTGGCTCTACAGAGGCAAGATGTCCACCTCATCATCATCCTCCGATATATCACCGTGTACATCCCCCTCCTCACAGATTATCAATTCGTCCCCACTGGAATCCACCATCTCAGCTCCCTGTGTACTTTGTGGAGGCAATTGCTGCTGGTCAATGTCTCCAAGGAGGAATTGATTATAATTCATTTTAATGAACATCATCTTCTCCACATTTTCTGGATGTAACCTCGTACGCCGATTGCTGACAAGGTGAGCGGCGGCACTAAACACTCTTTCGGAGTACACACTTGTGGGAGGGCAACTTAGGTAGAATAAAGCCAGTTTGTGCAAGGGCCTCCAAATTGCCTCTTTTTCCTGCCAGTATAAGTACGGACTGTCTGACGTGCCTACTTGGATGCGGTCACTCATATAATCCTCCACCATTCTTTCAATGGGGAGAGAATCATATGCAGTGACAGTAGACGACATGTCCGTAATCGTTGTCAGGTCCTTCAGTCCGGACCAGATGTCAGCATCAGCAGTCGCTCCAGACTGCCCTGCATCAGCGCCAGCGGGTGGGCTCGGAATTCTGAGCCTTTTCCTCGCACCCACAGTTGCGGGAGAATGTGAAGGAGGAGATGTTGACAGGTCGCGTTCCGCTTGACTTGACAATTTTGTCACCAGCAGTTCTTTGAACCCCAGCAGACTTGTGTCTGCCGGAAAGAGAGATCCAAGGTAGGTTTTAAATCTAGGATCGAGCACGGTGGCCAAAATGTAGTGCTCTGATTTCAACAGATTGATCACCCGTGAATCCTTGTTAAGCGAATTAAGGGCTCCATCCACAAGTCCCACATGCCTAGCGGAATCACTCTGTGTTAGCTCCTCCTTCAATGTCTCCAGCTTCTTCTGCAAAAGCCTGATGAGGGGAATGACCTGACTCAGGCTGGCAGTGTCTGAACTGACTTCACGTGTGGCAAGTTCAAAAGGTTGCAGAACCTTGTACAACGTTGAAATCATTCTCCACTGCGCTTGAGACAGGTGCATTCCACCGCCTATATCGTGCTCAGTTGTATAGGCTTGAATGGCCTTTTGCTGCTCCTCCAACCTCTGAAGCATATAGAGGGTTGAATTCCACCTCGTTACCACTTCTTGCTTCAGATGATGGCAGGGCAGGTTCAGGCGTTTTTGGTGGTGCTCCAGTCTTCTGTACGTGGTGCCTGTACGCCGAAAGTGTCCCGCAATTCTTCTGGCCACCGGCAGCATCTCTTGCACGCCCCTCTCGTTTTTTAAATAATTCTGCACCACCAAATTCAAGGTATGTGCAAAACATGGGACGTGCTGGAATTTGCCCATATTTAATGCACACACAATATTGCTGGCGTTGTCCGATGCCACAAATCCACAGGAGAGTCCAATTGGGGTAAGCCATTCTGCGATGATCTTCCTCAGTTGCCGTAAGAGGTTTTTAGCTGTGTGCGTATTCTGGAAAGCGGTGATACAAAGCGTAGCCTGCCTAGGAAAGAGTTGGCGTTTGCGAGATGCTGCTACTGGTGCCGCCGCTGCTGTTCTTGCGGCGGGAGTCCATACATCTACCCAGTGGGCTGTCACAGTCATATAGTCCTGAGCCTGCCCTGCTCCACTTGTCCACATGTCCGTGGTTAAGTGGACATTGGGTACAACTGCATTTTTTAGGACACTGGTGAGTCTTTTTCTGAGGTCTGTGTACATTTTCGGTATCGCCTGCCTAGAGAAATGGAACCTAGATGGTATTTGGTACCGGGGACACAGTACCTCCAACAAGTCTCTAGTTGCCTCTGCAGTAATGATGGATACCGGAACCACGTTTCTCACCGCCCAGGATGCCAAGGCCTCAGTTATCCGCTTTGCAGCAGGATGACTGCTGTGATATTTCATCTTCCTCGCAAAGGATTGTTGGACAGTCAATTGCTTGGTGGAAGTAGTAAAAGTGGTCTTACGAGTACGACTTCCCCTCTGGGATGACCATCGACTCCCAGCAGCAACAACAGCAGCGCCAGCAGCAGTAGGCGTTACACGCAAGGATGCATCGGAGGAATCCCAGGCAGGAGAGGACTCGTCAGAATTGCCAGTGACATGGCCTGCAGGACTATTGGCATTCCTGGGGAAGGAGGAAATTGACACTGAGGGAGTTGGTGGGGTGGTTTGCGTGAGCTTGGTTACAAGAGGAAGGGATTTACTGGTCAGTGGACTGCTTCCGCTGTCGCCCAAAGTTTTTGAACTTGTCACTGACTTATGATGAATGCGCTGCAGGTGACGTATAAGGGAGGATGTTCCGAGGTGGTTAACGTCCTTACCCCTACTTATTACAGCTTGACAAAGGCAACACACGGCTTGATAAATGTTGTCCGCATTTCTGTTGAAATACTTCCACACCGAAGAGCTGATTTTTTTGGTATTTTCACCAGGCATGTCAATGGCCCTATTCCTCCCACGGACAACAGGTGTCTCCCCGGGTGCCTGACTTAAACAAACCACCTCACCATCAGAATCCTCCTAGTCAATTTCCTCCCCAGCGCCAGCAACACCCATATCCTCCTCATCCTGGTGTACTTCAGCACTGACATCTTCAATCTGACTATCAGGAACTGGACTGCGGGTGCTCCTTCCAGCACTTGCAGGGGGCGTGCAAATGGTGGAAGGCGCATGCTCTTCACGTCCAGTGTTGGGAAGGTCAGGCATCGCAAACGACACAATTGGACTCTCCTTGTGGATTTGTGATTTCGAAGAACGCACAGTTCTTTGCTGTGCTTTTGCCAGCTTGAGTCTTTTTATTTTTCTAGCGAGAGGCTGAGTGCTTCCATCCTCATGTGAAGCTGAACCACTAGCCATGAACACAGGCCAGGGCCTCAGCCGTTCCTTGCCACTCCGTGTGGTAAATGGCATATTGGCAAGTTTACGCTTCTCCTCTGACAATTTTATTTTAGATTTTTGAGTCCTTTTTTTACTGATATTTGGTGTTTTTTGGATTTTACATGCTCTGTACTATGACATTGGGCATCGGCCTTGGCAGACGACGTTGCTGGCATTTCATCGTCTCGGCCATGACTAGTGGCAGCAGCTTCAGCACGAGGTGGAAGTCGATCTTGATCTTTCCCTATTTTTGGAACCTCAACATTTTTGTTCTCCATATTTTAATAGGCACAACTAAAAGGCACCTCAGGTAAACAATGGAGATGGATGGATACTAGTATACTTATGGATGGACGAGCGACTGCCGACACAGAGGTAGCTACAGCCGTGGACTACCGTACTGCGTCTGCTGCTAATATAGACTGGATGATAATGATATAAAAAATATATATATATATCACTACTGCAGCCGGACAGGTATATATTATATAATGACGGACCTGCTGGACACTGTCAGCAGCACTGCAGACTCCTAAAGTAAGCTACTAGTAGTATCAAGAAGATAGAAAGAAAAAAAAACACCACAGGTAGGTGGTATACAATTATGGATGGACGAGCGACTGCCGACACAGAGGTAGCTACAGCCGTGGACTACCGTACTGCGTCTGCTGCTAATATAGACTGGATGATAATGATATAAAAAATATATATATATCACTACTGCAGCCGGACAGGTATATATTATATAATTAATGACGGACCTGCTGGACACTGTCAGCAGAATGCGTTTATAGAATAAAAACACCACACGACGAGTGTTTAACTTTTTCAGGCAGACAATCACAATATACTGGTGGTCAGAAAGTGGTCACTGGTCAGTCACACTGGCAGTGGCACTCTGGCAGCAAAAGTGTGCACTGTTAAATAATATGTACTCCTGCTACTGCTCCCCAGTTTTCCCACAATTATGGCTCCTTATATAGAATCCGAGTCTCGCGATAGAACACGAGCCTCGCGAGAATCCGATAGCGGGATGATGACGTTCGGGCGCGCTCGGGTTAGCCGAGCAAGGCGGGAAGATCCGAGTCTGCCTCGGATCCGTGTAAAAAGGCTGAAGTTCGGGGGGGTTCGGATTCCGAGGAACCGAACCCGCTCATCACTAGTTATAATACTTAAAATATCAACATGGTTAATCCGGGGGTAACATGAGTTATAGTAGCTGTGACAGGACGGTCCCGTACGAAAGCACTCACCGCTTTCGCGTCCCATCTCTCCTGCGCACAGAATGGAAGGTTAGGTCACACGAGGCCTGACCACATAGGGGATTACCGCTTACCGTCAGTAACCTCCTGTTACTGACTCCACCCACTGCGCTGTGGGCGGGTTTATGCTGCCACCACCAAACTCCTAACCTGCCGTGGTGTTTGGAACCACGGTTCTGCTCTGTATGTGCTGACGCACTGCCTTACCATACCTGTGTGGTGTTGACGAATCCCCACTAGCCACTTGCTAGGCCTCTACCGGTAGCTGGTGGAAGGCGGAACTTGGAGACGTTAGGTGCTTCCCTGGACAGCCGGAGGAAGGGGCTATGTTTGGCATAACCCTGTAGGTCACAAGATGAAGCAATCTTCTTGAGGCAGATGAGATGTTTATTTGCTCAATAATAGCCTTAAAAAAGACTCTTCCCTATTGCTAGGGGCAACAGCATACAGCAAGATGTTCCAGCAGAATAAAGATGGTACAACTACAATCTGGAGGCACGCAGGCCTCCTTTTTATGTCAAATTTCCACACAGTACCACAGGGGGGTAAGCCCTCCCTGTCTTCTCCAACCAATCAGGTTATCACACAAAATATAAATAAATTAAATTTTACAAGGATGTCAGTAAGTGCAAAAACAATATCCTCCTTTCTGTCACCCAGACAACGTTTGGTATCAGATTAACATTCACTATTGATAAATTTATCACATAGCTTCAAAATACAAATGTTTCTGGTCATTCACATCTTGAGGCAAACCCAGTGTTTGGGATTACAACAGGAAAGGCTATACAACACATCAAACAGTCTTCCTTCCTGCATCTGCCATTCAGGGTTCGTATATCAATTAAATCATTACATGAAACAGGTTACAAGCCCAGAACTACTTTACATATGGGATAAGGAGATTCCCCGTCAGTAACATCCCTCTCTAAGGAACTTACACATCAAAAGGTTTTGTCATTCACACCTCTCTGCTAGGGCAGGGCCATTAGCATGCCACTTCCTACTGACAGGAGATGATTATTCAGACATCTATAGTAAGTGCATTTTTCCTTTAAAATACAGGTGACCACATCTTAAATATAAATACATTTAAACATGCATTAATGCAATTGTGCACAGAGCTCTACATATGACATGTTAAGACACATCATTAAACATATTTTTAAACAGTCTGCGCCCAGCGCCGTAAGTACATTTAACAGTGACACCAAGCGCCTATTGTTCGCAACATGGCGCCGGGCACTAGGGGTTAACCCCTTCAGTGCTGCAGCGCCCATTGTCCACGTGGACTGGGGTCTCTCCGGCCACACTCCTCCCCTCCCATTCAAGCGGGTCAACCAGGGACCCATGTCCCAACGATTTGGTCCCTGGTCCCGCAGTCTTTAATGAGGTTTACTGGGAGTTCTTTGGGGGTTCAGGCTCCTCCTTACGTGACAGTCCATCTGCATTGCTAGGAGCCTTGCCTTGCTTGTGGATAATATGAAAGTCATAAACCTGAAGAGCAAGGCTCCACCGCAACAGTCTGCCGTTTTCCCCCGTGGTGTGCTGGAGCCACCGTAATGGATTGTGGTCTGTTACCACCGTAAAATGGCGGCCATACAAATAGGGCTGAAGCTTCTTCACAGCCCAAACAATAGCCAAACACTCCTTTTCAATTGTGGCATAACCCACCTCCCGCGGTAGCAGCTTTCTGCTCAAATAGGCCACAGGGTGCTCCTGCCCATATGGCTCCTCCTGGCTCAGTACTACTCCCAGTCCGTGCAGTGGCGCAGTAGTTCGTAAAACACAGTCCTGGTCAAGAATGTGCGCCATCAGCACTAGAGCGGGTACCAGAGCCTCCTTCAATGACTGGAATGCCAACTCGCAAGCGGGTGCAAAGTCCACTGACTTGGGAATGCCCTTCCTAGCCATCTCTGTACAGGGGTTCACTACAGGACTAAAGTCAAGGACAACGTGTCCATAGGGCCTTACAGGTTCTAAGGTCAGTACCTGTCTGGGTGATGTGGGTCGGGGACAGCCTCTGGTGGCCTCTGCTTTGGGCCTAAACCTGTCTCCTCCCACATGGTGCCCCAGGCACTGCACCTCCGTCATTTCTTTTTGACAACTGTCCGCCCTCCAATCCTCCTCTGTTGACCCACGACTCGGGAAACCTACCCTATCACCTAGGCCTACTCTTTCCTCCTCGTCCGCTACCTGTGCCACAGTGATGGCGGCCAGACCACCAGCCTCTGGATCCTGTGTGTCATCCACTACAGGGAGGCTGCGTGTCTTCCCCGATCTACTGAGCACAGGCAGGGGACCTGCTATGTCCACAGCAACTTGCTGTAAAGGTTCTCCTATGGGCAGAGGCCCAGAGACAACACAACCGCTGGAGTGCCCCAGCTGCCAACGCATGGCACCAGCCTTACAGTTGGTCTGGGCGTCATCCGACATTCCAGACCAGGGTAAGCACTGTATCAGGCACTTCAGGGTACGGTCTATCTCTGAGTGGCTGTCCAAAGGGGTTTCGCTGGCAACCGACACCGGTTGCGCAGGAAGGTTCCCTGGGGGGACCAGTTGGACACGTTCCCTATCTGGTCTATCCCCTCTCACTTTCCTGTCTACCCTGTACCTTAACCCTTCCCGCCAGGTCAAACTTCCTGCCCCAATCCTGTCAAGGCCGCTGCCAGAGTGGCGCCTCATGCCTTTCAGGGATGGGTCAGAGAGTTGAGCCTCCCTAAACTCCTGCCTGCGGCCCTCAATCTCTCCTAAATTGGGACACTCTACAGGGGGATCTAGGTTGGGACTGCTAGGGTCAGTCTGGTAGGGGTCAGTCATGGAAAAGTCAGTGTGGTTTCTCATACTCACCGCCGGAGTTGGCAAACCACTTGGATCAGGAACATCATTGGGCACCCCCACAGGATCAAACGAGCTGGAACCAACATCCTCTGCGTTGCTAGGGGACGTAAGCATACCAGAGGCAAAAGGCATGCGGGGTCGATGTGCCGATCTAGCCACTGTAATATTTTCCTCTGGGCTGGTTGATGCTGTGGTTGGCTGTGCTGGCAGTTGTCTAGCAGCTGTAGTCTTTTCCTCTGGGCTGGGCTGTGCTGGAGTAGCTGATGTCAACGGTGGTTGTGGAACTTGACTCCGGGAAATGGCGCCAGCAAACGTGGTGACGATCCCACCACCCAGATCATTTCCTAGGACCACATCAGTTGGGAGACCATCCATGACGGCAACTTCTCGCAACTCTGGTCCAGCTCCCCAGTCCAGGTAGACTCTTGCCATGGGAACCTCTTTCTCTGTTCCATCTGCCAGGGTGACCTTGGCAGTGCGACCCTGCAATACTGCAGCAGGATCTATAAGGTGGGGGCTCACCACAGTGATTGAGGCCCCAGAGTCTCTTAGGCCTTCCCCCTTGATAAAGCTAAATAATTATCTTATAACATTCACTATATATTGGTAAGAGACTCAGTACGCAATGGGCGTACGGGGTACCGTAAGGGTACGCACTTAGCGTAGCAGACGCTAGGCCGTGGTCGAGACGCACGAGTGGCACGTTCGCTCATGGCTTACGCTGGGTATCGAGCACGCTATAGGCGGTCCGAGTACCGTAATGCTACGCTACTAGCGTAGCGGACGCCGTGCCCACAAAAGGAACACGAGCGGCGCAGACGCTCACAGGATGACACACAGTAAACCTTGTATGCAACACAATGAAAGGCTGAGCCTATACTGTAAACCTTGGTTTTGTAATGTGAACACAATGCAATGCTAATTAACCTCTATTATATAAAAGCCGCTTGAGCGATTGAGACGCTCTGAATACTCTCAGCAATGTAATAAACACACAATACCTTGCTAAGGTTCCAAAACCTTTACTAACGAGATTTAGTTATGTAAAAGGGAAAATACAGTTAACAGTTTATACACTACAGGCTAACATCAATATCTAAACATAATAACTACACATATACAATATACAACAGCGTTACAATAACAGAGAGAGAGAGAGAGAGAGAGAGAGAGAGTATGGCAAATACAAACAGAGAATAAGTTGGTTACAGAGAAAGACTTACACACTGGGGAATGATCGCTGCGCAGTCCTGGTACCAGCTCTCTAGTTAGTCAATGATGAAAACCGTTGTGGAGAGAAGACTGAGCTGGCCAGGCTGGCTGTTCTTATATACACTGCGTACAGTACACTACAAAGGGACCTATAATCTCATTGTTCATTGGACACAGGAATGTCTCCCCGCATTATAACAAAAGGTCATAGGTTAGTTTGAACAGGTGGGCTGTGACTATATCGAACTGCTCAGGTGGGAGGGAATCTCAGGATTCCCGCCGCATGGATAATGAACCGCAAATATAGTAAATGTCCAGAAACTACTAATAGACATAACTATACGCAGGAGCGATTCATCTTTACCTAACCAGCACCGGATTGTTTCTAATAAAATGTTCTTTAGTTAGGTACCAAACACCACTGCTCAAACCCTGTCTGACCCTTCGTATCATGCAAAGAGGAATTCCTCTGTCCAGGGACCAGTTACAATAAACAAACTTACAGTTATTATTAAGGGGAACATTACCTATAAAACATACTGTTTGAATTTATTATGTAACGATTGAGTCGCCCGCTAGACGCACACAAACTCTACCGTAAATGCACATACCACGCGCCAATGCGCACGGCCGTAGAAGCTCCATTACGCAACTGCGAATATGCGCACGCACGGGAGAGAATGTGCACGTGCAGCAGGCAAGCGCATGGGGTGAATATATGGCAACGTGTAGCATGATATTTTTCCGACTTTGACAGTCCACCCTTTGGCAGTCATCAATAACTGCCACTTCCTAAAACAGTTAAAAAAAAATATATATATATATATGTCATCATGTAAATACCTTTTTTATAATTGGGTAAAGGAAGGAGAGGAGAAGGTGGGAAAAAGGTATGACCTAGTGAGATAGTAGAAGCATGTGTGTATGAATCCATGTTTGAGGGGTCATGTATCATCGTGCCGTACGTGTTTTAAATCAAGCTTCGAGGTATTGCGAAGTATACATTTGAATCCTTCTTATCCCGTGTCAAGGGTCTGTGGATGGGCTGTCAAACTCTACCGAGCTCTTTTCGGCTTTTGGTTGCAACAAATGGGGGAGCACATTTAGTTGATGATACATGAAGGGGGGAACATGTGAATGCTGATATATGTGTCTATATTCCCTGTCGACTATGTGTGTCATTACCTGGAGGTTGTAGAGATGAAGATAAGAAACAATCGTTATAAATGCAGTCGTAAACTATGTGAGTTTATATAAACAGTCGCCGATTGAGGTCTTGTCTGATGTCTTGTCTTGATGTACATGTTGTCTGATGTCTCTCGGTGCTTTTGCTATAAATAGCGAGCAAAAGCTTTCCCATTGTCCATAAAGTTACAGTCTCTAAGGTATTGGGCTATCGTAAAAGTTAAAGTCACTAGGGATATTGGGGGCTTGTAGCATAGTTCATCAATGGTCTGTATAAAAGAGGTTGTCAAATTCTTCTTCCAAGCGGATGTCTTTGTACCTTGGAGGAAAACAAAGGAGAAACGGGTGAAAGAAACGGACCGTGGAATCACATTTTCATCACAACATTGTCTCTATCGTTGGGTCATAAATCAAATTAGCTGTTGTTATTACAGTGTCCTCGCTCCTCAGACTCATCACTCTGGTACTACCTTTACACTTCGTTAAAGTCCGAACGCATCTAAATATCAGGCCAACCAATATGACGACTCCCAGAATACACAAGAAAAATTTCCCTACGTCCGTTATAATACCTTGGGTCCATTCTCCTAAACCAGAGAACCAATTTCGTGGGTTCAACCATGACACCCAACTGGTCAGCTCATTACCCACAGCAGCGAGTGTGAGATTGTGTTTCCTTCGAAACTCCCACTTCAATTGCAAAATGTGATCCATCTTTTGGTCTATGACCTCGGCCGGGTCCTCAGTGCTGTTTGTAATATACGTGCAGCACTTTACTCCATACTGAGTTGCTAGGGTAACACAATACCCGCCTGTCACTGCTGTGAGATAATTGAGAATCATCCTATGCTGAACCAGCTCTGTTTTGTAGGCTTGTAACTCTTTCCCAGTGTACCTGAACGTGTCGTCATACATTTCGGTGATATTGTCTAACAAGTTCGCTAGCGCAGATATATACTTATCATTTATCACTCCTCTGGCGGTACAGTGATATCTAACGCGAGTAAGAATTGAATCCCGGTGGATTCATGGATCAGATCAGAGGCCGAGTGCTCTGTCCTCTCTATCAGGTGCCGTTTAACAACGTGCTTGTAATGAGTGTGAGTATAAGGAGCTTGGGCACCGCGGTGAATGTCTTTCATTTTGTTATGGGATACAGTCATTACTTCAGGCAGTACTTTTCCAATGTAACACAATCCCTCTGAGTTTGGGGCAAGCCACTTATACGCCTTTCTCCCGCATATGAAATATGCATCATCGGGGAGAACATATGGGACGGAGTATGACATTACCATGTTACAAATTTTCCATGTGAAATCTCCTAACCCTAACTCTCCCATCTGTCTAGTACACGTATCAGGTTGTACGATATGTGCACAGTATCCTGGTGATACTTCTCCAACTCGCATGGTCCTACTTCCTAAAGTATACCTATACCGGAAATATTTTCCACTGTTGGCGATCTGGCGTATAAGCTCTGTGTCTATGGGCATTCTATCGGCTCTATATGAAAATGTCATGGTTTGATTACTCCATGACACTTCCCAATTTCCCGGCTTTCGGGGATTGGAAATGTTAAAGCATACTAAGGACTTATCCACGTGATACTGGTGGAGCTTCAAACTAGGAGGACTAGAGATATTAAACCTCTTGTCCACCGGCCTCCCACCACTTAACTCAAGTACCTCTCCTACAGTTAAAGGGAATGGTACTAGTCCTGATTTGCTATGACCTTGAGGTACTTGAGAGCATACCCAACAGTCTGTCTGGTTTAACACTTTACCCACTAAGGAGTGATAGTCACTCAATGGATGTCGGTCCATGTGGACATTAAAACTGGACTGACATTTCTTGATGCACCCATCCTCAACTATATTGTCACAATGCCTACAGATGCAGTTCTCGTCAGCTAACAATCCTTCACAATTCCTTCTATTGTCAATGCTACCAGATCGTTTTCTGATACTCGCCTTTACCCGGTGATTATGTTGCTCTTGGAAAACTATGCCTCCATCCTGGTCATCAGAACCCATTCCAGATCCTTTCTCGACCTCCATGGTACTCTCACCGAAACAGACTGCTCTGGTCAACATCATGGTCAACAGGAAAATCCGGATTACAGTCTCTTGGGGCAAGTCCATCTTATAGGAGGAAAAGGAGACAAATAAGAAGGGGGAAGGAGAATAGGAGGGAGATGGGAACTGGAGAAAATAACAAAAGGGAAAAAGAAATCTGGCTCGACAAGCCTCCGGTCTTATTATTCTCAGCGCTCAGGTGTCGTCTCGCCCTTCCCGGAACAGACACTCTAGTGATACAACCTCTACCGTCTGTTCTTTATCACGGGACCTCTCCGGGTCAGCAACCTTTTTACAATGAGACGAATGGACCCAAGTCTCTCTCTCGGCAACCTTCAATGCGGTCGTGCTGGTCAATAAGACTTGATATGGTCCTTCCCATCTGTCAATAAGGCAACCTGAGTGTAGAAAATTCCGTATCATTACATAATCCCCAGGTTCAATGTCATGACAATTACTGTCTGTCACAAACTGAGGGCTGGTGCTGACAAGGGGGAAACCTCAGTTGTAGGGGCTGAGGTATAGGTGTACCTGGGAGGCAGTACAGGGTTCTTAGACAAGCAGGGAACCTTTAGAACAAATGCCCGAAGGCGTGACCAAGACAACGAAGGAAAGTTCAAAGGTTTATTAAACACAGTTCAGAGGAATACGGATGACTTGGTACAGGTAACAGGAATCACAGTTCAGAGAAATACTTGGGATCGATGGCGGAGCACCGATGGAGACTTGGGATCGAAGGCGGAGCACCGATGGAGACTTGGGATCGATGGCGGAGCACCGATGGAGACTTGGGATCGATGGCGGAGCACCGATGGAGACTTGGGATCGATGGCGGAGCACCGATGGAGACTTGGGATCGATGGCGGAGCACCGATGGAGACTGGGGATCGATGGCGGAACACCGATGGTGACTGGGGATCGATGGCGGAACACCGATGGTGAATTGGGATCGATGGCGAAACACCGATGGTGACTTGGGATCGATGGCGAAACACCGATGGTTACTGGGGATCGATGGCGGAACACCGATGGTTACTGGCAGGGCAGAGCACCGCTGGAAGCTAGAAGCTGGAAGCCGGTCTCAGGTAACTGCCAGTCACAGGGAGCAATGTAGACACTGCAGAGTCAGGCTGTACAGCAGAGAAAGTCCATGGAAGAACTGCACACTGGAATCACTGAAGACAATTGAAGCACTGACAACTCTTTCCAGCCCAGGAACAAGATATTTATACCAGCTGGGAAACAGGGATTGGCTGGCTGATTAAGCAGAGTCCAGAGTGCAGCTGCTGGGTAATCAGGCCGAGAGCAGAGTACAGCTGATAGGCTGAAAAGTAACGTGATGAAAACAAACATGGCTGCGCCCATGTTTGAACTTGGAGGGAAAGACTGTTTGTAACTTGCATGTGAAACTTAACCCTGATGCTGCCAGAATCACAGTAAAGAGATTAGAAACAATGAGATGCAGCGTGCTGCACACAGACAGTGCAGATGGAATCCAGGCTTGGAACACTGGGACAGTCTCAGGAGACATTTGGAAGGTAAATACTGATAAGGAATTACCTGGATCGTGACACTGTCTGGTAAATCAGGAATCACCAACTTTAGATTATCATTCTGATTCCTCAGTTGTTTACTCATCTTAACCAAATACTTTACAGTGACTTCATTGTTACATTTCAAATCATCCTGGGGGTTAATCATAACATGGGGTTGTCGACCAAACAGAATTTCAAAAGGAGACAGATTAAGAGGGGACCTGGGAGTGGTTCTGATGCTGTATAATACGATTGGCAAAGCTTCGGGCCACAACAATCCTGTTTCAGCCATTACCTTGCTTAATTTGTTTTTAATAGTGCTGTTTACTCTTTCCAATTTCGCACTCGCCTGGGGGCGGTACGGAGTGTGCAGCTTACTATTAATTCCCATCAACTTACACATTGCTTGAAAAACTTCACCTGTAAAATGGGTACCCCTATCACTCTCAATGATTCTAGGGATACCGTACCTACACACAAATTCCTGCACAATTTTCTTTGCAGTAAACACAGCGGTATTTGTGGCCGCGGGAAATGCTTCAACCCAATTTGAGAACACGTCAATACAAACCAATACATATTTTAAATTTCTACAAGGTGGCAATTGTATGAAATCAATTTGTATTACCTGGAAAGGACCATCTGTAGGAGGGATATGGGATGGCTCTGTTGGTATTGCCTTTCCGATATTCTTCCTCAAGCAGGTGAGACATGTCATCGCTCTTTTACCCGCATGAGAAGAAAATCCTGGGGCGCACCAATAAGCTCTTACCAACCTACACATACCTTCTTTGCCTAGATGAGTCAGTCCATGTGCCGCTTCCGCTAGACTTGGAAGGTATGCTCTGGGTGCCACTGGCTTACCCTGTCCATCTGTCCAGAGTCCTGAGGACTCCTGGCCATATCCTTTTGACCTCCACACTGCCTTTTCTTGTGGTGAACACAAATTTTGCATTTCATATAATTTCTGTGTGTCTACAGTATTAAATACCATCAGTTGTGTGCTGTCTGTCTGTATGGGGTTACTGGCTGCTGATTTAGCAGCTTCGTCTGCTCGGCTGTTACCAAGTGATACCGGGTCTTGGCTATACGTGTGAGCTTTACACTTGATAACAGCCACTCTGTCGGGTTCCTGTATCGCTGTTAGAAGTCTTTTGATGTGCGCTGCATGTGCTACGGGTGTGCCAGCTGCCGTCATGAAATTTCTGAGGCGCCATAAGGCCCCGAAATCATGGACTACTCCGAAGGCGTACCTAGAATCTGTGTAGATATTGGCTGACTTGCCTTTAGCCAGTTCGCATGCTCTGGTTAGGGCAACCAGTTCAGCAACTTGTGCTGAGTGTGGTGGTCCTAGGGGTTCCGCTTCTATGGTACCTTGGTCATCTACGATTGCGTATCCAGTACACAAGTCTCCCGAGTCCGTCTGTCTGTGACAACTGCCGTCAGTGTAGAAAGTAAAATCTACAACTGCCGTCAGTGTAGAAAGTAAAATCTACATCTTCCAGTGGGTTGTCACTGATGTCAGGCCTTGCCGTGAAATTTTGGGCCAAATATTCCATACAATCATGTGTGTCATTTTCCTTACTAAATCCTCCTTCACCATCACTCTCATCCTCCACCCTTTGTGCCTGTCCAGGCACACCTGGGAGATATGTTGCAGGATTTAGTGCGCTGCATCTCCTTATGGTGATGTTTACGGGGGCCATCAATGCCAATTCCCATCTTGTAAACCGTGCTGATGAGACGTGTCTGGTTTTGGCCGAATTCAGTAAAGCTGACACTGCATGTGGTGTATGAATTGTGAGGTTGTGTCCTAGCACTACATCTTCGCTTTTACTTACTAGCAATGCTATTGCTGCAACACTTCGCAAGCATGTGGGGAGGGATCGCGCTACCGTGTCTAGCTGAGCGCTATAGTAGGCTACCGGACTGCTGGCATCACCATGCTTCTGGGTTAAGACACCTGCCGCGCACCCAGCACTCTCTGTTCCGTACAGCTCAAAGGGTTTTCCATAATCTGGCATGCCTAATGCTGGTGCCTGCGTTAGGCACTGTTTAAGTCTCTCAAATGCCATCTCAGACTCGTCCGTGTGCGAAATCCGATCAGGTTTGTTTGAGGAGACCATCTCCTGTAAAGGCAAGGCCAGTATGGAAAAACCTGGGATCCAGTTACGGCAATACCCACACATTCCTAAAAACGTTCTAATCTGTTGCTGGGTTTGTGGCAGGGTCATGTCATGAATTGCTTGAATTCTATCAGCGGTGAGGTGTCTCAGTCCTTGTGTCAGACAGTGTCCCAAGTATTTTACCCTGGTCTGGCATAATTGTAACTTGTCTTTGGACACTTTGTGTCCGGTGTTTGAAAGATGAAACAGGAGTTGTTTCGTATCTCTCAGAGATGATTCCAGTGAATCTGAACACAGCAGTAGGTCATCCACGTACTGTATTAATATTGATCCACTCTCAGGTTGGAAAGACTGTAAACAATCATGCAAGGCCTGTGAGAAAATACTTGGACTGTCAATGAAACCTTGTGGTAATCGAGTCCAGGTGTACTGAACTCCTCTGTATGTAAATGCGAATAAGTATTGACTGTCAGGGTGCAGAGGTACCGATAAGAAGGCGGAGCAGAGGTCAATCACAGTGAAAAATTTGGCAGTGGGAGGAATTTGCATAAGGATGACAGCTGGATTTGGCACTACGGGGAATTGACTCTCAACTATTTTGTTGATCCCTCTTAGATCCTGCACTAATCTGTAACCCCTCCCCCCACTCTTTTTAACAGGGAAGATGGGACTATTGGCAGTGCTGGACGTTCTTACCAGAATGCCTTGTTGTAGCAAGCGCTCTATTACAGGGTAAACTCCTAACTCCACCTCTGGCTTCAGAGGGTATTGTGGGATTTTTGGAGCTATCCTACCATCTTTTACTTGTACAACTACTGGGGCTACGTTTGCCATTAATCCAGTGTCTTGTCCATCCTTGGTCCAAAGTGATTCCGGTACCTGGGAAATAATTTCCTCTACCTTGGACGGACACCTATTTACAATAACAGTGTGTGACATTAATCTTGTTGGGGAGTCTAGCATATCCTGCACTTCCTGAGCGTGGTTTTCGGGTATGTCCAAGAACACACCTTCAGGAGTACAATATATGACACATCCCATTTTGCACAGTAAATCGGAGCCGATGCAGCCAGCAGAAAAGAATGCTTGGTATGCAAAGGCCCTATCGTAATCTCTGCAGGTTTGCTTAAAGGGTAGTGCTGTACTACTCCTGTTACTCCCATGGCTGGAATTGTTTTACCAGTGGTTCTCATGCCCACGGTCGAATTTATCACTGACTTGGCCGCCCCCGTATCTACAAGGAAATTTAGAGATTTACCAGCTACATCAATTGTGACCTCGGGTTCACTTCCAAGGCTCGCAATTAATTTCACTGGCTGCAGACTACAGGTGTGGCCCCACCCCTATTGTATGTGGTGACCTCCCTGTATTGCGCTGGCGGCTATTACCTGTGAAGGGGGTAAATGGGAACTATCAGAGACTTGCCAGTCTCTTTTTGGGGGATACCTTTTTGTTTCCCCTGCGTGTGGCTCATAACTCCGTCTCTGCGGTCCTCGATCCCAATTTCGTGTGTCATGTCGTTGTCTAGGGGGTTGATATGAGTTTTGTGTACTTTTAAGTCTACAGTCTCGTGCAAAATGTCCCTCTTTATGACAGTAATAACAAGTTACCACATTTGACTTACCCACAGGGGTCTGAAACTTATGCTGAGTTGGCCTTGTGGTAAGGGCCTGTATACTTACAGCCATCAGCTTATCACTCTGCGACTCCCTGTGTCTGGTGATATTCCGATCATGGTCAATAGCGGCCTCTTTCAAAGTAGCCACCGACAAACCTCGCCAACATGGTTGGGTGGTCTGTACCCTCGTCCTCAATACTTCCTTTAAACCATCCATTAACACAGATACTGCTACTTCTCTATGATTCACATTTGTCTTAATGTCTTCTATCCCTGTATACTTAGCCATTTCCTGTAGTGCCCGATGAAAATAATCAGCAGCTGTTTCTCCCTCCTTTTGCTTGATGGAGAAAATTTTGTTCCATTTAGCAACAGCTGGGAAATATACTCCCAGCTGTAAATTTATTCTTTTCACATTATCTTGGTTGTACTCCTCAGTAAGGGGTACCTCTTCGTCTAGTCTACAGTCAGTTATAAAACTCGCTGAGTCAACATTGGAGGGTAAACATGCCCTCAGCAATGTCCGCCAATCTTTGTTATTGGGCTCTACAGTATGTCCTAGCTCTCTAATGTACTTCTGGCTTGCAACTAGATCTTTCCTAGGATCAGGGAATTCAGACACCATTGATCTTAATTCCGTTCGGGAAAAGGGGCAGTGCATGGCGATGTTTCTGACAGGAGTGACTCCTGAAGTGTCAGTTTTCCCATTTGGTACTGCAATTACCCTAACGGGATTAAGTTCAATAACATCATTCTGAGTAGATTCTACAACATGTGGTGCAAAGGTTTCAGCATAGTGTACAGTGCCGTACTTACCAGTTGATACGACCTCACCTGTCCCTACACTAGGGGCCTTTGATACTGCTCTTACTGGTTGAGACGTGCCCACTGTTGTTTCTGCTATGGTGGCTGCTAGAGAGAGTGCCGATATTGTTGTGGGTTCATCCTCTTGGTCACAATCCTGGGGAAAGTTTAAAACAGGGTACAGCTTGCACGAGTTAGTATTAGCATCAACAATCTTAGTTACATTATTCTTAACATCTATACAGTTATTAAGTGCATGTTTATCATACACCAGTGTGCCATTCTCTTTAACCACTTTCTCTCCCATTATGTATGGTGGTGGTGGAGCGGTGGCTATCAGTTTTCTGATAGGGTTAGATCCAGCCGCTTGAGCCAATCCTCTCTGTATTTCACCTTCCTGTTGCCATAATTGTAAATAATCATAATGTTTGATCCGTCTCTTTGCTGATTTAATGAGACATATCCTTCTCCTTAGATTTTGTAACACCTCGGGGCTAAAACTGCCTACCCGTGGGAACTTTTCCCCGTCATGCACAGTCATTCTTTCCCATTCATCGCACAAAACCTCTGTGTGTGAACCATATTTCTCACACATGATATACCTTGCCGACCCGATTGGTCGGTTTACTGAATCAACTTGGACCAGGGTTGATCGCCTCTACCTGAACAACTGGCCCCCATCTTTGCAGGTGTTGCTTTCGCTACCTCTGACCTTGAAATCAGGGTCTTCAGCGAACCCTTACAAAAACCAAGATGTCCGGGGTAGACTGACGGTGAAAGTTTACCGAGTACCTCCACTCACTCCGCCCACGTCGACCAATACGCCCACACACTGCCTTAGCGCTGGCGTACTCAACCTAGGGCCCCTGCGACCTGAACCTCTCTTTACTGGAACATGTGGGTGTGATCCGAAGAGCACTTAACCCTTCCCAGTAAACATCAGTTGCTGGAGAATTCCTGAGTGACCAGCGAACCTCCCTTAAAATAAAATAAAAATTACACAAATCACGTTAGAATGTACAAATAGCGTTTATGACCCCTCTAGCGTACGCAAATGGTACTGGGTCAAGTTACTAACTAATGCACACAATTACATGCGGTACAATCGTTCTGCACATAAGCAACTAATCTTATGTGCGGAACGACCAGTGGAATCGAAAATTGTGGCTGCGAATTCCTTCAGCCAGAGCTTAATGGCCTATATGGGTATTGCACCAACCCTCCTGGTGTTGTGCTTCTTGACTCTATCTGTAGCGGACTTCCTAGTCCGCTGTACCTAGACCTCCTGGTCTGTCTCTGGACCTCCTGGTCCGTTATCTCTAATGCTCTTTTTTTAATATGTTAACAAGGGATGCCTCCCAAGCCACCACGCCGTCACTTTCACGTATGTACCTCACGAGAACTCGATTTCCTGTGATTCCACCCAAAAATTAGAAACTTATATATATGTATACACACTCTTTCACCTCATATACTCTTTACTTTTGTTTCTGCGCAGAAATCCCTTTCATTCGGTATCACAGTCTAGTCCCGAAAGGAGTTACATCTAGAGAAGGATTATTTACGCTAAAATTTAGGACACTGAGATTGATTTGCGCTATTATCGCGTTGCCTCCGTATCGCCTACTAAAACAATACTATCGTGTGATTTGTATTACGTGGGCGTACCCATACGCTCTGTTGCGTAATATACGCTACGTGCGTCAGCCCTTGCGTACGCTAGTCCCGCCCTTTGTTAGGGACACGCGTACACAGGCCAGACACGTCCACAGTAACACAAGTAACACGTTTATATCAATGTAAATGATCTTTAACTGTAATCATTTACTGAACACCACACAGAACTTCCTTGTATCTTAGGCAAGCCGTGTGCGTGTTTTACAAATTACTCCCTTACGTATTAATTTTACTTTTAACTACCAATAGCAACAAATCTTTCTCAGCACGTTATCAATGATAAATGGCAAACAGGAGAGTGAGATGTGAAAATTACACAAATGACAAATGCAGGTGTGTGCGTGTGTTGCGTACGCAATGCGTATCAAACAGAAATAAAACAGTTTTAAAAGACAATAGCGTACTGTTCTTACCTTCCGGTTCCGGATTCCACCAGCACTCCTACAGCGTAGCGATGCAGACGCTTATCTAGTCAGCACTACCATATCCCTCACCACCAACACGGATACAAAGGGATACGCCTTCCCGCCCTTTGCTGACAGATAAAGTCTGCTTGTGTTCGCTAGAGCGGATATGTGGAGGACGGACGAGCCGCCAATTGATAAAGCTAAATAATTATCTTATAACATTCACTATATATTGGTAAGAGACTCAGTACGCAATGGGCGTACGGGGTACCGTAAGGGTACGCACTTAGCGTAGCAGACGCTAGGCCGTGGTCGAGACGCACGAGCGGCACGTTCGCTCACGGCTTACGCTGGGTATCGAGCATGCTATAGGCGGTCCGAGTACCGTAATGCTACGCTACTAGCGTAGCAGACGCCGTGCCCACAAAAGGAACACGAGCGGCACAGACGCTCACAGGATGACACACAGTAAACCTTGTATGCAACACAATGAAAGGCTGAGCCTATACTGTAAACCTTGGTTTTGTAATGTGAACACAATGCAATGCTAATTAACCTCTATTATATAAAAGCCGCTTGAGCGATTGAGACGCTCTGAATACTCTCAGCAATGTAATAAACACACAATACCTTGCTAAGGTTCCAAAACCTTTACTAACGAGATTTAGTTATGTAAAAGGGAAAATACAGTTAACAGTTTATACACTACAGGCTAACATCAATATCTAAACATCATAACTACACATATACAATATACAACAGCGTAACAATAACAGAGAGAGAGAGAGAGAGAGTATGGCAAATACAAACAGAGAATAAGTTGGTTACAGAGAAAGACTTACACACTGGGGAATGATCGCTGCGCAGTCCTGGTACCAGCTCTCTAGTTAGTCAATGATGAAAACCGTTGTGGAGAGAAGACTGAGCTGGCCAGGCTGGCTGTTCTTATATACACTGCGTACAGTACACTACAAAGGGACCTATAATCTCATTGTTCATTGGACACAGGAATGTCTCCCCGCATTATAACAAAAGGTCATAGGTTAGTTTGAACAGGTGGGCTGTGACTATATCGAACTGCTCAGGTGGGAGGGAATCTCAGGATTCCTGCCGCATGGATAATGAACCGCAAATATAGTAAATGTCCAGAAACTACTAATAGACATAACTATACGCAGGAGCGATTAATCTTTACCTAACCAGCACCGGATTGTTTCTAATAAAATATTCTTTAGTTAGGTACCAAACACCACTGCTCAAACCCTGTCTGACCCTTCGTATCATGCAAAGAGGAATTCCTCTGTCCAGGGATCAGTTACAATAAACAAACTTACAGTTATTATTAAGGGGAACATTACCTATAATACATACTATTTGAATTTATTATGTAACGATTGAGCCGCCCGCTAGACGCACACAAACTCTACCGTAAATGCACATACCACGCGCCAATGCGCACGGCCGTAGAAGCTCAATTACGCAACTGCGAATATGCGCACGCACGGGAGAGAATGTGCACGTGCAGCGGGCAAGCGCATGGGGTGAATATATGGCAAAGTGTAGCATATTATTTTTCCGACTTTGACACCCTGCAGGGGTCCCACGTGGACCGGCTGCAGGTGCCTCCACATGTTGTGTAGGGGCTGTTTGGCCATGCAGGTGACTCTCTCCGCAGAGTGCACCTGTCTCTCGCCACACTCCATCGGACTGACTGGAGGGGGAACAGTCTCGGTAGGCTCATCTCCTCTCGTCAAACAAGCGAGCCGGGCTCCAGCACTCGGATTTGGGGCACGAGTCTGGGGTGCTTGGGATGCAGGACAGTTCATCCTCAGATGTCCGATTTTCCCACAGCCGTAGCACTTCTTCTCCAGTCGTGGCACTGATGATCTCTGATCAGTTGCAGGGACGCTGCGGTGCGGTTGCTGGCCAAGAGCACCCGGGTTGGAGGACGCTTGTCTTTGGGGGTGATGAGCTGAAGAGGGGTGTCCCCCTGGTGGTACAGTATTTTGTAGCTGGCTGCTGGCTGGGTGCTTCTGCCCCCGTGGCCGAATTGCCACGTATTTGTCGGCTAATTGGGCAGCCATTTTTAAGCTGGGTGGCTCCCGATCTAGCACCCACTCCTTCACTTCTGGGGCGCACCTGCGGTAGAACTGCTCCCTGCAGATCAGGTCGATCAGTGCGTCCCATGTAGTGGCTTCAGAATTCTTCACCCACTTCACCACGTACCCCGCAGCTGGTTGGCGAACTGCTGATGGGTGCTGCTAGGATTCTTGGGCAAGTCTCTGAACTTCTTCCTGTAAGACTCTGGAGTGATGAAGAATCGCTGGAGGAGGGCCCGTGAGACTTCGTCGTAGTCCCCACAGTCCTCCGTGGCCACTCCTCGATAGCCCTCCAATGCCTCTCCATGCAGAGTGGGCACAAGGTGTCTCACCCACTCTGACTTGGGTAGATCGTGTAGTTTACAAGTCCTTTCAAAAACTTGCAAATGTCCATCAATTTCCCCATCACTGTCTGCAAACTTGGCAAACTGAACGCGTACCGATCTGTGTACAACAGTTGACAGCGGCTCCCGGGGTACCTGTGGTGCCCGCTCATCACGCCACATCTGGATGATGATCAAGCGCTCTTGCTCCGTTGCCCTTTCCCCCAATTCCGCTAGCCGATCTGCTAGGCTATCCGTGCCGCCCCCCCCTGGGACGTTGGGATCCTGGCCCTGCTAGGGATTGCTGGGAAACATTGCTGCTGTGAGAGGGGGCGGGGCTTGTGGGTCTCACCGGTTCCTTACGAAGGTCCACTGTTGGGCCGTCCTCTCCGATGCTGACGCCGTCAGTGCTTTCCACCTCCGCCCGGCGGGACTCCTCCAAGCTCATGAGCGCCGCCTTCATGACGCTTCTGGACGCGTTGAAAGGGATATCCACACCCTTCTCCTGGCACACGATCTCCATATCGCCCTTAGACTTTCCGCTGAAGTCCGTCATCTTGTGCATTCTCCTGCGCTGCAGTTACTCCTCTCCTGAGTAACTCGGCTTCTCCAATCGGGTGACCGAAAAGCCGCCTGGGATGATCCCACCGCTATGCCACCAATTTCTGTGACAAGACGGTCCCGTACGAAAGCACTCACCGCTTTCGCGTCCCGTCTCCTGCGCACAGAATGGAAGGTTAGGTCACACGAGGCCTGACCACATAGGGGATTCCCGCTTACAGTCAGTAACCGCCTGTTACTGACTCCACCCACTGCGCTGTGGGCGGGTTTATGCTGCCACCACCTAACTCCTAACCTGCCGTGGCGTTTGGAACCACGGTTCTGCTCTGTATGTGCCGACGCACTGCCTTACCACACCTGTGTGGTGTTGACGAATCCCCACTAGCCACTTGCTAGGCCTCTACCGGTAGCTGGCGGAAGGCGGAACTTGGAGACGTTAGGTGCTTCCCTGGACAGCCGGAGGACGGGGCTATGTTTGGCATAACCCTGTAGGTCACAAGATGAAGCAATCTTCTTGAGGCAGATGAGATGTTTATTTGCTCAATAATAGCCTTAAAAAAGACTCTTCCCTATTGCTAGGGGCAACAGCATACAGCAAGATGTTCCAGCAGAATAAAGATGGTACAACTACAATCTGGAGGCACGCAGGCCTCCTTTTTATGTCAAATTTCCACACAGTACCACGGGGGGGTAAGCCCTCCCTGTCTTCTCCAACCAATCAGGTTATCGCACAAAATATAAATAAATTACATTTTACAAGGATGTCAGTAAGTGCAAAACAATATCTTCCTTCCTGACACCCAGACAACGTTTGGTATCAGATTAACATTCACTATTGATAAATTTATCACATAGCTTCAAAATACAAATGTTTCTGGTCATTCACATCTTCAGGCAAACCCAGTGTATGGGATTACAACAGGAAAGGCTATACAACACATCAAACAGTCTTCCTTCCTGCATCTGCCATTCAGGGTTCGTATATCAATTAAATCATTACATGAAACAGGTTCCAAGCCCAGAACTACTTTACATATGGGATAAGGAGATTCCCCGTCAGTAACATCCCTCTCTAAGGAACTTACACATCAAAAGGTTTTGTCATTCACAACTCTCTGCTAGGGCAGGGCCATTAGCATGCCACTTCCTACTGACAGGAGATGATTATTCAGACATCTATAGTAAGTGCATTTTTCCTTTAAAATACAGGTGACCACATCTTAAATATAAATACATTTAAACATGCATTCCTGCAATTGTGCACAGAGCACTACATATGACATGTTAAGACACATCATTAAACATATTTTTAAACAGTCTGCGCCCAGCGCCGTAAGTACATTTAACAGTGACACCAAGTGCCTATTGTTCGCACATGGCGCCGGGCACTAGGGGTTAACCCCTTCAGTGCTGCAGCGCCCATTGTCCACGTGGGCTGTGGTCTCTCCGGCCACACTCCTCCCCTCCCATTCAAGCGGGTCAACCAGGGACCCATGTCCCAACGATTTGGTCCCTGGTCCCGCAGTCTTTAATGAGGTTACCGGGAGTTCTTTGGGGGTTCAGGCTCCTCCTGACGTGACAGTCCATCCGCATTGCTATGAGCCTTGCCTTGCTTGTGGATAATATGAAAGTCATAAACCTGAAGAGCAAGGCTCCACCGCAACAGTCTGCCGTTTTCCCCCGTGGTGTGCTGGAGCCACCGTAATGGATTGTGGTCCGTTACCATCGTAAAATGGCGACCATACAAATAGGGCTGAAGCTTCTTCACAGCCCAAACAATAGCCAAACACTCCTTTTCAATTGTGGCATAACCCACCTCTCGCGGTAGCAGCTTTCTGCTCAAATAGGCCACAGGGTGCTCCTGCCCATATGGCTCCTCCTGGCTTAGTACTACTCTCAGTCCGTGCAGTGGCGCAGTAGTTCGTAAAACACAGTCCTGGTCAAGAATGTGCGCCATCAGCACTGGAGCGGGTACCAGAGCCTCCTTCAATGACTGGAATGCCAACTCGCAAGCGGGTGCAAAGTCCACTGACTTGGAAATGCTCTTCCTAGCCATCTCTGTACAGGGGTTCACTACAGGACTAAAGTCAAGGACAACGTGTCCATAGGGCCTTACAGGTTCTAAGGTCAGTACCTGTCTGGGTGATGTGGGTCGGGGACAGCCTCTGGTGGCCTCTGCTTTGGGCCTAAACCTGTCTCCTCCCACATGGTGCCCCAGGTACTGCACCTCCGTCATTTCTATCTGACAACTGTCCGCCCTCCAATCCTCCTCTGTTGACCCACGACTCGGGAAACCTACCCTGTCACCTAGGCCTACTCTTTCCTCCTCGTCCGCTACCTGTGCCACAGTGATGGTGGCCAGACCACCAGCCTCTGGATCCTGTGTGGCATCCACTACAGGGAGGCTGCGTGTCTTCCCCGATCTACTGAGCATAGGCAGGGGACCTGCTATGTCCACAGCAACTTGCTGTAAAGGTTCTCCTATGGGCAGAGGCCCAGAGACAACACAACCGCTGGAGTGCCCCAGCTGCCAACGCATGGCACCAGCCTTACAGTTGGTCTGGGCGTCATCCGACATTCCAGACCAGGGTAAGCACTGTATCAGGCACTTCAGGGTTCGGTCTATCTCTGAGTGGCTGTCCAAAGGGGTTTCGCTGGCAACCGACACCGGTTGCGCAGGAAGGTTCCCTGGGGGGACCAGTTGGACACGTTCCCTATCTGGTCTATCCCCTCTCACTTTCCTGTCTACCCTGTACCTTAACCCTTCCCGCCAGGTCAAACTTCCTGCCCCAATCCTGTCAAGGCCGCTGCCAGAGTGGTGCCTCATGCCTTTCAGGGATGGGTCAGAGAGTTGAGCCTCCCTAAACTCCTGCCTGCGGCCCTCAATCTCTCCTAAATTGGGACACTCTACAGGGGGATCTAGGTTGGGATTGCTAGGGTCAGTCTGGTAGGGGTCAGTCATGGAAAAGTCAGTGTGGTTTCTCATACTCACCGCCGGAGTTGGCAAACCACTTGGGTCAGGAACATCATTGGGCACCCCCACAGGATCAAACGAGCTGGAACCAACATCCTCTGCGTTGCTAGGGCCAGAGGCAGAAGGCATGCAGGGTCGATGTGCCGATCTAGCCGCTGTAATCTTTTCCTCTGGGTTGGTTGATGCTGTGGTTGGCTGTGCTGGCAGTTGTCTAGCAGCTGTAGTCTTTTCCTCTGGGCTGGGCTGTGCTGGAGTAGCTGATGTCAACGGTGGTTGTGGAACTTGACTCCGGGAAATGGCGCCAGCAAACGTGGTGACGATCCCACCACCCAGATCATTTCCTAGGACCTCATCAGTTGGGAGACCATCCATGACGGCAACTTCTCGCAACTCTGGTCCAGCTCCCCAGTCCAGGTAGACTCTTGCCATGGGAACCTCTTTCTCTGTTCCATCTGCCAGGGTGACCTTGGCAGTGCGACCCTGCAATACTGCAGCAGGATCTATAAGGTGGGGGATCACCACAGTGATTGAGGCCCCAGAGTCTCTTAGGCCTTCCCCCTGCAGGGGTCCCACGTGGACTGGCTGCAGGTGCCTCCACATGTTGTGTAGGGGCTGTTTGGCCATGCAGGTGACTCTCTCCGCAGAGTGCACCTGTCTCTCGCCACACTCCATCGGACTGACTGGAGGGGGAACAGTCTCGGTAGGCTCATCTCCTCTCGTCAAACAAGCGAGCCGGGCTCCAGCACTCAGATTTGGGGCACGAGTCTGGGGTGCTTGGGATGCAAAGAGAAACTTCAACTCAACCTTACGCAAAGGTTCAAACCAGTGAGACATAAGAAACTGCAACACCACTTCAAGATCCCACGGTGCCACGGGTGGCACAAATGGAGGATGGATATGCAGCACTCCCTTCACGAAAGTCTGAACCTCAGGAAGGACGGCCAATTCCTATTGAAAAAAGATAGATAAAGCCGAAATCTGCACTTTGATGGAACCCAATTTCAGGCCTGCATCCACGCCTGCCTGTAAAAAATGGAGGAGCTACTTTGGTTTCGCACCACGACACATACCTTCTCCAAATACGGTGATAATGTTTCGCCGTGACCTCCTTCCTAGCCTTCAGGAGAGTGGGGATGACCTCCCCCGGGAATACCCTTCCGGGCTAGGATCTGGCATTCAACTTCCACGCCGTCAAATGCAGCCGCGGTAAGTCCAGGAACATGCATGGCCCCTGCAGTAACAGGTCCTCTCTTAGAGGAAGCGGCCAGGGATCTTCCACTAGTAATTCCTGAAGATCCGGATACCAGGCCCTCTGAGGCCAATCTGGAGCGACGAATATAGCCTGAACCCTTGTTCGTCTTATGATCCTCAACACCTTTGGAATGAGAGGAAGCAGAGGGAACACATACACTGACCGAAACACCCACGGAGTTACCAGGGCGTCCACCACACAGGCTTGGGGATCCCTCGACATGGAACAATACTTCGGAAGCTTCTTGTTGAGGCGAGACGCCATCATGTCTATCAGAGGAATGCCCTAATGCCTTGTCACTTCTGCAAATACCTCTTGATGAAGAGCCCACTCTCCTGGATGGAGATCGTGTCTGCTGAGGAAGTCTGCTTCCCAGTTGTCCACGCCCGGGAGGAAGACTGCTGACAGAGCGCTCACGTGCTGTTCCACCCAGCGGAGAATTCTTGTGGCTTCCGCCATCGCCGCCCTGCTCCTTGTTCCGCCTTGGCGGTTTACGTACGCCACTGCTGTTAACATTTATGTGGAGACAAGACTCCTGGCTTGACCATTTTCCCTGGAAATTTCTTCCTTGCGTGACTGCCTCGGAGACTTGCATCTGTGGTCAGCAGAACCCAGTCCTGGATTCCGAATCGGCGTCCCTCTAGAAGAGCCTTGCAGCCACCACAGGAGAGAAATCCTGGCCCTGGAAGATAGACTTATTTTCGGGTGCATGTGCAGGTGAGACCCGGACCATTTGTTCAGCAAATCCCACTGAAACACCCGAGCATGAAACCTGCCAAACGGAATGGCTTCGTAAGCCGCAACCATCTTCCCTAGCACTCGAGTGCATTGATGAATCGACACTCTTGCCGGTCTCAGAAGTTCCTTGACCATGGTCTGGATTTCCAGAGCTTTGTCCGCCGGAAGAAACACTCTCTGTAGTTCCGTGTCTAGGATCATGCCCAAGAAGGGCAGCCGATTTGTCGGGATCAACTGAGACTTCGGCAAATTTAGAATCCAACCGTGATGTTGCAGAACCGACAGGGAGAGTTTCACATTTCTTAGCAACTTTTCCTTTGATCTCACCTTTATCAGGAGATCGTCCAAGTACAGGATAATTGTGACCCCTGCTTGCGAAGGAGTACCATCATTTCCGCCACAACCTTGGTGAAAACCCTCGGGGCCCTGGAAAGCCCAAACGGCAACGTCTGAAATTGATAATGACAATCCTGTACCGCAAATCTCAGGAAGGCCTGATGAGGATAGATCGGGACGTGTAAGAAGGCATCCTTTATGTCGACTGACGCCATAAAATCCCCCCCTTCTAAGATGGAGATAACAGCTCGAAGAGATTCCATCTTGAACTTGAAAGTTTTCAAGTATGGATTGAGGGATTTTAGGTTCAGAATCGGTCTGACCGAGCCGGCCGGCTTCGGCACGACAAAGAGGCTTGAATAGAACCCTTCCCCCCGTTGGGATGGGGGAACCGGCACCACGACCCTCTGTTGCCACAGCTTTTGTATCGCAGCATTTACTACTGCTCTTTCTGGAAGAAAAACTGGAAGGGCCACCTTGAAAAAGCGGCGGGGGGCATCTCCTGAAACTCCAGTTTGTACCCCTAGGACACTACGTCTAAAATCCAAGGATCCAGGGCCGATTGAAACCAGGCCTGACTGAAGACTCGGAGACGGCCCCCCACCGGCACGGACTCTCGCAGGGGAGCCCTAGCGTCATGCGGTGGACTTGGTAGAGGCGGGGGAGGACTTTTGGTCCTGGGCGCCTGACACTGCAGGCGACCTCTTTCCCCTTCCTCTACCCTTTGAAGCGAGGAAGGACGAACCCCTACCTCTTTTGTATTTATTAGGCCGAAAGGACTGCATCTGCTGATGGGGCACCTTTTTCTGTTGTGTGGGAACATAAGGATGAAAAAATGACTTACCCGCAGTAGCGGTAGGCACCAGGTCAGCTAGGCCGTCACCAAACAAGACACTACCTTTAAAGGGGAGAGCTTCCATATTTTTCTTGGAGTCAGCATCAGCATTCCATTGATGAGTCCACAGCGCCCTCCTGGCCGAGACCGCCATGGCATTAGCTCTTGATCCCAAGAGGCCAACATCCCTCGCCGCATCCTTTAGGTAATCTGCAGCGTCCTTGATATAACCAAGAGTCAAAAGAATGTTATCCTTATCAAGGGTATCCATATCAGAAACCAAATTGTCAGCCCATTTAGCAATAGCACTACTCACCCATACCGACGCCACAGCAGGTCTGAGCAATGCACCAGTATTAACGAAAATGGCCTTCAATATCGTCTCCAGCCTGCGATCCGCCGGATCCTTGAGCGCAGCCGTGTCAGGAGACGGCAGCGCCACCTTCTTGGACAATAAGGATAGAGCCTTGTCGACATTGGGAGACGACGCCCATTTCTCCCTGTCATCAGAGGGAAAATGATACGCCATAAATATTCTCTTGGGAATCTGCCACCTCTTATCCGGCGACTCCCAAGCCTTTTCACAAAGAGCGTTCATTTCATGAGAGGGGGGGAAACTTCACCTCAGGTTTTTTACCTTTAAATAAGCAAACCCTCGTGTCTGGAACAGCAGGTTCCTCAGAGATATGTAAAACATCTTTAGTAGCCACAATCATGTACTGAATACTCCTAACTACCCTTGGGTGTAAATTAGCTTCATTGAAATCGACATCGGAATCAGAGTCCGTGTCGACATCTGTATCTACCATCTGGGTAAATGAACGTTTCTGTGACCCCGAGGTGGTCTGTACCTGAGACAAAGCGTCCTCCATGGATTTCCTCCATGTTTGTGTCTGAGAATCCGATTTATCCAGCCTCTTGGACAATAAAGCCACATTTGCATTCAGTGTACTCAGCATATTCACCCAATCAGCAGTCGGCTGTGCCGACAGAGTAATTCCCAAATCCTTTTCTGCGCCCCCAGTAACTTCCTCTGGGGAGGAACACTCAGCCTCTGACATGTCGACACGTAGTACCGACACACCCACACTCACAAACAAGGGGACAGACCCACAGGGATGCCTACAGGGAGAAACACAGAGGGAATATGCCAGCTCACACCCCAGCGCCCATATACTACCAGCAATAATATATGTGGATAGCGCTGTCATTAACAACAAAAAAGCACCAAATTGTATGTGCCTCCCCCCCCGTTTTGCTCCGTTGTTACTTTGAGGGAGCTTGGAGGACTGGGCCAGCGTCTCTGCAGCGGCTGTGAAGAGAGAGTGAGCTGGTGAGCTGTGCGGCTAAGCCCCACCCCTTCCCGGGGCGCTATAGTCCCGCTAAAATTTTAAATATTTATACAGGCGGGGGTACGGTATTCGGTGCCCGGGCACCGAATATACTCTTTGCCAGTCAGAATTGACCCCAGTAACTGCTGCCCAGGGCGCTCCCCCCCCAGCGTCCTGCACCCTGTAAGTGCCGTTGGTGATGTGTGTGGGAGCATGGAGCTGTACCTCTGTTACTGAAGTCTTCTGCCGTCTGATGTCTTCTGTTCTTCTAATACTCAGCCGGCTTATTTCTTCTGGCTTCTGTGAGGAGGGTGACGGCGCGGCTCCGGGAGCAAGCAGCTAGGCGAACCAAGTGATCGAACCCTCTGGAGCTAATGGTGTCCAGTAGCCAAAGAAGCAGAGCCCTTGAACTAAGCAGAAGTAGGTCTGACTTCTCTCCCCTCAGTCCCACGATGCAGGGAGCCTGTAGACAGCAGGTCTCCCTGAAAATAAAAAAGCCTAACATAAGTCTTTTCCAGAGAAACTCAGGAGAGCTTCCCTAGTGTGTGTCCAGTCACTCCTGGGCACAGAGTCTAACTGAGGTCTGGGGGAGGGGCATAGAGGGAGGAGCCAGTTCACACCCAGTAAAAGTCTTTTTAGTGTGCCCATGTCTCCTGCGGATCCGTCTATACCCCATGGTCCTTTTGGAGTCCCCAACATCCTCTAAAACGTAAGAGAAACATTATTTAGTAAGTATGTAGAATCATCACAACTTAAAACAGGTTGAACACGATGGGCAATTTGCCTCTATTCAACCTCAAATACTATGTTACTATGTTACTATGTATATTAGATTGTGAAACATGACCCATTCCAGGAGGACAAAATGCTCTGCTCCTGGACTTCCCTCTTAATATGCTTGGCATCACCTGAGTTAAACTATTTAATTAACAAGAAAGGTTTTTCAACATAGAAGAGGAGTAGATGCTGGGATCTTGGGTCACTTACAGCTATCTCTCCCCTCCTTTCTTTCCTCTGGTCAGGAAGCTCCATCCGTAGGTCATGAAACCTGATACTATGCACTGCATACTGTCCTTCCCGCATTCTGGCTGCCTGGTTCTGCTGCTGCACAAGAGGGAGAGCTAATGATGTTGTGTGATCCAACTGGGGGGCCCCCTGACAGTGGGGGGCCCAGGATACAGTATCCCCTGCACCCGCCCCTCCCATTCTGGCTATGGGGAAGAGGCATACACCATTCAGTGCCTCATAGGAGACTGATCAACAAATTACGGGAACTTGGCCTAGGTAACATTATTTGTACATGGCAATTGGCTGGATAACAGAGTGCAACGAGTAGTGGTCAATGGGATGTTCTCCAGTTGGGCACCAGTAGTCAGCGGAATACCACAAAGGTCAGTTCTTGACCCTCTGCTCTTCACTATATTTATCAATGATCTAGGAATAGGCCTGGAAAGCACAGTACCAATCTTTGCAGATGATACAAAACTGTGTAATGTAATTAATTCAGAAGGCGACGTGGAGTCCTTACAGAATGACTTAGTTAAACCATAAACCTGGGCATCTAAATAGGGAATGAGGTTTAATATAGACAAATGCAAAGTTATGCATTTTGGGGGGAAAAACACACATGCATCCTACACTCTAGATGGGGAAAATATAGGGGTAACTATGGTGGAAAAAGATTTGGGGGGTGCTCATAGATAATAGGCTTAATAACAGTACACAAAGTCAAAGCGCAGTAAAGAAGGCAAGTAAAGTGTTTGCGTGCATTAAACGGGGCATAGAGACAAGAGACAAGGATGTAATCCTGCCACTGTACAAATCATTGGTACGTCCGCACCTGGAATATTGTGTTCAGTTCTGGGCACCGTATTATAAAAAAGATATCGGGGAACTATAAAGAGTTCAAAGAAGAGCTACTAAACTGATAAAAGGGTTAGAGACACTGGAGGACAAGGAAAAGCTTGCTAGGTTAAATATGTATACACTAGAAAAGAGGCGTCTAAGAGGAGACATTATTAATATCTTATTAATTAATTATTAATATTATTAACATGTAAAGGGTAATTACAAGGAGCTAGCAGAGGATTTGTTTATTAAAAGAACTCTATATAGGACTTCCGGTGGGTGGGGCATCCAGCATGGCCGCATTTTAGACCAGCTCCTGTGGCAGACTTGGGTTAATTAATCTATATATTCTATTTTCACTGCCCTCTTAGAAATTGTAATTGCTTTAGAGGGGTGACTGTGGTTTGAAGACCTGAGGGGCGCCCTTTCTGTTGCGGGAGCTTGTGATTCAACCGGAGTCTGGCTGCATATGTTGGCAGCAGTATGACCGCCGGGACACCTTGCGCGAAAACTGGCATGGAGGCCAGAGCGCGGAGATAGACTCATAGCGGTTTCTTACACTGTGTACTGCCCGCAGCCACACCTCATCTGTGAGCGACGCAACTACGGATACAGTTGGTCTGGTGTGTATTTATCTGTACCCGGCACCCTCGGACTCTACTGCCTGACCCCTGCCCCCTGGGACCGTAGATGCAAGACGTGGCGACATCGGCGGTCTGTGGAGTTCCTGTCGGCATTGAAAATCGGTCGGAGGTCTCGGGGTCGTGACTCCCTTCTACCGCTGAGCCTTGGCGTCGACCGGTGAGAGAAACCCGCTGCTCCTGCTCCCTGAGTGTCTGCATTGACGCGCTCGGCGACCCGCTGTGATTCTGGACGGAGGCCCTGCTGGAGCCTGGATGGCAGCTGTGGATGCAAGAGGGACCCCGCCTGGCTGCCTGGTGATTGCTGCCCGGCGCCATACCTGCAGTGGCTGGTGCGATCCGTCTTGAGGAAGCAGGGAGTGAGTGGTGGCTGATTCATCGGCCCGGCTGTCGCAGTCTGATCGGAGTACTGGGGTCTCGAGGAGCCTACTGTCGACGGGGGTCATCGAACTCCCATTGTGCGCTGCTGATGGGTGACGTTGCTGGAGCCGCTGGGGCTCTGTAGACCGGCAGAACGTGAGTAGCCCGGCTGGGCTATCCAGAATCCCTCCAGTGGGAGTGGGGAAGAGAAGGGGGATTACAGGGGGGCAGCTATATATAATCTGCCTGCCACAAAGCCTGCAGTAATAAGACGATTTTGTTGTCTATAGACATTAAGGGGAGGGGAGGAGGAGGAAGGAGAAGAGGGAAAGAAAAAGAGAAAGGAAAATAGAAGACAAACAAAAACCTACACATAATTGTGGGGGGGTTGGGCGGCTTGGGAGGGGGTTGGGATGTTTTCCGTGGGACTGTTTGGAAGCTCATGCGGTGACTTCCCCGCCTGACGGGACTGATTGGCACCGCTGGTTGGAAGCCAGACCTGGGTGTTCGGAGAGAGGTGCGCTGGAACATTGCCTACCGGCTCTATATATAAAGAGAACTTACAGATTACGTTCTACTCTTGTTCCATTAAAAATGTTTAATTAATGCTTACACATTAGTTCGCACGTTTTTGTTTTTCTTTTGGTTTTATAGAACTGTGCCAGCCTCCATCTCATCTGGCAGTGTATTGTTTTGACAGGCTGTTGTGAATACCTGGTCTCTGGAGCCACCTTGTGGTGGATTGTTTTACTACACCAATTCTTATCAATTTAAGAGGTAGAATTATTAACTCCCTTTTTTTCTTTTCTTTTTTTTTCTAAACAACTGACTGGTTGGGTTTCTTGACCACTGGCCACAGGGGACGCTCCCCTAGCTTTATAGCACTGTTTACCCAAGTCTACAGTATCCATTTCTGCTAAGCTTGAGTTTACTGCAGACGTCTTTCTATTGGGAGATAGTCCCCCATAATCCTGGTGGGGTTAACTGTAAGCATGTAGAGGATAGGATATAAGGGTTTATGAGCCAATTTTGCCACCTGACACCCACCTGGCGACGTTTAAGATAGGCTTGATCACTTCTTGTCAACAACTGTGTTTTAGCTGCGACTATTGTTCCATTTACGGGGTATGTACTAGGGTATGGACAAATACTTAGAGAAACACACAACACTTCTTACCCCCAACGCCCATTCTGACCCCAATATGGTTAGGAATAAAAATAAATCTATGGCCCCGGCCACCCCGTCTTCTCCTGCAAGGCAATCATTAGGGAATTTAACTGGGGACTCCCAGGCTACTTCTTCTCAGATGCCGATAATCCCTACACCTGAGGATAATGCTAAAGTGACGATCCAACTACTGATGCCTTTGTTAGATAAAAAATTCGAAGACCTCCACACTAGGCTGGAGACTTCGCTAGCGAAGATAGACTCGAATACATCTAGAATAGCTTCGCTAGAACAGCATCTTAGCGATAATGAGGACTCTGTTCATTCACTACAGGCTTCGGCTGATCAAAAGATCGCACTATTCAGTCACTGGCGGCTAAATTGGACGAATTAGAGAACAGGGATATGAGGTCCAATCTCCGCTTCATAGGCATTCCAGAGTCTATACGAGGCCCCCAACTGATTGACTACATTAGTGTACGTATTCCACAGGTGCTTGGGATCCATGATGCTGACGCAATCCCTCAGATTGAACGGGCGCACAGACTTGGGCCCAAAAGGCAGGAGAGTTTGGCTAGACCCCGGCCAGCCATAGCCAAGTTTCTAGATTTTAGGGCTAAGGAAAAGGTGTTGACAGCCTATCGTAGTGCCCAGTCTCTTGTTGTGGGCGGACAGAGGATCCTGATATTTCAGGATTTTTCTGTGTTGGTATCACAGAAGAATAAAGAATTTTCTGAAGTTTGCAGGATGCTGGTGGAGCGGAACGAACGCTTCGCATTGATGTATCCGGCAAAGCTGCGGATAATGGAGAATGGTCGTCCGGTGTATTTTACCGATCCGAAACAGGCCAAAGTTTATTTAAGTAGGGAGCAAGCCCACTCCCCGCAACGATTTGATGAGTGATTCTTTCTGGCGTGAACATTGGGGATGCTGGGCGAAGGCCGCTAAATATGCCATGTGAACGATTGCTTGTTGGATTGGGCGGTGAGGGTTGTCCAATATTCCCGGAATGATACTGATAGCACTCTAGGGTAGTGCGGTGGGCTGTTGACATACCTTGCTATGGGCTGTGCTTGCAGTAGAGGTGGCAAAACAGTTAGGACCACTGGTAATCAGATGATCTCTTAGTTATTTGGTTTATGGCTCTCGGCCCTTATTGGTTATTGTTACACGTAGTTAAAGACGTAATAAAGTTCTAATAAGTAATCGGAGCCCCCCAAATGTCACTGTTGGGGTTCTCAAGACAATTAGATGGGTTAAGCCCATCACTTGATTCTAATGAGAAAAGTGAGAAACACATATTCCTGATAAATTTCCTTGTATTCTTGTTCCATTATTTATGCTCAGCTACACATGTTGAACACTACTATTCCTTTTATTCTACTTTACGTTTATATTTAGGTGTATATTGTTTTATTAAGGTATCTATGCATGACGGTCTATTCTGTGAGTCCGATCCCATGAGACAGCAGGGTTATTCTGATTTTGCCTCAATCCATGTCTGCTCCCACATGACCACATGAGGGCTCTGCGGCCCCCCCTCAATGCGCTCTGGTCTCCTGGAATGTCGCTGGTCTGAATACGCCGATAAAACGAAAGAAAGTAATAACACATTTGCAAAGATTGAGACCCGATATAATTTTTTTGCAGGAGACCCGTTGGGCGCAGGGGGGGGGGGCTCGACCCTTAGAGCACGCTGGATCAGGGAATGCATCACAGTCTCTTATAGAAACAAGTCAAGGGGAGTGGCCATAGTCTTTCGTAGAGGTTTACGGTATGACATCTTGGATAGGGTGGTGGACCCGCAGGGACGTTTTTTACTATTAGATGTTGACATAGAAGGAAATAGGTACACCCTACTAAATTTGTATGCCCCGAATGTTTCTCCGGACCATTTCTTGGCTAAGATGACACAACTGTTGGCGAGACGCCGCGTTTATAAGTTGGTTATAGCGGGTGATTTTAACTCCGTTGATAACCCTACAATAGATAAATCTCCACCAATAACCAGAGCCCTTCCCCCCTCTTGGTATCATATACAAGCTCTTAAAACGACTCTCCAAGTTAGTGATCCCTGGAGACTCCTTCATGATGGTGAGCACACATATACTCACCTCTCTAGAGTGCATCAGTCGTTATCTAGAACAGACTTTTTTTTACTAGCAAATTCTTTAATGGCACAGGTGAAACAGACTAGGATATATGATATCCTGATCTCAGATCATGCCCCGATATCATTGGAACTGTGGCATCGAGAGGTGGTAGCGACGACCCGCCTTTGGCGTTTCCCAGACTATTTGTCAAAATCAGAAGATTTTAAAAATTACCTTACGACATCTTGGACAAACTACCAAGATGACAACATAGGCAGCTTGGATGACATAGTTTTGTTCTGGGAGGCATCAAAGGCGGTCATGCGGGGCCACATTATGCAATATGTCGCCAGACGAAAAAGAGAATCTACTAAACAATATACCGCTTTACAAGGGATGGTAGCGCTGGTCTTTAAACAATACCAAAGAAATCACTCTGACTCGGCTATGGATGCTTATTTACAATCTAGGAAGGCTCTTGAAGCCTTTTTGACTGCACAGGCTAGATCCAGTTTGGATCACTCCAAACAAATGTACTTTAAATGGGGAAATAAATCGGGCAGATTGCTGGCTCTCATGTCCAAGCCTTATAAAAAGAAATCCTTCATTACAGCCATAAAAGCCCCCAATACTAACACAACTTGTGTTAATACTCGCGATATTCTTAACCAGTTCCACAGTTACTACACATCTCTGTACCAGGAGGTTCCAATATCGTGGGCCCGACAGGATCGCTTGTTGTCTTTAGCTAAGCTACCTAAATTAACACAAGAACAGAGGGATAACCTGGCTAGAGATATCACAGAGGAGCAGTTGAGAGTGGTTATTAAGGAGCTTTTGCCCCACAAATCTCCAGGTCCAGATGGTTTTTCCGGCATGTATTATAAGATACTGGAAACAGAAATTTTGCCCATATTATTGGTTTTGTTTAACAAAATATTAAAGGACAAACCCAATTTTCCATCATTTACTGACGCTTATACGTCCCTTATTCTAAAACCTGAGAAGGATCCTTTGTGGTGGATTCCTACAGGCCAATCTCTCTTTTAAATACCGATTTAAAGTTATTGGCTAAAATTATGGCCAATAGATTGCAGGCGATCTTGCCGGATTTGCTGACCACACACCAGACTGGATTTGTCAGGGGGCGACATTCGGTAAGAGCAATAAGAATGGCCATAGCGGCAGTGGTGGTGGGAACACAAACACCACATCCTAATAGCATGTTACTCAGCCTAGACACAAACAAGGCCTTTGATTCCGTAGCTTGGCCACACATGTTTGCAATACTGGAGAGACGAGGATTTCACCCGATCTTTATTGAATTAATAAGTTATTTTTACTCCCAACCCAAAACTTCTTTGTTAATCAATGGTGGGAGGGGAGAACACATATATATGTTTAGGGGAACACGTCAGGGATGCCCACTATCCCCCCTACTATTCAATCTTTGTATAGATCCACTTTTTCGTATTCTACAGTCTTGGACTGAATTCAAGGGCATAAGGGTTGGGGAGGTTGAAATGAAATTATCGGCCTTTGCGGACGATGTATTACTATATATAGATGATCCAAAGTCTTCTTTGCAAAAATTTTTAGAGAAGCTGGAAGAATTTGGTGAAATCTCGGGATTTACGGTCAACTTGGCTAAATCGGTGGGTCTCTGCTTACACCCTTCCATTACCACTCCGCAATGGGGCCGCTCGATTGCAGTGCGGTGGGCTAGATCATACATAGACTACTTGGGTATTCGTCTTCCTAAGCGCCCAGCAGAACTCTATAGATTTAATTTTCCTTCGGCATTAACGGATACAACGAGGGAGCTAGAGGGTTGGGCCCACCTCATGCTGTCATATGTTGGGAGAGCAAATCTTATCAAGATGGTGACATTTCCGAGATGGTTGTATATCTTGCAGGCTTTACCTCTTCTTTTATCCCAAAAAGATATCGGTTCACTTAACGCCCTTTTTAGAAAAAATTTTGGGGGAAATAAGAGACCGCGAATAGGACTGATAAAACTTCAACAACCGGTCACTAACGGGGGTATTAATTTTCCTAATATCTTACATTATAATCATGCAGCAGTACTGCGATACCTGCGGGATTGGTTATCGGAAAAGGACTTTTATGCTAACACTTCTCTGGAAGGACAGTTTTTAGCCAACTGCAGTTTGACGGGTTTGCTACACTTACATGACAGTGAAGTAGAGGATAATATACGTAATAACCCCTTACTATGGACTATGAAACGTCTTCGGCATATTCTCCGTCATAGACAGAATTTAAATTCTTATCATACCCTTCACTCACAATTTCTAAACAACCCTGATTTTCAGGGTGGATTGGCGGCAACGCCATTTGACAGATTAAGACTTGAGGGACTATATAATGTGGGGGCACTTTTGGATAAGGTAACCAGAACACCGTTATCATACGCAGTAGCGTCGGAGAGATTCCCGGGTTTCCAGAGATACCCTTTCGCATATATACAGGCTAAACATTATGCTCTGGCAGTGGTGGGGAAACTATCTAACGATGACTGGATTAATACTTTGGATGTACTGCTGGTATCAGAGTTAACGGTTAAGGGGGCGATCTCACATCATTATGCTTTTCTGAGAAAGGGTATTGACCATAACCAAATTCAGTCCGGTATGTCCGCTTGGGTACGTGCTATCCCCTCCCTGACGTGTGAAGGTTTGCTAAAGACACTCTGCTGGTCGAGAAAGACAATTCCGGCGATTCAATACCAAGAAATGTTTTTGAACATCTTTCATAGGGCTTATTTCTCACCACGCAGACAACATTTGGCAGGGTTGATATCATCTGCATCTTGCCCTAGATGCCATGCTGATATAGCAGATATGTATCATTATTTTTGGAATTGTCCCATGTTGAGAATATTTTGGCTTAAAATAAGACGATTTGCCCTTGACAATTTGGTAAATTATATTCCTTTTACGGATAAATGGGCAATATTTGGTATGTTGCCAGGAGAGCAACGTATAGAGAGAGGGTGTAAACGCTTGTTATTAATTATAAGTGCGACTGCCCGCAAGGCAATTCTGCAGACATGGATTGAGGCAACTCCTCCCACCCTGAAATTATTTAAAGAAAAACTACACCATGTATTTAACAAGGAGTGGATTGACAGAAAAAGAATTTACTCTGCGCCAAAAGACACTTTACAAAACCACAGTTTGCAGTCTGTCATGTGTAGTGATTGACTCAATACAACTTCAAATCTATGTAACCACTTTTATATTTGGTCTGTTAAAATTGACACAATAAGACACATATACAACAAATACTTTGTAGCAATAAATTGCTCTCTATAAAAGAAATATGGAAATATACAATGGGGTATATTTACTAAGGTCCCGATTTTGACCGAGATGCCGTTTTTTCATCAAAGTGTCATCTCGGTAATTTACTAAGCAAAAATTACGGCAGTGATGAGGGCATTCGTAATATTTTGGAAGTCCTAGGAAAAAATCACGAATCAATACACCATCGGTCAAATACGCCTGCAATTTGCTAGAAATCGGGAATTTACTAAAAAGTGCAAAACACAAACACTGCCAGACAATAGCCAAACACTGCCGTGATAAAATACAAATCGAGAAAAAGTGCTAAAAAAAAACAGACCTGCTTTTTTATCCCGTGTTTGTATAGGCATGCACGGATCCATGAGATCCATGCATGTTTTTCAGTGGGAACGGGGGGGAAATGTTATAAATTTTCTGGGAAAAAATTGCGTGGGGTCCCCCCTCCTAAGGCAAACCAGCCTCGGGCTCTTTGAGCCGATCCTGGTTGCAGAAATATGGGGAAAAAATGGACAGGGGTTCCCCCATATTTAAGCAACCAGCATCGGGCTCTGCGCCTGGTCCTGGTTCCAAAAATACGGGGGACAAAAAGAGTAGGGGTCCCCCGTATTTTTGAAACCAGCACCGGGCTCCACTAGCTGGACAGATAATGCCACAGCCGGGGGTCACTTTTATACAGTGCCTTGCGGCCGTGGCATCAAATATCCAACTAGTCACCCCTGGCCGGGGTACCCTGGGGGAGTGGGGACCCCTTCAATCAAGGGGTCCCCCCCCCAGCCACCCAAGGGCCAGGGGTGAAGCCCGAGGCTGTCCCCCCCATCCAATAGGCTGCGGATGGGGGGTTGATAGCCTTTGTGAAAAGTGATTGATATTGTTTTTAGTAGCAGTACTACAAGGCCCAGCAAGCCTCCCCCGCAAGCTGGTACTTGGAGAACCACAAGTACCAGCATGCGGCGGAAAAACGGGCCCGCTGGTACCTGTAGTACTACTACTAAAAAAATACCCCAATAAAGACAACACACACACACCTTGAAAGTATAACTTTAATACATCCATCCACACCTCCATATACACATACTTACCTTATGTTTTCACGCAGGTCGGTCCTCTTCTCCAGTAGAATCCATGGTGTACCTGTAGAAAAAATTATACTCACATAATCCAGTGTAGAGGGCTCCTCGGTAAATCCTTTTGTAATCCACGTACTTGAAAAAATAAAAAAAACGGATACCCGACCACGAACTGAAAGGGGACCCATGTTTTCACATGGGACCCCTTTCCCCGAATGCCAGAAACCCCCTCTGACTGATGTCTAAGTGGGTTTCTTCAGCCAATCAGGGAACGCCACGTTGTGGCACCCTCCTGATCGGCTGTGTGCTCCTGTACTGTATGACAGGCGGCACACGGCAGTGTTACAATGTAGCGCCTATGCGCTCCATTGTAACTAATGGTGGGAACTTTGAGGTCAGCGGTGAGGTCACTTTCGGTCAACCGCTGACCTGAAAGTTCCCACCATTGGTTACAATGGAGCGCATAGGCGCTACATTGTAACACTGCCGTGTGCCGCCTGTCAGACAGTACAGGAGCACACATCCGATCAGGAGGGTGCCACAACGTAGCGCTCCCTGATTGGCTGAAGAAACCCACTTAGACATCAGTCAGAGTGGGTTTCTGGCATTCGGGGAAAGGGGACCCATGTGAAAACATGGGGCCCCTTTCAGTTCGTGGTCGGGTATCCGTTTTTTTATTTTTTCAAGTACGTGGATTATAAAAGGATTTACCGAGGAGCCGAAAACACTGGATTATGTGAGTATATTTTCTTCTACAGGTACACCATGGATTCTACTGGAGAAGAGGACCGACCTGCGTGGGAACATAAGGTAAGTATGTGTATATGGAGGTGTGGATGGATGTATTAAAGTTATACTTTCAAGGTGTGTGTGTTGTCTTTATTGGGGTATTTTTTTAGTAGTAGTACTACAGGTACCAGCGGGCCCGTTTTTCTGCCGCATGCTGGTACTTGTGGTTCTCCAAGTACCAGCTTGCGGGGGAGGCTTGCTGGGCCTTGTAGTACTGCTACTAAAAACAATATCAATCACTTTTCACAAAGGCTATCAGCCCCCCATCCGCAGCCTATTGGATGGGGGGGGGCAGCCTAGGGCTTCACCCCTGGCCCTTGGGTGGCTGGGGGGGGGACCCCTTGATTGAAGGGGTCCCCACTCCCCCAGGGTACCCCGGCCAGGGGTGACTAGTTGGATATTTGATGCCACGGCCGCAAGGCACTGTATAAAAGTGACCCCCGGCTGTGGCATTATCTGTCCAGCTAGTGGAGCCCGGTGCTGGTTTCAAAAATACGGGGGACCCCTACTCTTTTTGTCCCCCGTATTTTTGGAACCAGGACCAGGCGCAGAGCCCGATGCTGGTTGCTTAAATATGGGGGAACCCCTGTCCATTTTTTTCCCATATTTCTGCAACCAGGATCGGCTCAAAGAGCCCGAGGCTGGTTTGCCTTAGGAGGGGGGACCCCACGCAATTTTTTTTTTACATTTAAACTTTATTTTTTTGTTAAACAAAGTGCACAATGAAGCCCAGCACGGATCTCTCAGATCCGGCCGAGATTCATTGTATTAAAGTCGGCAGTGTTTTACAAGTCACTCACGTAAAACACTGCCAAAAAAAACGAATGACATCGACATCGGAAAACCCGAAAATGCAGAATACGGCAGCTTAGTAAATTAGTCGTAATCAATTCAAAAAGTTGTATATTTACACTTTCGATGTCATTCGTGATTGAACTTTGACCTCAAACGGGAAAACACGAATCTTAGTAAATTTACCCCAATATGTTTAAAAGTAACTAGTTGGCTCTGTTTGGTTGGAATTAAATTATTAAACTCTGGCGTCCCAGTGTTCAATTAGATAGAAGAAAGTCCCGCAATATAAGGATACAGTCTCTTAATAAATGACTTACAGAAATTGCAGTATATAATTACTCATGTGCTGGTTCCTGGAATAATTAGATACAGGGTCCGTTTTGTAAAATAATGCACATATACAGGTAATCAATATGGTATTGGCACAAGCTCACCCTGATTGTTAGCTTTATCAGGAAACCTCTGTGACTATTTCCACGTCACAGGCAATAGACCCCACAGCGGAGGACAGCGGTGAATACCCAATGTGAGCAGGTGGAATCCTGGATGTAGTTGAGGCGGCTATGAACGGCCGTGAGCAGTGATCAGCTGGTATCTGCTGGCTTTGATATCAGAAGTAAGCCTTTTAACGGTAGACAATGCGGGATGCCGCCGGCTCTGGGCACCTGTCAGAATCACCAGCGAGGTTATCAGCGGGTAGTCGCCAGCTGGAGCGCCCGGCGTGCAGGCGTGTGCTGTCAGAGTCTCCAGCGAAGTTTTCAACGGATAATCGCCGGCTAGAGCGCCCGGCGTGCAGCATGCAATTATATGCTGAGGCGGTGTAAGATAGCAGGACCGCTCTATAGACCAATTGAGCCAAACAGAGAACCAACGTGGAGTAGGCGTCAACGCGTTTCGTCTCCTAGGCAACCGGAGACTTCCTCAAGACGGATTGACACTATGGGGTAAATTTACTAAGATTCGTATTTTCCCGTTTCAGGTCAAAGTTCAATCACGAATGACATCGAAAGTGTAAAACTGCAACTTTTTGAATTTGTTACGATGGATTTACTAAGCTGTCGTATTCGGGTTTTTCTTTTCTTCTGATGTCGATGTCATTCGTGTTTTTTTTGTGTTTTTTACGGCAGTGATTAGCAAAACACTGCCGACTTTTTTACAATTAATCTCGGCCGGATCTGTGTGATCCGTGCTGGGGTTCTATTTTTTTTTTTTTTTTTTATTAAACACTGTAAAATTTTAAAAAAAAATTGCGTGGGGTCCCCCCTCCTAAGCATAACCAGCCTCGGGCTCTTTGAGCCGATCCTGGTTGCCGAAATATGGGAAAAAAAATGACAGGGGTTCCCCCATATTTAAGCAACCAGCATCGGGCTCTGCGCCTGGTCCTGGTTCCAAAAATACGGGGGACAAAAAGAGTAGGGGTCCCCCGTATTTTTAAAACCAGCACCGGGCTCCACTAGCTGGACAGATAATGCCACAGCCGGGGGTCACTTTTATATAGTGCCCTGCGGCCGTGGCATCAAAAATCCAACTAGTCACCCCTGGCCGGGGTACCCTGGGGGAGTGGGGACTCCTTCAATCAAGGGGTCCCCCCCCCCAGCCACCCAAGGGCCAGGGGTGAAGCCCGAGGCTGTCCCCCCCCATCCAATGGGCTGCGGATGGGGGGGCTGATAGCCTTTGTTGTAAAAGAAAAGATATTGTTTTCAGTAGCAGTACTACAAGGCCCAGCAAGCCTCCCCCGCATGCTGGTACTTGGAGAACCACAAGTACCAGCATGCGGCGGAAAAACTGGCCCGCTGGTACCTGTAGTACTACTACTAAAAAAATACCCCAAAAAAGACAAGACACACACACCGTGAAAGTATAATTTTATTACATACATACACACATACATACATACTTACCTTAAGTTCCCACGCAGGTCGGTCCTCTTCTCCAGTAGAATCCAAGGGGTACCTGTTGAAGAAATTATACTCACGAGATCCAGGGGTCCAGGCTCCTCGGGAAATCCAGGGGTAATCCACGTACTTGAAAAAAATAACAAAACGGTGTCCCGACCACGAACTGAAAGGGGACCCATGTTTGCACATGGGTCACCTTTCCACGAATGCCAGAAACCCACTTTGACTTCTGTCTAAGTGGGTTTCTTCAGCCAATCAGGGAGCGCCACGTTGTAGCACTCTCCTGATCAGCTGTGTGCTCCTGTCCTCACTGACAGGCAGCACACGGCAGTGTTACAATGTAGCGCCTATGCGCTACATTGTAACCAATGATGGGAACTTTCTGCCCTGCGGTTGACCTAAAGTGACGTCACCGCTGAGCAGAAAGTTCCCATCATTGGTTACAATGTAGCGCATAGGCGCTACATTGTAACACTGCCGTGTGCTGCCTGTCAGTGAGGACAGGAGCACACAGCTGATCAGGAGAGTGCTACAACGTGGCGCTCCCTGATTGGCTGAAGAAACCCACTTAGACAGAAGTCAAAGTGGGTTTCTGGCATTCGTGGAAAGGTGACCCATGTGCAAACATGGGTCCCCTTTCAGTTCGTGGTCGGGACACCGTTTTGTTATTTTTTTCAAGTACGTGGATTACCCCTGGATTTCCCGAGGAGCCTGGACCCCTGGATCTCGTGAGTATAATTTCTTCAACAGGTACCCCTTGGATTCTACTGGAGAAGAGGACCGACCTGCGTGGGAACTTAAGGTAAGTATGTATGTATGTGTGTATGTATGTAATAAAATTATACTTTCACGGTGTGTGTGTCTTGTCTTTTTTTGGGTATTTTTTTAGTAGTAGTACTACAGGTACCAGCGGGCCCGTTTTTCCGTCGCATGCTGGTACTTGTGGTTCTCCAAGTACCAGCATGCGGGGGAGGCTTGCTGGGCCTTGTAGTACTCCTACTAAAAACAATATCTTTTCTTTTACAACAAAGGCTATCAGCCTCCCCATCCGCAGCCCATTGGATGGGGGGGGACAGCCTCGGGCTTCACCCCTGGCCCTTTGGTGGCTGGGGGGGGGGACCCCTTGATTGAAGGGGTCCCCACTCCCCCAGGGTACCCCGGCCAGGAGTGACTAGTTGGATTTTTGATGCCACGGCCGCAGGGCACTATATAAAAGTGACCCCCGGCTGTGGCATTATCTGTCCAGCTAGTGGAGCCCGGTGCTGGTTTTAAAAATACGGGGGACCCCTACTCTTTTTGTGCCCCGTATTTTTGGGACCAGGACCAGGCGCAGAGCCCGATGCTGGTTGCTTAAATATGGGGGAACCCCTGTCATTTTTTACCCCATATTTTTGCAACCAGGATCGGCTCAAAGAGCCCGAGGCTGGTTATGCTTAGGAGGGGGGACCCCACGCAATTTTTTTTGAAAAAATAAGCACTTTCCCACCCCTTCCCACTGATATACATGCACGGATCTCATGGATCCGTGCATGCCTATCTAATCACGGGGGGAAAAAAAAGGTCTGTTTTTTTTTAGCACTTTTTTACGAGTTGTAATTTTTCACGGCAGTGTTTGTTTTTTTTTTGCTTTGCACTTCTTAGTAAATGACCGAGATTCATACTTAAACAGCCGCGTTTTGACCGATGGTGTATTCATTCGTAATTTTTTACTTGGACTTGCAAAAAATTACGAATGCCCTCATCTCTGCCGTGATTAGTGTTTAGTAAATTACCGAGATGACATTTTGATGAAAAAACGGCATCTCGGTCAAAATCGGGAGCTTAGTAAATTTCCCCCTATGTTGGAGAAAGAGAAGAGATCGGCGGGGTTCTTCGGAACCTGGGAAAGTTATATTGATATTTTGTCAATTGAATTACGTACCAGAATACGTGACTCCCTGAAACTCACACAATGGTATGCTATTCGAGAATTATCTGGAGATCCACCGGTAAATGTGCAACTCTAATTGCCTCATTTGTGCACATTGACTTATCAAAGCTAGGGGGTGGTTGGGGACACGGGGGGTCGGATGGGAATGATCTTTAAATACATAGTCTCATGGGAAAAGACACTGAACTGAACCTTTTTTTTTTGTACAACAGACAAGACTGCTGCATGAATGTATAATACACAATGTCGGTTTATTGAAATGTACAATTGGACTAGTGGTTGATTAATGTCATATACGAAACTCTATACAGTACTTTTTATGGATAACTTGAAGGATATCGAGGAATTTGTATGTATTATGGATTTCTGAGTGTTTGAATAAAAATTATATAAAAAAAGAACTCTATATAGGACGTGTGGGCATTCGCTTAGGTTAGAGGAGAGGAAATTCCGTACACAACATAGAAAAGGGTTCTTCACAGTAAGGGCAATAAAGATTTGGAACTTCCTGTCGGAGAGGGTAATAATAGCAGATTCTGTAAATGTATTTAAAAGCGGATTGGACAAATTCCTAACTGGTAAATGTATCCAGGGCTATAGCATGTAACATATTGACATTACATTATCTGGGAGTGGTAAGAATCATTGTTTTCATTTGGTACTTGTGCCACTACTTCAGCATACACATTATAATTAGAGATGAGCGCCTGAAATTTTTCGGGTTTTGTGTTTTGGTTTTGGGTTCGGTTCCGCGGCCGTGTTTTGGGTTCGAACGCGTTTTGGCAAAACCTCACCGAATTTTTTTTGTCGGATTCGGGTGTGTTTTGGATTCGGGTGTTTTTTTCAAAAAACACTAAAAAACAGCTTAAATCATAGAATTTGGGGGTCATTTTGATCCCAAAGTATTATTAACCTCAAAAACCATAATTTACACTCATTTTCAGTCTATTCTGAATACCTCACACCTCACAATATTATTTTTAGTCCTAAAATTTGCACCGAGGTCGCTGTGTGAGTAAGATAAGCGACCCTAGTGGCCGACACAAACACCGGGCCCATCTAGGAGCGGCACTGCAGTGTCACGCAGGATGTCCCTTCCAAAAAACCCTCCCCAAACAGCACATGACGCAAAGAAAAAAAGAGGCGCAATGAGGTAGCTGTGTGAGTAAGATTAGCGACCCTAGTGGCCGACACAAACACCGGGCCCATCTAGGAGTGGCACTGCAGTGTCACGCAGGATGGCCCTTCCAAAAAACCCTCCCCAAACAGCACATGACGCAAAGAAAAAAAGAGGCGCAATGAGGTAGCTGACTGTGTGAGTAAGATTAGCGACCCTAGTGGCCGACACAAACACCGGGCCCATCTAGGAGTGGCACTGCAGTGTCACGCAGGATGTCCCTTCCAAAAAACCCTCCCCAATCAGCACATGATGCAAAGAAAAAGAAAAGAAAAAAGAGGTGCAAGATGGAATTGTCCTTGGGCCCTCCCACCCACCCTTATGTTGTATAAACAAAACAGGACATGCACACTTTAACCAACCCATCATTTCAGTGACAGGGTCTGCCACACGACTGTGACTGATATGACGGGTTGGTTTGGACCCCCCCCAAAAAAGAAGCAATTAATCTCTCCTTGCACAAACTGGCTCTACAGAGGCAAGATGTCCACCTCATCTTCACCCTCCGATATATCACCGTGTACATCCCCCTCCTCACAGATTATCAATTCGTCCCCACTGGAATCCACCATCTCAGCTCCCTGTGTACTTTGTGGAGGCAATTGCTGCTGGTCAATGTCTCCGCGGAGGAATTGATTATAATTCATTTTAATGAACATCATCTTCTCCACATTTTCTGGATGTAACCTCGTACGCCGATTGCTGACAAGGTGAGCGGCGGCACTAAACACTCTTTCGGAGTACACACTTGTGGGAGGGCAACTTAGGTAGAATAAAGCCAGTTTGTGCAAGGGCCTCCAAATTGCCTCTTTTTCCTGCCAGTATAAGTACGGACTGTGTGACGTGCCTACTTGGATGCGGTCACTCATATAATCCTCCACCATTCTATCAATGTTGAGAGAATCATATGCAGTGACAGTAGACGACATGTCCGTAATCGTTGTCAGGTCCTTCAGTCCGGACCAGATGTCAGCATCAGCAGTCGCTCCAGACTGCCCTGCATCACCGCCAGCGGGTGGGCTCGGAATTCTGAGCCTTTTCCTCGCACCCCCAGTTGCGGGAGAATGTGAAGGAGGAGATGTTGACAGGTCGCGTTCCGCTTGACTTGACAATTTTGTCACCAGCAGGTCTTTCAACCCCAGCAGACTTGTGTCTGCCGGAAAGAGAGATCCAAGGTAGGCTTTAAATCTAGGATCGAGCACGGTGGCCAAAATGTAGTGCTCTGATTTCAACAGATTGACCACCCGTGAATCCTTGTTAAGCGAATTAAGGGCTCCATCCACAAGTCCCACATGCCTAGCGGAATCGCTCCGTGTTAGCTCCTCCTTCAATGTCTCCAGCTTCTTCTGCAAAAGCCTGATGAGGGGAATGACCTGACTCAGGCTGGCAGTGTCTGAACTGACTTCACGTGTGGCAAGTTCAAAGGGCATCAGAACCTTGCACAACGTTGAAATCATTCTCCACTGCGCTTGAGACAGGTGCATTCCACCTACTATATCGTGCTCAATTGTATAGGCTTGAATGGCCTTTTGCTGCTCCTCCAACCTCTGAAGCATATAGAGGGTTGAATTCCACCTCGTTACCACTTCTTGCTTCAGATGATGGCAGGGCAGGGCAGGTTCAGTAGTTTTTGGTGGTGCTCCAGTCTTCTGTACGTGGTGCCTGTACGCCGAAAGTGTCCCGCAATTCTTCTGGCCACCGACAGCATCTCTTGCACGCCCCTGTCGTTTTTTAAAAAATTCTGCACCACCAAATTCAAGGTATGTGCAAAACATGGGACGTGCTGGAATTTGCCCATATTTAATGCACACACAATATTGCTGGCGTTGTCCGATGCCACAAATCCACAGGAGAGTCCAATTGGGGTAAGCCATTCCGCGATGATCTTCCTCAGTTGCCGTAAGAGGTTTTCAGCTGTGTGCGTATTCTGGAAAGCGGTGATACAAAGCGTAGCCTGCCTAGGAAAGAGTTGGCGTTTGCGAGATGCTGCTACTGGTGCCGCCGTTGCTGTTCTTGCGGCGGGAGTCCATACATCTACCCAGTGGGCTGTCACAGTCATATAGTCCTGACCCTGCCCTGCTCCACTTGTCCACATGTCCGTGGTTAAGTGGACATTGGGTACAACTGCATTTTTTAGGACACTGGTGAGTCTTTTTCTGACGTCCGTGTACATTCTCGGTATCGCCTGCCTAGAGAAGTGGAACCTAGATGGTATTTGGTAACGGGGGCACACTGCCTCAATAAATTGTCTAGTTCCCTGTGAACTAACGGCGGATACCGGACGCACGTCTAACACCAACATAGTTGTCAAGGCCTCAGTTATCCGCTTTGCAGTAGGATGACTGCTGTGATATTTCATCTTCCTCGCAAAGGACTGTTGAACAGTCAATTGCTTACTGGAAGTAGTACAAGTGGGCTTACGACTTCCCCTCTGGGATGACCATCGACTCCCAGCGGCAACAACAGCAGCGCCAGCAGCAGTAGGCGTTACACGCAAGGATGCATCGGAGGAATCCCAGGCAGGAGAGGACTCGTCAGAATTGCCAGTGACATGGCCTGCAGGACTATTGGCATTCCTGGGGAAGGAGGAAATTGACACTGAGGGAGTTGGTGGGGTGGTTTGCGTGAGCTTGGTTACAAGAGGAAGGGATTTACTGGTCAGTGGACTGCTTCCGCTGTCACCCAAAGTTTTTGAACTTGTCACTGACTTATTATGAATGCGCTGCAGGTGACGTATAAGGGAGGATGTTCCGAGGTGGTTAACGTCCTTACCCCTACTTATTACAGCTTGACAAAGGGAACACACGGCTTGACACCTGTTGTCCGCATTTCTGGTGAAATACCTCCACACCGAAGAGCTGATTTTTTTGGTATTTTCACCTGGCATGTCAACGGCCATATTCCTCCCACGGACAACAGGTGTCTCCCCGGGTGCCTGACTTAAACAAACCACCTCACCATCAGAATCCTCCTGGTCAATTTCCTCCCCAGCGCCAGCAACACCCATATCCTCCTCATCCTGGTGTACTTCAACACTGACATCTTCAATCTGACTATCAGGAACTGGACTGCGGGTGCTCCTTCCAGCACTTGCAGGGGGCGTGCAAATGGTGGAAGGCGCATGCTCTTCACGTCCAGTGTTGGGAAGGTCAGGCATCGCAACCGACACAATTGGACTCTCCTTGTGGATTTGGGATTTCGAAGAATGCACAGTTCTTTGCTGTGCTGCTTTTGCCAGCTTGAGTCTTTTCATTTTTCTAGCGAGAGGCTGAGTGCTTCCATCCTCATGTGAAGCTGAACCACTAGCCATGAACATAGGCCAGGGCCTCAGCCGTTCCTTGCCACTCCGTGTGGTAAATGGCATATTGGCAAGTTTACGCTTCTCCTCCGACAATTTTATTTTAGGTTTTGGAGTCCTTTTTTTTCTGATATTTGGTGTTTTGGATTTGACATGCTCTGTACTATGACATTGGGCATCGGCCTTGGCAGACAACGTTGCTGGCATTTCATCGTCTCGGCCATGACTAGTGGCAGCAGCTTCAGCACGAGGTGGAAGTGGATCTTGATCTTTCCCTAATTTTGGAACCTCAACATTTTTGTTCTCCATATTTTAATAGGCACAACTAAAAGGCACCTCAGGTAAACAATGGAGATGGATACTAGTATACAATTATGGACTGCCTGCCGACTGCAGACACAGAGGTAGCCACAGCCGTGAACTACCGTACTGTACTGTGTCTGCAGCTAATATAGACTGGTTGATAAAGAGAAGATGTCTATGTAACTATGTATGTATAAAGAAGACTGAAAAAAATCCACGGTTAGGTGGTATACAATTATGGACGGACTGCCTGCCGAGTGCAGACACAGAGGTAGCCACAGCCGTGAACTACCGTACTGTACTGTGTCTGCAGCTAATATAGACTGGTTGATAAAGAGAAGATGTCTATGTAACTATGTATGTATAAAGAAGAATGAAAAAAAACCACGGTTAGGTGGTATACAACTATGGACGGACTGCCTGCCGAGTGCAGACACAGAGGTAGCCACAGCCGTGAACTACCGTACTGTACTGTGTCTGCAGCTAATATAGACTGGTTGATAAAGAGAAGATGTCTATGTAACTATGTATGTATAAAGAAGAATGAAAAAAATCCACGGTTAGGTGGTATTACAATTATGGACGGACTGCCTGCCGAGTGCAGAGACACAGAGGTAGCCACAGCCGTGAACTACCGTACTGTGTCTGCTGCGACTGGATGATAAATGATATAAAAAATATATATATATCACTACTGCAGCCGGACAGGTATATATTATATATTATATAATGACGGACCTGCTGGACACTGTCTGTCAGCAGAATGAGTTTTATTTTTATAGAATAAAAAAAAAAAAACACACAAGTGAAGTCACACGACGAGTGTTTAACTTTTTCAGGCAATCACAATATAAGTATACTACTAACTATACTGGTGGTCAGTGTGGTCAGGTCACTGGTCAGTCACACTGGCAGTGGCACTCCTGCAGCAAAAGTGTGCACTGTTTAATTTTAATATAATATGTACTCCTGGCTCCTGCTATAACCTATAACTGGCACTGCAGTAGTGCTCCCCAGTCTCCCCCACAATTATAAGCTGTGTGAGCTGAGCAGTCAGACAGATATATAATATATATAGATGATGCAGCACACTGGCCTGAGCCTGAGCAGTGCACACAGATATGGTATGTGACTGACTGAGTCACTGTGTGTATCGCTTTTTTCAGGCAGAGAACGGATATATTAAATAAACTGCACTGTGTGTCTGGTGGTCACTCACTATATAATATATTATGTACTCCTGGCTCCTGCTATAACCTATAACTGGCACTGCAGTAGTGCTCCCCAGTCTCCCCCACAATTATAAGCTGTGTGAGCTGAGCAGTCAGACAGATATATATAATATTATATATAGATAATAGATGATGCAGCACACTGGCCTGAGCCTGAGCAGTGCACACAGATATGGTATGTGACTGACTGAGTCACTGTGTGTATCGCTTTTTTCAGGCAGAGAACGGATATATTAAATAAACTGCACTGTGTGTCTGGTGGTCACTCACTATATAATATATTATGTACTCCTGGCTCCTGCTATAACCTATAACTGGCACTGCAGTAGTGCTCCCCAGTCTCCCCCACAATTATAAGCTGTGTGAGCTGAGCAGTCAGACAGATATATATAATATTATATATAGATAATAGATGATGCAGCACACTGGCCTGAGCCTGAGCAGTGCACACAGATATGGTATGTGACTGACTGAGTCACTGTGTGTATCGCTTTTTTCAGGCAGAGAACGGATATATTAAATAAACTGCACTGTGTGTCTGGTGGTCACTCACTATATAATATATTATGTACTCCTGGCTCCTGCTATAACCTATAACTGGCACTGCAGTAGTGCTCCCCAGTCTCCCCCACAATTATAAGCTGTGTGAGCTGAGCAGTCAGACAGATATATATAATATTATATATAGATAATAGATGATGCAGCACACTGGCCTGAGCCTGAGCAGTGCACACAGATATGGTATGTGACTGAGTCACTGTGTGCTGTGTATCGCTTTTTTCAGGCAGAGAACGGATTATAAAGTAAACTGCACTGTCCTCACTAGTAAACTCTCTCCACTCAGTCTCTACACTTCTACAGTAACAGTACTCCTCCTAGTCAGCTCCAGTAAATCTCTCTCAGTCTCTTATAATCTAAATGGAGAGGACGCCAGCCACGTCCTCTCCCTATCAATCTCAATGCACGTGTGAAAATGGCGGCGACGCGCGGCTCCTTATATAGAATCCGAGTCTCGCGATAGAATCCGAGCCTCGCGAGAATCCGACAGCGTCATGATGACGTTCGGGCGCGCTCGGGTTAACCGAGCAAGGCGGGAAGATCCGAGTCTGCTCGGACCCGTGAAAAAAACCATGAAGTTCTGGCGGGTTCGGATTCAGAGAAACCGAACCCGCTCATCTCTAATTATAATATGAATAGATTAATGCAAAATACAGGTTAAACCCGATGGGCAGTTTGCCTCTCTTCAACCTCACTGACTATGTAACTATGTAACCATTGGCCCCTGCCCTGAAATAAACACCAGATGGTGATTGAAACTGCCATTGGGCACAAAGTGCATGTACACATTAACCTGTTGTTTTGTTTTGATACAACGAAACACTTCTTTTTGCTGTTCCTGTCTCTTCCCTGCTGATGGGTCTGTTTTGCATGATTTTACTTGTGGATTGGGCACTGGAGTTCATTCATTGATGCAGTGGCAAACGCAGGATTTCTAGAGTGGGGGTTTCCAAATGCAGTCCACAGTCTCCCACTCTGCAGAACATTGGAGCAAGTACAGGAGTCTGGGGGAGCACCAGAAGAACCTAATAACGACCCTGGACATTAATGTAAACAATGGTCTATTTATACATTGGATACTGTATGGAGTACAGTATTAATATTTAATACTATAGATGGTCTACAGTATAGGCTGTATCAAATATTTAAATAATATAAATAAGATTAGTTGTCAGGAAAAGTTAAACATACTATAATAAATAAATTAAACTGCATAATGTGGCGGCAGTTCTAGTAATTGTATTATATACCATTGTTATTGTCATAATTTGAGCCACTTGCCAAGAAGAGGGGGGTTTCCAGGCATCTGCAAACCCCCCCTGCGTTTGCCTATGTGATGAGTGTTGCTTTTATTACTGACTATATATATATCAAACAAACACACACACTAGTCTGTGGCATCTAGTGCGGCCTCAAAACAGCTGCCTTACCCATGCCATGCGCCACCAAGGTGACAAATTTGTGTCACTATGTCCTATACTATGATAATATGATTTATACCTGTGTGATATCATTATATTAGATCACTGGGACACAACTGCAAGTTTTACATCCATTTTGTTGTGGAGTGTTGGGACTGACCTATGTACCTGCAGTCTTCCTACCTGGGTGAAGACGACACCCCCTGCACTTCAGATAGTTGAATTGTACCACTAGTGACCAGGACATTATTTGTTCTCATCAGGATATGAACTGATCGGCAACCATAAGCTTTCATCCTCCAGTGAGGAACTTGCAGACTGCTACGGCTGGTCACTGAGAGATCATAATGAGCAATAAGACTTCCGCAGCTTCCCTTGTTGGTAACAGTATTATTGTAAGACATGTTCCAGGTGACTGGGCCTGAGGCGTCTCCTCCTCTGTCATCACCAAACTTCACCGGGAGAGTGGAGTCTTCAGAACATACTTCATCATGACCATTTTATTTATTTATTTTTTATTTTGCAGCATGTTCATGTTTGACTTTTTCTCAGCAATTATGGGCGCTGATTGATGCTCTTAGTTGTGACCTTAGTGTCTCCTCCAGTATCAGTTCCCTGTGGTCTTGAACAAGTCACCAGAGAATATTTACTAAAGTGCGGATTACTATGTGTATTTCCGACCATTGTACATGGAAAGTAGTTTAAGGGGGAAATTTACAAAGAATCAATTTTAGAAGAGATTGCAAAATGCCCCTACTCGCCGGAACAAAAATCGCACATTTACTAACAAATGTTAGTCTTCGTCTTTGTCATTCGATGGTGTATGTTGTCGTTTTGTGGCGTTTGTGAATTGTGTTGATTTTACGGATTTCGCAATAGAAGTCTCTTCAGAAGTTGCATTTGCATTCACTTTAATTTGTAGTAGAATGCTTCAGAAGACGCATGTCGACACAAAGCTAACCCCCCTTAATTTGCACCATGCGTCGCCGTAAAGCGCCAAAATCCTGAAACAAATTCTGAATGGTCCTCTGTTCTGTTTTTCTTGCTCCTGGGCCCTGTCCGTCAGCTAGTGCAGCCCACATGAAATCACTGCCTGCATCCAGGCTCCTCTAACACCTGCCTCTGCAGTGGTTGAGGACAGAAAGTGAGTGCTGCAGGTAACTGGGCTTTTACTACCATCTCCTATATAATAGCCCAGATCTGTGACTTTGTGACTCATTTGCTAACGCTGGGCGGAGTCACAACACTGGGTGGAGTTAGTCAAATGAGTCACAGATCTGGGCAAATCTATAGGAGACTAGGAGCAGAAGCAGATAGTTTGGCATGGCACAGGCAGGGGTGCATACCTCCCAGCTTTCTTCGGGCAGACAGGGGTGCATACCTCCCAGCTTTCTTCGGGCAGACAGGGGTGCTTACCTCCCAGCTTTCTTCAGGCAGAAGGAGGGACACACACGCGGCAAAAAAGGGGCGTGACCAACGAAAAGGGGGCGTGGCTTCACGTAGGGCCCCCATTTTTGTCAGTGAGGGGGCATGCCCAGCGCTCTGTGAGCTGCTGGCATGCCTCCAGGGGCGGATTATGAGTCCGGGGAGCCCAGGGTACTTGAGACAGGGGAGCCCTATCTCATTGTTGTGCCTGCTGTAGGACTGGGGGCGTGGCCTAATCGCGGCCCCGCATGGCCACGCCCCCTTATGCAAATTCTGGGATTTTTTTTTTTTTTTTTTTTTTTATGGAATTTTGGCCCCTCAGCTAGGGCTAAATCCAGAGGAGGTGGTCGCTTTCCCCTACACACCCGCACAGGCAGAAGAAAGCAGGGAGACTGCTGCCTCCCTGCAACACCACAGACCTGCCAACACACAGCAGCGTGTGCTGACTGTAGCACAATGCTGCCGCTGTTGCTGGCAGGACGGGGGAGCTTCTGAGCTTGGACAGAGCTACTCCAGCCGGGGGCCCCCTAAAACTGTGGGGCCCACGGTATGTACCCCCTGGCCCTCCCCCTTAATCCGGCACTGCTGCCGGAACCCCGGGACAGTTGGGAGGTATGGGGGTGTGTGAGGGGGTATGCCGTACAGACAGACGGGCACCGGCTCACTGTGTGCTTGACCTCCCACATCAGCATACTCAGCAGGGTCTCTCTGGCGCGGAGGAGCATCACTTTCTAGCACACTCCACGCTTCTTAGCTGCAGTTTTGTGGGGCACCTGCTGCTGTGCAGGTTCCATACTGCCTTTGTTATCTCCAGCCCCGGCAACCCCACCGCTAGCTGCAGCGCTGCCGCCCGCAGTGAGGTACGCTCCTTCACACACTTTAGCCAGTGGGTAGCGCTGCAGAAGTCCGAGCTGCTTGCAGGCTCCGACCCCCTCCTCCCTCCAGCCGCAGCGTCTCCTGGGAGCTAACCAGTCACTCCCAGTCTCCCCTTACCACAGTGCCCAGCAGCCGCGAGGTCTGCCCCGTGTGCATTCTATGACCCCCTCCTCCCTCCAGTCGCAGCGTCTCCTGGGGGCTAACCAGTCACTCCCAGTCTCCCTTACTACAGTGCCCGCCAGCTGCGCAAGGTCTGCGGTGTGTGACTGAGGAGGGGGGGGGGGAGGGATGCTGACGGTCAGAGGAAGCAGGACTCCAGCCTGAGAGAGTCAGCCATGCCAAGTCTCCACCAGCAGCAGATCCCAACAGGTTGGAATGGAACAACAGCAGCCAGCAGCAGTGACTCCGGTAAGACACATCTGTCAACACTGTTTTGTCCCTAATACCAATCTCTCCCGTGCCCTGTGTTCTGTCATATCCCTGTCACCCCTGGCCTTGCCCTGTCACCCTTATCCTGGCCCTTTCACCCTTATGCTGGCCCTGTTACCCCTATCCTGGCCCTGTCACCCCTGTGCTTGCCCTGTCAACCCTATACTGGCCCTGTCACCCCTGTCCTGGTCCTGCCGCCCCTACCCTGGCCCTGTCATCCCTATCCTGTCCCTGTCATTTCTGTCCTAGCCCCGTCGCCCCTGTCCTGGCCCCGTCACCCCTGTCCTGGCCCCGTCACCCCTGTCCTGGCCCCGTCACCCCTGTTCTGACCCTGTCACCCCTGTCCTGGCCCCGTCACCCCTGTTCTGACCCTGTCACTCCTGTCCTGGCCCTGTTACTGCATGCCCTCCAACTACCTTTTGGCAGGTACGGTACCCGCAGCACCTCCAGACCCCTCCTCAATGCACCACACCTCCGCACCTTCCCCTCCACCACATGCGGCACTCCATCCCTCCCCCACACGCTGTGCCTCCAGATTCCCTACACCACCCGTGGCTCCCACTCCTCCGCCCCTCCACCACCCACAGCACCTCCAGACCCCCTCCACCATCCACCCCCCATATATGTCTCCCCCACACCTGCCCCCCTCCACCCGCAGCATCTCCAGACACCCTCCTCCATCTGCGGTCCCCCCCATCACCCACCCCTCCCCCACCCATGGCACCCCCGCACCTGCCCCTCCACCACCTGCAGCGCCTACGGACCCCCTTCCCCATCCGCCGCACCACCCGTACCTGCCCCTCCCCTAGCCACGGCGCCTCCGGACCCCCTACCCCACCCCGGCACCCCCGCCCCTTCCCATCCCACAGCACCTACGGAACCCTTCACCCATCCGCAACATCCCCGCACCTGCCCCTCTCCCACCCGTGGCACCCCTGCCACTCCCCCACCTACAGTGCCTACGGACCCCCTTCCCCATCCGCCGCACCACCCGTACCTGCCCCTCCCCTAGCCACGGCGCCTCCGGACCCTCTACCCCACCCCGGCACCCCCGCCCCTTCCCATCCCACAGCACCTACGGAACCCTTCACCCATCCGCAACATCCCCGCACCTGCCCCTCTCCCACCCGTGGCACCCCTGCCACTCCCCCACCTACAGTGCCTCCGGACCCCTCCCCCATCTGCAGCCCCCACTCCTCTGCCCCTTCCCCACTCGCACCTCCCGACCCCGCTTCCACCCCCCCTCCACCCACAGCATCTACAGACACCCTCCCCCATCCGCAGTCCCCCCCGCACCCGCTACATTCTGTACATCGTGCCCTGCAGGTGGTGTTCATGCTGTCACAAGGGGCTGCGCCTCCTTCACCATCGCACACCCTTTCATTGTGCAATATTTAACCACTAACAAAGGAATGCAGGTAATACTCCATATAATACAAATATTGAACCCCAGAAAGGCATGCAAGGGTTGAGGGGGCGTAGCCCCTTGCGACTGTGTGAAGAGCACCCGTAGGGCGTGATGAAGCACCTAGTTCTGATTAATTATAATGGTTTACACATGTTGCTTTTTGGAAGCGGTGCATTGAGGTGCGATTTTTCAGAGATTTTGGGCGGGATGTATTAAAATACATCGCCACCCCTCGCCACCTACCGCAGCGATGTTGATCGCATATGTACTAACATACTGTATGCGATCAACATCACAATGCGGTGATGGAGGCCCCCCGCAATACCTGTGATACCTGTCTCCGTCACCTCCCAGGGGTCTCCACACTGCCTCCGGATGCTTTGCTAGGGTGGAGGAGGAGATTACCTTCCGGAGCCAGGGCTGCCTGGAGGAAGTTATGCCGTGGTGGAGGCGGCAGGTTGCGGTGGCCGGTGATAAGGAGCCCATAGGCTTCTATAGGGTATCGCCATCCAGAGATGGCGATACCCTAGGCGGCGAAAAACCGGCGGTGGGGTCTTAGTACATTTGAAAATGCGGTAAAACCCCTGAAAACGCCCTCAGTGTGCGTTTGCAAGGAAGATTCTTAGTAAATGTGCAATTTTCCGTTGATACAAAATACAAATGTTATTTTGACATTGGCCCTCATTCCGAGTTGATCGGTCGCAAGGCGAATTTAGCAGAGTTACACACGCTAAGCCGCCGCCTACTGGGAGTGAATCTTAGCTTCTTAAAATTGCGACCGATGTATTCGCAATATTGCGATTACTAACTACTTAGCAGTTTCAGAGTAGCTCCAGACTTACTCTGCCTGTGCGATCATTTCAGTGCTTGTCGTTCCTGGTTGACGTCATAAACACACCCAGCGTTCGCCCAGGCACTCCCACCGTTTCTCCGGCCACTCCTGCGTTTTTTCCGGAAACGGTAGCGTTTTCAGCCACACGCCCCTGAAACGCCGTGTTTCCGCCCAGTAACACCCATTTCCTGTCAATCACATTACGATCGCCTGAGCGAAGAAAAAGCCGTGAGTAAAAATACTTTCTTCATAGTAAAGTTACTTGGCGCAGTCGCAGTGCGAACATTGCGCATGCGTACTAAGCGGATTTTCACTGCGATGCGATGAAAAATACCGAGCGAACAACTCGGAATGAGGGCCCATGTTTGTACCAATGGTGACTTGTCGTGATTTTGAGTGCGAAGTCGCATTTGACATGCGACTTCCATGCAAATTAATCCTTAGTAAGTTTGTGATTCGCAAATTTGCTGCTTTTTCTGCAAAAAAACGGCAAATCAACCAAACAACAGGTGTTTGCATTACACTGCATCAGATTTGTGGCGGGTTTCAATCGCATTATGCACGATTAAGGCCTCAGACCTTAGAACATTTTTAAAATCTTGCCACTTGCCCATTATCATCAATAGAGGAGAGTGGGGACAGCAGAGCTGCAGGTACATATACATTATTAACAGACAAAAATGGATTTATGAGAGTCGTCTTGAACCTCTGAATTACCCCCTCATCAGAGGTAGATTCCAGGGACTATAAACCTGCAGAGCATCCACAAGACGTGCTGCTATTCTTCTCTCCTGCTATGCTGATCCTCCTCCATGTTCTGTAAAGGGGGGAGATTTATTAAAGCTTGGAGAGAGATAAAGTATGGCTCCCTGGTCTCCGGTATGGCTTCCTGGTCTCAAAAAAAAACATTGTAGTTTGAAATGATACAGGGCCTAATTCAGACCAGAATCAGAATCAGCTTTATTGGCCAGGTGTAGTCACGTACACTAGGAATTCTTTGTGGTACAATGCATCGCCAAGCAGCAACATGAAGGGGCAATACATGGCATAAGAAGGGGGAAAAACGTAGCATACATTCCAAACATTACACATACGAGTTCATACTGCACATTGCAACTGTACAATAGACTCGACATAGATATTAGACATATTATACATGTAAGACTAAAAATGAAGGCTGCTTGGCAGAGCAGCACCGAGGCAGCCATCCTCGGCGCCAACTAGAACTCAAACAATGCACATAATACAGAAGATTTAAGTATTACACATCAAAAGATAAACCACACAGACAATAAAGACACAGAAAGCATAATGCATGATTGGTGTAGGCATTTTGGGTAATAACTTCCATGGGCTGTGTATTCCACCCTCACAGGGTACCAGGTGCGGCAGCCATCTTCGGCGCACTGTGTAGGATTACCCTGGGTGGAATAGTCCATCCCTAGAAGAGATGACACAAAATGGGGGTGATTGCAGCATCCTAGTAGGGTACCAACAGAACTCTCAGGTCCATGTATTTTCATCCCATCCACAAGCGTACCAGATGAGGCAGCCATATTGGGCGCACTAGAGAGGTTACACTGGGAGGTAAGCCATACATGGGCCCAATGCATACATGGGAAAACGGGCACTTGTGTAGTCGTATGATATAACCTGTATGATCAATCCACGTGAGGCACATCCTGCCCACAGAGGGAACCATCAGAGACCCCCATTTGGGGTGCACTGTGTTAGATGCTGCTGGCAGGGTGTGCAATTAGTGGGGGCACACCTCACAGGAATGCCACACGGTGGGGTGGAAGTATGCAGTAAAAGTTTTTTGTTTGTTTTTTTGTTTTTTAAGAAGAAAGCACATGGTGAGATCATCTTTGCAGGAAAACAATAAAAGGAGGCAAATTATCCTGGTCTAATTGGAGCAGTAGGGGGGGGGGGGGGTGGGGGGGGTTATGAGAATGTGGGCAGCACACTAAAATCCGAAGGAAAATTAACCCTGCTGAGCCTGGCTTTGGTGCTCTCCCCACCAGTGCTCCCTGCTCACCTTGAGGGGTAGGCCTGTAAGGCACTACTGATGTTCTCTGCCAGAGGGTCAGTGGGCATAGTCCTGGTGATTTCATTTCAGAGGTTTGATGAGAGTCCACATAATGTTCTAGTTTTCTTTCTTGATGTTGTTCAATGTTTGTTGAACTGTTTTTTTAACTGTTAATTTTCAAAACGCTTAGAGATAGGAACGCTTTGAGTATTGGAACACACAGCTGACACGCACTGATCGTAGCAGCAAATTTGTTAGCAGATATAACATTTGCAGAGAGAGTTAGATTTGGGTGGGTTATATTGTTTCTGTGCAGGGTAAATACTGGCTGCTTTATTTTTACACTGCAATTTAGATTTCACTTTGAACACACCACACCAGGGACGTGCAGTCAGGAGAGGCAGTGCCTTCCCTGTCACAATGATTAAAATAATACAAAGATCCTACTTTGTATTATTCTAATCATTTTTAGCATGAAAATGCATCCAAATCTGTGTGGGAGGCAGCGAGAGCGCTGCCTCCCACTGACAATAACAAAGTGGCTGAAGTGGGGGACGGAAGGGGGCGGGGCCAAGCTGCGGGCTGGAAAAGCCCATTGATAAACTAATTAAAAGCGGCACTAGAACATCTGCCTCATTGACACAGAGCTGTTCCTTCAGCACACATCAAGGCACACCCCTGTCAATCAGGCAGACGTGATTGGACAGTAGCAGGGGTGGGCTGAGTCAGGTGGGCAGGGTATCAGATGCCATTCCCCCAGGGCCATAGGCGTGTGCACTGGGGGTGCCAGGTGTGCACACAGCACAGGCACCCTCTAATGTCACACATGCCTGCTGTCGCTAGGCACTCGCGCTGGGGTGCAGCGTCGGGTGGTTCATTGCCTGTCTCACCAGTCCAGCAGGCGGTGGGCTGCGGCGCTGGGAGGCCAACAGCAGCGTGGTCGGGGGAGAGCTCGACTGCGAGGAGGCAGAGTGTCCCTGTGACACCGGCATGTGTCCGAGCAGGATGCAGGAGACTTCTGCCCGTGGCCGGGAATGGAGGGGGGAGTCGCGGGATCTTCACACTGCAAGGCGATGTTGCTGTGCTCCAGTGTGTACAGAGCAGGTCTCCCCTTCAATCTAGTGCTGCCGTGCATCGGACCTGGTGGTCTGTTTGCAGCAGCGGAGCTCCTCCAGCCCTGCACCACCTAGTCATGCTCGTCGCAGCTGAGCTGCATTACATCACATCACTGATGCCACACTCCTCGCAGAGTCAGTGAGGAGGAGGAGCATCTGGAGAAGACAGATGCTGTGATGGTGCTGTGCGTGGACTAGACAAAGTAGAAAAGTGCCCCTGGCTGGAGGAAACTGGAGTGGACACCATCTGCAAGCCGACTATCCCGTAGCGCCAGCTGCTAAAAGTGGGTAATGCTGTGCACAGAATGCAGAGGCAGGGAGTTTTTCAGGCTAGTGTGGGGGTGTAGGTAATAAATACCACCCAGGCGCTAACTAGTGGTTGCTTTGGTTTAAAACAGCCACCATGTAGGGGGGATATACATTTAGCATACCGACTGTTGGAATCTCGGTGGTCACAATACAGACACCGGGATTCCGAAGGGGGCACCATACCACCTATGGGTGTCCACGACACCCATAGAGGGAGAATAGAGCCTGTGCCCACAGCGTGGCTAGCGCAGCAAGCCCACAAGGGGCTTGTTGAGCTCACCCCCCACCCGCATGGCATTCCGCTGCCAGGATACCAGCGTCGGTATGTTGACCAGCGGTCTCCTGACCGCCGGTCACACATACCACACCCCTGCCGGGAATAGACGCTGTGCACTGATCAGAGCAGCGGGTGACAGGGGAATCTCCCAACTGCCCCCCCCCCCACCACCACCACAGGACACTGCAACCCGCGGGTGGGACAGCGGGACAGACCGTGAAAAACGGGACTGTCTCACCAAAATCCGGACAGTTCGTAGGTATGTTGTAGCACTAGCTGTGCTGGTTATGGGGAGTGTGACTAGTAGCTGAGGAATTCCCGCTGTGCGGTTAGCAAGGTTAGCCAGTGCCTCCCCAGGCATTTACCTCACCGCACATAACTGCACCACACCCAGAGGCGTAACTAGGGTAGGGCGAGTGGGGCACATGCCCTGGGCGCCTTGGCAGGCCCAGGAGAGGGGGGTGCTGCCAGCGGCCAGGCCATTATGCCCCACTCGCCCCGTCACGCCGAAATGTGAGGGGAGGAGAGCGCAGCGTCTCTCCCTCCCCTCACCGCCGCTGCCAGCTCTGCGTGTGTCCGGTCTCTGGCGGCGTTAGCCAATCAGAGCTTGCGGACCGGCTCCTGATTGGCTAGCGCGCCGGAGACCTGGAGCGGTGAGGGGAAGGAGAGGTGCTGCGCTCTCCTCCCCTCACATAACAGAGGCGAGCCACAAGCGGTGAGTGACCGGGGGGGGGGGGGGAGCACAGTGGGGCATGTAACTGGCACATTGGGGCATATATCTGGCACAGTGGGGCATGTATCTATGTATCTGGCACAGTGGGGCATGTAACTGGCACTGTGGGGCATTGTATCTGGCACTGTGGGGCATGTATCTGGCACTGTGGGGCAATGTAACTGGCACTGTGGGGCAATGTAACTGGCACTGTGGGGCAATGTAACTGGCACTGTTGGGCATGTATCTGGAACTGTGGGGCATTGTAACTGGCACTGTGGGGCATGTATCTGGCACTGTGGGGCATTGTATCTGGCACTGTTGGGCAATGTAACTGGCACTGTGGGCCATTTTCAGTGACCACACCCCTTCGGGTGCATGGCCACACCCCTTCTGGTGTGTGGCCACACCCATATTTACAGCGCGCGCGCCAATGGCGCGCTCACATGCTTCTTTTGGTGTATTTTTTTCTTTTTTGGGAGGGGGGGGCGCCATTTTCCATCTTGCCCTGGGCTCCGAAAACCCTAGTTACGCCTTTGACCACACCCAAATCTAACTCTCTCTGCACATGTTATATCTGCCCCCCCCCCCCCCCCTGCAGTGCACATGGCTTTGCCCAACTGCTAACAAATTTGCTGCTGCGATCAGTCTGAATTAGGCCCACAGTTTTGACACTGATAAACTGTGCTATTTGCAAAGTGCACATCCAACTGCATGACCTTTGTGAATCCCCTGTCCAAAGTCATTAAGGTAGATTTACTAAAGCATCTAAAACAGAAAAGGAGATGTTGCCTATAGCAACCAATCAGATTCTATCATTTTCTAGAATACAGTAGACAAATGACAGGTAGAATCTGATTGGTTGCTATGCGCAAAATAACCACTTCTCTGGTTTAGAAGCTTTAGTCAATCTACCCCATAGTGTGTTACGGTGTCTGTGCAGAAATTCCGTGATCTATTGGGCAGGGTGACTGCCTTTCGTATTCTGTGTTGGTTCTGCCACTGTGGTCCTAAAATTCTTAAAAATCGCGATCACACTCTGTACTTGTATGGGGGGAGACGAGGACGGGGGTGAAGGGGGGTTGTGCTGTGCTGTATGCTGTTGTATTGTGCTGTATGTTGTTGTATTGTGCTGTGCTGTGTGGTATGGGATGCAGTCAAAATGCCGTTCAAAACGCCGGCTGACGGAATGCCGACCCACGTGGTCTATTCCCACTCGTGGGTGCCCATGACACCCATGACTGGAAATAGAACATGTGGCAGGCGCAGCGAGCCTGCAAGGAACTTTGTTGTGCTCGCCCCCACCCCCACCCCACCGTCATTCTGCTGCTGGGATCCCGGGGTCAGTATGCTGACCGCTGGAATCCTGGCAGTCAGCAACACAAGCCCAACCCTGTGCTATGTGCTGTCCTGTGTGGTGTGTTGTGTGCTGTTGTGCTGTGTGCTATGCTGTCCTGTGTGCTGTGATGTGTGCTGTTGTGCTATGTGCTGTGCTGTGCTGTGTGCTATCCTGTGTGCTGTGTTGTGTTCTGTGCTGTTGCGCTTTGTGCTATGTGCTGTCCTTGTGCTGTGTGCTGTTGTGCTGTGTGCTATCCTGTGTGCTGTGCTGTGTGCTGTTGTGCTATCCTGTGTGCTGTGCTGTGTGCTGTTGTGCTGTGTGCTATCCTGTGTGCTGTGCTGTGTGCTGTTGTGCTGTGTGCTATCCTGTGTGCTGTGCTGTGTGGTGTACTGTGCTGTGTGCTGTGTGCTATCCTGTGTGCTGTTGTGCTGTGTGCTATCCTGTGTGCTGTGCTGTGTGCTGTTGTGCTGTGTGCTATGCTGTCCTGTGTGCTGTGATGTGTGCTGTTGTGCTGTGTGCTATGTGCTATCCTGTGTGCTGTTGTGCTGTGTGCTATGCTGTTCTGTGTGCTGTGATGTGTGCTGTTGCGCTGTGTGCTATGCTGTGTGCTGTGCTGTGTGCTGTTGTGCTGTGTGCTATGCTGTGTGCTGTGCTGTGTGCTGTTGTGCTGTGTGCTATGCTGTTCTGTGTGCTGTGATGTGTGCTGTTGCGCTGTGTGCTATGCTGTGTGCTGTGCTGTGTGCTGTTGCGCTGTGTGCTATGCTGTGTGCTGTGCTGTGTGCTGTTGTGCTGTGTGCTATGCTGTTCTGTGTGCTGTGATGTGTGCTGTTGCGCTGTGTGCTATGCTGTGTGCTGTGCTGTGTGCTGTTGTGCTGTGTGCTATGCTGTTCTGTGTGCTGTGATGTGTGCTGTTGCGCTGTGTGCTATGCTGTGTGCTGTGCTGTGTGCTGTTGTGCTGTGTGCTATGCTGTGTGCTGTGCTGTGATGTGTGCTGTTGCGCTGTGTGCTATGCTGTGTGCTGTGCTGTGTGCTGTTGTGCTGTGTGCTATGCTGTGTGCTGTGCTGTGTGCTGTTGTGCTGTGTGCTATGCTGTTCTGTGTGCTGTGATGTGTGCTGTTGCGCTGTGTGCTATGCTGTGTGCTGTGCTGTGTGCTGTTGTGCTGTGTGCTATGCTGTGTGCTGTGCTGTGTGCTGTTGTGCTGTGTGCTATGCTGTTCTGTGTGCTGTGATGTGTGCTGTTGCGCTGTGTGCTATGCTGTGTGCTGTGCTGTGTGCTGTTGTGCTGTGTGCTATGCTGTTCTGTGTGCTGTGATGTGTGCTGTTGCGCTGTGTGCTATGCTGTGTGCTGTGATGTGTGCTGTTGTGCTGTGTGCTATGCTGTCCTGTGTGCTGTGATGTGTGCTATGTGCTGTGCTGTCCTGTGTGCTGTGCTGTGTGGTGTACTGTGCTGTGTGCTGTTGTGCTGTGTGCTATCCTGTGTGCTGTTGTGCTGTGTGCTATGCTGTGTGCTGTGCTGTGATGTGTGCTGTTGCGCTGTGTGCTATGCTGTGTGCTGTGCTGTGTGCTGTTGTGCTGTGTGCTATGCTGTGTGCTGTGCTGTGTGCTGTTGTGCTGTGTGCTATGCTGTTCTGTGTGCTGTGATGTGTGCTGTTGCGCTGTGTGCTATGCTGTGTGCTGTGCTGTGTGCTGTTGTGCTGTGTGCTATGCTGTGTGCTGTGCTGTGTGCTGTTGTGCTGTGTGCTATGCTGTTCTGTGTGCTGTGATGTGTGCTGTTGCGCTGTGTGCTATGCTGTGTGCTGTGCTGTGTGCTGTTGTGCTGTGTGCTATGCTGTTCTGTGTGCTGTGATGTGTGCTGTTGCGCTGTGTGCTATGCTGTGTGCTGTGATGTGTGCTGTTGTGCTGTGTGCTATGCTGTCCTGTGTGCTGTGATGTGTGCTATGTGCTGTGCTGTCCTGTGTGCTGTGCTGTGTGGTGTACTGTGCTGTGTGCTGTTGTGCTGTGTGCTATCCTGTGTGCTGTTGTGCTGTGTGCTATCCTGTGTGCTATGCTGTCCTGTGTGCTGTGATGTGTGCTGTTGTGCTGTGTGCTATGTGCTATCCTGTGTGCTGTTGTGCTGTGTGCTATGCTGTTCTGTGTGCTGTGATGTGTGCTGTTGCGCTGTGTGCTATGCTGTGTGCTGTGCTGTGTGCTGTTGTGCTGTGTGCTATGCTGTCCTGTGTGCTGTGATGTGTGCTGTTGTGCTGTGTGCTATGTGCTGTGTGCTATGCTGTGTGCTGTGCTGTGTGCTGTTGTGCTGTGTGCTATGCTGTTCTGTGTGCTGTGATGTGTGCTGTTGCGCTGTGTGCTATGCTGTGTGCTGTGCTGTGTGCTGTTGTGCTGTGTGCTATGCTGTGTGCTGTGCTGTGTGCTGTTGTGCTGTGTGCTATGCTGTTCTGTGTGCTGTGATGTGTGCTGTTGCGCTGTGTGCTATGCTGTGTGCTGTGCTGTGTGCTGTTGTGCTGTGTGCTATGCTGTTCTGTGTGCTGTGATGTGTGCTGTTGCGCTGTGTGCTATGCTGTGTGCTGTGATGTGTGCTGTTGTGCTGTGTGCTATGCTGTCCTGTGTGCTGTGATGTGTGCTATGTGCTGTGCTGTCCTGTGTGCTGTGCTGTGTGGTGTACTGTGCTGTGTGCTGTTGTGCTGTGTGCTATCCTGTGTGCTGTTGTGCTGTGTGCTATGCTGTGTGCTGTGCTGTGATGTGTGCTGTTGCGCTGTGTGCTATGCTGTGTGCTGTGCTGTGTGCTGTTGTGCTGTGTGCTATGCTGTGTGCTGTGCTGTGTGCTGTTGTGCTGTGTGCTATGCTGTTCTGTGTGCTGTGATGTGTGCTGTTGCGCTGTGTGCTATGCTGTGTGCTGTGCTGTGTGCTGTTGTGCTGTGTGCTATGCTGTGTGCTGTGCTGTGTGCTGTTGTGCTGTGTGCTATGCTGTTCTGTGTGCTGTGATGTGTGCTGTTGCGCTGTGTGCTATGCTGTGTGCTGTGCTGTGTGCTGTTGTGCTGTGTGCTATGCTGTTCTGTGTGCTGTGATGTGTGCTGTTGCGCTGTGTGCTATGCTGTGTGCTGTGATGTGTGCTGTTGTGCTGTGTGCTATGCTGTCCTGTGTGCTGTGATGTGTGCTATGTGCTGTGCTGTCCTGTGTGCTGTGCTGTGTGGTGTACTGTGCTGTGTGCTGTTGTGCTGTGTGCTATCCTGTGTGCTGTTGTGCTGTGTGCTATCCTGTGTGCTATGCTGTCCTGTGTGCTGTGATGTGTGCTGTTGTGCTGTGTGCTATGTGCTATCCTGTGTGCTGTTGTGCTGTGTGCTATGCTGTTCTGTGTGCTGTGATGTGTGCTGTTGCGCTGTGTGCTATGCTGTGTGCTGTGCTGTGTGCTGTTGTGCTGTGTGCTATGCTGTCCTGTGTGCTGTTGTGCTGTGTGCTATGCTGTTCTGTGTGCTGTGATGTGTGCTGTTGCGCTGTGTGCTATGCTGTGTGCTGTGCTGTGTGCTGTTGTGCTGTGTGCTATGCTGTTCTGTGTGCTGTGATGTGTGCTGTTGCGCTGTGTGCTATGCTGTGTGCTGTGCTGTGTGCTGTTGTGCTGTGTGCTATGCTGTCCTGTGTGCTGTGATGTGTGCTGTTGTGCTGTGTGCTATGTGCTGTCCTGTGTGCTGTGCTGTGTGCTATGTGCTGTGTGCTATGTGCTGTGTGCTATCCTGTGTGGTGTGCTGTGCTGTGTGCTGTTGTGCTGTGTGCTATGCTGTCCTGTGTGCTGTGATGTGTGCTATGTGCTGTGCTGTCCTGTGTGCTGTGCTGTGTGGTGTACTGTGCTGTGTGCTGTTGTGCTGTGTGCTATCCTGTGTGCTGTGCTGTGTGCTGTTGTGCTGTGTGCTATCCTGTGTGCTGTGCTGTGGTGCTGTGTGCTATGCTGTCCTGTGTGCTGTGATGTGTGCTGTTGTGCTATGTGCTGTTTTGCTGTGTGCTATCCTGTGTGCTGTGCTGTTGTGCTATGCTGTCCTGTGTGCTGTTGTGCTGTGTGCTATGCTGTCCTGTGTGCTGTGATGTGTGCTGTTGTGCTGTGTGCTATGTGCTGTGTGCTATCTTGTGTGCTGTGCTGTGTGCTGTTGTGCGGTGTGCTATGCTGTCCTGTGTGCTGTGATGTGTGCTGTTGTGCTGTGTGCTATGTGCTGTGCTGTCCTGTGTGCTGTGCTGTGTGGTGTACTGTGCTGTGTGCTGTTGACAAAACAAAAGTGTGAATACGTAGACAGTGCAAAAACAGCAATGTGAAAACAGGCTGCAGGGAGATATGTGATCACGTCAGTATTGAAATTATGAAATGTAATGTTTTTTTTTTCCTGTATGGACAGACAGACAGATAATGTACGCATTCACTTTCTATACCCATCTCTCTCTCTCTCTCTCTCTCTCTCTCTCTCTCACACACAATTCTCTAGGACACCATTGTGTGCTGTAGCAAATGGGCCCAGGGCAAACCATGAGTAATAGCCCCAGGCCATTGTTCCTCCTCTACCAAACGTTACAGTGGGCGGTATTACAGCGGGCAGGAAGCGTTCTCATGGCTTCTGACAAACCCAGATTATGTGGTCTATTTACTAAGACCTGGAGAGAGATAAAGTATGAACCAACCAGCTACTGTTATTTTTCAAACATAGCCAGTAACATGGCAGTTAGGAGCTAATTGGTTAATATTTATCTCTCTCCAAGGCTTAGTAAATAAATAGACCCATCGGTCACTCCAGGAAAAGAGTTTCCATTGCTCTGGAGATTTGGTGTTAATTACATTATTCCAGCTGACATAGACCACGTAGTGATCTGAGTCTTGTGTCCGGCTGCTCGCCCATGGATCCCAATACATGACGCTCCCAGCGAACAGTTCTTGTGCAGATGATGCTTCCAGAGACTGCTTGGGATTTGGTAGACGGTGTTGGGTGTTGAGGACAGATGGTTTTTATGCACTATGGGCCTAATTCAGACCTGATCGCAGCAGTGTGTTTTCGCAGAGCAGCTGATCAGGTCTGAACTGCGCATGCGCCCACACCGCAGTGCTCCGGTGCATGCCAGACAGCCGATGGCCATCTCAGCCCTGCAATCGCCTCTGCCTAATTCACAGGCAGAGGCGGTCGCTGGGCAGAAGGGGGTGGGCCGGCGGCGCTTGGCCGCCGTTTTAGGGGCGTGGTCTGGCAATGCAGGCGTGCCCGGACTGATGCGGGGTCAGGTCATGGTTGCTGCATGATGTCACACGCAGCCGCTTTGACCCGAACAGCGACGAGTAGCTCCTTGCCAGCACGCAGGAGCTGCGCTGGAAGGGAGCTGCTCGTCAAGTATAAAAGCATTGCCGCTGTGCGATGCTTTTGTACTTGTGCGGCGGGGCAGAGCCAGACATGCGGGGCAGACTAGCCCTGTGCTGGGCGACCCCCCGCATGTCTGAGTAGCTGATCGTAGCCGTGCAAAATCAAGTCTGAATTAGGCCCTATATGTTTTAGATCTCAGAGGTCCCGTTCTGTGCGCTTGTCTGGCCTACTGCTCCACGAGTGAGCCGCTGCTGTTGCTGCTTCTAGATGTTTCCAGTTCACAATAACAATACTTACAGCTGACCAGATTTATTAATATAGATATACAGTATGTACAGGGGATTCATTAAGAAGAAGAGGAAGAAGAATTTTCAGTCCTTACCTCATTAAACCATTAATGGTTCTAGACTAAAAAGACATTTTTTGATGAATATGGTGGACATTGTCAAAGGACATTAATCAGTTTGGTCCCCCTGGGGAAAAAATGGTATCCGGACTTTGAGTCTTTTATTTGTTTTTGGTGTCATTTTCTCCGTCGAGTGATCAGGAACCCCAGTTAGTGCACCGCGTCCCCTTGCATGGCTCGCTTCACTTGAGGTTACCGTTCCCAATCGTAGTCCATGTGGATCATAAAGTATGAAAAAGTCAAACAAAAAGCGGAAAATCTCATGTCGACCTTTTTTCATGTTGACCTTGTTCATGGCGACCTAATGGCCGTGTTGACTTATTTCTAGTGTCGATCTAGCCACTGTCGACCAATGGGTGTCGACCTAATTGGTGTCGACCCTGAGTCCCATACCCGAAAAAACTATATACACGTTTATAGTTGTTGCATGAATAATTACAATGTCATTTGTTAGATATGTCAGTTTAGATAAGATGGTTCCAATTATAGACTTCGTGAGGATTATTTGATCATCAATGATGTTCTGATGTTTAAGAACACACATTTGAGAGGTGTATTTTCTATGTGTCACATGACTTACTTTCTATGTGTCACATGACTATTTCTATTTTCTTTGCTACTAGACATCTATGTTTGTCACACCAGTGGCCAACATGGGGGCAAAAACATCTCAGGGGGAAACATTAAGAAGTGGTCGGTACGTGAAGTTCCAATAATGACTATGTCTAAGGGAATCCTATGACCTGTCATGTTTGTTTGTGCAGAGCACTGCAGAGGATAGGTAAGGGCAGGTCTGTACTGGTTATCCTCCCTCTGCTTCCTCCTGTCCGTTCCTTTGCTGTGGAATGTAACGCACCCACTGAAACCTCACAGTAATTGCCTAGGAGAACCACACCACGTTCTGCAAGTTTTGCAGTTTCAGGGGTCAGTTAAGGGATAGATAGATGCTTCTGTTACTGCGATGATTCCATGATTGAAACACAATGCTTCTTCTATTGTTGAGGACAGAAGATGAATGTGTAACTGCCTAATGACACAATTTCTTTAGAAAACATGAAGTTTTCCTTAAAGAAAGTAAAATTAGCATTCATATTCGGCTTTGTTTATCCAAATAAATTGTGGGACAAGGAGACGCTCGTGCCCAATTCTTGCATGGCAAGAAGGTGGTGGTGGTATTTAAATTTCTTGGCCAACATCCAAGAAGTCTATTAGAAACATCAGCACCTCGCTGACACCAATTTTGCCAATTTTCCATCGCACGCCATAAAGGTGTGCAAGAAAAGCAGTGATGTTGGGTTACAGTGATCCTCGGGATCTGCTTATTTGGACTGTTGTGGTGGCACATCAACGAGAATGGAAAGTCCATAGTGGTGCAGTCCTAATGCCTCAGTGGCACCATTAATCTCTAGTGAGGTGATAAGCGAGTCTGTTGTCCAGACCATAAAATGGCAGCTGCCACTGTGAAGAGGAAAGTGGTATACTTTTAATTAGAGATGTGCTGTTCAGATTTGGCTCAGATGTTCCCGCCAAAGTCGGATTTCAAAACGTTATCTTTTGGTGCCAAAACGTAATTTTTGTCCATGGAAGGTGACATATTGGCGGGAAAACTTCATCTTCCATGAACAAAAATTATGTTTTGGTGCCAAAAGATAATGTTTTGAAATCCAAATTTGGTGGGAATATTCGAGCCAGATCCAAACTGCACATCTCTACATTTAATGTACAAATACGATAAATGATGGCAAAAAAAGCACTTTGCTGCCTCCTTACCATTTTGTAAGCGTAACCAATGAAGAGGTTAGTTCCTTTGACTAATCCATTAACAAACGCTGAGCTTGCGTATACAATTCTGGCTGGATAGAAACATCAGACCAGAGAGGAGGGCATCCAGAACATCTGGTTTGTTGATGATTTTGGAGCAAAGCTCTCTCATAACTTTTGTAAAACTTTACAAAAAGACTGCCGTGTAATTTACATTGATCGTCACCTGTGTTTTTCCATCCATCTAAGCTGTCAAGCTCTCAATAATGATGTCAGACAGACAGTGTCGGACTGGGGCATGATGGGCCCACCGGGGAAAATACAGCAGTACGGGTCCATGCTTAATAGACTTGGTCAACCATTAGAGAGGACATAATCTGCAGACAACATGGATACTACAGTGCCTGTGCCCATATATATGTTAACATAACAACATAACAACTAAATTGATTGGCAGGAGGGCGGATATTGGTGTAGTTTCTACAGAAACAAACCAAGCGTCCATATTTATCTATGTTCCTGCTCTACCAGAGTAACAATGTATATGGTGAGTGAACAGCCTGGAACCTGACATTAGAGTAGAGGTTGGGGCTCGCAGGCACTAGGGCCCACTGGTTATTTACCCTGTACCATTATGGGCCAGTCCGACCCTGCAGACAGGGTTCCCATGAAGAGAGTATGGTTGACATATCTGGAATGTGATTTTGCTATTTGGCTGAGGGAATAGTAAAAAAAAAAAAAAAAAAAGGATTTTAATACCTACCAGTAAATCCCTTTCTCTTAGTCCGTTGAGGATGCTGAGGACACTTCAAGAACCATGGGGTATAGACGGGATCTTCAGGAGACATGGGCACTTTAAGACTTTGAAAGGGGTGTGAACTCCCTATATGCCCCTCCTCCAGACTCCAGTTATAGGAACTGTGCCCAGGGAGATGGACATTTCGAGGAAAGGATTTATTGTTAACTAAGGTGGGACATATACCAGCTCACACCTCAAACACGCCGTACAACATGGCATTTAACAGAAACTCCAGTCAACGGCATGAACAACGTCAGCAACAGGCTGACCATAACGTAACGCAACCCGTGTGAAAACATAACTAACAACTGCAGATAGAGTCCGCACTGGGATGGGCGCCCAGCATCCTCTACAGACTAAGAGGAAAGGATTTACCGGAAGGTATTAAAATCCTATTTTCTCATACGTCCTAGAGGATGCTGGGGACACTTCAAGAACCGTGGGGTTTATACCAAAGCTCTAGAACGGGCGGGAGAGTGCGGATGACTCTGCAGCACCGATTGACCAAACATGAGGTCCTCATCAGCCAGGGTATCAAACTTGTAAAATTTCGCAAGTGTTTGAACCCGACCAAGTAGCTGCTTGGCAGAGTTGTAATGCCGAGACCCCCCAGGCAGCCGCCCAGGATGATCCCACCTTTCTGGTAGAGTGGGCCTTCACTGATTTCGGTAACGGCAGTCCAGCCATAGAATGAGCATGCTGAATCATATTACAGATCCAGCGCGCAATAGTCTGCTTGGAAGCAGGCATCCCAATCTTGTTGGCAGCATACATGACAAACAGAGCTTCCGTTTTCCTAAGTTGAGCCGTTCTGGTGACATAAATCTTTAAGGCCCTGACAACATCGAGAGATTTTGACTCCGCGAAGGCGTCAGTAGCCACCGGTACCACAATAGGCTGGTTCATGTGGAACGATGAAACCACATTCGGCAGAAATTGCTTGACGAGTCCTCAACTCCGCTCTATCTTCATGGAAGATTAAATAAGGACTCTTGTGAGACAAAGCCGCTAACTCAGACACCCGCCCTGCGGATGCTAAGGCCAATAGCATGACCACTTTCCAAGTGAGAAATTTCAACTCTACCTTCTGTAAAGGTTCAAACCAATGTGACTGAAGGAAATGCAACACCACGTTAAGATCCCATGGTGCCACTGCGGGCACAAATGGAGGTTGGATGTGCAAAACTCCTTTCACGAAAGTCTGAACTTCTGGAAGGGAGGCCAATTGTTTTTCAAAGAAAACTGATAAGGCCGAAACTTGTACTTTAATCGAGCCTAACTTTAGGCCCACATCCACACCTGCTTGCAGGAAATGGAGAAAATGCCCTATCTGAAATTCTTCCGTAGGAGCCTTCTTGGATTCACACCAAGACACATATTTTCTCCAAATACGGTGATAATGTTTAAACGTTACTCCTTTTCTAGCCTGAAGAAGTGTGGGAATGACTTCACTGGGAATACCCTTTCGGGCTAGGATCCGCCGTTCAACCGCCAAGCCGTCAAACGTAGCCGCGGTAAGTCGTAATATACGCACGGCCCCTGCTGTAACAGATCCTCTCGTAGAGGAAGAGGCAAGGGATCTCTTATGAGTAATTCCTGAAGATCTGGATACCAAGCCCTCCTTGGCCAGTCCGGAAAAATGAGGATCGCCTGAACCTTTGTTCTCCTTATGATCTTTAGCACCTTTGGAATGAGTGGAAGCGGAGGGAACACGTACACCGACTGAAACACCCATGGTGTCCCCAGCGCGTTCACTGCTATTGCTTGAGGTTCCCTCGACCTGGAACAATATATCTGAAGTTTCTTGTTGAGGCGAGACGCCATCATGTCTATTTGAGGAATTCCCCAAAGACTTGTCACTTCTGTGAAGACCTCTTGATGAAGACCCCACTCTCCTGGATGGAGATCATGTCTGCTGAGGAAGTCTGCTTCCCAGTTGTCCACTCCTGGAATGAAGATTGCTGACAGAGCGCTTGTATGTCTTTCCGCCCAGCGGAGAACTTTTGCGGCCTCTGACATTGCTGTCCTGCTCTTTGTTCCGCCCTGGCGGTTTATGTGCGCTACTGCTGTTATGTTGTTCGACTGTATTAGGACGGGCAGGTTGTGAAGAAGACGTTTCGCTTGAAGAAGGCCCTTGTAAATGGCCCTTAACTCTAGAACGTTTATGTGTAAACAAACTTCCTGGCTTGACCATTTTCCCTGTGTGACTGCTCCTAAGCCTCGGAGACTCTCATCCGTGGTTACTAGGTTCCATTCCTGGATCCCGAATCTGCGTCCCTCTAGGAGGTGAGAGCTGTGCAGCCACCACAGGAGTGAGATTCTGGTCTTGGAGGACAGGATTATTTTCCGGTGCATGTGCAGATGGGATCCGGACGACTTGTCCAATAGGTCCCACTGAAACACTCTGGCATGGAATCTGCCAAATTGAATGGCCTCGTAGGCCGCCACCATCTTCCCCAGCAATCGAGTGCATTGATGGATTGATACTCTCGCTGGTTTCAGAATTTGTTTGACCAAACCCTGAATTTCCAGAGCCTTCTCTTCTGGAAGAAAAACTCTCTGTAATTCCGTGTCCAGAATCATTCCCAAAAACGACAGCCATTTCGTCGGATTAAACTGTGACTTCGGCAAGTTTAGGAGCCAACCATGTTGCTGCAGAACTGTCAGGGAGAGCGCATTGTCCTGGCCTAGCTTGTCTTTGGATCTCGCCTTTATCAGGAGATCGTCCAAGTAAGGGATAATTGTGACTCCTTGTTTGCGAAGGAGAACCATAATTTCCGCTATTACCCTGGTGAAAATCCTCGGAGCCGCGGACAGACCAAACGGCAACGTCTGAAATTGGTAATGACAATCCTGAATAGCAAACCTCAGGTAAGCCTGATGCGGAGGATATATGGGGACGTGTAAGTAGGCATCCTTTATGTCGACCGACACCATGAAATCCCCTTCCTCCAGACTGGAGATCACTGCTCGGAGAGATTCCATCTTGAATTTGAATTTTCTTAGGTAAAGATTGAGGGACTCTAGGTTCAGAATTGGTCTGACCGAGCCGTCCGGGACCACAAACAGGCTTGAATAAAAGCCTTCTCCCTGTTGTGACGGGGGAACCCTGATAATGACTTGATTTAGACACAACTTTGAATTGCATCGCATACAACCTTCCTGTCCGGAAGAGAAGCTGGTAAGGCCGATTTGAAAAATCGGTGAGGGGGAATGTCTTGAAACTCCAGTTTGTACCCCTGGGACACTATTTCTAAAACCCATGGGTCCAGGGCCGAACGAGTCCAGAATTGACTGAAGAGCCTGAGACGTGCCCCCACCGGTGCGGACTCCCGCAGAGGAGCCCCAGCGTCACGCGGTGTATTTGGCAGAAGCCGGGGAGGACTTCTGCTCCTGGGAACCTGCCACAGCCGGAGATCTTTTACCTTTTCCTCTTCACCTATTAGCAAGAAAGGAATAACCTCTGCCTTTTTTGTATTTATTTGGCCGAAAGTACTGCATCTGAAAGTGGTGAGCTTTCTTTTGTTGTGGAGGAACATAAGGCAAAAATGACGACTTACTCACGGTAGCCGTAGATACCAAATCAGTGAGACCATCACCAAACAAGACACTACCTTTATGGGAGAGACTCCATAGCTTTCTTAGAGTCAACATCAGCATTCCATTGATGAATCCACAATGCCCTCCTAGCTGAAATCGCCATGGCATTGGCTTTTGATCCCAAAATGCCAATATCTCTCGCCGCCTCCTTTAGGTAGGCCGCAGCGTCCCTGATATAACCCAGAGTTAACAGGATGCTATCCCTATCTAGGGTATCTATTTCAGATGACAAGTTCTCTGCCCACTTTTCGATAGCACTACTCACCCACGCAGATGCGATAGTTGGTCTGAGCAGTGTACCTGTGGTGACGTAAATGGATTTTAACGTATTTTCCTGTCTACGATCCGCAGGATCCTTAAGGGCTGCTGTGTCAGGAGACGGTAAAGCCACCTTTTTAGACAACCGTGATAGAGCCTTGTCCACAATTGGGGATGACTCCCACTTTTCTCTATCCCCAGAGGGGAACGGATACACCACCTGAATCCTTTTGGGAATCAGAAACTTTTTGTCAGGATTTTCTCCCACATTTTCTCAAAGAGGGTATTCAGTTCATGAGAGGGAGTAAACGTTACCTCAGGTTTCTTTCCCTTGTACATACAGACCCTAGGAGGAACAGCAGGGTCCTCGGATATATGCAACACGTCTTTTATTGCCACAATCATGTACTGAATGCTCTTTGCCAATTTTGGGTCTAATCTGGTATCACTATAGTCGACCCTGGAGTCAGTGTCCAATCCATGTCAGTATCTGTGTCTGCTAACTGAGCAAACGAACGTTTATGTGACCCCGAGGGGGTCTGGACCTGTGATAACACATCTTCCACAGACTTTTTCCATACCTGGTTCTGAGACTCAGATTTATCTAATCTCTTATATTAATAAGAGCCACATTCGCATTCAAAGCATTCAACACATTTACCCAGTCAGGAGTCGGCGATGCCAACAGTGTCACTCCCACAGTCGTTTCTGCCCCTAACACAGTCTCCTCCTGGGAAGAGCACTCTGCCTCAGACATGCCGACAAACCTGTACCGACACCCACAGACACACTGGCCAAAAGGGGGACCCACAGTAAAGCCTGTCAGAGAAACACAGAGGGAGTTTGCCAGCTCACAACCCAGCGCCTGTCCCGGATCTGAAACCTTACTATATAATGCCTCAGACCCTGCAGCGCTTTTTAAACACTTAATTTTGCACCAAACTTGCTGTGCCCCCCCCCCCTCGTTTTACACCCTGTTACTTGTCAATAGCAGTGGTGAGGAAGGACCAGCGTCTCTGCAGCTCCGGAGAGAAAATGGCGCTGAGGAGAGCTGTGAGGGCTAAGCCCTGTCCCCTGCACGGCGCACTTCAGCCCGCTCTTTTTTTAAATAACACCGCTGGCGGGGGTACGAATTTAGTGCCAACTGCCAAGGCACACCAATATAACTTTGCCAGCCTATACAGAGGATGTTTATGCTGCTCAGGGCGCCCCCCCCCCCCGCGCCCTGCACCCTACAGTGCCGCTGTGTGTGGGAGCATGGCGCGCAGCGCGATCGCTGTGCGGTACCTCAGAAGCCGTCACTTGAGTCTTCTTTTCTTCTTCTGTTCACCTGTCTTCTGACTTCTGGCTCTGCAAGGGGGGTGACGGCGGGCTCTGGGAGTGAACCCCTAGGCGTACCTAGTGTTCCAAACCCTCAGGAGCTAATGGTGTCCTGTAGCCAAGAAGCAGAGCCTTTAAACTCACTAGAAGTAGGTCTGACTTCTCTCCCCTAAGTCCCACGATGCAGGGAGACTGTTGCCAGCAGTGCTCCCTGAACATAAAAAACCTAACATAAAGTCTTTTTCCGAGAAACTCAGTAGAGCTCAGTGCGCATCCAGTCTGCCTGGGCACAGATTCTAAGTCTGGAGGAGGGGCATAGAGGGAGGAGCCAGTTTACACCCCTTTCAAAGTCTTAAAGTGCCCATGTCTCCTGCGGATCCCGTGTATACCCCATGGTTCTTGAAGTGTCCCCAGCATCCTCTAGGACGTATGAGAAAAAAAAATGTTAACTTAAGGACCTAATAATTTTTGATTGAACGAAGACTATCCTACAACAGATGGTCAGTATCCAATATACAACCGTGGCTACTTTATAATATAGATCCCATTCTGGGGAGCATTATACAATGTTTCGACCATACTGCGGACTTGTACAGGCAGTATGCACCTGAAACAGTTATAGAATAAAGAGCCCACCATGGCGGCTTATATACAATACAGAGCCCATTATGATGGAAATGTGTATTATGTAATAGTTACAATAATAGATTGGAGCTAGAACAACTGAAAAATCCCAGGTAGAATCCAGCTTCACAATTAAAAAAAAAAAAGGACAACAATATTACACACTTTGTACAATTATAATAATAACATGCTAATCATCTTATTGTCAGGTTTATGAATCTTAAAATAATGGGTCACATTTCCTTTTACAATAAACTCACTCAAAGTGTAAAGTCAGTGATTATTTATTATGGGTCAGCAATTAGTTGTGCTTTTAGTGCATCTATTTATATCCATTTTATCGATCTGTCTTTAGAGATTTACAATTCAGAAATCACCAGTGACAGGTTTTCTGAGGCGTTTCCACACATAATGGAATAAGCCCCCCTGTCAGTTCTCTTTGGAACATATACAGTTTGTAAGGTTGCTTGGGAGACAACACAGCATTAATTTCGATACCAAACTCATATGTATCATTCATCACATATTGCACGCGATACATCCCACCACTTATTGCATGCAAAGCGTGATTTATTAATTCTGTATGTATGAATAATTGAGAATATCTACAGATGGCGTTGCCTATTGGGTACAAGCTTTGGAAAGTTTTGCTTTCCGGAGCTTAATACATATGGGAAGCGCGCAGTGGCGCAAGTTTGTCCCAGTTGCTCGGAGGCAAGATAAATATTGGTGCCCCCCCTATGTTTTTAGATTAATATATGTATGTGTATGTTATATATATATATATATATATATATATATATATATATACACACTGCTCAAAAAAATAAAGGGAACACTAAAATAACACATCCTAGATCTGAATGAATGAAATATTCTTATTAAATACTTTGTTCTTTACATAGTTGAATGTGCTGACAACAAAATCACACAAAAAGTATCAATGGAAATCACATTTATTAACCCATGGAGGTCTGGATTTGGAGTCACACTCAAAATTAAAGTGGAAAAACACACTACAGGCTGATCCAACTTTTATGTAATGCCCTTAAAACAAGTCAAAATGAGGCTCAGTAGTGTGTGTGGCCTCCACGTGCTGCATGATAAGGATACATGGGTCTCAAGCTCCTCTACCTCACGCCCACTCCACCTAAAGCTTTTCCAGCACAAAATAATACCACATGCAATACAGAATTAACTTATTTTCCAGTCAGATGCTGGTTCCTGTACTATATAGCTTACTGTATGTACATCACTTCTAACTTTAGTGGCCGATTGAATAAATCCATACTGTATATAGCCAGATTGTGCTTTCCCATACAGTTACCTAATTTTCTATTGGATTTTGTAGGGTACGTCTCTAACGTCACAGGTCACACTATTTTGCAGATTGCCAGCCCCAATGTTTTTTCAACCTGTTATACCATGAGTAACCACTTGAGGGCATATTACCATAGTGCTTTCTGCGAAATGATGCTGTTGTCTAACCGGTAACAAGCCCTGACCAAGACTGAAAGGGGTTAACTGAAATATTTATTATGTTGACTGGGAAGAAAAGATCTTTATCACACCTAATCATAAAAGTGTTTGTTACCTGTCAGTTTCTCACAAACTGAAGCTAACCTTCCCAACTGCTGCACAAACCTTAATGGCAGTCAGTCTTGTGAGTTGTCCGTAGATATTTAACCCTTTCAGCTCCAAGGAGATCTGCAGTTAGTAGGGAAATAAATGCAGCAGATTTTTATGTGACGTGACATGCAGCGGTGGCAGCCATTTTGGGGGCTGTACCAATATTCATGAGAATACAATATTATTGTGCCTCATGCCTCCATAAAGTCACTCCTTCCAAACGAATATTGGAGGAGCCCACTATATGGCTGCAGGTGATGGGACATCACAAAGCTTTTAGTGTTAGCAGGTGAATGCCACGCAAGACAGCGTCAGGATCAGCTGCACACCACACTTACATCATTATAGTATTATTAGATATTTGTAATAGAGCCTAAGGATGCCTCCGGCCTTTTGTACACAGTATAAAACAACTTGGTAACTTGAAATGTTGGTTAATGTTTTATGATTTAGCAGGTCTCTGCAGGTAAATGTGAGCCGTTTGGGAAGGCGAGGGCTTTGGCATCACTACGGTTGGTGTCTCTCAGTGTGAAAGGGAAGGGGCATGGCATTATGTCCACAAAGCCATGCCCCCTGGTGTGTGACTTTTGAGGGCGTGACCACGTGTCAGGCACCAGTACTCGTCATGCTGGGGGCATGCCCAGTGCTTCGGGAGCCCCGGCACAGTGTGAATTACACGTGCCGCATCCATCACCACTGCTCAGTGACACCATCTGAGAAGGTGACACCAAAACTGCTGTTTGGTGTGTGGTCCCAGTAATTGCTGCTTATGTCCCACTTTGTGAATGTGAACCAGAGATAGTACTAGTGCTGGCGCAGCTCATGCACTTGAGTTTTCAGGTCCAGGAAATAAGGACGGGCTTCACTGTACATGGTCCAGTCCTCATTCATGGTCAGGAGCAAATGGACCAGCAACCATGGGCTCTTGAATTTGTTTTGGGAACTGATGATTGATCATAACTATCCTGGCATGGACCATGGCATTTAAACTGGCATCAAGAGAGTCTTGCAATTTTTGTTGCGGTGACAGAGATACATACTGTAAAACGCCTTCACTTCAATATGATGGGGCGTAGTCATTCGGCCTATTCAATGGCCGTGCTGTTTTTAAGACTGGTGGAAAAAACCGTCACGGGCGAAAACCACGTGGATTGGTGAATTCGCCGCCGATCCATGTGTTTTGGCAAATTTGCAGGTATTTTCGCCCATTTTTGGGTCCATTTTTGTCCATGCCGAGTCGTCCCCCAAAAAACCCGAAAAGGCATGGGCAAATAGTGACTCAAAAATGGGTGAAAATGCCCGCAATTGAATACACTGACGTCGGATTAGTGCCGTTTTTTCGGCTAGCCGAAGAAAACGGCACTAAATGAATACGCCCCTCTGTCTATCTCTCCTCCATGTTGACTGGACAAACTGGATGAAATAAACCAAAACACCCATTGATGGTGAAAGAATCCACCTTGTTCTCCCCTTTTAGTGGCAAATTAGTTAAAAACTTGTCTTTTCTTATTGTGGGCGGGATGTATTAACATACATCGCCGCCCCTCACAGCGATGTTGATCGCATATGTACTAACATATGCAATCAACATCGCAATGCGTTGACGGAGGCCACCCGCGATACCTGTGAGGTGGTGTGCGGGGATCTCCGTCACCTCCCTGCGCTATCCACACTCCCCGAACGCCGGGAAGCAGCAGCAGGCTGTCCCCGGCGACTCCTCCTCCCCCCTGCAGCCAGAAGGACCTCTGGCTGCGTTGCTAAGGGGAGGAGGAATTTACCTTCCGGGTCCAGGTTTCCTGGAGGAAGGGATGCTGGGGGGAGAGGGGTTTTGGCATCTGCGGCAGGGGGGCGGCGGAGGCGGCAATAAGAAGCCCATAGGCTTCTATTGGGTATCGCCATCCAAAGATGGCGATACCCTGGGCGGCGAAAACCTGGCGGCCGGGTCTTAGTACATTTGAAAATGTGGCAAAACCCCCAAAAACGGGGGGTTTACCGCATTTTTTCCTTACTACATCCCACCCTATGGCCTAAAAAGTCATGGACATGTGGGAGCCTCATACATTGACAGCTGTCACTGATCAGACATGAACAATCAACAGGGAAAGAAGAAAAACATGTCATGAAACTATTTTCTGATGCTGCTAAAACTGCAGAACGTTACTGAACAGAACAAAATAGTCCAGAAACATTTGCATATATGTGTGTGATTGCATTTTGACATGAGGCACTTGCAAGTTATACATAATAAATCCTAAATAAAGGCATGATCATAACAGACAACTTCTACTGTAGTTTGATTGGTCCCTTTGAAGGACTATATTAACATTAACAAAGCATCTTTGACTGCACAGACCTGGAGTGTGGTGACTTGTTGTGACATCACTGCCCAGCACTACACTCCCAGCCAGTGACTGCACAGACCTGGAGTGTGGTGACTTGTGACATCACTGCCCAGCAGCACACTCCCAGCCAGTGACTGCACCAATGGTGGGGCCGCAGCACAGTCCAAAATTCAAATAGGGAAGCCGCAGTTGGTGTGACTCCCCTATTTGAATTTTGGACTGTGCTGCAACCCCACTTCTGAAGTCACCACTGCTCCCAGCGTAGCACTGACATGCAGGCAGAGGAGGATTTAGACCTCATGGGGCCCTAAGCAAAATACCAATTTGGGGCCCCTCTCCTCAAACAATCCATAGCATGATATTTTCGTTCCTGATATGCCTCTTAAATTATTTGTTGTGTTTCCTCCATATATTCTATGACAGTATATTACTTTCCCTCTTCACTGATTGCCACCACATCCACTCACTGACTGCATTTTATATCAGCATTTTATAATATTTTATATCAGGATTTATAATACCCATTTTCTCTGACGTCCTAAGTGGATGCTGGGGACTCCGTCAGGACCATGGGGATTAGCGGCTCCGCAGGAGACAGGGCACAAAAGTAAAAGCTTTAGGATCAGGTGGTGTGCACTGGCTCCTCCCCCTATGACCCTCCTCCAAGCCTCAGTTAGATTTTTGTGCCCGGACGAGAAGGGTGCAATCTAGGTGGCTCTCCTAAAGAGCTGCTTAGAGTAAAAGTTTTGTTAGGTTTTTTATTTTCAGTGAGTCCTGCTGGCAACAGGCTCACTGCATCGAGGGACTTAGGGGAGAGAAGTGAACTCACCTGCGTGCAGGATGGATTGGCTTCTTAGGCTACTGGACACCATTAGCTCCAGAGGGAGTCGGAACACAGGTCTCACCCTGGGGTTCGTCCCGGAGCCGCGCCGCCGACCCCCTTGCAGATGCCGAAAAGTGAAGAGGTCCAGAAACCGGCGGCAGAAGACTTTTCAGTCTTCATAAGGTAGCGCACAGCACTGCAGCTGTGCGCCATTGTTGTCAGCACACTTCATAGCAGCGGTCACTGAGGGTGCAGGGCGCTGGGGGGGGCGCCCTGGGCAGCAATGATAGTACCTTATTCTGGCTAAAAATACATCACATATAGCCCCTGGGGGCTATATGGATGTATTTAACCCCTGCCAGGTCTCAGAAAAACGGGAGAAGAAGCCCGCCGAAAAGGGGGCGGGGCCTATTCTCCTCAGCACACAGCGCCATTTTCCCTCACAGAAATGCTGGTGGGAAGGCTCCCAGGCTCTCCCCTGCACTGCACTACAGAAACAGGGTTAAAACAGAGAGGGGGGGCACTTATTTGGCGATATGACTATATATATTAAAATGCTATAAGGGAAAAACACTTATATAAAGGTTGTCCCTGTATAATTATAGCGTTTTTGGTGTGTGCTGGCAAACTCTCCCTCTGTCTCCCCAAAGGGCTAGTGGGGTCCTGTCCTCTATCAGAGCATTCCCTGTGTGTGTGCTGTGTGTCGGTACGTGTGTGTCGACATGTATGAGGACGATGTTGGTGAGGAGGCGGAGCAATTGCCTGTAACGGTGATGTCACTCTCTAGTGAGTCGACACCGGAATGGATGGCTTATTTAAGGAATTACGTGATAATGTCAACACGCTGCAAGGTCGGTTGACGACATGAGACGGCCGGCAAACCAATTAGTACCTGTCCAGGCGTCTCAAACACCGTCAGGGGCGTTAAAACGTCCTTTTACCTCAGTCGGTCGACACAGACACGGACACTGACTCCAGTGTCGACGGTGAAGAAACAAACGTATTTTCCTTTAGGGCCACACGTTACTTGTTAAGGGCAATGAAGGAGGTGTTACATATTTCTGATACTACAAGTACCACAAAAAAGGGTATTATGTGGAGTGTGAAAAAACTACCTGTAGTTTTTCCTGAATCAGATAAATTAAATGAAGTGTGTGATGATGCGTGGGTTTCCCCCGATAGAAAATTATTGGCGGTATACCCTTTCCCGCCAGAAGTTAGGGCGCGTTGGGAAACACCCCTTAGGGTGGATAAGGCGCTCACACGCTTATCAAAACAAGTGGCGGTACCGTCTCCAGATAGGGCCGCCCTCAAGGAGCCAGCTGATAGGAGGCTGGAAAATATCCTAAAAAGTATATACACACATACTGGTGTTATACTGCGACCAGCGATCGCCTCAGCCTGGATGTGCAGCGCTGGGGTGGCTTGGTCGGATTCCCTGACTGAAAATATTGATACCCTTGACAGGGACAGTATTTTATTGACTATAGAGCATTTAAAGGATTCATTTCTATATATGCGAGATGCACAGAGGGATATTTGCACTCTGGCATCAAGAGTAAGTGCGATGTCCATATCTGCCAGAAGTTGTTTATGGACACGACAGTGGTCAGGTGATGCAGATTCCAAACGGCACATGGAAGTATTGCCGTATAAAGGAGAAAAAGACAACGTCTTTTCAGCCTCAGTCCTTTCGTCCCCATAAGGGCAAGCGGTCAAAAGGCCAGTCATATCTGCCATGGGATAGAGGAAAGGGAAGAAGACTGCAGCAGGCAGCCCATTCCCAGAAACAGAAGCCCTCCACCGCTTCTGCCAAGTCCTCAGCATGACGCTTGGGCCATACAAGCGGACTCAGGTGCGGTGGGGGGGGGTCGTCTCAAGAGTTTCAGCACGCAGTGGGCTCACTCGCAAGTGGACCCCTGGATCCTACAAGTAGTATCCCAGGGGTACAGATTGGAAATTCGAGACGTCTCCCCCTCGCAGGTTCCTGAAGTCTGCTTTACCAACGTCTCCCTCCGACAGGGAGGCAGTATTGGAAACAATTCACAAGCTGTATTCCCAGCAGGTGATAATCAAAGTACCCCTCCAAGAAGGACTTGGTACCCGGAACTTCAAGAGATGCTCACAGAGGACTCATGGCCTCTGCCGCTAAGAAGGGACTTGCTTCAGCAAGTACCATGTCTGTTCCAAGACTTACCGCGGCTGCGTTTGACGGCATGGCGGTTGAACGCCGGATCCTAAGGGAAAAAGGCATTCCGGAAGAGGTCATTCCTACCCTGGTCAAAGCCAGGAATGAGGTGACCGCACAACATTATCACCACATGTGGCGAAAATATGTTGCGTGGTGTGAGGCCAGGAAGGCCCCACGAAGAAATTTCAACTCGGTCGATTCCTACATTTCCTGCAAACAGGAGTGTCTATGGGCCTCAAATTGGGGTCCATTAAGGTTCAAATTTCGGCCCTGTCGATTTTCTTCCAGAAAGAATTGGCTTCAGTTCCTGAAGTCCAGAAGTTTGTCAAGGGAGTACTGCATATACAACCCCCTTTTGTGCCTCCAGTGGCACTGTGGGATCTCAACGTAGTTCTGGGATTCCTCAAATCACATTGGTTTAAACCGCTCAAATCTGTGGATTTGAAATATCTCACATGGAAAGTGACCATGATGTTGGCCCTGGCCTCGGCCAGGCGAGTGTCAGAATTGGCGGCTTTGTCTCACAAAAGCCCATATCTGATTGTCCATTCGGACAGGGCAGAGCTGCGGACTCGTCCCCAGTTTCTCCCTAAGGTGGTGTCAGCGTTTCACCTGAACCAGCTTATTGTGGTACCTGCGGCTACTAGGGACTTGGAGGACTCCAAGTTGCTAGATGTTGTCAGGGCCCTGAAAATATAGGTTTCCAGGACGGCTGGAGTCAGGAAAACTGACTTGCTGTTATCCTGTATGCACCCAACAAACTGGGTGCTCTTGCTTCTAAGCAGACGATTGCTAGTTGGATGTGTAGTACAATTCAGCTTGCACATTCTGTGGCAGGCCTGCCACAGCCAAAATATGTAAATGCCCATTCCACAAGGAAGGTGGGCTCATCTTGGGCGGCTGCCCGAGGGGTCTCGGCTTTACAACTTTGCCGAGCTGCTACTTGGTCAGGGGCACACCCTGGCTGAGGAGGACCTGGAGTTCTCTCACTCGGTGCTGCAGAGTCATCCGCACTCTCCCGCCCGTTTGGGAGCTTTGGTATAATCCCCATGGTCCTGACGGAGTCCCCAGCATCCACTTAGGACGTCAGAGAAAATAAGAATTTACTTACCGATAATTCTATTTCTCGTAGTCCGTAGTGGATGCTGGGCGCCCATCCCAAGTGCGGATTGTCTGCAATACTTGTACATAGTTATTGTTACAAAAATCGGGTTATTATTGTTGTGAGCCATCTTTTCAGAGGCTCCGCTGTTATCATGCTGTTAACTGGGTTCAGATCACAGGTTGTACAGTGTGATTGGTGTGGCTGGTATGAGTCTTACCCGGGATTCAAAATCCTTCCTTATTGTGTACGCTCGTCCGGGCACAGTATCCTAACTGAGGCTTGGAGGAGGGTCATAGGGGGAGGAGCCAGTGCACACCACCTGATCCTAAAGCTTTTACTTTTGTGCCCTGTCTCCTGCGGAGCCGCTAATCCCCATGGTCCTGACGGAGTCCCCAGCATCCACTACGGACTACGAGAAATAGAATTATCGGTAAGTAAATTCTTATTATTACCCTCTTCAATCGGTGTGACTGTATTATATATCAGTGACCCCACTGATCGTAGCATGGAAGTCCTAATCACCTATATACATAGGGGGTTATTCAGGGTGGATTGCAGATTCTGTTAATAAGCGAAACTTCTATCGCATGCTGGGGGCTGACCAGCGCAGGGCAAGACCACCCAGCATTCTAATTGGCGGACAGTGATGCGATTGCAAAATAACTGTGATCGCATCGCTGAAGCAAAAATGAATGATGACCACCAGCATCCACAGGTAGGCTGTGTATGCAGGAGGTCCGCTGCCATTTTGTTGAACAGAGCAGCTGCATGTGACGTCACTCCCCCACAGCGGCGAAACACTGCCCCCATGCCACCCGCTGCTATCACTCAAAGTGTGATTGCACTGTGATTGCTAGCGCATGTGTTGTGCGGTCGCAGTTTCGAGAAAATCGCTCGTTTGTGATTTTCTCCAAACTGCGATCCTACCTGAATAACCCACATAGTACAAGTTAAAATAGAGTATAATGGCATATTGATATATCATCAGTCAGTGTACCCCCTCCCCCCCACCCTGACTGAAGCAGGCGGATGTTATACACTGTACAGGCCCCCCCCCCCACCCACCTGATTATTATTTGAAGTAAGTGGATGTTATACAAAATTCTCTGTGCACGTCCAGTCTCCTCTCTCTGCGCGTCTGATGTCATAAACACGTGTCATGATGGGTCACACGCATGACACTGCAGTACTGGAAACACAGACATGCGCTGGATCAGGTACCCAACAGCTGTCTCATCACTGGCAGCCTGCCGGGAGTATTCAGCCAGCCCAATGATCTGACATTTTTCGGCAGAGGTTGTGGTCCACCGGATATGCCCTCTATACAGCCTTATCAGCGTGCTCCCCAGGACCCACAGCAGTGCCGTAAGTAACTAGACATTTTAGCGCTGTGTGCAAGAAACTGCATCAGCGCCCCCCCCCCCCTTTAATGTAAACTGGCGGCAGTGCGCACCGTAGGCGCGTGCAAAATATATAGGGGCGTGGCCTCACAGGAAAGGGGTGTGGCCACAAATAATACCAGTTCATATAATGGTGCACAGTAGTCTCCATTATTCAAATTACACCGCACAGTAGCGCCACTACACCAGGTAGAGCCGCTTTTTCACATTACGGCAGACAGCGTCAGACAGCGTCCCCTTTTTACACATTATGGCAGACAGCATCCCCTCTTTACACATTACGGCAAACAGCATCCCCTTTTTTATACATTACGGCAGACAGCGTCCCCTTTTTTATACATTACGGCAGACAGCGTCCCCTTTTTACACATTAAGGCAAACAGCGTCCCCTTTTTACACATTACGGCAGACAGCGTCCCCTTTTACACATTGCGGCAGACAGCATCCCCCTTTTACACATTACGGCAGACAGCATCCCCCTTTTTGATGAGGGCAGGGATGCTGAAGGTGCAGATACAGGGAGGGTAAGGGCTGGGACGCTGAGGGGGAGTAACAGGGAGGGTGAGGAAAGGGGCACTCAGGGGGAGTTACAGGGAGGTTATGGGTGCTGAGGGGGAGATACAGGGACATAGCACTTAAAATATGTTTGCAAGTATATACAGTATACACATGATAAGTTACAATGTAACTTATCTTGTGTATATACTTCCAAACATATTTTATCCGACACGGAGTTACATATTTGCCTCAAAATCAAACTCCCCCCCCCCTTTCCCCCCCAGTCGCATCACATATAACAATTACCTGGCAGGCATCCTAGGACTGACAGGAGGCGGCTACATGAGAGAACGCACATGTGGAGAGCCTTGGAAAAGGAGGGGAGAGCGCACCGCAGGTTCGGGAGAGAGCTGCATGAAAAAAAGCTGGAGCAGGGGAGGAGACATCAAGGCGCGGTAAAGGAGGAGAGCGCGCACAGCCTGGCGTCTTCACATCACGTGCGGGCGGGTTCCTATTAGGCAGGGGTAGGCGGAGCGCAGCACCGGCGGCTGTATCGGCTGTCAGTGGGGAGCACATTGCCGCACCACATATCGGTAATAGAGATCCGATCTGTGGCGGGTGGCAGGGGGCCCTTTCAGACAGCCTCCTCAGGGACGGGCAGTGGGAGCGCAGCCAGGGGGAATATGCGCTCTAACTAGGTGTGCGCTGTGGGCAATGCCCCTTCAGCACACACCTAGTTACGGCGCTGACCCACAGGGCCTCTGAGACCCACAAGTACCTAAGCAGCTGCCTTGGTTGCCTTGTGGTAAATCCTCCTCTGCATGTAGGAGCAGCAGCTGGCATCTTCACGCGTAAGAAATCACCGCCTGCTTATTCAGGTAAGTGGCCTGCTGCAGCATATGACATTAATAACACTGGATGAATGATATCATTTATTGTTTTAGGTCCAACCTAACAGATTAATGGACGAGGCAGCAGTTTTGTGACATTTACACATTTGCACCAAGTGCCTCTTGAATATTCCCCTCCACGCCTCGCACCTCTAGGCATTCACCTTGGATTGCAGACAGGGCATCCAGGATCACCAGGGTAAACCAAAGCGTGCTTCATAAAGGACCTCCACTGAAAGCAAGTGATACAAGGTTTTATATATATATATATATATATATAGTGATTTAAGGTACACAGACTACCTACAGATGTCTCCTCATACACCGTAGCTTCAATTGCGCCAAACATCCCCTCAGCACACCAGGTTCTGTTAGATTTTAGCTTAAAATGTGCAACTTATTTGCACAAATAAAACAACTGGAAGTGTGAAAATTACATTGCTATACTGCACTGATCAGTTTGATACGCAATATTTGTATATCTGTATGAGTCTAAATTTGTACACAAAGTGCTACCATGCAGCGACTGCGGCTTTTTCTTACACCAAGTTCCGCTGTGCTTCATCTGTGACTTTGTACGTTTTTTAAAACAAATCCCTATGCGATTAAAATTGCAGGCTTTTTCATTTTCATTCTCGCAGCAGTCCTTGAAAGTGAGAGATCCAGGGAGGCCAATGACGGGTTTCGCTCTAAATTGCGTTATCTTAGCCCTGCCCCCCTCGCTATTCAATGCTGGTAATCTGGGCATTGAATAGTGGGGACAGGGCTACAATGACGCGATTACACATCCACGCCCCTGCACCGCCCACCTATGCTGAGGCCATATCCCTATTATACGAACCTGGCTGCATCCTCCCGCATGGGGCAACCAGAAAGTTGTTAAGCATGGCATTCCTCCATCATTCTAAGTAACGTTGCAGAGCAGGACTGTTTTAACAGCACTGTAGTCCCTGGGCAAAGCAATGCACTGGGGCCCCTACCTTTCCATTCACGAGAACCACTTTAAAATGTAATCATAACATGCCCCTCTTGTTGTTCTGCGCCGTCTCCCCACATACATCCACACAGTGAATGGCTGTTGATCTAGCCGTTCAAATAACTGAAGAAAAATGAAGTCTTTTTGATAGATTTATTGTATTAACTTATCCATATCAGCTGTCATCACTCTGATTGGTGGAGAGCTCCAGCCATCCATCAATCAACATGCTGACAGTCATTCACTGTCTGGCTTCAGGCTGGGAGGTAGGTAGGGCATATTGTCTGGCCGTCCTGATTGTGTAACCACTACCTGCCTCTGCTCGAAGGCCCCTAGAATTGTGGGGCCTTGGCCAGCTGCCCAGTTTGCCTGTACGTTAAGATGGTCCCGCTACAGAGCTGAAGACATGTCACCAGCTCTGAAGTGCGAAATCAGGACAACTCTCCAACATAATTACATCTTTTAGTTTATTTAATCCTGAAAGTGTGTCTTCTGTTTATGATAATTACCTAAACGGGGATTGTAATAAGTCTGCTCATGACAGGCTTGACGGATTTTAGTATTCCCGTATTATAATTATCCCCAGCTAAAGTGAAGCTATTTGAGGCTTAAATCTGTCAACACTTCTAGTTAAAAATCAAGAAAACATTTCATTTCTATGAAAACCACTTTTAAAACGTCCTTCTAAGGCAGCACAGTGCTGTTGTTGCAATAATAAGCCAAAATGGATTCCACTTCAGTCGTGAGATCATTTTATATCACCTACTAATTATCTTTTTATGATCATGCTTCTAGCTAGGATTTATTATGTATTGCTTGCAAATGCCTCAGGTTAAAATAACACAATAGCTGCTAAACCGAGGTCTACAGTACAGCTGAGCATACATAACTACTCTCTACAGATATACAACAGCAACCCTGTCTACAAACACTGTGCCCATTTTCAATTGCACAATAATAATACCAAATACATGATATAATGTAATGAGTCTTAGGATAAATTAAAAGACGACATAAAAATAACAGAGCCCTGAAGTACGCTTGATGACCTATAAACCTCAAGGCTATGAAAGTTTATGAGAAAAATGTTATTAGTTATTACTTTGGTTCCTAGTCTAGGTTTTGTTATCTGGGGTGAGATTGGCAGCCCATAGCTGTGTGGAGGCGGAGTCTGGGCGTGTCTTAAGGTTTATAGTGAGTTGCTGGCTTTTTGATCACTCTTTTTTCTCCCTTTTTCTAATTTCTCTTTCAACCCTTTTCTTTCTTGGCTTTCCTTCACTCCTTTTGCATTCTTCCTTATCCCTTTTTTCCCTATCTCTTTTCTTTTCCCCCTAGCATTCAGGACTTCCTGGGAATACTAGGTGCTGTAGTCCTGCACCCAGTGCCTTAATAACTATCGTTGTGTGGTAGGAATGGTAGGCCTTGGGTCTGGGCAGTAAAGGGCTTGTTGGCTGAGTTTTTACCTGCCCATGGGAGTTGTAGCATCTCCAAAGGTAGCCCTGGCCGTGAGCGTCTTGTTGCATGCCAACATCGTACGGCTGCCATCTTGTGTTGAGGAGGCTTTGCCCATCGCTCCTTGCAGAGCTGGCTCTACCATTAGGCAGCTTTAGGAAGCTGCCTAGAGCGACGGTATCTGGAGGCTGCCACTGAGTCTACCTATCACAAAATTAAGGATGTCTGTGAGAAAGACATCCTTTTATTTAATGTAGGTAGCAGTTGTGGAACTTCTGATGTGGGGTTGAGGGGCAGTAGGTTGAAGTTTTGCCTAGGTTGCCAAGAAACCCTACACCAGAAAAGAGGCGTGGTCTCAAAAAACAGCTTGGTCTCAAAAAGAAAGGGGCGTGGTCACACAATATTATCCCCAATCCAAATGACGCCGCACTGTAGCACAATCTTATTCACATGACATCACATAGTAGTGTCCCTTATTCATGTTATAACACACAGTGGTGCCCCTTTTACACAATGTTCTCATTAGTGTCCCTTATACACAATGCCCACAGTAGTAGTGCCCCTAATACACATAATGCCCACTGTAGTAGTAGTGCCCCTTAAGCAGTGCCCTCAGTGGTAGTGCCCCTTATGCAGTGCCCCCTTTGCAATGCCCCATTAGTAGTGCCCCCAGTAGTAATGCCCCATTACTAGTGCCCCCAGTAGTAATGTTCCCTGTAGTAGTTCCCCCAGTGTTAGTGCCCCCAGTGGTAATGCCCCTTGTAGTAGTGCCCCCAGTAGTAATTCCCCCTGTAGTAGTGCCCCCATTAGTAAATCCCCCTGTAGTAGTGCTTCCAGTGGTAATGTCCACATTAGAAAGGGGCACTACTTACCTTAAGCCCTGTTTCCTGCGTTCCGACCGCTGCCGTCAGTCCTGAACTACTTCCTCTGTGGGCTGCCGCTGTGGGGAAGGAGCTGGGTGCCCACTGGTGACATAATCTGAGTGGGCGCCCGGCATCTCCCTGTGGCCCCGGGCTGACATCCTGGGTTAGGTGGGCCGGAGGAGGTGAGGCGGAACTGGTTCCATTTCCAAATGGAACTGATGGAACACAGTTCCGCCCCATTGCGGCCCACTTTAATCCTGAATATAATTTACAGTAAAACTTTGCTGAAGAGTGCATGAAGATTAAGCCTTATGCCAGTGAGGGGGACATTGCAATTCAACTATTCTATCATGCATCTCTTGAACTTCCCTGGTATGTTGTCCATACTTGCTCGCTCCCCTGGAAACCTTTCTCTGATCTTATTTGTAAGTCACTTGTTGTAGAGTCGGGAACACCTGCTTTTACTACGAGTGTTGACCTAAAGCAGGTCATTCTCACCTGCTCCTTAGGTTACGACTGCTGCAATTACTGTTAACAAGTTATGTTAGAGGTCAAGAGGTGTGATAGGGGACACATAACTTCTGCCAGCTCCCACCAAGTGCAATTCAGTATCTCATCATCTCTCAACGACTTTACAGAGATGCCATGTAACTGTTATATAAATAGTATATACATGTCCTCTTCCACCAGGGACAGTCTGTCTGACATCAGGCTGGTGCTGAGTGACGGCAATACAAGTTATAGTTCTGGGGAATATCTTTCAGTGAATGCTGTTGTGAAGAGTCATATCCTGTATAATCCTGTATACACTATCACAGCTCACCTCAATAATTATTATAGTCATTGATTTATATTATGCTGGGTACATGCTACACGATTTGTCGTACAATCATAGTACCTGCAATCACTCTGCACTACCAGCTACCATCCTGTAGTATGTACACCCAATTTTCCCACATAATACCTGTCCCCCAACTTCCTGCACCCCTACATTCCTCAGTGTTCTTCCTGGAAGTGCACCTTCAAAATGACATCCATAATCTTCTCTCAGAAATGAGACACACACATCCCTGGTACCCATCTTTCTGGATGCAACTCCTCACCCCAGCACCCAACCGTCCCCGAACTGCCTCAAATCCCCAGAAAGTACTGTACCTGTCCCCATTTCCTTCCAGCTATTATCAGTACATCCCAAAACGTCTTTCACTAAGAACCTCTTTCTCTTAATTTTTCTGTCTCCACCGTCAGTTTTGTAATATTTGACGCAGTGGGGTGCCGCACTGTGCTGAGTGGATCGTCATTTCCATGAGCGGGTTCAGAGTCTTAGTGGAGAGAGGTGCACAAAGGGTTACCTAACATGGGGGGATGATACATCAGCACCACCGAGTCTGAGCTGGCACAAACATACTCTGAAAATACATTAAGATAATAAGCACCTTACAGCTATTTCTATCCCTTGAGGAAGTAATAAATAGATCAGAAAAGGGGGTTTCCTGTTACAGGAGTGCCAGGAAGGGATATAACACGTAATTATTATTAGAAGATAGGCTAAGAATTTCACAGCTGAGCATTGCATTATATATACATATACAGTATAGGTAGTAGATGCTTTGGATGAAAGCTTAGGCTTGCCATACTATCCCTTTATACTGGGAGTCGGACACTCATGAATTACACAGGTTCTGTGGCTGGTTGACTTCATGCGTGTATTTCACCTGGTTTTAATCAGCCACAGAACCTGTGTAATTCATGAGTGTCCCGGTTTAAGGGATAGTATGGTTAGCCTATATACTGTACTACACTTTTAAAAACAGATTTTGTTTAAAAACCATTGTTCAGCACAATGGAATATGCTGGTGGCTTATGAAAAGATAATAAGAAATAAAAAAATCTATATAATAATTGTGGATGGTCTGTTCAGCCTCCGTCATACACAATGGGGGTAATTCCAAGTTGATCACAACAGGAAATTTTTTAGCAGTTGGGCAAAACCATGTGCAGTGCAGGTGAGGCAGATATAACATGTGCAGAGAGAGTTAGATTTGGGTGTGGTGTGTTCAATCTGCAATCTAAATTGCAGTGTAAAAATAAAGCAGCCAGTATTTACCCTGCACAGAAACAAAATAACCCACCCAAATCTAACTCTCTCTGCACATGTTATATCTGCCTCCCCTGCAGTGCACATGGTTTTGCCCAATTGCTAACAAACTTGCTGCTGCGATCAACTCAGAATTACCCCCAATGGGAGCCTGTTGCACCGGCTCTCACTGACGCAATATAGGGGGCAAGAACATGCAGTGAAGTAAAATGGCTTAGGAGGCTCTAGCTAGTACCAAAGCCTGATTTACACACAATATAGGAGTCAAAGGGGGATATTTACTAAGCAGTGATAAGAGCGGAGAAGTGAGCCAGTGGAGAAGTTGCCCCATCAACCAATCAGCAGCTTTGTATAATTTTATAGTATGCTAATTATAGATGTTACTTCGGTTCTGATTGGTTGCCATGGGCAACTTCTCCACTGGCTCACTTCTCCGCTCTTATCACTTGCTTAGTAAATGTCCCCCAAAGGGTGCATGTGGGAATTATACACAGGTACAGCAGTAAAACTGGTGGAAATTTGGTTAGCTTTGATCAGAGATGTGCGGAATAGATAGGCAGGGGAGGCACTGAGTTTTGATTACAATAATACAAAGAAGATGTTTCTAATATAGTCTTTGTATTTTTCATATACTTTATATAGTCAAAACTCTGACATGTACCAAGTTAGTATGACAGGAACGGCTTACCTCACCTCACCGCATGTCACTGGTAGAGGGTAGAGGTTTGTATTCTGTGTCCAGATGTCATAAAACCATACAGCTGGGGAGTAAATTAATAAGCCATGGCACAGGTGATAAGTATGCTTCTTTGGTTATGCAATGGGATTGGGGAAATTCAATAATAGACATAGACCTGGGTTAATCATGAGCACCTCTGGGGTGTCCTTAGTAGATATGGCCTTCACAGGGCAATATATTAATTGGCCTAAAGTTTTGTATAGATCCTCCCATAAATGGTTAATAAGAAGAGGGCTTCAGGGTGGACTTTGGGCTGGAGCAAAGTAGCTCCTTAAGTTTTCTGCTGTAAATACTTGTTTGATGATGGTCTTGTGCCAGGAACGTCTACAGAAAATTTTGAAGGTGGGTGATGTTGCAGCTATATTGGCAAGAGTGGTGGAGGAAGGAAGTAGTTCACAGAAATAATGGCTGTAACGCCTGAGTCAGGAACAATCAGAAAGAAGTTTTCTGGACAATGGAAGAGGAAGAGGATTTTGTTCTACTGGATGTTTCTATTGATGCCCAATGTTGCCCTGTTTTTGGAAGCTATGAGGAAGTGACAAGTGACAGTGAATTAAATTGAATCAGGAATCTGATAGAGATGTGCACCGGAAATATTTCGGGTTTTGTGTTTTGGTTTTGGGTTCGGTTCCGCGGCCGTGTTTTGGGTTCGAACGCGTTTTGGCAAAACCTCACCGAATTTTTTTTGTCGGATTCGGGTGTGTTTTAGATTCGGGTTTTTTTTCAAAAAACCCTAAAAAACAGCTTAAATCATAGAATTTGGGGGTCATTTTGATCCCAAAGTATTATTAACCTCAAAAACCATAATTTCCACTCATTTTCAGTCTATTCTGAACACCTCACACCTCACAATATTATTTTTAGTCCTAAAATTTGCACCGAGGTCGCTGGATGACTAAGCTAAGCGACCCAAGTGGCCGACACAAACACCTGGCCCATCTAGGAGTGGCACTGCAGTGTCACGCTGGATGGCCCTTCCAAAAAACACTCCCCAAACAGCACATGACGCAAAGAAAAAAAGAGGCGCAATGAGGTAGCTGTGTGACTAAGCTCAGCGACCCAAGTGGCCGACACAAACACCTGGCCCATCTAGGAGTGGCACTGCAGTGTCACGCAGGATGGCCCTTCCAAAAAACACTCCCCAAACAGCACATGATGCAAAGAAAAAAAGAGGCGCAATGAGGTAGCTGTGTGACTAAGCTCAACGACCCAAGTGGCCGACACAAACACCTGGCCCATCTAGGAGTGGCACTGCAGTGTCACGCAGGCTGGCCCTTCAAAAAACTACTCCCCAAATAGCACATGACGCAAAGAAAAAAAGAGGCGCAATGAGGTAGCTGTGTGAGTAAGCTAAGCGACCCTAGTGGCCGACACAAACACCTGGCCCATCTAGGAGTGGCACTGCAGTGTCACGCAGGATGGCCCTTCAAAAAACACTCCCCAAACAGCTGACAATGCTAAATACTTTTGTCGTATAAACAACCCTTTATGAAGTCTAAGAACACTGTACGCTGTTTACTTAAGAAGTACCGTACGGGTACGCTGGTTGCGTAACGATCGCTCAGCCGTAGGCGAGACGCTCAAGCGTCACGTTCGCTCACGGCCCAGTGATCACAGGACACGTTATTGGCTGTTGACTAACGTAATGATTCGCTATGGCGTAGCAGACGCTCGAGACCACGAGGAGATCACCAGCAGCGCAGACGCTCACAACGCTATAGCTTTATGTCTAAACCTTTTAACAATGAAATACACAGAATACCTTAATGTGAATACAGGGTGTAAGTGCAACCTTGTGTAACCTGACTAACTACAAAGCTGCTTGAGCGTCACCGACGCTCAAGTGAACACTTAACACTATAGGAAATACACAGATACTGGTTTAGGGTCCAAAGCCTATTAACTGTATTATATCTAATATACTTGTAAAAGAGAATCACAGTACAAATGATACACTACAATATAACAGAGACTACCTAACCAGATAACTACACAAGAAATACAATACAATACAATTACTATTTATGGGAAAATGGAAGGGGAAGAGAAGAAGAGAGAGATAGAGAGAAATGGCTCATGATAACATTAAATAAGAGACAACATGGTTGCAGATAAAACTACACATGTGAGAGACAATCGCTGCGCAGTTAGTCAATGCTGAATACAGCATGGGATGGAAGCTAGACTCCATTTTGAGAAACCTCCACTTGATTCCAAAGACCACACCACATGGCTGAAAGGGGGAGGGGAAGACATCCAGCAGCAGCCATTTTAGATTTGCAGGTCCAAACACATGGCACTCTATACTAAACCACAATCACATAGCAGAAAACACAAGACTCCATTTTCTTCCAAAATGTCCAAGCCTCAAAACAATGCATATGTTCTGATTTTACAATTCCAAACCATCTAAAACACCTTTCACAATGTAATCCAACTTCCTAGAACCATCTCATAATTTCACATCCTAAACAACTTCAGTATCTCACTAACCAGAGCATATTCATCACAAGACCAGATCACAATGTAATTAACACAAACGTAACTGCATGGTGGTATTTATGATTAACAGGATATATATATTATAACTAACCAGCACAATCTATCTTAAATCTCCATAGGCAAACAAATACCACAAATACTATGCTACAGATTGTATACTGTTCCAATTCATCACGGACTTCACAGAGTATCCACAAACACCCAACAATCACACAACCAAGTTACAATATCCTATTTAAACCAGAAAGCAATCTATCTGTTTCCTTATCTAGCCATGTGAGGTTCAATACTTAGCCTTTAGTTTGGAGGATGTCCTGGGGATTCAGCCGCCATGCTGCTGGGTGCTAGGTAGCTGTGTGTGTGTGTCAGTGTAGCTACATTACATCTGTTCTCTGAGGCCACACCTGACCACTACCTTCCTGTTTGACCAGTACCTGGGGGAGGGGTCTTTCTTTCTCCTTTGTATTGAGTCACCATTCTCTTTGTATATGCTAATCAGGTTCAGCCCTGAAAACTTAGTAAAAGGTTGTCTTGAGCATCCATTGTTCTAACAATATGATCTTAGCTTTTATACATATAATCATATCTATCCGCTGCAATGTCCCACAACAACACAACAGGCCTCAAACTAACCCACACCTCATTCTGCTTGCTTCAATACCAAACATGATGTGTTTATCTGGTTCGGTTCGAATGATACACATCCATGACATTAATTCATCAGCCAATTCTAAATCTCCATTATGTCTGGTGTTTGCTGTGCTCGCTGCGCATATTTGCAAGTATAGCGACTTATATGTGTGCAGTTTATATGGTCTCTCTATGTAATATTTTTGACTTTGACAGTCCACCCTTTGGCAGTCACCAATAACTGCCACTTCCTAAAACATTTCAAAAAGAGAAAAATATATGTCAGGGGTTAATACATTTCCATGGTTGGGTAAGGGAGGAGAGAGGAGAAGGTGTGAAGAGGGTATGACCTAGTGAGATAGCAGAAGCATGTGTGTATGAATCCATGTTTGGGGGGTCATGTATCATCGTGCCGTACGTGTTGTACATCAAGCTTCGAGGTATTGCGAAGTATACATTTGAATTCCTTCTTATCCCGTACTAAGGGTCTGTGGATGGGCTGTCAAACTTTACCGAGCTCATTTCGGCTGTGGTTGTAACAAAATGGGGGAGCACATTTTAGTTGATGATACATGAATGGGGGAGGTATGTGGTTGCTGATATCTGTGCCTGTATTCCCTATCGACTATGTGTGTCATTACCTGAGGGTTGTAGAGATGAAGATAAAGAACACTTATGGAAAATGCAATGATATTCTATGTCAGGGAAATGTACATCTGTTGTTGAAGTTTTGTTCGGTATCTGTTGAGAGTCGTCTTCTTTGCGCTGTATTGCTCTTTGGGCATGAGCAAATAGCTTTGTCAGTGCCATCAGATTTACAAAAAATGTTGGGCTAGCGTGAGTTTAAAATACTAGGGAAACTGGGGATCCATGGCAAAGTTCATCAAGTGTCCATATCATAGGTCGTCAAAACTTCATCTTTGGTTCTTGTCTGTTGTCTGTATAGCGTCTCGTTAACTTCCTCGTCCAAGGGGTCTTTGTATCTTGGAGAAAAGCAGAAAAACAGGTGAAAGAAACGGACCGTATAATCGCATTTTCATCACATCATGGTTTCTATCATTGGGTCATATACCAAATCCAGGTTAATTACAGTTTCCTCACTCCTTAGACTCATTACCTCAGGTAGTACTTTTCCAATACAACACAATCCTTCAGAGTTTGGGGCAAGCCGCTCATACGCCTTTCTCCCACATATGAAATATGCGTCATCCTCTACTGGCTATGTGGCGTACAAGCTCTGTATCTGTAGGCATTTATCTGCTCTATGCGAAAAGGTCATGGTTAGGTTGCTCCATGACACTTCCCAATTTCCCGGCTTTCGGGGGTTGGAGATGTTAAAACATAATAGGGACCTATCCACATGGTATTGGTGGAGCTTCAAACTAGGAGGGCTGGAGATGTTAAACCTCCTGTCCACCGGTCTCCCACCCTTTAGCTCAAGTACCTCCCCTACCGTTAAAGGAAATGGTACTAGCCCTGATTTACTATGACCCTGAGGTACTTGAGAGCATACCCAACAATCAGTTTTGTTTAACACATTACCCACTAAGGAGTGATGGTCACTCAATGGATGCTGGTCCATATGGATATTAAGACTGGATTGGCATTTCTTTATGCATCCATCTTCAACCATTGTCACAGAGCCTACAGATACAGTTTTCTTTTTGAACTAACAATCCTTCACAATTGTTTACAAATAACATGGTTGTTAGATCGTGCCCGGTACTCGCCTTTGCTTGGTGATTGGGTTGCTATTGGAAATTTACACCTCCGTCTCAGTCATCAGGACCTTTCTGGATCCTTTCTCGACCTCACTGGTACTCTCACCGAAACAGACTGCTCTGGTCAACATCATGGTTAACGGGAAAATCCATATCACAGTCTCTTGGGGCAAGTCCATCTTACAGGAGGAGAAAAGAAGAAATTTGTAAAGGGGGTATAAGAAAACAGTTTGAGGGGGAGAGAACTTGTTACGATAATAAGTTCTCTCGTCTTGTTGTTCTTCTTGTTCTGCTGTCCTCTCAAAGGTGCTGTCTCTCAGTCTTCCAAACGAACATTCTGGTGATGCAATATTCCTTCCTAACCGGCGATCTTTCTGTAAGGAGAAAAAATCTGGCATTACCATTGGTCCAACTGAGGGGTGACATACCATCTTTAAACCATGAAAACATGAGTGAGAAGAGAGAGAGAAAAAAAAAAAAAACCAAGAGATAGAGAACAATTCATATGCATATATATATTACATAACTCGACATTAACCATCAATAGGAAAAGAGAAACAAAGCATTTTTAAAACATTGTCAACATTAAGAAAACATTGTTAGCATTAGAAAAACATTGTCAGATTATCAGGCTGTCATATCTACGTGTCTAATGGTCTCCTTGAGCAGTCCCTCCCCACCAGCACCTGCATTACTCCACTGTCTGTATCTGGCCAGAAATACATTGTGGCGGAGGTCATGCTGGGGTTTGGTAGACTTCTGCAAGGACCAAGTGGGTATGCAATGTGTGAATTCTTACCAATACTCGTCAGAGATGGGGATAGAGAGAGAGAGAGAAAAAACATTTCACTGATACATTTACAACGTTTCACCTGGTCATTCCTGTGTCTTTCAGTGAATGACCTCCCAATTTATTAACCGTTACCTCAGGCTTACCATCAGTCGTATGATCACCTTTCTTGACTACCTATCATGGGTGTGGCTCAAAATTCTTCCTATGTGATCCCTGCTTGTAATTTGGTGTGTCATAACTTTTGCTCATTTTCATGTCTAGGGGGTCTGATTTTATGTGGGCTGTTGCAGTTACTGGCATAATGCCCTTCTCTTTTGCACAGATCACAAATCCTTAAGTTCCTCCATGTGCCAATGGCCTGGGGTTTTGGTTGATTTGATGCCTCCTCAAACGCTTGGATGCTCATCACCATCAACCGCTTTCCCTGTACCTACCTGATTCCTTGTATACCATGATTATGTCGTTGTCTAGGGGGTTGGTATGCCTTCTGTGAATCTTTGATCATACAGTTAGATCTTTCCTAGGATCTGGGTAATCAGACATGATTGATCTCAATTCTGTCCGGGACCAGGGATGGCGCATTGCACTGTCCTTGACGGGAATGGTTCCCTGATCGTCAGTCTTCCCATTGGGGACTGTGATCACCCTGACAGGACTAAACTCAATTACATCACCTTGTTTTGGTCTTACAATATGGGGTACATTTGTTTGTGCGTGATATAAAACATTGTACGTACCTGTGGACACGACCTCACCTGACCCTCCGTTAGGGGGTTTGATTATTGCCTTTACCAATTTGGTCGCGTCCACCTGGATGTCTTGTAGGATGGCTTCTGGAAGAGGTGCCGACATCGTTCTGGGCTCACTTTCTTGTTGGTAATCCTGAGGGAAGTTTAACATGGGGTGCGACTTGCACAGGTTAACATTTGTAATTTTTACACTTTCATTTTCATAAACATTATTACATTTAACACTTTCATTCTTAATACAGTTACTAAGTGCATTTTTATCGTACAACATTGTGCCATTTCTCTGCAACCATAATCCTCTTCAATGCCATGTCTCTCCTCTCAAGATGAAAGTTAGATATGTAAGTTACATTTCTTTGCATTTCACTTTCCTGTTGCCATAACTGCAAACAATCATCATGTTTAACTCGTTGTTTCCAGGATTTTATGAGACTGATCCTTTGCCTTAAATTATGCAACACCTCTAAGTCAAAACTACCTATCCCGGGAAATGGTGCCTTATCCCCCGCAGTCATTCGTGTCCATTCATCACAAAAGGTCTCAGTGTGGGGACCATATTTCCCCCACATTACTAACCGAGCAGACCCTCGGGGTCTGCAAGCCTCTGGAGTCTGAATCCTGACCTCCGACCGTCTCTGTGTTGTGCACTTGGCTGCCATTGTGGACCTTTTTAACACAGAAAAACTTCCTAAAATGCACCAAACACAGAACTTCGTTGGAAATCCTTAAAGCTCTTCCACTGAACTTCTTCTGCTCCGGGTATCCCCGTTCCGCCTTCTAGCAGACACGTGTAGCCGTTGCAGGCCCTATCTCTAGAGATTTTCCTGAGAAAATTCCCTTCCTTTTTCTTTACACAAATCACGCTTGCATGTGCTCCCTACAACACGTATGAGGGCAAGATTTACGCATGGATATACGACCTCATATCACGTTGCGTTATTGGTCACACATACAACCGTGCGGTCCAATCGTACCACTTATAGACACTTGTTGCCCATAAATGGTAGGATCATTGGAGTCTCCCTACTGTGCTCCAAAACAGCCAGAGCATAATACAACGAACTTTATCACACTCTGTTGCACGTTTTCACTCAGATCGTGCTCATCACGTTCCACATAGATCACACAGATCACAAAGTCCACAAAGCGGAATTCAATACCGTTTTATCACATAGATCACAAAGTCCACAAAGCGGGATTCAATACACTCATACCGTTTTCAACCCACTATCATTCTTATAGTTTTCTGATCAGAAAAATCATTTCCCGTAGTCTGATAGCTCTCCCCAGAGGCGTTACAGTAAAGTAAGGTATTTAAACTAAATTTTGGAAACTGAACAAATGTGTGCTATTGTCTTGTGGCTTCTGTATCGCCTTACTATAAGCGATATTTCACTATATAAACGCTTACCAAACACCACACAGTATCTTCTATGCTGTGTGCTTGTTTTTTCTCAGCACGTTATCAATGCAAATGGCAAACAGGAAGGTGAGATGTGAAACTTACACAGATGAAAATGCAATTCTAAATTTAATCTAATAACATACATTGATGTAAGCACACGCATATGAAATTACATATAAGTACCAATCACTATTACTTATGATTGACTATGATATAGATTAAATAAATGCATAAAAAAAAACTCATTAAATGATGATTTCTTTTTAACAGTGGATGGCTGATTGTTTCCTGAGTCAACTGAAAACCAGCCGCTCAGAAAAAAAAATAAAAAATTTGACCTTCCCAAAATGGCCGCTGCTCCTCCCCCTTCCACCTCCATGAGGGTCACACAAAATGGTGGACAGACCATGCGGCCTCTTGTCACAAAGAAAGTCATCATTCAAAACTCCTAAAGTTATTCTAGGCCTGAGTGTGTAGTTGGCACCAAATTGAAATAAAAACCAGATTTTCAAAGACAATAGCGTACTGTTCTTACCTCCGGTCCCGGATTCCCTCAGCACCCTTTACTAAGCGAAACAGACGCTTATCCAATCAGCACTGCAAGGAATATGATCCCGCCCTTTGCTGATGGATAATGTCTGCTGATATTACCTAGCAGAGATATGTGAAGGATAGGACGAGTCCCCCAATTGACAATGCTAAATACTTTTGTCGTATAAACAACCCTTTATGAAGTCTAAGAACACTGTACGCTGTTTACTTAAGAAGTACCGTACGGGTACGCTGGTTGCGTAACGATCGCTCAGCCGTAGGCGAGACGCTCAAGCGTCACGTTCGCTCACGGCCCAGTGATCACAGGACACGTTATTGGCTGTTGACTAACGTAATGATTCGCTATGGCGTAGCAGACGCTCGAGACCACGAGGAGATCACCAGCAGCGCAGACGCTCACAACGCTATACCTTTATGTCTAAACCTTTTAACAATGAAATACACAGAATACCTTAATGTGAATACAGGGTGTAAGTGCAACCTTGTGTAACCTGACTAACTACAAAGCTGCTTGAGCGTCACCGACGCTCAAGTGAACACTTAACACTATAGGAAATACACAGATACTGGTTTAGGGTCCAAAGCCTATTAACTGTATTATATCTAATATACTTGTAAAAGAGAATCACAGTACAAATGATACACTACAATATAACAGAGACTACCTAACCAGATAACTACACAAGAAATACAATACAATACAATTACTATTTATGGGAAAATGGAAGGGGAAGAGAAGAAGAGAGAGATAGAGAGAAATGGCTCATGATAACATTAAATAAGAGACAACATGGTTGCAGATAAAACTACACATGTGAGAGACAATCGCTGCGCAGTTAGTCAATGCTGAATACAGCATGGGATGGAAGCTAGACTCCATTTTGAGAAACCTCCACTTGATTCCAAAGACCACACCACATGGCTGAAAGGGGGAGGGGAAGACATCCAGCAGCAGCCATTTTAGATTTGCAGGTCCAAACACATGGCACTCTATACTAAACCACAATCACATAGCAGAAAACACAAGACTCCATTTTCTTCCAAAATGTCCAAGCCTCAAAACAATGCATATGTTCTGATTTTACAATTCCAAACCATCTAAAACACCTTTCACAATGTAATCCAACTTCCTAGAACCATCTCATAATTTCACATCCTAAACAACTTCAGTATCTCACTAACCAGAGCATATTCATCACAAGACCAGATCACAATGTAATTAACACAAACGTAACTGCATGGTGGTATTTATGATTAACAGGATATATATATTATAACTAACCAGCACAATCTATCTTAAATCTCCATAGGCAAACAAATACCACAAATACTATGCTACAGATTGTATACTGTTCCAATTCATCACGGACTTCACAGAGTATCCACAAACACCCAACAATCACACAACCAAGTTACAATATCCTATTTAAACCAGAAAGCAATCTATCTGTTTCCTTATCTAGCCATGTGAGGTTCAATACTTAGCCTTTAGTTTGGAGGATGTCCTGGGGATTCAGCCGCCATGCTGCTGGGTGCTAGGTAGCTGTGTGTGTGTGTGAGTGTAGCTACATTACATCTGTTCTCTGAGGCCACACCTGACCACTACCTTCCTGTTTGACCAGTACCTGGGGGAGGGGTCTTTCTTTCTCCTTTGTATTGAGTCACCATTCTCTTTGTATATGCTAATCAGGTTCAGCCCTGAAAACTTAGTAAAAGGTTGTCTTGAGCATCCATTGTTCTAACAATATGATCTTAGCTTTTATACATATAATCATATCTATCCGCTGCAATGTCCCACAACAACACAACAGGCCTCAAACTAACCCACACCTCATTCTGCTTGCTTCAATACCAAACATGATGTGTTTATCTGGTTCGGTTCGAATGATACACATCCATGACATTAATTCATCAGCCAATTCTAAATCTCCATTATGTCTGGTGTTTGCTGTGCTCGCTGCGCATATTTGCAAGTATAGCGACTTATATGTGTGCAGTTTATATGGTCTCTCTATGTAATATTTTTGACTTTGACACAGCACATGACGCAAAGAAGAAAAAAAAGAGGCGCAATGAGGTAGCTGTGTGAGTAAGCTAAGCGACCCTAGTGGCCGACACAAACACCTGGCCCATCTAGGAGTGGCACTGCAGTGTCACGCAGGATGGCCCTTCAAAAAAATACTCCCCAAACAGCACATGACGCAAAGAAAAATGAAAGAAAAAAGAGGTGCAAGATGGAATTGTCCTTGGCCCTCCCACCCACCCTTATGTTGTATAAACAGGACATGCACACTTTAACCAACCCATCATTTCAGTGACAGGGTCTGCCACATGACTGTGACTGAAATGACGGGTTGGTTTGGACCCCCACCAAAAAAGAAGCAATTAATCTCTCCTTGCACAAACTGGCTCTACAGAGGCAAGATGTCCACCTCATCATCATCCTCCGATATATCACCGTGTACATCCTCCTCCTCACAGATTATCAATTCGTCCCCACTGGAATCCACCATCTCAGCTCCCTGTGTACTACTTTGTGGAGGCAATTGCTGCTGGTCAATGTCTCCACGGAGGAATTGATTATAATTCATTTTAATGAACATCATCTTCTCCACATTTTCTGGATGTAACCTCGTACGCCGATTGCTGACAAGGTGAGCGGCGGCACTAAACACTCTTTCGGAGTACACACTTGTGGGAGGGCAACTTAGGTAGAATAAAGCCAGTTTGTGCAAGGGCCTCCAAATTGCCTCTTTTTCCTGCCAGTATAAGTACGGACTGTCTGATGTGCCTACTTGGATGCGGTCACTCATATAATCCTCCACCATTCTTTCAATGGGGAGAGAATCATATGCAGTGACAGTAGACGACATGTCCGTAATCGTTGTCAGGTCCTTCAGTCCGGACCAGATGTCAGCATCAGCAGTCGCTCCAGACTGCCCTGCATCACCACCAGCGGGTGGGCTCGGAATTCTGAGCCTTTTCCTCGCACCCCCAGTTGCGGGAGAATGTGAAGGAGGAGATGTTGACAGGTCGCGTTCCGCTTGACTTGACAATTTTGTCACCAGCAGTTCTTTGAACCCCAGCAGACTTGTGTCTGCCGGAAAGAGAGATCCAAGGTAGGTTTTAAATCTAGGATCGAGCACGGTGGCCAAAATGTAATGCTCTGATTTCAACAGATTGACCACCCGTGAATCCTTGTTAAGCGAATTAAGGGCTCCATCCACAAGTCCCACATGCCTAGCGGAATCGCTCTGTGTTAGCTCCTCCTTCAATGTCTCCAGCTTCTTCTGCAAAAGCCTGATGAGGGGAATGACCTGACTCAGGCTGGCAGTGTCTGAACTGACTTCACGTGTGGCAAGTTCAAAAGGTTGCAGAACCTTGCACAACGTTGAAATCATTCTCCACTGCGCTTGAGACAGGTGCATTCCACCTCCTATATCGTGCTCAGTTGTATAGGCTTGAATGGCCTTTTGCTGCTCCTCCAACCTCTGAAGCATATAGAGGGTTGAATTCCACCTCGTTACCACTTCTTGCTTCAGATGATGGCAGGGCAGGTTCAGGCGTTTTTGGTGGTGCTCCAGTCTTCTGTACGTGGTGCCTGTACGCCGAAAGTGTCCCGCAATTCTTCTGGCCACCGACAGCATCTCTTGCACGCCCCTCTCGTTTTTTAAATAATTCTGCACCACCAAATTCAAGGTATGTGCAAAACATGGGACGTGCTGGAATTTGCCCATATTTAATGCACACACAATATTGCTGGCGTTGTCCGATGCCACAAATCCACAGGAGAGTCCAATTGGGGTAAGCCATTCTGCGATGATCTTCCTCAGTTGCCGTAAGAGGTTTTTAGCTGTGTGCGCATTCTGGAAAGCGGTGATACAAAGCGTAGCCTGCCTAGGAAAGAGTTGGCGTTTGCGAGATGCTGCTACTGGTGTCGCCGCTGCTGTTCTTGCGGCGGGAGTCCATACATCTACCCAGTGGGCTGTCACAGTCATATAGTCCTGAGCCTTCCCTGCTCCACTTGTCCACATGTCCGTGGTTAAGTGGACATTGGGTACAACTGCATTTTTTAGGACACTGGTGAGTCTTTTTCTGAGGTCTGTGTACATTTTCGGTATCGCCTGCCTAGAGAAATGGAACCTAGATGGTATTTGGTACCGGGGACACAGTACCTCCAACAAGTCTCTAGTTGCCTCTGCAGTAATGATGGATACCGGAACCACGTTTCTCACCGCCCAGGATGCCAAGGCCTCAGTTATCCGCTTTGCAGCAGGATGACTGCTGTGATATTTCATCTTCCTCGCAAAGGACTGTTGGACAGTCAATTGCTTGGTGGAAGTAGTAAAAGTGGGCTTACGACTTCCCCTCTGGGATGACCATCGACTCCCAGCAGCAACAACAGCAGCGCCAGCAGCAGTAGGCGTTACACGCAAGGATGCATCGGAGGAATCCCAGGCAGGAGAGGACTCGTCATAATTGCCAGTGACATGGCCTGCAGGACTATTGGCATTCCTGGGGAAGGAGGAAATTGACACTGAGGGAGTTGGTGGGGTGGTTTGCGTGAGCTTGGTTACAAAAGGAAGGGATTTACTGGTCAGTGGACTGCTTCCGCTGTCGCCCAAAGTTTTTGAACTTGTCACTGACTTATGATGAATGCGCTGCAGGTGACGTATAAGGGAGGATGTTCCGAGGTGGTTAACGTCCTTACCCCTACTTATTACAGCTTGACAAAGGCAACACACGGCTTGACAAATGTTGTCCGCATTTCTGTTGAAATACTTCCACACCGAAGAGCTGATTTTTTTGGTATTTTCACCAGGCATGTCAATGGCCATATTCCTCCCACGGACAACAGGTGTCTCCCCGGGTGCCTGACTTAAACAAACCACCTCACCATCAGAATCCTCCTTGACAATTTCCTCCCCAGCGCCAGCAACACCCATATCCTCCTCATCCTGGTGTACTTCAACACTGACATCTTCAATCTGACTATCAGGAACTGGACTGCGGGTGCTCCTTCCAGCACTTGCAGGGGGCGTGCAAATGGTGGAAGGCGCATGCTCTTCACGTCCAGTGTTGGGAAGGTCAGGCATCGCAACCGACACAATTGGACTCTCCTTGTGGATTTGGGATTTCGAAGAACGCACAGTTCTTTGCTGTGCTTTTGCCAGCTTGAGTCTTTTCATTTTTCTAGCGAGAGGCTGAGTGCTTCCATCCTCATGTGAAGCTGAACCACTAGCCATGAACATAGGCCAGGGCCTCAGCCGTTCCTTGCCACTCCGTGTGGTAAATGGCATATTGGCAAGTTTACGCTTCTCCTCCGACAATTTTATTTTAGATTTTTGAGTCCTTTTTTTACTGATATTTGGTGTTTTGGATTTTACATGCTCTGTACTATGACATTGGGCATCGGCCTTGGCAGACGACGTTGATGGAATTTCATCGTCTCGGCCATGACTAGTGGCAGCAGCTTCAGCACGAGGTGGAAGTGGATCTTGATCTTTCCCTATTTTTGGAACCTCAACATTTTTGTTCTCCATATTTTAATAGGCACAACTAAAAGGCACCTCAGGTAAACAATGGAGATGGATGGATACTAGTATACTTATGGATGACGAGCGACTGCCGACACAGAGGTAGCTACAGCCGTGGACTACCGTACTGTGTCTGCTGCTAATATAGACTGGATGATAATGAGATAAAATTAAAATATATATATATATCACACTAGTACTGCAGCCGGACAGGTATATATTATGTAATGACGGACCTGCTGGACACTGTCTGTCAGCACTGCAGACTCCTAAAGTAAGCTACTAGTATCAAGAAGATAGAAAAAAAAAAAAACCACGGGTAGGTGGTATACAATTATGGATGGACGAGCGACTGCCGACACAGAGGTAGCTACAGCCGTGGACTACCGTACTGTGTCTGCTGCTAATATAGACTGGATGATAATGAGATAAAATTAAAATATATATATCACACTAGTACTGCAGCCGGACAGGTATATATTATGTAATGACGGACCTGCTGGACACTGTCTGTCAGCACTGCAGACTCCTAAAGTAAGCTACTAGTATCAAGAAGATAGAAAAAAAAAAAACCACGGGTAGGTGGTATACAATTATGGATGGACGAGCGACTGCCGACACAGAGGTAGCTACAGCCGTGGACTACCGAACTGTCTGCTGCTAATATAGACTGGATGATAATGAGATAAAATTAAAATATATATATATATATATCACACTAGTACTGCAGCCGGACAGGTATATATTATTTAATGACGGACCTGCTGGACACTGTCTGTCAGCACTGCAGACTCCTAAAGTAAGCTACTAGTATCAAGAAGATAGAAAAAAAAAAAACCACGGGTAGGTGGTATACAATTATGGATGGACGAGCGACTGCCGACACAGAGGTAGCTACAGCCGTGGACTACCGTACTGTGTCTGCTGCTAATATAGACTGGATGATAATGAGATAAAATTAAAATATATATATATATATCACGCTAGTACTGCAGCCGGACAGGTATATATTATGTAATGACGGACCTGCTGGACACTGTCTGCAGAATGCGTTTATAAAAACACCACACGACGAGTGTTTAACTTTTTCAGGCAGACAATCACAATATACTGGTGGTCAGCAGACAATCACAATATACTGGTGGTCAGTGGTCACTGGTCAGTCACACTGGCAGTGGCACTCTGGCAGCAAAAGTGTGCACTGTACTTAAAATATGTACTCCTGCTATAACTGCTCCCCAGTCTCCCCCACAATTAAGCTGTGTGAGCAGTGAGCACTCAGCACAGTCAGATAATGATATACAGTATTACATATGATGCAGCACACTGGGCTGAGCACAGATATGGTATGTGACTGTGTCACACTGTGTATCGTTTTTTTTCAGGCAGAGAACGGATTAATTAAACTGGTGGTGGTCACTGGTCACTGGTCACACTATCAGCAAGTAGTACTCCGTCCTAAGCAGACAATCACAATATACTGGTGGTCAGTGTGGTCACTGGTCAGTCACACTGGCAGTGTGGCACTCTGGCAGCAAAAGTGTGCACTGTACTTAAAATATATTATTTATGTACTCCTGCTCTAACTGCTCCCCAGTCTCCCCCACAATTAAGCTGTGTGAGCAGTGAGCACTCAGCACAGTCAGATATACAGTATTACATATGATGATGCAGCACACTGAGGCTTAGCACAGATATGGTATGTGACTGTGTCACACTGTGTATCGTTTTTTTTCAGGTAGAGAACGGATTAATTAAACTGGTGGTCAATGGTCACTGGTCACACTATCAGCAAGTAGTAGTACTCCAGTCCTAATATGCTCCCCAAAATTAGTAAATAGTGTCTCTAACTCTCTACTCTCTTCTCTATAAACGGAGAGGACGCCAGCCACGTCCTCTCCCTATCAATCTCAATGTACGTGTGAAAATGGCGGCGACGCGCGGCTCCTTATATAGAATCCGAGTCTCGCGATAGAATCCGAGCCTCGCGAGAATCCGACAGCGGGATGATGACGTTCGGGCGCGCTCGGGTTAACCGAGCAAGGCGGGAAGATCCGAGTCTGCCTTGGACCCGTGTAAAAAGGCTGAAGTTCGGGGGGGTTCGGATTCCGAGGAACCGAACCCGCTCATCTCTAGAATCTGATTCTGTCATCATTCAATGCCCTCGAGAGATTGCCCAGACAAGGCATTCAGGGGGTAATTCAGAGTTGATCGCAGTAGCAAATTAGCTGTTGGGCAAAACCATGTGCACTGCAGGTGTGACAAATATAACATTGACAGAGAGAGTTAGATTTGGGTGGGTTATTTTTGTTTCTGTGCAGAGTAAATAATACTGGCTGCTTTATTTTTACACTGCAATTTAGATTTCAGTTTGAACACACCCCATCCAAATCTAAAGGGGGGTACTCACGGAGCGATATTCTAAGCAATCTGACTAGATTGCTTAGAATTTAAGCATTATCGCTCCGTGTGTACCACCTACAGCGATAGCCATGTGCAGCCCCGCGCATCGCTATCGCTGGTGCTAGATTGGCCTGCATGCAGGCCAATCTAGCCGGTCGCTCACTTCACCTGCTGGATGAAATGAGCTGCCCCCCGTCTCTCCCCGCATGCTCAGCACAGATCGCGCTGTGCTGAGTGGCGGGAGAGATGTGTGCTGAGCGGTTCGCACAGCACACATCTCTCCCACATCGGCCCGTCTATATGGGCCTTAACTCTCTCTGCACATGTTATATCTGCCACCCCTGCAGTGCACATGGGCCCTCATTCTGAGTTAATCGGTCGCAAGGCGAATTTAGCAGAGTTACACACGCTAAGCCGCCGCCTACTGGGAGTGAATCTTAGCTTCTTAAAATTGCGACCGATGTATTCGCAATATTGCGATTACTAACTACTTAGCAGTTTCAGAGTAGCTCCAGACTTACTCTGCCTGTGCGATCATTTCAGTGCTTGTCGTTCCTGGTTGACGTCATAAACACACCCAGCGTTCGCCCAGGCACTCCCACCGTTTCCCCGGCCACTCCTGCGTTTTTTTCGGAAACTGTAGCGTTTTCATCCACACGCCTCTGAAACGCCGTGTTTCCGCCCAGTAACACCCATTTCCTGTCAATCACATTACGATCGCCGGAGCGATGAAAAAGCCGTGAGTAAAAATACTTTCTTCATAGTAAAGTTACTTGGCGCAGTCGCAGTGCGAACATTGCGCATGCGTACTAAGCGGATTTTCACTGCGATGCGATGAAAAATACCGAGCGAACAACTCGGAATGAGGGCCATGGTTTTGCCCAACTGCTAACAAATTTGCTGCTGCGATCAACTCTGAATTAGGCCCTCAGGACAGGACTCGTTAAATGACTCCCCAAAGATTTGCCAAAAAATGAGAGGTGTAAGCTGATTATCCTTTCATGAAGTCCACAGAATAGACTGTAACAGCCCTCTGGGAAGAATGAAATCTATGGATCACTTTCTGCTGGAATGTCCCTTTAACATACGAGTATTTAAAAATGTTTCCAGCCCCTTCGTTATCTCTTTCTAATCTAGTTTAATTATTTAACAAGAATAATTGTGAGCAAAATGTTTTTGTTTTTTTCAGGTGGCTCGGGTACTTTTCACCACTAAGTATCATATTTATATGGCACATGGGGGGTCATTCCGATTTGATCGCTAGCTGAATTTGTTCGCAGCGCAGCGATCAGGCTAAAAATCGGCAGTTCTGCGCATGCGTATGCGGCGCAATGCGCACGCGCGACGTACGGGCACAACGAACAATGTAGTTTTGCACAGGGTCTAGCGATGCATTTCAGTCGCACCGCTTGCCGCAGAGTGATTGACATGAAGTGGGCGTTTCTGGGTGGCAACTGACCATTTTCAGGGAGTGTGCGGAAAAACGCAGGCGTGCCATGAAAAACGCAGGCGTGGCTGGGCGAACGCTGGGCGGGTTTGTGACGAATTTTGTAGCCGCTCTGCAATACAGCCGTTCGCACTTCTAAGCTAAAATACGCTCCCAGTGGGCGGCGGCATAGTGTTTGCACGGCTGCTAAAAACTGCTAGCGAGCGATCAACTCGGAATGACCCCCATTGTTGTCTGCATTTCCAAGAAAACTCCCAACTTCTAAGAGTAAAGAAGGACATATAAGCTCATGTATATTTGCAATAGGGAGCTGCAAACCCGAGTAACTCTGGGCCAGATTCATGTTTGTATGCAAATGCAATTGCTATTTTCTAGGCTACCTAATTACTAATGTTAGCAAGTGAAGCTGTCGCCCAGAAATTAGGTAAGTTCAGACCTACTCAGAAACTGCACAAACTATTTTTGTAGTGTTAACAGCACAGGCATTCGCACCAGGGGCGTAGGGAGGGCGGTTCCTGTGGAGCGCACGCTCCAGGCGCTGGAAACTTCAGAGGGCACCTTGCAGCGGCGCCGGCAGCATAAGCAGGCCCGGCGTTACCCGCTCGGCAAGGTCTGGAAAGCAGGGGGGTGCTGGGCTTGAGAGGGGCGCCGCTCTCCCTCCCTGCTCTGCAACCTGCTGATGCTCAGCGCCTGTCACACTGTAAAGGGCTGCGGTGCCGAGCCACAGCATGAACAACAGAGGCGGCTCTTAATTTCCTCCTGTGTCAGGGCCCTCCCCCCATCCTACTTACTCACCGCTGCACTAGTCATGTAAGACAGGCAGCAGCAGCAGTATCGCCCACCTCTCTTCCCTTCTCTCTGTGACTTCAAACACAGCACAGCAGTCTTCAGCACCGCCCCCTCTCTCCCCTCCCTGTCCGTCAGAGCAGCCCTGAGACGAGGAGCAGCACTGCCAGCCAGCCACACGAGGATCGGAGGCTGAGGTTAGTCAGTTCTGCTGCAGCTAAACAAAAGGGGGTGGGGGGAGAAACTGTCCTATTAATGTGTGCTGGGGGGGAGGGGGGTCCTACAGGGGCGTAAGTTATTATAAGACGCCCGGAGGTGAAAAAGTTTAGATTGCCCCCCCCCGCGGCCCAGTCCAGGTATACACTCACAGCCACATATACACGCATACACGCACTCACATATATACAAATACACACCCAACCACATATACACACACACATTATACCACTTATACACACATAGCCACATATTTATATACACACACATAGCCACATATCTGCATACTCACAGTCACATACACATGTAATATCACTAGAAAGTGGGTTCGTACCTGAAAGTTCTGTCGTTTTCGTGGTCAGCCGTATCCACTCTTCAACGATGTCGAGGCCAGCGACTATTCTTCCCGTCACCTGTGAGGCTGGGGCAGAAGGACCAGGAGGACCCCGGAAGGACAACCCAAACACAATATACTCAAAGACCACTACACATGGAGGCGGTGACAACCATTTATTGCACTGAAATATCAGTCACCGCTATAACTCAATTCTCATTTGGATCAATTGCATAGGTTGAACATCCACACAATACCCTGCTTCTTTCCCTGTCTATAACAGTGTTCACAGTTTAGATTTCTCAAAAGTATAACTATGACTGGATCAAACAATCAAATATTTCACATGCAAGAACAATCATTTGGAGGGTAACGTTATCTTAGGGTAAGGAATGTCCTGGCAGTAATGTGGGAGCACCTCCTAAACTGTTCACATATTGGCGCTGTATGCCGGGCACTAATGTTCAGTTCCTGCGCCACAGTGGGCGTTTGCGGTCAGCGTCTTTTTTAACAGAACACTTGTATCCTAACGGTGGACTCCTGGGCAGACGTCGGTGGACTAAAGGTAAGTATCTGTAGGAAGGTGTGCAGATCGGACTGCTTGTAGTACAACACAGTAATAATGGTCAACGGTATTAACCGTGTTTGTATTCCACAACAAGAGTAAGGCAGGGGAAATCAAGTTGCTTCGGGTGTAGTGCCCTATGGGTGGAACCCTGATATCATGGCCACGGGGTGCTTGTCTCAATGTGAGAGGCTCCCGCTGTCCGCCTCTAAAGCTCTGGCGGCAGTCTCTTCTATATGTTGCTGGTTAACTGGTGGGATATGGGTTGGAGCGGCCTGGCTTGTAGAATGGTGAGGGGAAAGTACTATTATGTCACAAATTCGGGGGCTGTGGATAAAGGTACCTGTGTGTGTTGCTGGCTCCTGCCAGTCAGATCACTCTGCGGGTCTCCATCCGGTCCTGTGGCTCCATTATCTGCCCGCAGTGTAGTGAACGGGCAACTCCAGCCGCCCCCCTGGTTCCTGCGTCCGCCTCTCTGCTCTGTGCGGCGGCTGGTGGCTCTGCTCGCAGGCGTACGGTGACGGCTGTCCCACCCGCAGCTCTCCCTCCCTGGCGCTCCCCACAACGGCTCTCTTCTCCTGCGCGCACTCAGCGCGTCCCTCCGCTGCCGCTGATCCCCGCAGCGTCTCGTCTCCCAGCCACCACTGGACACAGCCGCTTCCCTTCCTCAGCGCGGCGGCTCTTCTCTCCCTCGCTGGTCCCGCTGCACCCTCCTATATCCCTCGGTTTCTCCTCCTCCTTTTTCTTCCCGTGCCCTCCGTCTTCCAATCCCCATCCCCAGGGCTTCCCGCTCTCCAGGATCCGGGCTGTTGCTAGGCAACCGGAGAGGGGACTTTTTTAACACTGTCAGCGCCTGCCCAGCTGACAGAACTCCCCGGGCAGCGCTGGCTGCGGTTAAGGCCATGATGGGGTTAGTAGTGGTATCACAAACGTGGGTACCACACACATCTATACAAATACACACACACACACACACACACACACACAGCCACATTGACAAACACACTGTCTCCCACCCTGACACTTTCCTCCATCAGATACCTCTTCTTACCTGCCTCAGTGTCAGCATGCAGGAGCTGGGCAGCGGCGTTGTGCGGCAGGAGCTGAAGCCGGGAAGCTGTGCTGTGGTTTTGCAGGAGCCGAAGCCGGGTAGCGGCACTGTGGGGCGGGAGCCGGCCAGCCGTGATCAGGCTGAAGCCGGAGCTGGGCAGGTGCGCTATCGGGGGCGGGAGCTGAAGAGACACAGTATCATCATCCTGGAGCCGGGCAGCCGCACTTCTCAGGGGGCGGGAGCCGGGGTGTCATTCGTGAGACGGGAGCCACAGCCGGACAACCACACTGTCGGAGGCAATGGAGAAGGTGCCCCCTTCATTGCTGGAGCTTGGCGGCATCCGACTCCATTGCATCCCAGACTTCCGCCACTGGGGTCCTATTAGTGTATGCTGGGGGGAGGGGTGTCCTATTAATATGTGCTGGGGGGAAGGGTGTCCTATTAGTGTGTGCTTTGGGGAGGGATGTCCTATTAATGTGTGCTGGGGGGAGGGGTGTCCTATTAATGTGTGCTGGGGGGAGGGGTGTCCTTTTAATATGTGCTGGGGGGAGGGGTGTCCTATTAATGTGTGCTGGGGTGTCCTATTAATATGTGCTGGGGGAGGGGTGTCCTATTAATGTGTGCTAGGGGGAGAGGTGTCCTATTAATGTGTGTAGGGGAGGGGGTTCAATTTTTTGTGTGAGGGGATGAGGCATACTTACCTACTTTTGAAAAAGCATTTCAGGGAGATTGTGAAAGTAACACCTATAAGCGCTGACGTGTGCTGCTACATCTGAGAGGCGTGTCATGAAAATAACTTGCATCCAAATGTAAATGAGCCCCAAAGTTATTAAGATCTACTTGTTGAAGAAAAGGCAGTGATATTTTTCAGGATTTGTTTGTGTATTGTGTTTTACAAGAAGTCTCATATACTGTAAGTGGCCATGAGAAACCTTATTTAAAATGCATGTAGCCATAGGGATCATTTGTGCCCTATAACCAATGCAGGGAAATGGCACTGATGATCCCATTTGAATGTATGTATCTCTGATTTCTATTTCCCCCAAAGAATGTAACAGCTGTGTAATGGGGATAAGGTGCAATCAGGGAGATTACTGGTCCATTCAGGGAGTGAGGGAGTTTGCTGCTACTTCAGGGAGTCTCCTGCAGAATGAGGGAGGGTAGGCAACTATGGGATGAGGATGCCGGGTAGCGGCGATGTAGTGAGTGGGGTGCAGGGTAGCAGTGGTAGTGTCATGTGTGCAGTGTGGGGGATGCAGGGTAGCGGCGATGTAGTGTGTGGGGAGTGTAGTTCAGGGTAGAAGCAGCAGAGTAGTATGCGTGGAAGAGGGGCGAGGGTAGTATGTACCTGTCCTGTGTCTGGACGTCCCTGGAAGATCTCTCTGTGACACTGGAGGAGAAAAAGAGAACCGGAGGAGAGTAATTAAAGACTAATTAAGCTAATTGGAAAATTCCAATTGCCTAATTAGTCATTAGGGGGAGGGGGGGGGGGTGCCACAGCAGTACAGAGCAATTCTGACCAATCTTCCTAAAGATATCGATTTTAGGAAAATCTGGTCGTGATCTGGGGCTGGGAGGAAAAAAGAAAAAAAACCTGCACCCAATTGAATAACAAAAATTTGTGTGTATATCGGGGGGCGGGGTGGGGGGGGGGGGGTCGCCGTGGCACGAGCTTGCTCCGGGAGCCATGGCCCCACGCTACACCTCTGGTTCGCACACTTGCAAAGCTGAAATACACTCCCCAGTGGGTGTCGACTATGTGTTTGCACGGCTACAGAAAGTAGCTAGCGAGCGATCAACTCGGAATGACCCCCTATGCTAGGATAGGATAATGGGGGTAATTCAGATCTGATCGCTGGGCTGCGATTTTTGCTGCCCTGCGTTCAGATAGTCGCTACCTACAGGGAAAGTGTATTTTCGCTGTGCAAGTGTGCGATCACATATGTTGCAGAGCTGCACAAACGTCTCTGCGCAGCCCAGAACTTATCCTTCCCGTGTGATTGTTTCCTGCTGATCGGGGCCGGAACTGACGTCAGACAACCTCCCTGAAAACGACTGAGCCCGTCTGCGTTTTTCCAGACACTCCTGGAAAACAGTCAGCTGCCACCCACAAACGGCCTCTTTCTGTCAATCTCCTTGCAAACGCCTGTGCATTCGGATTTTTCACACCATCCCGTCGCAGGGCGCCGATGCCCGTTGCAGCTGTGCGATGCGCCGGCGCGGTGCATACGCATGCGCAATTTGGATCTGATCTCCTGCTGTGCGAGAACACACAACAGCGATCAGATCTGAATTACCCTCAATGGTGCATGCAGTAGGGTAGGTACAGAGCACATGAGATTACTTCTTGGCCTTTTCCATGATGTCTTTCTGTACACTAGAGAAACTGCAAAATGTATGCATAGTGCTGCAAGTCTAGTGCATTTATGATGTACATGGTACTTAACCCCATTGATGTTTTCTCATTCTAAAACAAATGGATCTACTGTAGGTTCTTCTAATATAAACTTTTTGCGTCCTTGAGAAAGCCTACTTGCCTCCTTGGGCCCCTGATGAGGCTGTTTTATGACGCTTCAGCTTTGTGCAACGTTGGCTGCACTGTGACTTGTAGGCATTGATACATTATTAGTTAAACCTGTAAATGCCTATGGCTGTCTATGTTTAGTGTAATCTTGAGATATGTTTATACCCCCCGGGCACTATATGGGTTATAAGTGCATCAACACCCCCTGCTCCTGTTCCACTCTTTCTGTGAGATGTTATCAAACAATCCTTCTCATCTACTATTGCATTCAGATCACGGGGACAGGCATTCAACAGAGTCTTGCCCCTGGTGCTAATAATATAGATCATAGTAATAGTTGAGGAATGCTCTGAATTTCGGCAGGTCCCAGCTTGCCTGTGTTGTAGTGGGGCACATAGAACTTACATACCGATACTGATCACTCACGTCCAGGCGTTTCTTCCTCATACTATGAGAGAGCAGTGGGAGATAGGGAGCGGTAACCTACGCCAAAGTCAGTCATGTGCATATAAATCTATAAGGAAATAGCATGCTATAATTCATGTGTGTTACCAATGGCAGATGTTGGACTTAAAAATAAAAGGCACATTCTGGCTAGACTTAATTGAACTTGTATAAAAGTAATTAGTACTAGATTGGTCAACGGCCTAAACAACTCATAGGTGCCTGCTCTCTAGGACCATTGACAATGCTCCCAGACTCCCATGGGGTAGGCAGTTCTCCCAGAAGCCCACTCACTGGCCTGCAAAGTGGGCAGGGTCCTGTCATAGGAGAAGATGTATGCTTCTAAAAGAGGTCAAGTTTAGAAATTGCCCATAGCAACCAATCAGCTTATAGCTACAATTTATCTAATAGATTCTATAAAATGATAGATTAAAGCAGATTGGTTCCTATAGGCAACTTCTTCATCTGTAGAACTTTTGATACAACTCCTCCGTCCATACTGAGGCAAATCTTTGCCACTTGGGTTATCGGTCGCACGATAATGCGATTTGAGGTTATTATATTTTGCCCCACCCACTTGATGATGTAACTTGCATCCTAAAGCTCTTTATTAGAGAAGAGCTCGAACTTTAGGGATCCGAGGGAATCCGAGCTCCGACTCAGGCTTTCCTGCCAGGTTCGGATTCCAAAATGAGGCAAAACGTTATCATTCTGGCATCAGCTCTTGCAGGTTTTGGATTCTATATAAGTCCCTGCAGTGGTGATTCGGGTGCAATTTCACACAGAACTGCTGGTAAACTGTGTGCTGACAATGTATGTGCTGAGCTGAACTGTCTGTCCAGTGCTCACTGAGCCGACCTATCTGTCCACTCCAGTGCTGAGCCAACCTACAGTATAACCCGGTATTGACCCAGTATATTGCCGGGTCGTCGTGGGTCGCTGTGCGGTGTGAAAGGTGTCCTTCCCGAATTCCCGGGTTGCCTAACCAGGTATTTCAACCCGGGAATAGCCCTTCTTTATTCCTGGGTTTTTACCGGGTCAGGTGCAGTGTGAACGCGTTGCCGGGTCGATGCCACCCGGTACCCATTCACAGTATAGGCAGAGGTGGCGAGGTGATGATATCACCTCCCAGCACCGCCTCTGCCCCCGATGTCGCCTCTGTCTTCACCCCCGATGACAACATGCCGGGTCGGGAAGCCAGTCTGAAAGGGTCCAATGGCGGGTTGCACCCGGGAGGGACCTGTTACCAATTTCCAGGTGCGACCCGGCATTGCGATGTGAAAGTGATATTAGCGTAATATTGGCCAAGCTAGATACAGTATAGACAGTTAAGCGAATCATTGTATTTTTTTTTTGGGGGGGGGGGTTATAGTGCAGGAACTCGGAAACATCTGTTGTCTAGATGTGTCACACTGGTGCTGCTGTATAACCCTAAGTGCCATACTGGAGCTGAGCATTAACCTTAGGTGCAACTGCACCATGATGTTGTATTTTTTTTGTCACTCCTTGCAGTGCAGCTGCAGCCCAGAGCACCATATATGGCAGCATTAAACCTTGGTGCACAGCACACTGGTGTGGTTTTTTTTTGCCACTTGCCGCTGTGCAGCCCAGAACAAATATAAAATATAATACAGGGGCAGCATTAACCCTTTTTTTTGGTGCACAGTTCATGCTGGTGCCACATAAAAATTATGCTGGTGCCACCCAAAGTTTTTGCTACATTCGTCATTTATGGAAAAAAATATATCTATACTTTTTTTACAATTTGTGTGTGCTGTAAGTGCTGTACCCCACTGTGTTCACATACATATAAGCACTGTGACACAGCAGGCGTACCACACTGCTTTCACATAAATATAAACACTGTGACTAAGAGTTGTCATTTGTGATAAATTTTTTAAAAATGTTGGTTTTTGTACTACTTGTGTGTGTTCATCAATCTGGATCATAATCAGTCCAGAGTAGAGCAGGAGCAGCAACCAAACACTAGCACTGCAACTGCTAACACCAGTCATGATGATATTAGTGCTTCAAAGTCATCTACTAAAGGCGATGCTCAAGGGCATACGGCATAAGTCAGGTCATCTGAAATAAAAAAAATAAAAAAATGATATTTTACACTGGTAAAGAAAATAACATCTCTAGTAAAGGGAAAATTTGCTGTAGAAAAACATGAACTTGCCAACATGCCATTCACCACATGCAGCATCAACTAAAATCTCAGGCCTTGACCTTTATTTATGAGTGGTGGTTCTGCAAATGTCAGTGAGGCATCTTCTTCTGCCTCTCAAGATGATGGAAAACCTACTCACTCAGAGTATAGAAGAATGTAAAAAAACTGAAAACTGGTAAATCAGTGCTGAAAAAAAATACTAAGGCAGTAAAACAAACTGCTCAGAAACATTGCAAATTCCTCAGGACAGTCTAAAGCTGGGTACACACTAGATGATATGTTGCCCTATACCACAGATCAGGGCAACATATTGGGTACATGTTCTAGTGTGCACCCATGATATGCGCACTCCTGTGGGTCGTAAGTGACTTCCTACTTTAGCACTGCAGCAGAAGACATGCTGCAGAATGCATGTCACGTGGCTCCACCCATCAGACCCCGGCATCGACAAGTGTGTATGCACTAGTTTCATGCCGGGTCCTGTCGGCTGCAATGTCAGCTGGGTACACATCATCTAATGTGTGCCCAGCTTTAGTGTGTCCATAAGTGCTATGTGTTAGAGATGTGCACTTGAAATTTTTCGGGTTTTGTGTTTTGGTTTTGGGTTCGGTTCCGCGGCCGTGTTTTGGGTTCGACCACGTTTTGGCAAAACCTCACCGAATTTTTTTTGTCGGATTCGGGTGTGTTTTGGATTCGGGTGTTTTTTTCAAAAAACACTAAAAAACAGCTTAAATCATAGAATTTGGGGGTCATTTTGACCCCAAAGTATTATTAACCTCAAAAACCATAATTTCCACTCATTTTCAGTCTATTCTGAATACCTCACACCTCACAATATTATTTTTAGTCCTAAAATTTGCACCGAGGTCGCTGGATGACTAAGCTAAGCGACCCTAGTGGCCGACACAAACACCTGGCCCATCTAGGAGTGGCACTGCAGTGTCACGCAGGATGGCCCTTCCAAAAAACACTCCCCAAACAGCACATGACGCAAAGAAAAAAAGAGGCGCAATGAGGTAGCTGTGTGAGTAAGATAAGCGACCCTAGTGGCCGACACAAACACCTGGCCCATCTAGGAGTGGCACTGCAGTGTCACGCAGGATGGCCCTTCCAAAAAACACTCCCCAAACAGCACATGACGCAAAGAAAAAAAGAGGCGCAATGAGGTAGCTGTGTGAGTAAGATAAGCGACCCTAGTGGCCGACACAAACACCTGGCCCATCTAGGAGTGGCACTGCAGTGTCACGCAGGATGGCCCTTCCAAAAAACACTCCCCAAACAGCACATGACGCAAAGAAAAAAAGAGGCGCAATGAGGTAGCTGTGTGAGTAAGATAAGCGACCCTAGTGGCCGACACAAACACCTGGCCCATCTAGGAGTGGCACTGCAGTGTCACGCAGGATGGCCCTTCCAAAAAACACTCCCCAAACAGCACATGACGCAAAGAAAAAAAGAGGCGCAATGAGGTAGCTGTGTGAGTAAGATAAGCGACCCTAGTGGCCGACACAAACACCTGGCCCATCTAGGAGTGGCACTGCAGTGTCACGCAGGATGGCCCTTCCAAAAAACACTCCCCAAACAGCACATGACGCAAAGAAAAAAAGAGGCGCAATGAGGTAGCTGTGTGAGTAAGATAAGCGACCCTAGTGGCCGACACAAACACCTGGCCCATCTAGGAGTGGCACTGCAGTGTCACGCAGGATGGCCCTTCCAAAAAACACTCCCCAAACAGCACATGACGCAAAGAAAAAAAGAGGCGCAATGAGGTAGCTGTGTGAGTAAGATAAGCGACCCTAGTGGCCGACACAAACACCTGGCCCATCTAGGAGTGGCACTGCAGTGTCACGCAGGATGGCCCTTCCAAAAAACACTCCCCAAACAGCACATGACTCAAAGAAGAAAAAAAGAAAAAAGAGGTGCAAGATGGAATTGTCCTTGGGCCCTCCCACCCACCCTTATGTTGTATTAACAGGACATGCACACTTTAACCAACCCATCATTTCAGTGACAGGGTCTGCCACACGACTGTGACTGAAATGACGGGTTGGTTTGGACCCCCACCAAAAAAGAAGCAATTAATCTCTCCTTGCACAAACTGGCTCTACAGAGGCAAGATGTCCACCTCATCATCATCCTCCGATATATCACCGTGTACATCCCCCTCCTCACAGATTATCAATTAGTCCCCACTGGAATCCACCATCTCAGCTCCCTGTGTACTTTGTGGAGGCAATTGCTGCTGGTCAATGTCTCCACGGAGGAATTGATTATAATTCATTTTAATGAACATCATCTTCTCCACATTTTCTGGAAGTAACCTCGTACGCCGATTGCTGACAAGGTGAGCGGCGGCACTAAACACTCTTTCGGAGTACACACTTGTGGGAGGGCAACTTAGGTAGAATAAAGCCAGTTTGTGCAAGGGCCTCCAAATTGCCTCTTTCTCTATCGTCCTAGTGGATGCTGGGGTTCCTGAAAGGACCATGGGGAATAGCGGCTCCGCAGGAGACAGGGCACAAAAGTAAAGCTTTCCGATCAGGTGGTGTGCACTGGCTCCTCCCCCTATGACCCTCCTCCAAGCCAGTTAGATTTTTGTGCCCGGCCGAGAAGGGTGCAATCTAGGTGGCTCTCCTAAAGAGCTGCTTAGAGAAAGTTTAGCTTAGGTTTTTTATTTTACAGTGAGTCCTGCTGGCAACAGGATCACTGCAACGAGGGACTTAGGGGAGAAGAAGTGAACTCACCTGCGTGCAGGATGGATTGGCTTCTTGGCTACTGGACATCAGCTCCAGAGGGACGATCACAGGTACAGCCTGGATGGTCACCGGAGCCTCGCCGCCGGCCCCCTTGCAGATGCTGAAACATGAAGAGGTCCATAATCGGCGGCAGAAGACTCCTCAGTCTTCTAAAGGTAGCGCACAGCACTGCAGCTGTGCGCCATTTTCCTCTCAGCACACTTCACACGGCAGTCACTGAGGGTGCAGGGCGCTGGGAGGGGAGCGCCCTGGGAGGCAAATGAAAACCTATTTGGCTAAAAAATACCTCACATATAGCCTCCGGGGCTATATGGAGATATTTAACCCCTGCCAGAATACACTAAAGAGCGGGAGACGAGCCCGCCGGAAAAGGGGCGGGGCCTATCTCCTCAGCACACAGCGCCATTTTCCTTACACAGCTCCGCTGGTCAGGACGGCTCCCAGGTCTCTCCCCTGCACTGCACTACAGAAACAGGGTAAAACAAGAGAGGGGGGGCAAAATAGTGGCAAAAATTATATTATAAAAGCAGCTATACAGGGAGCACTTATTATAAGGCTATCCCTGTCATATATAGCGCTTTTGGTGTGTGCTGGCAAACTCTCCCTCTGTCTCCCCAAAGGGCTAGTGGGGTCCTGTCTTCGTTAAGAGCATTCCCTGTGTGTCTGCTGTGTGTCGGTACGTGTGTGTCGACATGTATGAGGACGATATTGGTGTGGAGGCGGAGCAATTGCCTGTAATGGTGATGTCACTCTCTAGGGAGTCGACACCGGAATGGATGGCTTATTTAGGAAATTACGTGATAATGTCAACACGCTGCAAGGTCGGTTGACGACATGAGACGGCCGACAAACAATTAGTACCGGTCCAGACGTCTCAAAAACACCGTCAGGGGTTTTTAAAACGCCCGTTTACTTTAGTCGGTCGACACAGACACAGACAGGGACACTGAATCCAGTGTCGACGGTGAATAAACAAACGTATTCCTTATTAGGGCCACACGTTAAAGGCAATGAAGGAGGTGTTACATATTTCTGATACTACAAGTACCACAAAAGAGGGTATTATGTGGGATGTGAAAAAACTACCGTAGTTTTTCCTGAATCAGATAAATTAAATAAAGTGTGTGATGATGCGTGGGTTCCCCCCGATAGAAAATTATGGGCGGTATACCCTTTCCCGCCAGAAGTTAGGGCGCGTTGGGAAACACCCCTTAGGGTGGATAAGGCGCTCACACGCTTATCAAAACAAGTGGCGGTACCGTCTATAGATAGGGCCGTCCTCAAGGACCAGCTGACAGGAGGCTGGAAAATATCATAAAAAGTATATACACACATACTGGTGTTATACTGCGACCAGCGATCGCCTCAGCCTGGATGTGCAGAGCTGGGTGGCTTGGTCGGATTCCCTGACTAAAAATATTGATACCCTTGACAGGGACAGTATTTTATTGACTATAGAGCATTTAAAGGATGCATTTCTATATATGCGAGATGCACAGAGGGATATTTGCACTCTGGCATCAAGAGTAAATGCGATGTCCATATCTGCCAGAAGATGTTATGGACACGACAGTGGTCAGGTGATGCAGATTCCAAACGGCACAAAGGTGTATTGCCGTATAAAGGAAGAGGAGTTATTTGGGGTCGGTCCATCGGACCTGGTGGCCACGGCAACTGCTGGAAAATCCGCCGTTTTTACCCTAAGTCACATCTCTGCAGAAAAAGACACCGTCTTTTCAGCCTCAGTCCTTTCGTCCCTATAAGATCATATCTGCCCAGGGATAGAGGAAAGGGAAGAAGACTGCAGCAGGCAGCCCATTCCCAGGAACAGAAGCGTTCCACCGCTTCTGACAAGTTCTCAGCATGGCGCTGAGACCGTACAGGACCCCTGGATCCTACAAGTAGTATCCCAGGGGTACAGATTGGAATGTCGAGACGTTTCCCCTTCGCAGGCTCCTGAAGTCTGCTTTACCAAGGTCTCCCTCCGACAAGGAGGCAGTATGGGAAAAAATTCACAAGCTGTATTCCAGCAGGTGATAATTAAATTACCCCTCCTACTACAAGAAAAGGGGTATTATTCCACACTATATTGTGGTACTGAAGCCAGAAGGCTAGGTGAGACTTATTCTAAAAAATTTTTTTTGAACACTTACAAAGGTTCAAATCAAGATGGAGTCACTCAGAGCAGTGATAACGAACCAGGAAGAAGGGGACTATATAGTGTCCCGGGACATCAGGGATGCTTACCTCTATGTCCCAAATTTGCCCTTCTCACTAAGGGTACCTCAGGTTCGTGGTGCAGAACTGTCACTATCAGTTTCAGACGCTGCCGTTTGGATTGTCCACGGCACCCCGGGTCTTTACCAAGGTAATGGCCGAAATAATGATTCTTCTTCGAAGAAAAGGCGTCTTAATTATCCCTTACTTGGACGATCTCCTGATAAGGGCATAGTCCAGGGAACAGTTGGAGGTCGGAGTAGCACTATCTCGGATACTGCTACAACAGCACGGGTGGATTCTAAATATTCCAAAATCGCAGCTGATCCCGACGACACGTCTGCTGTGCCTAGGGATGATTCTGGACACAGTCCAGAAAAAGGTGTTTCTCCCGGAAGAGAAAGCCAGGGAGTTATCCGAGCTAGTCAGGAACCTCCTAAAAACAGTGCATCATTGCACAAGGATCCTGGTAAAAATGGTGGCTTCCTACGAAGCAATTCCATTCGGCAGATTTCACGCAAGAACTTTTCAGTGGGATCTGCTGGACAAATGGTCCGGATCGCATCTTCAGATGCATCAGCGGATAACCCTATATCCAAGGACAAGGGTGTCTCTCCTGTGGTGGTTATAGAGTGCTCATCTTCTAGAGGGCCGCAGATTCGGCATTCAGGATTGGATGCTGGTGACCACGGAGCCCAGCCCGAGAGGCTGGGGAGCAGTCACACAAGGAAAAAATTTCCAGGGAGTGTGATCAAGTCTGGAGACTTTTCTCCACACAAATATACTGGAGCTAAGGGTAAATTTATAATGCTCTAAGCTTTGCAAGACCTCTGCTTCAAGGTCAGCCGGTATTGATCCAGTGGGAAAAACATCACGGCAGTCGCCCACGTAAACAGACAGGGCGACACAAGAAGCAGGAGGGCAATGGCAAAAACTGCAAGGACTTTTCGCTGGGCGGAAAATCATGTGATAGCACTGTCAGCAGTGTTTCATCCCGGGAATGGAAACTGGGAAGCAGACTTCCTCAGCAGGCACGACCTCCACCCGGGAGAGTGGAAACTTCATCGGGAAGTTTTTTCCACATGATTGTAAACCGTTGGGAAATACCAAAGGTGGACATGATGGCGTCCCGTCTGAACAAAAAACGGGACAGGTATTGCGCCAGGTCAAGAGACCCTCAGGCAATAGCTGTGGACGTTCTGGTAACACCGTGGGTGTACCAGTCGGTGTATGTGTTCCCTCCTCTGCTTCTCATACCTAAGGTGCTGAGAATTATAAGACGTAGAGGAGTAAGAACTATACTCATGGCTCCGGATTGGCCAAGAAGGACTTGGTACCCGGAACTTCAAGAGATGCTTACAGAGGTCTTATGGCCTCTGCCGCTAAGAAGGGACTTGCTTCAGCAAGTACCATGTCTGTTCCAAGACTTACCGCAGCTGCGTTTGTCGGCATGGCGGTGGAAAGCCGGATCCTAAGGGAAAAAGGCATTCCGGAAGAGGTCATTCCTACCCTGGTCAAAGCCAGAAAGGAGGTGACCGCACAACATTATCACCACATGTGGCGAAAATATGTTGCGTGGTGTGAGGCCAGGAAGGCCCCACAAAGAAAGTTCAACTCGGTCGTTTCCTGCATTTCCTGCAAACAGGAGTGTCTATGGGCCTCAAATTGGGGTCCATTAAGGTTCAAATTTCGGCCCTGTCGATTTTCTTCCAGAAAGAATTGGCTTCAGTTCCTGAAGTCCAGAAGTTTGTCAAGGGAGTATTGCATATACAACCCCCTTTTGTGCCTCCAGTGGCACTGTGGGATCTCAACGTAGTTCTGGGATTCCTCAAATCACATTGGTTTAAAACCAGTCAAATCTGTGGATTTGAAGCATCTCACATGAAAAGTGACCATGCTCTTGGCCCTGGCCTGGACCAGGCGAGTGTCAAATTGGTGGTTTTTTTCTCAAAAAAGCCCATATCTGTTTGTCCATTCGGACAGGGCAGAGCTGCGGACTCGTCCCCAGTTCTCTCCCTAAGGTGGTGTCAGTGTTTCACCTGAACCAGCTTATTGTGGTGCCTTGCACCTACTAGGGACTTGGAGGACTCCAAGTTGCTAGATGTTGTCAGGGCCCTGAAAATATATTCCAGGACGGCTGGAGTCAGGAAAACTGACTTGCTGTTATCCTGTATGCACCCAACAAACTGGGTGCTCTTGCTTCTAAGCAGACTATTGCTAGTTGGATGTGAAATACAATTCAGCTTGCACATTCTGTGGCAGGCCTGCCACAGCCAAAATATGTAAATGCCCATTCCACAAGGAAGGTGGGCTCATCTTGGGCGGCTGCCCGAGGGGTCTCGGCTTTACAACTTTGCCGAGCAGCTACTTGGTCAGGGGCAAACACGTTTGCTAAATTCTACAAATTTGATACCCTGGCTAAGGAGGACCTGGAGTTCTCTCATTCGGTGCTGCAGAGTCATCCGCACTCTCCCGCCCGTTTGGGAGCTTTGGTATAATCCCCATGGTCCTTTCAGGAACCCCAGCATCCACTAGGACGATAGAGAAAATAAGAATTTACTTACCGATAATTCTATTTCTCGGAGTCCGTAGTGGATGCTGGGCGCCCATCCCAAGTGCGGATTATCTGCAATACTTGTACATAGTTACAAAAATCGGGTTATTATTGTTGTGAGCCATCTTTTCAGAGGCTCCGCTGTTATCATACTGTTAACTGGGTTTAGATCACAAGTTGTACGGTGTGATTGGTGTGGCTGGTATGAGTCTTACCCGGGATTCAAAATTCCTCCCTTATTGTGTACGCTCGTCCGGGCACAGTACCTAACTGGCTTGGAGGAGGGTCATAGGGGGAGGAGCCAGTGCACACCACCTGATCGGAAAGCTTTACTTTTGTGCCCTGTCTCCTGCGGAGCCGCTATTCCCCATGGTCCTTTCAGGAACCCCAGCATCCACTACAGACTCCGAGAAATAGAATTATCGGTAAGTAAATTCTTATTTTTTCCTGCCAGTATAAGTACGGACTGTGTGACGTGCCTACTTGGATGCGGTCACTCATATAATCCTCCACCATTCTTTCAATGGGGAGAGAATCATACGCAGTGACAGTAGACGACATGTCCGTAATCGTTGTCAGGTCCTTCAGTCCGGACCAGATGTCAGCATCAGCAGTCGCTCCAGACTGCCCTGCATCACCGCCAGCGGGTGGGCTCGGAATTCTGAGCCTTTTCCTCGCACCCCCAGTTGCGGGAGAATGTGAAGGAGGAGATGTTGACAGGTCGCGTTCCGCTTGACTTGACAATTTTCTCACCAGCAGGTCTTTCAACCCCAGCAGACTTGTGTCTGCCGGAAAGAGAGATCCAAGGTAGGTTTTAAATCTAGGATCGAGCACGGTGGCCAAAATGTAGTGCTCTGATTTCAACAGATTGACCACCCGTGAATCCTTGTTAAGCGAATTAAGGGCTCCATCCACAAGTCCCACATGCCTAGCGGAATCGCTCTGTGTTAGCTCCTCCTTCAATGTCTCCAGCTTCTTCTGCAAAAGCCTGATGAGGGGAATGACCTGACTCAGGCTGGCAGTGTCTGAACTGACTTCACATGTGGCAAGTTCAAAGGGCAGCAGAACCTTGCACAACGTTGAAATCATTCTCCACTGCGCTTGAGACAGGTGCATTCCACCTCCTATATCGTGCTGAATTGTATAGGCTTGAATGGCCTTTTGCTGCTCCTCCAACCTCTGAAGCATATATAGGGTTGAATTCCACCTCGTTACCACTTCTTGCTTCAGATGATGGCAGGGCAGGTTCAGGCGTTTTTGGTGTTGCTCCAGTCTTCTGTACGTGGTGCCTGTACGCCGAAAGTGTCCCGCAATTTTTCTGGCCACCGACAGCATCTCTTGCACGCCCCTGTCGTTTTTTAAAAAATTCTGCACCACCAAATTCAAGGTATGTGCAAAACATGGGACGTGCTGGAATTTGCCCATATTTAATGCACACACAATATTGCTGGCGTTGTCCGATGCCACAAATCCACAGGAGAGTCCAATTGGGGTAAGCCATTCCGCGATGATCTTCCTCAGTTGCCGTAAGAGGTTTTCAGCTGTGTGCGTATTCTGGAAAGCGGTGATACAAAGCGTAGCCTGCCTAGGAAAGAGTTGGCGTTTGCGAGATGCTGCTACTGGTGCCGCCGCTGCTGTTCTTGCGGCGGGAGTCCATACATCTACCCAGTGGGCTGTCACAGTCATATAGTCCTGACCCTGCCCTGCTCCACTTGTCCACATGTCCGTGGTTAAGTGGACATTGGGTACAACTGCATTTTTTAGGACACTGGTGAGTCTTTTTCTGACGTCCGTGTACATTCTCGGTATCGCCTGCCTAGAGAAGTGGAACCTAGATGGTATTTGGTAACGGGGGCACACTACCTCAAGAAATTGTCTAGTTCCCTGTGAACTAACGGCGGACACCGGACGCACGTCTAACACCAACATAGTTGTCAAGGCCTCAGTTATCCGCTTTGCAGCAGGATGACTGCTGTGATATTTCATCTTCCTCGCAAAGGACTGTTGGACAGTCAATTGCTTGGTGGAAGTAGTAAAAGTGGTCTTACGATTTCCCCTCTGGGATGACCATCGACTCCCAGCAGCAACAACAGCAGCGCCAGCAGCAGTAGGCGTTACACGCAAGGATGCATCAGAGGAATCCCAGGCAGGAGAGGAATCGTCAGAATTGCCAGTGACATGGCCTGCAGGACTATTGGCATTCCTGGGGAAGGAGGAAATTGACACTGAGGGAGTTGGTGGGGTGGTTTGCGTGAGCTTGGTTACAAGAGGAAGGGATTTACTGGTCAGTGGACTGCTTCCGCTGTCGCCCAAAGTTTTTGAACTTGTCACTGACTTATTATGAATGCGCTGCAGGTGACGTATAAGGGAGGATGTTCCGAGGTGGTTAACGTCCTTACCCCTACTTATTACAGCTTGACAAAGGCAACACACGGCTTGACAAATGTTGTCCGCATTTCTGTTGAAATACTTCCACACCGAAGAGCTGATTTTTTTGGTATTTTCACCAGGCATGTCAACGGCCATATTCCTCCCACGGACAACAGGTGTCTCCCCGGGTGCCTGACTTAAACAAACCACCTCACCATCAGAATCCTCCTTGTCAATTTCCTCCCCAGCGCCAGCAACACCCATATCCTCCTCATCCTGGTGTACTTCAACACTGACATCTTCAATCTGACTATCAGGAACTGGACTGCGGGTGCTCCTTCCAGCACTTGCAGGGGGCGTGCAAATGGTGGAAGGCGCATGCTCTTCACGTCCAGTGTTGGGAAGGTCAGGCATCGCAACCGACACAATTGGACTCTCCTTGTGGATTTGGGATTTCGAAGAACGCACAGTTCTTTGCGGTGCTTTTGCCAGCTTGAGTCTTTTCATTTTTCTAGCGAGAGGCTGAGTGCTTCCATCCTCATGTGAAGCTGAACCACTAGCCATGAACATAGGCCAGGGCCTCAGCCGTTCCTTGCCACTCCGTGTGGTAAATGGCATATTGCCAAGTTTACGCTTCTCCTCCGACAATTTTATTTTAGATTTTGGAGTCCTTTTTTTACTGATATTTGGTGTTTTGGATTTTACATGCTCTGTACTATGACATTGGGCATCGGCCTTGGCAGACGACGTTGCTGGCATTTCATCGTCTCGGCCATGACTAGTGGCAGCAGCTTCAGCACGAGGTGGAAGTGGATCTTGATCTTTCCCTAATTTTGGAACCTCAACATTTTTGTTCTCCATATTTTAATAGGCACAACTAAAAGGCACCTCAGGTAAACAATGGAGATGGATGGATACTAGTATACTTATGGATGGACGAGCGACTGCCGACACAGAGGTAGCTACAGCCGTGGACTACCGTACTGTTTCTGCTGCTAATATAGACTGGATGATAATGAGATGAAATTAATATATATATATATATATATATATAATATCACTAGTACTGCAGCCGGACAGGTATATATATTTATTATGTAATGGCTGATGACGGACCTGCTGGACACTGTCAGCTCAGCAGCACCGCAGACTGCTACAGTAAGCTACTATAGTAGTATGTATCAAGAAGAAAGAAAAAAAAAACCACGGGTAGGTGGTATACAATTATGGATGGACGAGCGACTGCCGACACAGAGGTAGCTACAGCCGTGGACTACCGTACTGTGTCTGCTGCTAATATAGACTGGATGATAATGAGATGAAATTAATATATATATATATAATATCACTAGTACTGCAGCCGGACAGGTATATATATTTATTATGTAATAACTGATGACGGACCTGCTGGACACTGTCAGCTCAGCAGCACCGCAGACTGCTACAGTAAGCTACTATAGTAGTATGTATCAAGAAGAAAGAAAAAAAAAAACCACGGGTAGGTGGTATACAATTATGGATGGACGAGCGACTGCCGACACAGAGGTAGCTACAGCCGTGGACTACCGTACTGTGTCTGCTGCTAATATAGACTGGATGATAATGAGATGAAATTAATATATATATATATAATATCACTAGTACTGCAGCCGGACAGGTATATATATTTATTATGTAATGACTGATGACGGACCTGCTGGACACTGTCAGCTCAGCAGCACCGCAGACTGCTACAGTAAGCTACTATAGTAGTATGTATCAAGAAGAAAGAAAAAAAAAAAACCACGGGTAGGTGGTATACAATTATGGATGGACGAGCGACTGCCGACACAGAGGTAGCTACAGCCGTGGACTACCGTACTGTGTCTGCTGCTAATATAGACTGGATGATAATGAGATGAAATTATATATATATATATATATATATATATATATAATATCACTAGTACTGCAGCCGGACAGGTATATATATTTATTATGTAATGACTGATGACGGACCTGCTGGACACTGTCAGCTCAGCAGCACCGCAGACTGCTACAGTAAGCTACTATAGTAGTATGTATCAAGAAGAAAGAAAAAAAAAAACACGGGTAGGTGGTATACAATTATGGATGGACGAGCGACTGCCGACACAGAGGTAGCTACAGCCGTGGACTACCGTACTGTGTCTGCTGCTAATATAGACTGGATGATAATGAGATGAAATTAATATATATATATATAATATCACTAGTACTGCAGCCGGACAGGTATATATATTTATTATGTAATGACTGATGACGGACCTGCTGGACACTGTCAGCTCAGCAGCACCGCAGACTGCTACAGTAAGCTACTATAGTAGTATGTATCAAGAAGAAAGAAAAAAAAAACCACGGGTAGGTGGTATACAATTATGGATGGACGAGCGACTGCCGACACAGAGGTAGCTACAGCCGTGGACTACCGTACTGTGTCTGCTGCTAATATAGACTGGATGATAATGAGATGAAATTAATATATATATATATAATATCACTAGTACTGCAGCCGGACAGGTATATATATTTATTATGTAATGACTGATGACGGACCTGCTGGACACTGTCAGCTCAGCAGCACCGCAGACTGCTACAGTAAGCTACTATAGTAGTATGTATCAAGAAGAAAGAAAAAAAAAACCACGGGTAGGTGGTATACAATTATGGATGGACGAGCGACTGCCGACACAGAGGTAGCTACAGCCGTGGACTACCGTACTGTGTCTGCTGCTAATATAGACTGGATGATAATGAGATGAAATTAATATATATATATATATATATATAATATCACTAGTACTGCAGCCGGACAGGTATATATATTTATTATGTAATGACTGATGACGGACCTGCTGGACACTGTCAGCTCAGCAGCACCGCAGACTGCTACAGTAAGCTACTATAGTAGTATGTATCAAGAAGAAAGAAAAAAAAAAACACGGGTAGGTGGTATACAATTATGGATGGACGAGCGACTGCCGACACAGAGGTAGCTACAGCCGTGGACTACCGTACTGTGTCTGCTGCTAATATAGACTGGATGATAATGAGATGAAATTAATATATATATATATAATATCACTAGTACTGCAGCCGGACAGGTATATATATTTATTATGTAATGACTGATGACGGACCTGCTGGACACTGTCAGCTCAGCAGCACCGCAGACTGCTACAGTAAGCTACTATAGTAGTATGTATCAAGAAGAAAGAAAAAAAAAAAACCACGGGTAGGTGGTATACAATTATGGATGGACGAGCGACTGCCGACACAGAGGTAGCTACAGCCGTGGACTACCGTACTGTGTCTGCTGCTAATATAGACTGGATGATAATGAGATGAAATTAATATATATATATATATATATATAATATCACTAGTACTGCAGCCGGACAGGTATATATATTTATTATGTAATGACTGATGACGGACCTGCTGGACACTGTCAGCTCAGCAGCACCGCAGACTGCTACAGTAAGCTACTATAGTAGTATGTATCAAGAAGAAAGAAAAAAAAAAAACCACGGGTAGGTGGTATACAATTATATATATATTATATACAATGATATATATATATATATATATTAAACTGGTGGTGATTAATTAAACTGGTGGTCAGGTCACTGGTCACACTATCAGCAACTTGCAAGTAGTACTCCTAAGCAGACAATCACAATATATACTGGTGGTCAGTGTGGTCACAATGGCAGTGTGGCACTCTGGCAGCAAAAGTGTGCACTGTACGTTAAAATATGTACTCCTGCTCTCAGACTCTAACTGCTCCCCACTGTCTCCCCCACAAGTCAGATATACAGTCACACTATTACTTCAGCAAGTAGTAGTACTCCTCCTAATGCTCCCCAAAATTACTAAAGTAAATACTGTGTCTCTCTCTACTCTAGTCTCACTCTCTTCTCTATAAACGGAGAGGACGCCAGCCACGTCCTCTCCCTATCAATCTCAATGCACGTGTGAAAATGGCGGCGACGCGCGGCTCCTTATATAGAATCCGAGTCTCGCGATAGAATCCGAGCCTCGCGAGAATCTGACAGCGGGATGATGACGTTCGGGCGCGCTCGGGTTAACCGAGCAAGGCGGGAAGATCCGAGTCGCTCGGCCCCGTGTAAAAAAACCTGAAGTTCGGGCGGGTTCGGATTCCGAGGAACCGAACCCGCTCATCTCTAATATGTGTGAGCCTAAACTTTCTGATACTGTAGTCGTAGAGAAGCCTCCTTCCACCATTTCTGCAACCTCTGCAAATGTGGGTATGAGCAGCACAGGTCAACATGCTGACATAGGTGAGGTGGACATTTTTGTAGCTTATGCTGGCGCTAATGAGTATTTTGATGATGAGGATGCTGTTAGTGTAAGTCAGGCACCAGTGGAAGCAGTCCTTGCCCATGATAAGCAGGCCATTGTATGCCCGAGCATAAAACCTAAAAATCCAGCTCTTATGTGTGGAATTATTTTTACCCAAATCCTGACAACAGTTGTCAAGCCATCTGTAGCATTTGTAAAGCCAAAGTAAGTAGAGGTAGGGACGTTAACCATCTCGGAACCTCCTCCCTGTTACGTAATTTGCAGCCAGTTAATGAAAAGTTTTTGTTAATATCAGAAACTTATTGCTAAAAAGTAACAAAAAGCAGTCCGGCATCAGCTAACTCCCTTCTCTCCTTTAGATCCCAGCACCTGCAATCCTGACCACCAACATCTTCATCAACAATATCCTCCCTAATGATGGAGGTAGTCCTGCATCCAGGATAAGGCTGGCTCCTCCCTTATCCAGATTTCATCAGACAAATCCTTGAGTACTAGGCATGCTGCTGCTGGGGGTGAATCTTCATCCCAGAAGGAGACCAAGAAGACTACTATGTATTTAAAAAACAAAAAAACAATTGACTGTGTGAAACAATCCCTTGCAAGAGGAAGCAAGCATGACAGCTGTCTTCCAGTCACACAGCAGATCACTGACGCCATGACAGCTATGCTAGTATTAGATCTGCGTCCAATGGGGGTTATTCAGGTTTGTTAGTAAACAAAAAAAGTTAGCAATTGGGCAAAACCATGCTGCGCTGCAGGGGGGGGGGGGGGGGGGGCAGATATAACATGTGCAGAGAGAGTTAGATTTGAACACACCCCACCCAAATATAACCCACCCAAATCTAAATCTCTCTGAGCATGTTATCTGCCCCACCTACGTGGTTTTGCCCAATTGCTAACTTTTTTGGTTTGCTAACAAACTTGAATAAGGGCCAATGGTGGTCATTCCGAGTTGTTCGCTCGCTAGCAGTTTTAGCAGCCGTGCAAATGCTATGCCGCCTCCCACTGGGAGTGTATTTTAGCTTAGCAGAAGTGCGAACGAAAGGATCGCAGAGCGGCGGCCAAGTTTTTTTGTGCACTTTTAGAGTAGCTCAAAACCTACTCAGCGCTTGCGATCACTTCAGACTGTTCAGTTCCGGATTTGACGTCACAAACACGCCCTGCGTTTGCCCAGCCATGCCTGCGTTTTTCCTGGCACGCCTGTTTTTGCGAACACTCCCTGAAAACGGTCAGTTGACACCCAGAAACGCCCACTTCATGTCAATCACTCTGCGGCCAGCAGTGCGACTGAAAAGCTTTGCTAGACCTTGTGTGAAAGTACATCGTTCGTTGTAATAGTACGTCGCGCAGAAGTGTCTTTTTTAGCCTCATCGCTGCACAGCGAATGAATGCAGCTAGCGATCAACTCAAATATCCATTATTCAAGCAGCGGGGTTTAGACAGTTAACTGAGATCCTGTGTCACTGTCAACGCTACTAAATTCCATCTCGGTTCCATTTTATTTGAATAGCAATTCCTCGCCTGTACCAGGATGTTAAAAAAACAACTAATTCTTACTGGCCTACAAAATGCCATTGTCCACTTAACCACAGACATGTGGACAAGCGGAACTGCGCAAACTAAACATTACATGAATGAATGTTACAGCCCACTGGGTTGGTGAATCGACTCCAGCAGCAACAGCAGCAGTTGAGAAATAAATCCTTCAGCAGCAGCAGGATGCAAAATACATGGGGGGTAATTCCAAGTTGATCGCAGCAGGAAATTTTTTAGCAGTTGGGCAAAACCATGTGCACTGCAGGGAAGGCAGATATAACATTTGCAGAGAGAGTTAGATATGGGTGGGTTATTTTGTTTCTGTGCAGGGTAAATACTGGCTGCTTTATTTTTACACTGCAATTTAGATTGCAGATTTAACTCACCACACCCAAATCTAACTCTCTCTGCACATGTTATATCTGCCTTCCCTGCAGTGCACATGGTTTTGCCCAACTGCTAAAAAATTTCCTGCTGCGATCAACTTGGAATTACCCCCATGGACCTGACAGTTTTATGCCTGATTTTGTAGATAATACACACACCTTTACCATGGGTACAGCAAATAGGCATTTCTAATTGGATATTTCATTTTGCGGGTGCGCATTCAGGTGAAGTCTGCAAGTTTCATTAAACAAACTTGCATTTGCACACTCACACCTAATTGAATTCCCCTCATAGTAAACAAAAGAGGGGGTTGGTTTAAGCACCCAATTTAATAAAATAACCTATATGAACCAATTAGAGTCTAGATGTCATTTTTCTAGTGATTGTTAGAAAAAGAATGCAGGCATCTGATTGGTTGTCATCTAATAGCTGCACTTAAGCCCCATATCTTTTCCTGCCTGCTTGTAAATAATGCTTCCACCAGTTGGAGACTCTCTGGGCGAACCAGCTGTGCCCACAGCATGCTAGGCGCTTCTCTACTACCTACAAAGTGTTATACAGGTTCCAGTCATTTACTCGGTAATCTGTATGTCTTGATTACTATTTAGTTGTGTAACCTGTTTCTTGTGCAATATTTTGCCTTCTCTCACAGCAGGAGTTCCTAGAAATATAATATACTAACACAGAAACTGGCGGCAGATAAGAGATCCTCTGCCAAGTTGAGTTTGCTAATCATTGTAACTGTTCCCATTAGCGTTCTGTTGGCTTTGATCCTACATTTCTTCCTGTAAAGTCCCATATTTTAGACACAGTCTCTCACCTGTATTATGACATAGAGCTAAATATAAGTGGCGCAATAAGAAATGACAGATATGTCCTCCTACATTTTTACTGCAGTTACGTTAAACAGCCCTTCTAGTCACACCTAGGGGGTAATTCAGACCTGATCGCTAGGCTGTGTTTTCGTACAGCCTGCGATCAGGTCTAAACTGCACATGCGTATGCACCACAATGCGCAGGCGCGTCGCATGGGTACAAAGCGGATCGCTGCTCAGCGATGGGTTTGTGCGAAGAATCCATTCACACGGCCAATCGCAAGGAGATTGATAGGAAAAAGCTGTTTGTGGGTGGCAACTGACCGTTTTCTGGGAGTGGTTGGAAAAACGCAGGCGTGTCCAAAGGTTTGCGCGGAGGGTTCCTGACGTCAATTCCGGACCTGAACAGGCTGAAATGATCACAGCGGCTGAGTAAATCCTGGGCTACTCAGAGACTGTACAAGATCTGTTTGTACAGGTCTGCTACACATGCGTTCGCACACTTGCACAGCTAAAATACACTCCCCCCTGTAGCAGTGCAAAAATCGCATGCTAGCAATCAGGTCTGAATTAGGCCCCTAGTTGTGAGCGCATTTACTAATGACGGATGACTTTTTGTACATTCTTCCCCCGAAAATGCGTCTAATTCACATCGCTTGGTGTGACAAAAATCAGTGTCCGCTGCATCGTACCACTTTGTATACAGATTCAGACTCAGTCGCACACAGATGTACAAATGTCACAAATTAAATTGATCAGTATAATCTCTCCCTCCCTCTCTGCTTCTCACTCTCTCCCAACAGATGGTGGGTTTCTATCGTATACTTACATACTACTGTGGATACTGGTCATCTGATAATGGGGCTCTTATTTGTATACAGGTCATCAGATGGAGGTCTGCATTCTGTACTGATTGTGCTGTGGGACTTATACTGATTATTGGGGCAGATTTATTAATCCTGGAGAAGGGATAAAGAAGTGATAAGTGCTAGGTGCACCAGCCAATCAGCTCCTAACTGTCATTTTCCAAACTCGTAATGATTGTCTGGTGCGTTATCACCTTCCACTTTATCACTTCTTCAGTCTTAATACATCTGCCCCATAGTCTCAAATTACAGTACAGGGGGGTACACACAGAGAGTTCTGTGCTTAAAATCTAAGCAATCTGACTATATTGCTTAGAAATTAAGCACTGATCTCTCGTGTGTATGCCCCCCAGCGATAGCGATGTGCGGCCCTGCGCATTGCTATCGCAGGTGCTAGATTGAGCCTGCATGCAGGCTCAATATTGAAGGTCGCTCACTTCAGCGCTGTGTGAAGTGAGCGCCTCCCCCGTACCGTCCCCCTCACTCAGCACACATCGCCAGTGGCAGATTGGGCCACCGGGACGCCATACCAGATCCCGGTTGGCCGGTCCCATTGTCCCCTCACCGGCGCCCGTCACCCCACCTCCAGGCCGCTGCCGCGATCGGAGCTCAGCTCCGATCCGGCAGCTTTAACTGAGAGCTTCTGCACATGCGCAGAAGCTCAATAAAGACAAAAGAAGTATGGCCGCCGGGGAAGCTGTTGCGCATGCGGTCATCTGACCACCATTTTTAGCCATGACCTTTGACAGGTGACCGTTCAGGTGAATTTTCTCCCCCTATACCTAATCATAACTCTCCCCCTAGAGCCAAGCCTAATGCTCCATCCCCACCCCCTGTAGCCTAACCCTAACCTCCACCGCACCCTAGTCCTAACCCTCCCAGCGGCACCTAACCTTAATTGTCAACATTTCACATGGTGTCATTTCAGATGACCGCTTTGTGAACATGTCGGCGTTCTTAGCATATCAACATGGTGCCTGTCCACCCAGGCTGACATTCTAGTGTCAACATTATGAATATTAACATGGTCACTGTCGACCAAATGACTGGATCACGATTTTGAGTTGGACGCAAAGGGGCTGTTTTTACATGATGCCGTGGAAGACATGATGCTCCCACACTCCCACAAGACAGAGCAGCTCCATGCAATCGCATTATCACCGCCCATTTCACTGAAACACAGATCTGACAAATATCTGTCTGACGGAGCAAGCAAGCGCTGTATCCTGACACTGGCTATATGCGTCCATGCAGAGAGATCCGCCCGACTCAGAATCACCATGAATGTAACTGATTTCTACAACCACAATACTCTATATTTATTTTTTAGATGTAATTTTGCATGTGTCTTATACTGTACATGTAGATTCTGAAGGAAAGTATGCTGAACTGTCAGGGAGTGAAGATAAGTAGTTATTAATTGTAGTCTGATTAGAAAGCTCCTTGACACATCTCTGGTGTATATCATCCCCCTCCGGGTAGGATCCTATAGTATTCTGTGCATTATTACACGTCTCCAAGTTTCTGCAGGTTCCTGTGATGTTGGTATTCCTACAGCTTCTTTACTTGGCTATATTTTATGAAGTTTGCCTTTCTTAGTGCAATGGAGGCATATTATTTATTACCAGTTATTTATATAGCGCACACATATTCCGCAGGGCTTTACAGAGAATATTTGGCCATTCAAATAAGTCTCTGCCCCAGTGGAGCTTAGAATCTATATTCCCTAACACATGTACATACAGTACACACACATTCATGCGAGGGTTAATTTTTGTCGGAAGCGTACCACATACCTCCCAACTGTCCCGCTATTCGGACACTGTCCCGCTGTCCCTCCCGTGGGTCACAGTGTCCCGAGGGTGGGGGCCAGTTGGGGGAGGCTTTGATCACCCGCTCCTTTGCTCTGCAAAGCAGCCGGTGATCACTGAATAGATGCCACGCGCACGGCATCTATTCAATGCTAGGAGGGGAGCAGGGGGCTGCCCAGCTGCTCGGGTAGCGCTGGGCACGCTCCCAAAATGCCAAAAACGGGTCCGTGGCGGTCGGCCACGTCCACTCGGCCGAGGTCACGCCCCTTCAGTGGTAAGTCACGCCACCTTTTTGGGTCGTGCACGGCTGCGCCGTGCAAGCGTCCCGCCTTGCTGTCATGGAAACTGGGAGGTATGCTACTAGTATATATGTTTGGATTGTGGAGAAAAACCAGAGGAAACTCACGCGAGCACGGGGAGAAGAATATACAAACTCCACACAGTTAGGACCATGGTGGGCATTGAACCCTTGACCTCAGTGCTGTGAGGCAGTAATGCTAACCATTACAGCGTCCGTGCTGCCCACAATATGTATCTATTTATTACATAATAGCGTGATTTTGGGCGTGATGTATTAAAATACATTGCCACCCCTCGCAGCAATGCTTATCGCATATGTACTAACATATGCGATTAACATTGCGATGCAGTGACAGAGGCCCCCTACGATACCTGTCAGAAGGTATGTGTTGGGTCTCTGTGGAGTTCGTCACCTCCCAGCCTCGGGAGCTGACGTGTGCTGGGAGTCCCCGGGCTCCTCATCCTCCTCCCTGCAGCCGGAAGCAGAAATGGCTGTGCTGCGGGGGAGAAGGAGCTGATGCATCGTGGAGCGGCACCGGCAACTGCAAGGACACAGGTGAGGGGGGTCGGTGGGTGAGGTGCTGATCAGCAGGTGCGGCACTGGTCGGCTGGTGCGGCACTTGGCAGGTGCGAAAAAAGCCCATAGGTTTCTATAGGTTATCTCCATAAAAAGACGGCGATACCATCAGCGGCGAAAACCCGGCGGCCGGGTCTTAGTCAGGGACGTGCAGTCAGGGGAGGCAGGGGAGGCAGTGCCTCCCCTGTGATTAATTATTAAAATAATAAAAAGAAGATACTTATGACACATATTCTGTGTCATAAGTATCTATTGAATCCTAATAATTTTACTGCTTTAAAGCAGTTTGGGAGGCACTGACAGCAGGTGCCTCCTGTGGATAATGGGAACGGGACAGTGCGGGGGGCGAGGCACCTGTGATTGGACAGCGGATCCAGGGCTGGATCCGCTTGTCCAATCACCCACATGCAGCGCTGGAGGCGTGGGTCCCGGCGTTAATGATAGCCGGGAGTAGCGGTGGGCAGTGTGTCTGCGGCTCCCCACCCTTCCCGTCCTCCGGCTCCCGCTCACCTTACCAGCGGCGGTCCTGCGGAGTGTGCAGCTCTCCCCCCCGTCCTCCCGATCATCTGACAGGCAGCAGCGGTGGCTTGTGCGGCTGTCCTCCTCCGCCGGTTCCAGCAGCAGCAGGTTAGTTCCGTGTCTTCTCTCTCTCTCTCTCTCGTGGATCATATGTAAGTATAATGTTCATTTTTACAGGTACCCCTTTGGATTCTACTGGACAAGTGGACGTGATCGGCGTGGGATGTAGGTAAGTAATCTCTCTCATTTTTACAGGTACCTTATTGGATTCTACTGGATAAGTGGACGTGACCGGCGTGGGATGTAGGTAAGTATGTGTGAGTGTGTTTTAATAAAATTTTACTGTCACGGTGTGTGTGTTTGTGTTTTTATTTGGGTATTTTTGTTGTTGTAGAACTACAGGTACCAGCGAGCCCGTTATTTCCCCGCCTGCTGGTACTTGAGGTTCTCCAAGTACCAGCAAGCGGGAGAGGCTTGCTGGGCCTTGTAGTTCCACAACAAAAAACAATATTCTTTTTTTACACACATGGCTATCAGCCCGGCACCCACCGCCCAGGGGTGCTGGGGACAGCCTCGGGCTTCACCCCTGGCCCTTGGGTGCCTGGAGGGGGGGGGACCCCTTGATTTAAGGGGTCCCCACTCCTCCAGGGTACCCCGGCCAGAGGTGAATAGTTGGGGGGTAATGCCACGGCCGCAGGGACCAATATAAAAGTGTCCCCTGGCTGTGGCATTATCTCTCTGGCTAGTGGAGCCCGGTGCTGGTTTTAAAAATATAGGGGACCCCTACATCTTTTGTCCCCCGTATTTTTGGAACCAGGACTGGACTAAGAGCCCGGTGCTGGTTGTCTAAATACGGGGAACCCCTGTCCAATTTTTTCCCCAGTATTTAAACAACCAGGACTGGCTCAAAGAGCCCGAGGCTGGTTATAATTAGGAGGGGGGACCCCCACGCATTTTTTTTAACCCATTCAGACCCTTCTCCATTAAGTTAATGGAAGCCCTGGACAACAAAATTGCATTCATGTCCTCCTCCCACTCCCTTCCCAGTCCCAAACACTAATTTTTTTTTCTTTTCTATAAAAATGTACACTATATCACAAGTATGATGAGCAGGCAGCGGGCATTTGCGGCATCTGACTGAGATAGAAATTAGTGGCGGAGGGCTGGGTCAGTTGATGGTGGGCGAGTTTGTAAGCCATTGGCGGTGGCAGCGGGTACCGGCTCAGTGGCAGTAGCGGGCATTGGCTCGGCGGTGGTAGGGGTCATCGGCAGGATTCGGCGGACATTATGGCTGCAGTGCCTCACTAGCCACTGACCTCACCGCACGCCACTGGTCTTAGTACATATGAAAATGCGGTAAAACCCCCGAAAACAGGGAGGTTTGCCGCATTTTCCCTTTAGTACATCCTGCCCACAGCGTGATACAGCTACATGCACCTGATTAAACATGTAAAATAAAATAATATTATCCAATCGCTGTCATCCAAACCAACAATCTTACAGGCAGCAGCATCAGTGACTTCTAAACCGACATTATCCTTTAGGCAAAAATCTAAGTAGTTCATTCCTAAAATATGATGATCGTACTCCTGAGAATACGCTTCAGGTTTTATCTCAGTTTAAATGTGAAATCTCTAGCGCCTGATTAACCCATTAGTCTCAGTATTACAGAACTGCAAAAAGATTTGTTTTATGGTATTCACAGAGAAACGATTAAGAAAACAGATATGAAGGTGAGCAAGGATTATACTGGACAGTGTTTTTTATTTTTAAGAACTAAATCCATACTTTCGTCTAGGAGACCTGGAGAGTTAGAAGAGTAGGCAAAGCTCCCACAGGCCCTCCGCTACTGCAGAGTGAGGTGGTTGGGCCAGATACTGTAGCTTGATGATGCACTTTGCACTGAATCGCAACATCATTACTCGCCGCCCCACAATTACTTTACAATGCCAGGAACCGAGACTTTGCACAGCGATGGGTGGGGCCACAATGATGCAATCGTGGTATTAAATACCCCCCCCCGGCAAATCCCTCCTGGCCTTGCTATGTTCCCCACATCTGTTGCTTGGCTGTCGGCAAGCAACTAAAGTCACAGGTCTGACCAAGGATTTGGCACATGGTTCCAAGCTGGTTCAGATCCGAGACATCACTGCGGTGCGACCCGGGAATATCCCGGGTCGGTGCCGTTTACACAGCACCCAGAGTCTTCTGGGCGGCGCTTGGAGATGACGTCACCTTCTAGCGCCAGGAAGACCGGCAAATCAGGACCCCAGAGTGTATCCTCTGTCCTGCTTGGCCACGCCCCAAATTGGTAGCTGCCCACCGTCATGCTGGGGGCAAGCCCAGCACTCAGGAAGCTACTGGACTGCCTCCAGCCTCCGTAACACACCTTTCCCAGCCAGCGCTGCTGTCTACAAAGCAGGGCATAACGCCTAAGTCTGCCCCATGCCCCCAACCTCCCGACTGTGCACAGGGCACTGTGGTCAGGGAAGTATGGGATGACCCGGGTAACCTGTTTACACTGCACCCTTACGCGGGTCATTCCTGAGTCCGATCTTGGTAGCTACCCAGGTAGGATTCCCAGGTCACTCAACCCGGGTTTATTTTTTTGTGGGAGCCATTTCCACTACCAAAAAAACTGGGTTAATGCATGCCACCAGGCAAAAACCTGTTTTTTTTTAAGCTAGTGGAAAAGGGGTATAAATCACTTTTTGGACTAATTTTTTTAGAAGTTCTATATGCACAAAATATTGGGGATGGTGGGGGCCCGACTGTTGAACACCCACAAAATGGACATGGTTGCACTCATTTTGGGGGTGCAACTGTGCCCCCGGGCTCTCCGGGGGCACAGAGGAGAATAGTACTTCAGTACAGAATGCGATGTGCTTCCAGCACCCGTTCTGTGCACCTGGTGGGAAGAGGCCCGGGAGAGATGCCTGGTGGGGCTGCCTCAGTGGGAGCAGTGGACACATAAAGCATCACCATGGTATGGGTTCAAAGCATAATTTTACACATGTTCCTACCACTCACAAGTTCTGCCACTGCACCTCCATATCCAGTAAGGACGACTTCAGTAGTTTATAGTGAAAAGCTATATGCACTACTAAAATGTTAAAAAAAACTGGTCAGATGTTGACCTTAACAATCTGCATCCTAAGAATGTCGACATTTCACCTGGCGACATTTCAGAGGTTGATGTTGTGAATGTGTCTGCAGTTTGAGGATGTCGACAGTTTGAACCACTGATTACTGTTGACCATGTGACCGGATACCAAGGTTTATAGTGTATGTTATTTTGATCTTCTTACACTGTTATTTGCACTGTTATCATATGAGTGCATTATAGGAGCACTTTACTCCAGGACCCACCTGTGAATATATATTTTTTCCTTTTAAAATTAGTAGTTGTTACTGATACTGTGGGGTAAATTTACTAAGATTCGTATTTTCCCGTTTCAGGTCAAAGTTCAATCACGAATGACATCGAAAGTGTAAAACTGCAACTTTTTGAATTGATTACGACTAATTTACTAAGCTGTCGTATTCAGGTTTTTCTTTTGTTCCGATGTCGATGTCATTCGTGGTTTTTTTTCTATTTTTACGGCAGTGATTAGCAAAACACTGCCGACTTTTTTACAATGAATCTCGGCCGGATCTGTGTGATCCGTGCTGGGGTTCATTTTTTTTGTTTTTTTTAAATTAAACACCGTCAAATATTTAAAAAAAAATTGCGTGGGGTCCCCCCTCCTAAGCATAACCAGCCTCGGGCTCTTTGAGCCGATCCTGGTTGCCGAAATATGGGAAAAAAAATGACAGGGGTTCCCCCATATTTAAGCAACCAGCATCGGGCTCTGCGCCTGGTCCTGGTTCCAAAAATACGGGGGACAAAAAGAGTAGGGGTCCCCCGTATTTTTAAAACCAGCACCGGGCTCCACTAGCTGGACAGATAATGCCACAGCCGGGGGTCACTTTTATATAGTGCCCTGCGGCCGTGGCATCAAAAATCCAACTAGTCACCCCTGGCCGGGGTACCCTGGGGGAGTGGGGACCCCTTCAATCAAGGGGTCCCCCCCCCAGCCACCCAAGGGCCAGGGGTGAAGCCCGAGGCTGTCCCCCCCCATCCAATGGGCTGCGGATGGGGGGGCTGATAGCCTTTGTTGTAAAAGAAAAGATATTGTTTTTAGTAGCAGTACTACAAGTCCCAGCAAGCCTCCCCCGCATGCTGGTACTTGGAGAACCACAAGTACCAGCATGCGGCGGAAAAACGGGTCCGCTGGTACCTGTAGTACTACTACTAAAAAAATACCCAAAAAAAGACAAGACACACACACCGTGAAAGTATAATTTTATTACATACATACACACATACATACATACTTACCTTATGTTCCCACGCAGGTCGGTCCTCTTCTCCAGTAGAATCCAAGGGGTACCTGTTGAAGAAATTATACTCACGAGATCCAGGGGTCCAGGGTCCTCGGGGAATCCAGGTGTAATCCACGTACTTGAAAAAAATAACAAAACGGACACCCGAGCCACGCACTAAAAGGGGACCCATGTTTGCACATGGATCCCCTTTTCCCGACTGCCAGAAACCCACTCTGACTGATGTCTAAGTGGGTTTCTTCAGCCAATCAGGGAGTGCCACGTTGTAGCACTCTCCTGATCGGCTGTGTGCTCCTGTACTGAGTGACAGGCGGCACACGGCAGTGTTACAATGTAGCGCCTATGCGCTCCATTGTAACCAATGCTGGGAACTTTCTGCCCTGCGGTTGACCTAAAGTGACGTCACCGCTGAGCAGAAAGTTCCCAGCATTGGTTACAATGGAGCGCATAGGCGCTACATTGTAACACTGCCGTGTGCCGCCTGTCACTCAGTACAGGAGCACACAGCCGATCAGGAGAGTGCTACAACGTGGCACTCCCTGATTGGCTGAAGAAACCCACTTAGACATCAGTCAGAGTGGGTTTCTGGCAGTCGGGAAAAGGGGATCCATGTGCAAACATGGGTCCCCTTTTAGTGCGTGGCTCGGGTGTCCGTTTTGTTATTTTTTTCAAGTACGTGGATTACACCTGGATTCCCCGAGGACCCTGGACCCCTGGATCTCGTGAGTATAATTTCTTCAACAGGTACCCCTTGGATTCTACTGGAGAAGAGGACCGACCTGCGTGGGAACATAAGGTAAGTATGTATGTATGTGTGTATGTATGTAATAAAATTATACTTTCACGGTGTGTGTGTCTTGTCTTTTTTTGGGTATTTTTTTAGTAGTAGTACTACAGGTACCAGCGGGCCCGTTTTTCCGTCGCATGCTGGTACTTGTGGTTCTCCAAGTACCAGCATGCGGGGGAGGCTTGCTGGGCCTTGTAGTACTGCTACTAAAAACAATGGCCCTCATTCCGAGTTGTTCGCTCGGTATTTTTCATCGCATCGCAGTGAAAATCCGCTTAGTACGCATGCGCAATGTTCGCACTGCGACTGCGCCAAGTAACTTTACTATGAAGAAAGTATTTTTACTCACGGCTTTTTCTTCGCTCCGGCGATCGTAATGTGATTGACAGGAAATGGGTGTTACTGGGCGGATACACGGCGTTTCAGGGGCGTGTGGCTGAAAACGCTACCGTTTCCGGAAAAAACGCAGGAGTGGCCGGGGAAACGGTGGGAGTGCCTGGGCGAACGCTGGGTGTGTTTGTGACGACAACCAGGAACGACAAGCACTGAAATGATCGCACAGGCAGAGTAAGTCTGGAGCTACTCTGAAACTGCTAACTCGTTTGTAATCGCAATATTGCGCGTACGTCGGTCGCAATTTTAAGAAGCTAAGATTCACTCCCAGTAGGCGGCGGCTTAGCGTGTGTAACTCTGCTACATTCGCCTTGCGAGCGAACAACTCGGAATGAGGGCCAATATCTTTTCATTATCACAAAAGGCTATCAGCCTCCCCATCCGCAGCCCATTGGATGGGGGGGGGACAGCCTCGGGCTTCACCCCTGGCCCTTGGGTGGCTGGGGGGGGGGGGACCCCTTGATTGAAGGGGTCCCCACTCCCCCAGGGTACCCCGGCCAGGGGTGACTAGTTGGATTTTTGATGCCACGGCCGCAGGGCACTATATCAAAGTGACCCCCGGCTGTGGCATTATCTGTCCAGCTAGTGGAGCCCGGTGCTGGTTTTAAAAATACGGGGGACCCCTACTCTTTTTGTCCCCCGTATTTTTGGAACCAGGACCAGGCGCAGAGCCCGATGCTGGTTGCTTAAATATGGGGGAACCCCTGTCAATTTTTTCCCCATATTTCTGCAACCAGGATCGGCTCAAAGAGCCCGAGGCTGGTTATGCTTAGGAGGGGGGACCCCACGCAATTTTTTTTAATAAAATAACAACTTTCCCACCCCTTCCCACTGATATACATGCACGGATCTCATGGATCCCTGCATGCCTATCCAATCACGGAAAAAAAAAGCAGGTCTGTTTTTTTTTAGCACTTTTTTACGAGTTGTAATTTTTCACGGCAGTGTTTGTTTTTTTTTTGCTTTGCACTTCTTTGTAAATTACCGAGATTCATACTTAAACAGCCGCGTTTTGACCGATGGTGTATTCATTCGTAATTTTTTTCTTGGACTTGCAAAAAATTACGAATGCCCTCATCACTGCCGTGATTATTGCTTAGTAAATTACCGAGATGACACTTTGATGAAAAAACGGCATCTCGGTCAAAATCGGGAGCTTAGTAAATTTCCCCCTGTATGTCCATTGTATTGTAGTATTAACAATCCAGGACAAGGATATTAAAATATTCATTATAAAAAGCATTTCGACCCTTACTTGCAATAGTGAACATTTACTTTTAATGTTACTATAGCTCATGATAGTATATGGGTATATTTATCAAAATTGTTTTTACTAAAAAGAATGTGTAAAATGGTGTTTTCACATTATTTTGGTATCATCTTAATTTATTAAAGGGCAATTGGAGGAGAATTCACTAAATTCTCCTCCAAGCCCTTAAATTCCCATTTATTTATTTTTTTTAGTAATATTGCATTTCCCGAATTTACTAAAATGAAAATGTAAAAAAATGCTGGATGGAAACCTATGATAATAACGCTATCCACAGATAGCGTTAATTGGGCTCTCCTCTTGTTCCCTGCCTCCTGCGCAGCCTTCTCTGCCTGCTGGCAGTGAAGGCTGAGCTCTTATCCAGCCCATGTGATCATCACTGTGTAAAAAAAAAACCCAGAAAAATAAAAATATATTAATACTTACCTGTCCCCAGAGACCGGTGGTAGGTGATCTGGGAGGGCAGCCGTCATTTGATCACTGTGCTCCTGCTGTGACCCCTGGTGCATAGTGATGCGGTGAAGTCGGTGTCTCACTCTACAGCACTAGGGGTCAAAGTAGATCGCAATATCAGATGACTGACTGCCCTCCGAGATGATGATGATGAGGGCAACCTCCTCCAGGATGGCGCCAACAGCGATGGACCAGGTATGTGTTTATCCTATGGGCCTCCTCCATCCCTTGCCAGGTGACTTTCCCGGATTTCACTAAGAGTAGGCAAGTCTGGCTGTGTGTGGTCTACTTCGCTTGGGAATCACAACCTTGTATAGCGGGAGACGCGGCCATCGTGATGTTTTGGTTTGGAATTTGGATTTAAAATCCGAATCTATGGTTTTGTATTTCTTGAAAAATTTATAAAAACAGCTAAAATCCTGTCATTTTTGCAATCCAAAACCCGAAATTTGGATTTAAAATCTGAATTTCGAACACCGGGAAGATCCGAACCGGGACATCATTCAGTTTGGATCCACAAAATTGAGGTGAGTTCACATTTCTAAAGAACCTATCACACGTCTGTAGTTCCTACAACCCATAATAAAAGCCTCTCCCTTATACATGTACATTTATTGGGGTCTAGCTTGGGGAATTTCACCTCTCAGTCTTTGCTCGATTTGGTAGCTCTTTCTCAAAGAAAGTGACTGCATATCACAGATGCCCATCACACAATTGGGCAGATCACTGACCAGATGCGTACACTTTAATCACCCGCAGATGTGTGCTCTCCGTAATGAAGCATGCGCAGTGCTAATAAACACAAGATCTGCCGCAAAACAGCTTTGTGTGTGACTCTGAATTGACCTCAATGGGTTTTTCCCTCTGCGCTATTCTCTGTTTGCTCATTACTCGATTTGAACGTTGCAGGTATTGGCACCAATGTGGGTATGTGCATATTTGTGCCTTCAGTTCTGTATGTATGATAATGACTGCTCTCCAGTCATCCCCTGCACTGGGTATTGTTCGTAAGCGGTTTGCGTGCAGCTATAAATGAGCACGATACACCCCAGGCTCTGACAGGAGAAAAAAATTGGGTTTCCCAGTTTATCCAGTTCGCGACCGGTACATCAAGCTTGGATGAAGTGGGGAGGGGGTGAAACGAGCAGTCACTATATTATAAGTACACAAAGAATACATTCTTCCCCTGAACGTGCAGAGGCTCGCAAGCTGTGACAAGCCCATGTGTAAGAGGGACAGGCTTCAGTCACCGGCCTCTCAGCCTGTACACAGAAGACACATTTGTCGCTGGGAAATTACTGGGGGGAAAAATATATAGAAAAAAATGTTTCAGGTGCAGAAGGAAGACAGATTACACATTGATACGAATAATAGCATACAGAAACACAATGATGATAATGAGGGATAGTTATTATTTATTATCAGTTATTTATATAGCGCACACATATTCTTCATTGCTTTATAGAGAATATTTGGCCATTCACATCAGTCCCTGCCCCAGTGGAGCTTACAATCTATATTCCCTACCACATGTACACGCACACATTCACACTAGGGTTAATTTTGTTGAGAGACAATTAACCTACCAGTATATTTTTGGATTGTGGGAGGAAACCGGAGTACCCGGAGGAAACCCACGCAAGTACGGGGAGAATATACAAACGCCACACAGTTAGGGCCATGCTGGGAATAGAACCCATGACCTCAGTGCTGTGAGGCAGTAATGCTAACCATTACACCATCTGTACTGATGTTTTTAATAGCAGCATCTATTTTGTAGATTAAATTGTAGTACTTCCATGACGAAGATGATTTCTTTAGTGCTTATTTTCTCTTCTAAAACCAATTATGGGACCGGATGTAATTAAGTCCGAGTTGGACGGAGGTGCGGGTTCCCAGACGAACTCTGACTTTTTTCAAAGCGGCAATCAATTACAAGGCATGGTTTTGCCTTGTATATTAATGCAGCTTTAAAAAAAACATCCAGGTCCGGCTGGGAACCCACACCTCCGGCCAACTCGGACTTCATTACAATATTCAAAGGTAATTTGACCTCAATTGGACCTGTTCCATTGCAGATGTACCAATTGATACTAAATGGTCCATATATAGACACACTTAATATATTGGACTGTATGCACTGCACTGCAACTCTTTTGACTACGTTGTATAAACTTTGATCAAGACATAGACGTATGCAGTAGGGAAACTATGAGGGATAGTGCAGGCTTTCCCCGATGGGTGCAGGAGGTACACATGTCAGGAGCCCAGCTGACAGAGGGGCGGAGACTCTTAAGATGGTGCTGATGACCACAGCTGCTTCTAATTCACAGAGAGAGCTGGATTAAATGGGAGCACAGAGGGGGCTCATCGCTTGGGCCTTCTCTCTCTCATGGAGTAGCTGACATTACCTGGTGGGTGTACTGTGTGGCAGTACAGCACCTAGCTTCCAGCACAGTGGCGGAACTAGCAGGTGCAGCCACGGATTAAGAGTCTCGCGGCAGCCTCGTCCACATTACCGGCAAGGTACTGTTTGCAAACTTTGCCGCGATCCCAGTGACTCGAGTCTCAAGGCCCATGATCAACTGACCATGGGGGTCATTCCGAGTTGTTCGCTCGCAAGCTGCTTTTAGCAGCTTTGCACATGCTAAGCCGCCGCCTACTGGGAGTGAATCTTAGCTTCTCAAAATTGCGAACGAAAGATTCGCAATATTGCGAAAAGACTTCTCTGTGCAGATTCTGAGTAGCTCCAGACTTACTCGGCATCTGCGATCAGTTCAGTGCTTGTCGTTCCTGGTTTGACGTCACAAACACACCCAGCGTTCGCCCAGACACTCCTCCGTTTCTCCAGCCACTCCCGCGTTTTTCCCAGAAACGGTAGCGTTTTTTCGCACACACCCATAAAACGGCCAGTTTCCGCCCAGAAACACCCACTTCCTGTCAATCACATTACGATCACCAGAACGAAGAAAAAACCTCGTAATGCCGTGAGTAAAATTCCTAACTGCATAGCAAATTTACTTGGCGCAGTCGCACTGCGGACATTGCGCATGCGCATTAGCGACTAATCGCTCCGTTGCGAGAAAAAAATAACGAGCGAACAACTCGGAATGACCCCCCATGTGCTTGTGGCTCACCTCAAGGGAGATATAAAGCACATGGTCAGTTGACACAAAGGATAACCTTAGTATGTGCGATTAGATTCTAATCTATTGAACCAACTCACTTGCCATTTTTTATCCAATTGTTTATTGAATTGTGAGGCCAGATGGTTTAAGGCATTCATAGCCTAATCCCTGGGTTCAGTCACCCCTAGTAACTGAAGATCACTGACTCTCTGTCTTATCTCGGGAGTCACCTGGCCCCCTGTAGGGTAAATATTTATTTCTTATCTTTCCAAAGTTTTAAGAATCTAAATAACAACTACACTTTCATTAGAGATTTATTGGGCTAAAACCTCAACTTATTTGGACCCACTTGGTATGTGAAGTTCAAGAAATCTCTAACCTTTCGAAGTCACCTACCCCTGAAGAAGTCCAACTGGACGAAACGCGTAGTGTTTATCAAATTTCGTTCACCGCCACTCTGCCTGTATATTCACCCTAGAGCTCACACCTTTTTAAGGTGAGGTTGATATCTCATTTGTCAACTAGCTTGCGGTGTGTGTACATAATTAAATCATTGTCAAATTTTAATATCTCTGTATATCTATGTTTTTAGAGGATTTTTGCTATGTCTAACATCTCTGAAACAATCAGTTACATTTTTTTACTTAATCAATCCAATCTCTGTTGGGTGATATATTTCTTGGTGAGAGGGTATATTTTCAGGCTCTAATTGGGGAGAGCCCAAAAGCTAAAGAACTTGCGAAGGCTTCCGAATGAAGAATCTGAATTGGGAATCTCACAATCAGCAAACATCTATTAAGCACACTCTGGACTTTTGTTGTATATGTCAAATTCTAAGTTCCCACTAACAGGGGATCTTCCTGCGGTGCTGTTATTTCAGCACGAGAAAGGGTATATTCTTTGTGCATATGTATATATAATTTATATATATATATATATATATATAGATGTAGCAGCCGGCACTCACTCCAACCAAGCATATATACCCAGGTGCCTCCTGTATTGGTCTCTCAACCGTATGTATGGAAAAAAAGGCAGCGGCACTCTCAGGCTTTCAGTTCAAAACAAACTGGACACAGCGGTCACAGGTTCAAGTTTCAAAACTTGAACCTGTGACCGCTGTGTCCAGTTTGTTTTGAACTGAAAGCCTGAGAGTGCCGCTGCCTTTTTTCCATATATATATATATATATATATATATTTATATTTATTTTTTTAATCTGACACCTCAGTGTTCATTTTGCCCGGTACTGCTCTCCACTGTAAGGCCCCACCCCCTCTCTGCTGTTCTTACCCCATCACCTCTAAACCACCAGCTCCCTGTCACTCTTGAGGAACGGAGGGGGGCCCTTTCAAAATTTTGCTATGGGGCCCACAAAGGTCTAGTTATGCCCCTGTGTATGTGTTTGTGTGTGTTATTTGTAAGATGGGTAGAACCCCCGCTTCCCCCCCCCCCCTCCTTCCCCATTCAAATCTTGCATTTGCCTCTTGTAAACATGAATGGCGTGTCCGTACTGTTGCTGGGGCGGGCCGCGGTGGCTGAGTAACATCACACGCAGCTGCTGTGACCCAAAAGATGGCAGCCCTCCGACTGCCTATGCAGCTAGGCTAAGTAGGCAGGGGCTACCTTAATCATGCGAGCACATGGCTGTATAGTGATGCGTTTACATGTTTGCGAGGGGGTGGGGGTAGGACCCAGCAGGCGGGGCAGCCTTGCCCTGTGCTGGGTGGGCCCCGCATGTTAGAGTAAAGGGTTGTGGGTGTGCGTTTTTATGCACATCTACAACCCAAGCTGAATTAGGCCCTAAGCCCTTTAAGCCAACAGCAACAGGGATGTAATAGTTATATCCCACAGACTCTTACTTCCTTATCCTGTTTCGGCCCTAGGCATTCGCCCAGGTAGTGTAATGAGTAACTGTGACCTTATTGACCGTAGTGTGTATTCTGCATGTTAGTGCCATGTGCATGATAATTTACCATCAATTTATCAACAACCAGCAGCGATTCCTTTGTTTGATCCGATGAGACTTAAACTTCTGGGGTATATTTACTAAAGGTCAATTTTGATTGATTTTTAGCGATTTCAGATCTCTTAAAATTGATCTTCATCGAAGTTGGGCTTACAGGGCCATAATACACATTTACATTTAAATATGTATATAAAAAAATATTCTGTTAGTAAAAGTGTGTTTAGCATTGTAATCCCAACATCGATTAAAATCGATCAAAATCGTTCTTTAGTAAATATACCCCCTGATGTGACATACTGGACTTTGCATTTGTAACATGGGATTTACTCTAAAGACAGTAAAAGTTGCCACCGTTACCAAGGTGTAATGTTTAGCCTGGAAAACAATTCACGTAATAGTCAAGGGGTCTGGGACTCAAGGTCTACACCACTTAGGTCGACACACATTTGTCGACACCAGAAATAGGTCAACATGGACAAAAGGTCGACGTGAAGAAGGTCGACAATTTGAAAAGGTTGACATTATTTTTTTGACTGTTTTTGGTGTCATTTTCTTTGTAAAGTGACGGGGAACCCCAATTAGTGCACCGTGTCCCCACGCATGGCTCGCTTTGCTCGCCATGCTTCGGGCAATGTGCCTCGCTCCGCTACCGCTGCGCTCGGCACAGGTTACCATTCCCAATTGTAGTCCATGTGGATCGTCAAGTATGAAAAAGTTCAAAAAGTGAAGAAAAAAAATGTGAAAATCTCATGTCAACCTTTTTAGATGTCGACCTTTGTCCTAGTCGACCTATTTCTGGTGTCGACAAATGTGTGCTGACCAATTGGTGTCGACCTAATTGGTGTCGACCCAGAGTCCGGATACCTAGTCAAGAGTAGCAGATAAACACAGCATAAATAGCACCTAATGGCAGCAAGACCAGTAGTACCCAGTTTACACATGTGAGCCTTATCAGTTCTAATAAAGCACAGCTACGGTGGGACAGAACTTTTCTGAGTACAGATCTGTGAGTTAAGGTGCGTACACATGGGCCCTCATTCCGAGTTGTTCGCTCGTTCTATTTCTTCGCATCGCAGCGATTTTCCGCAAACTGCGCATGCGCAATGTTCGCACTGCGACTGCGCCAAGTAAATTTGCTAAGAAGTTTGGTATTTTACTCACGACATTACGAGGTTTTTTCTTCGTTCTGGTGATCGTACTGTGATTGACAGGAAGTGGGTGTTTCTGGGCGGAAACTGCCCGTTTTATGGGTGTGTGTAAAAAAACGCTGCCGTTTCTGGGAAAAACGCGGGAGTGGCTGGAGAAACGGGGGAGTGTCTGGGCGAACGCTGGGTGTGTTTGTGACGTCAAACCAGGAACGAAACTGACTGAACTGATCGCAGTGGCAGAGTAAGTGTCAAGCTACTCAGAAACTGCTTAGAAATTTCTATTCGCAATTTTGAGAATCTTTCGTTCGCAATTTTGCTAAGCTAAGATTCACTCCCAGTAGGCGGCGGCTTAGCGTGTGCAATGCTGCTAAAAGCAGCTTGCTAGCGAACAACTCGGAATGAGGGCCATGGTGCGATATGGCCTAGAAACTGCCTTGAGGCATAAACCTCCGATATAGCCAATATCGACCCTGCCTGCTCAGTCTATTTTTTCTTACGATGCCGATCAAGCGGGAGCGTGCATCGCAAGAGCATACACATGGGCCAATATTTACTAAGAATTCGAGTTTGTCCGATTTGTGGGGTTTTTTCTAAGTCCCAATCCGGGAATTCACTAAGCACCAATCTCGGCAGTGTTTGGACTATTCGTAATGGTTTGATTTGCAAAGTTCCGAAATACGAATGAATAGACCATCGGTCAAACACGGCTGTTATTTCATACAATACGGGCATTCACTATTCATTCGTGTTTGGGTATTAGTTTCTGAGTGCTCAAGTGTGGGTCTGGTTTTTTTCGATTCATTAAAAAAAGCAGCAAAAAAATAGACCTGCTTTTTCCAGTCGAGTTTGGATAACCATGCACGGATCAGTGAGATCTGTGCATGGTTATCTATGGGAAAGGGTCTGTTTAGTGTAAAAACAGGGCAAAAAATTGCGTGGGGTCCCCCTTCCTAAGCATAACCAGCCTCGGGCTCTTTGAGCCGGTCCTGGTTGACAAAATATGGGGGGGAAAATGACAGGGGTTCCCCCATATTTCATCAACCAGCACCGGGCTCTGCGCCTGGTCCTGGTTCCAAAGATACGGGGGACAAAAAGCGTAGGGGTCCCCCGTATTTTTGAAACCAGCACTGGGCTCCACTAGCCAGGTACATAATGCCACAGCCGGGGGACACTTTTATACTGGTCCCTGCGGCCCTGGCATTACATACCCAACTAGTCACCCCTGGCCGGGGTACCCTGGAGGAGTGGGAACCCCTTAAATCAAGGGGTCCCCCCTCCAGCCACCCAAGGGCATGGGGTGAAGCCCGAGGCTGTTCCCCCATCCAAGGGCGGCGGATGGGGGGCTGATAGCCTTTTGAAAAAATGTGAATATTGTTTTTAGTAGCAGTACTACAAGTCCCAGCAAGCCTCCTGACCACGCACTGAAAGGGGTCCCATGTTTACACATGGGACCCCTTTCCCCGACTGCCAGGACCCCCCTTGACTCGTGTCAAAGAGGGTCCCTTCAGCCAATCAGGGAGCGCCACTCTCCTGATTGGCTGTGTGCTCCTGTAGTGTCTGTGAGGCAGCACACGGCAGAGATACAATGTAGCGCCTATGCGCTCCATTGTAGCCAATGGTGGGAACTTTGCGGTCAGCGGTGAGGTTACTTTCGGTCAACCGCTGACCGCAAAGTTACCACCATTGGCTACAATGGAGCGCATAGGCGCTAGAGATGAGCGCCTGAAATTTTTCGGGTTTTGTGTTTTGGTTTTGGGTTCGGTTCCGCGGCCGTGTTTTGGGTTCGAACGCGTTTTGGCAAAACCTCACCGAATTATTTTTGTCGGATTCGGGTGTGTTTTGGATTCGGGTGTTTTTTTCCAAAAACACTAAAAAACAGCTTAAATCATAGAATTTGGGGGTCATTTTGATCCCAAAGTATTATTAACCTCAAAAACCATAATTTACACTCATTTTCAGTCTATTCTGAATACCTCACACCTCACAATATTATTTTTAGTCCTAAAATTTGCACCGAGGTCGCTGTGTGAGTAAGATAAGCGACCCTAGTGGCCGACACAAACACCGGGCCCATCTAGGAGTGGCACTGCAGTGTCACGCAGGATGTCCCTTCCAAAAAACCCTCCCCAAACAGCACATGACGCAAAGAAAAAAAGAGGCGCAATGAGGTAGCTGTGTGAGTAAGATTAGCGACCCTAGTGGCCGACACAAACACCGGGCCCATCTAGGAGTGGCACTGCAGTGTCACGCAGGATGGCCCTTCCAAAAAACCCTCCCCAAACAGCACATGACGCAAAGAAAAAAAGAGGCGCAATGAGGTAGCTGTGTGAGTAAGATTAGCGACCCTAGTGGCCGACACAAACACCGGGCCCATCTAGGAGTGGCACTGCAGTGTCACGCAGGATGGCCCTTCCAAAAAACCCTCCCCAAACAGCACATGACGCAAAGAAAAAAAGAGGCGCAATGAGGTAGCTGACTGTGTGAGTAAGATTAGCGACCCTAGTGGCCGACACAAACACCGGGCCCATCTAGGAGTGGCACTGCAGTGTCACGCAGGATGGCCCTTCCAAAAAACCCTCCCCAAACAGCACATGACGCAAAGAAAAAAAGAGGCGCAATGAGGTAGCTGTGTGAGTAAGATTAGCGACCCTAGTGGCCGACACAAACACCGGGCCCATCTAGGAGTGGCACTGCAGTGTCACGCAGGATGTCCCTTCCAAAAAACCCTCCCCAAACAGCACATGACGCAAAGAAAAAAAGAGGCGCAATGAGGTAGCTGTGTGAGTAAGATTAGCGACCCTAGTGGCCGACACAAACACCGGGCCCATCTAGGAGTGGCACTGCAGTGTCACGCAGGATGGCCCTTCCAAAAAACCCTCCCCAAACAGCACATGACGCAAAGAAAAAAAGAGGCGCAATGAGGTAGCTGTGTGAGTAAGATTAGCGACCCTAGTGGCCGACACAAACACCGGGCCCATCTAGGAGTGGCACTGCAGTGTCACGCAGGATGGCCCTTCCAAAAAACCCTCCCCAAACAGCACATGACGCAAAGAAAAAAAGAGGCGCAATGAGGTAGCTGACTGTGTGAGTAAGATTAGCGACCCTAGTGGCCGACACAAACACCGGGCCCATCTAGGAGTGGCACTGCAGTGTCACGCAGGATGTCCCTTCCAAAAAACCCTCCCCAAACAGCACATGACGCAAAGAAAAAAAGAGGCGCAATGAGGTAGCTGTGTGAGTAAGATTAGCGACCCTAGTGGCCGACACAAACACCGGGCCCATCTAGGAGTGGCACTGCAGTGTCACGCAGGATGTCCCTTCCAAAAAACCCTCCCCAAACAGCACATGACGCAAAGAAAAAAAGAGGCGCAATGAGGTAGCTGTGTGAGTAAGATTAGCGACCCTAGTGGCCGACACAAACACCGGGCCCATCTAGGAGAGGCACTGCAGTGTCACGCAGGATGGCCCTTCCAAAAAACCCTCCCCAAACAGCACATGACGCAAAGAAAAAAAGAGGCGCAATGAGGTAGCTGACTGTGTGAGTAAGATTAGCGACCCTAGTGGCCGACACAAACACCGGGCCCATCTAGGAGTGGCACTGCAGTGTCACGCAGGATGTCCCTTCCAAAAAACCCTCCCCAAACAGCACATGACGCAAAGAAAAAAAGAGGCGCAATGAGGTAGCTGTGTGAGTAAGATTAGCGACCCTAGTGGCCGACACAAGCACCGGGCCCATCTAGGAGTGGCACTGCAGTGTCACGCAGGATGTCCCTTCCAAAAAACCCTCCCCAAACAGCACATGACGCAAAGAAAAAAAGAGGCGCAATGAGGTAGCTGTGTGAGTAAGATTAGCGACCCTAGTGGCCGACACAAACACCGGGCACATCTAGGAGTGGCACTGCAGTGTCACGCAGGATGTCCCTTCCAAAAAACCCTCCCCAAACAGCACATGACGCAAAGAAAAAAAGAGGCGCAATGAGGTAGCTGTGTGAGTAAGATTAGCGACCCTAGTGGCCGACACAAACACCGGGCCCATCTAGGAGTGGCACTGCAGTGTCACGCAGGATGTCCCTTCCAAAAAACCCTCCCCAATCAGCACATGATGCAAAGAAAAAGAAAAGAAAAAAGAGGTGCAAGATGGAATTGTCCTTGGGCCCTCCCACCCACCCTTATGTTGTATAAACAAAACAGGACATGCACACTTTAACCAACCCATCATTTCAGTGACAGGGTCTGCCACACGACTGTGACTGATATGACGGGTTGGTTTGGACCCCCCCCAAAAAAGAAGCAATTAATCTCTCCTTGCACAAACTGGCTCTACAGAGGCAAGATGTCCACCTCATCTTCACCCTCCGATATATCACCGTGTACATCCCCCTCCTCACAGATTATCAATTCGTCCCCACTGGAATCCACCATCTCAGCTCCCTGTGTACTTTGTGGAGGCAATTGCTGCTGGTCAATGTCTCCGCGGAGGAATTGATTATAATTCATTTTAATGAACATCATCTTCTCCACATTTTCTGGATGTAACCTCGTACGCCGATTGCTGACAAGGTGAGCGGCGGCACTAAACACTCTTTCGGAGTACACACTTGTGGGAGGGCAACTTAGGTAGAATAAAGCCAGTTTGTGCAAGGGCCTCCAAATTGCCTCTTTTTCCTGCCAGTATAAGTACGGACTGTGTGACGTGCCTACTTGGATGCGGTCACTCATATAATCCTCCACCATTCTATCAATGTTGAGAGAATCATATGCAGTGACAGTAGACGACATGTCCGTAATCGTTGTCAGGTCCTTCAGTCCGGACCAGATGTCAGCATCAGCAGTCGCTCCAGACTGCCCTGCATCACCGCCAGCGGGTGGGCTCGGAATTCTGAGCCTTTTCCTCGCACCCCCAGTTGCGGGAGAATGTGAAGGAGGAGATGTTGACAGGTCGCGTTCCGCTTGACTTGACAATTTTGTCACCAGCAGGTCTTTCAACCCCAGCAGACCTGTGTCTGCCGGAAAGAGAGATCCAAGGTAGGCTTTAAATCTAGGATCGAGCACGGTGGCCAAAATGTAGTGCTCTGATTTCAACAGATTGACCACCCGTGAATCCTTGTTAAGCGAATTAAGGGCTGCATCCACAAGTCCCACATGCCTAGCGGAATCGCTCCCTTTTAGCTCCTTCTTCAATGCCTCCAGCTTCTTCTGCAAAAGCCTGATGAGGGGAATGACCTGACTCAGGCTGGCAGTGTCTGAACTGACTTCACGTGTGGCAAGTTCAAAGGGCATCAGAACCTTGCACAACGTTGAAATCATTCTCCACTGCACTTGAGACAGGTGCATTCCATCTCCTATATCGTGCTCAATTGTATAGGCTTGAATGGCCTTTTGCTGCTCCTCCAACCTCTGAAGCATATAGAGGGTTGAATTCCACCTCGTTACCACTTCTTGCTTCAGATGATGGCAGGGCAGGTTCAGTAGTTTTTGGTGGTGCTCCAGTCTTCTGTACGTGGTGCCTGTACGCCGAAAGTGTCCCGCAATTTTTCTGGCCACCGACAGCATCTCTTGCACGCCCCTGTCGTTTTTTAAAAAATTCTGCACCACCAAATTCAAGGTATGTGCAAAACATGGGACGTGCTGGAATTTGCCCATATTTAATGCACACACAATATTGCTGGCGTTGTCCGATGCCACAAATCCACAGGAGAGTCCAATTGGGGTAAGCCATTCCGCGATGATCTTCCTCAGTTGCCGTAAGAGGTTTTCAGCTGTGTGCGTATTCTGGAAAGCGGTGATACAAAGCGTAGCCTGCCTAGGAAAGAGTTGGCGTTTGCGAGATGCTGCTACTGGTGCCGCCGCTGCTGTTCTTGCAGCGGGAGTCCATACATCTACCCAGTGGGCTGTCACAGTCATATAGTCCTGACCCTGCCCTGCTCCACTTGTCCACATGTCCGTGGTTAAGTGGACATTGGGTACAACTGCATTTTTTAGGAGACTGGTGAGTCTTTTTCTGACGTCCGTGTACATTCTCGGTATCGCCTGCCTAGAGAAGTGGAACCTAGATGGTATTTGGTAACGGGGGCACACTGCCTCAATAAATTGTCTAGTTCCCTGTGAACTAACGGCGGATACCGGACGCACGTCTAACACCAACATAGTTGTCAAGGACTCAGTTATCCGCTTTGCAGTAGGATGACTGCTGTGATATTTCATCTTCCTCGCAAAGGACTGTTGAACAGTCAATTGCTTACTGGAAGTAGTACAAGTGGGCTTACGACTTCCCCTCTGGGATGACCATCGACTCCCAGCGGCAACAACAGCAGCGCCAGCAGCAGTAGGCGTTACACGCAAGGATGCATCGGAGGAATCCCAGGCAGGAGAGGACTCGTCAGACTTGCCAGTGACATGGCCTGCAGGACTATTGGCATTCCTGGGGAAGGAGGAAATTGACACTGAGGGAGTTGGTGGGGTGGTTTGCGTGAGCTTGGTTACAAGAGGAAGGGATTTACTGGTCAGTGGACTGCTTCCGCTGTCACCCAAAGTTTTTGAACTTGTCACTGACTTATTATGAATGCGCTGCAGGTGACGTATAAGGGAGGATGTTCCGAGGTGGTTAACGTCCTTACCCCTACTTATTACAGCTTGACAAAGGGAACACACGGCTTGACACCTGTTGTCCGCATTTCTGGTGAAATACCTCCACACCGAAGAGCTGATTTTTTTGGTATTTTCACCAGGCATGTCAACGGCCATATTCCTCCCACGGACAACAGGTGTCTCCCCGGGTGCCTGACTTAAACAAACCACCTCACCATCAGAATCCTCCTGGTCAATTTCCTCCCCAGCGCCAGCAACACCCATATCCTCCTCATCCTGGTGTACTTCAACACTGACATCTTCAATCTGACTATCAGGAACTGGACTGCGGGTGCTCCTTCCAGCACTTGCAGGGGGCGTGCAATTGGTGGAAGGCGCATGCTCTTCACGTCCAGTGTTGGGAAGGTCAGGCATCGCAACCGACACAATTGGACTCTCCTTGTGGATTTGGGATTTCAAAGAACGCACAGTTCTTTGCGGTGCTTTTGCCAGCTTGAGTCTTTTCAGTTTTCTAGCGAGAGGCTGAGTGCTTCCATCCTCATGTGAAGCTGAACCACTAGCCATGAACATAGGCCAGGGCCTCAGCCGTTCCTTGCCACTCCGTGTGGTAAATGGCATATTGGCAAGTTTACGCTTCTCCTCCGACAATTTTATTTTAGGTTTTGGAGTCCTTTTTTTACTGATATTTGGTGTTTTGGTTTTGACATGCTCTGTACTATGCCATTGGGCATCGGCCTTGGCAGACGACGTTGCTGGCATTTCATCGTCTCGGCCATGACTAGTGGCAGCAGCTTCAGCACGAGGTGGAAGTGGATCTTGATCTTTCCCTAATTTTGGAACCTCAACATTTTTGTTCTCCATATTTTAATAGGCACAACTAAAAGGCACCTCAGGTAAACAATGGAGATGGATGGATTGGATACTAGTATACAATTATGGACGGGCTGCCGAGTGCCGACACAGAGGTAGCCACAGCCGTGAACTACCGCACTGTACTGTGTCTGCTGCTAATATATAGACTGGTTGATAAAGAGATAGTATACTCGTAACTAGTATGTATGTATAAAGAAAGAAAAAAAAACCACGGTTAGGTGGCATATACAATTATGGACGGGCTGCCGAGTGCCGACACAGAGGTAGCCACAGCCGTGAACTACCGCACTGTACTGTGTCTGCTGCTAATATATAGACTGGTTGATAAAGAGATAGTATACTCGTAACTAGTATGTATGTATAAAGAAAGAAAAAAAAACCACGGTTAGGTGGTATATACAATTATGGACGGGCTGCCGAGTGCCGACACAGAGGTAGCCACAGCCGTGAACTACCGCACTGTACTGTGTCTGCTGCTAATATATAGACTGGTTGATAAAGAGATAGTATACTCGTAACTAGTATGTATGTATAAAGAAAGAAAAAAAAACCACGGTTAGGTCACTGGTATATACAATTATGGACGGGCTGCCGAGTGCCGACACAGAGGTAGCCACAGCCGTGAACTACCGCACTGTACTGTGTCTGCTGCTAATATATAGACTGGTTGATAAAGAGATAGTATACTCGTAACTAGTATGTATGTATAAAGAAAGAAAAAAAAACCACGGTTAGGTCACTGGTATATACAATTATGGACGGGCTGCCGAGTGCCGACACAGAGGTAGCCACAGCCGTGAACTACCGCACTGTACTGTGTCTGCTGCTAATATATAGACGGGTTGATAAAGAGATAGTATACTCGTAACTAGTATGTATGTATAAAGAAAGAAAAAAAAACCACGGTTAGGTCACTGGTATATACAATTATGGACGGGCTGCCGAGTGCCGACACAGAGGTAGCCACAGCCGTGAACTACCGCACTGTACTGTGTCTGCTGCTAATATAGACTGGTTGATAAAGAGATAGTATACTACTAATATTATATACTGGTGGTCAGGTCACTGGTCACTAGTCACACTGGCAGTGGCACTCCTGCAGCAAAAGTGTGCACTGTTTAATTTTAATATAATATTATGTACTCCTGGCTCCTGCTATAACCTATAACTGGCACTGCAGTAGTGCTCCCCAGTCTCCCCCACAATTATAAGCTGTGTGAGCTGAGCAGTCAGACAGATATATAATATATATAGATGATGCAGCACACTGGCCTGAGCCTGAGCAGTGCACACAGATATGGTATGTATGTGACTGAGTCACTGTGTGCTGTGTATCGCTTTTTTCAGGCAGAGAACGGATTATAAATAAAAGTGGTGGTCACTGGTCACTATCAGCAAAACTCTGCACTGTACACTACTGAGTACTCCTAATGCTCCCCAAAATTAGTAAATCAAGTGTCTAAACGGAGAGGACGCCAGCCACGTCCTCTCCCTATCAATCTCAATGCACGTGTGAAAATGGCGGCGACGCGCGGCTCCTTATATAGAATCCGAGTCTCGCGATAGAATCCGAGCCTCGCGAGAATCCGACAGCGTCATGATGACGTTCGGGCGCGCTCGGGTTAACCGAGCAAGGCGGGAAGATCCGAGTCGCTCGGACCCGTGAAAAAAAACATGAAGTTCTGGCGGGTTCGGATTCAGAGAAACCGAACCCGCTTATCTCTAATAGGCGCTACATTGTATCTCTGCCGTGTGCAGCCTGACAGACACTACAGGAGCACACAGCCAATCAGGAGAGTGCCACGACGTGGCGCTCCCTGATTGGCTGAAGGGACCCTCTTTGACAGGAGTCAGGGGGGGTCCTGGCAGTCGGGGAAAGGGGTCCCATGTGTAAACATGGGACCCCTTTCAGTGCGTGGTCGGGTTTACGTTTTATTATTTTGTCAAGTACGTGGATTATACAAAGGTCTGATTCTACACTGGATTATGTGAGTATATTTTTTTTCACAGGTCCCCCAAGGATTCTACATGGAGAAGAGGACTGAGCCTCGTGGGAACATAGGTAAGTATGTATGTATGTATGGAGGTGTGCATGTATGTAATAAACTTATACTTTCACGGTGTGTGTGTCCTGTTTTTTTTGGGGTATTTTTTTAGTAGTAGTACTACAGGTACCAGCGGGCCCGGTTTTCCACCGCATGCTGGTACTTGTGGTTCTCCAAGTACCAGCTTGCGGGGGAGGCTTGCTGGGACTTGTAGTACTGCTACTAAAAACAATATTCACATTTTTTCAAAAGGCTATCAGCCCCCCATCCGCCGCCCTTGGATGGGGGGGACAGCCTCGGGCTTCACCCCTGGCCCTTGGGTGGCTGGAGGGGGGGACCCCTTGATTTAAGGGGTTCCCACTCCTCCAGAGTACCCCGGCCAGGGGTGACTAGTTGGGTATGTAATGCCAGGGCCGCAGGGACCAGTATAAAAGTGTCCCCCGGCTGTGGCATTATGTACCTGGCTAGTGGAGCCCGGTGCTGGTTTCAAAAATACGGGGGACCCCTACGCTTTTTGTCCCTCGTATTTTTGGAACCAAGACCAGGCGCAGAGCCCGGTGCTGGTTGATTAAATATGGGGGAACCCCTGTCATTTTTCCCCCCATATTTTTTCAACCAGGACCGGCTCAAAGAGCCCGAGGCTGGTTGTGCTTAGGAGGGGGGACCCCACGCAATTTTTTTCGGATTTTTTAAGACTTTTTTTATCAACTTTTTAAGGTACACAATGAAGCCCTGCACGGATCTCACAGATCCGTCCGGGATTCCTTGTGTTTTGTCAGGCAGTGTTTTACTCATCACTCCCGTAAAACACTGCCTGATATTACGAATCACATCGACATCGGAAAAAACGAATGTGCAAAACTCGGCAGCTTAGTGAATGATCGTATCAGGATTCAAAAAGTTGCAGTAAAATGCACCCGATACCATTCGAGTTCAAACACCCTTCAAAACGGCCAAAACACGAATCTTTGTAAATATACCCCATGGTGCGATTTGCACTTACTTTTCTTTCGATTTTGACTATATAGTCAAAATAATAAGGACAAATCGCACCGTGTGTGTGCACCTTAAGATATCAGGGCTTGTTTCGGGGTTGTTTGAAAACACAAAAGCACCAACTTGGTGAAACCATGTTGCACTGCAGGTGGGGCAGATGTAACATGTGCAGAGAGAGTTAGATTTAGGTGGGGTGTGTTCAAACTGAAATCTAAATTACAGTGTAAAAATAAAGCTAACATTTGCACATGCATACCTCCCAACTGTCCCGATTTTAGTGGAACAGTCAAGTTTATTGGGGGACTGTCCAGCTGTCCCACCGCAAATTATACAGGAGATCTTTACCATGAGAGGGGCTGTATCATGGGGGTCATTCCGAGTTGTTCGCTCGTTGCCGATTTTCGCAACGGAGCGATTAAGGCAAAAATGCGCATGCGCATGGTACGCAGTGCGCATGCGCTAAGTATTTTAGCACAAAACTTAGTAGATTTACTCACGTCCGAACGAAGAATTTTCATCGTTGGAGTGATCGGAGTGTGAATGACAGGAAGTGGGTGTTTCTGGGCGAAACTGACAATTTTCTGGGAGTGTGCGGAAAAAACGCAGGCGTGCCAGGATAAAACGCGGGAGTATCTGGAGAAACAGGGGAGTGGCTGGCCGAACGCAGGGCGTGTTTGTGACGTCAAACCAGGAACGAAATGGGATGAGCTGATCGCAGTGTAGGAGTAAGTCTCGAGCTACTCAGAAACTGCTAAGAATTTTCTATTTGCAATTCTGCTAATCTTTCGTTCGCAATTCTGCTATGCTAAGATACACTCCCAGAGTGCGGCGGCCTAGCGTGTGCAATGCTGTTAAAATCTGCTAGCGAGCGAACAATTCGGAATGACCCCCCATGTGCATCCCTCCCCTTATTGCATGCATTATTGACGCCGTATGCATGAAAATTATGCAAGCTCTTCCGATAGGAGCTGTCCCTTGCAAAAAGAGGACTTTATGATGTTTATGGCCCGGGAGTCTTACTGAACATGTGCGACCTCAAAAAATAATAGTTTGCTGCACTCGGAAATTAAAGCAGCTCGGTAATAGGGTTAGAAGTCACAAGCAAAATATAGCCCCAGGCGCTATATTTAGTGTACTGAGCCATATAAGAAAATTAATAATACTGCTAAAAATGGTACTAAAAATGAAAAACAAAGTAAAAAAGAAATAATAAAATAATAATAATAATAATAATAATAGTTAACAAATGAGAAATAAAGATAATAGTGAAAAGCAAAAAACAGATAAGTGAAAGCATATACAATGAGAATAAAGGTAAAAAGTACAAAATAATAAAAACATACAGAATGGTCAATTGACCATAATGTTTACATCCTTTTTGGGGGATTTTAGAGCTGGGGGAAATGTTGGGTAACAACAGTCCATGCGACCGCTTATGCCTTATAGGCTGCGGTGAGCTGTCCTTATTCTTACTCTACAAGTGAACGTAGCTTCCTCCAGCAGCTGTCCGGTGCTGGCACAGTTATGGCTAAAACCAAGTTGGAGAAAGGACCTCTAACGTCACCATGGGGAGGAGCCATGCCAGAACAGGGTACACAAAATGCACCCTCGCGGGGTCGCTTCGCTCGCCACGCTTAGGGCTCGGTGGCTCGCTCTGCTTCACTCGCCACTGGGTTACTAAAGTGAGTAGTTGGTGGCGTGGATAGTAGAAGAACTATCCCGCTGGCCTAGCTCCTCCCCCTGGTGATGTGGCTCCTCCCACTGGTGTCAGAGGACCTTTCTCCCAACTTGATTCTAGCATCTACCGTGCTGGCACGGGCTTAGCCGGAAGTCAGTGCATCTACTTCTGGTGACGTCAGACGCCGGAGGCAACTGTCAATGCCTGTGTTGCCATGTGCTCCCACTTTGTCCGATCACCAGCCTGCGCATTTGCGTCATTGGGGGACTGAAAGTGATCTTTCAGAATTCTCTACATGGAGTTCTACGGTAAGAAGCCCATAGACTTCTACAGGCAACACCATCTATACTTAGTTTTGCTTACCAAAGCTTGGTGCATACCGACACATTGCACCCCCACAGAATGCTACTGGAACTGCAGTGCCGATAAGCTGCAGTGGATATCTCCAGTATCCACTGTAGACCACTTTAATGTATATGGAGATTGAGGCAAAGCTCAGAAAACAGTTTTCAGAGGCTTGACTGCATTTTTGGGGTTAATACATCCTGCCTGAGAACTTTGAGGCTCTGGAAGATGCAAGTTTGACTGTCAGCATTTACAGTCAACCAGTGGTGGCTGCTTAGCTTACCTGTCTGGTCAATGGCGCTGGCTGATCTCCTCCCACTCCCTGCTGCAGTCCATGACATCCTGGTGATTGATGGCTGATGTCTCCTGGAGGTAGGGCTTATGTCCAGTGGCAGCAGGGGGCAGGACTTTGGGCTTAACTCCAGTGCTGCTGAACAGGCTGGCTTCTATGGACTGCATCAGCTGCAGCCCATAGAAGCCAGATATGGCTGACGGTATAGCAGGGGAGTCGCTTTCCATAGGAAGCGCTCCCTCAGCTATCACAGTCTGGACTGGCAGTCCCCAGGGGTGAAAACACCTGCCCCTGGGACTACCTGTCTGGCTGTGATTAGCAGAGAGTGCTTCCAATGGGAAGTCATTGCCACTGCTAGGCAGTTTCTGAGGGTGGCGGAGTTCACAGGGGGGAATGCAGCCCATAGGTAAAATCCACCACTCTAGTCAACCATTATAAAGTACTTGTGTTAAGTGACATATACTATTGGGTAATACTGGTAATGACTTATGATCTATTTTACTACATTATTTATGTTTTGGAGTATGCATTTTTATGTGATGGACATAGCAGATTCCAGAATCAGGGTACTATTGAATTATCCTACTTCCCCTTGGCTAATGTGTATATTAATTAATCACAAGGAAAACGACACATTGAGAGAATTACTTCCTCAGACAGTTGTGCCTTTTTAATGTACATGTCTTCTATCTGCATGTGCTAGTTATAGGATTTAAAACTACAAAAATACATGGTCCTTTACAGATATCTCATGATGGCCATGTTGCCTTTGATGTTTTCTGTATATTTTTTATATACGTGGGTGTGTATTATCACTGCCTTTTCAACGACACTCTTCTTTCTTTTGTCCATTTCAATACTTAAACAAATAGGATTTTATTTACCTACTGGTAAATCCTTTTCTCGTAGTCCGTAGAGGATACTGAGGTCCACATTAGTACCATGGGGTATAGACGGGTCCACTAGGAGCCATGGAAACTTTAGTGTGGGCTGGCTCCTCCCTCTATGCCCCTCCTACCAGACTCAGTCTAGAAACTGTGCCCGAGGAGACGGACATAGGGGGTAATTCTGAGTTGATCGCAGCAGGATTTTTGTTAGCAATTGGGCAAAACCATGTGCACTGCAGGGGGGGGGGCAGATATAACATGTGCAGAGAGAGTTAGATTTGGGTGTGGTGTGTTCAATCTGCAATCTAAATTACAGTGTAAAATAAAGCAGCCAGTATTTACCCTACACAGAAACATTATAACCCACCCAAATTTAACTCTCTCTGCACATGTTATATCTGCCCCCCCTGCAGTGCACATGCTTTTGCCCAATTGCTAACAAAAATCCTGCTGCGATCAACTCAGAGTTACCCCCCTACTTCGAGAGAAGGATTTAACTGAACAGTGGTGAGATTCGAACCAGCACACACAAACAAGTGGAAAGCCATGCAAACCTAACTTGAACAGGAACAGCAACGGCTGAACCAACAATAATACTTAACCGTAAGTAACAGTGCAGAAAAACGAAGCACCGGGCAGGCGCCCAGTATCCTCTACGGACTACAAGAAAAGGATTTACCGGTAGGTAATTCAAATCCTATTTTCTCTTACGTCCTAGAGGATACTGGGGCCCACATTAGTACCATGGGGATGTACCAAAGTTCCCAAACCGGGTGGGAGAGTGCTGAGGTTCCTGCAGAACTGATTGACCAAACTGAAGGTCCTCAGAGGCCAAAGTATCGAACTTGTCGATCTTAGCAAAAGTCTTTGATCCTGACCAAGTAGCTGCTCGGCAGAGCTGTAAAGCCAAGACACCCCGGGCATCCGCCCAGGAAAAACCCACTGACCTAGTAGAGTGTGCCTGTACTTTAGGAACCGCTAATCCTGAAGATGAATAAGCCTGCTGGATAGTAAGCCTGATCCAGCGAGCAATTGACTGCTTTGAAGCAGGACACCCAATTTTCTTGGGATCATAGAGAACAAACAGCGAGTCAGATTTTCTGTGACGAGCTGTCCTCTTCACGTAGATCCTCAAAGCCCTCACAACATCCAGGGACTTTGAAGTAGCAGAGGTGTCAGTAAGCACCGGAACCACAATAGGTTGGTTGATATGAAACGCAGACAATACCTTGGGAAGAAATTGCTGACGAGTTCTGAGTTCAGCTCTATCCTCCTGAAAAACCAAATAGGGGCTTTTGTGAGACAACGCACCCAGTTCAGACACACACCTTGCGGAAGCCAAGGCCAATAGTATAACAGTCTTCCACGTAAGAAACTTAACGTCAACCTCCTGTAAAGGTTCAAACCAGTCCGACACCTTTCAAGAATGTCTGAACCTCAGGGAGGGAAGCTAATTGTTTCTGGAAGAAAATGGACAAGGCCGAAATCTGGACTTTCAAGGAGCCCAAACGTAGGCCCACATCCACACCTGACTGTAGAAAAAGGAGAAAACGTCCCAGTTGAAATTCCACTGCAGGAAATTTCCTGTGTTCACACCACGAGACATATTTTTTTCAAATACGGTGGTAATGTTTAGACGTTACCCCTTTCCTAGCTTGGATCATGGTTGGAATAACCTTGTTCGGAATGCCTTTCCGGGCTAAAATCTGACTTTCAACTTCGATGCCGTCAAACGTAGTAGTGGTAAGTCTTGATAGACGAACGGCCCCTGTTGTAGAAGATCCTCTCGCAGAGGTAGAGGCCACGGGTCCTCCAGGAGCAACTCCAGTAGATCCGCGTACCAGGCCCTTCTTGGCCAATCTGGAGCAATGAGAAGTGCTTGAACCTTTTCCCTTTTTATTCTCTTGAGAATTCTTGGGATTAGTGGAAGAGGTGGGAACACGTAAACCATCAGGTAAACCCATGGAGTCACCAGAGCATCCACCGCCACTGCTTGTGGGTCCCTCGACCTGGAACAATAGCGTTTTAGTGTCTTGTTGAGATGAGAGGCCATCATGTCTATCTGTGGAATTCCCCACCGACTTGTTAAGGACTCGAACACCTGCGGGTGAAGGCCCCACTCTCCTGGATGGAGGTCGTGTCTGCTGAGGAAGTCCGCTTCCCAATTGTCTACTCCCGGAATGAAGATTGCCGACTGCGCCACCGCGTGTCTTTCTGCCCAGAGGAGAATTTTTGTTACCTCTGACATTGCAGCTCTGCTCTTCGCTCCACCCTGTCTGTTTATGTACGTTACGGCCGTCACATTGTCCGACTGAACCTGAATGGCTTGATCTTGAAGAAGATGCGATGCCTGTAGAAGGGCGTTGTATATGGCCCTTAGTTCCAGAATGTTGATCGGGAGAATGGCTTCCTGACTTGACCATTTTCCTTGGAACTGTTCCCCCTGAGTGACTGCTCCCCAACCTCTGAGGCTTGCGTCCGTGGTTAGCAGAATCCAATTTTGAATCCCGAACCGTCGACCTTCTTTCAGGTGAGAAGTCTGGAGCCACCATGGAAGAGAAATCCTGGCTTTTGGCGACAGACGTATCCTCTGGTGCATGTGAAGATGTGATCCGGACCATTTGTCCAACAGATCCAGCTGGAATGGCCTGGCATTAAACCTTCCGTACTGCAGAGCCTTGTAAGAGGCTACCATTTTCCCCAGAAGATGAATGCACAGATGCTTCGATATCCCGGTTGGTTTTAGGACATCCCGCACCATTGACTGTATTACCAATGCCTTTTCCAGGGACAACGTAACCGAGCTCCCACCTGCTTGTCTTCCAGGCAGTGTGTTCCACCGTCATGCTGAAGGCTTTGAGGAAGCAGACCCTGAGGCCTGTTCCTGAGAACCTGCAGCTGCGGGTTTTCTGGGTTTACTTCTATTCTCTTTGAAGGCTGTAGAAGAACCCTTGGATTTGCCCTTGAATTTAGCCGTCTGAAAGGACTGCAGAGTTGGAGCAGAGTAGGCTTTCCTAGCCGGGGTAGCTGCGGAAGAAAGGTATGTAGACTTACCCACCGTAGCTTTGGATATTAGCTTATTCAGTTGATCCCCGAACAGGACCTCTCCTGTGAAAGGCAGATTTTCCACTCCTTTCCTGGAGTCCGCATCTGCAGTCGACTGGTGTAGCCACAATCCCATGCGTACTGACATTGCCATGGCAGTGGTGCGTGCGTTGAGCACAATTTCTTTTATGGCTTCCACCATAAAGTTAGCAGAGTCCTGGATATGCTGTAGGAGTAAAATAATATCGTCCCTGGTTAAGGAATCTAAACCATCAATTAGGTTACCTGTCCATTTAGCGATGTCCCTAGTGATCCATGCACAAGCAATAGCGGGTCTCTGGGCCACCCCCGCCGCCGTGTATAAAGATTTGAGAGTGGTCTCAATCTTGCGGTCAGCCGCGTCTTTTAAGGACGCAGCCCCGGGAACCGGTAAGACTATCTTACGTGACAACCTGGACACTGATGCGTCCACAATCGGCGGGTTCTCCCATTTCTTCCTATCATCTAATGGAAAGGGAAAAGGGTTTACCCAAGCCTCTTCAAAGAGGGATTTCAATTCCTATGAAGCAGGAAAAGTAGCTGAGGATTTCTTTTTAGTATTAAAATAAGATTACTCCTCTAACTCCTGGCGGTGAGGTTACTTTCGGTCAACCGCTGACCGCAAAGTTCCCACCATTGGATACAATGGAGTGCATAGGCGCTACATTGTATCTCTGCCGTGTGCTGCCTCACAGACACTACAGGAGCACACAGCCAATCAGGAGAGTGCCACGACGTGGCGCTCCCTGATTGGCTGAAGGGACCCTCTTTGACAGGAGTCAGGGGGGGTCCTGGCAGTTGGGGAAAGGGGTCCCATGTGTAAACATGAGACCCCTTTCAGTGGGTGGTCGGGTTTCCGTTTTTTTGTTTTGCCAAGTACGTGGATTATACAAAGGACAGAATCTACACTGGATTATGTGAGTATAATTTTTTTCACAGGTCCCCCAAGGATTCTACATGGAGAAGAGGACTGAGCCTCGTGGGAACATAGGTAAGTATGTATGTATGTATGGAGGTGTGCATGTATGTAATAAACTTATACTTTCACGGTGTGTGTGTCCTGTTTTTTTGGGGGTATTTTTTTAGTAGTAGTACTACAGGTACCAGCGGCCCAGGTTTTCCACCGCATGCTGGTACTTGTGGTTCTCCAAGTACCAGCTTGCGGGGGAGGCTTGCTGGGACTTGTAGTACTGCTACTAAAAACAATATTCACATTTTTTACACTTGGCTATCAGCCCCCCATCCGCCGCCCTTGGATGGGGGGGACAGCCTCGGGCTTTACCCCTGGCCCTTGGGTGGCTGGAGGGGGGGACCCCTTGATTTAAGGGGTTCCCACTCCTCCAGGGTACCCCGGCCAGGGGTGACTAGTTGGGTATGTAATGCCAGCGCCGCAGGGACCACAATAAAAGTGTCCCCCGGCTGTGGCATTATGCACCTGGCTAGTGGAGCCCGGTGCTGGTTTTAAAAATACGGGGGACCCCTACGCTTTTTGTCCCCCGTATTTTTAGAACCAGGACCAGGCGCAGAGCCCGGTGCTGGTTGATGAAATATGGGGGAACCCCTGTCATTTTTTTCCCATATTTTGTCAACCAGGACCGGCTCAAAGAGCCCGAGGCTGGTTGTGCTTAGGAGGGGGGACCCCACGCATTTTTTTTCAGAATTTTAAAGACTTTAAACACCTTTTTAAGGTACACAATGAAGCCCTGCACGGATCTCACAGATCTGGCCGGGATTCCTTGTGTTTTGTCAGGCAGTGTTTTACTCATCACTCCCGTAAAACACTGCCTGACATTACGAATCACATCGACATTGGAAAATACGAATTGTGAAAAGTCGGCAGCTTAGTGAATGACCGTATCAGGATTCAAAAAGTTGCAGTAAAATGCACCCGATACCATTCGAGATCAAACACCCTTCAAAACGGCAAAAACACAAATCTTTGTAAATATACCCCCAGGTGAAAACACAGTATATGTAGGAAGGGTCTTCAGAGAAACACAGAAGTCAGAGCCAGCCACATAGCGCCCCTTTAGCAAAAGTGAAACTTAGCTGGGTCGCAAGAACTAAAACCTCAGTAGTGCTTATAATCTTAACACTGCTCCTCCCTTCACTAAAATCCCCTGGTACCGGAGACTTGGAGTCCTTGTGGAGGAGCTGCACTTCCCTGTGAATGCAGCCTGTATGAGCTGCAGAGGGAAAATGGCTCCGGAGAGCTGTAGGATCCGAGTGAAGCCCCACCCCCTGTAATGGCGCGCGGCTTCCCGCATTTATTATACTGGCCTGAGGTAATATAATGTCCAACCAAGGGTTAAAACCCCTTTTAGATAGTTGTGGCATGTGGGTAATAATGGTGGCTCAGAGCGCCCCTCACAGCGGGACACACTGCAGTGTGTGGCTTCTGAGCCCCCTGGAGTGCAGCCTGTACTCAGTGCTGCGCTCCCACCCTTGTGCCGCCATTCCCGCCGTCGACCCGCTAACCGGGACGCCGGCGCTGTACTCACCACTCTTCTGTCTTCAGGCTCTTTTAGGGGGTGGCGGCGTGCTGCGGGATGGTACGCTGCGCCATGGTGTGGCTTGCGAATAGCTCCCTCAAGAGCTCAGTGTCCTGTCAGAGCTGGGAAAGGTATTCCGGAGGAAGTCATCCCTACTCTAATAAAGGCTAGGAAGGAGGTGACGACAAAACATTATCACCGTATCTGGAGGAAGTATGTATCTTGGTGTGAAGCCAAGAATGCTCCTACGGAGGATTTCCATCTGGGCCGTTTTCTACACTTTCTACAGACAGGAGTGGATATGGGCCTAAAATTAGGCTCCTTTAAGGTACAGATTTCGTCCCTGTCTATTTTCTTTCAGAAGGAATTGACTTCTCTCCCAGAAGTCCAGACTTTTGTAAAGGGAGTGCTGCGCATCCAGCCTCCTTTTGTGCCCCCAGTGGCACCTTGGGACCTTAACGTGGTGTTACGGTTCCTGCAGTCTCACTGGTTTCTCCCCAAAAACCTGTAATCTCTGTAAAAACTTCTTGATGAAGTCCCCACTCTCCTGGATGGAGATCGTGTCTGCTGAGGAAGTCTGCTTCCCAGTTGTCCACTCCCGGAATGAAGACCGCTGACAGAGCGCTTACGTGATTTTCCGCCCAGCGAAGAATCCTGGTGGCTTCCGCCATTGCCACCCTGCTCCTTGTCCCACCTTGGCGGTTTACATGAGCCACGGCTGTGACGTTGTCCGATTGAATCAGAACCGGTAAGTCGCAAAGAAGATTCTCCGCTTGTCGTAGGCCGTTGTATATGGCCCTCAATTCCAGTACGTTGATGTGTAGACAAGCCTCCTGGCTTGACCATAGTGCTTGAAAATTTCTTCCTTGTGTGACTGCTCCTCATCCTCGGAGGCTCGCGTCCGTGGTCACCAGAAACCAGTCTTGAATGCCGAACCTGCGACCCTCTAGAAGGTGAGCACTTTGCAGCCACCACAGGAGAGAGACCCTGGCCCTGGGGGACAGGCTTATCTTCTGATGTATTAGTAGATGGGACCCGGACCACTTGTCCAGGAGGTCCCACTGAAACGTCCTTGCATGAAACCTGCTGAAGGGGATGGCCTCGTAGGATGCCACCATTTTCCCCAGAACTCGAGTGCATTGATGAACAGACACTCTTTTTGGTTTTAGCAAGTCTCTGACCATGTTCTGGAGGTCCTGGGCTTTTTCAATCGGGAGAAAACCCTCTTCTGTTCCGTGTCCAGAATCATGCCTAGGAATGATAGTCGAGTCGTTGGAATCAATTGTGACTTTGGCAGATTGAGAATCCAACCGTGTTGTTGAAGCACTCTCAGGGAGAGCGACACGCTCTTCTGCAATCGATCTCTCGATCTTGCTTTTATCAGGAGATCGTCCAAGTATGGGATAATTGTGACTCCCTGCCTGCGCAGGAGCACCATCATCTCCGCCATCACCTTGGTGAAAATCCTCGGGGCCGTGGAAAGCCCAAACGGCAACGTATGAAACTGGTAATGACAGTCCTGTACAGCGAATCTCAGGTACGCCTGATGAGGAGGATATATGGGGACATGAAGGTATGCATCCTTTATGTCGAGTGACACCATAACTGGAGATCACAGCCCGAAGCGATTCCATCTTGAATTTGAACTTTTTCAAGTACAGGTTTAGGGATTTTAGATTTAAAATGGGTCTGACCGAGCCATCCGGCTTCGGGACCACGAACAGGGTCGACTAGTACCCTTTCCCCTGGTGGACTAGGGGAACCTTGACAATCACTTGCTGTTGACACAGCTTTTGGATTGCAGCTAACACTACTTCCCTTTCTGGGGAAGAAGCTGGCAAGGTCGACTTGAAAAATCGGCGAGGGGGCACCTCTTCGAATTCCAGTTTGTATATCCATCGCCCAAGGAACCACGTCTGATAGAACCCAGACGTGGCTGAAGAGTCGAAGACGTGCCCCCACCGGTGCGGACTCCCTCAGTGGAGCCCCGGCGTCATGCGGTGGATTTAGTAGAAGCCGGGGAGGACTTCTGCTCCTGGGAACTAGCCGAAGCAGGTGTTCTCTTCCCTCTACCCTTACCTCTGGCGAGGAAGGATGAGCCCTGACCTCTTCTGGACTTATGCGACCGAAAGGACTGCATCTGATATTGTGGAGTTTTCTTTTGCTGTGGGGGAACAAAAGGTAAAAAACGAGTTTTATGGTAAGAACTTACCTTTGTTAAAACTATTTCTGCGAGGTACACTGTGCTCCACAAGTCTGGACAATGGGTGTAGAGTAGGATCTTGATCCGAGGCACCAACAGGCTCAAAGCTTTGACTGTTCCCAGAATGCACAGCGCCGCCTCCTCTATAACCCCGCCTCCCAGCACAGGAGCTCAGTTTAGTTAACCAGCCTAATGCAGTAGCAGGAAAAGAGACGACAACGGTTAGTAGCCACATACACCACACTCTCACGACAAGAGAAGTGTCAGCGGCTAATGCCATATCAGCCCAAAGAAGCTAAGTGCGTCAGGGTGGGCGCCTTGTGGAGCCCAGTGTACCTCGCAGAAAGAGTTTTAACAAGGGTAAGTTCTTACCATAAAACTCATTTTCTGCTGCGGGGTACACTGGGCTCCACAAGTCTGGACAATGGGGATGTCCTAAAGCAGTTCCTTATGGGAGGGGACGCACTGTAGCGGGCGCAAGAACCCGGCATCCAAAGGAAGCATCCTGGGAAGCGGCAGAATCGAAGGCATAGAATCTTATGAACGTGTTCCCGGAGGACCACGTAGCCGCCTTGCACAATTGGTCAAGGGTCGCACCACGTTGGGCCGCCCAAGAAGGTCCAACAGACCAAGTAGAATGGGCCATAATGTGAACAGGAGCTGACAAACCAGCCTTCACATAAGCATGCGCAATCACCATTCTAATCCACCTGGCCAGAGCCCGTACCACATCCAAAGACCGCTCTTTGGGAGACAAATCAGGAGAAACAAAAGCTGGAACCACAATCTCCTGATTAAGGTGGAACGAAGAAACCACCTTAGGTAAATATCCGGGACGAGTCCTAAGAACCGCCCGGTCACGGTGAAAAGTCAGATATGGGGAACTACAAGACAAGGCACCCAAATCCGACATTCTTCTAACAGAGGCAATAGCCAGCAAGAACACCACCTTAAGGGAAAGCCACTTAAGGTCAGCTTGAACCAAGAGGTTCAAATGGAGGCTCCTGCAACGCCTCCAAAACCACGACAAGTCCCAAGGAGCCACAGGCGGGACATAGGGAGGTTGGATACGCAACACACCCTGAGTGAAAGTATGAACATCAGGTAAAGTCGCAATATTTCTCTGAAACCACACCGACAAGGCAGAAATATGAACCTTGAGGGAGGCCAGACGCAGGCCTAAATCTAGGCCCTGCTGTAGAAAAGCCAAAAGTTTGGCTGTACTAAACTTGGAAGCGTCATAATGGTTAGATGCGCACCAAACAAAGTAGGAATGCCAGACCTGATGGTAAATCCGAGCAGAGGCCGGTTTCCGGGCCAGCAACATAGTTTTAATGACCTCTTCAGAAAAACCCTTAGCTCTTAAGACGGAAGCTTCAAGAGCCACGCCGTCAAAGACAGCCGGGCTAGGTCCTGGTAGACACAGGGGCCCTGAACGAGGAGGTCTGGGCACTGTGGAAGTAGAAGTGGACGCTCTGATGATAGGCCCTGCAGGTCTGAGAACCAGTGCCGTCTGGGCCACGCCGGAGCTATGAGAAGCAGAATTCCTCTTTCTTGCTTGAACTTCCGAATTACCATGGGCAGGAGTGACACCGGAGGGAACACGTACGGCAGCCGAAACCTCCACGGCACCGCCAGCGCATCCACGGATGCTGCTTGAGGTTCCCTTGTCCTTGCTCCGAAGACCGGAACCTTGTGATTGTGTCGAGACGCCATCAGATCCACATCTGGAAGACCGCACCTTTCCACGAGGAGTTGAAACACTTCTGGATGGAGGCCCCACTCGCCGGCATGCACCTCCTGACGACTGAGAAAGTCCGCTTCCTAATTCAGGACTCCCGGAATGAATATTGCCGATATTGCCGGTAGATGGCGTTCTGCCCAACGTAGAATCCGTAAGGCTTCCTTCATTGCCAAACGGGTTCGAGTGCCGCCTTGATGATTTATGTAAGCCACTGTGGTGGCGTTGTCCGACTGTACTTGAACAGGACGGTTCTGAATCAAATGCTGGGCTAGGTTCAACGCATTGAAGACCGCCCGCAATTCCAGAATGTTGATCGAGAGGAGAGATTCCTCCTTGGTCCACCGACCCTGCAAGGAGTGCTGCTCCAGCACCGCACCCCAACCTCTTAGACTGGCATCTGTCGTCAACAGGACCCAGTTGGATATCCAGAAGGGACGGCCTCTGCACAATTGTCGGTCCAGGAGCCACCAGAGCAGCGACAGACGGACCTCCGGAATCAAAGAGATCATGTGAGACCTGATCCGGTGAGGCAGGCCGTCCCACTTGGCTAGAATCAGCTTCTGGAGGGGGCGAGAATGGAATTGAGCATACTCCACCATGTCGAATGCTGACACCATGAGGCCCAGCACCTGCATTGCCGAATGTATCGACACTTGCGGACGAGAAAGGAAGCAACGAATCCTGTCCTGAAGTTTCAGGACTTTCTCCTGAGACAAGAACAACCTCTGGTTGTGAGTGTCCAACAGCGCTCCCAGATGCACCATGCTCTGAGCAGGGACCAGGGAGGATTTCTTCCAGTTGATGAGCCACCCGTGGGCTTGTAGAAACCACACCGTCATATCCAGATGACGCAGGAGAAGATCTGGGGAATTTGCCGGGATTAACAAATCGTCCAGATTAGAGATGAGCGCCTGAAATTTTTCGGGTTTTGTGTTTTGGTTTTGGGTTCGGTTCCGCGGCCGTGTTTTGGGTTCGAACGCGTTTTGGCAAAACCTCACCGAATTTTTTTTGTCGGATTCGGGTGTGTTTTGGATTCGGGTGTTTTTTTCAAAAAACACTAAAAAACAGCTTAAATCATAGAATTTGGGGGTCATTTTGATCCCAAAGTATTATTAACCTCAAAAACCATAATTTACACTCATTTTCAGTCTATTCTGAATACCTCACACCTCACAATATTATTTTTAGTCCTAAAATTTGCACCGAGGTCGCTGTGTGAGTAAGATAAGCGACCCTAGTGGCCGACACAAACACCGGGCCCATCTAGGAGTGGCACTGCAGTGTCACGCAGGATGTCCCTTCCAAAAAACCCTCCCCAAACAGCACATGACGCAAAGAAAAAAAGAGGCGCAATGAGGTAGCTGTGTGAGTAAGATTAGCGACCCTAGTGGCCGACACAAACACCGGGCCCATCTAGGAGTGGCACTGCAGTGTCACGCAGGATGTCCCTTCCAAAAAACCCTCCCCAAACAGCACATGACGCAAAGAAAAAAAGAGGCGCAATGAGGTAGCTGTGTGAGTAAGATTAGCGACCCTAGTGGCCGACACAAACACCGGGCCCATCTAGGAGTGGCACTGCAGTGTCACGCAGGATGTCCCTTCCAAAAAACCCTCCCCAAACAGCACATGACGCAAAGAAAAAAAGAGGCGCAATGAGGTAGCTGACTGTGTGAGTAAGATTAGCGACCCTAGTGGCCGACACAAACACCGGGCCCATCTAGGAGTGGCACTGCAGTGTCACGCAGGATGTCCCTTCCAAAAAACCCTCCCCAATCAGCACATGATGCAAAGAAAAAGAAAAGAAAAAAGAGGTGCAAGATGGAATTGTCCTTGGGCCCTCCCACCCACCCTTATGTTGTATAAACAAAACAGGACATGCACACTTTAACCAACCCATCATTTCAGTGACAGGGTCTGCCACACGACTGTGACTGATATGACGGGTTGGTTTGGACCCCCCCCAAAAAAGAAGCAATTAATCTCTCCTTGCACAAACTGGCTCTACAGAGGCAAGATGTCCACCTCATCTTCACCCTCCGATATATCACCGTGTACATCCCCCTCCTCACAGATTATCAATTCGTCCCCACTGGAATCCACCATCTCAGCTCCCTGTGTACTTTGTGGAGGCAATTGCTGCTGGTCAATGTCTCCGCGGAGGAATTGATTATAATTCATTTTAATGAACATCATCTTCTCCACATTTTCTGGATGTAACCTCGTACGCCGATTGCTGACAAGGTGAGCGGCGGCACTAAACACTCTTTCGGAGTACACACTTGTGGGAGGGCAACTTAGGTAGAATAAAGCCAGTTTGTGCAAGGGCCTCCAAATTGCCTCTTTTTCCTGCCAGTATAAGTACGGACTGTGTGACGTGCCTACTTGGATGCGGTCACTCATATAATCCTCCACCATTCTATCAATGTTGAGAGAATCATATGCAGTGACAGTAGACGACATGTCCGTCATCGTTGTCAGGTCCTTCAGTCCGGACCAGATGTCAGCATCAGCAGTCGCTCCAGACTGCCCTGCATCACCGCCAGCGGGTGGGCTCGGAATTCTGAGCCTTTTCCTCGCACCCCCAGTTGCGGGAGAATGTGAAGGAGGAGATGTTGACAGGTCGCGTTCCGCTTGACTTGACAATTTTGTCACCAGCAGGTCTTTGCACCCCAGCAGACTTGTGTCTGCCGGAAAGAGAGATCCAAGGTAGGCTTTAAATCTAGGATCGAGCACGGTGGCCAAAATGTAGTGCTCTGATTTCAACAGATTGACCACCCGTGAATCCTTGTTAAGCGAATTAAGGGCTGCATCCACAAGTCCCACATGCCTAGCGGAATCGCTCCCTTTTAGCTCCTTCTTCAATGCCTCCAGCTTCTTCTGCAAAAGCCTGATGAGGGGAATGACCTGACTCAGGCTGGCAGTGTCTGAACTGACTTCACGTGTGGCAAGTTCAAAGGGCATCAGAACCTTGCACAACGTTGAAATCATTCTCCACTGCACTTGAGACAGGTGCATTCCACCTCCTATATCGTGCTCAATTGTATAGGCTTGAATGGCCTTTTGCTGCTCCTCCAACCTCTGAAGCATATAGAGGGTTGAATTCCACCTCGTTACCACTTCTTGCTTCAGATGATGGCAGGGCAGGTTCAGTAGTTTTTGGTGGTGCTCCAGTCTTCTGTACGTGGTGCCTGTACGCCGAAAGTGTCCCGCAATTTTTCTGGCCACCGACAGCATCTCTTGCACGCCCCTGTCGTTTTTTAAAAAATTCTGCACCACCAAATTCAAGGTATGTGCAAAACATGGGACGTGCTGGAATTTGCCCATATTTAATGCACACACAATATTGCTGGCGTTGTCCGATGCCACAAATCCACAGGAGAGTCCAATTGGGGTAAGCCATTCCGCGATGATCTTCCTCAGTTGCCGTAAGAGGTTTTCAGCTGTGTGCGTATTCTGGAAACCGGTGATACAAAGCGTAGCCTGCCTAGGAAAGAGTTGGCGTTTGCGAGATGCTGCTACTGGTGCCGCCGCTGCTGTTCTTGCGGCGGGAGTCCATACATCTACCCAGTGGGCTGTCACAGTCATATAGTCCTGACCCTGCCCTGCTCCACTTGTCCACATGTCCGTGGTTAAGTGGACATTGGGTACAGCTGCATTTTTTAGGACACTGGTGACTCTTTTTCTGAGGTCTGTGTACATTTTCGGTATCGCCTGCCTAGAGAAATGGAACCTAGATGGTATTTGGTACCGGGGACACAGTACCTCCAACAAGTCTCTAGTTGGCTCTGCAGTAATGATGGATACCGGAACCACGTTTCTCACCACCCAGGATGCCAAGGCCTCAGTTATCCGCTTTGCAGTAGGATGACTGCTGTGATATTTCATCTTCCTCGCAAAGGACTGTTGAACAGTCAATTGCTTACTGGAAGTAGTACAAGTGGGCTTACGACTTCCCCTCTGGGATGACCATCGACTCCCAGCGGCAACAACAGCAGCGCCAGCAGCAGTAGGCGTTACACGCAAGGATGCATCGGAGGAATCCCAGGCAGGAGAGGACTCGTCAGACTTGCCAGTGACATGGCCTGCAGGACTATTGGCATTCCTGGGGAAGGAGGAAATTGACACTGAGGGAGTTGGTGGGGTGGTTTGCGTGAGCTTGGTTACAAGAGGAAGGGATTTACTGGTCAGTGGACTGCTTCCGCTGTCACCCAAAGTTTTTGAACTTGTCACTGACTTATTATGAATGCGCTGCAGGTGACGTATAAGGGAGGATGTTCCGAGGTGGTTAACGTCCTTACCCCTACTTATTACAGCTTGACAAAGGGAACACACGGCTTGACACCTGTTGTCCGCATTTCTGGTGAAATACCTCCACACCGAAGAGCTGATTTTTTTGGTATTTTCACCAGGCATGTCAACGGCCATATTCCTCCCACGGACAACAGGTGTCTCCCCGGGTGCCTGACTTAAACAAACCACCTCACCATCAGAATCCTCCTGGTCAATTTCCTCCCCAGCGCCAGCAACACCCATATCCTCCTCATCCTGGTGTACTTCAACACTGACATCTTCAATCTGACTATCAGGAACTGGACTGCGGGTGCTCCTTCCAGCACTTGCAGGGGGCGTGCAAATGGTGGAAGGCGCATGCTCTTCACGTCCAGTGTTGGGAAGGTCAGGCATCGCAACCGACACAATTGGACTCTCCTTGTGGATTTGGGATTTCGAAGAATGCACAGTTCTTTGCTGTGCTGCTTTTGCCAGCTTGAGTCTTTTCATTTTTCTAGCGAGAGGCTGAGTGCTTCCATCCTCATGTGAAGCTGAACCACTAGCCATGAACATAGGCCAGGGCCTCAGCCGTTCCTTGCCACTCCGTGTGGTAAATGGCATATTGGCAAGTTTACGCTTCTCCTCCGACAATTTTATTTTAGGTTTTGGAGTCCTTTTTTTTCTGATATTTGGTGTTTTGGATTTGACATGCTCTGTACTATGACATTGGGCATCGGCCTTGGCAGACGACGTTGCTGGCATTTCATCGTCTCGGCCATGACTAGTGGCAGCAGCTTCAGCACGAGGTGGAAGTGGATCTTGATCTTTCCCTAATTTTGGAACCTCAACATTTTTGTTCTCCATATTTTAATAGGCACAACTAAAAGGCACCTCAGGTAAACAATGGAGATGGATACTAGTATACAATTATGGACTGCCTGCCGACTGCAGACACAGAGGTAGCCACAGCCGTGAACTACCGTACTGTACTGTGTCTGCAGCTAATATAGACTGGTTGATAAAGAGAAGATGTCTATGTAACTATGTATGTATAAAGAAGACTGAAAAAAATCCACGGTTAGGTGGTATACAATTATGGACGGACTGCCTGCCGAGTGCAGACACAGAGGTAGCCACAGCCGTGAACTACCGTACTGTACTGTGTCTGCAGCTAATATAGACTGGTTGATAAAGAGAAGATGTCTATGTAACTATGTATGTATAAAGAAGAATGAAAAAAAACCACGGTTAGGTGGTATACAATTATGGACGGACTGCCTGCCGAGTGCAGACACAGAGGTAGCCACAGCCGTGAACTACCGTACTGTACTGTGTCTGCAGCTAATATAGACTGGTTGATAAAGAGAAGATGTCTATGTAACTATGTATGTATAAAGAAGAATGAAAAAAATCCACGGTTAGGTGGTATTACAATTATGGACGGACTGCCTGCCGAGTGCAGAGACACAGAGGTAGCCACAGCCGTGAACTACCGTACTGTGTCTGCTGCGACTGGATGATAAATGATATAAAAAATATATATATATCACTACTGCAGCCGGACAGGTATATATTATATATTATATAATGACGGACCTGCTGGACACTGTCTGTCAGCAGAATGAGTTTTATTTTTATAGAATAAAAAAAAAAAAAACACACAAGTGAAGTCACACGACGAGTGTTTAACTTTTTCAGGCAATCACAATATAAGTATACTACTAACTATACTGGTGGTCAGTGTGGTCAGGTCACTGGTCAGTCACACTGGCAGTGGCACTCCTGCAGCAAAAGTGTGCACTGTTTAATTTTAATATAATATGTACTCCTGGCTCCTGCTATAACCTATAACTGGCACTGCAGTAGTGCTCCCCAGTCTCCCCCACAATTATAAGCTGTGTGAGCTGAGCAGTCAGACAGATATATATAATATTATATATAGATAATAGATGATGCAGCACACTGGCCTGAGCCTGAGCAGTGCACACAGATATGGTATGTGACTGACTGAGTCACTGTGTGTATCGCTTTTTTCAGGCAGAGAACGGATATATTAAATAAACTGCACTGTGTGTCTGGTGGTCACTCACTATATAATATATTATGTACTCCTGGCTCCTGCTATAACCTATAACTGGCACTGCAGTAGTGCTCCCCAGTCTCCCCCACAATTATAAGCTGTGTGATCTGAGCAGTCAGACAGATATATATATAATATTATATATAGATAATAGATGATGCAGCACACTGGCCTGAGCCTGAGCAGTGCACACAGATATGGTATGTGACTGAGTCACTGTGTGCTGTGTATCGCTTTTTTCAGGCAGAGAACGGATTATAAAGTAAACTGCACTGGAGTGTCCTCACTAGTAAACTCTCTCCACTCAGTCTCTACACTTCTACAGTAACAGTACTCCTCCTAGTCAGCTCCAGTAAATCTCTCTCAGTCTCTTATAATCTAAATGGAGAGGACGCCAGCCACGTCCTCTCCCTATCAATCTCAATGCACGTGTGAAAATGGCGGCGACGCGCGGCTCCTTATATAGAATCCGAGTCTCGCGATAGAATCCGAGCCTCGCGAGAATCCGACAGCGTCATGATGACGTTCGGGCGCGCTCGGGTTAACCGAGCAAGGCGGGAAGATCCGAGTCGCTCGGACCCGTGAAAAAAAACATGAAGTTCTGGCGGGTTCGGATTCAGAGAAACCGAACCCGCTCATCTCTAGTCCAGATACGGCAGTATCCTGACCCCTTGACGGCGGAGTACCACCGTCATCACCGCCATAACTTTGGTGAAGACTCGCGGAGCCGTTGTTAAACCAAAAGGTAACGCCCGAAACTGGTAATGGAGGTTGCCAATAGCGAACCTCATGTATTGTTGATGTGACACTGCTATAGGAATATGCAGGTAAGCATCCTGTATGTCCAGGGAGACCTTGTAGTCCCCAGGTTCCAAGGCCAGAACTATAGAGCGAAGGGTTTCCATACGGAACTTGGAAACCTTCACAAATTTGTTCAGTGCCTTGAGGTTGAGAATGGGCCGGGAGGACCCATTCGGTTTCGGGACTAGAAACAGCGGAGAATAGTACCCCCAGCCCCTCTGAGCAAGAGGCACCTGTACTACGACTCCTGTATCCAGGAGGGTCTGTACCACCGAATACAGAGTGTTTGCCTTTGTCTGGTCCGACGGGATGTCTGTCTGGCAAAATCGATGAGGGGGTCGGTTTTTGAAGGCTATGGCGTAACCTCGAGTGACGACTTCCCGTACCCAGGCATCTGAAGTGGTCTTCAACCATTCCTGGGTATACCCTAGAAGCCGGCCCCCCACCCTGGGATCCCCCAGGGGGAGGCCCGCCCCGTCATGCGGCAGGCTTATCGGTCTTGGCTGCTGGCTGACGGGCAGCCCAGGCTCTTTTGGGCTTCGGCTTACCAGGTTTGGAAGTGCGGGCCTGCTTATGGTACGCCTGACCTTTTGCTTTACCTGAAGGACGAAAAGAGGGGCGAAAGGACGTGCCTTTGGCCTTCGACACAGAAGGAGCTGTATTAGGCAGACAGGCAGTGTTGGCAGTAGCCAAGTCAGCCACTATCTTATTTAAGTCCTCCCCAAACAGAATATCCCCCTTGAAAGGGAGTACCTCCAGGGTTTTTCTAGAGTTCAGATCCACAGACCAGGATCTCAGCCACAATATCCTGCGAGCCAGGACTGACGTAGTAGAGGCCTTGGCTGCTAGGATAACGGCATCAGAAGCCGCCTCTTTAATATAGCGAGAAGCTGTGACAATATATGACAAGCATTGTCTAGCATGGTCAGAGGAGATTTCAGCCTCTAACTCCAAGGCCCATGCTTCAATAGCCTCTGCCGCCCATGTAGCTGCAATAGTGGGCCTTTGTGCAGCACCCGTGAGGGTGTAAATCGCTTTTAGACAACCCTCGACACGTTTATCCGTAGGCTCTTTTAGAGACGTGACGGTAGTGACAGGTAGAACTGAGGAAACCACCATCCTAGCGACATGTGAGTCTACTGGAGGAGGCGTTTCCCAATTCTTAGACAGCTCTGGCGCGAGGGGATAGCGAGCCAGCATCTTCTTTTGAGGCACAAACTTCGTACCCGGGTTTTCCCAGGGTTCCTGACGTATATCCACTAGGTGGTCAGAGTGAGGTAAAACTTGTTTAATCACCTTCTGACGCTTGAACCTATCTGGTTTCTTAGGAGGAATGGATGGCTCGGGATCATCCGTAATCTGCAGAATTAACTTAATACCCTCCAAAAGATCAGGAACATCCACATGTGAACTACCCTACCCATCAGCCGTATCTGAGTCAGAACCTGTGGGGTCAGTGTATGTGCTGTCTTCATCAGACGAGGTGTCAGTGACAGCAGTGGATTGTGAGGAGACAAGCGCTCGCTTAGAGGACCTCTTGGACTTAGGCGAGCGTTGGTCAGACTTTTTAGTAGTCAGGGACTGGTTCAACTTCTTTAATTGAGCAGATAAATCATCTGCCCACGGCGGGTTAGCTGCAGGGACCACATACGGTTGTACCGGCATTGGGGGTCCCAAATGCGGGGTGTTAGTTTATGAACTAGCGTATGCAGAAGCGTGGAAAAAGCGGCCCATGGAGGGTCAGTATGTGCCTCCGTTGCCACAGTCCCACTGGGGGGCAAGGAGCCCCCAGAACCAGAGCACACTGCTGCTATATTCTCCCCATATGTGCCTGTGGCTTCAGCAATACCAGCAGTGTGTTCCGCCCCAGAACCGTTACCCTCAGAAGCAGACATGATATAACTTGCAGTATGAGGTAACACAGTACAATTATTAGTAGCACTATATCCCTAAACCCAAACCCCTGCGCAGTGTAGTCAGCACCAGCAGAGATAAAGGAGAGATATGGTGACTAAATCACAGAGAAAAATACATAATACAGTATATCTTTGTGAAAATCCTATATTAAATAACACCTGACGCACCAAGCCCCCTCAGGTTATAGAATATAGGGATAGCAAGTTGAGTGAAAGACACGAGATGGACACCACTCAGCTATCAATGCACACACAAATAGTCACAGTTTGTACAATGCAGAGGTTATTTCAGACAATAATACTGCACTGGACTAGCTTACACAGCTATATAACAATAGATATAACACTACACAGTAAGAAACTGGATGTATATCACAGGGTAATTGTACTATAAACCCCTGACTAAATGCACTCTTTCTTACTAACACTGACTAAAAAGGCAGGTAGAATACTTAAGTGTCATGTAAAGGCACAGCGCTGACAACCAGGCGGCTTTACATAGGAGGATTTGCCCAAGCAGTCCCAGGAACAGTGAGCTGAGGAGTAATGGCGCCGCAGACACTGACTGGGAGTGAAGAAAGACAGAGATGCAGCTCCAGGGTGGGAACACTTGCTGGAAATGGCGCCCTGGGGCTGGGGGAGGGGCTTCAGGTCTAAGCCTTATCCCCTTGCTGGCAAAACCACTGGGTACTGTGGGCGATATTAAAATCGGTTTTAAGAGAAAACCTGACCTGTGCCCATGCCCTGGTGATCTAGTGGGATCGCCTGTATCCACAGTGTCCACCGCCAGCGCGCGCGGCCCGCCTCCCACTGACCGCGCCGGATCGCGATAAAGACCGGGTCCCGCGAGCGGGACCCACTTACCACCTCCCAAAGCGCGGCCACGCGATCCTGGAGAGCCCCAGCCGTGTGTGCCTAACGTGAAGTAAACCGGAGCCTACGCTGTAGGTACCCAGCAACCAGGGCTCGGGAGTGTACAGCGCCGCTGGGGAGAGCTGGAGCTGCAGCAGAGAATGTCAGAAGACATTTACCCCTGCTGCTGCCCTTGAAGTTTTCACTTTTTACCTCATAAAAAGCTTTTCTTAGGGCTGCCTGGAGCAGCCCCTCTGTTAAGTGCCTGCTTACTGCAGAACCAACTGACAAACTGAGCTCCTGTGCTGGGAGGCGGGGTTATAGAGGAGGCGGCGCTGTGCATTCTGGGAACAGTCAAAGCTTTGAGCCTGTTGGTGCCTCGGATCAAGATCCTACTCTACACCGATTGTCCAGACTTGTGGAGCCCAGTGTACCCCGCAGCAGAAAGTAGATTTACCTGCGGTAGCTGTGGCAGCCAGGTCCGCGAGACCTTCCCCAAATAAAACTTCACCTTTGTATGGTAAAACCTCCATATGCTTCTTTGAATCGGCATCACCCGTCTATTGGCGGGTCCACAGGGCTCGCCTAGCAGAAATCGCCATGGCGTTGGCTCTCGAACCTAGCAGCCCAACGTCTCTTTGAGCGTCTCTCATATATAAGACTGCGTCTTTAATGTGACCTAAGGTCAATAAAATGATATCCCTGTCTAGGGTATCAAGGTCAGCTGACAAGGTATCTGTCCACGCTGCAACTGCGCTACATACCCATGCCGATGCTATTGCCGGTCTGAGTAAAGCACCCGTATGCGTATAAATAGATTTTAAGGTAGTTTCCTGTCTGCGATCAGCAGGATCCTTGAGGGCTGCCGTGTCTGGAGACGATAGCGCCACCATCTTGGACAGGCGCATTAAAGCTTTGTCCACCCTGGGTGAGGATTCCCAGCGTACCCTGTCCTGAGCTGGGAAAGGATACGCCATAAGAATCCTCTTGGGAATCTGCAGTTTTTTGTCTGGAGTTTCCCAAGTTTTTTCAAATAACTCATTCAGCTCATGAGATGGGGGAAAGGTTGCCTCAGGTTTCTTTTCTTATACATGCGCACCCTCGTGTCAGGGACAGAGGGGTCCTCTGTGATATGCAAAACATCTTTTATTGCAATAATCATATAATGAATACTTTTTGCCACCCTTGGGTGCAACCTCGCATCATCGTAGTCGACACTGGAGTCAGAATCCGTGTCGGTATCAGTGTCTGCTATTTGGGATAGGGGACGCTTTTGAGACCCTGAAGGGCCCTGTGACACAGTCCAATCCGTGGATTGACTCCCTGCCTTTTCCCTGGACTCTGCTTTGTCTATTCTCTTATGTAATAAGTTCACATTTGCATTTAAAACGTTCCACATGTCCACCCAATTATGAGTCGGCGTTGCCGACGGAGACACCACAATCATCTGCTCCACCTCCTCCTTAGATGAGCCTTCCGCTTCAGACATGTCGACACACGTGTACCGACACCCCCACACACACAGGGATATATCTATAAGGAAACAGTTCCCCACCAAGGCCCTTAGGAGAGACAGAGAGAGAGTAGGCCAGCACACACCCAGCGCCAACTGACACTGGAAACAGAATTCCCAGATAGCGCTTTTATATATAATAATAAATCGTGTAATACACTCACTGCGCCTTACAAGTGCCCCCCCTCCCCCCTCTTTTCAGCCCTCTTCACCGTGTTCAGCAGGGGAGAGTCCGAGGAGCCAGCTTCTCTGCAGTGCTCTGTGGAGAAAATGGCGCTGGTTAGTGCTGAGGGACCAAGCTCCGGCCCCTCCAGCGGCGGGCTTCGGTCCCGCTCAATTTTATAAAACTGGCGGGGGATTTATACACTTACTGCCTCTGCAGCCTATATCCATATTGCCAGACTTAAAGGTTTATATTGCTGCCCAGGGCGCCCCCCTACGCCCTGCACCCATCAGTGCCTGGTAGTGTGTGTAATGTGTGGGCGCAATGGCGCGCAGCGTTACCGCTGCACGCTTACCTCAGTGAAGATCTGAAGTCTTCTGCCGCCTTAGAAGTCTTCTTTTCTTCTTATACTCACCCAGCTTCAATCTTCCGGCTCTGTGAGGAGGAGGACGGCGCGGCTCTGGGACGAACGGCGGGGGGAGACCAGCATTCCGACTCCCTCTGGAGCTAATGGTGTCCAGTAGCCTAAGAAGCAGAGCCTATCACTTAAGTAGGTCTGCTTCTCTCTCCTCAGTCCCACGATGCAGGGAGCCTGTTGCCAGCAGTCAGGGGCGGATTGGAAACAAAAAGGGGCCCTGGAAAAGCTTGTACTAGTGGCCCCACATGGGTAGCACCAGAGGTGTAAGGTCTAGCCATGGGCCATGGCAGCAGCACCCTCCCCACAAGACTTTCCAGATAGTGGGCATGTCCAGCATCAAGGAAGTTAAAAAGATATAAAATTAAATATTGTGAGCACATTATGATTATATGATACACCTTCAGAATTTAGGAAACTATATCATTCTTTAGAAAGATATACAGTATTTTCTTCCTTATTACACCAACCGTATCCCAATCACTATTCACTCAATCATATATGTCAGCCAAGCAGGCAGACAGAGCATACACTAGATCATCTGCAATCACAGGCTAAATGTCAAAGTAATTAGAATCAGAATCAGCTTTATTGGCCAGGTATACTTGCGTATACTAGGAATTTGTCTTCGGTTTGCTATACAACAGCCAAGTAGGTAACAGATAAGCAGGTGGGGGGGGGGCAAAAGTAAAGTCAGACAGATAGGTAAACCGTAGGGACACAAGTTAGTTACATGTACGTCTAGTCAGTCAATGTTCAGGAGTTCAGCAGGCGGACCGCTTGGGGATAGAAACTTTTGAGGCTTCTGGTGGAGCTGGCGGGGACGGCCCTGTAACGCCTGCCTGAAGGAAGCAAGTTAATCATGCTGTGGCCGTGGTGTAGCTGGTCTTTTACTATTTTCATTGCCCCCTTTTTAGCTCTGGACAGGTACAGGTCCTGGACTGAGGGAAAGTCGGCCCTGATGATCTCTACGGTTCTAACCACCTTTTGGAGCCTGCATCTGTCCCTCGCGCTGGCAGAGCTGTACCATACAAGTATCGAGGAACCATACGAGTATCGAGGAGTATTTTCATATATGCAAATTATTTTGCATCTTATTCATTATGTCTATAAAAATGACCACATGTCCTCAATCAAAACAGGCTTCACGGGTGCGTTGGCCCACCGGGAATCTTCCCTGTAAACCCTATGGCCAATCTGCCTCTGCCAGCAGTGCTCCCTGAAAATAAAAAAACTAACAAAATTCTTTTTCCAGAGAAACTCAGGAGAGCTCCCCTGTAGTGCACCCAATCTCCTCTGGGCACAGGATCTAACTGAGGTCTGGAGGAGGGGCATAGAGGGAGGAGCCAGTGCACACCCATTCTAATTTATAGTGCCCATGTCTCCTGCGGAGCCCGTCTATACCCCATGGTCCTTACGGAGTCCCCAGCATCCTCTAGGACGTAAGAGAAAAAGACAACTTAAAACTACAAAAATAGGATATTAATTACCTACCAGTAAATCCTTCTCTCGTAGTCCGTAGAGGATACTGGGGGTCCATTTAGTACCATGGGGTATAGACGGGTCCACTAGGAGCCTTGGGCACTTAAGAATTTGATAGTGTGTGCTGGCTCCTCCCTCTATGCCCCTCCTACCAGACTCAGTCTAGGAAATTGTGCCCGAGGAGACGGACATACTTTGAGAGAAGGATAGATAAGGATAGTGGTGAGATTACGAACCAGCACACAGAACAATAGGAAAGCCATGCTTACCAAACTTGAAACATGAACAGCAACAGCTGAACCAAACAATAATACTTAACCAAGTAACAGTGCAGGAACACACGAAGCACTTGGCGGGCACCCAGCATCCTCTCTGGACTACGAGAAAAGGATTTACCGGTAATTAAAATCCTATTTTCTCTTACGTCCTAGACGATACTGGGGATCCATTTAGTACCATGGGGAAGTACCAAAGCTCCCAAACCGGGTGGGAGAGTGCTGAGGTTCCTGCAGAAGTGATTGACAAAACCGAAGGTACTCAGAGGCCAAAGTATCGAACTTGTAAAACTTTGCGAATGTGTTCGAACCTGACCAAGTAGCTGCTCGGCAGAGCTGTAAAGCTGAGACACCCCGGGCAGCCGGATGGTGCTTTTATCAGCAGATCGTCCAGGTACGGAATTATGTTCACTCCCTGTTTGCGGAGGAGAAACATAATCTCTGCCATTACCTTGGTGAACACCCTCGGTGCCATGGAGAGACCAAATGGCAGGGCCTGGAACTGGTAGTGACAGTCCTGTAATGCAAACCTTAGATAAGCCTGATGAGGCGGCCAGATTGGGATATGAAGGTATGCATCCTTGATATCAAGAGACACCAAGAATTCCCCTTCCTCCAGACCTGAGATCACCGCTCTCAGAGACTCCATCTTGAATTTGAACACCAGTAAATACGGGTTCAGTGACGTTTAAAATGAGTCTTACCGAACCGTCCAGTTTCGGTACCAAAAACAGGTTGGAATAATAACCTTTGTTCTGTAGCTGAGGTGGAACTGAAACAATGTCCTGAGTCTGTACCAGTTTTTGAATTGCATCCTGTAAAATTATATGTGCCTCCTGAGAAGCTGGTAAGCCTGATTTGAAGAATCTGTGAGGTGGAAGTTCCTGAAACTCCAGTCTGTACCCCTGGGCGATGAGCTCTTTAACCCAGGGATCCTGGAATGATGTCGCCCATATGTGACTGAAATCTCTTAATCGGGCTCCCACCTGCCTGTCTTCCAGGCAGTGCGGTCCACCGTCATGCTGAAGGCTTTGAGGAAGCAGAACCGGAGTTCTGTTCCTGTGAACCTGCAGTTGCTTGTTTTCTGGGTTTATCTCTATTGCCTCTAAATTTTGCTGTCCGAAAGGACTGCAGAGTTGGAGCAGAGTAGGTCTTCCTAGCTGGGGGGGCTGCGGAAGGAAGGTATGTAGACTTACCCGCTACAGCCTTGGATATCCACGTATCCAATTAATCTCCAAATAGGGCCTCACCTGTGAAAGGTGGACTTTCCACACCTTTTCTGGAATCCGCATCCGCAGTCCACTGACGTAGCCATAGGCCCCTGCGTGCTGACACTGCCATGGCCGTGGTGTGTGCATTGAGCAAGCCTATCTCTTTTATGGCCTCCACCATAACATACAGAGTCCTGTATATGCTGTAGTTGTAAAACTATCTCCCCTCTGTGTTACTTGACCATTTTGCAATGGCCCTAGTGATCCATGCACAAGCTATAGTGGGTCTTTGGGCCACCCCCGCAGCTGTGTATAAAGATTTGAGAGTGGTCTCAATCTTGCGGTCAGCCGCGTCTTTTAAGGACGCAGCCCCCGGGACAGGTAAGATTATCTTACGTGACAACCTAGATACCGATGCCTTAACAATCGGTGGGTTTTCCCATTTTTTTCTATCATCCTGAGGAAAAGGGAAAGATGCCAGTAACCTTTTAGGGATCTGAAACTTCTTCTCAGGATTAATCCAAGTTTCTTCAAAAAGGGAATTTAATTCCTTAGATGCCGGGAAAGTAGCTGAGGTTTTCTTTTTTACATTAAAATAAGATTCCTCATCGCCCTCTGTCACTTTGTCAGGAATGTGCAGGACGTCTCTAATAGCTTCTATCAGAGCCTGTATTCCCTGTGACAAAGCTGCATCCCCCCTCCTGAGTCCACCTCACCCTCCTCTGGGTCTGATACATCATCATCACTGTCAGCCTGCAGGATTTGGGCCAGTGTACGCTTTTGTGGACAAATGCTAGGGGTCTGAGACGCTGGTATGGGCACTGAATCTCTATTCATCAGGTCATCCACAGACTGTCTTAAGTATTGCGTCTCCTTTTCATTTTGGGACAATTTATGTCAAATATTTCAGATCATCCCTTTTAATGAATCCAACCATACTGGTTCGGACCCAATAGCCTGAGAATGTGTACTATCCTGAGTACACTGTAGTGATCCCCCTGGGGAAGAAAAACACTCTGTCGTTCACGAGACACACTCCTTTGACATTGTAAAATGTGAAAGAACACACCCACACAGGTGAAAAGGTTAAAAGCACAGTTAACCCACACAGAGCCCTCCAGGGAGACACAGAGTATGATGGAGTCAGCCACACCGCGCCCTTATAGCTAATGCCAAGCTTAGCTGGGTCACAAACTAAGTACCCTTTATAGGGGCTTAGTATTCTAATATTGCCCCCCCCCCCCCCCTTTGCTATGACCCCCTGGTACTGCTGAGGTAATCTGAAGTCCTTGTGGAGGAGCTGCGCTTCCCTGCCAGTCTGTCTGTGTAAGCTGCAGATGGAAAATGGCGCCGGTGAGCTGCTGGATCCGCTCATAGTGAAGCCCCGCCCATTCAATGGCGCGCGGTCTTACCGTTTTTTTATACTGGCTGTGGTAATTTGGTGCTTAACAGTGGGTCATAGCCCCTGTTAGTGCTGTGCCAGTGTGGGTAGTTGTTTAAAAACGGCTCAGCTCACCCCTCATAGCGGTGCAGCAATGCTGATCCTGAGCCTGGAGACACAGCCTGCACTCAGAGCTGCGCTCCTACCCTTGGGAGAGCAAAATGACAGACATAGGAATGGAGAGAGTTAAACCTCCTGTGAGGGGTGTGGACTTAACTGTTATGAAAAGTACAGCCAATGGTAGAGAGGGGAGGGATCAGTATATATAGGGATGTATAGGCTAGCTAAGGGTCTCTTACTTCTGGTTTGCCTTCTGGTGAGTGTTGCTGAATTGCATATTCACTAGTGTTTTAGCTAGGCTAGTTAGAGTATTCAGGTGTTTGCACTGTATTGTTATAGATCACCCTCCTCTCTCATCTCACCACATACTTCTCTGGGATTATGGCCGCCTCTCGCCCCCTCCGTTCTGCCAGGACCCCAGCTCGTTACCGCTTTGCAGGCGGTGATGCTGGGTCTGCGGATGGGCATGCTGGCTTATCTGCCCGTTCCCCGTCCACCGGCGCCGACGCGGGTGCCCGCGTGGCGGTGGCTGGACGGACCCGGTCTTCCCTGCCCCTGGTTTCGGGTCCGGTGTTAACCTCCGGCCGCGAGCGGCAGGGGGGGCTGGGGGCACGGGGGAGACGACCGGAGGTGGCCGGGCATCGGCCTTCACCTCCACCTCTGGAGGGTGAGGCGCCGCTGCCGGGAGCAGGCACCCGCGGGCGCGCGCCAGAGCGGGCGGCCTACGGGGGTTCCCATCCCATCTCCCCACCCGTCCCCCTTGTCACGGCCGCGGAGTGATGCCGGGCGAGGGGGTCAGGGGGGGGCGGAGAGCGGCGGCAGGTCGGACGAGGCCTGTCGCGGGGTCTCGTCCGGGGGTGCTTTCTGGTGGCCAGGACGCTGGAAGGAGGGTGGCGGGAAGCGGCGGGCTGCGCGCACGGGGTTCGTGCACGCCCGTGCTCTCAGCCAGTGGCGCCGATCGCGCACGTGTGTGCGCAGCGGCGCTGCCAGGTTCAATGTCTCCCCTGCTGCCTCCCTTACAGCCGGAGTCCGGCGGGGAGCGGGGGTGTCCGGATAGGGCGCGGCAGCATTGAGCCCCGCAGAGGTGCCTTCCCTGCAGACGGAGAGAGCTCCGGCCTGCGGGGGGAGGGCACGCGCGGGGGGGCCGGTGGCAGGCACAGCAGTGATAGTGAGGGCCAGCAGGCACAGGATAGGATAGATGATTGGTGGGGGGCCACGCCAATTGTGGTCAGGGGGGCCAGCAGATCACCAGAAGGCCAGGCGGGGCATTGGCCGTTGGGTCCGTTATCGGCGCCTGCCAGCCGACGGGCCAGGAGAGGTGCGCCGGCATCTGCGGGGGCTCCCGCCGGTGCTGGCCGCGACTTTTGGGGAAGTCAGAAGGCTACCGGAGAGTTGGCGTCGGCCCTGACGACGGTGGCGGTGGCTTTGGGCCCATTGGCCGCAGCCGCCTCCCCGGGGGCAGCAAGGCATTCCGGCGCGTGCGCGGAAGCAAGGCTCAGCGAATAGAGTGCACTTGCCGTGACCTGGGGGCAGCCACGGCGCAGTTGGGACACCGTCCAGTACGGACGGAGCGCGGACGCGAGGTGGGGACGTCTTTGCCCCGGAGTGCTAGGCATGCCCCGGGAGTGGTTTCCGGGTCCCGTGCTTTGTCTTCTTTTTCAGGTGATCGTGGTGAGGTTGAGGTGGACGTGAGCGATGAGGAGGATTTCGAAGTTTCCACACCGGAGGACTCCCAGTCCGAACAGTCGACAGCGTCAGGTGAGGTCGAGTAGTCGGCGTCGGGCTCCAGCGCGCGCTCCAGTTCTCTCAGTTCCTCCTCTTCTTCATCCCTGTCGTCGCAAGCGTCCGAAGTTAGTAGCACGACTAGGGCAAAAAAGCGTGCGACGAAGTACGCTAAGAGTGCGGCAGGGCAGCAGGAGAAGTGGAAGAGACGCAAGCGGCTTAGCGAGGACGCTCGCAGGGCCAAGAAGCGCCGCGATTTGCCGGGAGTAGTCCACTGTGATTATACGGCAGTGTTGAGGGGGTTGCGGGATAGCTGCCGTAGGAAGATCTGCAGAGGCGATTACGTGGATATGTTCGTGCTGACTAAGGACGCGAAGAAGGAGTATAAGGCAGCGACGGCTAAGAAAGGCATCGGAGCTGAGGCTTTCCGTACTTTCGACAGCTGGCTGGCCGGTTTCTGCGTCTTTGCGGCATGTTATCTGGAAGATAGGCCGGAGGAACACATGAACGTTATACGATACCTGCACTTGATACACGATATGCAGCGCACATCGTCAGGAATCGAATGGCGGATGTATGATGAGAAGTTCAGAGAGAAGCAGGACTGCTTACAGATTATTGACTTTGGGTGCAAGGACGTGGAGGTCTGGCTCCAGGTCACCCAGACTTCTCAACCCGCAAAGGAGCCCCGGAATCCGGGGGCGGACGGGCAACACGCAGGGTCGTCCGCCCAGGGGAGTAGCGCGGAAGGGGGACCGGGTAGGAGAGGTAGGTTGGCTATCCGCGGGGGAGGACAGGCAGCCGCGAGGGGGAAGTGCTTCGCATTTAATAATGCGACCTGTTCCTTCGGCAAGCAGTGTCGGTTTCGACATTCGTGCTTGCAATGTGGCGGCTTCCACCCGGCCTCCAACTGTTTTAAAGGAAATCGGCAAGGCGCGAGGGGAAAGCAAAGCTACGCAAAACCTGGCGCGAGCGGGATCGCTCAACAGGGCCCCAACACCAATTAATTTGGACGCCATGTCCAAATGGTTGGATTGGTATCCGAATAGTACGGACGCCCAGTTTTTGTTTCAGGGTTTTAAGTTTGGTTTCCGCTTGCCAGTTGCGGGCGAAGTATCGGTCAAGGCTCTCCGGAATCTTCAGTCCGCTCGCGCCTTGCCGTCTGTTTTGCGCGAGAAAGTTGATAAAGAGGTGCGAATGGGTAGGATGGAGGGCCCATTTAGCTCACCCCCAGTGGATGACTTGGTCATTTCTCCAGTGGGGGTAGTCCCCAAGAAGACTCCGGGTGCCTTTCGGCTCATTCAACATCTTTCTTACCCGTCAGGGTCGTCGGTCAACGACGCGATACCGCCGGCACACTGCTCGGTGGTGTACCAGTCGTTTGACGAGGCGCTGGAGTTGGTTCGTAGTTACGGCCCGGGAGCTCTGATGGCTAATATCGATGTTGAATCCGCGTTTCGGTTGCTCCCGTTGCATCCGGACTCATTCCGTTTTATGGGTTTTCGGATCGGAGCGGAATATTTCATTGACAAATGTTTGCCGATGGGATGTTCCGTTTCCTGCTCGTTTTTTTGAAAGGTTTAGCACATTCTTGCATTGGTGCGTGGAGTCTTCTTCAGGGGGTCATGGAGTTGCGCATTACCTCGATGATTTCCTGTGTGTGGGACCGGCGAATTCGCCGCGCTGCAGCGACTTGCTGTTCAGCATCCGAGCGTTGTTTTATCACTTTGGCGTTCCTGTGGCCGAAGATAAAACGGAGGGGCCGGTTTCCTGTTTGTCGTTCTTGGGGATTAAAATCGACACGGTGGCAGGCTCGTGTCGCCTTCCTCAGGCCAAGGTCGCGAAGCTCCGCGAGGTTATTTGCCAGTTCGTGATGTCGCACAAAGTCACGCTGAGGCAGGCGCAGTCCTTGCTGGGCCTCTTGAACTTTGCTTGCCGTGTGATCCCGATGGGCAGGGTTTTCTGCCGAAAGCTGGAGAGGGCGACGGCGGGGTGTGCCAGGCCGCATCATTTAATTCGCTTGTCCTCCGAGATTAAGAGGGATTTGGCCGTCTGGGCCTCGTTCCTGGAGGACTTCAATGGGGTGCGTATCTGGCTGGCCCCAACGATCGACAATGCTAGGTTACAGCTGTTTACCGACGCGGCGGGTTCCTCAGGGTTCGGATGCTACCTAGAGGGATCTTGGTGCGTGGCCTCGTGGCCTGAGGAATGGCATCGCGAAGGTTTCACTAAGGACATTTGCTGCTGGAGCTTTTCCCCATTTTGGTAGCACTGGAGGTTTGGGGCGATCGTCTGGCTCATCGCAGCATTTTGTTTAGATGCGACAATCTGGGCGTGGTGCATGCGATCAATAACCAGAGGGCGAAGTCGCTGGTGGTTTTGAGGGTGCTTGCGCAATTGCTGCTGACATGCTTGCATAGGAATGTATGGTTCCGCGCGCAGCATGTGCCAGGAATTGAGAACGGGATTGCCGACGCGTTGTCCCGCGGGCAGTGGGAGAGATTTCGTTTGTTGGCACCTGAGGCCGATGAGCGGGGGTTTCAATGTCCCGGTTATGTCTGGCAGGTGATCGGGCCGGACTGGAGGGCCTAGCGATGCGGTCCGTGGCTCCGAACACGCTCAAGGCTTACGGGCAAGCTTGGAGCGAGTGGGAAGAGTTTGCCCGAGGACGGAGTCAGGAAGGTAAGAGCGGGCATCGGATGATGCTTTCTTTTATTTGGCAGCTCTTTGTCACGGGTAGGTCCAGAGCGGTGGTGTCCCGGTACTTAGCAGGGATTTCGTTTTTTAATAAAATCAAGGGTGTTCCTGACGTGACAAAGAGCGGGCTTCTGGTGAAGGCGATGAAAGGTTGGGCACAGGTGGCGCCAACGCCGCCAGATAGGCGACGCCCCATCGATGCGGCCTTGTTGCCAGCTGTCATCGATGCTGCGGGCTGTATCGCATCGTCACTTTTTGAATCGCTGTTGTTCCAGTTGGCGTTCTCCATGGCTTATCATGGAGCCTTTCGGGTTTCGGAGGTGGTAGCGCCATCTAAGCGGGCAGATTTGCGCATGCTTCTGGATGACATGGTGGTGGGTGAGAGGTCTTTGCTTTGCAGACTGCGTCGCTCTAAGACGGACCAAGTAGGTAGAGGGTGATGGGTCACATTGGTACCGTCGCTGGAAGGGAGCATTTGCCCGGTGAGATTGGCATCGAAATATGCAGCAGTGCGGCCAGGTGTGAAGGGGTCGTGGCTGTTGCATTATGACGGTTTACCTTTGACGAAGTATCAATTTCGTTGGATGCTGAGTCGCTGTCTGGCGAGCCTGGGCCTTTCACCTGCTGCTTTCGGCACGCATTCATTCCGAATCGGGGCGGCGACGTCGGCTGCTTCGGCGGGTTTTTCCGGAAATTCAGGCGGTGGGGCGATGGAAGTCTTCAAGCTACAAGCGTTATATTCGCCCAGTTTCAAGAGTTTTCAGTTTTCTTAACTGTTCAGTTTTATTAACCGTTGACTAAGTTAATGTTGTAAGGTTAAGTACGTCCTTGTGCAGTTTGTGTCTGTTTGTCTCCCCTGTTCATCCTACTCAGGGATTAGCTACTCACCGCTGCTGGCAGCGGGGGTCTGGAGTTCTTTTGCGATTTTTTGCCTGACTTGACGGACTGAATTTCAATCTACAATTCGGCTGATCAGTACAACTCAAAGTCCCTCAGCAGGTTTTTACGCTTTCACCTCCAGCTGAGTTTCTTACATGTTTTTTTCCCATTTTCAAACCCCCCCCCCCCTCCTTTTTATTTTCCTTATTTTAATTTGATTTTCCCCGTTGTGTGTATATGTTACGCTTCGATTGGCTGGAAGCTTGTTTAGATCGGCTAGGCCGTGACTCATCAAGAACCGTAAACCTTTTTTCTTATGGCAGATCCTTCAGGTTAATGCATGCAATGAGATCCTGTTAGGATATTTATTAACCAATTTTTACTCCTTTCCTTCACTTCAGGTTGGGTAGAAGACGATTTGGCAATCTGGGTAGTTGGCCACTCTTATGTTTACTGGGCAGCCAGGTTTTTGGCCTCGGATGGGGCGCAGTTTTTTCCTTGGGCTCATGGCGTTCGTTGGCTTGGTTGGCGTGGGATGATGTGACAAGATCTGAAAAGTAGATTGATCAGTCAGGTCAGTGAGCATGGAGTCCCTAGGGTGCTGGTTGTCCATTTGGGTGGCAACGATCTGGGGAAGAGGACATCTTTGGAGCTGCGATGGGCCATGATGGAGGATCTGGCCAGTGTGGCCGCAGTGTGGCCCAATTGTGTTTTGGTGTTCTCTATGATGGTGCCAAGGTTGCGTTGGCAAGGAGTGGCGGACGGTCGCCCGATTGATGAGGCCAGGCAAAAGGTGAATGCGGCGGTGGCGAAGTGGGTGTTGGCTCACGGAGGGAAAGTGGTTCGCCACCCTAGGATTCGGTTTCGTGACATTCACCTTTTTCGGCCTGATGGTGTGCATCTGTCCAAGGAGGGGATGATGTTTTTCCTGGAGGATCTGTTTCTGGTGTTGCAGGAGTTAGGTTGAGGGTATGGTGGCGGTGCGAAGACTCTGGGGGAAGAGTCTTTCGCTGTTGGCGGAAAAGAGCGGCAGGTTATAGTTTGACTTGTTAGTTAGTTTTTTACAGTATTGGTGTGGTTTAGGTGCACTCACTTCCATTGACTTTTAAGGCCGCTAGATCACCCATCAGGGGGCAGCGTCATCACCCATCAGGGTGGGCAGTCAGCGTGGAGGTCTGAGTCGGGCACCTATTACCTATGTATGGTTTGTGGTAAATTAGGATTGTTTGGGTTTTTAATGTTTTTTGAGGTTATCGTCAGTGGAATATAGCCGTTCTTTTTTCTGCCACCATATGCCGGCTGTATCGGCATGTTAACTTAAATTTTACTTTACAGGTTTTTTCTAATGGTTAGGGTACAATAAATAGCTAACAATTTTCTGCCAAATTCAAGTCTCCGTGTCATTATTTCTTGGTATTAAAGGTATTGAATGTTTTACTTTTGGAATAGGGGTCCACACATTATCATTAGGAGGTTTATGCCACCATAATAGCCGGCGACCCGCTAACCGGGATGCCGGCATAGTACTCACCACTCTTCTAAGCTCTGGCTCTGTTAGGGGTGGCGGTGTGCTGCGGGAATGTACACTCGCCATGGTGGGTCTTGCGAATGGTTCCCTCAGGAGCTCAGTGTCCTGTCAGCGGGAAACGGGACCATTAACCCTATAGGAGGTTGGGCCGTATCCCCCCTAAGTCCCACAAAGCAGACAGGCTAATGCCAACCAGCCCTGTTTGAAAATAACAAACAGAAAATAAATGCAGAAAACTCTTCAGGAGCTTCCCTAAGTGTGACCGGCTCCTCCGGGCACATTTTCTAAACTGAGTCTGGTAGGAGGGGCATAGAGGGAGGAGCCAGCGCACACTATTCATTTCTTAAAGTGCACAAGGCTCCTAGTGGACCCGTCTATACCCCATGGTACTAAATGGACCCCAGTATCCTCTAGGACGTAAGAGAAGTGAGAGTTAGTTGCTGATTAGTTGGTACTTTATCTCTCTTAACCTTATCAATCTTCAAGGATTAGTACATCTGCCCCAATGTCTTTTTATATCTGATAATTAAAAGGGGTGTTGGCTGGTCCACCAATGCACAAAATAAATGCAAAGCAACAAGAAATGATCAGCTTTTCCCATTTCTTTTCAAATCATGCAAAGGGCTACAAGTCATAATATAATAATATATAGAAATATAATAATATATAGTAATTAAAAAAAATGTTTTCAGTGTTTAATTAGAAAAATAGCTTAACGTTCGGGTTAGAAAATCTGTATGTAAAAAGAATGTATATACAAATAAATAACTTAACAGTCCAGACATCGGTGAGCGCAGTCCACAGATGTACAATGCCTCTTGTCTCCGGATATGTGTGAAAGTCATTTCCCATCATGCACTTGGAGAGATTCTTGATGCGGATTCGCTATAGTTTATACAGTTTAAGGCACAAGTCGCTAGGCCAGGAGAGAGGCTGCAGTAATGTTAGTCCCTGATTGGCCTCTTTCTCTCTGTCTAATTATAGAGCTGACACCATTGTAAGGCAGCTGGATTTTGGAGGCACCCTTCATTGTCTTGTCTGCACTTCCAGAAAACTGGTTATTGCAGCTTTTCCTTTTTAACTGCCATGGAACAGGTTACTGAGCCAATAACATTAAGGTTTCAATACAAACACGAGTCATCAGCAAACCTAAGTAACAGTGATTACATCCATATTAAACATTATCACAACTGATAAATAGAGGTAGTGTGTAAATATTACATCATATGCATAATTGTATAGGTCAGATGTAAGCAACCTGCCGTCATCCAAAGGCTGTAGAAGCCTGAGCGTGATCTAACAGCCAACAGCTGGATCACAATACTGGTACCTGTAGCCTCATGATAGTTAAGGCGGCAACAGGTTGCCCAAGACTGGTTAGATGCCTGTGTGGCGACACCTAGTGGCAGCATTCACCTAATATACAGACATTTTGTTGAACATAGGATTCCAAACATGGAAGCTCGCAGTTTGGCTGTGTGCTGCCGGTGAGGGTGGAAGACGAAAAAAACTTTGTGAACAGATTAATAGGTCACAGGACAAACTCGCCGCTGACGTACTCTGTAATCTGACAGCCGATGCATGTTGTCACATCTCTGTCACTGAGGTACTTAGCCATGAAAAGGCTTTCTAAATATTTTTTTTTTTTTAAATGTCCTTTTTCTTTTTGTTTTGCACGATCCAGAGTCTGTCTGTATCTTTAAAGCTGAGTCTGTTTACTCTTGGATCCATTAGTGAGTATGGCTGTGATTCAGTCCTTTATGCAGCCTGGAGCAAGGGAAAGCTCTCTGCAAACAGAGCTTTTTCAGATCCATACAAGAGCAAGATATTTCCGCATACAATAGGGCTCACTTAAAAGCCCTTCTCCAGAGTTGGACTTTTGGGCGTTCTGAATTTTAGGAAAGTACAATCAAAGAGCAGTTCTCAGCACATAGTCAACACAAAGCCCCATAGTTAGGAGGTTACCGCTTCCCCCTCCAAAATACATAAAATACTGATTTAACCAAATATATTACCCTCCTACAACATTGATAAATACAAAAGGCAGTGTCAGTAGCCAGAACGTATATACAACTCCAGATATAAATAACCGTCTCTATATATTAACATTCTAAAGTATCCGCACAGTGTCCCAGCGAGAAGCCATATCCATATTTGTTGCAAGGCAAATGCAGCCAATCATTCTTTATGACCTGCAGGACAAAGAAGAAAATCAGTTATTGTAGCCATACAACAAAGCACAAGATGTACAGTACATTACAATGCTACTTATAATAGTAACATGTTTGAACAGAAAGAGACGTAGCATTCAGCAACCACTGCCATATAATTTCTTAGGGAACTTTGCCACTTGAGTACTGAATTTCCCCAACCCACCCCTTCCCTATAAAATCGGGTGATTGGAAGAGCTGCTGACTATATTTTAGCACAGACACCCCTGTTAAGTAGCTGAATGTTCCCAGGCTGCCATGAGAGCCCCAATACAGAGGGAGCTTGAGCACAATGTGTGTGGGAACATGGCCATGCCGAGATGCAGTTGCATTGCCGGCAGTCAGGATACCGACGCCAGAATCTCGACCACCGACAATGCCGCCAGACGGAATCCTGGCTAACAGGGACTACTGCATTCCCACTCATGGGTGTCCACAATACCCATAGAGTGGGGATAGAACCTGTGGTGAGCGCAGCAAGCCACAGAGCCCGCAGCGTGGCGAGCGCAACGAGCCGGGATCCCGACCACTGGAATCACATATCCAACGCTTCATGCCATATTGGGAATTTCAGGACCCTTCCGTAGATGTTGCACTACTGGAGAAGGTGCAGCTGCACCATGTTGCGGGTGTGGGTAGGCCCCTGCTCCGCTGTTGTCCGATTACAGAGGGCGATTCTCCCTAACCCATATGTGCTAAGCGATGTTTGAGACTGGAAGATAGGCAATCAATGTAGCTGCTGGTAATTGCAGTGTACTAGTAACGCAGACCGTGCTGTGGTGGTCAGTATATGATGTCAGGCGTGACTGCGCCTTTCAGCGCCCCTAGTGTCACAGGTGGCTGAGCCCCTGCCAAAGAACTCTGAAAGGGAGGGGAGATAGTGAGAATGAATGTTTAAGTGTAAAACCCTTTAGATATCACATTTTCTTAAGTAATTTACAATATATAAGTTATAATATTTACTTGTTTTTCAATATGTGACACTCATATTAAACAATGCAACTATGATGAGGAATGTACAGTTATAAATAACGCAAATGTATAGACCAACTGTATTTCTCCTGCATGTCATTAGGCTAAACTGTGTCTCTCTAACCCTTATAGGAATATAATTTGGGCATGCTGGAATTTGTAGTTCAAAACAGCCAGAGAGTCATCAACACCAAGTGGCATAACTGTCATGCAGACGGAAGATGCTATTACCTCTGCTTACATCAGTAACAGGTGGTCATGTGTTTAATTTTTATACAGTTTATATACACGGTCAAGTCACATTATTATTACCACCTCCTACCTTTGACGTTGGCAGCGCGTAGCCCATGAAGTACGTCATGTGTCGTGCACTGGCTTGATGGGTATATAAGGTGTGTGATAGGCCGTCTGCACAGATCATTCGTTGCTGTCATGGGTAAAAGAGGTAATTTATCCGAGTTGCAAAAAGGGAGGATTATCGGCTTTCGGGCCAAGGGTGGCAGTATTTCTGACACAGGGGGTGATTCAGAGTTGATCGCAGCAGCAAATTTGTTAGCAGTTGGGAAAAACCATGTGCACTGCAGGGGGGGCAGATATAACATGTGCAGAGAGAGTTATAGGCCCTACACACTGGGCGATATTAGTGAAAGATATGAACGATTGCGATCATTAATGAACGAGATACCGTTCATATCTTTCAGTGTGGAGGCACCAGCGATGAACGATGCGCGGCCCCGCACTCGTTCATCGCTGGTGCCCCGTCGCTTGTGCATGCAGGCCAAAATGGACGATTTCGGCCATATTTGCCTGCACTGCTATGGAGCCGGGTGACGGGGGGAGTGAAGAAACTTCACTCCCCCCCGTCACTGCCCCTCCCCCCGGCTGCTTTATTTTTACACTGCAATTTAGATTTCAGTTTGAACACACCCCACCTAAATCTAACTCTCCCTGCACATGTTATATCTGCCCCCCCCTCCCCCCCTGCAGTGCACATGGTTTTGGCCAACTGCTAACAAACTTTCTGCCGCAATCAACTCTGAATTACCCCCACAGTGCAGTATGTGACCTGTTCAAGTGCTGCTGTAGTGACGGTGGTCCGTGACTGGACAAATGGCACCATTGCGAATAACTGACGTGGAGAATGCAGAGCACCTGAACTTCACCTACAAAGATGTGTGACAGTCGGCCACCGTCAAAATGAACCTGGGGCTACCAGATGTGTGTCTAAAATGACAGTTCAGCTGCTGTCCGTGCTGCACACGGCTGTTACTCTGGCTAATAGCTGGTGGTCATAATAACATGACTCGACCGTGTATATACATAATAGTTTAAAACTCCAAACAAGAGGTTTCCTAATGATAAAGGCTCTAAAGGGGGGTACACACGGAGCGATAATCTAAGCAATCTGACTAGATTGCTTAGATTTTCAGCAAGATCGCTCCGTGTGTAGCCCTAACAGCGATAGCGATGCGCAGCCCCGCGCATCGCTATCGCTGGTGCTAGATTGGCCTGCCGTGCAGGCCAATCTAGCGGGTCGCTCACTTCACCCGCTGGGTGAAATGAGCACCCCCCCCGTCTCCCCCCGCATGCTCAGCACAGATCGCGCTGTGCTGAGCAGCGTGAGAGATGTGTGCTGAGCGGTTCGCTCAGCACACATCTCTCCCGCATCGGCCCGTCTATATGGGCCTTAAGGCAGGGCCGAAACTAGGATTCTCGGCACCCGGGGCAAGGCAGTAATTTGGCGCCCCCAACCCCGCCCCCCCTCCTGAAATTTTTTATATATATATATATAAATTAAAAATAAAAACCATTAATTAAAATATTTACATTTTTTTAAAAAATTTTAAGTTTTAATAATTAAACGTTAATTGAAACATTTTTTTTTTTTAAACATTAAAACTACACCACGCTGTAGTGCAACCTTATTCTCATCACACGGCACAGTAGTACCCCTCATTAGATTATGCAGCCCCACAGGGGAGAGATGGAGAAAGAGATGGGAGAGCAGAGAGAGACAGAGATGTGAGGGAGAGAGATGGAGGAGAGGGAGAGAGAGGGGTGAGAGAGAGATAAAGATTGGAGAGAAGAGACTGAGAGAGATAGGAGAGGGGGTTGAGGGAGAGATGGGGAGAGAGAGAGGGATGAGGGAGAGAGGGGTGAGGGAGAGATAGGGAGAGTGGGGTGAGGGAGAGATGGGAGTCACTGCTGTCACTATCAAAATGTTTCACATATATTCTTAAGACAGTTTCCAACTTTACCTATCACAGCTGTGGCTCTCCTCCTAATGTGCACTTCAAGCCTGTAGTGCTGTAAATGCATCTTGTGTATATGTGTTCTTGGATTCCAATGGAGGCAGCCAGTAATGACAGGGCGCATATTTCTTTTATCATCAGCTGCCTACTGGCCATCTGCTCCTCCGCCCGCCGGCGCCGATACATCCTAAAAATCCAGCATTGTCACGGAGGGGAGGTGGTAGCTATTGCATCCTGCAGGGCATATGTTATCATCAGCTGCCTACTCTGGACTATACCAGGTTACCTGCAATCATTCACATACTGACACGCTGACCGCGGCCCACTCACACAACAGTGCTTTGCTGCACTCACGATCGGCAGCACCAACACTTTACACTATCCGGCTACCTGCAATTTCATATTGTCACACTGACAACGGTCAGCACATTTAACAGTGCTCCACTGAACTTACAATCGGCGGCACTAACATCCCGTAGTGCCGCCGATTGTAAGTTCAGTGGAGCACTGTTAAATGTGCTGACCGTTGTCAGTGTGACAATATGCAATTGCAGGTAGCCGGATAGTGTAAAGTGTTGGTGCTGCCGATCGTGAGTGCAGCAAAGCACTGTTGTGTGAGTGGGCCGCGGTCAGCGTGTCAGTATGTGAATGATTGCAGGTAACCTGGTATAGGCCCTCATTCCGAGTCGTTCGCTCGGTATTTTTCATCGCATCGCAGTGAAATTCCGCTTAGTACGCATGCGCAATATTCGCACTGCGACTGCGTCAAGTAATTTTACAATGAAGATAGTATTTTTACTCACGGCTTTTTCATCGCTCCGGCGATCGTAGTGTGATTGACAGGAAATGGGTGTTACTGGGCGGAAACAGGCAGTTTTATGGGCGTGCGGGAAAAAACGCTACCGTTTCCGGAAAAAACGCAGGAGTGGCCGGGGAAACGGGGGAGTGTCTGGGCGAACGCTGGGTGTGTTTGTGACGTCAAACCAGGAACGACAAGCACTGAACTGATCGCAGATGCCGAGTAAGTGTGGAGCTACTCTGAAACTGCTAAGTAGTTTGTAATCGCAATATTGCGAATACATCGTTCGCAATTTTAAGATGCTAAGATTCACTCCCAGTAGGCGGCGGCTTAGCGTGAGCAACTCTGCTAAAATCGCCTTGCGAGCGATCAACTCAGAATGAGGGCCATAGTCCAGAGTAGGCAGCTGATGATAACATATGCCCTGCAGGATGCAATAGCTACCACCTCCCCTCCGTGACAATGCTGGATTATTAGGATGTATCGGCGGGCGGAGGAGCAGATGGCCGAAGTAGTCGGGCAGAGTTCTCGGCGCCCCCCTCCTTCCGGGCCCGGCGCCCTGCAGGATGCAATAGCTACCACCTCCCCTCCGTGACAATGCTGGATTATTAGGATGTATCGGCGGGCGGAGGAGCAGATGGCCGAAGGAGTCGGGCAGAGTTCTCGGCGCCCCCCTCCTTCCGGCGCCCGGGGCACGTGACCCCTTAGCCCCCCCCTAGTTACGGCCCTGCCCTCCGTGACAATGCTGGATTATTAGGATGTATCGGCGGGCGGAGGAGCAGATGGCCGAAGGAGTCGGGCAGAGTTCTCGGCGCCCCCCTCCTTCCGGCGCCCTGCAGGATGCAATAGCTACCACCTCCCCTCCGTGACAATGCTGGATTATTAGGATGTATCGGCGGGCGGAGGAGCAGATGGCCGAAGGAGTCGGGCAGAGTTCTCGGCGCCCCCCTCCTTCCGGCGCCCGGGGCACGTGACCCCTTAGCCCCCCCCTAGTTACGGCCCTGCTTAAGGCCCCTATTTATCAAGCCTTGGAGAGTGATAAATTGATCGTTGATAAAGTATCAACCAATCAGCTCCTAACTGTCATGTTACTGGCTGTGTTTGAAAAATGACAGTTAGGAGCTGGTTGGTTGGTACTTTATCACCGTGCAATTTATCACTCTCCAGGGCTTGATAAATCTGTGCCTATATCTGTTTGTACTTGTTTGCCCAGACATGCCCTTCTTCCCGTGTTGTAAATGAAACAATAAGATTTGACTTAGTAAATTAATTTAAAAAAAAGTTTCTTTCTATTCCAACGGGGAAATGTACTGTAATAGGGTTCGAGTTTGTCGAGGTCCGGGAATTCAGCTGAGATTGCTCATATTTTTAAAGCGGCAATCATTTGCAAGGCAAAACCAAAAACGATTGCCCATTGCTAGGGAGGATAATGGAGGAGCCCTCTGTGTGTTATATTTCTGAAGCGTAGGCCATAGACTACAACTAGCTAACGCCATCTTCACATGTCGTTAGCTGCAGGGGCTTCGCATTCCAGAGCTGATACTAAATATTTACGGGTTTCCCCCCCTAAAGCTGGTAGATAAAGAAAACTCCTTTGTACCAGTGGTTCTCATCTCCAGTCCTTAAGTACCACCAACGGGTTTTGTGTATGTCTTTTTACTATGCACAGGTGAGTTACTCTCTGTTGCTGTAATTATCCCACCTGCTTCCACAGCATACCTCCCAACTGTCCCGATTTTCATGGGACAGTCCCGTTTTTTGGGGACTGTCCCGTTGTCCCACCCGTGGGCCACAGTGTCCCGCGGTGGGGGGGTCAGTTGGGAGGCTCTGTCAATCGCTGCTCTGCTTAGCAGAGCAGCGGTGAATAGACGCTGTGCGCATGCGCACAGCGTCTATTCAGTGGAGTCAGAGGGAGAGGAAGCATGCCAGCGGCTCACAGAGCGCTGGGCATGCCCCCTCAGTGACGAAAACGGGGGCGTGGCTCGCGATAGCGGCCCTCCCTCGAAGCAACGCCCCTTTTCATAAGTCACGCCCCTTTTCATAGGCCACACCCCCTTTCGGCGCGAGTGTCCCGCTCCACAAAACAGCAAAGTTGGGAGGTATGCCACAGACACACATCCTCAGACCATGAGCTGTTGGGAAAACATGAGAGATGAGAAGCACTGCTTTATACTAGAGATGAGCGGGTTCAGTTCCTCGGAATCCGAACCCCCCCGAACTTCAGCCTTTTTACACGGGTCCGAGGCAGACTCAGATCTTCCCGCCTTGCTCGGTTAACCCGAGCGCGCCCGAACGTCATCATCCCGCTGTCGGATTCTCGCGAGGCTCGTATTCTATCGCGAGACTCGGATTCTATATAAGGAGCCGCGCGTCGCCGCCATTTTCACACGTGCATTGAGATTGATAGGGAGAGGACGTGGCTGGCGTCCTCTCCGTTAGAATAGATAGAGACACTTGAGTTGATTTACTACTAACTTAGTAATTTTGGGGAGCATTAGGAGTAGTCAGAGTGCAGAGTTTTGCTGATAGTTACTAGTGACCACCACCAGTTTTATTTATTATTTAATATAATCCGTTCTCTGCCTGAAAAAAAACGATACACAGTCACATACCATATCTGTGCTCAGCCTCAGTGTGCTGCATGATAATATCATCTATGTATATCTGACTGTGCTGAGTGCTCACTGCTCACACAGCTGAATTGTGGGGGAGACTGGGGTGCAGTTATAGCAGGAGTACAGTGCACACTTTTGCTGCCAGTGTGACTGACCAGTGACCACCAGTATATTGTCTGCCTGAAAAAGTTAAACACTCCTGTGGTGTTTTTTTATTTTTATTCTATAAACGCATTCTGCTGACAGTGTCCAGCAGGTCCGTCATTCATTATATTATATAAATATTTACCTGCAGTAGTGTTATATTTTTTTTGTTCATCTCTATCATCTCTATATTAGCAGACGCAGTACGGTAGTCCACGGCTGTGGCTACCTCTGTGTCGTCAGTGCTCGTCCATAATTGTATACCTACCTGTGGTAGGGTTTATTTTTCTATCTTCTTCATACTAGTAGTTTAGGAGTCTGCTGACAGTGTCCAGCAGGTCCGTCATTATATTATATATACCTGCAGTAGTGATATATATATATTTTTTATATCATTATCATCTCTATACTAGCAGACGCAGTACGGTAGTCCACGGCTGTAGCTACCTCTGTGTCGTCAGTGCTCGTCCATAATTGTATACCTACCTGTGGTGGTTTTTTTTTTTCTATCTTCTTCATACTAGTAGTTTAGGAGTCTGCTGACAGTGTCCAGCAGGTACATCATTATATTATATATACCTGCAGTAGTGATATATATATATATATTTTTTTTATATCATTATCATCTCTATACTAGCAGACGCAGTACGGTAGTCCACGGCTGTAGCTACCTCTGTGTCGTCAGTGCTCGTCCATAATTGTATACCTACCTGTGGTGGGGGGTTTTTTCTATCTTCTTCATACTAGTAGTTTAGGAGTCTGCTGACAGTGTCCAGCAGGTCCGTCATTATATTATATATACCTGCAGTAGTGATATATATATATTTTTTATATCATTATCATCTCTATACTAGCAGACGCAGTACGGTAGTCCACGGCTGTAGCTACCTCTGTGTCGTCAGTGCTCGTCCATAATTGTATACCTACCTGTGGGGGGGGGTTCTATCTTCTTCATACTAGTAGTTTAGGAGTCTGCTGACAGTGTCCAGCAGGTCCGTCATTATATTATATATACCTGCAGTAGTGATATATATATATTTTTTATATCATTATCATCTCTATACTAGCAGACGCAGTACGGTAGTCCACGGCTGTAGCTACCTCTGTGTCGTCAGTGCTCGTCCATAATTGTATACCTACCTGTGGTGGGGTTTTTTTTTTTCTATCTTCTTCATACTAGTAGTTTAGGAGTCTGCTGACAGTGTCCAGCAGGTCCGTCATTATATTATATATACCTGCAGTAGTGATATATATATATTTTTTATATCATTATCATCTCTATACTAGCAGACGCAGTACGGTAGTACACGGCTGTAGCTACCTCTGTGTCGTCAGTGCTCGTCCATAATTGTATACCTACCTGTGGTGGGTTTTTTTTTTCTATCTTCTTCATACTAGTAGTTTAGGAGTCTGCTGACAGTGTCCAGCAGGTCCGTCATTATATTATATATACCTGCAGTAGTGATATATATATATTTTTTATATCATTATCATCTCTATACTAGCAGACGCAGTACGGTAGTCCACGGCTGTAGCTACCTCTGTGTCGTCAGTCACTCGTCATCCATAAGTATACTAGTATCCATCCATCTCCATTGTTTACCTGAGGTGCCTTTTAGTTGTGCCTATTAAAATATGGAGAACAAAAATGTTGAGGTTCCAAAAATAGGGAAAGATCAAGATCCACTTCCACCTCGTGCTGAAGCTGCTGCCACTAGTCATGGCCGAGACGATGAAATTCCATCAACGTCGTCTGCCAAGGCCGATGCCCAATGTCATAGTACAGAGCATGTAAAATCCAAAACACAAAATATCAGTAAAAAAAGGACTCAAAAATCTAAAATAAAATCGTCGGAGGAGAAGCGTAAACTTGCCAATATGCCATTTACCACACGGAGTGGCAAGGAACGGCTGAGGCCCTGGCCTATGTTCATGGCTAGTGGTTCAGCTTCACATGAGGATGGAAGCACTCAGCCTCTCGCTAGAAAAATGAAAAGACTTAAGCTGGCAAAAGCACAGCAAAGAACTGTGCGTTCTTCGAAATCACAAATCCACAAGGAGAGTCCAATTGTGTCGGTTGCGATGCCTGACCTTCCCAACACTGGACGTGAAGAGCATGCGCCTTCCACCATTTGCACGCCCCCTGCAAGTGCTGGAAGGAGCACCCGCAGTCCAGTTCCTGATAGTCAGATTGAAGATGTCAGTGTTGAAGTACACCAGGATGAGGAGGATATGGGTGTTGCTGGCGCTGGGGAGGAAATTGACAAGGAGGATTCTAATGGTGAGGTGGTTTGTTTAAGTCAGGCACCCGGGGAGACACCTGTTGTCCGTGGGAGGAATATGGCCATTGACATGCCTGGTGAAAATACCAAAAAAATCAGCTCTTCGGTGTGGAAGTATTTCAACAGAAATGCGGACAACAGGTGTCAAGCCGTGTGTTGCCTTTGTCAAGCTGTAATAAGTAGGGGTAAGGACGTTAACCACCTCGGAACATCCTCCCTTATACGTCACCTGCAGCGCATTCATCATAAGTCAGTGACAAGTTCAAAAACTTTGGGCGACAGCGGAAGCAGTCCACTGACCAGTAAATCCCTTCCTCTTGTAACCAAGCTCACGCAAACCACCCCACCAACTCCCTCAGTGTCAATTTTCTCCTTCCCCAGGAATGCCAATAGTCCTGCAGGCCATGTCACTGGCAATTCTGACGAGTCCTCTCCTGCCTGGGATTCCTCCGATGCATCCTTGCGTGTAACGCCTACTGCTGCTGGCGCTGCTGTTGTTGCTGCTGGGAGTCGATGGTCATCCCAGAGGGGAAGTCGTAAGACGACTTTTACTACTTCCACCAAGCAATTGACTGTCCAACAGTCCTTTGCGAGGAAGATGAAATATCACAGCAGTCATCCTGCTGCAAAGCGGATAACTGAGGCCTTGGCATCCTGGGCGGTGAGAAACGTGGTTCCGGTATCCATCATTACTGCAGAGCCAACTATAGACTTGTTTGAGGTACTGTGTCCCCGGTACCAAATACCATCTAGGTTCCATTTCTCTAGGCAGGCGATACCGAAAATGTACACAGACCTCAGAAAAAGACTCACCGGTGTCCTAAAAAATGCAGTTGTACCCAATGTCCACTTAACCACGGACATGTGGACAAGTGGAGCAGGGCAGACTCAGGACTATATGACTGTGACAGCCCACTGGGTAGATGTATTGACTCCCGCCGCAAGAACAGCAGCGGCGGCACCAGTAGCAGCATCTCGCAAACGCCAACTCTTTCCTAGGCAGGCTACGCTTTGTATCACCGCTTTCCAGAATTCGCACACAGCTGAAAACCTCTTACGGCAACTGAGGAAGATCATCACAGAATGGCTTACCCCAATTGGACTCTCCTGTGGATTTGTGGCATCGGACAACGCCAGCAATATTGTGTGTGCATTAAATCTGGGCAAATTCCAGCACGTCCCATGTTTTGCACATACCTTGAATTTGGTGGTGCAGAATTATTTAAAAAACGACAGGGGCGTGCAAGAGATGCTGTCGGTGGCCAGAAGAATTGCGGGACACTTTCGGCGTACAGGCACCACGTACAGAAGACTGAAGCAACACCAAAAACGCCTGAACCTGCCCTGCCATCATCTGAAGCAAGAAGTGGTAACGAGGTGGAATTCAACCCTCTATATGCTTCAGAGGTTGGAGGAGCAGCAAAAGGCCATTCAAGCCTATACAACTGACCACGATATAGGAGGTGGAATGCACCTGTCTCAAGCGCAGTGGAGAATGATTTCAACGTTGTGCAAGGTTCTGCAACCTTTTGAACTTGCCACACGTGAAGTCAGTTCAGACACTGCCAGCCTGAGTCAGGTCATTCCCCTCATCAGGCTTTTGCAGAAGAAGCTGGAGACATTGAAGGAGGAGCTAACACTGAGCGATTCCGCTAGGCATGTGGGACTTGTGGATGGAGCCCTTAATTCGCTTAACAAGGATTCACGGGTGGTCAATCTGTTGAAATCAGAGCACTACATTTTGGCCACCGTGCTCGATCCTAGATTTAAAACCTACCTTGGATCTCTCTTTCCGGCAGACACAAGTCTGCAGGGGTTCAAAGAACTGCTGGTGAGAAAATTGTCAAGTCAAGCGGAACGCGACCTGTCAACATCTTTTCCTTCACATTCTCCCGCAACTGGGGGTGCGAGGAAAAGTCTCAGAATTCCGAGCCCACCCGCTGGCGGTGATGCAGGGCAGTCTGGAGCGACTGCTGATGCTGACATCTGGTCCGGACTGAAGGACCTGCCAACGATTACGGACATGTCGTCTACTGGCACTGCATATGATTCTCTCTCCATTGAAAGAATGGTGGAGGATTATATGAGTGACCGCATCCAAGTAGGCACGTCAGACAGTCCGTACGTATACTGGCAGGAAAAAGAGGCAATTTGGAGGCCCTTGCACAAACTGGCTTTATTCTACCTAAGTTGCCCTCCCACAAGTGTGTACTCCGAAAGAGTGTTTAGTGCCGCCGCTCACCTTGTCAGCAATCGTACGAGGTTACTTCCAGAAAATGTGGAGAAGATGATGTTCATTAAAATGAATTATAATCAATTCCTCCGTGGAGACATTCACCAGCAGCAATTGCTTCCACAAAGTACACAGGGAGCTGTGATGGTGGATTCCAGTGGGGACGAATTGATAATCTGTGAGGAGGGGGATGTACACGGTGATGAATCGGAGGATGATGATGAGGTGGACATCTTGCCTCTGTAGAGCCAGTTTGTGCAAGGAGAGATTAATTGCTTCTTTTTTGGTGGGGGTCCAAACCAACCCGTCATTTCAGTCACAGTCATGTGGCAGACCAGAGGCGTCACCGGGTGTGGTGACACCCGGTGCGCGCCCCTGATCTCCTGCCGCGATCGCGGGCAAAAAGGGGGCGTGGCCTTGCACTTAGGGGGCGTGGCTTAGCGAGGACCCCGGAATCGTCACTCTGGGGGCGTGCCCAGCATCTCCGCGTCCGCTGTCGGCTCCTCTTCTGTGACAGGAGCCGGGTGCTGTAGGAGACTTTCTCACTGCAGCACCTGTTTCCTGTCAGTGCGGAGGAGCTGACATTTGGTGTCACCCTCCTCCAGGCGTCACACCCGGGTGCGGGCCGCACCCCCCGCACCCGCCTTGTGACGCCACTGTGGCAGACCCTGTCACTGAAATGATGGGTTGGTTAAAGTGTGCATGTCCTGTTTATACAACATAAGGGTGGGTGGGAGGGCCCAAGGACAATTCCATCTTGCACCTCTTTTTTCTTTCATTTTTCTTTGCGTCATGTGCTGTTTGGGGAGTGTTTTTTGGAAGGGCCATCCTGCGTGACACTGCAGTGACACTCCTAGATGGGCCAGGTGTTTGTGTCGGCCACTTGGGTCGCTGAGCTTAGTCATCCAGCGACCTCGGTGCAAATTTTAGGACTAAAAATAATATTGTGAGGTGTGAGGTTTTCAGAATAGACTGAAAATTAGTGGAAATTATGGTTATTGAGGTTAATAATACTTTGGGATCAAAATGACCCCCAAATTCTATGATTTAAGCTGTTTTTTAGGGTTTTTTAAAAAAAAACACCCGAATCCAAAACACACCCGAATCCGACAAAAAATATTCGGTGAGGTTTTGCCAAAACGCGTTCGAACCCAAAACACGGCCACGGAACCGAACCCAAAACCAAAACACAAAACCCGAAAAATTTCCGGTGCACATCTCTACTTTATACTGTACCTACCCACTCCCACTGTTATATGCTTACAGCCACCAACGCCTGAAACTATCCAAAAAAATAGAATTGTTTCTCATGCGTTCCTTCCCATCACTGTGATTTAAAATGTTAACAAACTATGGGGGTCATTTCGAGTTGATCGCTCGCTAGCTGGTTTTAGCATCCGTGCAAACGCTATGCCCCCTCCCACTGGGAGTGTATTTTAGCTTAGCAGAAGAGCGAACGAAAGGATCGCACAGCGGCTGCCAAATAATTTTGTGCAGCTCCAGAGTAGCTTCAGACCTACTCAGCGCTTGCAATCACTTCAGACTGTTCAGTTCCGGATTTAACGTCACAAACACGCCCTGCGTTCGCCCAGCCACACCTGCGTTTTTCCTGGCACGCCTGCGTTTTTCCGAACACTCCCTGAAAACGGTCAGTTGCCACCCAGAAACGCCCACTTCATGTCAATCACTCTGCGGCCACCAGTGCGACTGAAAAGCTTCGCTAGACCTTGTGTGAAACTACATCGGCCGTTGTGAAAGTACGTCGCGCGTGCGCAATGCGCCACATACACATGCGCAGAAGTGCCATTTTTTTTGCTTCATCGCTGCGCAGCGAACATTTTCAGCTAGCGATCAACTCGGAATGACCCCCAATGTCACATGCTTTAGTGCATAGTACATAGTACATGTCGACACACACGTACCGACACACCACACACTCAGGGAATCCTCTTATAGTACATGTAAACTTGCTTTGATGGTGTGAAGTTACAGTAGCAAGTGGTGTGACTACTAGGGAAGAAGACTTGATGAATACCAAGTACGAAAGGACTTCAATAAACTGAAGTAGATTTCCAATGAAACCAGCAATAAGGAGACAGAACCTCAATACATGGTCTACAAATAAATATATATATATATATATATATATATATATATATATATATATAATGTATAAAAACATCTATATAATATGTAGTATCACACACTAACTTTTAAACATGCTGGTTTGGGTAGATAATGCTATAATTAGACGATAACCTACCTACCTGTAGTGCTGTGTTATTACTTTCTACTATGAGTACTACAGGACCAAGTTTCTTCAATATTACAGCACAAGGATAACTACTATTACAAGTGGCGTAGGGTACGGGATCCCGGTGGTCAAAATACCGACCGCCAAAATGACGACAGGCGGGCGAGCGCAACGAAGCCCCTTGCGGGCTCGCCATGCTGCGAGCTTGGTGGCTTGCTGCGCTTGCCACAGGTTCTGTTCCCCCTCCATTGGTGTCGTGGACACCCAGGAGAGGGAATAGCTGTGGCGCCGCTGCTGGCATTCTGGCGGTTGGGATTCCGACGTCTGGATTTTGACCGCGACGGGATTTCGACTTCCGGTATCCTGACTATATCCATTACAAGTGCACTAGTAACTGGCAGCATACAGCATATGGATAACACTTATTACATGTGCACTAATACCTGACATTATACAGAACATGGATACCTGTTATTATAGGTGCACTAGTATCTGGCAGCATACAGCACATGGATATCTCTTATTACATGTGCACTAATACCTGATATTATACAGCACATGGATATCTCTTATTGCAGGTGCACTAATAACTGGCAGTATACAGCACATGTATATCTCTTATTACAGGTGCATTAATACCTGGCAGTGTACAGGACATACAAATGCACTAATACCTGGCAGTACACAGCACATGTATACTTCTTATTACAGGTGTTCTTACCTGGCAGCATAAATTGATACCTCTTAGCACAGGTGCACTAATACCTGGCGGCATACAGCACATACAGGTGCACCAATACCTAACATTATACAGAACATGGATATCTCTTTTCTCTTACGTCCTAGAGGATGCTGGGGACTCCGTAAGGACCATGGGGATAGACGGGCTCTGCAGGAGACATGGGCACTTCAAGAAAGACTTTAGATCTGGTGTGCACTGGCTCCTCCCTCGATGCCCCTCCTCCAGACCTCAGTTTGATACTATGCCCAGTGGAGACTGGGTGCTTTTCAGAGAGCTCTCCTGAGCTTCCTGACAGAAAGTATATTTGTTAAGTTTTTTATTTTCAGGGAGCCTGCTGGCAACAGACTCCCTGCATCGAGGGACTGAGGGGAGAGAAGCAGACCTACTTCTGTGAGTTTCAAGGCTCTGCTTCTTAGGCTACTGGACACCATTAGCTCCAGAGGGAGTCAGAACACAGGTCTCACCCTGGAGTTCGTCCCGGAGCCGCGCCACCGTCCTCCTCACAGAGCCGGAAGTTAGAAGCTGGGTGAGTATGAGAAGAAAAGAAGACTTCAGAGGCGGCAGAAGACTTCATGATCTTCACTGAGGTAACGCACAGCAGTGCAGCTGTGCGCCATTGCTCCCACACACCTCACACACGGCAGTCACCGTAAGGGTGCAGGGCGCAGGGGGCGCCCTGGGCAGCAATATAAACCTCATTTCTGGCAAAAGAGATATATATACAGCTAGGCACTGTATATATAAAGAGCCCCTGCCAGTTTTTATTATATTTAAGCGGGACATAAGCCCGCCGCCGAGGGGGCGGGGCTTCTCCCTCAGCACTCACCAGCGCCATTTTCTCCACAGCACAGCTGAGGGGAAGCTCCCCGGACTCTCCTCTGCTTATCCACGGTGAAAGGGGGTTTCAGAGAAGAGGGGGGGCACATAATTGGCAGCAAATAATAGTATTACAGCGCTACTGGGTAAACACATTGTGTGTTTTTCCTGGGGTATTAGTGCTGGGTGTGTGCTGGCATACTCACTCTCTGTCTCTCCAAAGGGCCTTGTGGGGGAACTGCCTTCAGATAAGAGGATTCCCTGAGTGTGTGGTGTGTCGGTACGTGTGTGTCGACATGTCTGAGGTAAAAGGCTCTTCTAAGGAGGAGATGGAGCAAATGTGTGTGTGGTGTCTCCGTCGACAACGCCGACACCTGACTGGAAAGGTGGAATTAAGTACTGAGGTAAATTTATTGCACAAAAGATTAGAGAACAGACAGGGAATCTACCCATGTCTGTGCCTATGTCACAGGGACCTTCAGAGTCTCAAAACACCCACTATCCAAAATAATAGACTCTGATACCGACACGGAGTCTGACTCCAGTGTCGACTACGATGATGCAAAGTTACAGCCAAAACTGGCAGAAAAGTATTCAATATATGATTATTGTAATAAAAGATGTTTTGCATATCACTGATGACCCATCTGTCCCTGACACGAGGGTACACATGTTTAAGGGGAAGAAAGCTGAGATAACATTTCCCCCCTCTCATGAACCAAATGAATTGTGTGAAAAAGAGCGGGAATCTCCAGACAAGAAACTGCAGTTTCCCAAAAGAATTCTCATGGCGTATCCTTTCCCTGCTAGGGCTAGGATACGATGGGAATCCTCCCCTAGGGTGGACAAGGCGTTGACACGTTTACCCAAAAGGTAGCGCTGACATACCAAAATACAGCTACCCTCAGGGATCCTGCAGATAGCATGCAGAAAAGTACTTTGAAGTCCATTTACACACATTCTGGTACATTACTCAGACCGGCGATTGTGTCGGCAGGGGTTTATAGCGCTGTAGCAGCGTGGACAGATACCTTATCAGCGGAGATTGAAACCCTAGATAAGGATACCATGTTATTGACCCTAGGATATATAAAAGATGCTGTCTTATATATAAGACATGCTCAAAGAGACATTGGTCTACTGGGTTCTAGAGTCAACGCTATGTCGATTTCTGTTAGACGTGTCCTGTGGAACATTCAATGGACAGGTGATGCCGACTAAAAGAGGCATATGGAGGTTTTACCTTACAAGGGTGAGGAATTGTGTGGAGAAGGGCTCTCGGACCTGGTCTCCACAGCTATAGCTGGTAAATCTGATCTTTTGCCTTATATTCCCTCACAGCCTAAGAAAGCACGACATTATCAAATGCAGTCCTTTCGGTCGCAGAAAAACAAGAAAGTACGAGGAGCGTCCTTTCTTACCAGAGGTAAGGGCGCATGGCACAGCTAGTTCCCAGGAACAGAAGTCCTCCCGGCCTCTACTAAATCCACCGCATGACGCTGGGGCTCCGCTAAGGGAGTCCGCCCCAGTGGGAGCACGTCTTCGACTCTTCAGCCACATCTGAGTTCACTCACAGGTGGATCCCTGGGCAATAGAAATTGTTTCTCAGGGTATCACAGCGACTCGGCTAGAGTCTCAATATCCCGAAGTCACAGTTGGTTCCTGTGACTCGTCTGCCCTTCTTGGGTATGATTCTAAATACGGACCAGAAATGGGTTTATCTTCCAATAGAGAAGGCCCAGGAACTAATGACTCTGGTAAAAAACCTATTAAAGCCAAAACAGGTGTCAGTACATCACTGCACTCGGGTCCTGGGAAAGATGGTGGCATCTTACGGGGCCATTCCCTTCGGCAGGTTCCATGCAAGGACTTTCCAATGGGATCTACGGAACAAGTGGTCCGGATCACATCTACAGATGCATCAGTTAATCACCCTGTCCCCTAGGGCCAGGGTGTCTCTCCTATGGTGGCTGCAAAGTGCTCACCTTCTGCAGGGTCGCAGGTTCGCCATCCAGGACTGGATTCTGGTAGCCACGGACGCGAACCTCCGAGGTGGGGGAGCAGTCACACAGGGAAGAAACTTCCAAGGTCTTTGGGTCAAGTCAAACAAATTGTATTCAAATCAACATCCTGGAGCTGAGGGCCATATACAATGACCTTCGGCAAGCGGAAACATTGCTTCGCGACCTACCGGTTCTGATCCAGTCAGACAACATCACCGCAGTGGCTCATGTAAACGGCCAAGGCGGCACAAAGAGCAGAGTGGAAATGGCAGAAGTCACCAGGATTCTCTGCTGGGCGAAAAATCATGTAAGCGCATTTTCAGCAGTTCATTCCGGGAGTGGACAACTGAGAAGCAGACTTCCTCAGCAAACACGACCTGCATCCAAGAGAGGACTTCTTTAGGAAGCCTTCGCACAGATTGCAAGTCAGTGGGAACTGCCACAGATAGACATGATGGCGTCCCGCCTTAACAAGAAGCTACAGAGGTATTGCACCAGGTCAAGAGACCCTCAGGCAGTAGCTGTAGATGCCCTAGTGACACCGTGGGTGTTCCAGTCGGTCTATGTATTTCCCCTCTTCCTCTCATACCCAAGGTGTTGAGAATGGTAGGAGGAAGAGGAATGAGAACAATCCTCATTGTTCCAGATTGGCCACGGAGGACCTGGTATCCGGATCTGCAGGAAATGCTCACAGAAGATCCGTGGCCTCTTCCTCTAAGACAGGACCGGTTGCAACAGGGGCCATGTTTATTCCAAGACTTACCGCGGCTGCATTGGACGGCATGGCGGTTGAACGCCGGATCCTAGCAGATAAGGGTATTCCGGATGAGGTCATTCCTACGCTAATAAACGCTAGGAAGGACATGACATCTAAACATTATCACCGTATATGGCGAAAATATGTTTCTTGGTGTGAGGCCAGGAATGCTCCTACGGAAGAATTCCATCTGGGCCGTTTCCTTCACTTACTGAAAACTGGAGTGAATTTCGGCCTAAAATTAGGATCTATTAAGGTTCAGATTTCGGCCTTATCCATTTTCTTTCAAAAGGAATTGGCCTCTCTCCCTGAAGTACAAACTTTTGTGAAGGGAGTACTGCATATTCAGCCTCCTTTTGTACCTCCGGTGACGCCTTGGGACCTTAACGTGGTGTTAAGTTTCATTAAGTCACACTGGTTTGAACCACTTAAAACGGTGGAGTTGAAAAATCTCACTTGGAAGGTGGTCATGTTATTAGCCTTGGCTTCGGCTAGGCGAGTGTCGGAATTAGCGGCTTTATCACATAAAAGCCCCTATCTGGTTTTCCATATGGATAGAGCGGAATTGCGGACCCGTCCTCAATTCCTGCCAAAAGTGGTTTCATCCTTTCATATGAACTTTTGTGGTGCCTGTGGCTACGCGTGACTTGGAGGATCCCGAGTCCCTTGATGTGGTCAGGGCTTTGAAAATTTACGTGGCCAGATCGGCTACAGTCAGAAAAACAGAAGCACTGTTTGTCATGTATGCAACCAACAAGATTGGTGCCCCTGCTTCAAAGTAGACTATTGCTCGCTGGATCTGTAACACGATTCAGCAGGCGCATTCTACGGCGGGATTGCCGTTACCTAAATCGGTCAAGGCCCATTCCACTAGGAAGGTGGGCTCTTCTTGGGCGGCTGCCAGAGGGGTCTCGGTGCTACAGCTGTGCCGAGCTACTACTTGGTCGGGTTCAAACTCCTTTGCAAAGTTCTATAAGTTTGATACCCTGGCTGAGGAGGACCTCCTGTTTGCTCAATCGGTGCTGCAGAGTCATCCGCACTCTCCCGCCCGTTTGGGAGCTTTGGTATAATCCCCATGGTCCTTACGGAGTCCCCAGCATCCTCTAGGACGTAAGAGAAATTAAGATTTTAAACCTACCGGTAAATCTTTTTCTCGTAGTCCGTAGAGGATGCTGGGCGCCCATCCCAAGTGCGGACTACTTCTGCAAGACTTGTATATAGATATTGCTTAAATAAGGGTTATGTTATAGTCTCATCGGTCTTGGACTGATGCTATGTCGTTTTCATACTGTTAACTGGATAGTATATCACAAGTTATACGGTGTGATTGGTGTGGCTAGTATGAATCTTGCCCTTAGATTACCAAAATTCTTTCCTCGTACTGTCCGTCTCCTCTGGGCACAGTTTCTCTAACGGAGGTCTGGAGGAGGTTCATGGAGGGAGGAGCCAGTGCACACCAGATCTAAAGTCTTTCTTGAAGTGCCCATGTCTCCTGCGGAGCCCGTCTATCCCCATGGTCCTTACGGAGTCCCCAGCATCCTCTACGGACTACGAGAAAAAGATTTACCGGTAGGTTTAAAATCTTATTATTACAGGTGCACCAATACCTGGCAGCATACAGCACATACTGTAGATATCTCTTATTACAGGTGCACTAATACCTGACATTATACGGAACATGGATATCTCTTATTACAGGTGCACTAATACCTGGCAGCATACTGCACCTGTAAATCTCTTATTACAGGGGCGCTACTATCTGGCAGCATACAGCACTAAATGGGGGTATACACGTAGCGATGTATGCTTCATTTCTAAGCAATCTGACTAGATTGCTTAGAAATTAAGCACGTATCTCTCCGTGTGTATGCCCCATAGCGATGCGCGGCAACGTGCGTCGCTATCGCCGGTTCTAGATTGGCCTGCATGCAGGCACAATCTAGAAAATCGCTCACTCCACTGCTGGGTGAAGTGAACGTGTCCCCCACCGCCCCCCCTCGCTCAGCACACATCGCGCTTTGTGCTGAGTGTTATGTGCTAGATCGCACAGCACACATCTCCCTGTGTGTACCCCCTATACTTTAGAGCCCTCTTATTAAAGGTGCAATAATACCTGGAAGCATACAGCACTTACTGTAGATAATTCTTATTATAGGAGCACTAACACCTGGAAGCATACAGCACATAGATACCTCTTATTACAGGTGCACTAATACCTGTCAGCATACATCACATGGATACCTCATATTACAGGGGCACTAATACCTGGCAGCATACAGCACATACTGTAGATACCTCTTATTACAGGGGCACTAACACCTGGCAGCATACAGCACATACTGTAGATACCTCTTATTACAGGTGCACTAATACCTGGCAGCACACAGCACATACTGTAGACACCTCTTATTACAGGGGCACTAACACCTGGCAGCATACTGTAGATACCTCTTATTACAGGTGCACTAATACCTGGCAGCACATACTGTAGACACCTCTTATTACAGGGGCACTAACACCTGGCAGCATACAGCACATACTGTAGACACCTCTTATTACAGGTGCACTAACACCTGGCAGCATACATCACATGGATACCTCTTATTACAGGGGCACTAACACCTGGCAGCATACAGCACATACTGTAGACACCTCTTATTACAGGTGCACTAACACCTGGCAGCATACATCACATGGATACCTCTTATTACAGGGGCACTAACACCTGGCAGCATACAGCACATAGATACCTCTTATTACAGGGGCACTAACACCTGGCAGCATACAGCACATGGATACCTCTTATTACAGGGGCACTAACACCTGGCAGCATACAGCACATAGATACCTCTTATTACAGGTGCACTAACACCTGGCAGCATACATCACATGGATACCTCTTATTACAGGGGCAATAACCCATGGCAGCATACAGCTCTTATTACAGGTGCACTAATACCTGTCAGCATACATCACATGGATACCTCATATTACAGGGGCACTAATACCTGGCAGAATACAGCACATACTGTAGATACCTCTTATTACAGGTGCACTAATACCTGGCAGCACACAGCACATACTGTAGACACCTCTTATTACAGGGGCACTAACACCTGGCAGCATACATCACATGGATACCTCATATTACAGGGGCACTAATACCTGGCAGCATACAGCACATACTGTAGATACCTCTTATTACAGGGGCACTAACACCTGGCAGCATACAGCACATACTGTAGATACCTCTTATTACAGGTGCACTAATACCTGGCAGCACACAGCACATACTGTAGACACCTCTTATTACAGGGGCACTAACACCTGGCAGCATACTGTAGATACCTCTTATTACAGGTGCACTAATACCTGGCAGCACATACTGTAGACACCTCTTATTACAGGGGCACTAACACCTGGCAGCATACAGCACATACTGTAGACACCTCTTATTACAGGTGCACTAACACCTGGCAGCATACATCACATGGATACCTCTTATTACAGGGGCACTAACACCTGGCAGCATACAGCACATACTGTAGACACCTCTTATTACAGGTGCACTAACACCTGGCAGCATACATCACATGGATACCTCTTATTACAGGGGCACTAACACCTGGCAGCATACAGCACATAGATACCTCTTATTACAGGGGCACTAACACCTGGCAGCATACAGCACATGGATACCTCTTATTACAGGGGCACTAACACCTGGCAGCATACAGCACATAGATACCTCTTATTACAGGTGCACTAACACCTGGCAGCATACATCACATGGATACCTCTTATTACAGGGGCAATAACCCATGGCAGCATACAGCTCTTATTACAGGTGCACTAATACCTGTCAGCATACATCACATGGATACCTCATATTACAGGGGCACTAATACCTGGCAGAATACAGCACATACTGTAGATACCTCTTATTACAGGTGCACTAATACCTGGCAGCACACAGCACATACTGTAGACACCTCTTATTACAGGTGCACTAACACCTGGCAGCATACAGCACATACTGTAGACACCTCTTATTACAGGTGCACTAACACCTGGCAGCATACAGCACATACTGTAGACACCTCTTATTACAGGTGCACTAATACCTGGCAGCACACAGCACATACTGTAGACACCTCTTATTACAGGTGCACTAACACCTGGCAGCATACAGCACATACTGTAGATACCTCTTATTACAGGTGCACTAATACCTGGCAGCACACAGCACATACTGTAGACACCTCTTATTACAGGGGCACTAACACCTGGCAACATACTGTAGATACCTCTTATTACAGGTGCACTAATACCTGGCAGCACATACTGTAGACACCTCTTATTACAGGGGCACTAACACCTGGCAGCATACAGCACATACTGTAGACACCTCTTATTACAGGTGCACTAACACCTGGCAGCATACATCACATGGATACCTCTTATTACAGGGGCACTAACACCTGGCAGCATACAGCACATACTGTAGACACCTCTTATTACAGGTGCACTAATACCTGGCAGCACACAGCACATACTGTAGACACCTCTTATTACAGGTGCACTAACACCTGGCAGCATACAGCACATACTGTAGACACCTCTTATTACAGGTGCACTAACACCTGGTAGCATACAGCACATACTGTAGACACCTCTTATTACAGGTGCACTAACACCTGGCAGCATACTGCACATACTGTAGACACCTCTTATTACAGGTGCACTAACACCTGGCAGCATACAGCACATACTGTAGATACCTCTTATTACAGGTGCACTAATACCTGGCAGCACACAGCACATACTGTAGACGGGTTCACTACGATATGCCGGCGGTCGGGCTCCCGGCGACCAGCATACCGGCGCCGGGAGCCCGACTGCCGGCTTACCGACAGTGTGGCGAGCGCAAATGAGCCCCTTGCGGGCTCGCTGCGCTCGCCGCGCTACACGCGCCACACTATTTTATACTCCTTCCAGGGGGGTCGTGGACCCCCACGAGGGAGAATAAGTGTCGGTATGCCGGCTGTCGGGCTCCCGGCGCCGGTATGCTGGTCGCCGGGAGCCCGACCGCCGGCATACTGAAGACCACCCACTGTAGACACTTCTTGTTACAGGTGCACTAACACCTGGCAGCATACATCACATGGATACCTCTTATTACAGGGGCACTAACACCTGGCAGCACACAGCACACAGATACCTCTTATTACAGGTGCACTAACACCTGGCAGCATACAGCACATAGATACCTCTTATTACAGGGGCACTAACACCTGGCAGCATACAGCACACAGATACCTCTTATTACAGGTGCACTAACACCTGGCAGCATACAGCACATAGATACCTCTTATTACAGGGGCACTAACACCTGGCAGCATACAGCACATAGATACCTCTTATTACAGGGGCACTAACACCTGGCAGCACACAGCACATAGATGCCTCTTATTACAGGTTTGTGTACTAACCTTGCAGCACCCTGCTACCCCCAGCCATGCAGGGTTAGGAAAAAGTCAGCCTCGGATACACCACTGTCCTCCCGGGAGCACTCCTCTGATGTACATGGGGAACAGGATCCCGGTGACAGAGCCGCAGAGCCTGAGTCCACAGAGCAGCTGCTGCCACAAGGGGAGAGCCCATCAGAGCTCGGTCCCCTCTGCCCATCATCCCCTGACTGTCTGTCCAAGAGCAGAGACTGCAGCGCCCTAATATATTCCACTGCAGAGCGCAGCGTCTCCACCTTGCTCAACTTCTTGTTGGGACCCTGTGCCTGGGGCACATGCTGCCTGAGCTTGGCAAAGCCCATGTTCACCAGCTTCACTCGGTTCCTCTCCCTCTCGTTGCGCCTCTCGGAGGTGGAGGAGGTTGCGCTCCTGGTTCCAGACGAGCTGCTGCGCCTTTGGCACCGGAGCCTTTGTGGGGACGCGGAACAGGCGCTGCCTTTGCGCATAGTCCTTGGCTGTCTCCCTGGGCTGCTCTGCAGGTGGCTGTGCTCCTCTAATGACTCCATAGAGGTGAGGTAGGGCAGGTGCTTTATGTCCTTAGTGACAAGGAATGAGACCTCTGGCAGTCAGTGATATCTCTCTCTCTGCTCCCTATGCTGAGCCCTAGCAGCCAGGAGCTGTACAAGAGAGGTAACTCCCCTGTCAGCCAGTCATGACATGTCTCCTCTTCTTCTTTCTGTTATGTACTTCCTTGTGCACCACACTGTACTATATACCCCACTCCCAGCTCTATAACACCCCCTCCCACCTTACTCCACTTTCACTAGGGACCTCTTTTCACAGACTGATCCCTCCTTCCTCTGTGCACTTCACTAGGGAGAAGGAGGAGGAGGAGGAGAGGAGACTAATTCCAAGTCTTGCCTGGCAGCTCACTGATGGACTGTTGTAACTCCGCAAGTTCTACACTTGTAATATGAATGCCCCAAGACATAGACAACCCTGCACATGATAGTTCTCTACTCTTGGCAGCAAGGCTACATTCCCCCCATAGTTATTTCACAGGACTCTGCTGTAGGTAGACTGTGGCTCTTTAGTTGTTGTGGAACTACAAGTCCCTGCAGGTCCTGTAAGCTGTTAGCAACTTAAATCATGTAAAAATAGTATTCAAAGACCGATAGAAATCAATTGGCTGGGTGATTAAAACTGGAACTTGTAGTGCCACAACAATCAGAAAGACAGATGTTGCCTTGTATTACATTTACGCCTACTATGGCGCTAGAACTGTTGTAGAACTACAGGTCTCAGCATGCCAGTCCAGCCATTACTATTTGTAGGTCCACGCTAAACGGAGAGCCACAACAAATTTCCTTGTAATGGAACAGTGCAGCCCCCGCAACGCAAGACTGGACAGGCTCCATGCAGCCACCTCTGCCACTCTGGAGCTTGTAGTGCGCATCCCTGTCAGTGGGGTGTCCTATCCATTGTGGTGTCTGTGACAGCTGTGACCTGGGAGACATGGAGGGAGAGATTACAGACCGTTTCAGATTTTACTCAATCCCCACCATCAGTCAGGTCACCCCAGGCTTGGACTGGCCCCAGGGGTTCCGGGGAAACCACCAGTGGGCCCCGCTGCCTGGGGGCCCACCTCCTGCTCTAAGGATCAGGTTCTAGACTGTGCACTTGAATTTTACATTATACATATGTTACCTTATACTGGACTATGGTGTATTTTCTACAGTGTATTGCTGATAAGTAATCTGGTATCTTATCATGCATGCAGCAGCTGAATTTACTGTATATATGAAGGGGCCCAGGCGTTGCACTCTCTAATGGTTAGTCAAATCAATAAGGTGGCAGGCCACACCCCCTCTGCAGACTGGCCACACCCCTAAACATGGGCCCCTAACACTGCATTCCGCCGGTGGGACTTACATGCTCCAGTCCGACACTGGGTCACCCACACTGGTCAGTTATCAGCTAGGAACTGTAGGTGTTGCGTATACCTTCTTTATGTGTTATGTAGTCAGTAGAGGGTCTGGGCAGAGCTGTAAATATCTGCTGGTCTCTCAGTACTAATAATCAGCGGTAGGGCTGCAACGCCGACTACCTTGTGCTGGGCGGTGGGACGCTAGGCACATTTAAACTTATATGTGTAGATGTATGTAATATATGTGCTGTCCGTGTGTCCGGGATTGGCAGTGGTGCTGTATACCACAGCCACTGTGCAGGACCCGGGACACGGCATTAGGCTTCCCTCTCCTAAGCCCACATCCAGACTCTCATTGGCTAGTTTTACAGGAGTCTGGGGCCGGGTTTGGGAGAGTGAAGCTCTCTCCGGATCCATATATAATATATCATGCAGGTTGAGTCTCCCATAACCAAAATGCTTGGGACCCCAAGTGTTGCATATTTGCATACCATAATGAGATATCTTGGGGTTGGGACCAGGGGATTTTTTTAAGAGAGGAGCGGACCCGCATGCAGTCCGTCACGGGCCAACTCCTCTCCAGCAGCAAGTCAGAGTCTACTGCGCATGCGCAGGTCTTTGGGAACATGTTTAGAGTCAGGCTGCAGGAGGGGGAGGGGGGTTAGGGTTAGGCTTACCTACCTCACCTCTTTCGGGATCGGGACCATCTGGATGCCGCTGTCAGTATTGTCACCACCGACATCCTGTCCGCCAGGATCACATACTGATCCCTTATACTAATCGAAAGTTGTCTACAACCAATCTTCCAATAAATATGTAACAACCACCATAATGGTTTCCATTCTAAGGGATGATGTGGAGAGTGAGCGCGTGCGAAGACAAATGCACAGACGTAATCGCGATCACTAAAATAATGCAATGGCATGCATAATAGGCAAATTTGCAAACAAGCCAAGTCACGTATCTCAGGTTCTGTTGTAGCAAAGGAGCATTTATATCTATGTACAGGTGTGTCCTCACTAAATGGCACTATAGGCTTGCCATAGATAGTTATGTATAGTGTTTCCACAATTGTATGTTTTAGGGGGACATTTACTAAGCAGAAATAAGACCGGAGAAGTGAGCCAGTGGAGAAGTTGCCCATGGCAACCAATCAGCACTGAAGTAACATCTATAATTTGCATACTATAAAATTATACAGAGCTGCTGATTGGTTGATGGGGCAACTTCTCCACTGACTCACTTCTCTACTCTTTTCACTGCTTAGTAAATGTCCCCCTTAGTCGCATCACCGGCGTACATGTATTGTACTTTTCTTGCATTAGTGATGAAAATAATAAGATGTATTTTTTTATGAAAAAGACACATGGCGTGGTTTAGTCGCAAAGCCCTTGGCGTGTCAAACAGGGCAATTTGGCCTGATTTGAGCAACGGTGTATGTATACACCAATATTCCTATCTGTATACACTTCTTACAGGAATACAGTGGCGGCTGCAGCGCCAGCCAAACATTGCATAGGGGAGGGCAGTTAACGCACATAAACATACATGTAATGCTGTATGTAATATATATGTTGGCTGTCATTATGCCGGGGATCGTCAGTGCCACTATGTTTCACTGAGCCGCTGTACCCAGGATTCAACATTCAGTTTCAGTACTCCTTACTCTATAAGCCCATCCCCAGACTCTTGTGAAACTAGCCAATGGGAGTCTGGGGCCGGGCTTATCGAGGAAGGAGAAGTGAAGTCGAATACTAAGCCCCGGGAGCAATGGCTGCTGTGAAACGCACTGCAGATCTCTGGTGTACGGCAGCCAGCACATACAGTATATTACATACAGTACAACAGTACATTATGTTTATTTGTGATAATCTGCACCTTATGCAATGTGCAATGTGTGGTCAGCGCTGTAAGCCCAGGGACAGCAGCCACCACTGCAGATATACAGTATATCTCTGAATTTTATTAGTGGCTCTTTAAATAAATACATTTACTATTTCCGGTTCAGTAGTCCTATAAGCTTCATGCTGGCCTGATATTGGCAGCTCCCTTGCCAGGCGGATAAAGCCCAGCTATTACATACAGCCCTATACTAGAACGTGCCAACATGCAAATATCTTGGCAGAAAGAAGTCTGGGTGGAGCAGAAGAAATCTGCCAATATCATCATGATTTTAATAGTGCAGCACTTACAAAGCAGAGGAATTCCTTCCCTCAAGTAATTAACCCCATTCTGTCCTAGAGGTTTGCTATTGGCTGTTTTTTTTTAAATTCTTTTAATTGAAACCTTTTGAACTTACCTGGTGCCCTGCTGTACTCGGGATCCGGTCTGAAGATCGACAGTGACCACTATAAGTCGACAGTCACTTGGTCGACATGGATGGAAGGTCGACAGGGTTTCTAGGTCGACATGTGCTAGGTCGACAGGTGTAAAGGTCGACATGAGTTTTTCACATTTTTTTTATTATTATTTTTTTCATACTTAACGATCCACGTGGACTACGATTGGAACGGTAAAGTGTGCCGAGCGAAGCGGTAGCGGAGCGAAGGCACCATGCCCGAAGCATGGCGAGCGAAGCGAGCCATGCGAGGGGACGTGGTGCACTAATTTGGGATCCCGGTCACTTTACGAAGAAAACGAAAAAAAAAAAAAAATCCTCATGTCGACCTTTAGACCTGTCGACCTAGCACATGTCGACCTAGAAACCCTGTCGACCTTCCATCCATGTCGACCTAGTGACTGTCGACCTATAGTGGTCGACCTAAACATTGTCGACCTAGATACTGTCGATAAAACGAACCACACCCGCTGTACTCTACAGCCTGTGGGATGCTGCACTCTACAGCCTGTGGGATGCTGCACTCTACAGCCTGTGGGATGCTGCACTCTACAGCCTGTGGGATGCTGTACTCTACAGCCTGTGGGATGCTGCACTCTACAGCCTGTGGGATGCTGCACTCTACAGCCTGTGGGATGCTGCACTCTACAGCCTGTGGGATGCTGCACTCTACAGCCTGTGGGATGCTGCACTCTACCGCCTGCGGGATGCTGCACTCTACCGCCTGCGGGATGCTGCACTCTACCGCCTCTGGGATGCTGCACTCTACCGCCTCTGGGATGCTGCACTCTACCGCCTCTGGGATGCTGCACTCTACCGCCTCTGGGATGCTGCACTCTACCGCCTCTGGGATGCTGCACTCTACCGCCTCTGGGATGCTGCACTCTACCGCCTGCAATGATCAGCATATATTTAGGGACCTACAAACAACAGCCCTGCTGTGTAGTACAGGATGGATGACCATTACATTTAAATAGAGGAGAAATGTTGGTTCTCGTGATTGAAAATAGCCACTCATCAGGCACAATATCCATCTCATCTTTAACCTAACACTGCTGTATTCTATGTATGAGGGAAAGCAGGACCACCATGCTGTGACAGCCTCTGAAAGAGATGCAGGGAGTAACAATGAAGGAGCCGGAGGAGAAGACAGTAGGATACTTCCTGTGTGGATCCAATCTGACAATTAATGACCCTCCCTGTCCATTTATTAATCCCCAGCAAAGCAAAAATAAGTTACACAAACACTACTTGTATGCTTAGCAGGCCATAAATTCTACACTCTCACAAAATATCCCCAATGCAGTGAAATAAAGCTGCCATTACAAAATGAATATCTATATCTGTCCAATGGTGACATCACAGCAATTGCAATGGACTGGATTGAGCCACCTGAACGGGTGTAAATATCGATCTTTAGTTGTGTCCGGTGTTTGTAAACATGTAGCGGAGATTTGGCCGCATTTCTCATATGCACCAGAATCGATACATTCCGTATCTTGGACCCGGCATGCCTAATAGAAGCCTATGCACGTCTCTTCGCAATGTGCATTGAGAGGGGTCCAATCCAATCCGATCTCTCCCAGGGTCCCCTGCGGCGTTCATGTTGTTTGCATGTGCAGAAGCACTCCCGGGTCATAACCCCAGAAGTCCCTGTATCACAAAGGGCAGCTCTTATCGGGAGAGCTGTCCTTTGTCATTTTTTTCAAGCATACAGTGTTACTAAACGCTTCTGTGCTTCCGATAAGTAGCGGGAACTTGTGCAAAATGTGATGCTTGTTGAATCCCGCCCATTCACCCCTTTTTTTTATTTCAACTTTATAAATATGTGTTGACGGCCAGCATTGTTTGTTGGCACAGTGTTGGAGTCTATACAAAATGCCTGTAGAAGAGAAAGTGGTAACAACATCTAGAGGAGGAGGGGGAGGGACTAGGAAGGGATTACAGCATAGGTTCTCAAACTCGGTCCTCAGGACCCCACACAGTGCATGTTTTGCAGGTAACCCAGTAGGTGCACAGGTGTATTCATTACTCACTGACACATTTTAAAAGATCTACAGGTGGAGCTAGTTATTTCACTTGTGATTCTGTGAGGAGACCTGCAAAACATACACCGTGTGGGGTCCTGAGGACCAAGTTTGAGAACCTGTGGCTTACAGGTTCTCCATATGACTGGTTCGGTACCTCTGCGTGCAGCTTAGCAATGCCAGGGAGATGTTTGTTTTTTACGAACAATTTACAAATAGAAAAAAAAGAAATGTCACTACATATGTCACTACATTTTACTGACTGTCAGACAATATACCGATGATTGATAGCCCTTATGCTATGTCACTTGTAATAATGACGACTGCATTATACCGCCTGAAGTCCTGTTAAATAGGAAACAAGTCTGGGTTAGTGTTAGGCTGCAGGGGAGGGGAGGGGGGGGGGGGGGGCAGTTAGGGTTATAGGCCCTACACACTTGGCGATATTCTGAAAGATATGAACGATCTCGTTCATAAATGAACGAGAACTCGTTCATATCTTTCAGTGTGGAGACTTAAGCGATGAACGATGCGCGTCCCCGCGCTCGTTCATCGCTGGTCTCCTGTCGGCTGTGCATGCAGGCCAATATGGACGATCTCGTCCATATTTGCCTGCACTTCAATGCAGCCGGGTGACGGGGGGAGTGAAGAAACTTCACTCCCCCCGTCACTGCCCCCCCCCCCGCCGCCGGGTCGCTCGTCGGCCGTCGGGCACCTCGGCGGCACATCGCCAAGTGAGTAGGGCCCTTTTGACTGCAGCAGGGGTGGGTTAGGGTTGGTGTTAGCCTTAGAATGCTTACCAAAAATTTCCGGCTTTTTCACCATCGGGATCCTGCTGTCGGCATTCTGACCATTGGGATTCATACCGTCGGGATGCTGTTCCAAACCCTCTGGGCACTATTCTAAAAAGGTAACAGAAGCTATGCTGGTTTACCACACGAGATCAGTATGATATCCCGGCTGTCAGGACACCGATGCCGGGATACCAGCGGCGAGCGCAGTGTGTCCAGTCGCCACGATTCGGCCCAGTGGCAAACTTAGGTCGCCATAGGGTTATATTCCCCCTCGGGTGGTGGCGTAGACCAACACCCAAGTGGTGATTCCAGTCTACAGTCGGGATTCTGTCTGCTGGTATTTCACTGGGTGTCGGGATCCGGCGTCGGTATCTCAACAACCGGTAAATTGACTGCCTCCCTACCACAAGCGGCAGGGAGTTAGGTTGGGTGGTGTTGTGAAAGAGCAGAGTAATGGTCTTATGTAGATAGATTGTAAGCTGCACTGGGGCAGAAACTGATGTGAATGTATAAATATTCACTGTAGAGCTCTGCGTAATATGTGTGCGCTATATAAATACTATCCTTAATTAATTAATAATGTTTATTTATCTTAACTTTTCATGTTGTTCCATTTGAAATCTAAATTGCAGTGTAAAAATAAAGCAGCCAGTATTTACTCTGCACAGAAACAATATAACCCACCAAAATAATGTTATATCTACCCCACCTGCAGTGCACATGGTTTTGCCCAACTGCTAACCAATTTGCTGCTATGATCAGGGGCCTAATTCAGACCTGATCGCTAGGGTGCGTTTTTTGCATCCCTGCAATCAGGTAGTCACTGCCTACAGGGGAAGAGGGAAATCAGGAGTTTGTGCAGTCTCTGCACAGCCCAGGACTTACTTTTCAGTGCGATGATCGAGGCCGGAGGTAACGTCAGAAACACTCCCTCCAAAAGCCTGGTCCCTCCTGCGTTTTTACGGACACTCCTCTAAAACGGTCATTTGCTACCCACAAACGGCCTCTTCCTGTCAGTCACCTTGCGATCGCCTGTGCGATTGCTTTTTTCGCACCATCCCGTCACTGCCCGGCACTCCCCGTCGCTTTGGCCCGTTGTGCCTGCGCATTGCAGTGCATACGCATGCTCAGTTCAGACCTGATCGCCCGCTGTGTGAAATGCACAGCAGCGATCAGGTCTGAATCGGCCCCCAGGTCTGAAATACCTCCTGGGTCTTGGCAAAATATTCATGAACAAACACAGAATTTCCAGAGAAGGGGTACGAGGAGAAGAGATGCTTTATTTTTTTTATTTTTGGGGTGGATCAAAGCAAAAATAAACAAAAAAAACCCCCTTCAAATAATATTGGTTCCAGTGGTGGTTTTAGGTGCGGGCTAGCAGGGAGGCCACCTGGGGTGCTGCGGCCTGGGAGCGTGGATGATGTATCCCCAGCAGCACCATATGATTTGTGTGCGGCCCCCTGCTGACAGCACCACGCTGTCAACTTCCTGCCTCCTGCACCGCACTGTCTGCCTCCTGGCCCTCGCTATTGACTTCCGGGAAGCTTTGCCTCTGATGAGAGAATGTGGCTGCGGGACTTCGGGGACAGCATCGTAGTGGAGGCGGCTTGCTTCGTCAGGAGCCAGGGGACCTACCACTGCGTCCAGAGTGCTGGTGAGTGACACAGGAAGCAGATGACTGGCACACACACACTCTCTCTCTCATTCTCACTCATTCTCTTTTTAGAGGCTCTACCTGGTGCAATGTGTATAAGGGGCTCTACCTGGCGTACAGTGTATAAGGGGCTCTATCTGGCGCAATGTGTATAAACGGATCTATCTGGTGCAATGTGTGTAAGAGGCTCTGCCTGGCGCAATGTGTATAAGGGACTCTACCTGGCACAATGTGTATAAAGGACTCTACCTGGAGCAATGTATAGAAGGGGTTCTACCTGGCGCAATGTGTATAAGGGGTTCTACCTGGTGCAATGTGTATAAGGGGCTCTATCTGGCACAGTGTGTATAAGGGGTTCTACCTAGCGCAATGTGTATAAGGGACTCTACATGGTGCAGTGTGTATAAGGGGCTCTAGCTGATGCAGTGTGTATAAGGGGCTCTACCTTGTGCAATGTGTATAAGAGGCTCTACCTGATGCAGTGTGTATAAGGGGCTCTATCTGGCGTAATGTGTATAAGGGGCACTGCTGTACTGTGGTATAATGCATGTGAGGGGCTCTAACATGGCATAATGTGTATAAGGGGTACTTCTGTGTAGTGTGGTGTAATGTGACTGAGGGACACTACTGTGTGGTGTAATGTGAATTGGTACTATTATGTGGGCACTCCCCTTCAATATGAAGCCATACCCCTATTTTTTTGCTTTGTGACTTTGGCGTGCACTCTCCCTGTGTTTAATGGGGTAGCAGGAAGGGGGGGGGGGGCACCAAAGGAAACATTTGCCCTGGGTGCCACATGGTCTAGAATTGGCTCTGATTAGTGCCCAATTGTCTGGTGGGTAGTACTCCCATATAAGCAGCTTCTGAGGAGTGTGCGTGCCAGAGCCTTGGTGGCATTGCTCACAGGGGCATACAACTGCATGTAGCAGTCTCTGGGCTCTAGAATGGGGGTAACCTTAGGGAACATGTTTCCGAGTTGGAAGTGCAGCTCTAAAGAAACTATGTGGTCCATTAAGAAGCAGGACATTTTTACTGAATATATTTTCATTTTCTTCAAACGCACACTGGTGTTCATGCTGAAGTCAGTAACCTACTACTTATGTCTTTTGTATGGGGGGGAACACCTAAGCTCCATACAGACACTGGTAGTGCCACACCCATGACCCCAGTGCTATGAGGCCGCAATGCTAACTAATGAGCTATAACGTTGCAATTTTTTGGTACTCAGCAAGGGGACTATTTATCACAATCCGCACTAAATACGTAATGTAAAAATTCATATTTGCATGTAAATTTATTTAAAAGCTCTTGCCGGTAGATAATAAGAGCGTATCCCAGCGAAGGGAAGAGAAGCAGAGTGACATTTTAGGCTATCACTATGCCTCCTGGTTCCGTGTCCTTGCACATACTGCGCGTATGCGGTCGTGCGGCTGACGCATGTATCAGTGGGGGCTTACGGCTGGCACATGCATCAGTAAGGGCCGACGGCTGGTGCATGCAACAGTGGGGGCCGACGGCTGGCACATGCATCAGTAGCAGCCGATGGCAAGGTTGTGCCTACCCCTAATCCCCATCATACTTACGATCAAGATGGCCGCTGTCATGATTCTGGCGCTGGCATTTCAACTGATGTCGGGATTCTGGCGCTAGTCTTCTGCCCACGCAGAGCCGGCCCTAACCAATATGATGCCCCAGGCAAGATTTTGGCTGGTGCCCCCTAGCACCACCGCTAGTTCCGCCTCTGACCCTGCGCCCCTTTCCCAGCACCATCACCCCCCACCCATAGCAGTCCTTTTTTTTTGTTTTCCTACCCCCTGTAATTTAAATAAGAACAGTGTGCACATTTGGCCTTACACATATGCCGCACATTATTAGTGCCCTTATACACATAATTACACACATAGTGCCCCTTACACATATGTTACACATTATTAATTCCCTTATACATATAATGACACACATAGTTCCTGGCGTGAGTCATCTGGCAGCTCTGCTAACGTCGGGTGCCTATTTTTTATGAAAGTGCATCTTATTTGCATTGCTATGTGGCTAGGATACACAAGGTGCTTCTGCTGATTAAAATGATATGTGGCATGCCCATATACTGTGTGCGACTGCGGCTGTATCTGCATACGAAATGCTACACACAGAATATAGGCATGCCGCATATCATTTTAATCAGCAGAAGCTGCTGATGCCCCTAGACATACCAGATGCCCTAGGCAATTGCCTAGTTTGCCTATGCCTAGGGCCGGCTCTGTGCCCACGTGCCATGATTCCAGCATCAGGATTTCAACTGCTGGCATCCCAACCGTCAGCATCCTGAACGTATCCCCTATAACTAACAAAATGATTATGAAAGTTGACATGGGAAATTGCAAAGTAGGCCCATCATTTTGAAATAAAGAATCAAGAGGCCAACATGACTTGAGGGTTATTCAGGCCATGAAATCCACACTATACCTGCTTATCTGTGTTGAATAAAGGTAAAATAGGTATAGGAACCTATTTCCAATTACACTGTTAATTGCAGTGTGTCATGGGTCTCAGTTATGGCAACATAAGCACTGTAATTTTTCTGTTGGATAAAGATGGATTGTCTTGGGAAAAGTGGGCACATGGGAGAAATAGCAATATCCTTTGAAAAATATATATTTAGCAGCGTGCTGAATCTGTAATGCAATTATGTAACCAAGGGCAGTGTGTTTTTTTTGTACTTGTACTGTGGGATATCGGAGCCATTCACCCCAAAGTGCCAGCCCAATGGCCTATCTATAATGTGAGCAGTATCTGCGGTGCACTCGGCCCCTTGAGTCCAGGGGGCCCCCACACCGCACATGCTGCACTTATTTAGTCAGTACTTAGCTCTCCAGAGTCTCGCCATCCGCAGCTGCAGTGGTGCTAAATCACTGGGAAAATAGCGTGGTGGCCATTTTCCCAGCATTTATAGCATGCACAGTAAGGAAATCACTGGGAAAATGGCCACTAGACCATTTTCTCAGAGACCTGCGCATATGCCGTAGACTCTAGCAAAGCACTAGAGTCTATTAGTGCTCACAAAACCTAGGCTGCCGGCTATAGAGAGAAAGGAGCCCAGATAGAGACTGCACCCGGGCCCCCTCCTCTCCTAATGCGCCTCTCTGCCAGCCCTTGACTGTAAATGAAAGTGGATATCAGACAGTTGCCCTCCTTGCTCAACTTGGAGTCTGTTTCATATTGGGTTGGGTATTGGTGACCGGCACTTGGGATCCCGCCGGTCACCATACCGACGCCGGTGACCAGCAGAATCCCAAGCACTGGTCCCCCATACCCAACCCAATATGAAACACACTCCAAGTTGAGCAAGGAGGGCAACTGTCTAATATCCACTTTCATTTACAGTCAAGGGCTTGCAGAGAGGCGCATTAGGAGAGGAGGGGGCCCGGGTGCAGTCTCTATCTGGGCTCCTTTCTCTCTATAGCTATGGGCTCAGTGGCAAGCTGCGCTTGCCACAGGTTCTATTCCCACTGTATGGGTGTAGTGGACACCCACGAGTGGGAATAGTCCCTGCTAGTCGGCATGCCGACTGTCGGGATTGTGAGGGGGCAGGAGGCATCTCCTGACTGCTGGTCACATAACTACATCCCTTCATATTCATTTCTGAATGCCACTATCAGCTATCTTATATTAACACTCTAATGTTCTGTTACCTTTCGTCCTACTGAAACCATCCAAGATGTAAAAAGTATAACTGCTTCATATCAGACTCTGATCTTCAAAGGTCACTTTAAAGTGCTCCTGGCAACTAATAATAATAATAATAATAATAATAGGTCATAATTATATAATAATAATAATAATAATAATAATAATAATAATATTATATAATAATAAAATTAATAAGTTATTATTATATACAATTAATAAGTAATAATAAGTATTATTTTATTATTATTATTATTATTATTGTATTCCGCAGCGCTTTACAGAGAATATTTGGCCATTCACATCAGTCCCTGCCCCAGTGGAGCTTTCAATCTATGGAATTTATTCAGCATCACTGTATAGAATATTTAGAAAATAATTCAGTGCGCAAAAGCAGACGATAATGGGTAAGACTCCCAAGAGGTTTTCTCAACCCCTCACCAACAAGTGCAAACAGACAAAAAAAAGGGGAGGAAAACTTAACCAGCGCTTCAAAATGCTCCCCGGATCTTATTGGCCGTCACAGGTTTTCACCACAGGGGACAATAACATGTGAATAAAATAGAATAAAATATAGTGTAATAGAGTTTTTTAATAACATAAAATCCAAACAAATTCATAAGTAACATCAACAGATGTGCAAAGCAGTATTAATAAACATTTTTTACATCACATAAAAAAGGTATTATAGCAGCATCACTCAACATGCAATTACCGGATTTTCAAGAACTGTGGCCAAATATTTCTTAAACAGCATAGAAATTTACACTTGGAACCTCTGCAACGTGCCACCGCAAAGTGTGCTGGATCTTTATTAAAAGACGATTTGTCGCCGTATCGTAGCTGCAGGGACCACACCGACGCTTTTCCACCCCGTGCTGGGGTCTTTTTCAAGGTCAGGATCCAGAGGTTCCACATGTAAATTTCTATGCTGTTTAAGAAATGTTTGGCCACAGTTCTCGAAAATCCGGTAATTGCATGTTGAGTGATGCTGCTATAATACCTTTTTTATGTGATGTCAAAAATGTTTATTAATACTGCTTTGCACATCTGTTGATGTTGCTTATGAATTTGTTTGGATTTTATGTTATTAAAAAACTGTATCACACTATATTTTATTCTATTTTATTCACATGTTATTAATTATCCCCTGTGGTGAAAACCTGTGACGGCCAATAAGATCCGGGGAGCATTTTGAAGCGCTGGTTAAGTTTTCCTCCCTTTTTTTGTCTGTTTGCACTTATTAGGCATCAGTTTTGATAAAATTAGCAAAATTGCAATTGCTTGCAATCGCATACTGGGGGGCCGCCCAGCACAGGGCAAGGCTGTCCAGCATGGTAATGGCTGCCAGCGATGCCATCGCAAATCAATTACGCTCGCATCGCTGATTAAGGGAAGCCCCTCCGCCTGCACAGCCTGGGCCCAGACCTTTTGGAGGGGCTGGGGGCCCGTGTCCCACTGCCCCATCTCCCCCACCCTTCCCCAATATAAACAGCTTCTCTCCCCAACGCAGTACACATGCTCCAACAGTGTCCTCTCTCACTGCGTGACGTAGGGGGGAGGGGGGGGGGGGGCGGCGATTCCCCTCGCCACCACCTGCTGTTCACCTGCTAACCATTACACCAACACTGTGGTAGCATATATTTAAGGGCTGAAACTTTCAATTCATAGGAATTTAATATAAGAATTTAATATCTATCCTTACCAATATACTTCTAAGCTATAGCGTTATCCATCCCTTATACACAAAGACCACAAAATAAGCACACCGAATGCCATCATTGCAAATGCGCAAATATAAGAACCCCTCACCTCCAGCATGTCGCATTCATCACCGGCAGTATTATTATTACTGAATTTAGAATGCCGCGCTCTGAATAGAGGTTTAATCAAAGCGTGCATTGTGATTATTCCATTTCTGCTCCAAATTACTAGTGTGTGTTCTTTCTTATCTCAGCACACGGGACCCTTGACCTATGTAATTAGTGTCCCTGTCCTCCACCCCACTGTGCCCTCAGGTCTCCTGTTGCTAAGAAGGCATTCACAGCCCATTCAGAACCCAAGGAGCTAACAGCTGGAGTTCCGCCTCTCGCAAAGACTTCCAGCCTAATTGTTTTAATGAAGGTGGTCCCAAAGCTTTGTTCCAAGTGCCAGCACCAGACTGATACATGGTGGCTTCCACCGTGTGCAGCTATTTTTCAAACACGGTTCATTTATCATTTTAAATGTGAGCCCCCCACTACCAGAAGAAAATAGAGCTGGTTTGCATTGATCGGATGCAGAGGGTTCCACCCCCCCTTCTGCTTTGAGCCACTGACACACTGGGCAGACTTTAGAGACCAAATTGGTCTAAGCAAAAGTTGACTGAGCAGCATTATGGCTGATGCAAAGCTTCAATGCACATGAACACTTAATCATTTTTACATAAAGGAACCAGAGTATGTGCTGCTGGAACTGTAGCATGCAAATGGCCTGCGAGCAGCACAATGAGTGGGGCTGAGGGCCTCACTTTACATAATATTACAAAGATATAACAATAAATGTAAATAGGCAAGCCGGGAAGGAACGAGAATAAAGACAAACATTTAAATGAACAACTTGTAAAGGCTTCATGGATTTGGAGCTATGATTATGATGGTTCCTGTCTGGCTGTAGCACCAGTCTGACCGGTTGGGTGATTTCCTCGTAGATAATAAATAGTACTTTTTGGTGACCCCTGGCTATAAGTTCCTAGTTTAGAGCCAGACTTTTGAGCAATTGTTCAGCACATACTAAAATGATTAGTTTTACCCTTGTAATAAGACTAAACATCCTAGTGATATTTGGTGGACCCCTTCATTCTAAGTACAACATTCGTTACCTCTAATACCAAGAAATAAAGACACGGAGACTTGAATTTGGCAGAAAAATTGCTAGCTATTTATTTGACCCTAACCATAGCAAACCTGTAAATGAAAACTTTGTTAAGATGCCGATTCAGCCGGGATATGGTGGCAGAAAAAAGAACGGCTCTATTAAACTGACGCTAACCTTAAAATGCTAAAATCAAAACCATCCTAATTTAACTACAAACTATCAAAACGGTAATAGGTGCTAGCTCAACCCCCACAGTGACTACCCACCCTGATGGGTGCCCTGCCGCTGCCTCCCGGACGGGTGGTCGAGCGGCCAATAAGTCGATGGAGGTGAGTGCACCTAAACCACATCAAACTGTAAATCACTACAGCTTACCATACAACTACAAACTGCCGTTCTTTTCCGCCAATAAATAGCCAACAATAAAACCAGCCAACAATTCAACGCCAAGGCACTCCGTGCCAGAACCTCTACCAACAGGGCGGGAGGGCGGGAAGGCAATTCACCAACAAGAGAGAAACAAAATGGCCTATCCTTCCCTATATATACTAACCCTCCCCCTTTTCCAAGGGCTGTACTTTCCTTCCAGCTAGATCCACCCCTCACAAGATGTTTAACTCATTCCTTTCCTATACAGTCAATTCTCTCTCCTAAACATCCTAGTGATATTTGGTGGACCCCTTCATTCTAAGTACAACATTCGTTACCTCTAATACCAAGAAATAAAGACACGGAGACTTGAATTTGGCAGAAAAATTGCTAGCTATTTATTTGACCCTAACCATAGCAAACCTGTAAATGAAAACTTTGTTAAGATGCCGATTCAGCCGGCATATGGTGGCAGAAAAAAGAACGGCTCTATTAAACTGACGCTAACCTTAAAATGCTAAAATCAAAAACATCCTAATTTAACTACAAACTATCAAAACGGTAATAGGTGCTAGCTCAACCCCCACAGTGACTACCCACCCTGATGGGTGCCCTGCCGCTGCCTCCCGGACGGGTGGTCGAGCGGCCAATAAGTCGATGGAGGTGAGTGCACCTAAACCACATCAAACTGTAAATCACTACAGCTTACCATACAACTACAAACTGCTGTTCTTTTCCGCCAACAGCGAAAGACTCCTCCCCAGAGACTTCGCACCGCCAACATAACCTCACCCTAACTCCTGCAACACTAGGAACAGATCCTCCAGGAAAAACATCATCCCCTCATTGGATAGATGCACACCATCAGGCCGAAAAAGGTGACTGTCTCGGAACCGAATCCTAGGGTGGCGAACTACCTCGCCTCCGTGGGACAGCACCACCGCCCCATTCACCTTCTTTCTGGCCTCATCAATCAGGCGACCGTCCGCCACACCTCGCCAACTCAACCTTGGCACCATCAAGGAGAACACCAATACACAATTGGTCCATGCTGCGGCCACACTTGCCAGATCCTGTATCATGGCCCACCGCATCTCCAAAGATGTCCTCTTCCCCAGGTCGTTGCCACCTAAATGGACAACCAACACCCTAGGGACTCCATGCTTGCTGGCCTGACTGACTAGTCTACTCCTCAAATCCGTCCACATCATCCCTCGCCAACCAAGCCAACGAACTCCTTGAGCCCTAGGAAACATTTGAGCCCCCTCCGAGGCTAAAAACTTGGCGGCCCAATACACATAAGAGTGGCCAACCACCCAAATAGACAAGTCATCTTCAAACCAACCTGAAGAGGAGGAAAAGGGGGTAAAATTGGTTACTAATTGTCTATACCATCGTTTATTAAATGCATTAACCTGAAGGATCTGCCAAAAAAGAAAATTTTGAGTTTTAGTTATTGCAGAAGTCACGGCCTAGCCGATCTGCACAAGCTTCTAGCTAATTTGAAGCTGAACCGAAACACACGATGGGAAAAATCAAATTAAAATAAGAAAATAAATGGGGGGGGGGGTATAAAATGGGAAAAACATGTAAGAACTCAGCTGGAGGTGAAAGCGTAAAAACCTGCTGAGGGACTTTGATTAGAACTGATCAGCCGAATTGTGGATTAGAATTCAGTCCGTCAAGTCAGGCAAAAAATCGCAAAAGAACTCCAGACCCCCGCTGCCGGCTCATGCCAGCAACGGCGAGTAGCTAGTCCCTGAGTAGGATAAAACAGGAAGACAAACCAACGCACAACACCATAACGTACTGAACTGATACAACAGGATTAACAACTGTAATTAAACAAAAACCACACGCAAGCCAACATCTCATGCAACGGGGCGAATATATCGTCTGTAACTCGACGACTTCCATTGCCCCACCGCCTGGATTTCAGCCATGGAAAATCCCGCCGCCGCAGCCGACGTCGCAGCCCCTATGCGGAAGGAATGCGTCCCGAACGCAGCGGGTGGAAGGCCCAAGCTCGCCAGACAGCGCCCCAGCATCCAGCAAAATTGATACTTCGTCACCGGCAGCCCGTCATAATGCAGCAGCCATGACCCCCGACCGTCGGGCCGTACTGCCTCATATTGCACCGCCAACCTTACTGGGCAAATGCTCTCCTCAAGTGCCGGAACCAAGGTGACCCATCGACCTCTTCCCACTTGGTCCGTCTTAGAGCGACGCAATCTGCATAGCAAGGACCTCTCACCCACCACCACGTCCCCGACCAGCATGCGCGAATCTGCTCGCTTAGAAGGCGCTACCAATTCCGAAACCCTAAAGGCCCCGTGGTAAGCCATTGAGAACGCCAAACTGAACAACAGCGACTCAAACATGGACGACGCGATACCTCCAACCGTCCTGATGACAGCCGGCAACAAAGCCGCAACAATTGGCCGCCTCCTGTCAGGTGGCGTCGGTGCGACTCGCGCCCATCCTTTCATCGACTTCAGCAGAATCCCGCTTTTTGTCACATCAGGGACGCCTTTTATTTTGCTGAAAAACGAAATACCAGACAAGTACCGGGATACCACCGCTCTGGACCTACCCGACACATACAGCTGCCAAATAAAAGAAAGCATCATCCGATGCCCGCTCTTACCTTGTTGATTTCGTCCTCGAACAAACTCCTCCCACTCGCTCCAAGCTTGTCCGTAAGCCTTAAGCGTGGTTGGCGCGACTGACCGCAACGCTAGACCCTCCAGTCCGGCCCGATCACCTGCCAAACATAACCGGGACAATGAAAACCATGTTCGTCGGCCTCGGGTGCCAACAAACAAAACCTTTCCCACTGCCCTCGCGACAAAGCGTCGGCAATCCCGTTCTCCAGACCAGGTACATGCTGCGCGCGGAACCACATGTTCCTACGTAGGCATGTCAATAGCAACTGCCCCAGCACCCTCAGAACCACCAGCGACTTCGCCCTCTGGTTATTTATCGCATGCACCACGCCCAGATTGTCACATCTAAACAAGATGCTGCGATGAGCCAGCCGATCGCCCCAGACCTCCAGCGCCACCATAATGGGAAAAAGCTCCAGAAGCAAAAGGTCCTTAGTTAAACCTTCGCGATGCCACTCCGCCGGCCATGAGGCCGCGCACCAAGATCCCTCCAGATAGCAACCGAATCCAGAGGCACCCGCTGCGTCGGTGAAAAGCTGCAACCTAGCGCTGTCCACCGCTGGCGCCTGCCATATACACACCCCGTTGAAGTCCTCCAGGAACGAGGCCCATACGGCCAAATCCCTCTTAATCTCGGAGGACAATCGCACGAAATGGTGTGGTCTGGCACACCCCGCAGTCGCCCTTTCCAGCTTCCGGCAGAAAACCCTGCTCATCGGGATTACCCGACAAGCAAAGTTCAACATGCCCAGCAAGGACTGCGCCTGCCGCAGCGTGACCTTACGCGACCCCTCGAACCGGCAAATAGCATCGCGGAGCTTCACCACCTTGTCCCGAGGCAGCCGACATGATCCCGCCACCGTGTCAATCTCAATCCCCAAAAAGGACAAACAGGAGGCCGGTCCCTCTGTTTTATCCTCAGCCACGGGGACGCCGAAGTGGAAAAACAGAGCTCGGATGCTGAAAAGCAAGTCGCCGCACCGTGAAGAATTTGCCGGACCCGCACACAGGAAGTCATCGAGGTAATGGGCGACCCCGTGACCCCCTGACGAAGACTCCATGCACCAATGTAGAAACGTGCTAAACCGTTCGAAAAACGAGCATGAAACGGAACATCCCATCGGCAAACATTTGTCGATGAAATACTCCGTTCCAATCCGAAAACCCATAAAACGGAATGAGTCCGGATGTAACGGCAGCAACCGAAAAGCGGACTCAACATCAATCTTAGCCATGAGGGCCCCAGTCCCGTAACTGCGGACCAGCTCCAACGCCTCGTCAAACGACTGATACACCACCGAGCAATGAGCCGGCGGTATCGCGTCATTGACCGACGCCCCCGACGGGTAAGAAAGATGCTGAATGAGCCGAAAAGCGCCTGGAGTCTTCTTGGGAACCACCCCCACCGGAGAGATGACCAAACCATCCACCGGGGGTGATGGAAACGGTCCCTCCATCCTGCCGAACCTGACCTCCTTATCCACTTTCTCCCGCAGCACCAACGGCAAGGCTAGGGCAGACTGGAGGTTCCGCTGGGCCCGAACCGACACCTCGCTCGCAACAGGCAAGCGAAAACCAAAACTAAAACCGGAAAACAAAAATGTTGCATCCGCCCTATTCGGATACCAATCCAACCATCGTATCCAACTTAATTGGCGTTGGAGATCTGCGGAGCGCTCCCGCCCGCGGCCTGTCTCGGGTAAGTTTGCTTACCCCGGGCACCCTGACGACTGCCTTTGAAGCAAGAGGAGGCTGGGTGGGATCCGCCACAGTGCAAGCACAAGTGTCGAAACCGACACTGCTTGCCGAAGGAACAGGCCGCGTTGTTAAACGCGAAACATTTCCCTTTTGTGGCGGCTTGCCCCCCTGTACGGACGGCCGACCTACCTGGCTTGGCCGATCCGCCGTCCGCGCCGGACCCCTGGGCGGACGACCCTGCACGGTGCCCGTCCGCCCCCGCGTTCCTGGGCTCCTTAGCCTGTTGCGAAGCCCGAGTGACCTTGAGCCAGACTTCCACGTCCTTACACCCAAAGTCCATGACCTGCAACCCGTCCTGCTTCTCCCTGAATTCCTGGTCGTACCTACGCCACTCAGATGTGCGCTGCATGTCGTGTATGAAATGCAGGTACCGAATGATGTTCATGTGCTCGTCCGGTCTATCTTCCAGGTAACAAGCCGCGAAGACCCAAAAACCGTCCAGCCAGTTATCGAAGGTACGGAAGGCCTCGGCCCCGATGCCCTTCTTTGCTGCCGCCGACTTATACTCCTTCTTCGCGTCCTTCGTCAAGACGAACACATCCACGAAGTCCCCCCTGCAAATCTTCCTACGGCAGCTATCCCTCAGCCCCCGCATTACTGCCGTGTAGTCGCAGCGAACAACCCCGGGCAAATCGCGGCGTTTCTTGGCCCTGCGAGCTTCCTCGCTCAGCCGCTTGCGCCTCTTCCGCCTCTTCTGCTGACCCGCCGCCCTCTTGGCGAATTTCGTTGCACGCTTCTTCGCCCTAGTTGTACTACTAACGTCAGACGCCGGCGACGACAGAGAAGATGAAGAGGAGGAAGAGGAAGAGCTACGTGAACTAGAGCTCGTGGAGGAGCCCGATACCGACTGTACCACCTCACCTGATGCCGATGACTGCCCCGACACGGAATCCTCCGGCGTGGCCAAACCGACGTCTTCCTCCTCGGACTCTGCCATCTCCACTTCACCGCGACCCCCTGTAGAAGAGAAAAGAGCGGAGGACCCAGCAAGCAATCGCGGCGCCTGCCGAGCCGCTCGTGAGGGGGCGTCTCCGCCGCGCGTCCCTGCACGTCCTGTCCCGGGCCATGATCCAGTTCTGCGGCGGCCGCCCCGAGCTCCCGGCAGGCGCGGGCAACTCGCTGCGCCGCCGAAAACCTCCGCGCCCCGGACCCGCCAGCCACGGCAGGCGTGCTGGAACTTGCAGCCACCCTCGGGGATGCAGCCGCGGCCAGCGGCCCTAATGCCGCCACCACCGTGGCCAGGGCCGACGCCGGCGTTCCGGAGGGGTCCTGACTGCCCCAAAACGCGGCATCGGACCCCGAGGGACCCCCAGCCGGGGCCCGCGCGCGACCATCCACTCGAAGCCCGACCGGCGTCAACCGGGCGCCCGACGCCCGCTGCCCCGGCGGGGAAAAGGGGGGGCCCCGGACCGACTGCGAACTAGTCCCACACCAAGCTCCGCCTCTACCGGGGGACTGGTCGTCGGTGCCAGCGCTGCCCTCGCTCTCCACATCCACACACGCCCCCTCTCCCTGCGGATCGGAGCTATCTCCGGCCGCTGGGAGGGAGCTGCGGCGAGACCCGTCAGCGCGTGCAACAGCCCTGCGGCCACTAACCCATTCCCTGTCTCCCCTCCTCCCCCGCATGCCGCTGGGTTCCGGCTCCAGGGGAGTGAGTTGGGGAGACAGAGAAACCTGCAGCGCAGCTGCGCGCGCACGTGCGCACACGGCGCCGCTTGCAGTGAGCACGGGCTCGCGCACATCCCGTGCGTGCGCCCCGTCACCGCGCGCTGCTACCCCCCCGTGCGCAGACCCTGTCTCATGCTGTGCAGCCCTGCTGCCTCCTACTAGTGCCCTGCCTCTCCTCCCCCCCGGCCCCCGCCGGACTCCGGCTGCCGGGGAGTGAGCTGGGGAGACAATGAGGCTAGCGGCGCCCGCCGGAGGCGAGCGTGGGCGCGCACGCACCTCGTGCGCGCGTCCCACTGCTACCCGCCATCGAGCTCCCGTCCGCATTCCCCGTGTCACCTGCCGCGCGAGGCCCCGCGACAAGTCCCGCGCGGCGAACAGCCGTCCCCCGCCCGGCCTCTCCCCCCCGCCTGGCATCTCCACTCGGCCTCGGCAAGGGGGAAAAGATAGGGGCCGAGTACGGCTTCACCGCCGGGCGCCCACCGCGGTGCGCATGCGCGCGCCCGCAGGCGCCGGACACCGCTGCTTCATCTGCCGCGCTCGGAGGTGAGGGCTGCTGCCATTCTACCTCCGGGCGGCCTGACTGGACCTCCGGCCTACCCCGCCGCCCGCCCGGCAAAGCCGGCCTGGCCCCCAGCGGCGAGGCCGACCTGGTCCGCCGCCCTGCGTCCCTACCCGGGCCTGTGGAGACCCCAGGGGACGGAGCCCCGTCCCCCAGGCCAGCCACCCCTTCCCCGGGTCCAGCTCCACCGCCAGAAGCGCGGTACCGAGCTGGGGTCCCGGCGGAACGACGAGGGCGGGAAGCCATGACAATAAAGGGAATGCAGGAAGCTCACAACTATAAATAACTAATAGCACAATCAAAATGGGGAGCTCTGCTATGCAGCACTCACCCAGGTAAAGGCAATTCACCAACAAGAGAGAAACAAAATGGCCTATCCTTCCCTATATATACTAACCCTCCCCCTTTTCCAAGGGCTGTACTTTCCTTCCAGCTAGATCCACCCCTCACAAGATGTTTAACTCATTCCTTTCCTATGCAGTCAATTCTCTCTCCATACGGCAGGCCTGGATACTGCAGTAGGTTTGGCCATACTCACTTGTTAAAATTTTGACTTAACAAAATTAACATATTATGCTTTGCAGTGGCATGCACCTAGAACAAGGGCATTCTACCTCTTCCACAGCATTCCTTGTCCCCTGTGTAAGTAGGGTTCAGTATGTAATCCCGAGGAACGGGATCCCGGCCATTAAAATCTCGGCAGCCCCGTAGTTAGCACCCTAAACTTCCCCTGTCCCCTACTGTAGCCCTTACCCTCCCTTGTGGGTTCCTAACCCTAACCCTTCCCGTGGATGCCTAACCCTCCCCGGGGGTGCCTAACCCTAACCCTCCCTTCCCCGCTGCCTAAACCTAACACTCCCTGCTTAGTATGTAACCCTAACCGCCTCTTCTAAGTGCCGAAACCTAAACTTCCCTCCCTGATACCTAACCCAAACCTTCCCGTCCCGACACCCTAACCCTAACCCCTCTTCTAATGCCTAAACCTAAACCCCCCCCCCAGCCGCATGGCCGGACGCAACCGCATCCCGCTGAGAGGACGATAGGGAATCCCGCCTTTGTTGGCATTTTAACGTCAGTATTCTGGCCGCAAGTTTTAACTGCGACCCGTGTAAGTGTACATGGGCAGATTAGATGGACCAAGTGGTTCTAATTCTATGGGGGGAAGTCAAATGTTTGAAAACTCGGTTGGGTGTCTGTTTTTTCCTGTTTATTAGATAGGAAAAAACAGACACCCAACTGACTTTTCAAACAATTGAACATCCCCCTATCTTTCCATATTACCCACAGTGGTATGCACTTTTATAATGGGACACTGAGGGAGACATTTCTGTTGGTACCTCAGAATAACTAGGCCCAGACATGTCTATAATAGGCCGTCCAATGTACTCATTTCACAAAATGGAAATATACAGTATGTCTCTTGTGGCCTATTCGTAAATGGTGGAGATGCCTCAATTCCACCAACAATGTATTTAAAAACAGAACGTTACACCATGTTATTAAGTAAAGCTTTTTGAAACTTGCCTGAATAGACTTACACTTAATTTAATAATTGTACTGGTCACCTCTGCATGGTGGATGCAGCCATATTGTGGGAATGCATCCAATTCATTAGGCGCAAGCTACCATGCTAAGCCATGAAGGGTGCATGAAGTGGGCAGTAACAGGGTGAGGAGTCGCATGGTAAAGCTAATTTCCATAGGAATTTTACAGCGTCTTCTGGTTCTGGGTGTTTATTAAACTATTGCTGCATCTTTGCAGGTGTTACACAGTAACTGTGGGGCAGATTTATTAACCCTGGTGAGGTGATAAAGTGGAAGGGTATAAAGGACCAGCCAGTCAGCTCCTAACTGTCATTTTTCAAACCCAGCCTGTAACATGACAGTTAGAATCTGATTGGCTGGTACTTTATCACCTTCCACTTTATCACTTCACCGAGCTTAATAAATCTGCCCCAACTCCTTTCAGATGGGTAGTTTACTCCAATCATGGGGCTGGCAGAGAATCCAAACGATAACAGCTGTATACATTACATTCATGCTAACACAGTGGGCATGGACTTCCAGCACACCAAGGTGGATTGTCTTTATATGAATATTAGAGAAAGTACAAAGACACAGAAAATCAATTGCAGATGCATCTGACTCCGAATAAATCTCATTGGGGCGGGATGCATGACGCATCACATTGTGAATGCAATGCACTCTTCCACTCACTGCATGCACATCTGTGTTTATTAACGCCATATGCATGAATATTTCAGCAAAGGACAGCTCTCCCGGTAAGCTGTCCTTTGCGGTGTGGGGACTTTCGGATTTAGGACCTGGGAGTCGCCGGGGCTGCTGGGAAGGATCCAATAGGGAGGAAATACATAAAGAAGCCCATAGGCTTTTTTCATGACCACATCTGAGGAAGCAGGAGTTGATACAATGGGCCTCCGGAGGATGGGCCAGGCCCAACTTACCCCCAGTACCCATAGCAGTCACCCTCCCCCTTATTTACTTTAGTTTCGGCACTGCCTATTAATGAATGTACCGTGTGTAAAAAGAAAGCACATCCACAAAAACAAGCACTTTTCCTATTATCAGATGACCTGATCGTGTGGACATCTGCTAAGAACGAGAACTAACCAAAATAATTTATGTCCAACTTTCTCCTTATTTCTTGTACACAAAATATTTGTGCAGGAAAATGTAGTTACCAGAACCTGGATGCAGAGGACCACACTGGTTGGTAATTGGCTAATCAGATTTTTTCCTTTCATAGAGACACATACTACTGGCAAACAGTAGAACAAAGTAGAGCTAATTTAATAAGTTCCACTTGCCTCATTCTGCAGGCTATTCATCTGCTGCTGAATGAATGGGATTCCCCGCGGTAACTGCAGTGACAGCCTGCTTTCGCAGGGACATCATTGTGTTGGCTGACAAGTGCAGATCAGAATGACTGTATGCTAACAGCCAGCCTCATACTGCTCTGAAACCTCAGGTTATTTATTAAAGGCTCATGATAGACTGAAGCTATTAACGGCTTGGTAAGCACTTCAGGCAGGCTTCTGAGCACCAGGCTAATGCTCCATTATTGGCCAAGTTACCATGTTGCTTATTAAATTGAACAGTACAGTGTGTTACTGCCATGATACTCATGGAAGACGGCTGTCTCAGGCAGTGGTGCATGTAGGGGGGGTTTCCGAGCACCCAAACCCCCCCCCCCCTTTTTTATTTTTATTTTGCTGCATAGTGCAAGCCGAATATTATTAATGGCTGTCTAGTGTCCTCTGCAGCCTGCTGTCTTCCTGGTGGCACTTGTAAGTGCTTAATAAAAGTTTACTTTATTTTAATTAAAGTACCTATATATCCATGTGCATACATATATACTCACATGTATATACATACATATAAACACACACATATGATATATATATACACATGTGTATATATACGTGTACTGTAGTTATACATATATGATTATGTATGCATGTTTAATATGTTATGTGTATATATATATATATGTGTATATATGCGATATATATATATGTAGATATATATATATATATATTAGTGGTGGGCAACGATTAAAATTTCTAATCGCGATTAATCGCATGATTTTCTCAGATTAATCGCGATTAATCGCATTGTTATGCGCAAGTTTCAATAATTACTTCAAAAGTAGTGTATTGCGCTCCTAATTGGCTGCCAGTCCTCGAGTTCCGATTGGCTCGCTGGCGGCCAGCAATACACTTGAAATGGCACCGGCGCTGTCACGGTCTCCATGGCTGCCCGCAGCTAACTACTGTATGCACCAACAGCTGGTAGGACGAAGACGAAGAGAGCTGATTACAACTGCACAGTGCTAGGGGGGGGTGATCGCCACAATCACCCTCCGCCAGGGCTGCCATCAGAAATGAAGGGGCCCGGGACTGACAAATGAGGCAGGGCCCCCCTCCCCACACAAACGCTGCCCCATTCCTCCCCCCTGCATTCTACAAAACTTACATTTTGAGGGGGCCCGGGAGGCAGCAGCAAAGAGCGGGACAGGGACAGCTGCCTGCGAACCGCCAGGCAGCCACGGCATGGAGGAACAGAGCCGCAACGCTATTATTAGTACAGAGCCTGCCGTGAGCCAATCGGAGGTCACGGGCCGGCAGCCAATCAGGAGCTGCCAAATGGCAGCTCCTGATTGGCTGCTGGTCCGTGACCTCCGATTGGCTCACGGACGGCATTGTAGTTAGAATAGCGCCGCGGCTTAGCCTCTGTCCTTCCAAGGCAGCTGCCGGTACGCAGCGTTAAAATAATTGTCGCCGTTAATTAGTTAATGCGTTAACGCGATATTAACGCGTTAACTTGCCCAGCCCTAATATATATACACACACACACACACACACACACACACAGACACACTAGTTTTACGGACCCACCATATACTAGGTCACCACAGTCCCCACCCCCGTGCTTGGCTCCACCCAGTTCTGCAAACCCCCCCATGCAAATCCTGTGTTTGCCACTGGTCTCAGGGTCCAAATACAGTGATGCTCCTGACTCCTTCACAGTGTTAGCTTAGTGTGGTCTTTGCTGTGACAGGTCCGCATCGATATGGGTTTCAGCAAGTAGAGATTGTTAAACAGGCTTGGACTGGCCCACAGGGGAAACCACCGGTGGGCCCCACTGCCTGAGCCCCCACCTCCTGCTCTAAGGATCAGGTTCCAGACTGTGTACTTGAATTATACATTATACATATGTTACCTTATACTGGACTATAGTGTATTTTCTAAAGTGCATTGCTGATAAGTAATCTGGTACATTATCATGCATGCAGCAGCTGAATTTACTGTATATATTTATGACAGGGCCCAGACGTTGCAGTCTTTAATCATTGGTCAAACCAGTGAGGTGGCAGGCCACATCCCCTCTGCAGACTGGCCACACCTCTAAACATGGGCCCCTACCACTACATCCCCCCGGTGGGCCCTACACGCTCCAGTCCGACACTGTTGTTAAATGATACCAAACTGAATAGCTCCCAGATATATGCCGGTCATGAGATATATACCCTATGAGCTTGCAATCTACAGAAGAGGGAAATGTGACACATATTGAGTGAGGAGAAAGCTTTAAGATTCAATGAGGAAGAGTAAAGACAGCAGGACATGAGGTGCAGGATCATTCTTTAGTGTTAGGAGGAACATTCTCATAAAGGAGCAGGGCCGGAGTAAGGGGCAGGTTTTATACTCGATAATTATAATTTCTTATATCATGGTGGTAAGAAATGATGGGGCCCATTTATCAACAAATTTTTAGGCTTCATTCATCAACACAGACAGCCATTCATCAATGCAAACACTGCGGCCATCTTCTTTTACACTACCGTTCGCCGGCGAGCAGGTGAATGATGAATATAATTTAAAAAACACAAAAACCCTGCAGAAACTCTAATTAGCATCACATAAAAAACTTGTTGATAAATGGGCTATGTATCCCTGGAATGTATTACACATACAGGGACAGGGGCTCCAATGCAATCACTCTACTTACTGCTTTGGGGCCAGCCATGTTACTGCGCAGTCATCAGACCACACGTGTGAGTGGTCATTGCCAGGGTGAGATGCTACAGATCCCTCTCTCTGAGAATTGTGTGGAAGGTACAATGGCTAATTCCATATGAAAAGGCTGTTACTGTACTTAATGGGCCTTGAGACATTTCACAGATAGCAGTCTCTATAGATGCATATCTACCCTCCCAGACCCCTGGGATCTGTTTGTGTAATCAAAAATGGTTATCTGTTGCTATTCCCCCCTATATACATCCAGGAAATTTGTGGATATCACCAATAGGCGCAGAGAGGTAGAGGGAGCGGGTACTGACTACCTGGGTCTGGGCATGTGTATGGGGCCCAGCGGCTATTGAGTCTAATAATTGTCCCCCTTTGCATGCTACTGAGGACTACAAATGCCCCCTTGGTTGTTTGAGGGGCGGGAGGCCAGGTTAGCTGCTGAGGTGAACAGTTGTTCCCTTTACAGTGCTGCTCAGGGCTACAAATGTCCCCCTTGCAATGCTGCTGAGGGGCCAAATGCATAGTAATGTGTGTGTGTGTGTGTGTGTGTGTGTGTGTGTGTGTGTGTGTGTGTGTGTGTGTGTGTGTGTGTGTGTGTGTATGTATATATACATATATTATTATTATTTTTTAATTAACCCCTCCAGTACACGGGCCCTGTTCAGTTGTTTGCGGTTGTGGATATCACTCAAAAATGTAAGTTTTTCGGGGATATCCCACACATTTCTTTTGATAAACAGGACACTAAGGGTGGGTACACACCAGAGCAATGGGCAATCGGTACAATGGCCGGGCCAAATTCCCTTTGGCCCAGACCATGCCTGATTGCCCGTACACACCAGCTCGATGTAATGAAGGACGGAACGATCACTGTTCTGTCCTCCATTACAAAAAGCAGAGCCGCGTGCAGTGTCTTTTCCGGTTGACCGTGCACCAATCGGAGGATGTCGCATATGTACACACTAGACGATGTAGACAATTTGTCATTCCAGTACGGCAAATCGTTCTAATATTGTTCTGGCATGTACCACCCTAAGAGTCTCCTGGGCTTGTGGTTTAAATTGGTCAATTGCATATTATGAGAAGTGCAGGGGGTGTGACCTGTGCTGTATGGGTGTGGCCACTGCCATTTGAGCGTGCACATGTATACGCCCCAATGCCTCAATGTAGAAGAATAGTAGAGTCTAGGACAGGGGTGGGCAATTATTTCAGCTGGGGGGCCGCTTAACACTTCCAGTGAATGTTCGAGGGCCACACACAAGGGTGGGGACTAATATGAATAACAAATATTTGTAGGAGTAAGTCCTGGGCTGCGCAGAGACTGCACAAAGTAGATTTTTGCAGCTCTGCGTACACATACGATCGTACACTTGCACGGGTGAATTTACACTCCTCCTGGGGGCGGCGACTACCCGAACGCAGGACAGCAAAATTTGCAGCACAGTGATTAGGTCTGAATCAGCCCCTTAGTCAGCAGTTGCTGCAAAATAAGACCCGTTAAAGGGCCCAGTTCAGACCCGGTCGCTGCTGTGTATTTTCGCACAGCGGGTGATCGGGTCTGAACTGCGCATGCATTGCAGTGCGCAGGCACATCGGTCCGCCGCGCTGGGGAGCGTCAGGCAGTGATGGGATGGTGCGAACAAAGCGATCGCACAGGTGATCGCAAGGTGATTGACAGGAAGAGGCCGTTTGTGGGTGGCAACTGACCGGTTTAGAGGAGTGCACGGAAAAATGCAGGAGGGACCAGGCGTTTGGAGGGAGGGTTTCTGACGTCAGCTCCGGCCCCGATCATCGCATTGGAAGAGTAGGTCCTGGGCTGTGCAGAGACTGCACAAACTTCTGTTTCTGCAGCTCTCCTGCACATGCGATCGCTCCCCTGCACAGCGATTACCCCCTCCCCCTGTAGGCGGCGACTACCTGATCGTAGCAGTGCAAAAATCACACCCTAGCGATCAGGTCTGAATTAGGCCCATAGTTTTATATATATATATATATATATATATACTATAACTATAAAAACATAGTATTATATATATATATATATATATATATATATATATAAAAACACACACACCACAATATACATTACACCGCATACGTAGTTTTTTACAGGCAAAATACAAATGTCTAAAGGGGGGTAACTCACGGAGCGATATTCTAAGCAATCTGACTAGATTGCTTAGAATATCGGCATGATCGCTCCGTGTGTAACCCCCTCAGCGATAGCGATGCGCGGCCCCGCACATCACTATCGCTGCTGCTAGATTGGCCTGCATGCAGGCCAATCTAGCGGGTCGCTCACTTCACCCGCTGGGTGAAGTGAGCGCCCCCCCCCCCCCCGTCTCCCCCCGCACGCTCAGCACAGATCGCGCTGTGCTGAGCGCGGCAGGAGAGATGTGTGCTGAGCGGTTCGCTCAGCACACATCTCTCCCAAATCGGCCCGTGGGTACTGGGCTTAAAAAACACATCCAGTAATAAAAAAATAAAAATAAAAAACTGCTGAAGACAAACAAACAAACAAACAGCATCCTGTGTAATGCTGTTATCAATCGTATTCACAGCTGGTTACTAGCTCCCCCCACCCGCTTCCCTGAACCCACATAGCAGTCTCAAACCTCCCCTCTCCCTTAAAACCCATATAGTAGTCTCTACCCCCCTTCCGCCACCCCTGAACCCATATAGCAGTCACTACCCCCCTTCACCCCTCCCCTGAACCTATACAGCAGTCTCTACTTCCCTTTCCCTGAACCTATACAGTAGAGATGAGCGGGTTCGGTTCCTCGGAATCCGAACCCGCCCGAACTTCAGGTTTTTTTACACGGGTCCGAGCGACTCGGATCTTCCCGCCTTGCTCGGTTAACCCGAGCGCGCCCGAACGTCATCATCCCGCTGTCGGATTCTCGCGAGGCTCGGATTCTATCGCGAGACTCGGATTCTATATAAGGAGCCGCGCGTCGCCGCCATTTTCACACGTGCATTGAGATTGATAGGGAGAGGACGTGGCTGGCGTCCTCTCCGTTTATAGAGAAGAGAGTGAGACTAGAGTAGAGAGAGACACAGTATTTACTTTAGTAATTTTGGGGAGCATTAGGAGGAGTACTACTACTTGCTGAAGTGATAGTGTGACTGTATATCTGACTTGTGGGGGAGACAGTGGGGAGCAGTTAGAGTCTGAGAGCAGGAGTACATATTTTAACGTACAGTGCACACTTTTGCTGCCAGAGTGCCACACTGCCATTGTGACCACACTGACCACCAGTATATATTGTGATTGTCTGCTTAGGAGTACTACTTGCAAGTTGCTGATAGTGTGACCAGTGACCTGACCACCAGTTTAATTAATCACCACCAGTTTAATATATATATATATATATATATATATATATATAATTGTATATAATATATATATAATTGTATACCACCTACCCGTGTTTTTTTTTTTCTTTCTTCTTGATACATACTACTATAGTAGCTTACTGTAGCAGTCTGCAGTGCTGCTGAGCTGACAGTGTCCAGCAGGTCCGTCATCAGTCATTACATAATAAATATATATAACTGTCCGGCTGCAGTACTAGTGATATTATATATATATATATATATATATATTAATTTCATCTCATTATCATCCAGTCTATATTAGCAGCAGACACAGTACGGTAGTCCACGGCTGTAGCTACCTCTGTGTCGGCAGTCGCTCGTCCATCCATAATTGTATACCACCTACCCGTGTTTTTTTTTTTTCTTTCTTCTTGATACATACTACTATAGTAGCTTACTGTAGCAGTCTGCGGTGCTGCTGAGCTGACAGTGTCCAGCAGGTCCGTCATCAGTCATTACATAATAAATATATATACCTGTCCGGCTGCAGTACTAGTGATATTATATATATATATATTAATTTCATCTCATTATCATCCAGTCTATATTAGCAGCAGACACAGTATGGTAGTCCACGGCTGTAGCTACCTCTGTGTCGGCAGTCGCTCATCCATCCATAATTGTATACCACCTACCCGTGTTTTTTTTTTTTTTCTTCTTGATACATACTACTATAGTAGCTTACTGTAGCAGTCTGCGGTGCTGCTGAGCTGACAGTGTCCAGCAGGTCCGTCATCAGTCATTACATAATAAATATATATACCTGTCCGGCTGCAGTACTAGTGATATTATATATATATATATATATATATATATATTAATTTCATCTCATTATCATCCAGTCTATATTAGCAGCAGACACAGTACGGTAGTCCACGGCTGTAGCTACCTCTGTGTCGGCAGTCGCTCGTCCATCCATAATTGTATACCACCTACCCGTGTTTTTTTTTCTTTTCTTTCTTCTTGATACATACTACTATAGTAGCTTACTGTAGCAGTCTGCGGTGCTGCTGAGCTGACAGTGTCCAGCAGGTCCGTCATCAGTCATTACATAATAAATATATATACCTGTCCGGCTGCAGTACTAGTGATATTATATATATATATATTAATTTCATCTCATTATCATCCAGTCTATATTAGCAGCAGACACAGTACGGTAGTCCACGGCTGTAGCTACCTCTGTGTCGGCAGTCGCTCGTCCATCCATAATTGTATACCACCTACCCGTGGTTTTTTTTTTTTCTTTCTTCTTGATACATACTACTATAGTAGCTTACTGTAGCAGTCTGCGGTGCTGCTGAGCTGACAGTGTCCAGCAGGTCCGTCATCAGTCATTACATAATAAATATATATACCTGTCCGGCTGCAGTACTAGTGATATTATATATATATATATTAATTTCATCTCATTATCATCCAGTCTATATTAGCAGCAGACACAGTACGGTAGTCCACGGCTGTAGCTACCTCTGTGTCGGCAGTCGCTCGTCCATCCATAATTGTATACCACCTACCCGTGGTTTTTTTTTTTTCTTCTTGATACATACTACTATAGTAGCTTACTGTAGCAGTCTGCGGTGCTGCTGAGCTGACAGTGTCCAGCAGGTCCATCATCAGTCATTACATAAATATATATACCTGTCCGGCTGCAGTACTAGTGATATTATATATATATATATTAATTTCATCTCATTATCATCCAGTCTATATTAGCAGCAGACACAGTACGGTAGTCCACGGCTGTAGCTACCTCTGTGTCGGCAGTCGCTCGTCCATCCATAATTGTATACCACCTACCCGTGGTTTTTTTTTTCTTTCTTCTTGATACATACTACTATAGTAGCTTACTGTAGCAGTCTGCGGTGCTGCTGAGCTGACAGTGTCCAGCAGGTCCGTCATCAGTTATTACATAATAAATATATATACCTGTCCGGCTGCAGTACTAGTGATATTATATATATATATATTAATTTCATCTCATTATCATCCAGTCTATATTAGCAGCAGACACAGTACGGTAGTCCACGGCTGTAGCTACCTCTGTGTCGGCAGTCGCTCGTCCATCCATAATTGTATACCACCTACCCGTGGGTTTTTTTTTTTTTTCTTCTTGATACATACTACTATAGTAGCTTACTGTAGCAGTCTGCGGTGCTGCTGAGCTGACAGTGTCCAGCAGGTCCGTCATCAGTCATTACATAATAAATATATATACCTGTCCGGCTGCAGTACTAGTGATAATATATATATATATATATATATATTAATTTCATCTCATTATCATCCAGTCTATAGTAGCAGCAGACACAGTACGGTAGTCCACGGCTGTAGCTACCTCTGTGTCGGCAGTCGCTCGTCCATCCATAATTGTATACCACCTACCCGTGGTTTTTTTTTTTCTTTCTTCTTGATACATACTACTATAGTAGCTTACTGTAGCAGTCTGCGGTGCTGCTGAGCTGACAGTGTCCAGCAGGTCCGTCATCAGTCATTACATAATAAATATATATACCTGTCCGGCTGCAGTACTAGTGATATTATATATATATATATTAATTTCATCTCATTATCATCCAGTCTATATTAGCAGCAGACACAGTACGGTAGTCCACGGCTGTAGCTACCTCTGTGTCGGCAGTCGCTCGTCCATCCATAATTGTATACCACCTACCCGTGGTTTTTTTTTTTTCTTTCTTCTTGATACATACTACTATAGTAGCTTACTGTAGCAGTCTGCGGTGCTGCTGAGCTGACAGTGTCCAGCAGGTCCGTCATCAGTCATTACATAATAAATATATATACCTGTCCGGCTGCAGTACTAGTGATATTATATATATATATATTAATTTCATCTCATTATCATCCAGTCTATATTAGCAGCAGAAACAGTACGGTAGTCCACGGCTGTAGCTACCTCTGTGTCGGCAGTCGCTCGTCCATCCATAAGTATACTAGTATCCATCCATCTCCATTGTTTACCTGAGGTGCCTTTTAGTTGTGCCTATTAAAATATGGAGAACAAAAATGTTGAGGTTCCAAAATTAGGGAAAGATCAAGATCCACTCCCACCTCGTGCTGAAGCTGCTGCCACTAGTCATGGCCGAGACGATGAAATGCCAGCAACGTCGTCTGCCAAGGCCGATGCCCAATATCATAGTACAGAGCATGTAAAATCCAAAACACCAAATATCAGTAAAAAAAGGACTCCAAAATCTAAAATAAAATTGTCGGAGGAGAAGCGTAAACTTGCCAATATGCCATTTACCACACGGAGTGGCAAGGAACGGCTGAGGCCCTGGCCTATGTTCATGGCTAGTGGTTCAGCTTCACATGAGGATGGAAGCACTCAGCCTCTCGCTAGAAAAATGAAAAGACTCAAGCTGGCAAAAGCACCGCAAAGAACTGTGCGTTCTTCGAAATCCCAAATCCACAAGGAGAGTCCAATTGTGTCGGTTGCGATGCCTGACCTTCCCAACACTGGACGTGAAGAGCATGCGCCTTCCACCATTTGCACGCCCCCTGCAAGTGCTGGAAGGAGCACCCGCAGTCCAGTTCCTGATAGTCAGATTGAAGATGTCAGTGTTGAAGTACACCAGGATGAGGAGGATATGGGTGTTGCTGGCGCTGGGGAGGAAATTGACAAGGAGGATTCTGATGGTGAGGTGGTTTGTTTAAGTCAGGCACCCGGGGAGACACCTGTTGTCCGTGGGAGGAATATGGCCGTTGACATGCCTGGTGAAAATACCAAAAAAATCAGCTCTTCGGTGTGGAAGTATTTCAACAGAAATGCGGACAACATTTGTCAAGCCGTGTGTTGCCTTTGTCAAGCTGTAATAAGTAGGGGTAAGGACGTTAACCACCTCGGAACATCCTCCCTTATACGTCACCTGCAGCGCATTCATAATAAGTCAGTGACAAGTTCAAAAACTTTGGGCGACAGCGGAAGCAGTCCACTGACCAGTAAATCCCTTCCTCTTGTAACCAAGCTCACGCAAACCACCCCACCAACTCCCTCAGTGTCAATTTCCTCCTTCCCCAGGAATGCCAATAGTCCTGCAGGCCATGTCACTGGCAATTCTGACGAGTCCTCTCCTGCCTGGGATTCCTCCGATGCATCCTTGCGTGTAACGCCTACTGCTGCTGGCGCTGCTGTTGTTGCTGCTGGGAGTCGATGGTCATCCCAGAGGGGAAGTCGTAAGCCCACTTTTACTACTTCCACCAAGCAATTGACTGTCCAACAGTCCTTTGCGAGGAAGATGAAATATCACAGCAGTCATCCTGTTGCAAAGCGGATAACTGAGGCCTTGACAACTATGTTGGTGTTAGACGTGCGTCCGGTATCCGCCGTTAGTTCACAGGGAACTAGACAATTTCTTGAGGTAGTGTGCCCCCGTTACCAAATACCATCTAGGTTCCACTTCTCTAGGCAGGCGATACCGAGAATGTACACGGACGTCAGAAAAAGACTTACCAGTGTCCTAAAAAATGCAGTTGTACCCAATGTCCACTTAACCACGGACATGTGGACAAGTGGAGCAGGGCAGGGTCAGGACTATATGACTGTGACAGCCCACTGGGTAGATGTATGGACTCCCGCCGCAAGAACAGCAGCGGCGGCACCAGTAGCAGCATCTCGCAAACGCCAACTCTTTCCTAGGCAGGCTACGCTTTGTATCACCGGTTTCCAGAATACGCACACAGCTGAAAACCTCTTACGGCAACTGAGGAAGATCATCGCGGAATGGCTTACCCCAATTGGACTCTCCTGTGGATTTGTGGCATCGGACAACGCCAGCAATATTGTGTGTGCATTAAATATGGGCAAATTCCAGCACGTCCCATGTTTTGCACATACCTTGAATTTGGTGGTGCAGAATTTAAAAAAAAACGACAGGGGCGTGCAAGAGATGCTGTCGGTGGCCAGAAGAATTGCGGGACACTTTCGGCGTACAGGCACCACGTACAGAAGACTGGAGCACCACCAAAAACGCCTGAACCTGCCCTGCCATCATCTGAAGCAAGAAGTGGTAACGAGGTGGAATTCAACCCTATATATGCTTCAGAGGTTGGAGGAGCAGCAAAAGGCCATTCAAGCCTATACAATTGAGCACGATATAGGAGGTGGAATGTACCTGTCTCAAGCGCAGTGGAGAATGATTTCAACGTTGTGCAAGGTTCTGCAACCTTTTGAACTTGCCACACGTGAAGTCAGTTCAGACACTGCCAGCCTGAGTCAGGTCATTCCCCTCATCAGGCTTTTGCAGAAGAAGCTGGAGGCATTGAAGGAGGAGCTAAAAGGGAGCGATTCCGCTAGGCATGTGGGACTTGTGGATGGAGCCCTTAATTCGCTTAACAAGGATTCACGGGTGGTCAATCTGTTGAAATCAGAGCACTACATTTTGGCCACCGTGCTCGGTCCTAGATTTAAAACCTACCTTGGATCTCTCTTTCCGGCAGACACAAGTCTGCTGGGGTTCAAAGACCTGCTGGTGACAAAATTGTCAAGTCAAGCGGAACGCGACCTGTCAACATCTCCTCCTTCACATTCTCCCGCAACTGGGGGTGCGAGGAAAAGGCTCAGAATTCCGAGCCCACCCGCTGGCGGTGATGCAGGGCAGTCTGGAGCGACTGCTGATGCTGACATCTGGTCCGGACTGAAGGACCTGACAACGATTACGGACATGTCGTCTACTGTCACTGCATATGATTCTCTCACCATTGAAAGAATGGTGGAGAATTATATGAGTGACCGCATCCAAGTAGGCATGTCAGACAGTCCGTACTTATACTGGCAGGAAAAAGAGGCAATTTGGAGGCCCTTGCACAAACTGGCTTTATTCTACCTAAGTTGCCCTCCCACAAGTGTGTACTCCGAAAGAGTGTTTAGTGCCGCCGCTCACCTTGTCAGCAATCGGCGTACGAGGTTACTTCCAGAAAATGTGGAGAAGATGATGTTCATTAAAATGAATTATAATCAATTCCTCCGTGGAGACATTGACCAGCAGCAATTGCCTCCACAAAGTACACAGGGAGCTGAGATGGTGGATTCCAGTGGGGACAAATTGATAATCTGTGAGGAGCGGGATGTACACGGGGATATATCGGAGGATGATGATGAGGTGGACATCTTGCCTCTGTAGAGCCAGTTTGTGCAAGGAGAGATTAATTGCTTCTTTTTCGGTGGGGGTCCAAACCAACCCGTCATTTCAGTCACAGTCGTGTGGCAGACCCTGTCACTGAAATGATGGGTTGGTTAAAGTGTGCATGTCCTGTTTATACAACATAAGGGTGGGTGGGAGGGCCCAAGGACAATTCCATCTTGCACCTCTTTTTTCTTTCATTTTTATTTGCGTCATGTGCTGTTTGGGGAGTGTTTTTTGGAAGGGCCATCCTGCGTGACACTGCAGTGCCACTCCTAGATGGGCCAGGTGTTTGTGTCGGCCACTAGGGTCGCTTAGCTTACTCACACAGCTACCTCATTGCGCCTCTTTTTTTCTTCTTTGCATCATGTGCTGTTTGGGGAGTGTTTTTTGGAAGGGCCATCCTGCGTGACACTGCAGTGCCACTCCTAGATGGGCCAGGTGTTTGTGTCGGCCACTAGGGTCGCTTAGCTTACTCACACAGCTACCTCATTGCGCCTCTTTTTTTCTTCTTTGCGTCATGTGCTGTTTGGGGAGTGTTTTTTGGAAGGGCCATCCTGCGTGACACTGCAGTGCCACTCCTAGATGGGCCAGGTGTTTGTGTCGGCCACTAGGGTCGCTTAGCTTACTCACACAGCTACCTCATTGCGCCTCTTTTTTTCTTCTTTGCGTCATGTGCTGTTTGGGGAGTGTTTTTTGGAAGGGCCATCCTGCATGACACTGCAGTGCCACTCCTAGATGGGCCAGGTGTTTGTGTCGGCCACTAGAGTCGCTTAGCTTACTCACACAGCTACCTCATTGCGCCTCTTTTTTTCTTCTTTGCGTCATGTGCTGTTTGGGGAGTGTTTTTTGGAAGGGCCATCCTGCGTGACACTGCAGTGCCACTCCTAGATGGGCCAGGTGTTTGTGTCGGCCACTAGGGTCGCTTAGCTTACTCACACAGCTACCTCATTGCGCCTCTTTTTTTCTTCTTTGCGTCATGTGCTGTTTGGGGAGTGTTTTTTGGAAGGGCCATCCTGCGTGACACTGCAGTGCCACTCCTAGATGGGCCAGGTGTTTGTGTCGGCCACTAGGGTCGCTTAGCTTACTCACACAGCTACCTCATTGCGCCTCTTTTTTTCTTCTTTGCGTCATGTGCTCTTTGGGGAGTGTTTTTTGGAAGGGCCATCCTGCATGACACTGCAGTGCCACTCCTAGATGGGCCAGGTGTTTGTGTCGGCCACTAGGGTCGCTTAGCTTACTCACACAGCTACCTCATTGCGCCTCTTTTTTTCTTCTTTGCGTCATGTGCTGTTTGGGGAGTGTTTTTTGGAAGGGCCATCCTGCGTGACACTGCAGTGCCACTCCTAGATGGGCCAGGTGTTTGTGTCGGCCACTAGGGTCGCTTAGCTTACTCACACAGCTACCTCATTGCCCCTCTTTTTTTCTTCTTTGCGTCATGTGCTGTTTGGGGAGTGTTTTTTGGAAGGGCCATCCTGCGTGACACTGCAGTGCCACTCCTAGATGGGCCAGGTGTTTGTGTCGGCCACTAGGGTCGCTTAGCTTACTCACACAGCTACCTCATTGCGCCTCTTTTTTTCTTTGCGTCATGTGCTGTTTGGGGAGTGTTTTTTGGAAGGGCCATCCTGCGTGACACTGCAGTGCCACTCCTAGATGGGCCAGGTGTTTGTGTCGGCCACTAGGGTCGCTTAGCTTAGTCATCCAGCGACCTCGGTGCAAATTTTAGGACTAAAAATAATATTGTGAGGTATGAGGTATTCAGAATAGACTGAAAATGAGTGGAAATTATGGTTTTTGAGGTTAATAATACTTTGGGGTCAAAATGACCCCCAAATTCTATGATTTAAGCTGTTTTTTAGTGTTTTTTGAAAAAAACACCCGAATCCAAAACACACCCGAATCCGACAAAAAAAATTCGGTGAGGTTTTGCCAAAACGCGGTCGAACCCAAAACACGGCCGCGGAACCGAACCCAAAACCAAAACACAAAACCCAAAAAATTTCAAGTGCACATCTCTACTATACAGCAGTCTCTACCCCCCTCCTCTCCTCTCTCCCTCCTCCTTCTCTCCTCTCTCCCTCCCTTCTCAGACCGGGTATTTCCTCAGCGGCGCCGCATCTCGGAGCTTCGTAGCGCAATGACAAGCGGCTCAGCCGGGACGCTTGTCATTGCACAGTGGTATGGAACAGCGGGCCAGGCAGAATCGGTTCGCGGGCCGCATCCGGCCCGCGGGCCGCATGTTGCCCACCCCTAGTCTAGGAAATGATTTTCAGCTGACTGTTGGTGGAGGTCCAGGAACAGTGGCATTACTGATGCTTTACATCTATGGACCCCTCTGCTAATCTCTAACAGTGCCACATGTGTATTTATTACAATACAAAGTGCCACCAACCAATTATTTTAGGATTGTTTTATATTTAACTATATCCTGATTTCATTCATGAAATGCTGTAATAAGCAGCTATCTGACCAGACTCTAGCTTCATTATTCTTTAATCCTCTTGAAACTGGAGGGTTCACAACATCTAGAAGGTCCAAGTAGAGAGCTGTAATTGTGGGAAGGTGTGGTGAGAATGGTAGATTAAGGAAATTAGCACTACTGAGAGAAGGAGACAAACAAAAAGGATTCTATAAAGAGATGACACCAAAGTATTCCATGGACTTTCCTTGCAAAACTAGAAACAAATGAAAGCTGTCTTCAAAAAGGTTCCATTGGGAAACTCCTGAGACTGAGATCATCCTGTTACCAGACACACAAGATAAATGTGGTGACAATAATTGCTATACCCAAACCCAGTAATTATTAGAGAATAGATTGTTATTCGAAAGGACTTCTCACTAGGATGATGTCTTCATCCCACTCTAAGGGGTTAATTTACTACAGCTTCTAAACATGAAAATTGGTTTTGTTGCCCATGCCAACCAATCAGATTCTAGCTAGATTTTTTTCTATTGCAACCTAGAAAATGAAATAATCAGTTTGGTTGCTATGGGAAACACCACCACATTTTTAGAAGCTTTAGTAATCTAGCCCTAAAAGTGCTGACAAATTGTCTTGGCTCTAGTACCACTATATGGTGCAGCAGACAGATGTCATTTGTCATTATGGTACACACAATTTCACTGATGTCCTCATACTTTTAAACTCACTATGCTGTTTTTGTTTATTTCCTTTCTTTGGAGGTATTCCATATCTAGCAATCATCTAAGAGAAGCAGTGTGATATTTTGTGAAGAGCACTTAAGGCCCGTACACACACACTGGCCGATATATCGGCCATTCTCTTGAACGGCCGTTATATCGCGGATCTGTCGGCCAGTGTGTACGGGCGATACGTCTGTGAACTCCGTCGTTCACAGACGTATCGCGTCGGCCCCACAGCACAGCCGACGGCCAATATATCTACCGATATATTGGCGCTTTGCTGTGTGTGTACGGCGGTCGGCCGACCGCCTGTACGCATGCTGCGGGGGCCGGCGGTGATTGACAGCTGAACTGAGCGGGCGTGTGTACACGCCTGCCCAGTTCATGACGTCAGTCCTCGACAGATCGGGCAGTGTGTATGTTCAACACACTGCCCGATCCGTCCATAGATATATCTGCCGATCAATTGATCTGCAGATATATCTACTAGTGTGTACCCACCTTAAGATTTGTGTTCTGGTATGAACTGAACATAAGCATGTACAGTAGGTATAAAGGTTTATCTCATTTGGCGAGGGGGGGGGGATGGGGTATTTGTTAAAGCTTGGGGAGAGAAATAAAATTGTGAGAAATAAAGTGCCAACAGCCTGTAAAATGTAAGACACAAGCTGATTGGCTGGTACTTTATCTCTCACAATTTTATCTCTCCAAGAGCTTTGATTAATACCCCGGTTATTTAATACACTATTTTTCTGTTATGTGACGCTCATTATTGTACCTCTCTCCAGCACCTCAACCAACAAACTGCCTTCTGTTACAGCCAAATATTTCACATTTTAACTCATCAGTCCAGAGTACCTGCTTGCCATTTTTCTGCACCCCAGTCCTTATTTGCAGATCAACGTTTCGGGGCATAACCCCCTTTATCAAGATATGCAAAAGATGTGCTGTGATGTGATCTTGATAAAGGGGGTTACGACCCAAAACGTTGATCTGCAAATACATCAAGCTTTATTGGAACTTTAAATCTCTGAGTGCCATCTCTCTGTGGTATACTATACATGATTGTTCGTGGATGGAGCACCAGAGCTGTTTATTTATTTAACTGAGTGCCGGCTGATTCTTATGCTATATATATATATATATATATATATATATATATAAAATTTGTTGTTACCCTTCCATATGTAATAGAAATCAGACTTTGCATATGGTTTTAGATAGATACAATAGAATACTTTAAAAAATAAATCAAATGTAAATGTCATGGACGCATATGATGGGGCCCATACCCTATTATTTTGTTGCAGAACTAATGGGACTTATCAAAAAGTTCCAGTTTTGACTCTACTATGTAAAGACATTCTCCCAGATGCATTACAGCAAATCCTGGTCTTTCTTTTTATGTTGTTTTTTTCAGAAGTGGATTCCTCCTGGGTCTTCCTCCATGGAGCCCACAGCCACTCAAAAGATGTCAGATGCCTTGACCTTGCAGTGCAGCTCAGAGCCGGATTAACTGTATATATATATATATATATATATATGTGTGTGTGTGTATATATATATATATATATATATATATATATGTGTGTGTATATATATATATATATATATATATGTGTGTGTGTGTGTGTGTATATATATATATATATATATATATATATATACACTGCTCAAAAAAATAAAGGGAACACTAAAATAACACATCCTAGATCTGAATGAATGAAATATTCTTAATAAATACTTTGTTCTTTACATAGTTGAATGTGCTGACAACAAAATCACACAAAAATTATCAATGGAAATCAAATTTATTAACCCATGGAGGTCTGGATTTGGAGTCACACTCAAAATTAAAGTGGAAAAGCACACTACCGGCTGATCCAACTTTGATGTAATGTCCTTAAAAAAACAAGTCAAAATGAGGCTCAGTAGTGTGTGTGGCTTCCACGTGCCTGTATGACCTCCCTACATCCCACACAAGTGGCTCAGGTAGTGCAGCTCATCCAGGATGGCACATCAATGCGAACTGTGGCAAGAAGGTTTGCTGTGTCTGTCAGCGTAGTGTCCAGAGCATGGAGGCGCTACCAGGAGACAGGCCAGTACATCAGGAGATGTGGAGGAGGCCGTAGGAGGGCAACAACCCAGCAGCAGGACCGCTACCTCCGCCTTTATGCAAGTAGGAATAGGAGGAGCACTGCCAGAGCCCTGCAAAATGACCTCCAGCAAGCCACAAATGTGCATGTGTCTACTCAAACGATCAGAAACAGACTCCATGAGGGTGGTATGAGGGCCTGACGTCCACAGGTGGGGGTTGTGCTTACAGCCCAACACTGTGCAGGACGTTTGGCATTTGCCAGAGAACACCAAGATTGGCAAATTCGCCACTGGCGCCCTGTGCTCTTCACAGATAAAAGCAGGTTCTCACTGAGCACATGTGACAGAGTCTGGAGACGCCAAGGAGAATGTTCTGCTGCCTGCAACATCCTCCAGCATGACCGGTTTGGCAGTGGGTCAGTAATGGTGTGGGGTGGCATTTCTTTGGGGGGCCGCACAGCCCTCCATGTGCTCGCCAGAGGTAGCCTGACTGCCATTAGGTACCGAGATGAGATCCTCAGACCCCTTGTGAGACCATATGCTGGTGCAGTTGGCCCTGGGTTCCTCCTAATGCAAGACAATGCTAGACCTCATGTGGCTGGAGTGTGTCAGCAGTTCCTGCAAGACGAAGGCATTGATGCTATGGACTGGCCCGCCCGTTCCCCAGACCTGACTCCAATTGAGCACATCTGGGACATCATGTCTCGCTCCATCCACCAAAGCCACGTTGCACCACAGACTGTCCAGGAGTTGGCAAATGCTTTAGTCCAGGTCTGGGAGGAGATCCCTCAGGAGACCATCCGGCACCTCATCAGGAGCATGCCCAGGCATTGTAGGGAGGTCATACAGGCACATGGAGGCCACACACACTACTGAGCCTCATTTTGACTTGTTTTAAGGACATTACATCAAAGTTGGATCAGCCTGTAGTGTGTTTTTCCACTTTAATTTTGAATGTGACTCCAAATCCAGACCTCCATGGGTTAATAAATTTGATTTCCATTGATCATTTCTCTGACGTCCTAGTGGATGCTGGGAACTCCGTAAGGACCATGGGGAATAGACGGGCTCCGCAGGAGACTGGGCACTCTAAAAGAAAGATTAGGTACTATCTGGTGTGCACTGGCTCCTCCCTCTATGCCCCTCCTCCAGACCTCAGTTAGAATCTGTGCCCGGCCAGAGCTGGGTGCTCCTAGTGGGCTCTCCTGAGCTTGCTAGAAAGAAAGTATTTGTTAGGTTTTTTATTTTCTGAGATCTGCTGGCAACAGACTCACTGCTACGTGGGACTGAGGGGAGAGAAGCAAACCTACCTGCTTGCAGCTAGCTTGTGCTTCTTAGGCTACTGGACACCATTAGCTCCAGAGGGTTCGAACACAGGGCCTGACCTCGATCGTCCGTTCCTGGAGCCGCGCCTCCGTCCCCCTTGCAGAGCCAGAAGACAGATGAACGATGAAATCGTCGGCAGAAGACTCCTGTCTTCATTAAGGTAGCGCACAGCACTGCAGCTGTGCGCCATTGCTCCCACAGCACACCACACACTCCGGTCACTGTAGGGTGCAGGGCGCTGGGGGGGGGGGGGGGCGCCCTGGGCAGCAATTATATTACCTTTGGCAAAAAAAATACACATAATACAGTCAGTTAACTGTATATGTGTAAAACCCCCGCCATTAAGTTACAAAAAACGCGGGACAGAAGCCCGCCGCTGAGGGGGCGGGGCCTTCTTCCTCAGCACACCAGCGCCATTTTCCCTTCACAGCTCCGCTGGAAGCACGCTCCCCAGGCTCTCCCCTGTAGTATCCAGGTACAAGACGGGTTAAAAAGAGAGGGGGGGCACATAAATTTAGGCGCAAATCGATACAAACAAGCAGCTATTGGGAAAATCACTTATTAGCAGTGTAAATCCCTGTGTTATATAGCGCTGTGGTGTGTGCTGGCATACTCTCTCTCTGTCTCCCCAAAGGACTTTGTGGGGTCCTGTCCTCAGTCTGAGCATTCCCTGTGTGTGTGCGGTGTGTCGGTACGGCTGTGTCGACATGTTTGATGAGGAGGGTTACGTGGAGGCAGAGCAGGGGCAGATACATGTGGTGTCGCCCCCGACGGGGTCGACACCTGATTGGATGGATATGTGGAAGGTCTTAACCGACAGTGTCAACTCCTTACATAAAAGGTTCGATGACGCAGCAGCCTTGGGACAGCCGGGGTCTCAGCCCACGCCTGCCCAGGCGACTCAGAAGCCGTCAGGGGCTCAAAAACGCCCACTAGCTCTGATGGTAGACACAAGCATTTCCAAGCATTATACAAAAGTTCTGTTTTAAGATTTCATTTTATCAGAATTGTAATAAAGTAGATTTTTATTGTTTTCTCTTTTTATAAACTCACCCTGGGCCGGACTGCCCATCTGCCGGGTCGATGGGCTGGTGGGCCAGTCTGGTCCACAGAGAGCCGGGAACTAAACGCCGCCTATGGGGGAGCTCCCATCTCCCAGCTCTCTGGTTTGTAACCCACTGCCGCCACCACAGCTGCCCAGAGTGCCCTTTGCTTAGCAATATGGGGGCGTACTGCGAGTCTGCGCCCCCTGACTCATGGCATGCCGCCACTTGCAGTGTCCGTGCGCCCCATTCTAGTTGCACGTGCCCCCTTTCGAGTGTGCGCCAGATGCCAAGGCTGGAAAGAGGCCCCAGCCCGTCCCTGAACTCACCATATCAGTGATACAGTAGAGTAGGATTTGCAGAAAAATGGGGTCCAATGACCAGGGCTGCAAGCTTAAATGTTTTGATCAAAATATAAACTAAATCTCCATGCTTTATTATGGTGAGTACCGAGGAAAAAGGTCCATAATGGGACCAAAATATCTGGCATTTTTTTTAACATTGGTGGTGTGTAGACAATTAACTACTATAATATTGTAATACGGCTGGAAATCGGGAATAGCCTCTGCGTTTTTTTTCTTTATAAACTGTAAGTTAGAACACACACAGCACTTTGTTGCCTTACTGAGGTTGTACCCCAGCATCTCAGATATATTGGATCACCTGTGACACCATTGGCAAGGCCGCCCCAGATCTGACAGAGAGACCATGTCATTTCGATCTTCTGACAGAGGCTGTCGCCGCCTACTCCCCCAAACCACAGCAGACTGTCAATCCTTGACAGTCTGCTGCCGATCTGCATCCAACGCATGTGCGGTTCCGGCACATGTGCAATGTATTGAACATCGGTACTATGCGCAATGAGCAGTAGCAACAGTGGGACCTGAATCAGGTCCAGTGTCAACCAAACTGGTTGACATGGTTTTCCCGCTTTTTTTAAACTGGCTGAGGAATTTGGTGCTTAAAATGGAGAAAAACCGTTTTAAGGCTGCATTGCCAGTCTGGGTACTGTGTACAGCATACTGAGATGCGGTTGTGTACTGTGTCTGGAGACGCATTCCGCCTGGTGTAGAAGTCGTGCATCCTCGTACCCTTGTGCCGCCATAATGGCCGGCGCCCCGCTAACCGGGATGCCAGCTCGGTACTCACCACTCTTCATTCTTCTGGCTCTTTTAGGGGTGGCGGCATGCTGCGGGAATGTACGCTGCCGTGGTGGGGCTTGTAAATAGTTCCCTTAGGAGCTCAGTGTCCTGTCAGCAGGGAACGGGATCATTAACCCTTCAAGAGGTTGGGCCATCCCCCCCCCAAGTCCCACGAAGCAGGCAGGCTGGTGCCATCCAGCCATGTCTGAAAACAACAAACACAGAAAATAAATGCAGAAAACTCTTCAGGAGCTTCCTTCAGCGTGACCGGCTCTTCCGGGCACAATTTCTAAACTGAGGCTGGTAGTAGGGGCATAGAGGGAGGAGCCAGCCCACACTATCAAATTCTTAAAGTGCCCAAGGCTCCTAGTGGACCTCTCTATACCCCATGGTACTAAATGGACCCCAGTATCCTCTACGGACTAAAGGCTTTACCGGTAGGTAATTAAAATCCTATTTTTTCTTTTTTAATGTTTATTGTACAGCAAAATATACAATGCAAATGACAAGAATAAAACTAAGGTGAAAAACATTAATTACAATCTGAGTCATTTCTTACATCATATAGCAAGAGATCTGGTTGCCAAAGGCGTAGCTACCATAGGTGCAGGCAGTGCAGCTGCTATGGGTCCCAGAGCAGAGAGGAGCCCACCTTCCCTGTTACATGTGTTATAACCATTTTTCACAATTGGGTGGTACATAGGGGCCTTTACAAAATTTTGCCTTGGGGTCTGCAATATATCAAAGTATGCCGCTGGACCTGCTCATTGTAATGTGGTATAAAATGAACTGGAGGTCCTATATTGTGGCATAATATGAACTAACGGCAGCACTGTCATGTGGCTTAATAGGAACTGGGGGCACTGTATGTCATAATGTGAATTGGGGGTACTGTGTTACAACATTTGTACTGGCAACCCTACAATGTAACAAAGCGTAAATTAGAGCACTACTGAGGTTCATAAAATAAAGTAGGGCACTACTATGGGGCATAACATTAACTAAGGCTTTGCTATGGGGCATAATATTAACTAGGGCACTACTACGGTTCAGAAAATAAATTAGAGCACTACTATGGGGCATAACATTAACAACTGCTGCGGAGTGGTGTCTCTCTAGATGCATTTGGGCAGGGGCCCCTTCAGAATTTTGCTATGGGACCCGCAAAGTTCTGGCTACACCCGTGCTTGTTGCTGTTATTTTTCAACTATATTTGAATAAACAATAAATGTTGTATACAGTATGAAAAAATAAATTAATGAAAAGAAAACGAAAAACAAAAGTTGAAAATAAATCTAAAGGATGAGTAAGTTAAGAGTAAGTACTCATCAGCATCAAAGAGCAAAGTCAAGTTCAGTAAGAGTATAAGCAATTGCCAAATATGTAATACAATTATACCATACAATACAATCACATAATAATACAACATAATAGTTAGGATAATAATACCCATATCGTAACAAGGGCATCTGTAAGAGCAGATAATATTTATTTATTTATTACCAGTTATTTATATAGCGCACACATATTCCTTAGCGCTTTACAGAGAATATTTGGCCATTCACATCAGTCCCTGCCCCAGTGGAACTTACAATCTATATTCCCTACCTCATGTACACGCACAATAGGGTTAATTTTGTTGGGAGCTAATTAACCTACCAGTATATATTTTTTGAATTGTGGGAGGAAATCGGAGTACCCGGAGGAAACCCATGCAAGTACAGGGAGGGCCATGGTGGGAACTGAACCCGTGACCTCAGTGCTGTGAGGCAGTAATGCTAACCATTACACCATCCGTACTGCCCATAATATGAAATAGCACAATCGTACATGCGGGGGGGATAGGGACCAAGAGATATGCATACAAAGAACAGTATATTATAGACTTCATAGAGTAGCTTAGGAGAATAAGGAATTATGATCAATAGTAGTAAAGAAGAGTAGCTATGTAAAGTAATCTGCCATAACAGGAACCATTCTGCATGTTTAAATACCTTCCAGATATTAACATGAGTTTGGGCTGGTAAACATTCATCATAAGCACCCCATTTTCTAGAGAATGACAGAACACCTTTTTCTATATTAAAAGTGGGCATTCGTCTTTTATGATCAAGTATTTCCAACACTAGAGTCTTCCACTCACCCAAAGTGGGGGAAAACTGTGAGATCCAGTACCAAAGGATTAATTGTTTAGCCACAGTGACCATAACTACCAGAAAGAATTTCCAGGGACCTGTCAGGTCAGGCTTGAGAGAGGTCTCCGACGAGCTGACCAAAGTTAGGGAAGTTGGGTCCTCAGGAGGATGGAAGTTAGGAGGCTGGATATAGTTCTTTCTCATGGACCACAAGAGTCACCAAGAGCACGTAAAAGCATAGCTCAGACGAAATAGCAATTGGAGAAGAGCTGTACACTGGAATGACTGTGGCTTGAATGAACGAGACTGAAGAAGACTGGATTCTGGAATGGTTGCAACTTGAGTGAACGAGACTAAAGAAGACTAGATACTTTAGTGGCTGGACAGGGTACAAACAGAGCAACCAGTGGCACCAGAACACCAAGTATGCCCGCCCCAGGTGGGTGGCCCGCAGGAGGTGGCACTGACCCCACACTCCGTTCAGGAATGCAGCGGTGAATAGGACGAGGCACTGATGAAGAGAGCAAGGACCCTCAGGGAGATTCAACAAAACCTAGGAGCGATTACAGGAGCATCTGCAGGAGACCAGAGCTGAGACACTTGCCTAAGGCAGCAACTTAAAGCACTTGCAGCACTCTGCAAAAGCACAAACCCTTTTAAAAGGAATGGGGAACCCTTGCAGAGCCGCCATTGACTAAAAGTGCATAGTTTAGTCTCCAGCATGGCAGAGCCCTGTATTGAAGACACGTGGGGAGGCCCACTTGTGAGAAGGCACAGAGCTCCCGAAGCCGACACTCGTACCAGCCACCTCAGTCAGTCCCCTCACTGCCTCTCTCCGGATGTGGAGGCCAGACACACACTGACGCAACACCGCCAGGACCCGGACTAACAGTCCCTGACCCCCGGTGCCATAGGTAAGTCTCCTGGCCCTGATATGACCTAGTGAATAGTTTGCTTCCCAAGATGAGAAGTCAGCGCTCTTAAGACGCTGAAGTTTCAACGTGGCATTTAGATAGTTCAAAAGTTTGTCCCTAAAACCAGCTAATCTTTCAGCAGCACCACAGATTATGTGATAATGAGGCATTTGGGCATCCATATCACTTTACTTACAACCTCTTCGCCAAGACAGGTCCGTATCAGAGGTGCTTTTCTAGTAAGGTATAGTTTTGTTAACTAGCAACGAAAAGGAGATTTATGGTAGGCTTACCATTGTTAAATCTCTTTCTGCGAGGTACACTGGGTTCCACAGGGCATACATCGGGGTGTAGAGATGGATCTTAATCCAGGCACCAACAGGTTAAAGCTTTAGGCTGTCCCAGGAAGCATTGGGGCCTCCTCTTTAACCATGTCTCCAGGCACTGTGAGCTCAGTTTTGTTAACCAGTCCAATGCAGGAGCAGGTAAAAGAGAAGGCAGATGTTAGTCACATAGGTAGAACCACATTCTCACGAGAGGAGAAGGGACCAGCGGCTAATGCCATACAAACCCATAGAAGTTAGGTGCATCAGGGTGGGCGCCCTGTAAAAACCCAGTGTACCTCACAGAAAGTGATTTAACAATGGTAAGTCTACCATAAATCTCCTTTTCTGCAGCAGAGTACACTGTGTTCCACAGAGAACACATCGGGGATGTCCTAAAGCAGTTCCTCAAGGGAGGGGAAGCGCCTTAGCGGGTATGAGTACCCGGTGTCCAAAAGAAGCATCCTGGGAGGCGGAAGTATCAACCTAATGAACATGTTCACTGAGGACCACGTAGCCACCTTGCACAATTGTTCTGCAGACGCGCCACGACGCCCAAGAGGGTCCAACAGACCGAGTAGAATGGGCTTTAATAGCAGCAGGAGCTGGAAGTCCAGCCTGTGCATAAGCTTGCACAATCACCATTCTAATCCATCTGGCCAAGGTTTGCTTATTCGCAGGCCGGCCACGTTTGTGGAAACCAAACAGTACAAAAAGGGTATCTGACCTCCTAATAGAGTCAGTTCTCTCCACATATATGCAGAGAGCCCGTACCACATCCATAGACCGTTCTTTGGAGGACAATTCAAAAGAGATGAAGGCCGGAACCACAATTTCTTGCTTAAAGTGAAAAGATGTCACCATCTTAGGTAAATAACAAGGGCGAGTTCTAAGAACTGTCCATCACGATGAAATGAAATATCAGAAAGGGTGGACGATAGGACAAAGTGCCTAGGTCTGACACCCTTCTGGCAGAGGCAATAGCCAGTAAGAATAGGACCTTAGCCGTAAGCCATTTAAGGTCCACTGACTCAAGAGGTTCAAATGGAGACTCTTGTAGGGCATTCAAGACAACAGACAAATCCCATGGAGCCACAGGAGGGACATAGGGAAGCTGAATCCGCAATACGCCCTGAGTGAATGTATGAATGTCAGGTATAGATGTAATTTTTCTCTGAAACCACACCGTCAAGGCAGAAATGTGAACCTTGGGGGAGGCCAGACGAAGAGCTAAGTCCAGGCCGTGTTGCAGGAAAGCCAGGATTCTGGAAGTTTTGAATCTGTACGCATCATAGTTCTTATCAGCACACCAGGTGAAGTAGGAATTCCAGACCCTGTAATAGATCCGGGCAGATGCCGGTTTGTGGGCTTTCAACATAGTTTGGATAACCGCCTCAGAAAATCCTTTTTTCCTTAGGAGTGAAGCTTCAAGAGCCATGCCGTCAAAGCCAGTCTGACCAGGTCTGGATAGAGACAAGGGCCCTGTACGAGGAGGTCTGGTCATTGAGGAAGAAGAAGAGGATGCTCTATCGATAGACTCTGCAGGCCTGAGAACCAATGCAGTCTGGGCCACGCTGGAGCGACTATAAATAGTATTCCTCCTTCTTGCTTGAGCTTCCGCTGGAGGGAACACGTAAGGCAGCTGAAAGTTCCATGGAATGGCTAGTGTGTCCACGAACACTGCTTGAGGATCCCTGGTCCTTGATCCGAAGACCGGAACTCTGTGATTGTGTCGAGACGTCATCAGGTCTACATCTGGTAGGCCCCACTTGTCCACTAGGAGTTGAAAGACTTCTGGATGAAGACTCCACTCTTCTGCGTGCATGTCCTGGCGACTGAGGAAGTCTGCTTCCCAGTTGAGGACACCGGGAATGAACACTGCCGATAATGCTGGCAGATGGCGTTCCGCCCATTGAAGAATTTTTGACACTTCCAACATTGCCATGCGGCTTCGAGTGCCGCCTTGATAGTTGATGTATGCCACCGTGGTGGCGTTATCTGACCGTACTTGAACAGGCCTGTTTTGTACTAGGGGCAGGGCAAGAGACAACACATTGAACACTGCCCACAACTCCAGTATGTTTATCGGAAGGAGTGATTCCTCCTTGGTCCACCGACCCTGAAAAGAGTGTTGCTCTAACACTGCGCCCCATCCCCTCAGACTGGTGTCTGTTGTCAGCAGGATCCAGTCGGGGATCCAGAAGGGACGGCCACTGCTTAATTGCTGGCTCTGAAGCCACCAGGTCCGTGACAGACGAACCTCCGGAGTCAGAGTAATCATATGAGACCTGTTATGATGAGGTAGTCCATCCCATTTGGAAAGGATTAACCTCTGCAGGGGGCGGGAATGCATACTCCACCATGTCTAATGCCGACACCGTCAGGCCAAGTACTTGCATCGCCGAGTGTATCGACACTCTGGGACGACAAAGAAAGCATCTTATCCTGTCCTGAAGTTTCAAGACCTTCTCTGGAGACAGAAACAGCCATTGACTGTGCGTGTCCAGCAGTGCCACCAGGTGCACCATGCTCTGAGCTGGGACCAGCGAGGACTTTGTCCAATTGATGAGCCACCTGTGGGCTTGTAGGAAGCTTCCTGTCAGTTGTAGATGACTGAGAAGGACATCGTGGGAGTTTGCCAGAATCAGCAAGTCATCCAGATACGGCAGGATCCTGACACCCTGGCAACAGAGATGAGCTGTCATCACAGCCATAACCTTGGTGAAGATCCGAGGGGCCGTAGCCAGTCCAAATGGCAGAGCCTGAAATTGATAATGGATGTTGACAATAGCAAACCGCAGATATTGCTGATGCGACATGGCAATAGGTATATGCAGGTATGCATCCTGTATATCCAGGGATACCATATAGTCTCCGGGTTACATGGCCAGTACAATTGAGCACAGCGTTTCCACACGGAACTTGGACACTCTCACAAACTTGTTCAATGATTTGAGGTTGAGTGTAGACCGGAAAGACCGGTTGGGTTTCGGAACTAGAAACAGGGTCAAGTAGTATCCTTTGCCTCTCTGTATCCAGGAGGGAACTCACAACCAATTGTAGAGCTTGCGCATTAAATGGATCCAAAGGGATAACCGTGGTGCAAAACTGGCAAGGGGGACATCTCTTGAAGGAGACTGCGTACCCGTGAGAGACGACTTTCCACACCCATGCATCTGAAGTGGTCTTTAACCAGACCTGGGTGAACTGTAGAAGTTGGCCTCCCACCCTGGGATCATGCAGCAGGCTTGTCTTGTTTAGAAGCAGGCTAACGGGCCGACCCAGGACTGTTTTGTCTTGGGCTTTGTGGTTTTGGTAGCATGAGACTCTCTCGGGTATGCCTGACATTTTGCTTTCCCTTGAGGCCGAAAGGAACGAAAAGTGGTACCTTTTGCCCTCTGTGTAGAGGGAGTAGGATTTGGGAGAAATGCAGTTTTAGCAGCCGCTAAATCAGAGACAATTTTATTTAGGTCTTCCCCAAACAAGATGTCACCCTTAAAATGGAGTACCTCCAAGGTCTTTTTGGAGTCCAGGTCCACCTTCCATGACCTCAACCACAGAATACGGCGAGCTAGGACAGACGTGGTCGACTCCTTAGCCGCCAACACACCTGCCTCAGAGAACGCCTCCTGAACATAATAGGCGGCGGTAGTAATGTGAGACAGGTTTGTCTGGCCTTGTCAGATATTTAATTGGGTAGTTCTTCCTCCAGTGCATGAACCCATGCTTCAATACCTTTTGCAGCCCAGGAGGCTGCAATAGTGGGTCTATGTACAGCACCTGTAAGGGAGTAAATAGATTTCAGGCATCCCTCCACACGTTTATCTGTCAGTTCCTTTAGTGAGGCTCCCCTTTGAGCGCACATTGTGGTTACTGTATTTTCATCGTATTTACCCACAATTCATTATTAGTTTAGATTAAGTATTGATTATATTATTCCACTGTATTGAATGTCATTTCTGTTTTATGTGAAAGTAAAACTTACCATTTTAATAAGTATCCAGTTTTGTTTAGAATTCATTCATAATTACTCAGAACTGTAGGGGATGAGCGCAGTCAGGTGAAAACCATATATCCACATTGAACCAAAGGGCAAGGACACCCTTTTGACTAGCAGCACATCCCATACAGCAAAACCACCCCAGTGCGCAGATTACCCCCCTTTTGTCAAGAGTTGAGAACATACCCAGGGTGCCTCCTGATTGGTTGCAGGAGCTGCGGACTGACTAGGAGAGGTATGGCAAACAGTACACACAGACCATCATATAACACTTCCTCCTCAAGTAAATCCTTGGCGCATGCCCTGCATGATGCGGGAGCGTCCCCAGATTTATTGCCCTTTTTGTTAGACATTTCAGTAAATGCAACAATAGAGCGTATGAGTACGATAAAGCCAGACAGAGTACAATAAATGCGAATAAATTCTTTAGTATGCGACTGAGTACCCAGTACACAACACCTGCAAATAAATCCGGTATTATGTGACTGAGTACACAGTATAATACACGTAATAGGAAAATACTGTGATGCACTATATAAATGACCCTGGCGCACCTAGTCCCTTAGGGTACAGAATATAGTGATAGATACATCTGGGAAACACAGAAAAGTGAAATTCACACAGCAGATACAGGCACACACAGTCATAGTGACAATGCAGGTAATTATTAGTATGACAATAAAACTGCACTGGACTAGTATGCAATACTGTATATATATATATATATATATATCTCTATACTAGGTGCTTCATCGCGCCCTACGGGCGCTCTTCACACCGTCGCAAGGGGCTACGCCCCCTTAACCCTTGCATGCCTATCTGGGGTTCAATATTTGTATTATATGGAGTATTACCTGCATTCCTTTGTTAGTGGTTAAATATTGCAAAATGAAAGGGCGTGCGATGGTGAAGGAGGCGCAGCCCCTTGCGATGGCGTGAACAGCACCTGCAGGGCATGATGTACAGAATGTAGCGGGTGCGACTGCGGATGGGGGAGGGTGTCTGTAGTTGCTGCGGGTGGAGGGGGGGCGGATGCGCGCGGGGGGGGGGGCCCGGATGGGGAATGGTCGGGAGGTGCTGCGGGTGGGGGAGGGGTAGAGGAGTGGGGTCTGCAGATGGGGGAGGGGTCCGGAGGCACTGCAGGTGGGGGAGGGACTGGGGTGCCACAGGTGGGGGAGGGGCAGGTGCGGGGTTGTTGCGGATGGGTGAAGGGTTCCAGAGGTGCTGTGGGATGGGAAAGGGCAGGGGTGCCGGGGTGGGGTAGGGGGTCCGGAGGTGGGGGAGGGGCAGGTGCTGGTGGTGCGGCAGATGGGGAAGGGGGTCCGGAGGCGCTGCAGGTGGTGGAGGGGCAGGTGCGGGGGTGCCATGGGTGGGGGAGGGGTGGGTGAGGGGGGGACCGCGGATGGAGGAGGGTGTCTGCAAATGCTGCGGGTGGAGGGGGGCAGGTGTGTGGGGAGACATATATGGGGGGTGGATGGTGTAGGGGGTCTGGAGGTGCTATGGGTGGAGGAGGGGCAGGGGAGTGGGAGCCGCGGGTGGTGTAGGGGGTCTGGAGGCACAGCATGTGGGGGAGGAGTAGAGTACCGCATGTGGTGGAGGGGAAGGTGCGGAGGTGTGGTGCATTGGGGAGGGGTCTGGAGGCTCTGCGGGTACTGTACCTGCCAAAAAGGTAGTTGGAGGGTATGCAGTAACAGGGCCAGGACAGGGGTGACAGGATCAGAACAGGGGTGACGGGGCAGGACAGGGTGACAGGGTCAGAACAGGGGTGACGGGGCAAGGACAGCTGCGACGGGGCCAGGACAGAGGTGACGGGGCCAGGACAGAAATGACAGGGACAGGATAGGGGTGACAGGGCCAGGGTAGGGGCGGCAGGACCAGGACAGGGGTGACAGGGCCAGGATAGGGTTGACAGGGCAAGCACAGGGGTGACAGGGCCAGGATAGGGGTAACAGGGCCAGGATAAGGATGACAGGGCCAGGATAAGGATGACAAGGCCAGGATAAGGGTGAAAGGGCCAGGATAAGGGTGAAAGGGCCAGGATAAGGGTGACAGGGCAAGACCAGGGTGACAGGGATATGACAGAACACAGGGCACGGGAGAGATTGGTATTAGGGACAAAACAGTGGTGACAGACAGATGTGTCATACCGGAGTCACTGCTGCTGGCTGCTGCTGTTCCACTCCAACCTGTTGGGATCTGCTGTTGGTGGAGACTTGGCATGGCTGACTCTCTCAGGCTGGAGTCCTGCTTCCTCTGCCCGTCCGCATCCCCCCCCCCCCACTCCTCAGTCACACACCGCGGACCTCACACGGCTGCCGGGCACTGTGGTAAGAGGAGACTGGGAGTGACTGGCTAGCCACCAGGAGACGCTGTGGCTGGAGGGAGGAGGGGGTCATAGCATGCACAGGGGTGACAGGGCCAGGATAGGGGTAACAGGGCCAGGATAAGGATGAGGTAAGGGGAGACTGGGAGTGACTGGTCATACAGGCACAGGGATGGATCTAGACTCTTATTTTAGGGGTGGCGGTTTACTGTATAATCTTGACTCCTCCCCTCTCCAGTCCCAACTCCTCCCATCTGTAATCCTAAATCCTCCTCTCTCAATTCCTGAAAAATTGAAAATTTTGAGTGAGACTGAGATAGAGCTTTGTGATTGTTCTATGTACATGTGACTGTGCTGTGGGGTAATTGTATTTATTAGCCCTAGTACCCACACAACCGCAAGTGAGGGGCAAATGCTCTGTAACCCTTGCTCTCTCCTGGCTCCTCTGTGCTGATGTGGTATAGGCTGCAGCACATCGTTCTGCCTCAGGCTCTCCCTGGAGAGCTCTCTTCTGCTTAAAAGTGGGCATGGCTATGACTGTTAGGGGGGGGCGGTCGCCCCCTTCGCCCCCCCCCCTTAAATATCAACACTTATTCAAGTTCGTATGATGCCTTTGAAAAATTGAAGTGGATTCAAAGCGTACCCCACTCACACTGAAAAAGGAAGTGTAAAGCACATCAGGGTTTCTTTGTGGGGGTCACCTTTATTAGTTCGTATAACACCCAGCATGCCAAAGATAGGATCGCACTCAGACTCAAGGGTGACCTATGATAGTTTCCTGAGGAAGGCAGGAGATGCGTACCCCAACACTCACACTCGATAGACTGGTTGCAAACACGTAAAGGTATCTTTCTCTCCTTCAAGGAAAAGGACAATCCAAAGATCGCGTACCACAACTCACAATTAGAAAAACTGTGTAACTCCTATCAAGGTATCTTTAGATTTTCATATGAGGATCACAGCTGTAAAGTTTCTGGTATAATCTCCAGGCGTAGATCATGAGTAAAGATAATAAAAACAACCAATATGTAATGGGTCCTACTAAGTGTGATATACACAATATCTCCAACAAATTTAAATAGATTTAGGGCGTACCCCACTCACACATGCATCAAGCACTCAAAGCATATAGCGGTTTCTTTATAGTAGAACGTTCACGGGGTTCAGACAGACTTCAAGAGGTAAACAGCCAATGCGTACCCCAACACTCACACTCTGGAGGCAGGTGGCAAACTCATCAAGGTATCTTTACTTTTCCCAGAGTGTTGGAGATATTGTGTATATCACACTTAGTAGGACCCATTGGGAGAGGCGTCAGGGTCATCAGTAGGGACAAAACGAAGATTGTTAGAAAAAGAGGGAGAAGAGCTACCAAAAAGGGAGGCAAAAGTAAGAAACCTACACTAGAAACTCCTGATCAGGGTATCTTTAATATTTCAAAATTTGAATTAACCCCTGTGGAGAAAAATGTGTTAAAAAAGGGGTTAAATTATGCTCCATCAAGTGGGTTAAATAAATTTAATTTATATATTGATTTGGATTTATATATGAGAAATCTAACATTAAAACGTCATTTCATGAGGAAATCTGATGCGCCAATTAAAAACTGGGAAAGTAGGAACCATAGTGGTAATTCCATGTCAGGACTCAAAACTAAATCTACATACTACCCAGTGGAATCTAAAGGTCCATATATAGAATTGTTTTCAAAAATGGTTAAGAAAGATATAGATCAGATGTCAATGACCACTAGAGATGCAAAAAAGAAAAACTTGACAAAAAGAGAGTCTCTAGCCTTGAAAGGGCTGGCAGATAATAGAGACATAGTCATAAAAAATGCTGACAAGGGGGGAGGGATTGTGGTTATGGACAGGGAATACTATGAAAAGGAGGCGTATAGGTTATTATTAGATGAAACATCTTACTCTAAACTAAAAAAGGACCCCACGAATGTGTTCCTAGGGGAACTTGAAATAATGTTAAAAGAAGGTTTGAAGAATAAAAGTATCACAATAGAGGAGTACAATTATCTATTTAATAAAAATCCGAGGGTTGCGACCTTTTACCATATCCCTAAGATACATAAAAACTTGTCACACCCCCCAGGTCGACCTATAATTAGCGGAATAGGCTCTTTGACCTCTAGGTTATCTGAATATATTGAAGTATTTTTGAAAAAGTATGTGGTAAAATTAGAATCATATGTCCAAGATTCCACTGAAGTGTTACAACTGGTAAAAAGTTTACAATGGAAGACTAATTATAAGTGGTGTTCAATTGATGTACAGTCTTTGTATACAGCGATTCCTCATCAAAAGGGGATAGAGGCAGTAAGACAAACTCTTAATAATGATACAGAGATGGCTGAACATATGGTAAATTTTATTTGTAAATGTTTAGAGTTTGTATTGAAATATAATTATTTCACTTTTTTGGATGAGTGGTATATACAAATATGCGGGACCGCTATGGGGAGTATATGTGCCCCAAGCCTGGCAAATCTGTATATGGGCCAGTGGGAACGCGAGACATTGGGTGGTAATCTAGGGGAACATCTAGTCATCTTCAAAAGATATATAGATGACATCTTGATTGTGTGGGACAGTGATGAAGTAAGTTTTGAGAATTTTATGGCTGAAATCAATAGGAATGAATTTAATCTTAAATTCACGCACACTATAGGTGGGAATAAAATACAATTTCTTGATTTGATTCTAGATTCCACACATTCATTAGACACCGGAGCAATAGAGACGTTTACACATTTTAAAGAGGTAGACAGCAACAGCTATTTACAATTCAACAGTTGCCATTTTACTAAATGGAAGGAGAATATTCCACTATCTCAATTTACACGATTAAGAAGAAACCGCTCTAGAATAGAGAAATATGATGAACAGTCTAACATATATACTAAGAGATTCCAAGAACGGGGGTACCCAGGGGAACTGGTAGAAAGAGCTAGATGCAAAGCTAAAAGTAGGACTAGGGATGAACTGTTGGTGTATAAGCAAAAAAAGAAGTGGGGAAGTGACGACACTAAAGTAATATGTCCTTTTAGTACTCAGTTTAATGATGCAAATAAACAGATAGAAAAAGTATTTAAAAAGAACTGGCACATTTTACAAATGGACACAGTTTTGGGGAAATCCCTCCCGGATAAACCAACTGTTGTGTATAGGAGGGCAAAAACAATAAAGAGTTTGGTCTCAAAAAGCTGTGAGCAAAATAAGAACAAAATGTTCGGGGATATTAAGGGATTTTTCCCTTGCGGATCATGTAAAGTCTGTCCGCAGGGAGAAAAGGGTGCAAAACAGTTTGAGGAGAATGTGACTAATAAACAACACCCAATTACATCTTTCATTAACTGCAACTCTTCCTATATTATCTATATGCTCACATGCCCTTGTGGGCTAAAATATATAGGTAAAACAAAAAGGTCACTAAAAATCAGGATCTTAGAACATTTAAGAAATATTAAGAATGGTGTTACAAATCATAGTGTTCCCAGGCACTTTCAAATGTGCCATAATAGTGACCCTAGGGGGCTGAAGTTTAAAGGAATTGAGCAAGTGGTACAAGATCAGAGAGGAGGGAATCGGGATAGGAAATTGATTAAAAGAGAAACTTATTGGATAGTAACACTAGATACTCTAATACCAAAAGGGTTAAATGAGAATTACGAACTCACTCCATTTATTGAGGAAAGGTAGTACCTTCTGCTATTATGTTTTGCTGAAGCACTATTTTAATATATATTTCTTTCTGCTTGGTGAAGTCTAGACAGTTAACTGTTCATCCCCACGTTATGCTGCGTATATATATCCAATTTCATATATTGAAGAGAGTTACCACCTTCTCTGAGTAGGGGTTGATGGTGCTTTTACTCTATATGTCTCAATTGTTTCAAAGTTTTTTATTTCTTCCTCTTCTTTATGTGATATAAAGTTCCGCCATCTCTCTATCATGCTGCCTATATGTGGCAGGCTTAAATAAGATTGAAATATGTGAACATAAAATCACGTATTTTATAGTCCTTTTTAACTTCACAAATATTTGTTTATTTCCTTTTTGTATTTTTATGCTATGTGCAGCTTATTATCACTAACTAATTTGCACTAAATGGAAGTCGCATTTAAATGTTGTAAAATGTAACAATAATTGATGAGAGCTCCTTTATATGTAAAATGTATCCATGTTAGACTGGCTCTGGAGGAAAGTTATGTAGCTATTCCTGTGATAGCTTCGTCGGAAAGACGTTTCTAATGATGTGGCTAGAGCCATCTGGTGCGGGCTGGAATGTTGAGGCTACAAACTATTGATTGTTTAAACTTTTTATAAGTAAGATAACAAAACTTTTCTTGCGCACCTATATTGTTTTGAGTATTATTCCTTGTGAATGAATTCATTTATACAGTAGTAAACATATTAGTAGAACAAGTCCACCACGGATACATTGTAAATATGTAAATGTTGGTAGTGGAATTAAGTAGCTGATTGGCGGTAGCTGAGTGTAAAAGGACGGGCACACGGGCAGCAGGTCAGCCCTCTGACGAAGTCTGTGACGAAACGCGTAGGGGCGTGGCCTGCTGACGTGTGCGATCAAACCCCCGTCTGCCTTCCCTGGTATCGGAGAGAGTGACGGTGTCCCGGCGTGCGGCGGCTGGCTGTAGCGGTCTTGCGGCACGAGTGTGAGGTCCTGTCCTGGATGATTACCGGAGGTTTGCAGTATTGCTGGGGATGTGTATATTTTAAATCATGTGGTATTAAGCCCACAGCGGAGATTGTTTTGGTACGAGCAATAACGTTGTGCTTTTAACAGGAGTTTTGTGCTTTTATAAATTAAAAACTTTACTGCACTATGGAGCGCCCCCTCTGTCTTTTTCTCTAGATATATATATATATATATATATATATATATATATATAAAATATCTATCTATCTATCTATCTATCTATCTTTTTCCACTTATTGATTAAGTCTCCGAGTGCCGCCTCTGATCCAGCTATATGTAAGGATACACATGCCTTGTGGAGGGCACTGGAGCTAGTTCCCAGGAGGAGAGGAGAGTGCCGGTTCGTATAGAGGAGAGTATATATATATATATATATATATATATATATACAACCAGCAGAGACATGCAGCGGCACTCAGAGACTTCTCCCAAGCAGATAGTGCAAACTGTGTTTAATACATCATGAAATCTGGTGACCAACGTTTCGGGGCCGTGGCTCCCCTTTGTCAAGGTGATACCCTGCATATATATATATATATATATATATTAAACATATGACCAAGAATAAAATAAATTAAAATATAGCCAGCCTTACATTTTTGGTTATGCTGCTAGCAGGCAGTATTGTTCAATTGGAGACCGAGAGCTGGCTTCTCTCGGCCTCTCCTCCAAGGATGCAAACACAGTCACAGCTACAGCCTCTGGGGCTCCACGCATCTCTCCTCCTTTTTCAGTGCAGCCTGCGGCGCGCCAATGACTGAGCCACAGGCTTGCTGAGCCGGACAGCAATTGGACAGCAGAGCCATCGGTCAGCTGCCCTGACTTCCGCTCTTAGAGCACTCTTAGCCAGGGCAGCTGAGCGTCGGCTCAGCTGTCCAATTGCTGTCCGGCTCAGCAAGCTTGCGGCTCAGTCATTGGCGCGTCGCAGGCTGCACTGAAGAAGGAGGAGGGAGTCAGGGACAGGGCAGCGGGGCTGGGGAGCTGGGACTCGTGAGCGCAGCACCGCAGATCGAATTGAAGAGATATCCAATCTGCGGCAGGGGGCCCTTTTATATTGGGGGGCCTGGGGTACTTACCCCCAGGGCCCCCCCCCCCCTTAATCCGGCTCTGTCTGCATATAGACATGTAGAATACTTAAGTGTTTGTAACGTCACATCGCTGTATACAGCTGTATACAGCTGTATACAAGGGAGACCTTGCCCTGCAGTCCCGGAGAACAGCCGCAGCTATGCTCTAAGATGGCGCCCAGCGTTTCAGTCAGGGAGTGAGGAAGAGTGGAAGGTAGCTCTAGGGCGGGAAAATCTGCTACAGGTCAATCGTTGGCTTACCTATGCTGTTCCTCACCGCCTGGTACTATGGAGTCTTATTAAACTGGGTGTTAGTACACTTGACCTGTACTCCCATGCCCTGACAGATATAGTGGGGTCCCTGTGCGTAACAGTGTCCACACCAGCGTCACAGTCTGTCTCTCTAGACTGCGAATGGAATGCGATTTAGTAGCGGGTCCCGCCTGGGAGACCCTCTTACCTCCTCCCCGTAGCAGCCACGTGAACCAGGAGAGCGTCTGCGACCGTATGCCCACTGCCGGAGCGTCTACGCCACAAGCACCCGGGAACTGAGCTACGGGAGTATGCGACGCCGATTGGGAGGTGATGGAGCCGCAGCACAGAATGTCACTCTGACATGTAAGTGCTGCGGCCCTTGAAATCTTCTTAGAAAGCTTTTTTCTGGGCGGCCAAGCACAGCCCCCCTGTTAAGTAGCCAGCTCTGCAGGCACCAACTCGAAACTGTGCTCACAGTGCCTGGAGGCGGGGTTTTAGAGGAGGCCCCAATGCATCCTTGGACAGCCTAAAGCTTTAACCTGTTGGTGCCTGGATCAAGATCCATCTCTACACCCCGATGTATTCCCTGTGGAACACAGTGTACCCTGCTGCAGAAAAATTATTTTTTACCACTACAATAAAAGCGGATAAGGAATTATACTTCTTGGGTATCCACTGCCACCAATGATAAGTAAGTCCATGTATAAATATATATTACCAATGTCTCACCAAAGAAGATATCTATGTGCAGGTTATGTTTTTGTAATGCAAACAATTACAACGCCTCCGCCTTAGCTAAAAAAAAAAAAACATAAAAAAGTTTGCATCCAAAACCAACAAGGAAGGGCTGTGTTTATTTAACAGACCAGCTGCCTTTTGCTGTCACATCATCAATTCATGTTCCCAACGCACAGAGATGATCACACAGCCGAGCCGGGCATAGTAAATATACAAAAGGCTTGAGTAGTGAACAAAGCCTAACATCCCCCTAAAAAGGGGTTATGTCCTTTTGTAGTTTTTTGTTATATGTAAATATGCGTACCTGGTAATGAACCTGTTGCAATGGGTTTGGTATGTTTTGTCGATAGTTATTATATGAATATCATCATGTTCAGAGTGTCATTAGCCAAACTGTTGACAGGTAAATTATGTTGACACACAATTTTAAGCCTAACTCTAAATAAAAAATGTTATTGTCTATGTCTTGACTGTGTTGACATTTAATGTGTCGATATTTTAACTGTGTTGACATTTTGCATGTGTCAACATGTTGGGTGTCGATATTTTAATGAGTGAGATCAGACAGGGCAGGTCAATACTCAATACCCAGGTTATGGCCAAGGACAGCAGATTAACTTCAAAGGTCAAATCAGGGTTTGGGTCAGGGCAGGTGCAAAACTCCAGCAATGAAATCCAGGCTAAGGTCATGGCAGTCAGCAAAGCTTCAGAGGTCAATTTTAGACTTAGCTTATGGTAAATTGTGAACTACAATGGTCAATACAGACAAAGGTAGGGAATGGGGGAGAGATCAAAATGGGTAACGCCTCTGTCGCCTACTATCTCTCATAAACTCCAGGACAGTATATGTAAAGTGTGCGCAAATTACCTCAAGACTCTGGAGAGCTGCAGAAGTGTGACTTTACTTTGCATGTCATGCTGCTTTATAGCTGCAGCATCACTTCCTGTATAACAAACACTTCCTGTATAACAAAGGGAAGGCAATGATGCAACTTCCACCATCCACATACAGCATACAACCACAGACTGTATACAAATAAGCCCTATCAAAGGTACAAAGTTACAGAGCAGCTATTCTAGGGTGATAGTAGGAACACTGCGCTTCTATTTACTTTTATATATTTGTAAATAGTAATACAGGATTAAATGAACATAAACATAAATCTGGAGAAAAGGAGGCAGAGGGGTGAAGCAGGGAAGGAGGCATGCATATGGCTAAACTTATACAGGCAAGGGTAAAGAATGTATTTAATTAATTCCTTTATTCATAGAATAAAGTTTTTGTTTTTTAATATAGTATCAATTTACTTATTACAACAAAATAACTTTTACTAATGTATGTAAAAAGAAAAGATAAGTTATATATATTATATAATTTGTCCTATGTGTATGTGTATGAGCAAATGTGAATGTTATTTTTTATCACTTGAGCGTAATATATAGTGGGCGGTATGTAATGGCGTCCCAGATCGCCGGAGATGCGAGATGCCGGACGATCTTGGACTTTTTTTTAAAAGTGCTAATTACTTACAAGGAATGGTTTTGCCTTGTCAGTGATTGCCCCTTTAAAAAATGTCCAAGATCGGCCGGCATCCTGCAACTACAGCGATCTCGGTGCCATTAAATCCAGCTGAATAAATTTATTAAAACATCTGAACCCCCTCCCCCCATCTCCACTCCCTGAAAATTAATAATCCTTAAAGCCACATATTGATGCAGTAAGGAATATATTTGGGGGGATAATTACCATTGTCAAATCACTGGGCTACAGATTCGATAAATGACCATCCGGGCCATCAGTAAAAAGTACAGTGATATCTAAAGTTACCACCTTACTTCCTTACTTCCGCCCTCGAAACTGCGCATGTGGTTACACAATAAGGAGTGAAAAACCTGCGATGGCCACTGCAGTCACTCCAGCCCACCGGAGAGAGATCGCAAGATCCCTTTCCAGCCAGGTTCCAGGTTTTCCTCATAGGGAGCAGTGGGCTCATGCCAGGATCGGACTGGCCCACAGGTGCCCCCCCCCCGCTCCCGGTGGGCCCCACGGCCTGGAGGACCACCTCCTCCTCTAGAGATCAGGTTCCAGACTGTGCACTTGAATTATACATATGTTACCTTGTACTGCACAGGACTATGGTGTATTTACTACTGTACAGTGCATTCCTGTTATTAATCTAGCACATTATCATGCATGCACCAGCAGTATTTACTATATGTATTTATCAAGAGGTCCCAGACCATGCACTCGCCAATGGTTAGGCAAACTAATATGGTGGCTGGCCACATCCTCTTTGGAGACTGGCTACACCCCTAAACATGGGCCCCTCCCATTGCATTTTCCCGGTGGGCCCTCCATGCCCCAGTCCACCACTGGCTCACGCCATCTAAAGATGATATCAGGGGTGTGGATCATTAGATCGACAGTGTCAGTGTCTAGGTCGACAATGTTTAGGTCGACCACTATAGGTCGACAGTCACTAGGTCGACAGGGTTTCTATGTTGACATGTGCTAGGAATATGTGTGCAGAGAAGCAGCTTATTTGGACCTTTTTGCACCAGCTAAATTGCACTTTTACAGCACATCATTTCCAGCGACATTATCTGGAGAATCAATGGTGAACGTGTGAGTACCACCAAAACGCAGGTGTCTGCATACGGCACCCGGAGACGCGGACTCACAGAGCCTGGAAGTCGGGCTTCAGCGGCATCACCGGGAGAATCAACGGTGAGTGTGTGCTCACCAACGGGACGTAGGTGTCTGCATACGGCACCCGGAGACGTGGACTCACAGAGCCTGGAAGTCGGGGTAATTAACAATAATAATACATCAGGCGCCAGTGAAGCGCCCTCCCGCAGCCCGAGACCGTCTCATATATTATTTTCCTGTTCCGCATGTCAGCTTCAGGTGCGAATCATATTAAAGCTCCGTTGTGGAGCGTTTGTTGCACTTACCTATTGCATTTTGGCTGAGTGGCAATTTGATGAAGAGTGTCTAACACTACAAAACACAACGAGACACTGTTGCAATTTATAGCTGGTCAAATTATCTGCACGTTCCTACATATGGACTGATTTTTACCAATTTTATTGATTTTTCTGTGCACAGTAGTTTACTTATGATCCACCTCCTTTAGCTTATTATTATCTAATTATTATGTTCTGTTTTTTGCTTTTTTTGATTAATGTTTTATTTAGACCGGTCTAATTAATTTATTCATAATTAATTCTTAACATACATGTATGCATGTGTGATAAAAATAAAAAAGAATCATATATATTAAATTATCCTCTTGTTTTATTTTTATTGAGTCAAGCAAACTCTGAGCCATATCATTTGTATAATTAATTAGCGCAGGAATCAATGTGTTTGTTGTTAGGAATATGTGTGCGCTATATAAATAACTGGTAATAAATAAATAATAAATACAATTTACTTAATTTATGTTTTTCTGAAGAAGACTCAGTTGGACCTGTGCAGTGAGTGCGCACATCTCTAGAGGAAGTTGCTGGAGTGTATGGTGCACCTACATCATCCCACAGGCAATATAACAAGCCACAAACCAGAAATTAGAAACCCTGTCATACACCACAAGCGCTAAAGAAAGATATCACCATAACGTTCCTTTTTGGACCAGAAGATGGGTTCTATTCTTCTGAGTAGAATCTTCAATTTAGTTCAATATAAATATGGAGTTTCTCGAATGTTGATATCATAAAAGACAAAAAATGGCGAGAACAAACCAATGTGTAGTACATACAATCAAGATTTGTTTTCATTCATACAGTGTCATGAAATGGATAACACCAATGTGACCCACTACTATTATACGATTTGAATATAGACCACCTCAAAGTTTCCTTTTTTGGGGTCAATTTCTTTTTCTATTTATAAAGCCTCCGGAATAGTATGATAGAGTCTTAATCAAACTGGGGGAGGCCTTATCACAGTTTTCTGGAGAAGGCAGGTGATGCGTACCCCAACACTCACACTCTGTGTGCTGATGACAAACATATAAAGGTATCTTTCACTCTTTCAGCAATAGAAGTAATCCACTGATCGCGTACCCCAACTCACGGTTTAAAAGGCTTTATAACTCCTATAAGGGTATCTTTGGGTATCTCCTCGGAGGTCTCGATTAGGAGTCTCTGATGTGGTCTCCAAAGTGTCAATCACACATGGAAAAAATAAAGAACAGCCAATGTGTAGGAGGTTCCACTAATTTCAATGTCGTATGTAGGGTATCTCTAATGAATATTTAAGTAGACATGGAGCGTACCCCACTTACACATGTGTGGGGAACTTTAAACATATAATGGTTTCTTTCTTGTTAGACATACACCAGATTGAAACACGATTTCAGGGATAAACGATCAATGCGTACCCCAACACTCACACTCAGGCAGTAAGTTAGAAGCATATAAGGGTATCTTTTTCTTCTCTAGATATCAATGGATAATCATTCAATATGGCGTACCCCAACTCACGGTTTATTGTGATGAAGGACTCTTATCAAGGTATCTTTAGACTCCCAGTAGAGGATGAGGTTTATGTACTAGGTCAGGTTTGGTTCCATTAACCCCCAAAAAAAGAAAAAATAGCAGGGCTCATACCAGAATTTGGTTAAAAAAAGGTTTACAGATTTTATTTAACAGTACAAGTGGAAAGCTGTGTGCAGGAACAACCCCACATGACAATATAACAAGAAAAAATATGGAATTAAAAATCGGCAAAGAGAGATGATCAACTCTTGCAGAAAAAAATTAAAAATAAAAAAATCAACAATTTAAAAAAGTATCAGAAAATCCGGATAAAAAGTGGCTACTCACACTCCAATTTGTCGACGCGTTTCTGCCCACATCTGGGCCTTTATCAAGACATGTTGGAGTGTGTTTGTAGCTTGATATTTAAAGGGCAAAGCGCCAATGGAGGCTAAGCAGGAAGTGATGTCATAATTAGATAAATTTAAATATTCACTCTCCTTGCCGTTTTTTTTAATATACCATGCATAAACTATCATCCAGCTGAAACAGTACTAAGCATCGTTCAGAAGACGGACAAACTGTATATAAAAAAAAAACAGACATTAGTAAATAATCAGTTGCGTGTTGTAGCTGCCGGCGGAAGTGACGTTGCGGCACTACGTTTTGTGGGAGATGTAGTTTCCTTCCTCACACATCAGGTCTTTTGTCGCTCGTAACCCGCCGGACCGGAAACAGAATGTAAGATTTATGGGAAGTGTAGTTTCTTCCATTAGGCATCTCAAGATGTCACCGGAAGCTGTATTGTTTGCCGCAATTTACATGGGAAATGTAGTCCATTAGTGGGCTGTGTTTTGACGTCTAGCCCATTCGTTTGACATGATGTTCCATAACATATAGGGTACAAACATGAAATCCTAGGATGGCATTATAGTGTGTCTGGAGCAAACAAAATCTAGAAGACAAAATCAAAGTCAGGATATCGATATATATATATATGTATATAGTTACTGATTTTTCCCACATAGGATATCGTCCGTATAGGTAATCAGTGACATGTCCAATCATTAGGACATTAATATAAAGTGCTCTGTGTATATTGCAGTGACACACATGTGTATTAATATAATCAAATATAAGGGAATGTATTTAAACGTGCGAAATGTCCATAATTGGACTAATTACTCTGCATGTTATATTGGTTCCTTATAAAGTTAAAATACTGTAATAAGATTTTAAACTAACAATTCCACCATAAAGTGCCATGATAAAGGATATAAAATTTAAAGTGCTTTATAATATAAAGTGCAATATAATTATCAGTGCAGTAATGTGCAGAGTGCAAATCTATTTGCACCCCAACTACCTATTTTTTTTTTTTTTTTTTTTTTTTAAAGAAGGTGCAACTGCTATTAACAAGGAAAAATCTATGAAATTCAAAGTATCTGTGTATATCTTCATAGACCAGGTTTTTTTAGAAACAGAAGGTAGTTTACATAAACCATTTGATTTCAAAGTCGCTGTTTAATCCTGTAGGGATCAGCGTATTATAATTGTAAATAAGACTCATCTCAGTTTTTGCTAACTGTGTGGCTGTATTATTGTTACGTCTGTTCCCTTTTACATGTCTCAGGCCATAGAATCCCGACACCTCAGAAATGCGACATCCATGTTTTGACTTAAAATGGGCTGCCAGGGAGTGTGTTTCAAGGCCCTTTCTGATGTTTCGAACATGCTCGGCCAATCTAGTTTTCAGAGGTCGAGATGTTCGCCCAATGTATGTCAAATTACATTTGCAACTAATCGCATATATAACATTGCTTGTGTCGCAAGTGATGAAGTCTCTTATTTCGACTACTTTATCATTAATGGATACTTTCTCGATTTTGCTACTTCCCTCACTTTTTATATTTCGACAACCTATACAGTTTCCACACCTGAAGAAACCTTTAGATGTTATTCTGGGTGTGTTTTGTCGGATGCGTAGGGTGCTAGATACTAATTTAGATTTCAAATTCGGAGCCCTGCGATAAATATGTATCGGTCTATTGGGTACCAGGGGTCCAATCACCGGATCACTCTTGACAAGATTCCAATGCTTCCTCATGATCTTTTCAATGGACCTATGTTGTGAGGTATACTCAGTAACGAAGGCCCATTCATATTTTTTGTCTTTAACTTTTTTTACGTTACTTGTATCAAGAAGGTTTTGGCGATCTATTTCATTGACCTCCTCAAGTGCTTTGTTAATATTTTCACACTTATATCCACAGGCCTCAAATTTCTGTGACAATGTAACTGCCTGTTGTTGAAAGACAGCATCCTCACTGCAATTTCTTTTTAATCTTTTAAATTGCCCAACTGGGATGGAATTAAGCCAGCTGTCGTGATGACAGCTGTTAATGGCAATATATGTCCCAGAATCTGTGGGTTTTGAGAAGGTTTTCGTATTGATTCTACCATCTTTAATATAGACCGTGATATCAAGAAAATTAACTGTTAATTGGTCTATTTGGAATGTTAGGTTGATCTCTTTATCATTTGAATTTAACTTATGGCAAAAGGCATTCAGAGTTTCAATACTGCCACGCCAAATGAAGAAGACATCATCGATGTAGCGGACATAGGACACCAGGCTCGACCCGACCTCATTGGAGCACCAGATGGTGTTGGCCTCCCACAACCCCAAAAAGAGGTTGGCGTAGCTCGGGGCGAACCTGGTGCCCATAGCCGTGCCAGTCTTTTGAAGGTAGTAATGATCCTTGAAAAGGAAAAAATTATTTTCAAGGATGAATTGAACACCTTCTACAATAAACTCCCTGATGTCATCAGAAAGGTCTGCAGCATTAAGAAAGTGTCTGACTGCCTCTACACCAAACTCATGTTTTATAATGGTGTAGAGTGAAGTGACGTCAGCTGTGACCAAAAAATTTCCCTCTTCCCATTTAATAGACGCCAGAACTTCTAAAAAGTCCTTGGTATCCTTCAGGTGAGATCTGTTTGATAGCACTAAGGGTTGAAGGACATAATCTATCACTTGCGATAGATTTGCAGTGAGGGAGTCAACCCCCGAAATTATCGGCCTGCCCGGGGGATCCACCAAACTTTTGTGGACCTTTGGGAGGATGTACAGTACGGGAGTAATTGGATTCTCTACCAAAATAAAAGAAGCTTCTTTATTACTTAGAGTCCCCATTTTTTCATATTTCTCAACCATAAGTTTTAATTTAGTGTTGATCTGTTCAGTAGGATTATTCCTAAGTTTTTTATACACCGATGGGTCATTAAGTTGTCTGAAGACTTCATTTTCGTATTTTATGGTATCCATCAGAACAATACCACCCCCCTTATCCGCAGGTTTGATAATAAAAGACTCAGCTTTTTTTAATTCACCTAGTGCCTTTCTTTCTTTGGCTGTTAAATTATATGTTTTTTTGGGATGTTCTTGTAATTTAGTCATGTCATTCAGGACTAATTTGGAAAAAGATTCCAAGAGAGGTCCCTGGACATGTTTTGGAAAGAAAATAGACTTGGGTCTATAAGGAGTGAGGGATGGAGGATTCACTTCTTCCCTACATTGTTCTTGACTTGCAAAGAATTTTTTTACTGTTAATTTTCTGATGTATTTTTGAACATCCACATAAAGGTTAAATGGATTAATATAGTTACATGGGGCGTATTTAAGGCCCTTTTCAAGCACTGAAACCTCATTTACAGATAAAATATGAGAGCTTAAATTGAATATTTTGACCTTTTTCAAGGATTCATTGGGTTCTAAAATCTGTGTATCTGAAAGGCATTCAGCGTTATTGACCAAATCAACAGCAAGAGGTTTTCTTACCCTTCTTTTTTTGTATTTACGTTTTCTGGGTCTAGGTTTACCCCCTCTTTTCCCCCTTGACTGATATTGAGTAGTTATCTGAAATTCGTTCGTTGTGTTCTCTCCTCTAAAAAAACAAGGTGAATCTTCCAAATCCTTCAGAGGAGAGAAATAATTTGGGTCGGAAACTTCGTCCCAATTTCGTGAAAATCTTCTCGACCTGTCTTGTCGAGTAGATATATTGGTCCGAGCCGGAGTCTGCTGATCATATCGGTAACTAGTGTTTCTTGCCCTTGTTTTAAATTTAGTTGTTATGTTCTTTTTGTAGGGCCTATTCCTCCATTCTGGTATGTAGTCCCTATGTTGAGTATCCTCAAACCCACGTCTTGTTTCTGTTTGGTATCTAGATCTGTGGGGTGGGGAGGGACGTGATCTATATCGGGATCTACTATTATTCTTGTCTTTAAAGTTGACATTATCATGGGAAGATTGTTTTTTTGTTGGCATATTGTACTGGCCATTTTTCCTCATGTTTTTTAATCTTACAGGAGATCTTTCATTACCCGGGACCTCACTATCGGATTCCCTGGAATTACTTTTTTCCAATTTGTCCCTGTTGTATTTTTTTAATTTCCTCTCCATTAGTTGTCTCTGAGTCCTCCTTAGTTTATTCTCTATCTCTTTGTCAAGAACCCTATAGTCCTCTGAGTTACTATAGGGGGAGGCTAAAGATTTGAATATGGCGATGTCTTCATCGAGTTTGCTTAGTTCTCTTTTTCTCTCTTCAATAATGAGTCTCATTAGAGAGAACGAGCAGGCATCGATGGTATTTTCCCACTCTTTCTTAAAACCCTCTCTGGCCGTTTCAAACGTAGAAATTTTCTGTATTTTTAGGCCCCGGGGGATTATTTCATGAGATAGGTAACGTTCTAAGGTCGTCACCTCCCACCATAATTTACACTCTTTTATAAGAGTTGTTTCCAATTTGCTCATTATTCCATAAATGTCATCATCTAGAAGTTCGGCCTCTATATTGTTATCCCCGAAAGTTTTTTCAAAGAGAGAAAGTCTTTGGTCTCTATATGAAAACATGATGGCCCTTGGGATGAGGAGCAAATTGGATTACAGCTGCCGATCCAAACCACTCCCAATGGTGAAAAATACAAATATGCAAACAAGAATTGTGGGGGTGGTTCAGCTGGCGCTAAGCTGCTTAGATGTAACAGGTCTCTGAATAAATGTCACCACATTTAGATCGCAAATACACAAACCAGAAATTAGAAACCCTGTCATACACCACAAGCGCTAAAGAAAGATATCACCATAACGTTCCTTTTTGGACCAGAAGATGGGTTCTATTCTTCTGAGTAGAATCTTCAATTTAGTTCAATATAAATATGGAGTTTCTCGAATGTTGATATCATAAAAGACAAAAAATGGCGAGAACAAACCAATGTGTAGTACATACAATCAAGATTTGTTTTCATTCATACAGTGTCATGAAATGGATAACACCAATGTGACCCACTACTATTATACGATTTGAATATAGACCACCTCAAAGTTTCCTTTTTTGGGGTCAATTTCTTTTTCTATTTATAAAGCCTCCGGAATAGTACGACCTTAGAACGTTACCTATCTCATGAAATAATCCCTCGGGGCCTAAAAATACAGAAAATTTCTACGTTTGAAACGGCCAGAGAGGGTTTTAAGAAAGAGTGGGAAAATACCATCGATGCCTGCTCGTTCTCTCTAATGAGACTCATTATTGAAGAGAGAAAAAGAGAACTAAGCAAACTCGATGAAGACATCGCCATATTCAAATCTTTAGCCTCCCCCTATAGTAACTCAGAGGACTATAGGGTTCTTGACAAAGAGATAGAGAATAAACTAAGGAGGACTCAGAGACAACTAATGGAGAGGAAATTAAAAAAATACAACAGGGACAAATTGGAAAAAAGTAATTCCAGGGAATCCGATAGTGAGGTCCCGGGTAATGAAAGATCTCCTGTAAGATTAAAAAACATGAGGAAAAATGGCCAGTACAATATGCCAACAAAAAAACAATCTTCCCATGATAATGTCAACTTTAAAGACAAGAATAATAGTAGATCCCGATATAGATCACGTCCCTCCCCACCCCACAGATCTAGATACCAAACAGAAACAAGACGTGGGTTTGAGGATACTCAACATAGGGACTACATACCAGAATGGAGGAATAGGCCCTACAAAAAGAACATAACAACTAAATTTAAAACAAGGGCAAGAAACACTAGTTACCGATATGATCAGCAGACTCCGGCTCGGACCAATATATCTACTCGACAAGACAGGTCGAGAAGATTTTCACGAAATTGGGACGAAGTTTCCGACCCAAATTATTTCTCTCCTCTGAAGGATTTGGAAGATTCACCTTGTTTTTTAGAGGAGAGAACACAACGAACGAATTTCAGATAACTACTCAATATCAGTCAAGGGGGAAAAGAGGGGGTAAACCTAGACCCAGAAAACGTAAATACAAAAAAAGAAGGGTAAGAAAACCTCTTGCTGTTGATTTGGTCAATAACGCTGAATGCCTTTCAGATACACAGATTTTAGAACCCAATGAATCCTTGAAAAAGGTCAAAATATTCAATTTAAGCTCTCATATTTTATCTGTAAATGAGGTTTCAGTGCTTGAAAAGGGCCTTAAATACGCCCCATGTAACTATATTAATCCATTTAACCTTTATGTGGATGTTCAAAAATACATCAGAAAATTAACAGTAAAAAAATTCTTTGCAAGTCAAGAACAATGTAGGGAAGAAGTGAATCCTCCATCCCTCACTCCTTATAGACCCAAGTCTATTTTCTTTCCAAAACATGTCCAGGGACCTCTCTTGGAATCTTTTTCCAAATTAGTCCTGAATGACATGACTAAATTACAAGAACATCCCAAAAAAACATATAATTTAACAGCCAAAGAAAGAAAGGCACTAGGTGAATTAAAAAAAGCTGAGTCTTTTATTATCAAACCTGCGGATAAGGGGGGTGGTATTGTTCTGATGGATACCATAAAATACGAAAATGAAGTCTTCAGACAACTTAATGACCCATCGGTGTATAAAAAACTTAGGAATAATCCTACTGAACAGATCAACACTAAATTAAAACTTATGGTTGAGAAATATGAAAAAATGGGGACTCTAAGTAATAAAGAAGCTTCTTTTATTTTGGTAGAGAATCCAATTACTCCCGTACTGTACATCCTCCCAAAGGTCCACAAAAGTTTGGTGGATCCCCCGGGCAGGCCGATAATTTCGGGGGTTGACTCCCTCACTGCAAATCTATCGCAAGTGATAGATTATGTCCTTCAACCCTTAGTGCTATCAAACAGATCTCACCTGAAGGATACCAAGGACTTTTTAGAAGTTCTGGCGTCTATTAAATGGGAAGAGGGAAATTTTTGGGTCACAGCTGACGTCACTTCACTCTACACCATTATAAAACATGAGTTTGGTGTAGAGGCAGTCAGACACTTTCTTAATGCTGCAGACCTTTCTGATGACATCAGGGAGTTTATTGTAGAAGGTGTTCAATTCATCCTTGAAAATAATTTTTTCCTTTTCAAGGATCATTACTACCTTCAAAAGACTGGCACGGCTATGGGCACCAGGTTCGCCCCGAGCTACGCCAACCTCTTTTTGGGGTTGTGGGAGGCAAACACCATCTGGTGCTCCAATGAGGTCGGGTCGAGCCTGGTGTCCTATGTCCGCTACATCGATGATGTCTTCTTCATTTGGCGAGGCAGTATTGAAACTCTGAATGCCTTTTGCCATAAGTTAAATTCAAATGATAAAGAGATCAACCTAACATTCCAAATAGACCAATTAACAGTTAATTTTCTTGATATCACGGTCTATATTAAAGATGGTAGAATCAATACGAAAACCTTCTCAAAACCCACAGATTCTGGGACATATATTGCCATTAACAGCTGTCATCACGACAGCTGGCTTAATTCCATCCCAGTTGGGCAATTTAAAAGATTAAAAAGAAATTGCAGTGAGGATGCTGTCTTTCAACAACAGGCAGTTACATTGTCACAGAAATTTGAGGCCTGTGGATATAAGTGTGAAAATATTAACAAAGCACTTGAGGAGGTCAATGAAATAGATCGCCAAAACCTTCTTGATACAAGTAACGTAAAAAAAGTTAAAGACAAAAAATATGAATGGGCCTTCGTTACTGAGTATACCTCACAACATAGGTCCATTGAAAAGATCATGAGGAAGCATTGGAATCTTGTCAAGAGTGATCCGGTGATTGGACCCCTGGTACCCAATAGACCGATACATATTTATCGCAGGGCTCCGAATTTGAAATCTAAATTAGTATCTAGCACCCTACGCATCCGACAAAACACACCCAGAATAACATCTAAAGGTTTCTTCAGGTGTGGAAACTGTATAGGTTGTCGAAATATAAAAAGTGAGGGAAGTAGCAAAATCGAGAAAGTATCCATTAATGATAAAGTAGTCGAAATAAGAGACTTCATCACTTGCGACACAAGCAATGTTATATATGCGATTAGTTGCAAATGTAATTTGACATACATTGGGCGAACATCTCGACCTCTGAAAACTAGATTGGCCGAGCATGTTCGAAACATCAGAAAGGGCCTTGAAACACACTCCCTGGCAGCCCATTTTAAGTCAAAACATGGATGTCGCATTTCTGAGGTGTCGGGATTCTATGGCCTGAGACATGTAAAAGGGAACAGACGTAACAATAATACAGCCACACAGTTAGCAAAAACTGAGATGAGTCTTATTTACAATTATAATACGCTGATCCCTACAGGATTAAACAGCGACTTTGAAATCAAATGGTTTATGTAAACTACCTTCTGTTTCTAAAAAAACCTGGTCTATGAAGATATACACAGATACTTTGAATTTCATAGATTTTTCCTTGTTAATAGCAGTTGCACCTTCTTTAAAAAAAAAAATAGGTAGTTGGGGTGCAAATAGATTTGCACTCTGCACATTACTGCACTGATAATTATATTGCACTTTATATTATAAAGCACTTTAAATTTTATATCCTTTATCATGGCACTTTATGGTGGAATTGTTAGTTTAAAATCTTATTACAGTATTTTAACTTTATAAGGAACCAATATAACATGCAGAGTAATTAGTCCAATTATGGACATTTCGCACGTTTAAATACATTCCCTTATATTTGATTATATTAATACACATGTGTGTCACTGCAATATACACAGAGCACTTTATATTAATGTCCTAATGATTGGACATGTCACTGATTACCTATACGGACGATATCCTATGTGGGAAAAATCAGTAACTGTATACATATATATATATATATCGATATCCTGACTTTGATTTTGTCTTCTAGATTTTGTTTGCTCCAGACACACTATAATGCCATCCTAGGATTTCATGTTTGTACCCTATATGTTATGGAACATCATGTCAAACGAATGGGCTAGACGTCAAAACACAGCCCACTAATGGACTACATTTCCCATGTAAATTGCGGCAAACAATACAGCTTCCGGTGACATCTTGAGATGCCTAATGGAAGAAACTACACTTCCCATAAATCTTACATTCTGTTTCCGGTCCGGCGGGTTACGAGCGACAAAAGACCTGATGTGTGAGGAAGGAAACTACATCTCCCACAAAACGTAGTGCCGCAACGTCACTTCCGCCGGCAGCTACAACACGCAACTGATTATTTACTAATGTCTGTTTTTTTTTTATATACAGTTTGTCCGTCTTCTGAACGATGCTTAGTACTGTTTCAGCTGGATGATAGTTTATGCATGGTATATTAAAAAAAACGGCAAGGAGAGTGAATATTTAAATTTATCTAATTATGACATCACTTCCTGCTTAGCCTCCATTGGCGCTTTGCCCTTTAAATATCAAGCTACAAACACACTCCAACATGTCTTGATAAAGGCCCAGATGTGGGCAGAAACGCGTCGACAAATTGGAGTGTGAGTAGCCACTTTTTATCCGGATTTTCTGATACTTTTTTAAATTGTTGATTTTTTTATTTTTTATTTTTTTCTGCAAGAGTTGATCATCTCTCTTTGCCGATTTTTAATTCCATATTTTTTCTTGTTATATTGTCATGCGGGGTTGTTCCTGCACACAGCTTTCCACTTGTACTGTTAAATAAAATCTGTAAACCTTTTTTTAACCAAATTCTGGTATGAGCCCTGCTATTTTTTCTTTTTTTGGGGGTTAATGGAACCAAACCTGACCTAGTACATAAACCTCATCCTCTACTGGGAGTCTAAAGATACCTTGATAAGAGTCCTTCATCACAATAAACCGTGAGTTGGGGTACGCCATATTGAATGATTATCCATTGATATCTAGAGAAGAAAAAGATACCCTTATATGCTTCTAACTTACTGCCTGAGTGTGAGTGTTGGGGTACGCATTGATCGTTTATCCCTGAAATCGTGTTTCAATCTGGTGTATGTCTAACAAGAAAGAAACCATTATATGTTTAAAGTTCCCCACACATGTGTAAGTGGGGTACGCTCCATGTCTACTTAAATATTCATTAGAGATACCCTACATACGACATTGAAATTAGTGGAACCTCCTACACATTGGCTGTTCTTTATTTTTTCCATGTGTGATTGACACTTTGGAGACCACATCAGAGACTCCTAATCGAGACCTCCGAGGAGATACCCAAAGATACCCTTATAGGAGTTATAAAGCCTTTTAAACCGTGAGTTGGGGTACGCGATCAGTGGATTACTTCTATTGCTGAAAGAGTGAAAGATACCTTTATATGTTTGTCATCAGCACACAGAGTGTGAGTGTTGGGGTACGCATCACCTGCCTTCTCCAGAAAACTGTGATAAGGCCTCCCCCAGTTTGATTAAGACTCTATCATACTATTCCGGAGGCTTTATAAATAGAAAAAGAAATTGACCCCAAAAAAGGAAACTTTGAGGTGGTCTATATTCAAATCGTATAATAGTAGTGGGTCACATTGGTGTTATCCATTTCATGACACTGTATGAATGAAAACAAATCTTGATTGTATGTACTACACATTGGTTTGTTCTCGCCATTTTTTGTCTTTTATGATATCAACATTCGAGAAACTCCATATTTATATTGAACTAAATTGAAGATTCTACTCAGAAGAATAGAACCCATCTTCTGGTCCAAAAAGGAACGTTATGGTGATATCTTTCTTTAGCGCTTGTGGTGTATGACAGGGTTTCTAATTTCTGGTTTGTGTATTTGCGATCTAAATGTGGTGACATTTATTCAGAGACCTGTTACATCTAAGCAGCTTAGCGCCAGCTGAACCACCCCCACAATTCTTGTTTGAATATAACAAGCCAGTAGTGAAACACAAAAATTATGATTTTTTTTTTTTTAAATAAAATAAAAAAACAACTAAAAACAAATAAAGAAACCACTGTCCACTCCCCTACACGGCACCGCCGAGTTCCGGGGAGGACAGTGAAAGCGGAAACCTCCGCAAATGCACCAATTCACAGTAAGGTAAACACTAAGCGGCATAGGCCGCAACACGCGGCAGAAGCCGCTACTCACGAAACCGGGCGAGAACCCCAGATGACAAACAGGTTCGCAAGGACTAGAAGGATTCCCAGGACCGGCTTCGGACCTCCAAAGTACCAAAGGGCAGGGAGCAAGATCCACCAAACACGGCTGACAGGAACAGAGTTCTGCAAGGCAGGAACAGCATACAAGAAGCTATCACCGGCGGGGCTGCAGTGTGCTGGCTCACATAAAAAGGCCCTGCTGGCCAATAACAGGAGGGCCAGCAGGACCAGCCCCCAGACCCTAATTACTAGTTGCCGTGCAGCTGCCCTGCTGCACGAGCAACCTAATTAACTATTCTTAGCAACGGGGAATGCGGTCCACCTGTGGCGTCCCCGTTGCTATGCACCCGGCGGCCCTGCACGCACGGCTTCCTGCGTTGCCAGGGACCCGGCGGCTATCGTGCGCACGGCGTCCTGGCGTTGCTAGGCGCCGTGCGGGGGACAGGGAAGGAGAGAGGCGCGGCGGCCGTGACCGCTGCTCAGTCAGGGCATGACCGAAGACCGCCGCGCCTAACAGTACCCCCCCCCCTTGAGGAGGGGTTAAAGAACCCCTAGAGCCAGGTTTCTGAGGAAACTCCTGAAAGAAAATCCTCTTCAGCTTGGGAGCATGTAAATCTTTATCCAACACCCAAGATCTTTCTTCAGGGCCATAACCTTTCCAGTGGACCAAAAAATAGAGCCGACCCCGAGAAAGCTTAGAATCTAAAACCTTCTCCACCAAGAACTCTTGTTGCCCCTGAACATCCACCGGAGATCTACCCTGGGAAGTCCTCCGAGGAAATCTCCTGGAAGAAAAATACTGTTTCAAAAGAGAACAGTGAAAAGTATTGCCAATTTTGAGAGATCTCGGCAAGCGTAGCCGAAAAGCAACTGGGTTGACCTTCTTAATGATAAGGAATGGTCCAATAAATTTGCGTCCCAATCTAGCCGAAGGTTGTCGGAGCTTGATGTTGCGAGTTGACAACCATACCTTATCTCCCACCTTAAAAGTGCAAGGACGTCGGAGCCTATCAGAAAATTTCTTTTCTCGGAAGGCAGCTTTTCTCAAGGCAAGGTGCACCTTTCTCCAAATTGTTCTGAGATGGGAGGTTAAGGTCAACGAGGAGACTGGAGAATGAGGAAAAAAAGAGTTGGCTCTAGGATGAAAGCCAAAGACTGAAAAGAATGGGGACTCCTTGGTGGAAGAATGACAAGAGTTATTATAAGCAAATTCGGCTAACGGAAGAAATTCAGACCGATCATTCTGGAGTTTGGCCGAATACAACCGTAAATACTGTTTTAATGACTGGTTAACTCGTTCGGTTTGTCCGTTAGATTGTGGATGGTACCCAGATGTTAAAGAGAGTTTCATATTTAATGAGGCACAAAAACGTTTCCAGAAACGAGCAATGAATTGCGGACCCCGATCAGAGACAATATCCCTGGGCAACCCATGGAGCCTGAACACATGACGGAGAAACAAGACTGCCAACCCTTGAGCAGAGGGTAATCGGGGAAGAGCAATGAAATGAGCCATCTTACTAAAACGATCTACTACCACCCAAATGACTCGAAATCCGGCTGAAGAGGAAGGTCCACCATGAAATCCATGGATATATGTGACCATGGCCTGAGAGGAACGGCTAAAGGTACGAGTTGCCCGATCGGCAATGAACGAGGAACCTTATGCCGTGCACAAACCTGACAGGAATGGACAAATTCCCTTACATCTTTAGAAAGACTAGGCCACCACACCGAGCGAGAGACTAACTCCAAGGTCTTAGTGATACCTGGATGACCAGAGACTTTGTTGTCATGAAACTCAGCTAAAACAGTGCCTCTCAGAAATTCAGGGACAAAGAGACGATCAGCAGGAGTCGGTTTAGGAGCCTGCTGTTGAAGCTGGACTAACTGAGTAAATAAATCCTGTGTGAGGCCTGCCCGGATGACAGATGATGGAACTATGAGGGTAGTAGCAGGATGGTTATTGTGAACCGGAAGAAAACAACGTGACAGGGCATCAGCTTTAGTATTTTTGGAACCGGGCCTGAAGGTGATAATAAACCTGAAACGAGTAAAAAACAATGCCCAACGTGCCTGCCGAGCATTAAGCTGTTTAGCTGACTCAATATACTGCAGGTTCTTATGGTCAGTAAACACTGTAATAGTATGCCTAGCTCCCTCCAGCCAATGCCTCCACTCCTCGAAAGCCCATTTAACTGCCAGCAATTCTCGATTACCAACGTCATAGTTGGATTCTGCGGAGGAGAATTTCCTGGACATGAAGGCACAAGAGTGTAATTCCTGAGACTCCGGATCTTCCTGAGATAGGATAGCCCCCACTCCAACCTCTGAGGCATCTACCTCGACTATAAAGGGGAGCTCCGGGTTAGGGTGCCTGAGAACAGGAGCCGAGACAAAGGCCTGCTTTAAGGCCCGAAAGGCAGACTCGGCTGCAGGCGACCAATTGGAAGGGTCCGCTCCTTTTTTAGTCAATGCTACTATAGGAGCGACCAAATCAGAAAAGGTATGAATGAACCGCCTATAATAGTTTGCAAACCCTAAAAAGCGCTGAATTGCTTTTAAATTTGTGGGTTGCGCCCAATTAAGGATGGCCTGGAGTTTTTTCGGTTCCATGAAAAATCCCTGGGGAGAAATAATATACCCCAAGAAGGACACTTCCGTGATGTGAAAATCACATTTCTCTAGTTTTGCGTATAAATGATTCTCCCGTAGTTTTTGAAGAACCAGACGCACATGGGTAATATGTTGTTCCATAGACTCAGAATAAATCAAAATGTCGTCTAAATAAACGACAACGAACTTTCCAAGAAAGTCACGAAGAACATCGTTGATGAGGTCTTGAAATACCGCAAGAGCATTTGACAGCCCAAAGGGCATCACCAGGTATTCATAATGACCCGACTGTGTGCTGAAAGCCGTCTTCCACTCATCCCCAGATCTTATTCGGATGAGATTGTAAGCTCCTCTAAGATCGATTTTTGAGAAGATAACGGCAGAGCGTAACTGATCAAAAAGTACTGAAATCAAAGGCAAAGGGTAGGTGGTTTTAACAGAAATTTTATTCAGAGCCCGAAAATCAATACATGGTCTGAGCGACCCATCTTTTTTCTCAACAAAAAAGAATCCTGCACTCAAAGGAGATTTCGAAGGCCTAATGAAGCCTTTTTTCAGGCTTTCCTGGATATAATTATCCATAGCCGTGGTTTCTGGCCCGGAGAGGGCATATAATCTCCCCTTAGGTAAAGTGGCCCCGGGAACTAAATCTATAGCGCAGTCATAGGACCGATGGGGAGGCAGAACGTCCGCATTACCCTTGGAGAACACATCAGCAAAATCCTGATATTCCAGAGGAATAAGTTCTGGGGTAACTGCCGCAACCCGGACAGGATGGGAAATACACTCCTTAACACAAAAAGGACCCCATTGGGAAATCTCCCCAGACCGCCAATCTATGGTGGGATTATGAAAGGCAAGCCAGGTGTGACCCAAAACTACTGGAACTGCCGGACAATGTGTAAGATAAAATTCTATTTCTTCTGAATGTAGGGCCCCCACTGTCAGCAATACTGGAGGTGTGCAGTGAGTAATAACCCCATTGGAAAGCGGACCCCCATCCAAGCCGTGCATGGTGATACGTCTATCTAAGGGTATCAGTGGAACGCCTAAAGCCTTAGCCCAAGCTAAATCCATAAAATTTCCTGCAGCTCCACCTTCGACGAAGGCCGACACCAACGAACTGAGGCTGCCAAAGGAAATCTTTACCGGAACTAATAGAGAATTATTAGAGGAGATTAACTGCAGACCCAAGTGAACCCCCTCACAATTCACTTGGTCAGAGCGTTTCCCGGCTTGTTCGGGCAGTTACGTGCGATATGTCCCTTACCACCACAATACAAACAAAGACCAGAACTTAACCTTCTGGTTCTTTCCTCTGGGGACAGCCGGGAGAGACCCATTTGCATGGGCTCCTCGACGTCCTCAGGAAAAGTATATACACATGGATTAGGCCTAAAAGTTGTTCCTCTTTCAACCCTCCGCTCTCGGAGACGACGATCAATTTTAATAGCGAGCTCCATGAGTTTGTCTAGAGTCTCAGGAGCGGGGTACTGAAGGAGACTGTCTTTAATCACTTCCGACAGTCCGAGGCGAAACTGACTGCGCAGGGCCGGGTCATTCCAGCCACAGTCGTTCGACCAACGGCGAAATTCGGTACAATACACCTCTGCTGGATTTTTGCCTTGCTTAAGGGCACGCAGGTGACTCTCAGCTGATGCTTCTCTATCTGGGTCGTCATATAAGAGGCCTAAGGATTTAAAAAAGGCGTCTACTGATAACAAAGCAGCATCATCCGCTCTTAGCCCAAACGCCCAGGTCTGTGGATCACCCTGAAGTAGAGACATCACAATCCCGACCCGCTGAGACTCAGTACCAGAGGAACGGGGCCTTAAACGAAAATAAAGCTTACAAGCTTCCTTAAAATTAAAAAAATCCTTTTGGTTACCCGAAAAACGGTCAGGTAAATGCATCTTTGGTTCTGGAACCATACTCGGGGAGGCTCGCAAAAGATCTTCCTGCGATCTCACCCGAAGAGTAAGGTCCTGAATTAATTCCTGTATTTGGTTAACCAAAAGCTGACTGGGGTTTGGCCCTAAACCTGCCGGATTCATGAGGCCGAATTTCTAGGCCCACCAATACAACGGAAAAAATTAAACCCCTTTTTTTTTTTATGTGGGCCGGTGATAATGTTACGATCCTGATGCTCAGGACAGGGGAGATCTTATGTAGTGAGTCCTGAGCACCAAGACGGAATGCTGGGATTGGGAAATGGGAAGGAAATAGCCCCTAGCACCCTACCTCCATTGTCTTACCCGTGTTATCAATTCACGCCTGAACGACTATGGTTTCTTGGGCCCATGGCAGCCACGTTTGAAGGGCATATTAGGTCTGCCCAACTCCGATGCCCCCTCAGGTCTTAAAAAGAGACAAGGCGTGAACTGAGACAGGGTAATAACAAGGGGACCTCTAACTGAAACAACCACGCTAGGGGCTATAAACTACCTAAGAACTAAACGTATGTGCGGCACGCCGCCAAAGGAAAAAGAACTACAAAGAAACCACTGTCCACTCCCCTACACGGCACCGCCGAGTTCCGGGGAGGACAGTGAAAGCGGAAACCTCCGCAAATGCACCAATTCACAGTAAAGTAAACACTAAGCGGCATAGGCCGCAACATGCGGCAGAAGCCGCTACTCACGAAACCGGGCGAGAACCCCAGATGACAAACAGGTTCGCAAGGACTAGAAGGATTCCCAGGACCGGCTTCGGACCTCCAAAGTACCAAAGGGCAGGGAGCAAGATCCACCAAACACGGCTGACAGGAACAGAGTTCTGCAAGGCAGGAACAGCATACAAGAAGCTATCACCGGCGGGGCTGCAGTGTGCTGGCTCACATAAAAAGGCCCTGCTGGCCAATAACAGGAGGGCCAGCAGGACCAGCCCCCAGACCCTAATTACTAATTGCCGTGCAGCTGCCCTGCTGCACGAGCAACCTAATTAACTATTCTTAGCAACGGGGAACGCGGTCCAACTGTGGCGTCCCCGTTGCTATCTATGCACCCGGCGGCCCTGCGCGCACGGCGTCCTGCGTAGCCAGGGACCCAGCGGTTATCGTGTGCACGGCGTCCTGGCGTTGCTAGGCGCCGTGCGGGGGACAGGGAAGGAGAGAGGCGCGGCGGCCGTGACCGCTGCTCAGTCAGGGCACGGCCGAAGACCGCCGAGCCTAACACTTGCTCCTAACGGGGGGTTTGCGAACCTCTCGTGGGGTGCTCGACTCGCGTGTCGGGTCTGATCTTAGAGCGCCTGCCACGGCGGCCGCACCCTTGGTGGACGCCACCGTCTTGTCCACCATTTGTGCCGCTGTCGTGTCGGCGTTGGCTCAATTGTTATCCCCCGTACCCGGGGGACTGGGGCGGCCCACTGCTTCTTTGGCGGATAGCATTGCGCGAACTCTTACCCCGCTCCTGTCCTCTGGTGCGACGGTCGCCCTGCCAACACCGCTCCCGGCGGCTGCGGGACCAGTGGCACAATGTCTCTTTTGTCTCTCCAGCCGTCCCCGCCGTATCGGGAATGGCGTCGGTCGGTGCATCTACAAGTCGTCCGGAGGCTGCTGGGACGGATGGAGTTCCCTCTCGTGCAGGTGAGTCTTCACGGACCCTGACGGATCCGAGGGGAGTGCGGTTACCCCCGTAGCGGCTAGGGATCAAGTACTCAGTCCCGCTCCTCTAGCGAGGGTTACAGCGCGCGTAGTTTTTCCAGCATGCACTTTAGACACAGGCGCAGGCGTCGGGGCACTGACTCCTTCCTGGCCTCCATGGCGGTCTGCACGGTCAAGCGTCACAAACGGCGCGGGCACTGGTGTTCAACCTCTTCAGCCTCGCAAGTGTCATTCGAGTCGGACACCGTTTATTGCGCTACCACGGCGGTTCTACGTGGTCTGATGCCCCGGGTCCGGGACGGGATCCGTAAAGGCCAATATGTCAATATCTTCGCCCTCACTAGTGTTGATCGTTAAGCTTTGCTTGCGGCTATGAAGAAAAAGACAGGGCAGCGAAGCCACTTTACGATCCTACCCTAATTGGGTTAGACGCATGTTAACCTACTTGGCGTGTTATTTTGAGACGCGCCCGGACGAGCACATTAACCTAGTGCGCTATCAATTCCTTATACACGTGCTGTACCAGGAGTATAAAGGGTCGGCTGGGCGATGTTACTTTTCGGTCTTCCGGCGCATACTGCTCGGCCGGGAGATCTAAATTTTCGGTAAAATGGATGTCGAATTGTGCTCGGAGCTGACACAGGGCTCCGTGGGCACCGAGGAGGGCTGTACGGCGAGACGGTGGCCAAAGCGGCCTGGCTCTCGTTCTGCTGCTTTCCGAGCGGGCCCATCAAGCACAGGGCCAGGTAAATGCTTCGCTTTCCATAATGCCCGATGTGAGTTGTGTGGTCGGTGCCGTTTTCGTCACCACTGCATCGGATGTGGCGGAGCCCATGGGATCAAGGACTGCACCAGTCCTGGGACACGGGGTAATTCCGGCTCGCAGACCCGGCAGAGTCGTGTTCCCGCGGCCCCAGGCGCTGGCCTTGGCCCCCACCCCAATTAGATTACTGGCGCTCATACCCTGGCTGCGAGGGTACCCGCGTCGGGTGGACGCCCAATTTTTGCTCTCGGGTTTCGCATTCAGCTTCTCCTTACCGATATCTGGGCTAGTGGGTCCCGAGGCTGGTACGAACCTGCGTTCGGCTAGGGCTTTTCCGATCGTCTCCGGCAGAATGTTCAGGCGTAGGTTCCCCCCCCCCCTTTTCGGTAAAACCCCTCCCCTTACCGGATTTGGTCATGTCCCCCGTCGGGATAGTGCCCAAGAAGACCGCGAGCAAATATAGGCTCCTACAGCATCTTTCCTGTTCCCTGGGGTCATCCGTAAATTATGCTACCCCCGATTATCAGTGTAGGGTCATTTCCCTGTCCTTTGATTCGGCCATAGCCAACATTAGGTTTTTTGCAACGGGGGTCGGGATGTGTAACTTGGACATCCAGTCAGCATTTCGTCTTCTCCCTCTGCACCCTTCCGCCTTTCGGTTTCTGGGTTTTTTATATTGGGCGATGGCTATTACATAGATCGGTGCCTCCCTGTGGGTTGTTCTCTCTCTTGCGCATACTTCAAGGGATTCAGTTCTTTCCTCCATTGGTGCCTGGAGCATGCGACGGGTGAACGGCGAATTTCGCACGGCTTGGATGATTTTCTTTTATCGGGCAACAGGACTCAGATCGCTGCGCTCGCTTGTTACGGAGGGCACTCGCCCTCTTCGCACGCTTCGGGGTTCTGGTGGCGCCTGAGCGGCCTTAGGGGCCCTCTGCATCAGTAGTTTATCTCGGACTTCAGATTGATTCGGTCATCGGCCTCTGTAGGCTCCCTGTGGATAGGGTGTTACGTCTTCACGATGATATCCTTTATGCGCTTGCTGCGGGCAAGCTTACTCTCATGCAGGCTCAATCCCTGTTGGGCCTGTTTAATTTTGCTTGCACACTTATCCCCATGGGTGGGGTTTTTTCTGTAGGAAATTGGAGCGGGCCACAGTTGGATTTCGATGCCCGCATCATTTTCTCAGATTGTCCCCATAACTTCGTCGGGATTTACGTACAAGGGATGCATTTCTGGTTCGTTTCAGCGCCTGTTGTGTTGGACGGGAGGCGGTCGTGTCTGGCACCTTCCTGGAGCTTTTCTCGGACGCCTCTGGTGCTTGCTTAGCGAGCGCTTCACGACACACTTGCTGTTGCTGGAATTTTTTTCCTATACTGGGCGCATTGGAGCTCTGGCGCTATGCCCTGCGTAACAAACAGGTGGTCTTCTGGTGTGACAATTTGGCCGTGGTTTTTGCCATCATCAGGCTGGAGTCCACATCCTTGCCGGTACTGCGGTCTTCGCGCAGATAGTCTTGCTATGCTGGGGGAACAACATTACGTCGCGAGCCAAGCATGTCCCGGCCACGCGCCACGAAATTGATGATGCCCTTTCTCGCGGCGACTGGCAGCGGTTTAGGCATTTGGCTCCTGCAGCTCTAATCCAAGGGGACTTCTGTCCTGCTTCTGTGTGCGGATTGGAGGATTTAGCCCACAGGTCTTTGGCTCCTGCAACTTTCGCGGCTTATCTGGCCGCTTGGGAGCGGTGGAGTCGCTACCTTCTGGAGAGGGGCCATAGTGGTAAGACCCCTCACTAGACAGATGGCCCATAGTTGCATTGGATTCGGGATGGTCAGGGATGGTGGCAGAAGGCCGATCCCTGAACATCTGGGCAGCAGGCACTCAGGGATGGTGGCAGAAGGCCGATCCCGGAACGGCTCCTACATTTCGGATATTATTTCTATTATAATTTTGAGATATTTTCTTTTCATGTGCTGTCTGCTTTGTGCTATAATAATAAATATTTCAACCATCCCTTAGTTAGAGAGAGAGTTTTTCATCCAAGTTTAGATTTAACAGGCCTTCCTCTCAGTCCATAAAAGCCGTCGACGTACGCCCCGACGGTTTGTGGTGTAGGATTTAGCGCTCACGATACGGGGATATGATACGGGGATACGAGGTTCGCCTCTTCATGGCGGCCTTTACGATGGCCTTCCACGGTGCGTTCAGGGTGGGTGAGCTGGTGTCCGTCTCTCGGACTTCTGCCTCGCCCATGCTGGCGGCCCACGTCGTCGTACGCCCCCACGGTTTGTGGTGTAGGATTCAGCGCTCCAAGACTGACGTAGTCGGCAGGGGGCTGTGGGTTCGAGTGGGTCGGGCTCGTGTGCGGGGCATTTGTCCAGTTATCGCGGCCCGGTCTTATTCGTCCGTACGGCCTTCAACGCCTTCCGGGTGGCTCGTCCATATTGACGGTTTCCTGTTGACCGCTTATCAATTTCGGTCGGTTTTGGGACGCTGTATCTTATACCTGGGTCTACCTCCGGACGACCATGGGACTCACTCTTTCCGCACCGGCGCTGCTTCAGCTGCTGCTGCGGCGGGTGGGTCCGAAGTCGATGTCCGGGCACTGGGTAGGTGGAGGTCTGGTGCAGTCAGACGCTGTATCAGGCCTTGTCCTCCCAGTGCGCCCCTTTGAGGATTAGCTGCTCGTCGCAGTTGCACTTTGCGACTGCGGGGGCCTTGAGGAATTTTTGTTTTATCGTTGGTTTTAATTGCGGCTTTTGCCGTCTGACGAAGTTTTGCGTTTTTGCCTAAAGTCAAATTGGGCGACCCCCCCCCCCCTTCTTTCCCCTGTTAGGGACGCAGGTTAGGTTACCCCTTTTCTCCATACTATGTTTCGTTCATTAACCTCAGTCACACCCTTCTTTTGCAGGAAGGCGGCTAGATCCGCGCTTTATATGGCTTGTCGGCCGTGGGTGACAATGATCTGGTACACCGGGTCTTGAGGTCTTGTTAGCGTCGTGTTCTGTTTTTCTTTAGTGTCAGTTTTAGTTGTGTTCTGTTTTTCTTTAGTGTTAGTTTAGTTTAGTTTTTCTTGGTTCAGGTGGCGGTGGCAGGTTGGTAACCTGGCAGTTGGCTGGTTTCTGAACGGTTATTTTAGTGTAACTTAAGGAGTTTATTGTTAGTAAGTTCGGGTGAACTTTTAGGTATTTTATAGTCTTAGTATTAATTGATGGGCACCACCGTACCTGGTGGGGCCCATATGATAGACCATAAACATGTGTGGATATCGGGGCCGGAGGCCCAATTTTTTACCCCATAGGGGAGGAGCGTACCTCCGTCCCTACAACTGTTGGTGGGCAGGGGTAATGGCAGAAGGTCGACCCCTGGCCTTGGATTTTGGATTTTCCGATGTCTGGGATGGAGGCAGGAGGCCGATCCCGGAACATCTGGGGCAGAAGGCCCCCTCACACATATGTTTTTATTGCTCGGGATAAAGGCAGGAGGCCGATCCCGGAACATCTGGGGCAGAAGGCCCCCTCACACACATATGTTTATTGCTCTATTTTGTCATATCATTTTGGATCACCCGTATTAAGTTGTTTATCATGCTTAACCGTTCTTCTCCCCGCCACCTTAGTTAGAGAGGGAAGTTTGCATTCTTAGTTTTAGTATTAATATGCCTTCCTCTCAGTCAAAATAAAAATCTGACCCCTTTTACGCCAATTACGGTTGTTGTGTCTTTATTTACTAATATAAGTGTGCTTGAGTGGCGTGCGAATGCATCTGACGTGTGAAGTTTAAGACTGCGTAGGTCATGAATGTGACCGAGACAGCATAAACTCACCGGCTGGGCTTTCGGCGCGCCTCTTAATGCATCACTCTGGCATGGAAGGGGTTACAGTTTTTGTGGGAGGAACGTAAGAAAAACTGCCTGGATTTTGATTGGCTGGATTCTGTATAGGGGCTGGTCTGACATACATATAGTCTTCAGACCCAAGACATCCTGCCTCTTTCCTGGTTTTCCATGACCCACCCTCCCGCCCTGGGGAGTTGGGTTTTTTGTTGCTCCAATGGGGTTACTTGTGTCGACTTTTGGTGGCCGGTTTCTGAACGGTTATTTTAGTGTAACTTAAGGAGTTTATTGTTAGTAAGTTCGGGTGAACTTTTAGGTATTATATAGTCTTAGTATTAATTGATGGGCACCACCGTACCTGGTGGGGCCCATATGATAGACCATAAACATGTGTGGATATCGGGGCCGGAGGCCCAATTTTTTACCCCATAGGGGAGGAGCGTACCTCCGTCCCTACAACTGTTGGTGGGCAGGGGTAATGGCAGAAGGTCGACCCCTGGCCTTGGATTTTGGATTTTCCGATGTCTGGGATGGAGGCAGGAGGCCGATCCCAGAACATCTGGGGCAGAAGGCCCCCTCACACATATGTTTTTATTGCTCGGGATAAAGGCAGGAGGCCGATCCCGGAACATCTGGGGCAGAAGGCCCCCTCACACACATATGTTTATTGCTCTATTTTGTCATATCATTTTGGATCACCCGTATTAACTTGTTTATCATGCTTAACCGTTCTTCTCCCCGCCACCTTAGTTAGAGAGGGAAGTTTGCATTCTTAGTTTTAGTATTAATATGCCTTCCTCTCAGTCAAAATAAAAATCTGACCCCTTTTACGCCAATTACGGTTGTTGTGTCTTTATTTACTAATATAAGTGTGCTTGAGTGGCGTGCGAATGCATCTGACGTGTGAAGTTTAAGACTGCGTAGGTCATGAATGTGACCGAGACAGCATAAACTCACCGGCTGGGCTTTCGGCGCGCCTCTTAATGCATCACTTTGGCATGGAAGGGGTTACAGTTTTTGTGGGAGGAACGTAAGAAAAACTGCCTGGATTGTGATTGGCTGGATTCTGTATAGGGGCTGGTCTGAAATACATATAGTCTTCAGACCCAAGACATCCTGCCTCTTTCCTGGTTTTCCATGACCCACCCTCCCGCCCTGGGGAGTTGGGTTTTTTGTTGCTCCAATGGGGTTACTTGTGTCGGCTTTTGGTGGCCGGTTTCTGAACGGTTATTTTAGTGTAACTTAAGGAGTTTATTGTTAGTAAGTTCGGGTGAACTTTTAGGTATTATATAGTCTTAGTATTAATTGATGGGCACCACCGTACCTGGTGGGGCCCATATGATAGACCATAAACATGTGTAGATATCGGGGCCGGAGGCCCAATTTTTTACCCCATAGGGGAGGAGCGTACCTCCGTCCCTACAACTGTTGGTGGGCAGGGGTAATGGCAGAAGGTCGACCCCTGGCCTTGGATTTTGGATTTTCCGATGTCTGGGATGGAGGCAGGAGGCCGATCCCAGAACATCTGGGGCAGAAGGCCCCCTCACACATATGTTTTTATTGCTCGGGATAAAGGCAGGAGGCCGATCCCGGAACATCTGGGGCAGAAGGCCCCCTCACACACATATGTTTATTGCTCTATTTTGTCATATCATTTTGGATCACCCGTATTAAGTTGTTTATCACGCTTAACCGTTCTTCTCCCCGCCACCTTAGTTAGAGAGGGAAGTTTGCATTCTTAGTTTTAGTATTAATATGCCTTCCTCTCAGTCAAAATAAAAATCTGACCCCTTTTACGCCAATTACGGTTGTTGTGTCTTTATTTACTAATATAAGTGTGCTTGAGTGGCGTGCGAATGCATCTGACGTGTGAAGTTTAAGACTGCGTAGGTCATGAATGTGACCGAGACAGCATAAACTCACCGGCTGGGCTTTCGGCGCGCCTCTTAATGCATCACTCTGGCATGGAAGGGGTTACAGTTTTTGTGGGAAGAACGTAAGAAAAACTGCCTGGATTGTGATTGGCTGGATTCTGTATAGGGGCTGGTCTGAAATACATATAGTCTTCAGACCCAAGACATCCTGCCTCTTTCCTGGTTTTCCATGACCCACCCTCCCGCCCTGGGGAGTTGGGTTTTTTGTTGCTCCAATGGGGTTACTTGTGTCGACTTTTGGTGGCCGGTTTCTGAACGGTTATTTTAGTGTAACTTAAGGAGTTTATTGTTAGTAAGTTCGGGTGAACTTTTAGGTATTATATAGTCTTAGTATTAATTGATGGGCACCACCGTACCTGGTGGGGCCCATATGATAGACCATAAACACGTGTGGATATCGGGGCCGGAGGCCCAATTTTTTACCCCATAGGGGCGGAGCGTACCTCCGTCCCTACAACTGTTGGTGGGCAGGGGTAGTGACAGAAGGTCGACCCCTGGCCTTGGATTTTGGATTTTCCGATGTCTGGGATGGAGGCAGGAGTCCGATCCCGGAACATCTGGGGCAGAAGGCCCCCTCACACATATGTTTTTATTGCTCGGGATAAAGGCAGGAGGCCGATCCCGGAACATCTGGGGCGGAAGGCCCCCTCACACACATATGTTTATTGCTCTATTTTGTCATATAATTTTGGATCACCCGTATTAAGTTGTTTATCATGCTTAACCGTTCTTCTCCCCGCCACCTTAGTTAGAGAGGGAAGTCTGCATTCTTAGTATTAGTATTAATAGGCCTTCCTCTCTGTCAAAATAAAAAGCTGACCCCTTTCACGCCAATTACGGTTGTTGTGTCTTTATTTACTAATATAAGTGTGCTTGAGTGGCGTGCGAATGCATCTGACGTGTGAAGTTTAAGACTGCGTAGGTCATGAATGTGACCGAGACAGCATAAACTCACCGGCTGGGCTTTCGGCGCGCCTCTTAATGCATCACTCTGGCATGGAAGGGGTTACAGTTTTTGTGGGAGGAACGTAAGAAAAACTGCCTGGATTGTGATTGGCTGGATTCTGTATAGGGGCTGGTCTGAAATACATATAGTCTTCAGACCCAAGACATCCTGCCTCTTTCCTGGTTTTCCATGACCCACCCTCCCGCCCTGGGGAGTTGGGTTTTTTGTTGCTCCAATGGGGTTACTTGTGTCGGCTTTTGGTGGCCGGTTTCTGAACGGTTATTTTAGTGTAACTTAAGGAGTTTATTGTTAGTAAGTTCGGGTGAACTTTTAGGTATTATATAGTCTTAGTATTAATTGATGGGCACCACCGTACCTGGTGGGGCCCATATGATAGACCATAAACATGTGTGGATATCGGGGCCGGAGGCCCAATTTTTTACCCCATAGGGGCGGAGCGTACCTCCGTCCCTACAACTGTTGGTGGGCAGGGGTAGTGGCAGAAGGTTGACCCCTGGCCTTGGATTTTGGATTTTCCGATGTCTGGGATGGAGGCAGGAGTCCGATCCCGGAACATCTGGGGCAGAAGGCCCCCTCACACATATGTTTTTATTGCTCGGGATAAAGGCAGGAGGCCGATCCCGGAACATCTGGGGCAGAAAGCCCCCTCACACACATATGTTTATTGCTCTATTTTGTCATATAATTTTGGATCACCCGTATTAAGTTGTTTATCATGCTTAACCGTTCTTCTCCCCGCCACCTTAGTTAGAGAGGGAAGTCTGCATTCTTAGTATTAGTATTAATAGGCCTTCCTCTCTGTCAAAATAAAAAGCTGACCCCTTTCACGCCAATTACGGTTGTTGTGTCTTTATTTACTAATATAAGTGTGCTTGAGTGGCGTGCGAATGCATCTGACGTGTGAAGTTTAAGACTGCGTAGGTCATAAATGTGGCCGAGACAGCATAAACTCACCGGCTGGGCTTTCGGCGCGCCTCTTAAAGCATCACTCTGGCATGGAAGGGGTTACAGTTTTTGTGGGAGGAACGTAAGAAAAACTGCCTGGATTGTGATTGGCTGGATTCTGTATAGGGGTTGGTCTGACATACATATAGTCTTCAGACCCAAGACATCCTGCCTCTTTCCTGGTTTTCCGTGACCCACCCTCCCGCCCTGGGGAGTTGGGTTTTTTGTTGCTCCAATGGGGTTACTTGTGTTGGCTTTTGGTGGCCGGTTTCGGAACGGTTATTTTAGTGCAACTTAAGGAGTTTATTGTTAGTAAGTTCGGGTGAACTTTTAGGTATTTTATAGTCTTAGTATTAATTGATGGGCACCACCGTACCTGGTGGGGCCCATATGATAGACCATAAACATGTGTGGATATCGGGGCCGGAGGCCCAATGTTTTACCCCATAGGGGCAGAGCGTACCTCCATCCCTACAACTGTTGGTGGGCAGGGGTAGTGGCAGAAGGTCGACCCCTGGCCTTGGATTTTGGATTTTCCGATGTCTGGGATGGAGACAGGAGGCCGATCCCGGAACATCTGGGGCAGAAGGCCCCCTCACACATAAGTTTTTATTGCTCGGGATAAAGGCAGGAGGCCGATCCCGGAACATCTGGGGCAGAAGGCCCCCTCACACACATATGTTTATTGCTCTATTTTGTCATATAATTTTGGATCACCTGTATTAAGTTGTTTATCATGCTTAACCGTTCTTCTCCCCGCCACCTTAGTTAGAGAGGGAAGTTTGCATTCTTAGTTATAGTACTAATAGGCCTTCCTCTCAGTCAAAATAAAAAGCTGACCCCTTTTGCGCCAATTACGGTTGTTGTGTCTTTATTTACTAATATAAGTGTGCTTGAGTGGCGTGCGAATGCATCTGACGTGTGAAGTTTAAGACTGCGTAGGTCATAAATGTGACCGAGACAGCATAAACTCACCGGCTGGGCTTTCGGCGCGCCTCTTAATGCATCACTCTGGCATGGAAGGGGTTACAGTTTTTGTGGGAGGAACGTAAGAAAAACTGCCTGGATTGTGATTGGCTGGATTCTGTATAGGGGCTGATCTGACATACATATAGTCTTCAGACCCAAGACATCCTGCCTCTTTCCTGGTTTTCCGTGACCCACCCTCCCGCCCTGGGGAGTTGGGTTTTTTGTTGCTCCAATGGGGTTACTTGTGTCGGCTTTTGGTTGCCGATTTCTGAACGGTTATTTTAGTGTAACTTAAGGAGTTTATTGTTAGTAAGTTCGGGTGAACTTTTAGGTATTTTATAGTCTTAGTATTAATTGATGGGCACCACCGTACCTGGTGGGGCCCATATGATAGACCATAAACATGTGTGGATATCGGGGCCGGAGGCCCAATTTTTTACCCCATAGGGGCGGAGCGTACCTCCATCCCTACAACTGTTGGTGGGCAGGGGTAGTGGCAGAAGGTCGACCCCTGGCCTTGGATTTTGGATTTTCCGATGTCTGGGATGGAGACAGGAGGCCGATCCCGGGAACATCTGGGGCAGAAGGCCCCCTCACACATATGTTTTTATTGCTCGGGATAAAGGCAGGAGGCCGATCCCGGAACATCTGGGGCAGAAGGCCCCCTCACACACATATGTTTATTGCTCTATTTTGTCATATCATTTTGGATCACCCATATTAAGTTGCTTATCATGCTTAACCGTTCTTCTCCCCGCCACCTTAGTTAGAGAGGGAAGTTTGCATTCTTAGTTTTAGTATTAATATGCCTTCCTCTCAGTCAAAATAAAAATCTGACCCCTTTTACGCCAATTACGGTTGTTGTGTCTTTATTTACTAATATAAGTGTGCTTGAGTGGCGTGCGAATGCATCTGACGTGTGAAGTTTAAGACTGCGTAGGTCATGAATGTGACCGAGACAGCATAAACTCACCGGCTGGGCTTTCGGCGCGCCTCTTAATGCATCACTCTGGCATGGAAGGGGTTACAGTTTTTGTGGGAGGAACGTAAGAAAAACTGCCTGGATTGTGATTGGCTGGATTCTGTATAGGGGCTGGTCTGACATACATATAGTCTTCAGACCCAAGACATCCTGCCTCTTTCCTGGTTTTCCATGACCCACCCTCCCGCCCTGGGGAGTTGGGTTTTTTGTTGCTCCAATGGGGTTACTTGTGTCGGCTTTTGGTGGCCGCTTTCTGAACGGTTATTTTAGTGTAACTTAAGGAGTTTATTGTTAGTAAGTTCGGGTGAACTTTTAGGTATTATATAGTCTTAGTATTAATTGATGGGCACCACCGTACCTGGTGGGGCCCATATGATAGACCATAAACATGTGTGGATATCGGGGCCGGAGGCCCAATTTTTTACCCCATAGGGGCGGAGCGTACCTCCGTCCCTACAACTGTTGGTGGGCAGGGGTAGTGGCAGAAGGTTGACCCCTGGCCTTGGATTTTGGATTTTCCGATGTCTGGGATGGAGGCAGGAGTCCGATCCCGGAACATCTGGGGCAGAAGGCCCCCTCACACATATGTTTTTATTGCTCGGGATAAAGGCAGGAGGCCGATCCCGGAACATCTGGGGCAGAAAGTCCCCTCACACACATATGTTTATTGCTCTATTTTGTCATATAATTTTGGATCACCCGTATTAAGTTGTTTATCATGCTTAACCGTTCTTCTCCCCGCCACCTTAGTTAGAGAGGGAAGTCTGCATTCTTAGTATTAGTATTAATAGGCCTTCCTCTCAGTCAAAATAAAAAGCTGACCCCTTTCACGCCAATTACGGTTGTTGTGTCTTTATTTACTAATATAAGTGTGCTTGAGTGGCGTGCGAATGCATCTGACGTGTGAAGTTTAAGACTGCGTAGGTCATGAATGTGGCCGAGACAGCATAAACTCACCGGCTGGGCTTTCGGCGCGCCTCTTAATGCATCACTCTGGCATGGAAGGGGTTACAGTTTTTGTGGGAGGAACGTAAGAAAAACTGCCTGGATTGTGATTGGCTGGATTCTGTATAGGGGTTGGTCTGACATACATATAGTCTTCAGACCCAAGACATCCTGCCTCTTTCCTGGTTTTCCGTGACCCACCCTCCCGCCCTGGGGAGTTGGGTTTTTTGTTGCTCCAATGGGGTTACTTGTGTTGGCTTTTGGTGGCCGGTTTCGGAACGGTTATTTTAGTGCAACTTAAGGAGTTTATTGTTAGTAAGTTCGGGTGAACTTTTAGGTATTTTATAGTCTTAGTATTAATTGATGGGCACCACCGTACCTGGTGGGGCCCATATGATAGACCATAAACATGTGTGGATATCGGGGCCGGAGGCCCAATGTTTTACCCCATAGGGGCAGAGCGTACCTCCATCCCTACAACTGTTGGTGGGCAGGGGTAGTGGCAGAAGGTCGACCCCTGGCCTTGGATTTTGGATTTTCCGATGTCTGGGATGGAGACAGGAGGCCGATCCCGGAACATCTGGGGCAGAAGGCCCCCTCACACATATGTTTTTATTGCTCGGGATAAAGGCAGGAGGCCGATCCCGGAACATCTGGGGCAGAAGGCCCCCTCACACACATATGTTTATTGCTCTATTTTGTCATATAATTTTGGATCACCTGTATTAAGTTGTTTATCATGCTTAACCGTTCTTCTCCCCGCCACCTTAGTTAGAGAGGGAAGTTTGCATTCTTAGTTTTAGTATTAATAGGCCTTCCTCTCAGTCAAAATAAAAAGCTGACCCCTTTTGCGCCAATTACGGTTGTTGTGTCTTTATTTACTAATATAAGTGTGCTTGAGTGGCGTGCGAATGCATCTGACGTGTGAAGTTTAAGACTGCGTAGGTCATGAATGTGACCGAGACAGCATAAACTCACCGGCTGGGCTTTCGGCGCGCCTCTTAATGCATCACTCTGGCATGGAAGGGGTTACAGTTTTTGTGGGAGGAACGTAAGAAAAACTGCCTGGATTGTGATTGGCTGGATTCTGTATAGGGGCTGATCTGACATACATATAGTCTTCAGACCCAAGACATCCTGCCTCTTTCCTGGTTTTCCGTGACCCACCCTCCCGCCCTGGGGAGTTGGGTTTTTTGTTGCTCCAATGGGGTTACTTGTGTCGGCTTTTGGTTGCCGATTTCTGAACGGTTATTTTAGTGTAACTTAAGGAGTTTATTGTTAGTAAGTTCGGGTGAACTTTTAGGTATTTTATAGTCTTAGTATTAATTGATGGGCACCACCGTACCTGGTGGGGCCCATATGATAGACCATAAACATGTGTGGATATCGGGGCCGGAGGCCCAATTTTTTACCCCATAGGGGCGGAGCGTACCTCCATCCCTACAACTGTTGGTGGGCAGGGGTAGTGGCAGAAGGTCGACCCCTGGCCTTGGATTTTGGATTTTCCGATGTCTGGGATGGAGACAGGAGGCCGATCCCGGGAACATCTGGGGCAGAAGGCCCCCTCACACATATGTTTTTATTGCTCGGGATAAAGGCAGGAGGCCGATCCCGGAACATCTGGGGCAGAAGGCCCCCTCACACACATATTGTTATTGCTCTATTTTGTCATATCATTTTGGATCACCCATATTAAGTTGTTTATCATGCTTAACCGTTCTTCTCCCCGCCACCTTAGTTAGAGAGGGAAGTTTGCATTCTTAGTTTTAGTATTAATATGCCTTCCTCTCAGTCAAAATAAAAATCTGACCCCTTTTACGCCAATTACGGTTGTTGTGTCTTTATTTACTAATATAAGTGTGCTTGAGTGGCGTGCGAATGCATCTGACGTGTGAAGTTTAAGACTGCGTAGGTCATGAATGTGACCGAGACAGCATAAACTCACCGGCTGGGCTTTCGGCGCGCCTCTTAATGCATCACTCTGGCATGGAAGGGGTTACAGTTTTTGTGGGAGGAACGTAAGAAAAACTGCCTGGATTGTGATTGGCTGGATTCTGTATAGGGGCTGGTCTGACATACATATAGTCTTCAGACCCAAGACATCCTGCCTCTTTCCTGGTTTTCCATGACCCACCCTCCCGCCCTGGGGAGTTGGGTTTTTTGTTGCTCCAATGGGGTTACTTGTGTCGGCTTTTGGTGGCCGCATTCTGAACGGTTATTTTAGTGTAACTTAAGGAGTTTATTGTTAGTAAGTTCGGGTGAACTTTTAGGTATTATATAGTCTTAGTATTAATTGATGGGCACCACCGTACCTGGTGGGGCCCATATGATAGACCATAAACATGTGTGGATATCGGGGCCGGAGGCCCAATTTTTTACCCCATAGGGGCGGAGCGTACCTCCGTCCCTACAACTGTTGGTGGGCAGGGGTAATGGCAGAAGGTCGACCCCTGGCCTTGGATTTTGGATTTTCCGATGTCTGGGATGGAGGCAGAAGGCCGATCCCGGAACATCTGGGGCAGAAGGCCCCCTCACACATATGTTTTTATTGCTCGGGATAAAGGCAGGAGGCCGATCCCGGAACATCTGGGGCAGAAGGCCCCCTCACACACATATGTTTATTGCTCTATTTTGTCATATAATTTTGGATCACCTGTATTAAGTTGTTTATCATGCTTAACCGTTCTTCTCCCCGCCACCTTAGTTAGAGAGGGAAGTTTGCATTCTTAGTTTTAGTATTAATATGCCTTCCTCTCAGTCAAAATAAAAATCTGACCCCTTTTGCGCCAATTACGGTTGTTGTGTCTTTATTTACTAATATAAGTGTGCTTGAGTGGCGTGCGAATGCATCTGACGTGTGAAGTTTAAGACTGCGTAGGTCATGAATGTGACCGAGACAGCATAAACTCACCGGCTGGGCTTTCGGCGCGCCTCTTAATGCATCACTCTGGCATGGAAGGGGTTACAGTTTTTGTGGGAGGAACGTAAGAAAAACTGCCTGGATTGTGATTGGCTGGATTCTGTATAGGGGCTGGTCTGAAATACATATAGTCTTCAGACCCAAGACATCCTGCCTCTTTCCCGGTTTTCCATGACCCACCCTCCCGCCCTGGGGAGTTGGTTTTTTTGTTGCTCCAATGGGGTTACTTGTGTTGGCTTTTGGTGGCCGGTTTCTGAACGGTTATTTTAGTGTAACTTAAGGAGTTTATTGTTAGTAAGTTCGGGTGAACTTTTAGGTATTATATAGTCTTAGTATTAATTGATGGGCACCACCGTACCTGGTGGGGCCCATATGATAGACCATAAACATGTGTGGATATCGGGGCCGGAGGCCCAATTTTTTACCCCATAGGGGCGGAGCGTACCTCCGTCCCTACAACTGTTGGTGGGCAGGGGTAGTGGCAGAAGGTTGACCCCTGGCCTTGGATTTTGGATTTTCCGATGTCTGGGATGGAGGCAGGAGTCCGATCCCGGAACATCTGGGGCAGAAGGCCCCCTCACACATATGTTTTTATTGCTCGGGATAAAGGCAGGAGGCCGATCCCGGAACATCTGGGGCAGAAAGCCCCCTCACACACATATGTTTATTGCTCTATTTTGTCATATAATTTTGGATCACCCGTATTAAGTTGTTTATCATGCTTAACCGTTCTTCTCCCCGCCACCTTAGTTAGAGAGGGAAGTCTGCATTCTTAGTATTAGTATTAATAGGCCTTCCTCTCAGTCAAAATAAAAAGCTGACCCCTTTCACGCCAATTACGGTTGTTGTGTCTTTATTTACTAATATAAGTGTGCTTGAGTGGCGTGCGAATGCATCTGACGTGTGAAGTTTAAGACTGCGTAGGTCATGAATGTGGCCGAGACAGCATAAACTCACCGGCTGGGCTTTCGGCGCGCCTCTTAATGCATCACTCTGGCATGGAAGGGGTTACAGTTTTTGTGGGAGGAACGTAAGAAAAACTGCCTGGATTGTGATTGGCTGGATTCTGTATAGGGGTTGGTCTGACATACATATAGTCTTCAGACCCAAGACATCCTGCCTCTTTCCTGGTTTTCCGTGACCCACCCTCCCGCCCTGGGGAGTTGGGTTTTTTGTTGCTCCAATGGGGTTACTTGTGTTGGCTTTTGGTGGCCGGTTTCGGAACGGTTATTTTAGTGCAACTTAAGGAGTTTATTGTTAGTAAGTTCGGGTGAACTTTTAGGTATTTTATAGTCTTAGTATTAATTGATGGGCACCACCGTACCTGGTGGGGCCCATATGATAGACCATAAACATGTGTGGATATCGGGGCCGGAGGCCCAATGTTTTACCCCATAGGGGCAGAGCGTACCTCCATCCCTACAACTGTTGGTGGGCAGGGGTAGTGGCAGAAGGTCGACCCCTGGCCTTGGATTTTGGATTTTCCGATGTCTGGGATGGAGACAGGAGGCCGATCCCGGAACATCTGGGGCAGAAGGCCCCCTCACACATATGTTTTTATTGCTCGGGATAAAGGCAGGAGGCCGATCCCGGAACATCTGGGGCAGAAGGCCCCCTCACACACATATGTTTATTGCTCTATTTTGTCATATAATTTTGGATCACCTGTATTAAGTTGTTTATCATGCTTAACCGTTCTTCTCCCCGCCACCTTAGTTAGAGAGGGAAGTTTGCATTCTTAGTTTTAGTATTAATAGGCCTTCCTCTCAGTCAAAATAAAAAGCTGACCCCTTTTGCGCCAATTACGGTTGTTGTGTCTTTATTTACTAATATAAGTGTGCTTGAGTGGCGTGCGAATGCATCTGACGTGTGAAGTTTAAGACTGCGTAGGTCATGAATGTGACCGAGACAGCATAAACTCACCGGCTGGGCTTTCGGCGCGCCTCTTAATGCATCACTCTGGCATGGAAGGGGTTACAGTTTTTGTGGGAGGAACGTAAGAAAAACTGCCTGGATTGTGATTGGCTGGATTCTGTATAGGGGCTGATCTGACATACATATAGTCTTCAGACCCAAGACATCCTGCCTCTTTCCTGGTTTTCCGTGACCCACCCTCCCGCCCTGGGGAGTTGGGTTTTTTGTTGCTCCAATGGGGTTACTTGTGTCGGCTTTTGGTTGCCGATTTCTGAACGGTTATTTTAGTGTAACTTAAGGAGTTTATTGTTAGTAAGTTCGGGTGAACTTTTAGGTATTTTATAGTCTTAGTATTAATTGATGGGCACCACCGTACCTGGTGGGGCCCATATGATAGACCATAAACATTTGTGGATATCGGGGCCGGAGGCCCAATTTTTTACCCCATAGGGGCGGAGCGTACCTCCATCCCTACAACTGTTGGTGGGCAGGGGTAGTGGCAGAAGGTCGACCCCTGGCCTTGGATTTTGGATTTTCCGATGTCTGGGATGGAGACAGGAGGCCGATCCCGGGAACATCTGGGGCAGAAGGCCCCCTCACACATATGTTTTTATTGCTCGGGATAAAGGCAGGAGGCCGATCCCGGAACATCTGGGGCAGAAGGCCCCCTCACACACATATTGTTATTGCTCTATTTTGTCATATCATTTTGGATCACCCATATTAAGTTGTTTATCATGCTTAACCGTTCTTCTCCCCGCCACCTTAGTTAGAGAGGGAAGTTTGCATTCTTAGTTTTAGTATTAATATGCCTTCCTCTCAGTCAAAATAAAAATCTGACCCCTTTTACGCCAATTACGGTTGTTGTGTCTTTATTTACTAATATAAGTGTGCTTGAGTGGCGTGCGAATGCATCTGACGTGTGAAGTTTAAGACTGCGTAGGTCATGAATGTGACCGAGACAGCATAAACTCACCGGCTGGGCTTTCGGCGCGCCTCTTAATGCATCACTCTGGCATGGAAGGGGTTACAGTTTTTGTGGGAGGAACGTAAGAAAAACTGCCTGGATTGTGATTGGCTGGATTCTGTATAGGGGCTGGTCTGACATACATATAGTCTTCAGACCCAAGACATCCTGCCTCTTTCCTGGTTTTCCATGACCCACCCTCCCGCCCTGGGGAGTTGGGTTTTTTGTTGCTCCAATGGGGTTACTTGTGTCGGCTTTTGGTGGCCGCTTTCTGAACGGTTATTTTAGTGTAACTTAAGGAGTTTATTGTTAGTAAGTTCGGGTGAACTTTTAGGTATTATATAGTCTTAGTATTAATTGATGGGCACCACCGTACCTGGTGGGGCCCATATGATAGACCATAAACATGTGTGGATATCGGGGCCGGAGGCCCAATTTTTTACCCCATAGGGGCGGAGCGTACCTCCGTCCCTACAACTGTTGGTGGGCAGGGGTAGTGGCAGAAGGTTGACCCCTGGCCTTGGATTTTGGATTTTCCGATGTCTGGGATGGAGGCAGGAGTCCGATCCCGGAACATCTGGGGCAGAAGGCCCCCTCACACATATGTTTCTCTGACGTCCTAAGTGGATGCTGGGGACTCCGTCAGGACCATGGGGAATAGCGGCTCCGCAGGAGACAGGGCACAAAAGTAAAAGCTTTAGGATCAGGTGGTGTGCACTGGCTCCTCCCCCTATGACCCTCCTCCAAGCCCCAGTTAGATCTTTGTGCCCGGCCGAGAAGGGTGCAATCTAGGTGGCTCTCCTAGAGAGCTGCTTAGAGTAAAAGTTTTGTTAGGTTTTTTATTTTCAGTGAGTCCTGCTGGCAACAGGCTCACTGCATCGAGGGACTTAGGGGAGAAGAAGTGAACTCACCTGCGTGCAGGATGGATTGGCTTCTTAGGCTACTGGACACTAGCTCCAGAGGGACGATCACAGGTACAGCCTGGATGGGTCACCGGAGCCGCGCCGCCGACCCCCTTGCAGATGCTGAAGAGAGAAGAGGTCCAGAAATCGGCGGCTGAAGACTTCCCAGTCTTCTTAAGGTAGCGCACAGCACTGCAGCTGTGCGCCATTGCTCTCAGCACACTTCACACCAACGGTCACTGAGGGTGCAGGGCGCTTGGGGGGGCGCCCTGGGCAGCAATGAAAGTACCTATGCTGGCTAAAAATACATCACATATAGCCCCTGGGGCTATATGGATGTATTTAACCCCTGCCAGGTTGTCAAAAAAACGGGAGAAGAAGCCCGCCGAAAAGGGGGCGGGGCCTATTCTCCTCAGCACACAGCGCCATTTTCCCTCACAGAACTGCTGGTGGGAAGGCTCCCAGGCTCTCCCCTGCACTGCACTACAGAAACAGGGTTAAAACAGAGAGGGGGGGCATTTTTGTGGCGATATTATTACATATTAAGATGCTATAAGGGAAAACACTTATATAAGGTTGTCCCTGTAAAATTATAGCGTTTTGGTGTGTGCTGGCAAACTCTCCCTCTGTCTCCCCAAAGGGCTAGTGGGGTCCTGTCCTCTATCAGAGCATTCCCTGTGTGTGTGCTGTGTGTCGGTACGTGTGTGTCGACATGTATGAGGACGATGTTGGTGAGGAGGCGGAGCAATTGCCTGTAATGGTGATGTCACTCTCTAGGGAGTCGACACCGGAATGGATGGCTTATTTAGGGAATTACGTGATAATGTCAACAAGCTGCAAGGTCGGTTGACGACATGAGACGGCCGGCAAACCAATTAGTACCTGTCCAGGCGTCTCAAACACCGTCAGGGGCTTTAAAACGCCCATTACCTCAGTCGGTCGACACAGACACAGACACTGACTCCAGTGTCGACGGTGAAGAAACAAACGTATTTTCCATTAGGGCCACACGTTACATGTTAAGGGCAATGAAGGAGGTGTTACATATTTCTGATACTACAAGTACCACAAAAAAGGGTATTATGTGGGGTGTGAAAAAACTGCCTGTAGTTTTTCCTGAATCAGATAAATTAAATGAAGTGTGTGATCCCCGATAGAAAATTAAAGGCGCTCACACGCTTATCAAAACAAGTGGCGTTACCGTCTCCAGATACGGCCGCCCTCAAGGAGCCAGCTAATAGGAGGCTGGAAAATATCCTAAAAAGTATATACACACATACTGGTGTTATACTGCGACCAGCGATCGCCTCAGCCTGGATGTGCAGCGCTGGGGTGGCTTGGTCGGATTCCCTGACTGAAAATATTGATACCCTTGACAGGGACAGTATTTTATTGACTATAGAGCATTTAAAGGATGCATTTCTATATATGCGAGATGCACAGAGGGATATTTGCACTCTGGCATCAAGAGTAAGTGCGATGTCCATGTCTGCCAGGAGATGTTTATGGACACGACAGTGGTCAGGTGATGCAGATTCCAAACGGCAGTATTGCCGTATAAAGGGGAGGAGTTATTTGGGGTCGGTCCATCGGACCTGGTGGCCACGGCAACAGCTGGAAAATCCACCTTTTTACCCCAAGTCACATCTCAGCAGAAAAAGACACCGTCTTTTCAGCCTCAGTCCTTTCGTCCCCATAAGGGCAAGCGGGCAAAAGGCCAGTCATATCTGCCCAGGGGTAGAGGAACGGAAGAAGACTGCAGCAGGCAGCCCCTTCCCAGGAACAGAAGCCCTCCACCGCTTCTGCCAAGTCCTCAGCATGACGCTGGGGCCGTACAAGCGGACTCAGGTGCGGTGGGGGGGGTCGTCTCAAGAGTTTCAGCGCGCAGTGGGCTCACTCGCAAGTGGACCCCTGGATCCTACAAGTAGTATCCCAGGGGTACAGATTGGAAATTCGAGACGTCTCCCCCTCGCAGGTTCCTGAAATCTGCTTTACCAACGTCTCCCTCCGACAGGGAGGCAGTACTGGAAACAATTCACAAGCTGTATTCCCAGCAGGTGATAATCAAAGTACCCCTCCTACAACAAGGAAAGGGGTATTATTCCACACTATTTGTGGTACTGAAGCCAGACGGCTCGGTGAGATTTATTCTAAATCTGAAATCTTTGAACACTTACATACAAAGGTTCAAATCAAGATGGAGTCACTCAGAGCAGTGATAGCGAACCAGGAAGAAGGGGACTATATGGTGTCCCTGGACATCAAGGATGCTTACCTCCATGTCCCAAATTGCCCTTCTCACCAAGGGTACCTCAGGTTCGTGGTACAGAACTGTCACTATCAGTTTCAGACGCTGCCGTTTGGATTGTCCACGGCACCCCGGGTCTTTACCAAGGTAATGGCCGAAATGATGATTCTTCTTCAAAGAAAAGGCGTCTTAATTATCCCTTACTTGGACGATCTCCTGATAAGGGCAAGGTCCAGAGAACAGTTGGAGGTCGGAGTAGCACTATCTCAAGTAGTTCTACGACAGCACGGGTGGATTCTAAATATTCCAAAATCGCAGCTGATTCTGACGACACGTCTGCTGTTACTAGGGATGATTCTGGACACAGTCCAGAAAAAGGTGTTTCTCCCGGAGGAGAAAGCCTGGGAGTTATCCGAGCTAGTTAGGAACCTCCTAGAACCAGGCCAAGTGTCAGTGCATCAATGCACAAGAGTCCTGGGAAAAATGGTGGCTTCTTACGAAGCGATTCCATTCGGCAGATTTCACGAAATAATTTTTCAGTGGGATCTGCTGGACGAATGGTCCGGATCGCATCTTCAGATGCATCAGCGGATAATCCTGTCTCCAAGGACAAGGGTGTCTCTTCTGTGGTGGCTGCAGAGTGCTCATCTACTAGAGGGCAGCAGATTCGGCATTCAGGACTGGGTCCTGGTGACCACGGATGCCAGCCTGAGAGGCTGGGGAGCAGTCACACAGGGAAGAAATTTCCAAGGAGTGTGGTCAAGTCTGGAGACTTCTCTCCACATAAATATACTGGAGCTAAGGGCAATTTATAATGCTCTGAGCCTAGGAAGACCTCTGCTTCAAAGTCAACCGGTGCTGATCCAGTCGGACAACATCACGGCAGTCGCCCACGTAAACAGACAGGGCGGCACAAGAAGCAGGAGGGCAATGGCAGAAGCTGCAAGGATTCTTCGCTGGGCGGAAAATCATGTGATAGCACTGTCAGCAGTGTTCATTCCGGGAGTGGACAACTGGGAAGCAGACTTCCTCAGCAGGCACGACCTCCACCCGGGAGAGTGGGGACTTCACACGGAAGTCTTCCACATGATTGTGAACCATTGGGAAAAACCAAAGGTGGACATGATGGCGTCCCGCCTGAACAAAAAATTGGACAGGTATTGCGCCAGGTCAAGAGACCCTCAGGCAATAGCTGTGGACGTTCTGGTAACACCGTGGGTGTACCAGTCGGTGTATGTGTTCCCTCCTCTGCTTCTCATACCTAAGGTACTGAGAATTATAAGACGTAGAGGAGTAAGAACTATACTCGTGGCTCCGGATTGGCCAAGAAGGACTTGGTACCCGGAACTTCAAGAGATGCTCACAGAGGACTCATGGCCTCTGCCGCTAAGAAGGGACTTGCTTCAGCAAGTACCATGTCTGTTCCAAGACTTACCGCGGCTGCGTTTGACGGCATGGCGGTTGAACGCCGGATCCTAAGGGAAAAAGGCATTCCGGAAGAGGTCATTCCTACCCTGGTCAAAGCCAGGAAGGAGGTGACCGCACAACATTATCACCACATGTGGCGAAAATATGTTGCGTGGTGTGAGGCCAGGAAGGCCCCACGAAGAAATTTCAACTCGGTCGATTCCTGCATTTCCTGCAAACAGGAGTGTCTATGGGCCTCAAATTGGGGTCCATTAAGGTTCAAATTTCGGCCCTGTCGATTTTCTTCCAGAAAGAATTGGCTTCAGTTCCTGAAGTCCAGAAGTTTGTTAAGGGAGTACTGCATATACAACCCCCTTTTGTGCCTCCAGTGGCACTGTGGGATCTCAACGTAGTTCTGGGATTCCTCAAATCACATTGGTGTAAACCGCTCAAATCTGTGGATTTGAAATATCTCACATGGAAAGTGACCATGATGTTGGCCCTGGCCTCGGCCAGGCGAGTGTCAGAATTGGCGGCTTTGTCTCACAAAAGCCCATATCTGATTGTCCATTCGGACAGGGCAGAGCTGCGGACTCGTCCCCAGTTTCTCCCTAAGGTGGTGTCAGCGTTTCACCTGAACCAGCTTATTGTGGTACCTGCGGCTACTAGGGACTTGGAGGACTCCAAGTTGCTAGATGTTGTCAGGGCCCTGAAAATATAGGTTTCCAGGACGGCTGGAGTCAGGAAAACTGACTTGCTGTTATCCTGTATGCACCCAACAAACTGGGTGCTCTTGCTTCGAAGCAGACGATTGCTAGTTGGATGTGTAGTACAATTCAGCTTGCACATTCTGTGGCAGGCCTGCCACAGCCAAAATATGTAAATGCCCATTCCACAAGGAAGGTGGGCTCATCTTGGGCGGCTGCCCGAGGGGTCTCGGCTTTACAACTTTGCCGAGCTGCTACTTGGTCAGGGGCACACCCTGGCTGAGGAGGACCTGGAGTTCTCTCACTCGGTGCTGCAGAGTCATCCGCACTCTCCCGCCCGTTTGGGAGCTTTGGTATAATCCCCATGGTCCTGACGGAGTCCCCAGCATCCACTTAGGACGTCAGAGAAAATAAGAATTTACTTACCGATAATTCTATTTCTCGTAGTCCGTAGTGGATGCTGGGCGCCCATCCCAAGTGCGGATTGTCTGCAATACTTGTACATAGTTATTGTTACAAAAATCGGGTTATTATTGTTGTGAGCCATCTTTTCAGAGGCTCCGCTGTTATCATGCTGTTAACTGGGTTCAGATCACAGGTTGTACAGTGTGATTGGTGTGGCTGGTATGAGTCTTACCCGGGATTCAATATCCTTCCTTATTGTGTACGCTCGTCCGGGCACAGTATCCTAACTGAGGCTTGGAGGAGGGTCATAGGGGGAGGAGCCAGTGCACACCACCTGATCCTAAAGCTTTTACTTTTGTGCCCTGTCTCCTGCGGAGCCGCTATTCCCCATGGTCCTGACGGAGTCCCCAGCATCCACTACGGACTACGAGAAATAGAATTATCGGTAAGTAAATTCTTATTTTTTTATTGCTCGGGATAAAGGCAGGAGGCCGATCCCGGAACATCTGGGGCAGAAGGCCCCCTCACACACATATGTTTATTGCTCTATTTTGTCATATAATTTTGGATCACCTGTATTAAGTTGTTTAATGCATGATGAAACATTCACGAGTGGTTGGCGGTGAGTAGGGCGATGTGAAAAAGATCCTAACATTGGTGAAAACACCTGCGATGATCAGCCTGACTACAGCCAGTAAAAGATAGACTTCAACAACTTCTCTACCTAACAGACTGTAGCAGTAACCACACCTCATTATTTGCATGAGCTACGCAACCTCAAAGTTGTTTATCATGAAAGTTCCCTATTCATTGACTTGACCACGGTTACACATTTGCATACTGTTTAAAGCTAATATCTCTGTCACAGAAGGCAAAAAAGCACTTATATAGATTGAGCTGTAGTGTGTAGTAAGTAATGTCAGTTGCTAGCCCATGTTATAAATTGCACTATACTAGAATTCAGCCTTTTGTCTTCAAACCTCCTGATCCCCTCTCTTAAAGATAAGAATGGCTTGTGTCAGTCACTGACATTCCTGCACCCAGGAAGCCTTTTCCTGCTGAGGTTCTGCATTCACAGGCAGCATAAAGAGATTACTTCACTTCTGGGGAGACAGGAATTTATTGGGAGGATTGGGGATGTTTATGTCTGAACTAGAGATACTACTGCGCATTTCCATAGCCCCTCTAGAATGTGAGCTCCTGGGAGCAGAACCCTTTGTCCTTTTGTTGTCTCCAAATATTGATGTGTTCTGCAGGTTGTAATTATGCATATACTGTATTCAGTTATGTATATTTGCATTATGTATGTGTAAAGTTGAGAAATTGTCTATAAATGTCTTGCTTGACCATCCATGTATTACCGGTACGTTATGCCAGCTTGCTGTTTCATCCACTATGTATGTACACTGCTACAAAGCCATGTGGCACCATATAAATAAAATATAACCTTTCCATAAACCTGGATGAGTTCTTATAAATCGGAGATTCCTTGCATGTAATGTTTTCTCTGTTAATTACAATTTTCTTTCGAGAACAAAACTTATAAAACAAGTGACTCAAAAGACGTGGCTTTCAATAATAGGTCATCTATTTAGTATCAGACACAGTAAAATTACTGCATTGCAATTAATCGGGATGGATTCTGATTGCCTAATTTAAACTACAGTATGTACAATTGATATAAATAGCTGACCTGCCAGTTTTAAGATAACCAGTCATGGACCAATCCTGATGTGACCAGATATAGGGGGCCACCAGGGACGTGCAGTCAGGGGAGGCAGAGCCTCACCTGTCATACTCCCTGTAATACTTTACAGTTTTGACTATAAAAATGATTGGAATAATACAAAGAAGATGCTTATAACTTCTAAGCATATTCTTTGTATTATTGCAAGCATTTTAGAGATAATACTGGGCACAGCTGCAGGGCTCCGTGATTGCAGGGAGAGACAGAGATGAGGCAGCCAGAGCTGAGCCTCATCTCACACACTGTCAGAGCCAATCATGCTGCTTAGAAAGGAGAAATGGGAGGAATGCCTCAGTGTGGGGGCGTACTTGTGCTCTGATGCAGCTCGGATTGGTCATGTGACCAATCCAGGAAGTGCAGGAAGACAGACACCAGGAGCTGAGCAGTGTGACAGGGAATGAGGGAGATGGGAATCTGAAGTGCCAGCAGCAGCCACCCGGGCCCAGTGACTGGGGTGAGTAGCAGTGTGTGTGTGTGTGTGTGTGTGTGTGTGTGTGTGTGTGTGTGTGTGTGTGTGTGTGTGTGTGTGTGTGTGTGTGTGTATGACCTGTAGTGAGTGTGGGGACAGGATTGTATATGTGTGTGTGGCATCTGTAGTGAGTGTGGGGACAGGATGTATGTATCTGTGTGTGTGTGTGTGTGTGTGTGTGTGTGTGTGTGTGTGTGTGTATGTGTGTGTGTATCATCTGCAGTGAGTGTGGGGATAGGATTGTGTGTGTGTGTGTGTGTGTGTGTGTGTGTGTGTGTATGTGTGTGTGTGTGGCATCTGTAGTGAGTGTGGGCACAGGACACTGTGTGTGTGTGTGTGTGTGTGTGTGTGTGTGTGTGTGTGTGTGTGTGTGTGTGTGTGTCACCTGTAGTGAGTGTGTGTGGTGGTGGTGGTGGTGGTGGGGGGGGGGGGCACGGAACTGGTGGGTGGTAGAGTAATGGAGGGCGCAATCGCTCCTCTTCCTTTTATCACTGGAGAGAGAACTGGCCACCGCTGAGCTGCCCGTCACCCCAGCACACACCAGCATCTGCTGGGCTGTGAGAGAGGCTGCTGCTTTGGCTGTTCTTTTTAACAACTCCAGAGTGCCGCACTTTATGCCGCTATCTATCTCTCCTCTGTGAGGGCACCTGGGTCATTGTGGACATAATTGTGAGTGCCGGACCACATGCTAGCTATATATATATATATATATATTTCTCTATCGTCCTAGTGGATGCTGGGGTTCCTGAAAGGACCATGGGGAATAGCGGCTCCGCAGGAGACAGGGCACAAAAAGTAAAGCTTTAGGATCAGGTGGTGTGCACTGGCTCCTCCCCCTATGACCCTCCTCCAAGCCTCAGTTAGATTTTTGTGCCCGGCCGAGAAGGGTGCAATCTAGGTGGCTCTCCTAAAGACCTGCTTAGAAAAGTTTAGTTTTAGGTTTTTTATTTTACAGTGAGTCCTGCTGGCAACAGGATCACTGCATCGAGGGACTTAGGGGAGAAGAAGTGAACTCACCTGCGTGCAGGATGGATTGGCTTCTTGGCTACTGGACATTAGCTCCAGAGGGACGATCACAGGTACAGCCTGGATGGTCACCGGAGCCTCGCCGCCGGCCCCCTTGCAGATGCTGAAACGAGAAGAGGTCCAGAATCGGCGGCAGAAGACTCCTCAGTCTTCTTAAGGTAGCGCACAGCACTGCAGCTGTGCGCCATTTTCCTCTCAGCACACTTCACACGGCAGTCACTGAGGGTGCAGGGCGCTGGGAGGGGGGCGCCCTGGGAGGCAAATGAAAACCTTTTTTGGCTAAAAATACCTCACATATAGCCTCCGGGGGCTATATGGAGATATTTAACCCCTGCCAGAATCCGTTAAGAGCGGGAGACGAGGCCGCCGAAAAAGGGGCGGGGCCTATCTCCTCAGCACACAGCGCCATTTTCCCTCACAGAAAGGCTGGAGGGAAGGCTCCCAGGCTCTCCCCTGCACTGCACTACAGAAACAGGGTTAAAACAGAGAGGGGGGGCACTAATTTGGCGTTAGAAATATATAAAAAAGATGCTATAAGGGAAAACACTTATATAAGGTTGTCCCTATATAATTATAGCGTTTTTGGTGTGTGCTGGTAAACTCTCCCTCTGTCTCTCCAAAGGGCTAGTAGGTCCTGTCCTCTATCAGAGCATTCCCTGTGTGTGTGCTGTGTGTCGGTACGTGTGTGTCGACATGTATGAGGACGATGTTGGTGAGGAGGCGGAGCAATTGCCTGTAATGGTGATGTCACTCTCTAGGGAGTCGACACCGGAATGGATGGCTTATTTAGGGAATTACGTGATAATGTCAACACGCGCCAAGGTCGGTTGACGACATGAGACGGCCGACAAACAATTAGTACCGGTCCAGACGTCTAAAAAACACCGTCAGGGGTTTTAAAACGCCCGTTTACTTTAGTCGGTCGACACAGACACAGACAGGGACACTGAATCCAGTGTCGACGGTGAATAAACAAACGTATTCCTTATTAGGGCCACACGTTAAGGGCAATGAAGGAGGTGTTCCATATTTCTGATACTACAAGTACCACAAAAGAGGGTATTATGTGGGATGTGAAAAAACTACCGTAGTTTTTCCTGAATCAGATAAATTAAATGAAGTGTGTGATGATGCGTGGGTTCCCCCCGATAGAAAATATGGGCGGTATACCCTTTCCCGCCAGAAGTTAGGGCGCGTTGGGAAACACCCCTTAGGGTGGATAAGGCGCTCACACGCTTATCAGAACAAGTGGCGGTACCGTCTATAGATAGGGCCGTCCTCAAGGAGCCAGCTGACAGGAGGCTGGAAAAATATCATAAAAAGTATATACACACATACTGGTGTTATACTGCGACCAGCGATCGCCTCAGCCTGGATGTGCAGAGCTGGGGTGGCTTGGTCGGATTCCCTGACTAAAAATATTGATACCCTTGACAGGGACAGTATTTTATTGACTATAGAGCATTTAAAGGATGTATTTCTATATATGCGAGATGCACAGAGGGATATTTGCACTCTGGCATCAAGAGTAAGTGCGATGTCCATATCTGCCAGAAGATGTTTATGGACACGACAGTGGTCAGGTGATGCAGATTCCAAACGGCACAAAGGTGTATTGCCGTATAAAGGAAGAGGAGTTATTTGGGGTCGGTCCATCGGACCTGGTGGCCACGGCAACTGCTGGAAAATCCACCGTTTTTACCCTAAGTCACATCTCTGCAGAAAAAGACACCGTCTTTTCAGCTTCAGTCCTTTCGTCCCTATAAGAGTCATATCTGCCCAGGGATAGAGGAAAGGGAAGAAGACTGCAGCAGGCAGCCCATTCCCAGGAACAGAAGCCCTCCACCGCTTCTGACAAGCTCTCAGCATGACGCTGAGACCGTACAGGACCCCTGGATCCTACAAGTAGTATCCCAGGGGTACAGATTGGAATGTCGAGACGTTTCCCCTTCGCAGGCTCCTGAAGTCTGCTTTACCAAGGTCTCCCTCCGACAAGGAGGCAGTATGGGAAAAAATTCACGAGCTGTATTCCCAGCAGGTGATAATTAAATTACCCCTCCTACAACAAGAAAAGGGGTATTATTCCACACTATATTGTGGTACTGAAGCCAGAAGGCTAGGTGAGACCTATTCTAAATCTAAAAAAATTTGAACACTTACAAAGGTTCAAATCAAGATGGAGTCACTCAGAGCAGTGATAACGAACCGGGAAGAAGGGGACTATCTGGTGTCCCGAGACATCAGGGATGCTTACCTCCATGTCCCAAATTTGCTCTTATCACTAAGGGTACCTCAGGTTCGTGGTACAGAACTGTCACTATCAGTTTCAGACGCTGCCGTTTGGATTGTCTACGGCACCCCGGGTCTTTACCAAGGTAATGGCCGAAATGATGGTTCTTCTTCGAAGAAAAGGCGTCTTAATTATCCCTTACTTGGACGATCTCCTGATAAGGGCAAAGTCCAGGGAACAGTTGGAGGTCGGAGTAGCACTATCTCGGATACTGTTACAACAGCAGGGGTGGATTCTAAATATTCCAAAATCGCAGCTGATCCCGACAACAAGTCTCCTGTGCTTAGGGATGATTCTGGACACAGTCCAGAAAAAGGTGTTTCTCCCGGAAGAGAAAGCCAGGGAGTTATCCGAGCTAGTCAGGAACCTCCTAAAATCAGTGCATCATTGCACAAGGGCCATGGTAAAAAAATGGTGACTTCCTTCGAAGCAATTCCAGTCGGCAGATTTCATGCAAGAACTTTTCAGTGGGATCTGCTGGACAAATGGTCCGGATCGCATCTTCAGATGCATCAGCGGATAACCCTATATCCAAGGACAAGGGTGTCTCTCCTGTGGTGGTTACAGAGTGCTCATCTTCTAGACGGCCGCAGATTCGGCATTCAGTTTTGGATGTTGGTGACCACGGAGGCCAGCCCGAGAGGCTGGGGAGCAGTCACACAAGGAAAAAATTTCCAGGGAGTGTGATCAAGTCTGGAGATTTTTCTCCACATAAATATAGCTAAGGGTAAAATTATAATGCTCTAAGCTTAGCAAGACCTCTGCTTCAAGGTCAGCCGGTATTGATCCAGTGGGATAAAACATCACGGCAGTCGCCCACGTAAATAGACAGGGCGGCACAAGAAGCAGGAGGGCAGTGGCAAAAACTGCAAGGACTTTTCGCTGGGCGGAAAATCATGTGATAGCACTGTCAGCAGTGTTTCATTCCGGGAATGGAAACTGGGAAGCAGACTTCCTCAGTAGGCACGACCTCCACCCGGCAGAGTGGGAACTTCATGGGGAAGTTTTCCACATAATTGTAAACCGTTGGGAATTACCAAAGGTGGACATGATGGCGTCCCGTCTGAACAAAAAACGGGACAGGTATTGCGCCAGGTTAAGAGACCCTCAGGCAATAGCTGTGGACGTTCTGGTAACACCGTGGGTGTACCAGTCGGTGTATGTGTTCCATCCTCTGCTTTTCATACCTAAAGTACTGAGAATTATAAGACGTAGAGGAGTAAGAACTATACTCATGGCTCCGGATTGGCCAAGAAGGACTTGGTACCCGGAACTTCAAGAGATGCTCACAGAGGACTTATGGCCTCTGCCGCTAAGAAGGGACTTGTTTCAGCAAGTACCATGTCTGTTCCAAGACTTACCGCAGCTGCGTTTGACGGCATGGCGGTGGAACGCCGGATCCTAAGGGAAAAGGCATTCAGGAAGAGGTCATTCCTACCCTGGTCAAAGCCAGAAAGGAGGTGACCGCACAACATTATCACCACATGTGGCGAAAATATGTTGCGTGGTGTGAGGCCAGGAAGGCCCCACGAAGAAATTTCAACTCGGTCGATTCCTGCATTTCTTGCAAACAGGAGTGTCTATGGGCCTCATATTGGGGTCCATTAAGGTTCAAATTTCGGCCCTGTCGATTTTTCTTCCAGAAAGAATTGGCTTCAGTTCCTGAAGTCCAGAAGTTTGTCAAGGGAGTATTGCATATACAACCCCCTTTTGTGCCTCCAGTGGCACTGTGGGATCTCAACGTAGTTCTGGGATTCCTCAAAACACATTGGTTTAAAACCAGTCAAATCTGTGGATTTGAAGCATCTCACATGAAAAGTGAACATGCTCTTGGACCTGGCCTGGACCAGGCGAGTGTCAAATTGGTGGTTTTTTTCTCAAAAAAGCCCATATCTGTTTGTCCATTCGGACAGGGCAGAGCTGCGGACTCGTCCCCAGTTCTCTCCCTAAGGTGGTGTCAGTGTTTCACCTGAACCAGCTTATTGGGGTGTCTTGCGCCTACTAGGGACTTGGAGGACTCCAAGTTGCTAGATGTGGTCAGGGCCCTGAAAATATAGGTTCCAGGACGGCTGGAGTCAGGAAAACTGACTTGCTGTTATCCTGTATGCACCCAACAAACTGGGTGCTCTTGCTTTTAAGCAGACTTTTGCTAGTTGGATGTGTAATACAATTCAGCTTGCACATTCTGTGGCAGGCCTGCCACAGCCAAAATATGTAAATGCCCATTCCACAAGGAAGGTGGGCTCATCTTGGGCGGCTGCCCGAGGGGTCTCGGCTTTACAACTTTGCCGAGCGGCTATTTAGTCAGGGGCAAACACGTTTGTAAAATCCTACAAATTTGATACCCTGGCTAAGGAGGACCTGGAGTTCTCTCATTCGGTGCTGCAGAGTCATCCGCACTCTCCCGCCCGTTTGGGAGCTTTGGTATAATCCCCATGGTCCTTTCAGGAACCCCAGCATCCACTAGGACGATAGAGAAAATAAGAATTTACTTACCGATAATTCTATTTCTCGGAGTCCGTAGTGGATGCTGGGCGCCCATCCCAAGTGCGGATTATCTGCATTACTTGTACATAGTTACAAAAATCGGGTTATTATTGTTGTGAGCCATCCTTTCAGAGGCTCCGCTGTTATCATACTGTTAACTGGGTTCAGATCACAGGTTGTACAGTGTGATTGGTGTGGCTGGTATGAGTCTTACCCGGGATTCATAAATCCTTCCTTATTGTGTACGCTCGTCCGGGCACAGTACCTAACTGAGGCTTGGAGGAGGGTCATAGGGGGAGGAGCCAGTGCACACCACCTGATCCTAAAGCTTTACTTTTTGTGCCCTGTCTCCTGCGGAGCCGCTATTCCCCATGGTCCTTTCAGGAACCCCAGCATCCACTACGGACTCCGAGAAATAGAATTATCGGTAAGTAAATTCTTATTATATATATATATATATATATATCATTATTTCCCCCCCCCCCCTGTATTTTTAACATGCAGCTCGGTTCAAACTGCATGGATCACAGAGCTTGCCCACTAGGGTTAAGCGCACCAAACCGCACACACTTACTGCTTAAGGTGTGGGTTCCAAGTTATATAACAACATAGAGAAATAACACAATAAGGCATTATCAAGTAAGCAGCACACAACATTTGTTAGAAAATGCAAAAATCCATTTAATATATCTCAACAAGACAAGTCATCAAGCCTTAATATCATAGCAGCATTATACTCATCAGAATCAATGGTACAGAAATTCAATTTATGTAGCTGCATATGGCCATCCCGACAGCCCGTTTTGGTTATCTCTTTCATCAAGAGTCAGCCACAAGGAATCCGGGACGCTCATCTCTAGAAGTACAGTAAGTAGTAACCATATCAAAATGAATGGGCTATTGAAATGAATGTGTCAAGATCTGCTGCCAAATAAATATATAATAAACAAGAAAGTGTTAGGCCCTCAAAGTCAGTAACCAGCATTACAGTTTATCTTGAATCCGGCAACGGTCCAGACATACCTGCGTTCTCCGGACCGCGCCCCCCAACGGAGCTCTAACGCCGTTGGCACGCCCCCTCCCACCTCCCGACTGCCTCTGCCTGTCAATCAGGCAGAGGCGATTGCACCAATGAGATGCTTTCGCATGCGCACTAGACATAAGGTATCAGGCTGCGATCGCTGCTGCAGCGATAGGGTCTGAATTAGGCCCAGAGACAGGCCCCTTGCAATTAATTACACTGCAGCTGAGTATCTGCACCAGGGATGTGCGGTGAGGTAAATGACTAAGGAGGCACTGGCTAGCATCAGAGCTAGATTTACTCGCAATATATGAGCCAAAGGGTACATCTGGGCACAGGGCCGTTTCTAGCCAATCTGGCTCCCAGTGCGAGATTTAAAAATGCGCCCCCCCTCCCCATTCACATATAAAAAAATGCCCCCCCCATAGATATAAAGAGGAAAAGCATGCGCGCGCGCTCCCGGCAAGGGGGCATGGCCTCGTTAAAATGAGCATGGCTTTGTTAAGGTGGGCGTGGCCTCATCTGATCTCATCATCACAGCCACCACAGGATAAAAAAAAAAGTCCTCATTTTACACATTACAGCAGGCACGCGACCCCATTTTACACAGCACGGCAGGCAAGTGTCCCCATTTTACACAGCACGGCAGGCACGTGTCCCCATTTTACACATTGCGGCAGGAAAGTGTCCCCATTTTACACATTGCGGCAGGAAAGTGTCCCCATTTTACACATTGCGGCAGGCAAGTGTCCCCATTTTACACAGCACGGCAGGCAAGTGTCCCCATTTTACACAGTACGGCAGGCACGTGCCCCCATTTTACACATTGTGGCAGGCACGTGTTCCCATTTTACACATTGTGGCAGGAAAGTGTCCCCATTTTACACATTGCGGCAGGCAAGAGTCCCCATTTTACACATTGCGGCAGGCACGTGCCCCCATTTTACACATTGTGGCAGGCACATGTCCCCATTTTACACATTGCGGCAGGCACGTGTCCCCATTTTACACATTGTGGCAGGAAAGGGTCCCCATTTTACACATTGCGGCAGGCAAGAGTCCCAATTTTACACACTGCGGCAGGCACGTGCCCCCATTTTACACAGTATGGCAGGCAAGTGTCCCCATTTTACACAGTACGGCAGGCACGTGCCCCCATTTTACATGTTGCGGCAGGCACGTGTCCCCATTTTACACATTGCGGCAGGCACGTGCCCCCATTTTACACAGTACAACAGGCAAGTGTCCCCATTTTACACATTGTGGCAGGCACGTGCCCCCATTTCTCTATCGTCCTAGTGGATGCTGGGGTTCCTGAAAGGACCATGGGGAATAGCGGCTCCGCAGGAGACAGGGCACAAAAAGTAAAGCTTTTCCAGATCAGGTGGTGTGCACTGGCTCCTCCCCCTATGACCCTCCTCCAGACTCCAGTTAGATTTTTGTGCCCGGCCGAGAAGGGTGCAATTCTAGGTGGCTCTCATAAAGAGCTGCTTAGAGAAAGTTTAGCTTAGGTTTTTTTATTTTACAGTGATTCCTGCTGGCAACAGGATCACTGCAACGAGGGACAGAGGGGAGAAGAAGTGAACTCACCTGCGTGCAGGATGGATTGGCTTCTTGGCTACTGGACATCAGCTCCAGAGGGACGATCACAGGTACAGCCTGGATGGTCACCGGAGCCGCGCCGCCGGCCCCCTTGCAGATGCTGAAGTAAGAAGAGGTCCAGAATCGGCGGCTGAAGACTCCTGCAGTCTTCTAAAGGTAGCGCACAGCACTGCAGCTGTGCGCCATTTTCCTCTCAGCACACTTCACACGCAGTCACTGAGGGTGCAGGGCGCTGGGGGGGGGCGCCCTGGGAGGCAAATGAAAACCTATTAAAAGGCTAAAAATACCTCACATATAGCCCCCAGAGGCTATATGGAGATATTTAACCCCTGCCTGTATTCACAAAATAGCGGGAGACGAGCCCGCCGAAAAAGGGGCGGGGCCTATCTCCTCAGCACACGGCGCCATTTCCTCTCACAGCTCCGCTGGTCAGGACGGCTCCCAGGTCTCTCCCCTGCACTGCACTACAGAAACAGGGTAAAACAGAGAGGGGGGGCAAATTTAATGGCAATATCTTGATATATATAAAGCAGCTATAAGGGAGCACTTATTATAAGGCTATCCCTGTCATATATAGCGCTTTTTGGTGTGTGCTGGCAGACTCTCCCTCTGTCTCCCCAAAGGGCTAGTGGGTCCTGTCTTCGTTTAGAGCATTCCCTGTGTGTCTGCTGTGTGTCGGTACGTGTGTGTCGACATGTATGAGGACGATATTGGTGTGGAGGCGGAGCAATTGCCAAATATGGGGATGTCACCTCCTAGGGGGTCGACACCAGAATGGATGCCTTTATTTGTGGAATTACGGGATAGCGTCAACTCGCTTAAGCAGTCGTTTGACGACATGAGGCGGCCGGACAATCAATTAGTGCCTGTCCAGGCGCCTCAAACACCGTCAGGGGCTGTAAAACGCCCTTTGCCTCAGTCGGTCGACACAGACCCAGACACAGGCACTGATTCCAGTGGTGACGGTGACGAATCAACCGTATTTTCCAGTAGGGCCACACGTTATATGATTTTGGCAATGAAGGAGGCGTTACATTTAGCTGATACTACAGGTACCACTAAACAGGGTATTATGTGGGGTGTGAAAAAACTACCTATAGTTTTTCCTGAATCAGAAGAATTAAATGACGTGTGTGATGAAGCGTGGGTTGCCCCTGATAAAAAGCTGATAATTTCAAAGAAATTATTGGCATTATACCCTTTCCCGCCAGAGGTTAGGGAGTGCTGGGAAACACCTCCTAGGGTGGACAAGGCGCTAACACGCTTATCAAAACAAGTGGCGTTACCTTCTCCTGAGACGGCCGCACTTAAAGATCCATCAGATAGGAGGATGGAAAATATCCAAAAAAGTATATACACACATGCAGGTGTTATACTACGACCAGCTATAGCGTCTGCCTGGATGTGCAGTGCTGGGGTAGTTTGGTCAGAGTCCCTGATTGAAAATATTGATACCCTGGACAGGGACAATATTTTACTGTCGTTAGAACAAATAAAGGATGCATTTCTTTATATGCGTGATGCACAGAGGGATATCTGCACACTGGCATCACGGGTAAGTGCTATGTCCATTTCGGCCAGAAGAGCTTTATGGACGCGACAGTGGACAGGCGATGCGGATTCAAAACGGCATATGGAAGTTTTGCTGTATAAAGGGGAGGAGTTATTTGGAGTCGGTCTATCAGATTTGGTGGCCACGGCTACAGCCGGGAAATCCACCTTTCTACCTCAAGTCACTCCCCAACAGAAAAAGGCACCGACTTTTCAACCGCAGCCCTTTCGTTCCTTTAAAAATAAGAGAGCAAAGGGCTATTCATATCTGCCACGAGGCAGAGGTCGAGGGAAGAAACAGCAACAGGCAGCTCCTTCCCAGGAACAGAAGCCCTCCCCGGCTTCTACAAAAGCCTCAGCATGACGCTGGGGCTTCTCAAGCGGACTCGGGGACGGTGGGAGGTCGTCTCAAAAATTACAGCGCGCAGTGGGCTCACTCGCAGGTAGATCCCTGGATCCTGCAGATAATATCTCAGGGGTACAGGTTGGAATTAGAGACAGATCCACCTCGCCGTTTCCTGAAGTCTGCTTTACCAACGTCCCCTTCCGAAAGGGAGACGGTTTTGGAAGCCATTCACAAGCTGTACTCTCAGCAGGTGATAGTCAAGGTACCTCTTCTACAACAAGGGAAGGGGTATTATTCCACTCTATTTGTGGTACCGAAGCCGGATGGCTCGGTAAGGCCTATTCTAAATCTGAAGTCCTTGAACCTGTACATAAAGAAGTTCAAGTTCAAGATGGAGTCACTCAGAGCAGTGATAGCGAACCTGGAAGAAGGGGACTTTATGGTATCCTTGGACATCAAGGATGCGTATCTCCACGTTCCAATTTACCCCTCACACCAGGGGTACCTCAGGTTCGTTGTACAAAACTGTCACTATCAGTTTCAGACGCTGCCGTTTGGTTTGTCCACGGCACCTCGGGTCTTTACAAAGGTAATGGCCGAGATGATGATTCTTCTTCGAAGAAAAGGCGTATTAATTATCCCATACTTGGACGATCTCCTAATAAGGGCAAGGTCCAGAGAACAGCTAGAGATGGGATTAGCAATATCTCAAGAGGTGCTAAAGCAGCACGGATGGATTCTGAATATTCCAAAATCCCAATTAATGCCGACAACTCGTCTGCTGTTCCTAGGGATGATTCTGGACACGGTTCAGAAAAAGGTTTTTCTTCCCGAGGAAAAAGCCAAGGAGTTATCCGACCTGGTCAGGAATCTCCTAAAACCAGGAAAGGTGTCTGTACATCAATGCACAAGAGTCCTGGGAAAAATGGTGGCTTCTTACGAAGCAATTCCATTCGGCAGATTCCATGCAAGGTCGAGCCTGGAAAAGTCTCTTCACATAAACATTCTGGAACTAAGAGCAATCTACAATGCTCTAAGCCAGGCGGAACCTCTGCTTCAAGGAAGACCGGTGTTGATCCAGTCGGACAACATCACGGCAGTCGCCCATGTAAACAGACAGGGCGGCACAAGAAGCAGGAGTGCAATGGCAGAAGCTGCCAGGATCCTTCGCTGGGCGGAGAATCACGTGATAGCACTGTCAGCAGTGTTCATCCCGGGAGTGGACAACTGGGAAGCAGACTTCCTCAGCAGACACGATCTTCACCCGGGAGAGTGGGGACTTCATCCAGAAGTTTTCCACATGCTAATAAACCGTTGGGAAAGACCAATGGTGGACATGATGGCGTCTCGCCTCAACAAAAAACTGGACAGGTATTGCGCCAGGTCAAGAGATCCGCAGGCAATAGCTGTGGACGCGCTGGTAACACCTTGGGTGTACCAGTCGGTGTATGTGTTTCCTCCTCTGCCTCTCATACCAAAGGTATTGAGAATCATAAGGCAAAGCGGAGTAAGAACGATACTAGTGGCTCCGGATTGGCCAAGAAGGTCTTGGTACCCGGAACTTCAAGAGATGGTCACGGACGATCCGTGGCCTCTACCTCTAAGACAGGACCTGCTTCAGCAGGGACCGTGTCTATTCCAAGACTTACCGCGGCTGCGTTTGACGGCATGGCGGTTGAACGCCAGATCCTAAAAGGAAAAGGCATTCCAGAAGAAGTCATTCCTACCTTGATTAAGGCAAGAAAGGAAGTCACCGCGAAGCATTATCACCGCATTTGGCGGAAATATGTTGCGTGGTGCGAGGATCGGAGTGCTCCGACGGAGGAATTTCAACTGGGTCGTTTCCTACATTTCCTGCAATCAGGATTGTCTATGGGTCTCAAATTGGGATCTATTAAGGTTCAAATTTCGGCCCTGTCAATATTCTTCCAAAAAGAATTGGCCTCAGTTCCTGAGATCCAGACTTTTGTCAAAGGAGTACTGCATATACAGCCTCCTGTGGTGCCTCCGGTGGCACCGTGGGATCTAAATGTAGTTTTAGATTTCCTCAAATCCCATTGGTTTGAACCACTAAAAGATGTGGATTTGAAATATCTCACATGGAAAGTGACTATGTTACTGGCCCTGGCGTCCGCCAGGAGAGTATCTGAACTGGCGGCTTTATCTTATAAAAGCCCTTATTTAATTTTCCATTCGGATAGGGCAGAGCTGCGGACGCGTCCGCATTTTCTCCCTAAGGTGGTATCAGCGTTTCACCTGAACCAGCCTATTGTAGTGCCTGCGGCTACAAGCGACTTGGAGGACTCCAAGTTGTTGGACGTTGTCAGAGCTTTAAAAATATACATTTCAAGGACGGCTGGAGTCAGAAAATCTGACTCGCTGTTTATACTGTATGCACCCAACAAGTTGGGTGCGCCTGCTTCTAAGCAGTCGATTGCTCGTTGGATTTGTAACACAATTCAACTTGCACATTCTGTGGCAGACCTGCCACAGCCTAAATCTGTTAAGGCCCATTCCACAAGGAAGGTGGGCTCATCTTGGGCGGCTGCCCGAGGGGTCTCGGCATTACAACTCTGCCGAGCAGCTACGTGGTCAGGGGAGAACACGTTTGTAAAATTCTACAAATTTGATACCCTGGCAAAGGAGGACCTGGAGTTCTCTCATTCGGTGCTGCAGAGTCATCCGCACTCTCCCGCCCGTTTGGGAGCTTTGGTATAATCCCCATGGTCCTTTCAGGAACCCCAGCATCCCCTAGGACGATAGAGAAAATAAGAATTTACTTACCGATAATTCTATTTCTCGGAGTCCGTAGTGGATGCTGGGCGCCCATCCCAAGTGCGGATTATCTGCAATACTTGTACATAGTTATTGTTAACTAATTCGGGTTATTGTTTAGGGAGCCATCTTTCAGAGGCTCCTCTGTTATCATACTGTTAACTGGGTTTAGATCACAAGTTGTACGGTGTGATTGGTGTGGCTGGTATGAGTCTTACCCGGGATTCAAAATCCTCCCTTATTGTGTACGCTCGTCCGGGCACAGTACCTAACTGGAGTCTGGAGGAGGGTCATAGGGGGAGGAGCCAGTGCACACCACCTGATCTGGAAAAGCTTTACTTTTTGTGCCCTGTCTCCTGCGGAGCCGCTATTCCCCATGGTCCTTTCAGGAACCCCAGCATCCACTACGGACTCCGAGAAATAGAATTATCGGTAAGTAAATTCTTATTTTTACACATTGCGGCAGGAAAGTGTCCCCATTTTACACATTGCGGCAGGCACGGGTCCCCATTTTACACAGTATGGCAGGCAAGAGTCCCCATTTTACACATTGCGGCAGGCATGTGCCCCCATTTCACACATTGCAGCAGGCACGTGTCCCCATTTTACACGTTGCGGCAGGAAAGTGTCCCCATTTTACACATTGCGGCAGGAAAGTGTCCCCATTTTACACATTGTGGCAGACTGTGTCCCCATTTTACACATTGCGGCAGGAAAGTGTCCCCATTTTACACATTGCGGCAGGAAAGTGTCCCCATTTTACACATTGTGGCAGACTGTGTCCCCATTTTTCACATTGCGGCAGGCACGTGCCCCCATTTTATACAGTACAACAGGCAAGTGTCCCCATTTTACACATTGCAGCAGGAAAGTGTCCCCATTTTACACAGTATGGCAGGCAAGAGTCTCCATTTTACACATTGCGGCAGGCATGTGCCCCCATTTCACACATTGCGGCAGGCACGTGTCCCCATTTTACACATTGCGGCAGGCAAGAGTCCCCATTTTACACATTACGGCAGGCACGTGTCCCCATTTTACACATTGCGGCAGGAAAGTGTCCCCATTTTACACATTGCGGCAGGCACGTGCCTCCATTTTACACAGTACAACAGGCAAGTGTCCCCATTTTACACATTGTGGCAGGCACGTGCCCCCATTTTACACATTGCGGCAGGAAAGTGTCCCCATTTTACACATTGCGGCAGGCACGTGCCCCCATTTTACACAGTACGGCAGGAAAGTGTCCCCATTTTACACATTGAAGCAGGCACGTGCCCCCATTTTACACAGTACGGCAGGAAAGTGTCCCCATTTTACACAGTACGGCAGGCACGTGCCCGAATTTTACACATTACGGCAGACTGCGTCCCCATTTTACACATTCCGGCAGGCAAGTGTCCCCATTTTACACATTCCGGCAGGCACGTGCCCCCATTTTACACATTCCGGCAGACAGGTGTCCCTATTTTACACATTAAGGCAGGCAAGAGTCCCCATTTTACACATTCCGGCAGACTGTGTCCCCATTTTACACATTCCGGCAGGCAAGTGTCCCCATTTTACACATTCCGGCAGGCAAGTGTCCCTATTGTACACATTAAGGCAGGCACGTGCCCCCATTTTACACATTCCGGCAGGTGGTGGTGGTGGGGGGGGAGGGAGGGAGGGAGGGAGAGAGAGGGAGAGGGGCTGACTTACATTTGAAGCGGTTCTTCCCGCTCTTCAGCCGCCTCTCCCTCGTCTGCGCGGCGCTGCCGCCGGCCGGCTTGGCTCCCTCCTCCCGAGTGCCCAGCTCGGGGGGGCGGGGTTTCGCGGAATGACGCGATTGCGTGAGGCAGTACTGCTAATCATTACTCCGTCAGTACTGCCCACATGCTGCCCACGGATGGGGAGGCATGGGGGCGCATTTACATCAATATGGCACCACCCCTTGAGGTTCAAAGCTGTGATTGGTGGAATTGTACAGTGAGGGATTGGACCATAATTCCATGCAAAACGCAAACCCCCAATCCCCTGAATTCCCGAGTGAGTTGAGCCCACTCTCTCAGGAGTCTCCCAGACACTCCGAAAGAGTTGGTAAATAAAGTGTAGCATGTATTATTTACTCTTGTCCTCCAGCCCCATTAGACATGCTTGGAGTTGGAACTTGGAATCAGGGTAGAAATGAAGCTCCATACATGTAAGTAAATAAGCACTCTGAGTCCAGGTGTAAATTTAACGGGTGTGGCATTCGCACATGAATTTGTTAAGTCTCGGGCTGCGTGCAGTCCAGAACGTGCTGTAATTCTGTGCCATGAAAGGGTTAACAATTGCAGCGTTGGTCACATCTTCTGGGTAAACTTCAGCCAATATAAAAGTCATGCAAAACGATGCAAATCATGCAAATGAGAAAGACCTTGTAGATTTGCATTAAAAAAAATCTCTCCTTCAAATAGATTTTAAACGGCTGCTGCAACCTAATCTCCTCCAGCCAGCGGCAGACGTCCACCTGGGAGTGACTGCACTCTGAAAGCATTCAGCTACCTGTACCCCCTGATATGTGTGATGTAACAATAAATAGCAATATCAGTCACCTATTGTATATTATATATATATATATATATATATATACTAGCCTGATGCTCTGACATGTCTTTAATAACTTGACATTTACCTTATTGAAATCAGAAATTCCCATGCAACATCTGTAGATGTGACGCATGAAAAGGAGCAGCATGAAATATTATAAACCTCACACGGTCAGATGTACTCGCACACCACTCATACTTACTTATCTAAGTAAATAAAGACGCTGACAACTGAAATATGGCATGAAAGGGATCGGCATTTTATTTATGAAGAGGAAGGCCTATTTAAACTATAACTAATATAAGAAGTCCCTCTTCTAACTAAGGTGATGGGGAGAAGAACGGTTAGAAATTGCACATGAAAATACACATATAAACACAAATATAAATATAGAAAATATAACACAAAGTATAAGTTAAAGGGCCTCCTGCCCAGATGGTCAAGGATCGACCTTCTGCCACTATCCTTGACCATCCAGAATCCAAACCAACATGGGCCATCTGCCCCCACATGGCCAGGGATCGACCTCCTGCCACTACCCCTGACCATGACACGACTCATAAGGTCAAAGCTAAACACTCAACCCCTACAGGGATAAAAAAATTGGGCCACCTGCCCCATGAGCCACAGTTAGAATACACAACAATTGTATATGGGCCCGCCTGGTCCGGTGATGCCCATAGCTCACTCCACCAAGCATAAGTAACTACGATTCCAATAAAAAACAATCGCTAAAATAAATATTAATAAATCAAAGATTAACTAATGGTTCTGAACTGGCCACCCACCAGCCGACACAACAAAACAATCCCAGCTAACCCAACCCACCAACGGAGGGAGGGTGGGCAAAAAAAATACTGGAAAGAGACAGAACCTTTTAGGCTCAACTCCTATATCACTAGTTGTGCCACCCCTGACTCTGCAACAACCAATCGCCTCTAACCAAGCCAGCAAAAACGTTCCTCCCTCAAAAAGCATTAACCCCTGACAGCCCGAAGTGAGCAGCAGAGTGACATGCTACATGACCAGACCAGTAAGTTTATGCTGTTCGGACACACAAGATGCCCTACATAGTCTTTTCCTTTGTCTATGCAGAAGTATTTTACTGAAACACCAAATTGTTGAGGCTACTGAGAAAATTACCTGTGCCCACTGCAGGCAGGGGTGCCGAGAGGGGGGTACTACTTAACCAAGCCCAGGCAGGTGGGAGGCTCCTCCTCTGCAGCACTGCTGAGACAGGGCTGGTGCCCCCACTTGTAACACTTCTCCTCTGCCCACTACCACTGTATAGTAGAGCAACGGCAGCAGCTCACCGTCCATTGACATAAAAGAAACCGCTGTTGCTCAGCGACATGGTCAGTGCATGGTCTGCATTGTCAGATGCAGACTTACTGGACCCAGGTGTTCAGATCCGACGGCCAGCCTGTATAAGCCTCAGTTTACGCAGGGTAGCCGCTGCCTGGAAACATCGCGAATCGCAACCGATGGTTGCAAGGGTCATGACTCATGATGGTGATCTGAGGCTGCAACCTCAGACGCAACCCTCTGATCTTGCAGAAGCATGCGGGAGGCGTCTATCTTCTACAGACTTCTCCTACTGCATTTGAATTTTAATTACAAGGAATTACACAGCCGCTTCCTTGCAGCTGTGCAATTTCATCGAAATATGAATTAGGCCCTAAGTGATTAATAAATAGGTAAATGAGGGATTCGTGAGGAGTGGGTTTTTTTATTAATTACTTTTCTCTGACGTCCTAAGTGGATGCTGGGGACTCCGTCAGGACCATGGGGAATAGCGGCTCCGCAGGAGACAGGGCACAAAACTAAAGCTTTAGGATCAGGTGGTGTGTACTGGCTCCTCCCCCTATGACCCTCCTCCAAGCCTCAGTTAGGTTTTTGTGCCCGTCCGAGCAGGGTGCAATCTAGGTGGCTCTCTTAAGGAGCTGCTTAGAAAAAGTTTTTAGGTTTTTTATTTTCAGTGAGTCCTGCTGGCAACAGGCTCACTGCATCGAGGGACTTAGGGGAGAGAAGTTCAACTCACCTGCGTGCAGGATGGATTGGCTTCTTAGGCTACTGGACACCATTAGCTCCAGAGGGAGTCGGAACACAGGTCCAGGGCCGGTTCAAGGGCGCAGAGCGCCCCGGGCAGGAAAGGGGGCGTGGCCTAATACAGGGGGCGTGGTGAGTCACGCCCCCTGTATATTGAAAGCGCCGCTTGAATGCTGAGCGGTGCGCGATGACGTCATCGCGCACCGCACAGCAAAAGGTCCTCTCAACGAAGAGAAACTAGACGCTATGCGTCTAGTTCCCTTCGTGGAGAGGACCTTTGCTGTGCGGTGCGCGATGACGTCATCGCGCACCGCTCAGCAGTTACTCTCCACGAAGGGAAACTAGACGCATAGCGTCTAGTTCCCTTCACAGGAGGCGCCGAGGACGGGGACGGCAGCGGGCAGCGGAGGCGGACGGGGGACACAGCGGGCAGCAGTGGCGGATCTTGCCACGGTGCGGCGCCCTCCGGATGGCGCCAGCGCCTTCCGGAAGGCGGCGCCCCGGGCAAAAGTCCTGCTTGCCCGTGGCAAGAACCGCCACTGCACAGGTCTCACCCTGGGGTTCGTCCCGGAGCCGCGCCGCCGACCCCCCTTGCAGATGCTGAAGATTGAAGGTCCAGAAACCGGCGGCAGAAGGCTCTTCAGTCTTCTTGAAGGTAGCGCACAGCACTGCAGCTGTGCGCCATTGTTTGTCACACACTTCTCACCAACGGTCACGGAGGGTGCAGGGCGCTGCTGGGGGCGCCCTGGGCAGCAATGTAAATACCTTTTATGGCTAAAAAATACATCACATATAGCCCTTGAGGCTATATGGATGTATTTAACCCCTGCCAGATATTACAAACTACGGGAGAAAAGCCCGCCGGAATAGGGGGCGGGGCTTATTCTCCTCAGCACACAGCGCCATTTTCCTGCTCAGCTCCGCTGTGAGGAAGGCTCCCAGGACTCTCCCCTGCACTGCACTACAGAAACAGGGTAAAACAGAGAGGGGGGGCACTTTTGTTGGCGATATTTTATATATTTAAGCTGCTATAAGGATACAACACTTATATAAGGTTGTTCCCATATATATTATAGCGCTTGGGTGTGTGCTGGCAAACTCTCCCTCTGTCTCCCCAAAGGGCTAGTGGGGTCCTGTCTTCGATAAGAGCATTCCCTGTGTGTCTGCTGTGTGTCGGTACGTGTGTGTCGACATGTATGAGGACGATGTTGGTGTGGAGGCAGAGCAATTGCCGGTAATGGTGATGTCACCCCCCAGGGAGTCGACACCGGAATGGATGGCTTTGTTTATGGAATTACGTGATAATGTCAGCACATTACAAAAATCAGTTGACGACATGAGACGGCCGGAAAACCAGTTGGTACCTGCCCAGGCGTCTCAGACACTGTCAGGGGCTGTAAAACGCCCTTTACCTCAGTCGGTCGACACAGACCCAGACACGGACACTGAATCTAGTGTCGACGGTGAAGAAACAAACGTATTTTCAAGTAGAGCCACACGTTATATGATCACGGCAATGAAGGAGGCTTTGCATATCTCTGATACTGCAAGTACCACAAAAAGGGGTATTATGTGGGGGGTGAAAAAACTACCTGTAGTTTTTCCTGAATCAGAGGAATTGAATGATGTATGTGATGAAGCGTGGGTTAACCCAGATAGAAAAGTGCTAATTTAAAAAAGTTATTGGCATTATACCCTTTCCCGCCAGAGGTTAGGGCGCGCTGGGTAACACCCCCTAGGGTAGATAAGGCGCTCACACGCTTATCAAAACAAGTGGCGTTACCGTCTCCTGATACGGCCGCCCTCAAGGATCCAGCTGATAGGAGGCTGGAAACTACCCTAAAGAGTATATACACACATACTGGTGTTATACTGCGACCAGCCATCGCCTCAGCCTGGATGTGCAGTGCTGGGGTGGTCTGGTCGGATTCCCTGACTGAAAATATTGATACCCTGGATAGGGACAGTATTTTATTGACTATAGAGCAATTAAAGGATGCTTTTCTTTATATGTGGATGCAAGAATAAGGTAAAATATACCGAAGGATATTCAGGCGCTGTGAGACGGGATGGTTCGCTAAGCCTCAGCCAATATTACAGGGGAGTCACTCCCAAGAAGACAACACAAAAAGGAAAATGAAGGCTGCGCTATGTAGAGGAAAGAACAGTATAAACACTCAATAGGTAATTAAAAAATTTATTATAAAACTTGAATTCTTTAAAAGCAGGAATTCTGTGCAGGATGATGTGCCAAATATATGCAGAAAAAATAGATTTGCCAATATTATGCAAAGGTTGGAATTTACCCAGAATGCTGGTACAGGATTAGTGGAAATTGTTCTCTAGAATCCGTTCCATATTTTGCCCATCAATATGGTGTCCAGTTATGATCCGGTATGGAGGGTACCTTTTAGTATTGCTGAAGAGAGTCCATAGAAGACTTCCATATACCGCTAGAGGATTAATGCAATGTCTCTTGGATGTAGAGTACCTCATGCAATGCGGGAATAAGCTGGTGCTTCTCTCGGGCTCTTTCGGATTGCTGGTCAGCAGAATGGGCTGGTTCGGATCCAATTCAGAGATGTCCTGTTCCAACGGGTGAATACCTGACGCGTTTCGCTGCATAAACCCTGCAGCTTTTTCAAAGGTGTATTCTGATGTCTGGGTTTATGGCTTTATATACCCTAGACAAGATGGTGGCTTAATTGGCACCTGGATGCACATTTCCTGTTTGGCACTATTATTTCTCTTTCTAATCTTTAAAACAATAAAAAATGTATGTATATGTATAGGAGACAGACCTACTTATGTAAAACAATATATGAATTATGAAAAGCTTTTGTTTTAACTGTTTAAATAAACATTTCATTTCCTTAAGATTTTAACATGGAATACGTTGGTCCAATCAGAGGATTTGTATATGGCTCTGTAGTCATGGAGACCTCTGAAAGAGCCCATTTCATAGGTTGAGTTACAAATCATGTGATCAATGTCAGTCATGTGACCTAGGTCACCTGATGAATAAGGTATTATCCAAAAACAGTATATACTGGATGAAGAGACTGTTTACATTTCCAAGTAACAATATAACCTCATTAGTGGCATCAGTCTCAGATTCCTAATTAATATATTTTATTTGTTGAGAAGGGAGCTCCGAGGATGCAGCGTCAGCTCCCGGACCGTTGCCTTGGCAACCGCGACCGGAAGTGACGTATTAGATCGAGGAGCCAGTGAAAGTGCCCGGGCCGTAAATTTCTAAATGGCAATATGACCTCATTAGTGGCATCGGACTCAGATTCCTGGTTAATTTATTTTATTTGTTAAAGAGGGAGCTCCGAAAATGCGGCGTCGACTCCCGGACCGTTGCCTTGGCAACCGCGACCGGAAGTGACGTGTTGGATTAAGGAGCCAGTGAGAGTATCCGGGCCGTCGTCATAGAGACGCGGCTTGTAGTGGGCGGATTGTTGTCCCCACATGATTGGAAGTTTAAACCCTCCTCCCTCTATTGTCATGACGACGCGGTTTTCGGCCGCGTCCTCCTATTCATAGAAACCATTGTTTCCATGGAATGTTTACATGAATTTTCAGCCGGTAACCATGGAGACCCTATTGAGTTTGTACTTTGCTGGCTGGTCTCAGCATACAGGCAAATGAGTTGAGATTAATTGCAAATTATATGTTATATCTGGTTTCCATGAAAACCGGGCTGAATAGACTTTCACCAGTCTTATTGTAATTGGCTATGCTACCAACTTTGTATACATTTATTTCCATAACCTTAAGCAATCATGTTGAATTAAGATACCTATGTAGCTCAATGGCTGCTGTTCTAAAAAGCCCACATGTATCTTATATCTAGATCATATACAAGATCATAAGACCCATGAAAAAGAATATTTATATATTTATATTTTTTTATTTTTTTATTTTTTTATTATTATTAATGTTAAGTTTTTCATTAGTTAGTCTTTTTTAAGACAAGTTATTTTGATTTAATTTTATATACAATTCAGTGCCAATTATTCTAAAGACCTGATTATATCTAATTGGGTCAATAAGTACCATATAGCAGGAACCTTTACATATCTGCACCAGAGTTTTCTTAGCATAGTATATGATAATTATTTTATTAGCTACCTCCATAGGGATTCTAATTAATCAGAGAATAAAAATAAATTATTTCTATGACTAACTGAGTTGTTAATAATTTGAAAGAAAGGACAGAGACTACATGATGTATAGAATAAAATTAAGGAGAGAGAGAATTGATGTACTGAATAAATTGGAGGTCCTAGATAACAACACCTATACAGAAAAGGAAGGGATAATCCTTATGACAAATTGACGGATATATGAACATAATGGTTAATCTTAGGATTAAATAATCATGTTTAGTTCTACTGCCTCATTGAGGCCATCTGGATGGATGGAACCCATTCTGAACATCCAGTAGACCTCCTGTTGGCACAATTTTTTGAAACGGTCACCCCCCCTCTTTGTTGTGGGGATTTGTTCTATCCCTATTATTTTGAGGCTTTTTGGATCTCCATTATGATAAACCTTAAAATGTTGGGAGACGCTATGTGTGGATATTCGATTGAGAATGTTCCTACGGTGCTCTAGAAATCTGATACGGAGTTTTCTGGTGGTGCGGCCTACATAATGGAGGCCACAACCACATTGTAGGATATATACAACGTATGTCGAGTTGCAATTAATATGACTCCTAATTTTATATTGTTTTTCCCCTTTATCAGTTTTAACGTGCTGTGTTTTCTCTATATATTGACACGTGGTACATCTTGTGCCACCACATTTGTAGAAGCCCGTTACTGGCTGGAGCCATGGATCTTTATTGGAATTACTTCTCTTCTCAGATCTCAAATGGCTGGGAGCTAGGGAGTTCTTTAAAGATTGTCCCTTCTGGAATATAAATGTGGGCTTAGCTGGAAGGATATCCCTTAGCACATTGTCTTGTTTTAATATACTGTAATTTTTCCTAATTATGGATTTTATCTTGGGACAACAATCATTATAAGTGGTGATAAATGCCGAGTGGTAATCTTTATCTCTTTCAAGATCGTTGTTTGGCTTCTTTGCTTTAGATAGTAAAAGGTCTCTATTCATCTCTCTCACTTCTCCTAATGTTTTCTGTAATAGAGGTAACGGATATCCCCGATGTTCAAGGGAGTCTACCATCAGTTTGGCTTGTAAATCAAACAGCTTTAGGTCGGAGCAATTTCTTCTGAGACGAATCAATTGACTCCGAGGTATACTTTTTTTCCAGGGTGGATAATGTGCACTGGAGAAGTGGAGATAGGCATTTGATCCTACCTCTTTGGTATGATTAGTAGTGTGTATTTGTCCATCACGTGCCTCTAAATTTAAATCCAAAAAAGTGATAGAATTGGGGTGATACTGATAAGTGAATTTTAAATTATAAGAATTTTGATTAAGTGAGTTAACAAATGCTTGTGCTGAAAGTGCATCCCCATCCCAAATAATAAATAAATCATCAATGTACCTGCCATAGAGGACCAGGGTTGCGCCATGCCCGCCGCCCCACACATGTTGGTCCTCAAATTGACCCATGTAAAGGTTGGCGTAGCTAGGCGCGAACCTGGTCCCCATGGCGGTGCCCAAAATTTGAAGATAATGTGAATCCAAGAACAAAAAATAATTGTGACGTAATATAAAAGAAATAGAGTCTACAATTAATTTTTGATGAATGTCTGTAAGGTCGCCATCTTGCTTAAGATGGTTAGATATAACCGACAATCCTTTTTGGTGTGGTATATTAGAATACAGACTCTGTACGTCCAAGGTAAGAAAGGCATATGTGTCTTTCCATTTAACACCTGAAATAAGTGACAGAAAGTGAGTGGTGTCCTTGACATGCGAACGAAGAAAAGAAACCCGTGGCTGTAGGTAAGAATCTACATAAAACGAAAGGTTAGAAGTGAGTGAGCGAATACCTGAAATAATAGGGCGCCCAGGAGGTGAAGTGAGGGATTTGTGTATTTTTGGCAAGTGGTAGTAAATAGGAATGACCGGATGTTTTATGTAGAGAAACTTAAACTCTTCTTTGGAGATAATTTCCAAGGCCACTGCGTTGTCCAATAATTCTAAGAGTTCGGATAAAAATCCCGGTTAAGGTTATGGAAATAAATGTATACAAAGTTGGTAGCATAGCCAATTACAATAAGACTGGTGAAAGTCTATTCAGCCCGGTTTTCATGGAAACCAGATATAACATATAATTTGCAATTAATCTCAACTCATTTGCCTGTATGCTGAGACCAGCCAGCAAAGTACAAACTCAATAGGGTCTCCATGGTTACCGGCTGAAAATTCATGTAAACATTCCATGGAAACAATGGTTTCTATGAATAGGAGGACGCGGCCGAAAACCGCGTCGTCATGACAATAGAGGGAGGAGGGTTTAAACTTCCAATCATGTGGGGACAACAATCCGCCCACTACAAGCCGCGTCTCTATGACGACGGCCCGGATACTCTCACTGGCTCCTTAATCCAACACGTCACTTCCGGTCGCGGTTGCCAAGGCAACGGTCCGGGAGTCGACGCCGCATTTTCGGAGCTCCCTCTTTAACAAATAAAATAAATTAACCAGGAATCTGAGTCCGATGCCACTAATGAGGTCATATTGCCATTTAGAAATTTACGGCCCGGGCACTTTCACTGGCTCCTCGATCTAATACGTCACTTCCGGTCGCGGTTGCCAAGGCAACGGTCCGGGAGCTGACGCTGCATCCTCGGAGCTCCCTTCTCAACAAATAAAATAAATTAATTAGGAATCTGAGACTGATGCCACTAATGAGGTTATATTGTTACTTGGAAATGTAAACAGTCTCTTCATCCAGTATATACTGTTTTTGGATAATACCTTATTCATCAGGTGACCTAGGTCACATGACTGACATTGATCACATGATTTGTAACTCAACCTATGAAATGGGCTCTTTCAGAGGTCTCCATGACTACAGAGCCATATACAAATCCTCTGATTGGACCAACGTATTCCATGTTAAAATCTTAAGGAAATGAAATGTTTATTTAAACAGTTAAAACAAAAGCTTTTCATAATTCATATATTGTTTTACATAAGTAGGTCTGTCTCCTATACATATACATACATTTTTTATTGTTTTAAAGATTAGAAAGAGAAATAATAGTGCCAAACAGGAAATGTGCATCCAGGTGCCAATTAAGCCACCATCTTGTCTAGGGTATATAAAGCCATAAACCCAGACATCAGAATACACCTTTGAAAAAGCTGCAGGGTTTATGCAGCGAAACGCGTCAGGTATTCACCCGTTGGAACAGGACATCTCTGAATTGGATCCGAACCAGCCCATTCTGCTGACCAGCAATCCGAAAGAGCCCGAGAGAAGCACCAGCTTATTCCCGCATTGCATGAGGTACTCTACATCTAAGAGACATTGCATTAATCCTCTAGCGGTATATGGAAGTCTTCTATGGACTCTCTTCAGCAATACTAAAAGGTACCCTCCATACCGGATCATAACTGGACACCATATTGATGGGCAAAATATGGAACGGATTCTAGAGAACAATTTCCACTAATCCTGTACCAGCATTCTGGGTAAATTCCAACCTTTGCATAATATTGGCAAATCTATTTTTTCTGCATATATTTGGCACATCATCCTGCACAGAATTCCTGCTTTTAAAGAATTCAAGTTTTATAATAAATTTTTTAATTACCTATTGAGTGTTTATACTGTTCTTTCCTCTACATAGCGCAGCCTTCATTTTCCTTTTTGTGCTTTTCTTTATATGCGAGATGCTCAGAGGGATATTTGCACTCTGGCATCGAGAGTAAGTGCGATGTCCATATCTGCCAGAAGAAGTTTATGGACGCGACAGTGGTCAGGTGATGCGGATTCCAAACGACAGTGTTCATTCCGGGAGTAGACAACTGGGAAGCAGACTTCCTCAGCAGACACGATCTACACCCGGGAGAGTGGGGACTTCATCCAGAAGTCTTCCACATGATTGTGAACCGTTGGGAAAAACCAAAGGTGGATATGATGGCGTCTCGCCTCAACAAAAAACTGGACAGGTATTGCGCCAGGTCAAGAGACCCTCAGGCAATAGCTGTGGACGCTCTGGTAACACCGTGGGTGTACCAGTCAGTGTATGTATTTCCTCCTCTGCCTCTCATACCCAAAGTACTGAGAATTATACGGCAAAGGGGAGTAAGAACGATACTCGTGGCTCCGGATTGGCCAAGAAGAACTTGGTACCCGGAACTTCAGGAGATGCTCACGGAAAATCCGTGGCCTCTACCTCTAAGACGGGACCTGATTCAGCAGGGACCGTGTCTATTCCAAGACTTACCGCGGCTGCGTTTGACGGCATGGCGGTTGAACGCCGAATTCTAAAGGAAAAAGGCATTCCAGAAGAGGTCATTCCTACACTGGTTAAAGCCAGGAAGGAGGTGACTGCACAACATTATCACCGCATTTGGAGAAAATATGTTGCGTGGTGTGAGGCCAGGAAGGCCCCCACGGAGGAATTTCAACTGGGTCGATTCCTACATTTCCTGCAAACAGGATTGTCTATGGGCCTCAAATTGGGGTCCATTAAGGTTCAAATTTCGGCCCTGTCGATTTTCTTCCAGAAAGAATTGGCTTCAGTTCCTGAAGTCCAGACTTTTGTAAAAGGAGTACTACATATACAGCCCCCGGTTGTGCCCCCAGTGGCTCCGTGGGACCTGAATGTAGTTTTGGATTTTCTCAAATCCCATTGGTTTGAGCCACTCAAATCGGTGGATTTGAAATATCTTACATGGAAAGTAACCATGCTACTGGCCCTGGCTTCAGCCAGGAGAGTATCAGAATTGGCGGCTTTATCGTATAAGAGCCCATATCTGATTTTCCATTCGGACAGGGCAGAACTGCGGACGCGTCCTCATTTTCTGCCTAAGGTGGTGTCAGCGTTTCACCTGAACCAGCCTATTGTGGTGCCTGCGGCTACTAGCGATTTGGAAGATTCCAAGTTGCTGGACGTTGTCAGGGCATTGAAAATATACATTTCAAGGACGGCTGGAGTCAGAAAATCTGACTCGCTGTTTATACTGTATGCACCCAACAAGCTGGGTGCTCCTGCTTCTAAGCAGACGATTGCTCGTTGGATTTGTAGCACAATTCAACTTGCACATTCTGTGGCAGGCCTGCCACAGCCTAAATCTGTCAAGGCCCATTCCACAAGGAAGGTGGGCTCATCCTGGGCGGCTGCCCGAGGGGTCTCGGCATTACAACTTTGCCGAGCAGCTACGTGGTCGGGGGAGAACACGTTTGTAAAATTCTACAAATTTGATACCCTGGCTAAAGAGGACCTGGAGTTCTCTCATTCGGTGCTGCAGAATCATCCGCACTCTCCCGCCCGTTTGGGAGCTTTGGTATAATCCCCATGGTCCTGACGGAGTCCCCAGCATCCACTTAGGACGTCAGAGAAAATAAGATCTTACTTACCGATAAATCTATTTCTCGTAGTCCGTAGTGGATGCTGGGCGCCCATCCCAAGTGCGGATTGTCTGCAATACTTGTACATAGTTATTGTTACAAAAAAATCGGGTTGTTATTTGTTGTGAGCCGTCTGTTCAGAGGCTCCTACGTTTGTCATACTGTTAACTGGGTTTAGATCACAAGTTATACGGTGTGATTGGTGTGGCTGGTATGAGTCTTACCCGGGATTCAATATCCTTCCTTATTGTGTACGCTCGTCCGGGCACAGTATCCTAACTGAGGCTTGGAGGAGGGTCATAGGGGGAGGAGCCAGTACACACCACCTGATCCTAAAGCTTTAGTTTTGTGCCCTGTCTCCTGCGGAGCCGCTATTCCCCATGGTCCTGACGGAGTCCCCAGCATCCACTACGGACTACGAGAAATAGATTTATCGGTAAGTAAAATCTTATTTTTTTTCTGTGGTGTATGTGTCCTGTCTTTATTTGAATCATTTTTTCTACAGGTGGTGTCAGTTGGCACCAGTGGCGTGCGGTGAGGTCAGTGGCTAGTGAGGAACTGCAGCCTTAATATCTGCTGAATCCTGCCGATGACCTCTAATGCCGCTGAGCCAATGGCCGCTACTGCCCCTGAGCCGATGCCCTCTACCCCCGCCACCGCCAATTGCCAACGATCAACTGCCCTGGCCCTCCACCACTAATTTCGCATCTCAGTCCGATGCCGCCACCAATGCCTGTAGCTTGCCTGCTCATCAAACTTGTGAAGAGCAGGCGGCTAATATATTGTAAATTTTTATAGAAAAAATATATAAAAATTAGTGTTTGGGACTGGGGAGGGAGTGGAAGGAGGACATGAATGCAGTTTTGTTGTACAGGGCTTCCATTAACTCAATAGCACTGTGGGTGTGGCGCTATTAAGTTAATGGAGGTCCTGGACAACAAAATTGCCAGCAGTGGGTGACAGGGAGAGTGTGATGCCAGAGAGAGGGTAACAGCTGTTGGTGACAGGGAGTGGGTGATGCCAGCGGGAGGGTGACAGGAAGTGCATGACGCCAGGGAGATGGTGACAGGAAAAGCGTGATGCCAGGGAGAGGGTGACAGGAAGTGCATGACGCCAGGGAGAGGGTGATAGGAAGAGCGTGATGCCAGGGAGAGGGTGACAGGAAGTGCATGACGCCAGGGAGAGGGTGATAGGAAGAGCGTGATGCCAGGGAGATGGTGACAGGAAAAGCATGATGCCAGGGAGAGGGTGACAGGAAGAGCGTGACACCAGGGACAGGGTGACAGGAAGAGCGTGATGCCAGGGAGAGGGTGGCAGGAATAGCGTGACACCAGGGACAGGGTGACAGGAAGAGCGTGATGCCAGGGAGAGGGTGACAGGAATAGCGTGATACCAGGGAGAGGGTGACAGGAATAGCGTGACACCAGGGACAGGGTGACAGGAAGAGCGTGATGCCAGGGAGAGGGTGACAGGAATAGCGTGACACCAGGGAGAGGGTGACGGGAAGAGCGTGACGCAAGGGAGAGGGTGACAAGAAGAGCGTGATGCCAGGGAGAAGGTGACACCAGGGAGCGGGTGACAGGAAGAGGGTGACACCAGGGAGAGGGTGACAGGAAGAGGGTGACGCCAAGGAGAGGGTGGCAGCAGTGAGTGACAGGGAGTGACGCCAGGGAGAAGGTGACGGGGAGGGTGACGCCAGGGAGTGGGTGGCAGCAGTGGGTGACAGGGAGTGACGCCAAGGAGAGGGTGATGACAGGGAGAGGGTGACAGTAGTGGATGACAGGGAGAGGGTGACACTAGGGAGAGGGTGACAGTACTGGATGACAGGGAGAGGGTGACGCTAGGGAGAGGGTGACATTAGTGGGTGACGCCAGGGAAAGAGAGAAGGAAAGGGTGATGGGAACAGACAGTAAATGACCATTATATTGCTATTTACTTACATGGACCTGGTGGCTCCTCCTTTGGTGTTAACTGACCAGGAATCCATCATAGGAGAAAGAGTGATCGAAGAGGGGAGGAGCGGGGGATTGTGGCCCCTCCCCCACCCGCCCCTCTGCCGAGAATGCTCTCAGTCAGTGACAGCAGCAGCTTTGGTGCAAGACGGGCAGTGGTGCGGAATCATAGGGGGAGTGAGGGGAGGTGGGTGCTATCTGGCTGCACCGCGCACAGGGAACTTTTTCTCTGTATACATTTTCCTGGCCAGCGCCGCTCCCCTTTACCGGGTTTGCCACTGTGCAGGGGGACGTACTGCGGGATGGACTAGGGGACGGGTAAGCAGGGACGGCCGCATATAGTTGATACTAAAATTCCTAGATGACCCACCCCTGAATCTGCCACTGCCCAATCACCTCTTCCTCAGTGACAGGGGCGTGCTTTTATATGGGCTGAAAGCACACCCCTGTCAAAGAGGCACTTATACCAGTGCCGCTTACAGGTTTTTTTGCAGTCAGGGGAGGCAGGAGGGCACTGCCTCCCTTGACTACACGTCCCTGGTTGGCCCTTGATGCCTTGGCATGCTAGCATTTGTGGTTTTCTGGGGCCAGTAGTCCACATGACAAAAATCCAGATATTTATGTTATTATCCATGACCTCTGTACCTAAAGTCCAGGGAATACAGAGAGGAGCACCTGTGCTATGTGCATTAGGTCTTGTTGTGCAGGCCCCACTCTCCTGGGGGGGTACAACCCTTACGCCAACTGGCCTAGGGTTGGGGGAATCATAGTGGCGAGACCCCACCCTGGGGGACTTTTTACATAGCCAATGATTTATAAGTGTCAAAGCCTCAGGAAAATATGTCATATTGGAAGATACTGTATGTGTGATGGGGTCTGGTCCATGAGTTAGGCTACTGAAGACAACTGCATGAAGTCCCCTGAAAATTCCTAATGTCCATTATATATAACAGGTGCAGGTCATTTACATAATGGGAATATTCACATTTGAGTTCTCTCTCTCTCATCAAACAAAAATGTTGGGACATCTGTCCCTGTTCCTTTTAAGCTATTAGCTGAATAGATTTTTACCTTAAGAATCTACTGTCCAGAGCAACCTGACACAGTAAACATTACATAAAAAAGGTTACATTTTTTGAGCATTTTTATGATCTCAAATACCCTGAATATATACTAGACAGACAGACAGACAGTTAGATAGATAGATAGATAGATAGATAGATAGATAGATAGATAGATAGATAGATAGATAGATAGATAGATAGATAGATAGATAGATACAACTTAGCAAGTACAGGGTGTTTCAAAAAATAAGATAACTGAAACCTGTATGTGTATCTTATGCATGAGATGTGTTAGAGTAGGCTTTGAGTAACAGCCGGTATGCCACGATACGCCATCCAGGAACGTGCATGGTGTGTGGAACATTGGGGGTCATTCCGAGTTGATCGCTAGCTGCCGTTGTTCGCAGTGCAGCGATCAGGCTAAAAAATGTCATTTCTGCGCATGCGTATGCCCCACAATGCGCACGCGCGACGTACGGGTACAAAGCCCGTTGTGGTTGTGCACAGGTTCTAGCGAAGTCTTCAGTCGCACTGACGGCCGCAAGAAGATTGACAGGAAGGGGGCGTATCTGGGTGTCAACTGACCGTTTTCAGGGAGGGTTTGCAAAAACGCAGGCGTGTCTGAAAAAACGCAGGCGTGGCTGGGCGTTCGCTGGGCGGGTGTATGACGTCAAATCCGGACATGAATAGGCTGAAGTGATCGCAAGCGCTGAGTAGGTTCAGAGCTACTCAGAAACTGCACAAACTGTTTTTACAGGGCTCGGCTGCACAGGCGTTCGCACTTCTGCATAGCGTTTGCACGGCTGCTAAAACTAGCTAGCGAGCGATCAACTCGGAATGACCCCCATTATTTTCGAAGTTACGGGACAGGACGGAATGGCAGTCCTTCCCTGACATCCATAACAACTGGGTTCCAGGGCATTTTTCAGAGACCTGCCCAACTAAACAAAACTACAGTATCCTGTCTTGGGTGGAAATGTTCCGGCAAACAGGGTCTGTGGCTAATCATAATAAAGGACATTCCGGCAGACCTCGCAGCACCATGAACAATGTGTGAGCAATGAAAAAAGTTTCAGTTGCCTTTTAAAAAAACAACACCCTGTACATATCTTTATTTGCATCTTACACGGGAAGATAAAGCTTCTGTTTTGTTACTGGGATATTTGCATATGCATAGGCATGCCTGCTGCTGGAAAGGATTACGTATTGACGTTTATTTGTAAAACGTAACCTTTCCGAGAAGAATGACATGTTTTGAAAATATTTTATATTGTAGCGTTGTTTGCAGCCATAACTTACACAAGGGGGATACAATATACAGAGAGTAGGCTGGAGAAAAGAAACACCAATATAGAGTCACCTAATAGGGCGTGGGACCATAGGCAGATCCAGGGGGAGGGCACCCGGGCCCGTGCCCTCCCTGACGTTTCTGACTTCATTTTTTTTTTTCAAAAGGAGAACAGCAGCAGCACTACTGCTATTTCCGTCAGTCAGATTTTAGAAAAGAGCCGGCAGGCACTAGGACCCGCCGTCGCTCTAACAGCAAGTCTGTGTGGTAACCAATGGGGAGGCTGGAGCTGCAGCTCCAGCCTCCCCCTGCTCACACCGCAACCTACCTCCCCCACTGCCAGCCAGCCATAGTCCAGCCCAGGCGCGGGGTTCAAATGCCAGCATCGAGTAAAGGTGCATACACACGGAGAGATTTTGGCTATGAGAGATTTTGACTAACTTTTCCCTTGAACTGGCAGTAGGAGATTTTGACTAACTTTACCAGAGATTTTGTCTAACTATGCAAGAGATTTTGGCTATGGGAGATTTTGACTATCTCATTTAAATAAGGGGATGAGTGTCATATATAGGACGATTTTACAGGGTGGCTGGTATTTAAATAGCTGAAAGTTAAAAAAAAAATTTGCGTGGGGTCCCCCCTCCTATGTAAAACCAGCCTCGGGCTCTTTGAGCCAGTCCTGGTTGTTAAAATACAGAGGAAAAAATGAGTAGGGTTCCCCCATATTTAGACAACCAGCACCGGGCTCTGCGTCCGGTCCTGGTTTAAAAAATACGGGGGACAAAAGACATAGGGGTCCCCCGTATTTTTCAAACCAGCACCGGGCTCCACTAGCCAGGGAGATAATGCCACAGCCGGGGGACACGTTTATATTGGTCCCTGCGGCCGTGCCATTACCCCCCCAACTAGTCACCCCTGGCCGGGGTACACTGGAGGAGTGAGGACCCCTTAAATCAAGGAGTCCCCCCCCTCCAGCCACCCAAGGGCCAGGGGTGAAGCCCGAGGCTGTCCCCCCCATCCGTGGCCCGGTGGATGGGAGGCTGATAGCCTTTCAATAGTAATATTGTTCTTTACAGGAGGCCTACAGGTCCCAGCAAGCCTGCCCCAGCATGTTGGCACTTGGAGAACCACAAGTGCCAGCATGCCTGGACATAAAGGGCCCGCTGGCACCTGTAGTCCACCTGTAAAGAAAATATAAAAAAAAAAACACAACACATTCTTTTAAAAATCCTTTATTAAACTGGGTCTTCACCTGGGGGCGGCAGCCTTTAAGCTCTTTTGCATGGCCGCCGCCTTCCCAGGGCTTCCGGCGTCTTCACCTGGGGGGGCGCCACCTCCCCAGGGCTTCTGTGGTCTTGCTCCGGCATCTTCACCTGGTGGGCGGCGGCTGCTAAGCTCTTTTGCATAGCCGCCGCCCATCCAGGACTTCCACGGCGTCTTCAGGAGCTCTTCTCCGCTCCTCCTCCGCCGTCGGACTGACAGCCGCTGCCTCGCGCTGACTTATATAAGTCAGCGGGAGGGGGCGGGGCGATGACGCGGCGAGCCGTGATTGGCTCGCGGCGGCCATCTTGAATTTCAAAAATGACGCTGAGGCGCCATTTTTGAAACTGGTACCGCTCCGCTGCCAAACTCTGCAATAGAAAGGTAAATTTCCCCCGCCCGCACCGCTGCCGCAACCCGCCGCCGCCCGCACCGCCCACACCGCAACCCGCCGTCGCCCACACCGCCACCGCAACCCGCCGCCGCCCGCACTGCCGCCACAACCCGCCGCCGCCCGCACCACCGCCGCCTGCACATCGCTATCGCTGGGCAAAATCGCTGGCCTCTTAAAGTGTTAGCGATTTTGCCTAACTTTTGCAGCGACATAGTCAAAATTGACTTGCCTGCACTGACTATTTTTCCCAGCGATAGCGACCTAGCGGGGACGCGCATCGCTATCGCTGGCTGTGTACACACGGAGCGATCTGCACTAACTTTCTGAGCGATTTTGACTATATAGTCAAAATCGCTCAGTTATATCGCTCCGTGTGTATGCACCTTAAGACTGTTACTTATGACGGCGCAGAAGGCTTCATTAGCCCTCACTGCACCGCACAGTTTCCCAGCACTTCCTCCTCCACTTCCTTTACCACCATTCTAGGTGCAGTCACACTCAGCCTCAGCTTTGAGAAGGCGGCCCGTGTGATTGTGACAGGGCTGTCCTGCAGATGCCTTATGCTGCTTGTTGGAGATCCAGCTGGCTGCTTCTACTGATCAAAGATGGGCCCAAAATAAGGTATGCTGCACCTGCCACATGCATTCCAGGCTCCCATAACTAATGGAACAGGTGACCAACATTTCAAGGCCCAATCAGCCTTTTCATCAGGGTGAAACATTGGCAATGAACCAGGATGCGCTCCTACAGCCAATCATTACCTGATGGCGTATTCTGTGAGGCCACGCCCCCTGTGATACCACACCCCTTCTCTGGGAGCACGCGTGCCTTAGGTGCATGTAAATATAACTATTACCGTTCCCCTATCATGGTGCCCCCCCTTTCATTTTCTTCTGGATCCGTCCCTGCGTCTGACACCACAGGTGGCCAGTATGTGCCATAGCATGCAATCTGCCAATGTCTGCCACATGAAAGCCACTCACATGTGCTGTGTGGATGGGGGCATTGTCACATACCTGTCTACTCTCCTGCAGGGGCACAGTGAGGGGGGGGGGGGGGGAGATACTAAACACCTGGGCCAATGCTTGATAAAAGGGGCTCCCCTTCCCTCCTTGGCTTGCGCATAGTAGTATCGATTATTTTCTTTACGACAGATGTAACCAAGCCCCCAGGATTTGATAACGCCTCCTCATCACCTGAGCCCCTCATTGATCCCTACTATCCCACATGCCACATATTTCCTAGTGAAATGGGCAGGACACAATTTGTCTGCCTCAACTTCAACAGCAGCCACCACCCCTCTCTCCTGGAAGGGAAAACTAGTATTTATAGCCATCCTGGAAGACATGCATTCGGTTGGTCGGGAACTTGGTGATGGATGAGTCACCTGATCATATCAGCTTCCTCTGTGAAGTTCTTGGCAAAAAAAAAAAAGGCTCTTTGTGCCACCAGTTGAAATGTTCAGTTATCTGATCTACAGTTACACAGAAAACAGAAGTTGAGGGGGAGAAAAAAACAGGCAATATGTCCTCTATCCACTACCAAATTATAGCTTTAATAAATATTGTGGAGACCGTTGACATGGGCATAACTATAGTGGGTGCAAGGGGTGCCATTGATATGGGCCCAGAGGCTTAGGGGGGCCTTGACCCTGGGTATAAAGTTGTATACCAATTTCCCAGATTTGCCTGCTAAGCAATTGTGTCGGATCCATTGCCCAGCCTGCTTTGTGTGACATTACATTTTAACTGAGCGAAGTGTGTAGTGGATGTAATAATGGTAAGGGGGTACTGCAATGTGGCATCATCTGAACTGGAGGCCACTGTAATATGTAATAATCTGATCGGCTCTTTACAATGAGGAGGGCACTATGGGCCTAATTCAGATCTGATCGTAGCAGCAAATTTGTTAACTAATGGGCATAACTATGTGCACTGCGGGGGTGGGGGGGCAGATATAACATGTGCAGAGAGAGTTAGATTTGGGCAGTGGCGTAACTACTGCCCCCGCAGCCATTGCGGTGGCTTGGAGGCGCAGGGCTGCGGGGGCGCCGCCACTGATTGCTGCTGTGAGTTTTGGGAAGGAGCCGGAGGCCACAGCGCGCGCCTCCTGTGTATCCTTGTGCCCTCCGGCTCCAGTGGGGGAGCCAGGGGAGGGTGTGTAACTGGCCCTGGGGGGGGGGGGGCATATTTGGCACTGTGGGTATATGTGTACCTGGCACTGGGGGGCATATTTGGCACTGGGGGTATATGTGTAACTGGCACTGGAGGGGTATATTTGGCACTGGGGGAATATGTGTACCTGGCACTGGGGGGTATATGTGTAGCTGGCACTGGGGGGAGGGGCATATGGGGCACTGGGGGCATATGTGTATCTGGCACTGGGGGGGCATATTTGGCAGTGGGGGCATATGTGTTTCTGACACTATGGGGGCATATTTTTATCTGGCACTGTGGGGGAATATCTGGCACTGGGGGCATATGTGGCACTGGGAGCACAGCCCTAGCAACAAGCATTACCCCCAAGCATTAACAAGCACAACACCCAGCTCATGAAATTCCTGGCAACAAGCATTAGCCCCTAGCAACGAGCATGACACACAGTGCATGAAACCCCTGGCAACAAGCTTGAAACTCAGCACATGATACCTCTGGCAACAAGCATAACACCTAGCGCATGAAACCCCTGGCAACGAGCATGACACCCAGAGCATGAAAACCCCTGGCACCGTGTATGGAACCAAAAGCATGAAATCCCTGGCAATGAGCAGGTAGTTTAAAAGTAATTAGAAGCCTTACTGTAGAGCTTAACGTGTAATGGGCATTGCGGTGTGTGACATAATGTATCACGGACATTGCGGTGTGTGTCATAATGTGTCACAGGCATTGTATGTGCTATAATGTATCAGGGGCATTGCAGTGTGTAGCATAATTTATAACGGGCATTGCGATGCGTGGCATAATGTGTCACAGGCATTACTGTGTGTGGCATAATGTCTAAGGGCCATTGCAGTATGTGTCATAATGTATACTGGGCATTACTATAAGGAGGAAAAATGACAAATAATGTAAGGGGCATGAATCAGGATTATTTTTTTTCCTGTGGTGGCCAACGTCTGGACATGCAGGTTGCAAAACTTGGGTATAAGGTAGTCTTTTCCTGCAATACCATGGCCCTTTATGCAAAGCCATGCCCATTTCAGTAAGAGCACGCCCCCTTTTTGTGGCGCACGCCGATTAATCACTTTACTAGTGGCCATTATGGGGGGGGGGGGGAGCCAGAGAGTTTTGGCTTGGGGGAGAAAAATTTCTAGTTACGCCACTGGATTTGGGTGTGGTGTGTTCAAACTGAAATCTAAATTGCAGTGTAAAAATAAAGCAGATCTAAAGGCCCCCATCCCCTAGTCAGATTTGGGCAGTTTTCTTCAGATTTCGATGCATCTGACCGTCATATCTGAAGAAAAGTGTCACATTGGATGGCTCTTCAGATCCAATGCTCACTCCCGTGTCAGATATGTCTGAACTACAGATCTCTGAGGCTGCCCCAACTATTTATCTGAATCTGAAGAAAACAGGTGCACATCGGATTGTTTTTTTTACTTCAGATGTATCTGATCAGATTCATCTGAAGCGTCACTTGACTGGCATCTCCCTGACCACTCCCACCCACCAAGAGGGGGAACAGCGGCAGCAGCAGCATCAGATCAATCACATGTAGCATGTGTGCATCAGATATATCTGATGCGATCTGGCACATGATATATTGCATCAGATATATCTGAAGTGAATGTAATGAAAATTAAAGCCAGGGTCTGATCTGATTCCCGGGACGCTCCCGGGAGAGTTCAAGAGAAATCTGATGCTATCTGCAGTTCAGACAAGTCTGAGTAGTGGATGGCCACCTTAACTCTCTCTGCACATGTTATATCTGCCACACCTGCAGTGCACATGGTTTTGCCCATTAGCTAACAAATTTGCTGCTGCGATCAAGTCTGAATTAGGCCCTATAATGTTACATAATATTACCTGGGGTACTGTAATGTGGCACAATATACCTGTAAAGTGGAAGCACTATAGTGTGGCAAAGCATGACCAGGAGGTACCGTAATGTGACACAAGATGAACTGGAGGTCACTGTATGTCATAATGGGGCTATTTAAGGTGTGGAGCGGCCACTGCTCCTGCTTCTTTGGAAGCAGCATTGATAGCACTGTATAGTGATGTAGCAGGAAGTGTCTATTACAAGTACACGCCTCCTGCTACAGTAGTGATCCGACCTGCGTTCTAGGATGCAGGCATTGGAACACTGACTCCCCATCGGGTGGCTTGCGTTCACATATCAGGAAGAAGATCCAAAGGGATCTGAATGAGGGCCACTGTGAATTGGGGATACTGTGTGACAGTCTTACAATGTGATATGTAAACTAGGGAACTACAATGGTTCATAAAATAACCTAGTGGGCATGGCACATGCCTGGGGGTTGCAAGAGGTGGGTGTCCCTGGAAAGCGATCTGATTCAGTACCACTCGGTTACTTTTCTTCCACCCCACATATGAGACCAGCCTCGGTACATGACACTCCTTGCGCCCACTCTGTACTGAAGGTGTGGGACAGCTTGAATAAGAAACACGATTTGGTCCCTTATCCATCCCCTCTAACCCCTCTCTGGCGTCACCCCCCACTTCCCTCTAGGTTGCATGTCCTCTTACATGCATCCATGGACTGCAGTGGGTACAACTAGACTTTTACACATATAACCGGTGAGTTTGCCCCACAAAACTTCTCAGCACTATGCAAGAAAAGGAGATTTATGGTAGACTTACCATGGTTAAATCTCTTTCTGTGAGGTACACTGTGTTCCACAGGGAATACATCGGGGATGTCCTAAAGCAGTTCCTCAAAGGAGCGGACGCACCTTAGCGGGTATGAGAACCCGGCATCCAAAAGGAAGCATCCTGGGAGGCGGAAGTATCAAAGGAATAGAACCTAATAAACATGTTAGCTGAGGACCACATAGCCGCCTTGCACAGTTGCACGATGGGCCGCCCAAGAGGATCCAACAGACGAAGTAGAATGGGCCTTAATAGCAGCAGGAGCTGGGAGTCCAGCCTGCGCATAAGCTTGTGCATAAGCTTGTGCAATCACCATTCTAATCCATCTGGCCAAGGTTTGCTTATTCGCAGGCCAGCCACGTTTGTGGAAACCAAACGGTACAAAGAGGGTATCTGACCTCCTGATAGAAGCAATCCTCTCCACATATATATACGGAGAGCCCGTACCACATCCAAAAACCGTTCTTTGGAGGACAATCCAGAAGAGATGAAGGCTGGAACCACAATCTCTTGATTAAGGTGAAAAGATGTATGTAAATAACCAGGGCGAGTTCTAAGAACTGCTCGGTCACGATGAAATATCAAAAAGGGTGGACGACAGGACAAAGCGCCTAAGCCTGACACCCTTCTAGCAGAGGCAATAGCCAGCAGAAACAGGACCTTGGCTGTGAGCCATTTAAGGTCCACTGACTCAAGAGGTTCAAATGGAGACTCTTGCAGGGCATTTAAGACAACGGACAAATTCCATGGAGCCAGAGGAGGGACAGAGGGAGGCTGAATCCGCAGTACGCCCTGAGTGAATGTATGAACATCAGGTATAGACACAATTTTTCTCTGAAACCACACCGACAAGGCAGACATGTGAACCTTGAGGGAGGCCAGAAGAAGTCCTAAATCCAGGCCTTGTTGCAAAAAAGCCAGAAGTCTGGAAGTACTAAACTTGGAAGCATCGGAATTCTTAGCAGCACACCAGGTAAAGTAAGAATTCCAGACCCTATAATAAAGCCGTGCAGAAGCCGGTTTGCGGGCCTTTAGCATAGTTTGGATAACCGCCCCAGAGAATCCTTTGGCCCTCAGGAGTGAAGCTTCAAGAGCCACGCCGTCAAAGCCATTCTGTCCAGGTCCAGGTAGACACAAGTGCCCTGAACGAGGAGGTCTAGGCATTGAGGAAGTAGTAGAGGACGCTCTATTGATAGACCCTGCAGGTCTGAGAACCAATGTCGTCTGGGACACGCTGGAGCAACTAGAAGTAGTATTACTCCTTCTTGCTTGAACTTCCATAGTACCCTGGGCAGAAGTGACACCGGAGGAAACACGTAGGGCAGCTGAAAGTTCCATGGAATTGCCAGTTCATCCACGAACACTGCTTGTAGATCCCTTGTTCTTGAGCCAAAGACCGGAACTTTGTGATTGTGTCGTGACGCCATCAGGTCTACATCTGGTAGACCCCACCTGTCCACTAGGAGTTGAAAGACTTCCTGATGGAGACTGCACTCTCCGGCGTGTATGTCCTGATGACTGAGGAAATCCGCTTCCCAGTTGAGGACTCCCGGAATGAACACTTGACGATATTGCTGGCATATGGCGTTCCGCCCAACAAAGGCTTTTTAACACTTTCATCATTGCCATGCGGTTTCGAGTGCCGCCTTGATAGTTTATGTATGCCACCATGGTGGCATTGTCTGATTGTACTTGAACAGGTCTGTTCTGTAACAGAGGCAGGGCAAGAGTCAAAGCATTGAATACTGCCCACAATTCCAGAATGTTTATCAAGAGGAGAGATTCCTCCTTGGTCCACCGACCCTGGAGAGAGTGTTGCTCTAGCACTGAGTCCCAACCCCTCAGACTGGCGTCCGTAGTAAGTAGGACCCAGTTGGGGATCCAGAAGGGACGGCCTTGCTCAACAGCTGGTGTAGCCACCAGCTCAGTAACAGACGTACCTTAGGAGTCAAGGAGATCATTTGAGACCTGATCCAATGAGGCAGGCCATCCCACTTGGAAAGGATTAACCTCTGTAGAAGGCGGCAATGAAATTGAGCGTACTCTACCATGCCAAAAGCTGACACCATGAGGCCTAGTACTTGCATTGCCAAGTGTATCAACACTCTTGGGCGAGAAAGGAAGTATCTGATCCTGTCCTGAAGTTTCAGGACTTTCTCTGGAGACAGAAACAGTCTTTGGCTGTGTGTGTCCAGCAATGCCCCCAGGTGCACCATGATCCGAGCAGGGACAGCGAGGACTTTTTCCAGTTGACGAGCCACCCGTGGGCTTGTAGGAAGCATACCGTCAGTTGCAGATAAATGAGGAGGACATCTTGGGAGTTTGCCAGAATCAGCAAGTCGTCTAGATCCTGACTCCCTGGCAACGGAGATGAGCCGTCATCACGGCCATAACCTTGGGGAAGATCAGAGGGGTCATGGACAGTCCAAACGGCAGAGCCTAGAATTGATAATGAAGGTTGCCAATAGCAAACCGCATATATATTACTGATGCAATATGGCAATAGGCATATGCAGGTAAGGATCTTGTATATAGATGGATACCATATAGTCTCTGGGTTCCATGGCCAGTACAATTGAGCGCAGTGTTTCCATATGGAACTTGGACACTCTCACAAACCTGTACAGTGATGTTGAGAATAGGCCGGAAAGACCCATCAGGGTCGGCGTAGGAGGTTACTTCCACAAAATGTGGAGAAGATGATGTTCATCAAAATGAATTATAAACTCCTCCAGGAAGACCTTGACCAGCAATTGTCTCCGGAAAGTACACAGGGACCTGTGATGGTGGATTCCAGTGGGGACAAATTAATACTCTGTGAGGAGGGGGATGTACACAGTGAAAGGGGTGAGGAATCGGAGGATGAGGATGAGGTGGACATCTTGCCTCTGTAGAGCCAGTTTGTGCAAGGAGAGATTGATTGCTTCTTTTTTGGTGGAGGCCCAAACAAACCACTCATTTCAGCCACAGTCGTGTGGCAGACCCTGTCGCAGAAATTATTTGTTTGTTAAAGTGTGCATGTCCTGTTTATACAACATAAGGGTGGGTGGGAGGGCCCAAGGACAATTCCATCTTCACCTCTTTTTCTTCTTTGCATGATGTTCTGTTTGGGGACTATTTTTTCAAAGTGCCATCCTGTCTGACACTTCCGTATATGTCCAGTGGTACTGCCATTTAATTCCAGTGATTTTGCCGTATAATTCCAGTGATTTGGATGTATAATTCCAGTGATTTTGCCATTTAATTCCAGTGATATTGCCATTTAATTCCAGTGATTTTGCAATTTAATTCCAGTGATTTTTCCGTATAATTCCAGTGATTTGGACGTATAATTCCAGTGATTTGGACATATAATTCCAGTGATTTTGCCATTTAATTCCAGTGATTTGGACATATAATTCCAGTGATTTTGCCGTATAATTCCAGTGATTTGGACGTATAATTCCAGTGATTTTGCAGTATAATTCCAGTGATTTGGACGTATAATTGCAGTGATTTGGACATATAATTCCAATGATTTTGCCGTATAATTCCAGTGATTTGGACGTATAATTCCAGTGATTTTGCAGTATAATTCCAGTGATTGGACATATAATTCCAGTGATTTTGCCATTTAATTCCAGTGATTTGGACATATAATTCCAGTGATTTGGACGTATAATTCCAGTGGGAATTGTTTGTGTCGCTTGGCTTAGTCATACAGCTACCTCATTGCACCTCTTCAACATCTTTGCATGAGGTGCTGTTTGGGGCCTAGTTTTTGAAAAGTGCCATCCTGTCTGACACTGCCGTATGAGTCCAGGGGTACTGCTGTATTAGTCTTGAGGTACTGCCGTATAAGTCAACCAATTGCGGAATTTTTGAAAAATGACAGGGGCGTGCAGGATATGATGTCAGTGGACCGAACAATTGCGGCCCACTTTCGACATTCAGCCACTGCGTGACACTACTAGATGGGCCAGGTGGTTGTGCCGCTTAACTTAGTCATACAGCAACCTCGGTGTACCTCTTTTTCTTCTTTGCATCATGTGCTGTTTGGGGCCTTTTTTTTTTATATCTGCCCTCCTGTCTGCCACTGCAGTGCCACTCCTAGATGGGCCAATTGTTTGTGTTGCTTGGCTTAGTCATACAGCTACCTCATTGCACCTCTTCTACATCTTTGTATGAGGTGCTGTTTGGGGCCTAGTTTTTGAAAAGTGCCATCATGTCTGACACTGCAGTGCCACTCCTAGATGGGCCAGGTGTTTGTGCCGCACACTTGTGTCGTTTAGCTTAGTCATACAGCCACCTCAGTGCAACCTTTTGGCCTAAAAACAATATTGTGAGGTGTGAGGTATTCAGAATATACTGGAAATGAGTGGAAATGACTGTTATTGAGGTTAATAATACCGTAGGATAAAAATTACCCCCCAATTCTGTGATTTTAGCCTCTTTTTTTTTTTCAAAAATCATCCAGATCCAAAACCAAAACAGGAAAGGGTGGTTCTGGCATAACCAAGCCAAAACCAAAACACGAAAGTGGAATTAGAACCCAATCAAAACTCATAACACGAAAAATGCCAGCCGTACATCTCTATTATATATATATATATTTCTCTGACGTCCTAGTGGATGCTGGGTACTCCGTAAGGACCATGGGGAATAGACGGGCTCCGCAGGAGACTGGGCACTCTTTAAAGAAAGATTAGGTACTACATCTGGTGTGCACTGGCTCCTCCCTCTATGCCCCTCCTCCAGACCTCAGTTAGAATCTGTGCCCGCCTGAGCTGGACGCACTTAGTGGGCTCTCCTGAGTTCACTATAAAGAAAGTATTTGTTAGGTTTTTTATTTTAAGTGAGATCTGCTGGCAAAAGACTCACTGCTACGTGGGACTTAGGGGAGAGAAGCAAACCTACCTGCTTGCAGCTAGCTTGTGCTTCTAAGGCTACTGGACACCATTAGCTCCAGAGGGATCGAACACAGGGCCCGACCTCGATCGTCCGTTCCCAGAGCCGCGCCGCCGTCCCCCTTGCAGAGCCAGAAGACGGAAGAAACCGGAGAAAATCGGCGGCTGAAGACTCCGGTCTTCAATAAGCTAGCGCACAGCACTGCAGCTGTGCGCCATTGCTCCCACAGCACACCACACGCTCCGGTCACTGGTGGGTGCAGGGCGCTGGGGAGGGGGCGCCCTGGGCTGCAATTAGTATACCTTAATGGCAAACTGCACATAATACAGTTCTAAACTGTATATGTGCCTAATCCCCCGCCATAATTTTCATTAAAAAAGCGGGAGAAGCCCGCCGCTGAAGGGGCGGGGCTATCTTCCTCAGCACAGCCAGCGCCATTTTTCTTCACAGCTCCGCTGGAAGGACGCTCCCCAGGCTCTCCCCTGCAGTATACACTACAGAAAGGGTAAAAAAGAGAGGGGGGGGCACATAAATTTAGGCGCAAATTGTGATATAAGCAGCTATAGGGGGAAAATTCACTTTGTGTATAGTGTATATCCCTCTGTTATATAGCGCTCTGGTGTGTGCTGGCATACTCTCTCTCTGTCTCCCCAAAGGACTTTGTGGGGTCCTGTCCACAGTCAGAGCATTCCCTGTGTGTGTGTGCGGTGTGTCGGTATGGCTGTGTCGACATGTTTGATGAGGACGCTTACGTGGAGGCGGAGCAGGTGCCGATAAGTGTGATGTCGCCCCCTGCGGGGCCGACACCTGAGTGGATGGATATGTGGAAGGTATTAACCGACAGTGTCAACTCCTTGCATAAAAGGTTCGATGACGCAGCTTTGGGACAGCCGGCATCTCAGCCCGCGCCTGCCCAGGCATCTCAGAGGCCGTCAGGGGCTCAAAAACGCCCGCTACCTCAGATGGCAGACACAGATGTCGACACGGAGTCTGACTCCAGTGACGACGAGGATGAGACAAATGTACAATCCACTAGGGCCATCCGATGCATGATTACTGCAATGAAAAATGTGTTGTACATTTCTGACATTAACCCGGTTACCACAAAAAAGGGTATTATGTTTGGGGAGAAAAAGCAGCCAGTGACTTTTCCCCCATCTGATGAGTTAAATGAATTGTGTGAAGAAGCGTGGGGTTCCCCAGATAAGAAACTAGTAATTTCTAAGCGGTTACTAATGGCGTACCCTTTCCCGCCAACGGATAGGTTACGCTGGGAGACATCCCCTAAGGTGGACAAGGCGCTCACACGCTTATTAAAAAAGGTGGCACTGCCTTCTCAGGATACGGCCGCCTTAAAGGAGCCTGCAGATAGAAAGCAGGAGGCTATCCTGAAGTCTGTGTATACACACTCAGGTACTATACTGAGACCTGCTATTGCTTCAGCATGGATGCGTAGTGCTGCAGCAGCGTGGTCTGATTCCCTGTCTGATAACATTGATTCCCTTGACAGGGACACTATATTGCTAACCATAGAGCATATTAAAGACGTAGTCTTATATATGAGAGATGCACAGAGGGACATTTGCCGGCTGGCATCTAGAATTAATGCAATGTCCATTTCTGCCAGGAGAGTATTATGGACTCGGCAGTGGACAGGTGATGCTGATTCTAAAAGGCACATGGAAATTTTGCCTTATAAGGGTGAGGAATTGTTTGGGGACGGTCTCTCGGACCTCGTATCCACAGCAACAGCTGGGAAGTCGACTTTTTTACCTCAGGTTCCCTCACAGCCTAAGAAAGCACCGTATTATCAAGTGCAGTCCTTTTCGGCCTCAGAAAGGAAAGCGGGTTAGAGGCACGTCCTTTCTGCCCAGAGGCAGGGGTAGAGGGAAAAAGCTGCACCATACAGCCAGTTCCCAGGAACAAAAATCCTCCCCTGCTTCCACTAAGTCCACCGCATGACGCTGGGGCTCCACATGTGGAGCCAGGTGCGGTGGGGGCCCGTCTCCGGAACTTCAGCGACCGGTGGGTTCGCTCACAGGTGGATCTCTGGGTTCTACAAGTGGTATCTCAGGGATACAAGCTGGAGTTCGAGACGTCTCCCCCTCGCCGTTACCTCAAATCAGCCTTGCCAGCTACTCCCCAGGACAGGGAGTTAGTACTGGCAGCAATTCACAAGCTGTACCTCCAGCAGGTGATAATCAAAGTTCCCCTCCTTCAACAGGGACGGGGTTACTATTCCACAATGTTTGTGGTACCGAAACCAGACGGTTCGGTGAGACCCATTCTAAATTTGAAATCCTTGAACACTTATATAAGGAAGTTCAAGTTCAAAATGGAATCGCTCAGGGCGGTTATTGCAAGCCTGGAAGAGGGGGATTACATGGTATCACTGGACATCAAGGATGCTTACCTACATGTCCCCATTTACCCACCTCACCAGGTGTACCTCCGTTTTGTGGTACAGGACTGCCATTACCAATTCCAGACGTTGCCGTTTGGTCTGTCCACGGCACCGAGGGTATTTACCAAAGTAATGGCCGAAATGATGATACTCCTTCGAAAGAAGGGAGTTATAATTATCCCGTACTTGGACGATCTCCTTATAAAGGCAAGGTCCATGGAGCAGTTGTTGGTCGGAGTAGCACTATCTCAGGAAGTGCTACAACAGCACGGCTGGATTCTGAATATCCCAAAGTCGCAGCTGGTTCCTACGACGCGTCTGCTGTTCCTGGGTATGATTCTGGACACAGAACAGAAGAAGGTGTTTCTCCCGGAGGAGAAGGTCAAGGAGTTGTCATCTCTGGTCAGAGACCTCCTGAAACCAAAACAGGAGTCGGTGCATCACTGCACGCGAGTCCTGGGAAAGATGGTAGCTTCTTACGAAGCAATTCCCTTCGGCAGGTTCCATGCAAGGATTTTTCAGTGGGATCTGTTAGACAAGTGGTCCGGATCGCATCTGCAGATGCATCGGCTGATCACCCTGTCCCCGAGGGCCAGGGTGTCTCTGCTGTGGTGGCTGCAGAGTGCTCATCTTCTCGAGGGCTGCAGATTCGGCATACAGGACTGGGTCCTGGTGACCACGGATGCAAGCCTCCGAGGTTGGGGGGCAGTCACTCAGGGAAGAAACTTCCAAGGACAATGGTCGAGTCAGGAGGCTTCCCTACACAGTGCCGTAACTAGACATTTTAGCGCTGTGTGCAAGAAACAGCATCGGCGCCCCCCCCCCCCATCACAACCACTACCACCACCATATTTAAAATAGGGTAGTGCGCGCCATAGGCTTTGTGGGGAAGGGGTGTGGCCAAAATAATACCAATTCATATTACGCTGTACAGTAGTCTCCATTATTAAAATTACGCTGCACAGTAGCGCTACTTACAAACAGGTAGACCCCTTTTACAAATTACTCCAGGTAGAGCCCCTATCACACATTATGGCAGGCAGAGCTCCCTTTTACAAATTACGGCAGGTAGAGTCCCCCTTTTACACGTTACAGCAGGCAGAGTCCCCTTTTACATGTTACAGCAGGTAGAGTCCACTTTTGCACAGTACGGCAGGTAGAGTCCCCTTTTACACAGTACGGCAGGTAGAGTCCCCTTTTACACAGTACGGCAGGTAGAGTCCCCTTTTACACAGTATGGCAGGTAGAGTCACATGAGAGAGGGAGGGAGAGAGAGTTAGAGTTGGTAGGGAGAAAGAAAGAAAGAAAGGTGGCAGGTAGAGAGACAGAGTGAGTGGTGGGAAGGAGACAGAGGGAGGGGTGGGAGGGGGAGAGGGGGGGGGAGACACACACTGCGGTACCTATGCGATGATGGCTGGAGTGCAGGTAATCTGTCTACCCAGCGATATCTGCTGTAAAGTACACACTCCTTTACTGTACCCATCTAACTCCCTTCACTACTCTCATTATGTGACTATATTGCTTACTCCTCCCTCAACACCAGCCTCTATATTTTTACTTCCTCTTTAGCTACCTCATTCCCCTTCTAGTCCCATTTTACTTGACTACAACTTCCCCCCTCATTACCATCACCCTCTTCTTTACCTCACTCTATCCCTTCTTCATTTTCTCCCCCTCTTTAACAGCATCTGTAGTTTTAGCATCTCCCCACGTACTTGCCTCTTTGTTTCTTTCCTCAACCTTCTTCCCTCCATAAGTGCTAGTGAAAAAGCACCTTGCCTCATGCAGACAGTATTGCCCACTCCAGCCCAAGAAAGGATACTGTAGAGTCCGTAATTGGTTCCAGAGCCGACTGATGATGGAGGGTGGACAGGGCCAGTTCTAGATCCCTGTAGAGCCCCTTAAAAAAAAATCTATACTGTTTTTTGTGTGTAGTACATAAAAATACACCTTACCTATATGTTGGTTTCTCTGCAATGGGGAACCTTTGAAGAAACTGATCCTTCATGGGCAGACGGTGCCGTCAGTCGCTATTCATGTAGGAAATCACCTGGTCCTGAAGACGTCTGTTTGTGTAGGAATATAACAAATGTCATCCTCATATAACAGACGTTCAATGAGACTCGTACACTCTGTTTCAACACCTGCTCTGTGTCCCCAGTCTCCTGCCCCTTCAGCCTCTTGCCCAATCTTTTCAGTCTTTTCTTTCCTGCTACTACCCTGTCTCCTGCCATCATGCCAGCTTTCTGCCTCCTTTCCAGCCTCCTGTAACGGCATTCTCTTGTCCCCATGTAACTGCATCCACCTGTTCCCATGTAACTGCATCCACCTGTCCCCCTGTAACTGCATCCACCTGTCCCCATGTAACTGCATCCACCTGTTCCCATGTAACTGCATCCACCTGTCCCCATGTAACTGCATCCACCTGTTCCCATGTAACTGCATCCACCTGTCCCCATGTAACTGCATCCACCTGTCCCCATGTAACTGCATCCACCTGTTCCCATGTAACTGCATCCACCTGTCCCCATGTAACTGCATCCACCTGTCCCCATGTAACTGCATCCACCTGTCCCCATGTAACTGCATCCACCTGTCCCCATGTAACTGCATCCACCTGTCCCCATGTAACTGCAGCCATCTTTTCCCATTGTAAATGCACCCCTCCTGTCCCCATGTAAATGCAGTCTCCTGTAACCATGTAAATGCACTCCCCCTGCCCCTATGTAAATGCACCCCCCTCCTGTCCCTATGTAAATGCACCCCCCTCCTGTCCCTATGTAAATGCACCCCCCCTCCTGTCCCTATGTAAATGCACCCCCCTCCTGTCCCCATGTAAATGCACCCGCCTGTCCCCATGTAAACGCACTCCCGCTGTCCCCATGTAAATGCCCCTCTGTCCCCATGTAAATGCACCCCCCTGTTGCGATGTAAATGCACTCCCCCTGTCCTCATGTAAATGCACCTCCCTGTTGCCATGTAAATGTACCCCCTCCTGTCCCCATGTAAATGCACCCCCCCTCCTGTCCCCATGTAAATGTACCCCCCCTCCTGTCCCCATGTAAATGCACTCCCCCTGCCCCCATGTAAATGCACCCCCACCCCCTTCCCCCATGTAAATGCACCCCCACCTCCTGTCCCCATGTAAATGCACCTCCCGTCCCCATGTAAACACACTCTCCCTACCAATGTAAATGCACCCCCACCTCCTGTCCCCATATAAATGCACCCCCACCTCCTGTCCCCATGTAAATGCACCTCCCGTCCCCATGTAAACACACTCTCCCTACCAATGTAAATGCACCCCCACCTCCTGTCCCCATATAAATGCACCCCCACCTCCTGTCCCCATGTAAATGCACCTCCCGTCCCCATGTAAACACACTCTCCCTACCCCAATGTAAATGCACCCCCACCTCCTGTCTCCATGTAAATGGACCCCTCTGTCCCCTGTGAGACACCTCCAACTTACCTCTGTCTCGGACAGCCTGCATGCTCCTCTACTTAATCCTCTGTGCACTGTGACACTGGCTGTACTGGTGCTGCTGTGCTGGGGCGGGCTGAGGCGGCTTGTGGCTGGGATATGCTGGCGGGTCCTTCCCACTTCGATGCGCTGTACAGTTGAGCAGAGGCGGCCTGCGGCTGGGATGTGCTGACGGGTCCTCTCCGCTCCGATGCGCTGTACAGTGGAGCAGAGGTGGCCCGTTGCTGGGATGTGCTGGCGGGTCCTCCCCACTCCGATGCGCTATACGGTGGAGCTGAGGGGGCCTGCGGCTGGGATGTGCTGGTGGGTCCTCACTGCTCTGATGCTCCGTACAGTGGAGCTGAGCCTGGTGTACTGAGGCTGTCTGGGACTTGAATGCATCGGCTGGCCCTCGGCGCTCCGGCACTTCAGTGCGTGACGTTATGGCGCTGGAAATGGAGCCTGCAGTTTCAGCAATGTCCGACTGAAGGTACTGAAACAGGGCAGTGAAAGTGCGCTCCCCAGGGCACTGCGCTGTGTGCGAGGCACCACTCGCACACACCTAGTTACGGCCCTGTCCCTACACATAAATATTCTGGAACTAAGGGCCATTTACAATGCCCTAAGTCAGGCAAAACCCCTGCTTCAAAACCAGCCGGTGCTGATTCAGTCAGACAACATCACGGCGGTCGCCCATGTAAACTGACAGGGCGGCACAAGAAGCAGGATGGCGATGGCAGAAGCCACAAGGATTCTCCGATGGGCGGAAAATCACGTGATAGCACTGTCAGCAGTGTTCATTCCGGGAGTGGACAACTGGGAAGCAGACTTCCTCAGCAGGCACGACCTCCACCCGGGAGAGTGGGGACTTCATCCAGAAGTCTTCCAGCTGATTGTAAATCGTTGGGAAAGGCCACAGGTGGACATGATGGCGTCCCGCCTAAACAAAAAGCTAAAAAGATATTGCGCCAGGTCAAGGGACCCTCAGGCGATAGCTGTGGACGCTCTAGTGACACCGTGGGTGTACCAGTCGGTTTATGTGTTCCCTCCTCTTCCTCTCATACCAAAGGTACTGAGGATAATAAGAAAGAGAGGAGTAAGAACTATACTCATCGTTCCGGATTGGCCAAGAAGGACTTGGTACCCGGAACTACAAGAAATGATCTCAGAGGACCCTTGGCCTCTGCCGCTCCGACAGGACCTGCTACAGCAGGGGCCCTGTCTGTTCCAAGACTTACCGCGGCTGCGTTTGACGGCATGGCGGTTGAACGCCGACTCCTGATGGAAAAGGGCATTCCGGTTGAAGTCATTCCTACGCTGATGGAAGCTAGGAAGGATGTGACAGCAAAACATTATCACCGCATATGGCGAATATATGTTGCTTGGTGTGAGGCTATGAAGGCCCCAAAAGAAGAATTTCAGCTGGGTCGATTTCTGCACTTCCTACAGTCAGGAGTGACTATGGGCCTAAAATTGGGATCCATTAAAGTCCAGATTTCGGCCCTGTCTATTTTCTTTCAAAAAGAACTGGCTTCACTGCCTGAAGTTCAGACGTTTGTTAAGGGAGTGCTGCATATTCAGCCCCCTTTTGTGCCTCCAGTGGCACCTTGGGATCTCAACGTTGTGTTGGATTTCCTAAAATCACATTGGTTTGAGCCACTTCAGACCAAGGAGTTGAAATATCTCACGTGGAAAGTGGTCATGCTTTTGGCCTTGGCTTCGGCTAGGCGTGTGTCAGAATTGGCGGCTTTGTCATGTAAAAGCCCCTATCTGATCTTCCATATGGACAGGGCAGAATTGAGGACTCGTCCCCAATTTCTCCCTAAGGTGGTATCAGCGTTTCATTTGAACCAACCTATTGTGGTGCCTGCGGCTACTCGGGACTTGGAGGCTTCCAAGTTGCTGGATGTAGTCCGGGCCCTGAAAATCTATGTTTCCAGGACGGCTGGAGTCAGGAAGACTGACTCGCTGTTTATCCTGTATGCACCCAACAAGCTGGGTGCTCCTGCTTCTAAGCAGACTATTGCTCGCTGGATCTGTAGCACGATTCAACTTGCATATTCTGCGGCTGGACTGCCGCATCCTAAATCAGTCAAAGCCCATTCCACGAGGAAGGTGGGCTCTTCTTGGGCGGCTGCCCGAGGGGTCTCGGCTTTACAACTTTGCCGAACTGCTACCTGGTCGGGATCAAACACGTTTGCAAAATTCTACAAGTTTGATACCCTGGCTGAGGAGGACCTTGAGTTTGCTCATTCGGTGCTGCAGAGTCATCCGCACTCTCCCGCCCGTTTGGGAGCTTTGGTATAATCCCCATGGTCCTTACGGAGTACCCAGCATCCACTAGGACGTCAGAGAAAATAAGATTTTACTCACCGGTAAATCTATTTCTCGTAGTCCGTAGTGGATGCTGGGAGCCCGTCCCAAGTGCGGAATTCTGCAATACTTGTATATAGTTATTGCTTAACTATAGGGTTTTTTGTTCTGAGCCATCTGTTTAATGAGGCTCAGTTGTTGTTCATACTGTTAACTGGGTATAGTTATCACGAGTTGTACGGTGTGATTGGTGTGGCTGGTATGAGTCTTACCCTGGATTCCAAATCCTTTCCTAGTAATGTCAGCTCTTCCGGGCACAGTTTCCCTAAATGAGGTCTGGAGGAGGGGCATAGAGGGAGGAGCCAGTGCACACCAGATGTAGTACCTAATCTTTCTTTAAAGAGTGCCCAGTCTCCTGCGGAGCCCGTCTATTCCCCATGGTCCTTACGGAGTACCCAGCATCCACTACGGACTACGAGAAATAGATTACCGGTGAGTAAAATCTTATTTTATATATATATATATATATATATATATATATATATATAGGAACAGTGCCAGGCCCACCATTTGTTCAGTTTCTTACTTTGTATATAGAAACTGAAACCCTCCTGACACTACAGAAATTTCCACTGGAGTATCATAAAAGTTGTATAGGATTGTAAGACCATTAATTAAAATCCCTGATTTCTTCTCATTGACTACTTCTTTAAGACGGATAAGTGGTCTAATTACATGTTTTAATTATCATGAATAATTGTGAAAAAGAAAACTAAATGGACCGAGTTGGTAACGACCACTCTCCCACCGACTTTCCGGACATCATTACAGTATGTGCCTCCGGATACATTTAGTTAGCTGTAGACAGCACCTGTGTTACTTGGAATACTGTAGAAAGCCAATTAGGATTAATTGACTGTTCATTATAAAGTATAGAGATGTGCACGGACCCCCATGTTTTTGTTTTGGTTCTAATTTATCATCGTGTTTTGGTTCAGATTCGGATTTCGGGTTGGTTTAAAATCGATTTAAAAAAAGTGTATTGATAAAAATCGATAAAACAGCTAAAACCATGTAATTTTCTGCAATCCTAAACTCGAAATTCGGATTTAAAATCAGAATTCCAAACCGCTGGAAGATTCAAACTGGGAACCGGCCTCGGATTTTGGTTCAGTTCTGATCCACAAAATTTGTGGATTTGGATTCCTGGAGAGCCGAATTTCACATATTTAATAAAGATTTCAAAGTTTTAAATTCCCTTTCTTGGATGAATGGGGGTAGTAAAAATGGGAAATTTCACAGACAAGACTGCCCGATCGATTTAAAGGGTCACTAAACCTAAAATACATTGGCTTATTATATAAGGGAGACGATAATCAACTTTATAATGGATTTTTTTTGTGTATGCAAACAGCGATTTTTTGCATGCAGCACAAGTGCAGATGCAAATTAACTCATCTTTAAGTGTGTCTGTACTTTTTTGACTAGGGAGCAACTTGGCAGGATATTGTCTTTCTGTGATATTGGCCTTTTAGGGACGGGAACTGGGCAGTGACAATGTGATGTGTGGAAGGGAAGCCTTTCTTTGATGGATCTCTTGCACCAAACGGGGAGGGTGTAACTGCCATTACTAATGATGGCGGTACAGCGGCTGGCGTAAAATCAATGGGCGGCACTGGTTTCCGCTTGCACTTCTACAAACTCTCACATTAGTTGAACAGATAGTCACACTAGCATAAGGTGGTCAGTTAGGTTCCCGTGGATGCCCACAACTACAACCACTTTGCATGTGACACAGAATCATCCCTTGTATGTTTGACCCACAGACCCAGTACTTACCAGAGGAGGGGTGGGTCCAAGGAGAAGATGAGCATGATGAGCAGAGCTCCTAACAGTGGACAGTGTGACATAGGGGGACATATGCTAAGCAGTGATAAAAGTGGAGAAGTGAGCCAGTGGAGATGTTGCCCATGGCAACCAATCAGCATTGACGTAACTAGTGATGAGCGGGTTCGGTTCCTCGGGATCCGAACCCCCCCGAACTTCACCCATTTTTGCACGATTCCGAGCAGACTCGGATCCTCCCGCCTTGCTCGGTCAACCCGAGCGCGCCCGAACGTCATCATCCCGCTGTCGGATTCTCGCGAGATTCGTATTCTATATAAGGAGCCGCGCGTCGCCGCCATTTTTCACTCGTGCATTGGAGATGATAGTGACAGGACGTGGCTGGCGTTCTCTCAGTTTCTGTGTTCAGTGTGCTGCAAATATCTGTGCTCAGTGTGCTGCAAATATCTGTGCTCAGTGTGCTGCAAATATCTACGTTCTTTGCCTGAAAAACGCTCCATATCTGTGCTCAGTGTGCTGCAAATATCTGTGCTCAGTGTGCTTTATTGTGGGGACTGGGGACCACCAGTATTATATAGTAGGAGGACAGTGCAGAGTTTTGCTGACCAGTGACCACCAGTATTATACGTTCTCTGCCTGAAAAACGCTCCATATCTGTGCTCAGTGTGCTACAAATATCTGTGCTCAGTGTGCTCTATTGTGGGGACTGGGGACCACCAGTATTATATAGTAGGAGGACAGTGCAGAGTTTTGCTGACCAGTGACCACCAGTATTATACGTTCTCTGCCTGAAAAACGCTCCATATCTGTGCTGCATTGTAGTATATAGTAGGAGGACAGTGCAGAATTTTGCTGACCAGTGACCACCAGAATTATACCAGTACAGTACAGTAGTCCACTGCTCTACCTACCTCTGTGTCGTCAAGTATACTATCCATCCATACCTGTGGTGCATTTAAGTTTTTGTGCGCAGTATATATATAGTAGTAGGACAGTGCATAATTTTGCTGACCACCAGTATATAATATATAGCAGTACGGTACAGTAGGCCACTGCTCTAACTACCTCTGTGTCGTCAAGTATACTATCCATCCATACCTGTGGTGCATTTAAGTTTTTGTGTGCAGTATATATATAGTAGTAGGACAGTGCATAATTTTGCTGACCACCAGTATATAATGTATAGCAATACGGTGCAGTAGGCCACTGCTCTACCTACCTCTGTGTCGTCAAGTATACTATCCATCCATACGTGTGGTGTATTTAAGTTTTTGTGCGCAGTATATATATACAGTAGTAGGACAGTGCATAATTTTGCTGACCACAAGTATATAATATATAGCAGTACGGTACAGTAGGCCACTGCTCTACCTACCTCTGTGTCGTCAAGTATACTATCCATCCATACCTGTGCTGCATTTAAGTTTTTGTGCGCAGTATATATAGTAGTAGGCCATTGCTATTGATATATTACTGGCATATAATTCCACACATTAAAAAATGGAGAACAAAAATGTGGAGGGTAAAATAGGGAAAGATCAAGATCCACTTCCACCTTGTGCTGAAGCTGCTGCCACTAGTCATGGCCGAGATGATGAAATGCCATCAACGTCGTCTGCCAAGGCCGATGCCCAATGTCATAGTAGAGAGCATGTAAAATCCAAAAAACAAAAGTTCAGTAAAATGACCCAAAAATCTAAATAAAAAGCGCCTGAGGAGAAGCGTAAACTTGCCAATATGCCATTTATGACACGGTGTGGCAAGGAACGGCTGAGGCCCTCTCCTATGTTCCTCATGACTAGTGGGTCAGCTTCACATGAGGATGGAAGCACTCATCCTCCCACTAGAAAAATGAAAAGACTTAAGCTGGCAAAAGCACAGCAAAGAACTGTGCGTTCTTCTAAATCACAAATCCCCAAGGAGAGTCCAATTGTGTCGGTTGCGATGCCTGACCTTCCCAACACTGGACGGGAAGAGGTGGCGCCTTCCACCATTTGCACGCCCCCTGCAAGTGCTGGAAGGAGCACCCGCAGTCCAGTTCCTGATAGTCAAATTGAAGATGTCACTGTTGAAGTACACCAGGATGAGGATATGGGTGTTGCTGGCGCTGGGGAGGAAATTGACAAGGAGGATTCTGATGGTGAGGTGGTTTGTTTAAGTCAGGCACCCGGGGAGACACCTGTTGTCCGTGGGACGAATATGGCCATTGACATGCCTGGTCAAATGACAAAAAAAATTACCTCTTCGGTGTGGAATTATTTCAACAGAAATGCGGACAACTGGTGTCAAGCCGTGTGTTGCCTTTGTCAAGCTGTAATAAGTAGGGGTAAGGACGTTAACCACCTAGAAACATCCTCCCTTATACGTCACCTGGAGCGCATTCATCAGAAGTCATTGACAAGTTCAAAAACTTTGGGTGACAGCGGAAGCAGTCCACTGCCAACTAAATCCCTTCATCTTGTAACCAAGCTCCTGCAAACCACACCACCAACTCCCTCAGTGCCAATTTCCTCCTTAGACAGGAAAGCCAATAGTCCTGCAGGCCATGTCACTGTCAAGTCTGACGAGTCCTCTTCTGCCTGGGATTCCTCCGATGCATCCTTGAGTGTAATGCCTACTGCTGCTGGCGCTGCTGTTGTCGCTGCTGGGAGTTGATCGTCATCCCAGAGGGGAAGTCGGAAGACCACTTGTACTACTTCCAGTAAGCAATTGACTGTCCAACAGTCCTTTGCGAGGAAGATGAAATATCACAGCAGTCATCCTGCTGCAAAGCGGATAACTCAGGCCTTGGCAGCCTGGGTGGTGAAAAACGTGTTTCCGGTATCCACCGTTAATTCACAGGGAACTAGAGAATTGATTGAGGTACTGTGTCCCCGGTACCAAACACCATCTAGGTTCCGTTTCTCTAAGTTCCATTTCTCTAGGCAGGCGATACCGAAAATGTACACAGACGTCAGAAAAAGAGTCACCAGTGTCCTAAAAAATGCAGTTGTACCCAATGTCCACTTGACAACCTCTTACGGAAACTGAGGAACATCATCGCAGAATGGCTTACCCCAATTGGACTCTCCTGGGGATTTGTGACATCGGACAACGCCACCAATATTGTGCGTGCATTACATGTGGGCAAATTCCAGCACGTCCCATGTTTTGCACATACATTGAATTTGGTGGTGCAGAACTATTTAAAAAACGACGGGCGTGTAAGAGATGCTGTCGGTGGCCCGAAGAATTGAGGGCCACTTTCGGCATTCAGCCACCGCGTGCCGAAGACTGGAGCACCAGCAAACACTTCTGAACCTGCCCTGCCGTCATCTGAAGCAAGAGGTGGTAACGAGGTGGAATTCAACCCTCTATATGCTTCAGAGGATGGAGGAGGAGCAAAAGGCCATTCAAGCCTATACAGCTACCTACGATATAGGCAAAGAAGGGGGAATGCACCTGACTCAAGCGCAGTGGAGAATGATTTCAACGTTGTGCAAGGTTCTGCAACCCTTTGAACTTGCCACACGTGAAGTCAGTTCAGACACTGCCAGCCTGAGTTAGGTCATTCCCCTCATCAAGCTTTTGCAGAAGAAGCTGGAGAGATTGAAGGAGGAGCTAAAACAGAGCGATTCCGCTAGGCATGTGGGACTTGTGGATGGAGCCCTTAATTCGCTTAACCAGGATTCACGGGTGGTCAATCTGTTGAAATCAGAGCACTACATTTTGGCCACCGTGCTTGATCCTATATTTAAAACCTACGTTGTATCTCTCTTTCCGGCAAACACAAGTCTGCAGAGGTTCAAAGACCTGCTGGTGAGACACTTGTCAAGTCAAGCGGAACGTGACCCGTCAACAGCTCCTCCTTCACATTCTCCCGCAACTGGGGCTGTGAGGGAAAGGCTAAGAATTCCGAGCCCACCCGCTGGCGGTGGTGCAGGGCAGTCTGGAGCGAGTGCTGACATCTGGTCCGGACTGAAGAACCTGCCAACGATTACTGACATGTCGTCTACTGTCACTGCATATGATTCTGTCACCATTGAAAGAATGGTGGAGGATTATATGAGTGACCGCATCCAAGTAGGCACGTCAGACAGTCCGTACGTATACTGGCAGGAAAAAGAGGCAATTTGGAGGCCCTTGCAGAAACTGGCTTTATTTTACCTAAGTTGCCCCCCCTCCAGTGTGTACTCCGAAAGAGTGTTTAGTGCAGCCGCTCACCTTGTCAACAATCAGCGTACGAGGTTACTTCCAGAAAATGTGGAGAAGATGATGTTCATCAAAATGAATTATAATCAATTCCTCCGTGGAGACATTCACCAGCAATTGCCTCCAGAAAGTACACAGGGACCTGAGATGGTGGATTCCAGTGGGGACGAATTAATAATCTGTGAGGAGGGGAATGTACACAGTGAAAGTGGTGAGGAATCGGACGATGAGGAGGAGGTGGACATCTTGCCTCTGTAGAGCCAGTTTGTGCAAGGAGAGATTGATTGCTTCTTTTTTGGTGGGGGCCCAAACCAACCAGTCATTTCAGTCACAGTCGTGTGGCAGACCCTGTGGCTAAAATGATGGGTTTGTTAAAGTGTGCATGTCCTGTTTTTTATACAACATAAGGGTGGTTGGAAGGGCCCAAGGACAATTCCATCTTGCACCTCTTTTTTCTTTTAATTTTCTTTGCATCATGTGCTGTTTGGGGACTATTTTATGAAGTGCCATCCTGTCTGACACTGCAGTGCCACTCCTAGATGGGCCAGGTGTTTGTGTCGTCCACTTGGGTCGCTTAGCTTAGTCACACATCTACCTCATTGCGCCTCTTTTTTTCTTTGCATCATGTGCTGTTTGGGGACTATTTTTTTAATCTACCATCCTGTCCGACACTGCAGTGCCACTCCTAGATGGGCCAGGTGTTTGTGTCGGCCACTTGGGTCGCTTAGCCATCCAGCGACCTTGGTGCACCTCTTTTTTTCTTTGCATCATGTGCTGTTTGGGGACTATTTTTTGAAGTGCCATCCTGTCTGACACTGCAGTGCCACTCCTAGATGGGCAAGGTGTTTGTGTCGGCCACTTGGGTCGCTTAGCTTAGTCACACACCTACCTAGTGCGCCTCTTTTTTTCTTTGCATCATGTGCTGTTTGGGGACTATTTTTTTAATCTGCCATCCTGTTTGACACCGCAGTGCCACTCCTAGATGGGCCAGGTGTTTGTGTCGGCCACTTGGGTCGCTTAGCTTAGCCATCCAGCGACCTTGGTGCACCTCTTTTTTTCTTTGCATCATGTGCTGTTTGGGGACTATTTTTTGAAGTGCCATCCTGTCTGACACTGCAGTGCCACTCCTAGATGGGCCAGGTGTTTGTGTCGGCCACTTGGGTCGCTTAGCTTAGTCACACAGCTACCTCATTGCGCCTCTTTTTTTCTTTGCATCATGTGCTGTTTGGGGACTATTTTTTTAATCTGCCATCCTGTTTGACACTGCAGTGCCACTCCTAGATGGGCCAGGTGTTTGTGTCGGCCACTTGGGTCGCTTAGCTTAGTCATCCAGCGACCTCGGTGCAAATTTTTAGGACTAAAAATAATATTGTGAGGTGTTCAGAATAGACTGGAAATTAGTGTAAATTATGGTTATTGAGGTTAATAATACTATGGGATCAAAATGACCCCCAAATTCTATGATTTAAGCTGTTTTTGAGGGGTTTTTGTAAAAAAACACCCGAATCCAAAACACACCCGAATCCGACAAAAAATTTGCAGGGAGGTTTTACCAAAACGCGTCCGAATCCAAAACACGGCCGCGGAACCGAATCCAAAACCAAAACACGAAAAATGTCCGGTGCACATCACTAGACGTAACATTTATAATTTGCATACTATACATTTATTCAGAGCAACTGATTGGTTGCCATGGGTATCTTCTCCACTGGCTCACTTCTCCACTTTTATCACTGCTTAGTACATGTCCCCCATAGTCTTGTACAATAAATGTAATAAGTTTCCGGATGCACAAAAAGTATTATTTTTACAACAACATGAACATTACATTTTTTCTAAGTATTCGCCAGAGGAGTCTATGCAAAGTTGCATGCCTCAAAAAACACTTGATGAAGCAGCTGGACCAGTCTGAAGCAGTTGTGTCTTCTACATGATGGAAGTAGGCCTCCACGACAACTTTCGGTGCCTGCAGATGCACTGTCGTGATGGAGAAGGGCACCATGGGCGCGAGTTCTTGGATGGTGCCTGGAAATGGCTTCAGCACTTGAGAACTGCCGTCTATGTAGAAGTCCTGAAGCCAGTCAAAAAAGAGACTACGCAATGAAATTGTGAAGGCAGAATACACAGACTGTGTAAGTAGTGTGAATGTCAGAGTCCTGCCACCGGTCAACATAGTAAATAAACCTTACCAAACAGAGGCATTGGAAGATAAGAAGGGCATTGTCTGGGCTTGAAACATTGAACCCTGTGGACTGAACTTTGTAGTTATAATATCGTACTCCTACCGGAATTGCTGCTGTATCTTGGGTGTCTACTGTTTCAGCAATCCAGCAGTTACTTAGTCCCGCTTGACTCCCCAGCATTTAATGAATTACACCCTGTTGCTTGGCTTTTAAAACTGTCTCTACCTGCAATCATGGCCATACTATTGGTGATCGTTTGTTGTCATAATGTTGAAGTTCCTATGATTCAGTCCTGATACTGTTTCTCCTATTATAAGTCCCTGGTAGACTGATCTTACTATTGTATCCTGAGATCCTCATAATCTGCTACCAATGTGTAATCCTGAGTTTCAGACATTTTGCTACCCATGTGCAATTTAGAGTCCCTGATACCCTGCTCTCTGTGTTTTCAGGTATTCCTAGTATACTGCTACTTGTGTACAATTTTGAGTTTTCGACACTCATCCAAGTGCTATTGACATTATGCTAAGTGCAAGCCTGAGTTCATAACACTATACAAAACTTGTGCAAATCTGAGTTCCCGACAGTCTCCTATCCATGTTCTCCTGAGACTCTGTCTAATCTTGAGTTTCTAAATTAATGCTACCCATATACTAAATCCTTGGCACTCTGTTATTCATGTGATCCTGGTATTCTGCTACCATAATGCAATACTGAGTTACAGTATTGGCACACTAATACCCATGTGCAACCGTGAGTTCATGTTACACTGCTACTCATCTGTTCTGAACACTCTGCTACCCAAGTAAAAATCTGAGTTCCTTTTACTCTGCTATATATATGTTTATGACACCTAAATGCAATACTGAGTTCCTGACACTATACTTCCTGTGGGCAATATGATTTCCTTGCACCCTGCTACCTGTGTTCAATACTGAGTTCATGGCACTCTGCTATATGTATACAATTCTGAGCCCCTTAAACCACTTTACCCATATACAGTTCTTATTTCCTGACACACTGCTACCCCTTCAAAGAGAAGGGGAATGGAATGGGTATGGCACATAAGTTGGAACCATCACTTACACATCTGTGCTTGTGGTTAGATAAATACAACAGTGTATAAATATCTGTTAAATATCTGGAATTAAGTAGATAATATAATTGTAGGTGCCTTGTGTATGCTAATATGTATTCACTACTGGTCAAAAAAAGAACCCCGGCCATTTTGCCACTGTTTATTATAATTTAAGCAAGTCGAGTATACTTGACATGGTGCAAGGGTAAGTGGTAAACTTCTGGACAGTGCCGTAACTAGGCATTCCAGCGCTGTGTGCAAGAAACGTCATTTCCACACCCCCCTCCCATGTAAAATATGGGCGTTGCGCACCGTAGGCGCGTGCAAAAAAAATAGGGGCGTGGCTTCATAGGGAAGGGGTGTGGTCACAAAATAATATCAATTCATGCTACGGTGCACAGTAGTCTCCATTATTCAAATTACGCCGCACAGTAGCGCCACTACACCAGGTAGATCCCCTTTTACACATTACGGCAGACAGTCCCCATTTTTACACATTACGGCAAACAGCGTCCCCCTTTTTACACATTGCGGCAGACAGAGTCCCCCTTTTAACACATTACGGCAGACAGCGTCCCCCTTTTTACACATTACGGCAGACAGCGTCCCCCTTTTTACACATTACGGCAGACAGCCTCCCCTTTTCACACATTACGGCAGACAGTGTCCCCCCTTTTACACAGTACAGCAGACAGCGTCCCCCTTTTTACACAGTACAGCAGACAGCGTCCCCCTTTTTACACAGTACAGCAGACAGCATCCCCTATATGCATGCATCTTCTTTCCATAGTATATCTGTAACTTCAACCATGCACAGCTGTGCGTTCCAATACTCAAAGCGTTCCTTCTCTAAGCGTCTTGAAAATGAACAGTTAAAAAAAACAGATCCTGCATTGGACTGAACTTAACCATCTTCCTTTTTCTTCTCATCCTCAGGTATGTTCAAATCTCCCCATGTGATCTGCCTATTGCTATCTGCACCTATGCAAATCATCTATATTCCAAATGTATGTTCAAATCTCCCCATGTAATCTGCCTATTGCTATCTGCACCTATGCAAATCATCTATATTCCAAATGTATGTTCAAATCTCCCCATGTAATCTGCCTATTGCTATCCGCACCTATGCAAATCATCTATATTCCAAATGTATGTTCAAATCTCCCCATGTAATCTGCCTATTGCTATCTGCACCTATGCAAATCATCTATATTCCAAATGTATGTTCAAATCTCCCCATGTAATCTGCCTATTGCTATCTGCACCTATGCAAATCATCTATATTCCAAATGTATGTTCAAATCTCCCCATGTAATCTGCCTATTGCTATCTGCACCTATGCAAATCATCTATATTCCAAATGTATGTTCAAATCTCCCCATGTAATTTGCCTATTGCTATCTGCACCTATGCAAATCATCTATATTCCAAATGTATGTTCAAATCTCCCCATGTAATCTGCCTATTGCTATCTGCACCTATGCAAATCATCTATATTCCAAATGTATGTTCAAATCTCCCCATGTAATTTGCCTATTGCTATCTGCACCTATGCAAATCATCTATAGTCCAAATGTATGTTCAAATCATTTGTTAGACAGTTTTGTGATTTATGCTTTTGTTTGTAATTTAAAATACCTGAGTTTCAAAGCTTGGTCAGTGCCGCATATTTAATTAAGGCTCACTGGGCTGGTGTTTGTTTAGTCAATCACTGTGTAATGTAACACCTTTGATTAGTGGGACATTTGCCTCAGCTGTAGTTGGGTCAATTTCCCATAGTATATCTGTAGCTTCAACCATGCACAGCTGTGCATGTCAGCTGTGCATTCCAATACTCAAAGCGTTCCTTCTCTAAGCGTCTTGAAAATGAACAGTTAAAAAAACAGATCCTGCATTGGACTGAACTTAACCATCTTCCTTTTTCTTCTCATCCTCAGGTATGTTCAAATCTCCCCATGTAATCTGCCTATTGCTATCTGCACCTATGCAAATCATCTATATTCCAAATGTATGTTCAAATCTCCCCATGTAATCTGCCTATTGCTATCTGCACCTATGCAAATCATCTATATTCCAAATGTATGTTCAAATCTCCCCATGTAATCTGCCTATTGCTATCTGCACCTATGCAAATCATCTATATTCCAAATGTATGTTTAAATCTCCCCATGTAATCTGCCTATTGCTATCTGCACCTATGCAAATCATCTATATTCCAAATGTATGTTCAAATCTCCCCATGTAATCTGCCTATTGCTATCTGCACCTATGCAAATCATCTATATTCCAAATGTATGTTCAAATCTCCCCATGTAATTTGCCTATTGCTATCTGCACCTATGCAAATCATCTATAGTCCAAATGTATGTTCAAATCATTTGTTAGACAGTTTTGTGATTTATGCTTTTGTTTGTAATTTAAAATACCTGCGTTTCAAAGCTTGGTCAGTGCCGCATATTTAATTAAGGCTCACTGGGCTGGTGTTTGTTTAGTCAATCACTGTGTAATGTAACACCTTTGATTAGTGGGACATTTGCCTCAGCTGTAGTTGGGTCAATTTCCCATAGTATATCTGTAACTTCAACCATGCACAGCTGTGCATGTCAGCTGTGCGTTCCAATACTCAAAGCGTTCCTTCTCTAAGCGTCTTGAAAATGAACAGTTAAAAAAACAGATCCTGCATTGGACTGAACTTAACCATCTTCCTTTTTCTTCTCATCCTCAGGTATGTTCAAATCTCCCCATGTAATCTGCCTATTGCTATCTGCACCTATGCAAATCATCTATATTCCAAATGTATGTTCAAATCTCCCCATGTAATCTGCCTATTGCTATCTGCACCTATGCAAATCATCTATATTCCAAATGTATGTTCAAATCTCCCCATGTAATCTGCCTATTGCTATCTGCACCTATGCAAATCATCTATATTCCAAATGTATGTTCAAATCTCCCCATGTAATCTGCCTATTGCTATCTGCACCTATGCAAATCATCTATATTCCAAATGTATGTTCAAATCTCCCCATGTAATCTGCCTATTGCTATCTGCACCTATGCAAATCATCTATCTTCCAAATGTATGTTCAAATCTCCCCATGTAATTTGCCTATTGCTATCTGCACCTATGCAAATCATCTATATTCCAAATGTATGTTCAAATCTCCCCATGTAATTTGCCTATTGCTATCTGCACCTATGCAAATCATCTATATTCCAAATGTATGTTCAAATCTCCCCATGTAATCTGCCTATTGCTATCTGCACCTATGCAAATCATCTATATTCCAAATGTATGTTCAAATCTCCCCATGTAATTTGCCTATTGCTATCTGAACCTATGCAAATCATCTATAGTCCAAATGTATGTTCAAATAATTTGTTAGACAGTTTTGTGATTTATGCTTTTGTTTGTAATTTAAAATACCTGCGTTTCAAAGCTTGGTCAGTGCCGCATATTTAATTAAGGCTCACTGGGCTGGTGTTTGTTTAGTCAATCACTGTGTAATGTAACACCTTTCATTAGTGGGACATTTGCCTCAGCTGTAGTTGGGTCAATTTCCCATAGTATATCTGTAACGTCAACCATGCACAGCTGTGCATGTCAGCTGTGCGTTCCAATACTCAAAGCGTTCCTTCTCTAAGCGTCTTGAAAATGAACAGTTAAAAAAACAGATCCTGCATTGGACTGAACTTAACCATCTTCCTTTTTCTTCTCAGCCTCAGGTATGTTCAAATCTCCCCATGTAATCTGCCTATTGCTATCTGCACCTATGCAAATCATCTATATTCCAAATGTATGTTCAAATCTCCCCATGTAATCTGCCTATTGCTATCTGCACCTATGCAAATCATCTATATTCCAAATGTATGTTCAAATCTCCCCATGTAATCTGCCTATTGCTATCTGCACCTATGCAAATCATCTATATTCCAAATGTATGTTCAAATCTCCCCATGTAATCTGCCTATTGCTATCTGCACCTATGCAAATCATCTATATTCCAAATATATGTTCAAATCTCCCCATGTAATCTGCCTATTGCTATGTGCACCTATGCAAATCATCTATATTCCAAATGTATGTTTAAATCTCCCCATGTAATCTGCCTATTGCTATCTGCACCTATGCAAATCATCTATATTCCAAATGTATGTTCAAATCTCCCCATGTAATCTGCCTATTGCTATCTGCACCTATGCAAATCATCTATATTCCAAATGTATGTTCAAATCTCCCCATGTAATCTGCCTATTGCTATCTGCACCTTTGCAAATCATCTATATTCCAAATATATGTTCAAATCTCCCCATGTAATCTGCCTATTGCTATGTGCACCTATGCAAATCATCTATATTCCAAATGTATGTTTAAATCTCCCCATGTAATCTGCCTATTGCTATCTGCACCTATGCAAATCATCTATATTCCAAATGTATGTTCAAATCTCCCCATGTAATCTGCCTATTGCTATCTGCACCTATGCAAATCATCTATATTCCAAATGTATGTTCAAATCTCCCCATGTAATCTGCCTATTGCTATCTGCACCTATGCAAATCATCTATATTCCAAATGTATGTTCAAATCTCCCCATGTAATTTGCCTATTGCTATCTGCACCTATGCAAATCATCTATAGTCCAAATGTATGTTCAAATCATTTGTTAGACAGTTTTGTGATTTATGCTTTTGTTTGTAATTTAAAATACCTGCGTTTCAAAGCTTGGTCAGTGCCGCATATTTAATTAAGGCTCACTGGGCTGGTGTTTGTTTAGTCAATCACTGTGTAATGTAACACCTTTGATTAGTGGGACATTTGCCTCAGCTGTAGTTGGGTCAATTTCCCATAGTATATCTGTAACTTCAACCATGCACAGCTGTGCATGTCAGCTGTGCGTTCCAATACTCAAAGCGTTCCTTCTCTAAACGTCTTGAAAATGAACAGTTAAAAAAACAGATCCTGCATTGGACTGAACTTAACCATCTTCCTTTTTCTTCTCATCCTCAGGTATGTTCAAATCTCCCCATGTAATCTGCCTATTGCTATCTGCACCTATGCAAATCATCTATATTCCAAATGTATGTTCAAATCTCCCCATGTAATCTGCCTATTGCTATCTGCACCTATGCAAATCATCTATATTCCAAATGTATGTTCAAATCTCCCCATGTAATCTGCCTATTGCTATCTGCACCTATGCAAATCATCTATATTCCAAATGTATGTTTAAATCTCCCCATGTAATCTGCCTATTGCTATCTGCACCTATGCAAATCATCTATATTCCAAATGTATGTTCAAATCTCCCCATGTAATCTGCCTATTGCTATCTGCACCTATGCAAGTCATCTATATTCCAAATGTATGTTCAAATCTCCCCATGTAATTTGCCTATTGCTATCTGCACCTATGCAAATCATCTATATTCCAAATGTATGTTCAAATCTCCCCATGTAATTTGCCTATTGCTATCTGCACCTATGCAAATCATCTATAGTCCAAATGTATGTTCAAATCATTTGTTAGACAGTTTTGTGATTTATGCTTTTGTTTGTAATTTAAAATACCTGCGTTTCAAAGCTTGGTCAGTGCCGCATATTTAATTAAGGCTCACTGGGCTGGTGTTTGTTTAGTCAATCACTGTGTAATGTAACACCTTTGATTAGTGGGACATTTGCCTCAGCTGTAGTTGGGTCAATTTCCTATAGTATATCTGTAACTTCAACCATGCAAAGCTGTGCATGTCAGCTGTGCGTTCCAATACTCAAAGCGTTCCTTCTCTAATCGTCTTGAAAATGAACAGTTAAAAAAACAGTTAAACAAACATTGAACAGCATCAAGAAAGAAATCTGGAACATTATGTGGCCTCTCCTCACCTCTGCCATGAGAACACCAGGACCAATGCCTACTACTTCTGTGTCCAAGAACATCATGACTGCCCCCAGGACTACCCCCAAGCTCAGCAGGGAACTGAGGGACGTGCGCATCAGGACCAGACTTTGCTGGGTCAGTTCCATTGGACATTAGTGTGCACTCCACATTCTCACACGCACCCGCACTGCTCTCATGAGACCAGGACATTTATCTTTTTCACAAAATAATGTTAGTACAGTTTTCCTGCAAATGTGTCTTTCTCTTCTCTTTCTTCTTACACGGTACTTCCACCCCACTGTGTGCTATTCCCGTAATGTGTACCTCCATTGGTTGCACACCCTGCCAGCAGTAACCTATGCAGTGCGCCCCACATGGCTGCCTCGGATGGTTCCCCTGTGGGCGGGGTGTGCTTCATTTGGATCTTTCCATGCAGGGTATAGCATACTCCTACACACGTGTCAGTTCTCCCATACATGCATTTGGCCCCTGTGTGGCTCATCTCCCACTGTGTAACCTTGTAGTGCGCCCAACATGGCTGCCTTATCTGGTGCGCTTGTGGATGGGATGAAAAATGCGTGGACCTGATGTTTTTATTGGAACCCTACTCTGAACTTAAGGACTCTGCAATCTCCCCATTTTGTGTTCTCTTCTAGGGGTGGACTATTCCACCCTGGGTAATCCTACGCAGTGCGCCTAAGATGGCTGGTGCCTTGTGATGGTGGAATACACAACCCCTGGAGGTTATTACTCAAAATGCCTACACCAATCATGCATTATTCTTTCTGTGTCTTTGTCTGTGTGGTTTATCTTTTGATGTAATACTTAAATCTTCTGTATTATGTGCATTGTGTGAGTTCTAGTTGGCGCCGCGGATGGCTGCCTCGGTGCTGCTCTGCCAAGCAGCCTTAGTTTTTAGTCTTAAATGTATAATATGTCTACTGTACAGTTGCATATGTACAGTATGAACTCATATGTGTAATGTTTGTAATGTATGCTAAGTTTTTTCCTCCATGTTGCTGCTTGGCGATGCATTGTACCACAAAGAATTCCTAGTGTACGTGAGTACACCTGGCCAATAAAGCTGATTCTGATTCCTGCCCTCCCCCCTGACACTGACAACCCCTCCACACGCATACACAGTCCCCCACTCTGACAGCGCACTTACAGAAATCCTCACAGGTAGCAAACTCTGTCTCCCAGCGCAGTCAGCCCTGGGACCGTCCGTCACACAGCAGTTCCTGTATTTGAGGGGCTCAGTCAGGGAGGCGGGATGCAGCGCTCCGGTGTTTGGAACCACTCCCAACGCGGAGATGCGCTGTACTGCTGAGGGCTCCTCTTCTCTGTCCTCCCGCTGCCACTGTAGTCCGTCCTTCTGCTGCCGCTCTCTGTCCTCCCGCTGCCGCCTGTCCTGACTCCTTCCGCTGCTGCTCTCTGTCCTCCCGCTGCCGCCTTTCCTGACTCCTTCCGCTGCCGCTCCCAGAATGTCTTGCGCATTCTGGCTTGGGATGCTGGGTGGGAACGGCAGCGCAGCACTGCTGTTAAAAAATCTGGCTGCTAGCGAGGGAAGTGACGGCACCTACAGGATAAATGCTATTACACTGCTTGCCCACTTCTTGTGTGTGCCAGCGGATGCGCCCTCAGTGCAGATGCTCAGTGCAGATGCAATGCACCGCTGGCCCACACCTAGTTACGGCACTGCTTCTGGAGGTTGAAAAAAATAAATAATCAAAAACTGAAAAATTGTGTCAATTACAGATTATGAAAAGGAATGAGTTAAGACCTTACAGCTGTTCTGCAGCAATGAAAAAGAGGGTAACCTGAGCCATGAAGCACCTTCAGTGGACTGCTGAAAAGTGGAAGAAGGTCTTATGGATCGATTAATTCAAATGTAAAATCTTTGGTTCAGAGCTCAGGGTGACTGTACACCATTGAGTAGGCAAAAGGATGTTTGGGGTTTATTTACTAAGCGGCAGCCTGTAAAAGGGCAATGCCTTTAAATGCAAAACCATGGTTTGTTATTAAAAGCATTGCCTTTTTCAATTTCAGGCTTAAACATGCCAGTAAGCACAGTGTTTTACAAAGCGCCGCTTAGATGCCAACTTTCAAACAGAGAGGATGAAGCATGATGGTCTGGAGCTCTTTTGCTGGATCCTGAGTTGGCAACTTGCACAGAGCGACTGACATCTTCAGCCAAAAGGGCTACCACACATATTGGCGAGTCATGCAGTACCCTTTATATAGGTGGTCAAGGGATCATTCTACAGCAAGATAATGGCCCACAATATACCTCCAGGAAAGAACCAGAACGGCATGTTCCAAATCATGGAATGGACCACCAGTCTCCAAGCTTAACCCCATCCCCAGCACGGATTAAGATGAACTGGGCAGAAGAGTGAAAGCAAAGCAACAAGTGCAACACATCTGCGGCAACTTCTGTAACATGTTGGGAAGAACTTCCGGAACAATATTTTATTTCCATTGTGGATAGAATGCCACAAGTGTGCTCGGTGGATACGGGGCTAATTCAGGTTGGATCGCAAATTGCAAAGCTCTGTTTCCAGGGAGGAGAGGGAGCGTTGCGGGGACGGTGCGGTGCGAACGGGGGGCGGAGGCTGCCAAATAGGAGGGTGTCGGGGGCGTGATCACGGCGGCTGGGTGATGTCACATGCAGCCGCCGTGATCATGATCACTACGGCGGGGCTTCTGCGGGCGCAGCTGAGCTGCGCCTGCAGGAGCCATCACTAATTTCTACGATGAAGCAGAAACTGCGAGGAGATCACAATTTCTGCTTCATCAAGGGGCGAAAGGCGTCGGTCAGCATGCTGAGCGGCCTTGCCTAGCGATGGGCGGCCACCAGCATGCTAGGAAAAGGATAGCAAATTCTGCTAATTATACCTCTATCAGACATGCTCTAAATTCCCGGGTTTTTACACATGAACGCGCATCAACCCGGGAATTTGGTATGTCTGAAAGGCACCGACCCGGAAATGTGATCCGGGTCGCCAACCCTGCAATTGACCTGGGTTTTTCCCGGGTTTTTCTTCCCGGGTTGGCTTCCCGGGTTAAGTCTGAAAGGCGCGACCAGGGAATTTGCTCTCTGGCTGCATGAAAAAGGTTTTCATTGGTCAGAAAGGGCCACCTGATGCCTGCTGATGACCTCATCAGCGGCAGACAGAGGGGAACAGACGCCACAGCAGCATGGGAGGAAGCAGAGAGCTTTGCTGTGAAGTGTGGCAGTGCCAGAGTGCAGAAGGTACACAGAGCGGTGCATGTATGTGTGCCAGTGCCAGAGAGTGCCAGAGTAACACAGAGCTGTGCAGAGAAGTGTGCCAGAGGGTGCCAGTGAAGAGACTGCCATTTTGTTCATAATGGCTCACTGGAAGGAGAAGGAGGTCCAGGAGCTACTACATGTGAGGAGTGAGGAGGAAATTAAATCACAAATAAGAGGGACTGTTAAGGATGCCATGATCTATGGCAACATTGCAAAGATCCTGTCCAGCAGAGGTATTGTGAAGACACAACAGCAAGTTCTTAACAAACTAAAGTCCCTTAAGAAACAATATACCAAGGTCCATGACCACAATGGAAATCGCAGTGGCATGGGAAGGATGGAGTGGCCCTTATATGAACTGTGCAGCAACGTGTTTGGCCATACAGCACTTACCAATCCCGTTGCCCTATCCTCATCTAGTGATGCTGGCACGCTGTCTGCTATACCATCAGCTGCAGCTACATCGTCTCCAGAGTGCAGCCAGCAGAGCCCGGCATCATCGCAGAGCCTATTAGATGATGATCCAGATGTTGATTCGGATGTCACCATCATCATCGATCCAAACAAGGCCACAGATGTGACAGCATCGTCGCAGAGCACGGGGGACGATTCCCTACCACAGACCCAGGTAGACAAGCCTACCCTATGCTCAAACAGTAAGTTTCCGGCATTATCATTGTCAGAGACATATTTAACATATAGTAAATGACAATAGTTTTATGTAGTATACTAGCAGTAATGACTATGATATTGTGACGTAATAGGGTGTTATTATTAAACTGTACCTGTTGCTGCGTTCATATTGTGCTAGCGTATGGTAACCGCAAGCACAGATGTATTCATATATTTTATAAATCTATTTGTCCAACTTACACTTCTCTGCCATATCCCATTGTTACCTTTGAGATGGTCAAAAAAAAATCTGCTTTGTTTTTCAATTTACACAGTCCCGCCTCGTAGGAAAAAGAAGACCAAAATAGAGGTAGCTACAAAAGCCATGACAAATATCCTGTGCGACCAACTACGCGAGATGGACTCAGATTGGCAGAGTCAAGAGGATGCAAGATTGCAAAAATTTATGGACAATGAACGTGAACTGCAGAGGAATTTGCTAACGCAAATAGTAGCTATGCAGGATAAGATCAGCAGCGAGAACCGTGAATTCCTAGGTCAGCTTTTTTCCAAAATGACCTCTACACCACAATTTACAAACACTCATTCTGACCTACAATCGCATTCTGACACCGCATTTGGTCCAAAAACACGGTATGCCCAGCAAGGCCAGTCTCCCCCATATTTTGGGCCTAGATCCCAGTCTATGCAGCAAGCCCAGTCTCCACCATATTTTGGGCCTAGATCCCAGTCTATGCAGCAAGCCCAGTCTCCCACATCTTTTGGGGATACTCACCAGTTTGCGCAGCAAGCCCAGTCTCCCACCTCTTTTGGGGATACTCACCAGTATATGCAGCAAGCCCAGTCTCCCACCACTTTTGGGGATACTCACCAGTTTGCACAGCAAGCCCAGTCTCCAACATCCTTTAATTCGACCTCGAATACATTGAAGAATAGACCAAGAGGTCCAGAATTTGGAGATTCATTATCTAGTACAACTCCAGAGAAATCTACTCCCAGCAATTAACCACAGTACCAAATTCTCTAATGTATACTGTGCACATACAGTAAATGTTTGTTCGATGTTTATTGGTTGGGTATTGTTGTGCCCATAACTTTATTTTTGTTTAATGTTTTGTTTGTGAAATATGTATGTTTAAAATGCGTATGTTTGTTTTAAAAAAATTCAGGTATTGCGCATACGCTCATAATTATGAGTACATCATACACCTTGGTCTTATGATTATCTCGTTTGTATTTTTCACTGTAACACCGCAGCACTTTTTTTTTTATATAGAACAGGGGTCTTCAACCATTGCCCTGCAGCTGTTATGGAACTACACTTCCCAGCATTTTCTGCCACCGTTTAGCATGGGCTAAAATCTAAAATGTGGATGGGCATGCTGGGAACTGAAGTTCCATAACAGCTGCAGGGCAAAGGTTTAAGACCCTTGTGATACACCATGCCCTTCGGCAAAACTACTTTTTTGCACTGCAATACAGCAGCACTTTTATGTTATGGCTAAAGTGGGTGTAATGCGCCTGTCATTCCTAAAAAGTTTTTGTACTATACCATATATGTCCTCATAATTGGGAGGATCTCATTAAAGATGCAAAAGATGTGCACGTTTTACAAGTTGAAGAAAACTTTTATTCTTTCTAAAATAAACATTTTTGGAAAAGAAAAACTGGTGTTCTATTTATTGGTATATAAATATGAAATTACTGTATTCCTAACATGGAATTTAATAGCCTGCCCTCCCCTTTGCATGACCTCATTATTATGTGCCTGCAAACCGTCCCCTCAAAATGATGACACTGCCTTAAAAACTGAAAAATCCAGCTTTTGTCTGAAAGGGGCCAACCCGGGAATTTCCGGGTCTGTGGTGTTGTATGAAAGGGGGTCTGAAGAAAACCCCGGGTTTTTGCTGGAGAGAAAATACCGGGATTTGAGCAGGGTAATTCCCGGGTCATATGTCTGAAAGGGGTATTAGCAGAATTTGCTATTCTTACTGAATTAGAACCTGTATCTGTGAATGGTGGCTACTTGGATGAGTCAAAATTTTAGATGAAATTTAAACAAAATGCTTCTATGATTTATTATTGCCAATAGATTATTTGTTCTGTGCTTTAATTTAAGAGTGCACTGAGACATTATGAGACATTAAGCTGTGCAAATGTCACTAAGCGCTGGCTCGGCTTTTCTGCATCCAGCCGTGGCTTGTTTGTGCTGAAACTTACAGCTTTTAGACCATGAGGCTGACACTGAATAAAGAGTGCCACCTACTGCACATTTTATATCACTTCAGTTTGCCTACCTGCACACTGGAGGTTGTGTATACATTGGGGTCTGCTGCTGAGATGTTTGAAAATTTGGAAGTACTTTATGCTTAAAAAATCCATGGCAACAGTAACCATGTTGACATTCATAAGGTTGCCACCAGAATGCTGACATCAGAACATTGACATGGTTCACACTGTTGACAGGTTTATTATGTCGTCATCAGAGGTTAAAGTGAACGGAACGGGGCGGAACTGCGTTCCGTCAGTTCCATTTGGAGACGGAACCAGTTCCGCCTCCTCTCCGGCTTACCTAACCCTGGAGGAAGATGTCGGGTGCCCGCTGAGATTGTGTTACCAGCGGGTGCACGGCTCTTTCCCCTCAGTGGCTGCCGGAGCTCACTCCTGAGCTCCGGCTTCCGGCTCAGGCAGGATGCGGCTGTGCGGTGCTATGGGAGAGACGTCATGACGCCTCTCCCATAATTCCGAGGATCGGGCGGCCAGACGGAGGGCAGCATGGTCCGGAAGCAGGAGCGGGGCTGGTGAGTATAGTGGGGGGTTTTTTGTGTGTGTGTGTGTGTGTGTGTGTGTATGTTTAAGCGGCGCTACTATGGGCCACATCTGCTTGGGGCAGAACTAATGGGGGCACATCTGCTGGGGGCATAACTAATGGGGGCACATCTGCTGGAGGACAACTAATGGGGGCACATCAACTGGTGGCATAACTAATGGGGGCACATCTACTGGGGCATAACTACAGGGGGCACATCTACTGGGGCATAACTACAGGGGGCACATCTACTGGGGCATAAATAATGGGGGCACATCTACTGGGGCATAACTACAGGGGCACATCTACTGGGACCATAACTAATGGGGGCACATCTGCTGGGGATATAACTAATGGGGGCACATATGCTTGGGGCATAACTAATGGGGGCACATATGCTTGGGGCATAACTAATGGGGGCACATCTGCTGGGGGCATAACTACTTGAGGCACATCAACTGGGGACATAACTAATGGGGGCACATCGACTGGGGCATAACTACAGGGGCACATCTACTAGGGCAGGCCTGGCCAACCTGTGGCTCTCCAGCTGTTGTGAAACTACAAGTCCCATCATGCCTTGCCACAGTTTTGCTATTAGGGAATGCTAAAACTGTGGCAGGGCATGCTGGGATGTGTAGTTTCACTACATCTGGAGAGCCACAGGTTGGCCAGGCCTGTACTAGGGCATAACTAATGGGGGCACATCTACTGGGGCATAACTAATGGGGGCACATCTACTGGGGCATAACTAATGGGGGCACATCTACTGGGGCATAAATACAGGGGGCACATCTACTGGGGCACTTCTGACCGGGGGGAAATCTACTGGGGGCATAACTATGGGGGCATTACTACTGGGTGCATTACTACTGGGGGAAATACTACACGGGGGCACTACCACTGGGGGCATTACTACTGGGGGCACTACTAATGAGGGTGTCATGTTTAAACGCAGAAAGGAGAATCACAAATTATATGTGATCTAAGGTGTGGTGATTACCTGCAGAAATAATCACCAATAATGACTTCAAGTGACTGTGTGTGTATGTATATATATCTATATATATATATATATATACACTGCTCAAAAAAATAAAGGGAACACTAAAATAACACATCCTAGATCTGAATGATGTGGAGGCCACACACACTACTGAGCCTCATTTTGACTTGTTTTAAGGACATTACATCAAAGTTGGATCAGCCTGTAGTGTGTTTTTCCACTTTCATTTTGAGGGTGACTCCAAATCCAGACCTCCATTGGTTAATAAATTTGATTTCCATTGATAATTTTTGTGTGATTTTGTTGTCAGCACATTCAACTATGTAAAGAACAAAGTATTTAATAAGAATATTTCATTCATTCAGATCTAGGATGTGTTATTTTAGTGTTCCCTTTATTTTTTTGAGCAGTGTATATATATATATATATATATATATATATATATATAAAATCTTGTATACTTTCAACTTAGATGTGACCTAAGTCTCTGTGACAAAACGACTGACAGGCTATGTCCTGCATTTGACCTACATGTATCCAGGCTGGGGGAGAGAGAGAGCAGATTCTGTCTTCCTGAAATCAACTCTTATCTACAGGCCCTAAAGTTAGGGATGAAAGCAATGCTCCATGTGCCGATGACCAGACCAGAGGTTATAAATCCTGATAAGGGGGAGATGTCCGGATCAATCACACCTGATGGAAAATAAAGGAATTCCACATGTTTAGATGACTAAGACACTAAACGTCACGGGCCAATTGTAATAGAGTGAGAGTTTCAGAAAGTGAGAGATTTGGTAAGGTTTTGCATATTTTTTTAAAGTGGCAATCATTTACACTGCAAAACCAGGTTGATCTTGCTGTGTAAATGATTGCCACTTTAAAAAAAAAAAAACAGCAATACCTTACCAAATCTCTCACTTTCTGAAACTCTGACTCTATTACATTTGGCCTCATGGCAAAACCATTCAGGGGTGACAAGGTACAGACCCTCTCTTTGAAAGAGATTCCTGTGCCCTCTGGGCTAAACCCCCTTTCCCTGCCTGTTGCCGGGCACCTACAGTATGTAAAAATGGTGTATGTTTAGTGTTTAGGGTGGGGGCTGCTGCAGCTGAGGGCTATATCTGTCCTTCTCACTGGGAGTGTGCATCTCTTGGGGAATACAGCTACAGTATACGCTGGAGATGACCATTGCATATTCTGTGAAATTCCCCCACAACAGAACCACCTAAATTTGTCTGAGTAAGTGAGTTAGGTTTTCTGTATTTTTATTTATTTTCATTTGTTGGAGATTGTGCCATAATCTGTGTGTATTTTTAAAATATTCTTAATAATCTTTGTAACACTTTTTGTAACTAAAGCTTTGAAGTATTCTTGGAATTAAACTTAAAAAATTCTAGTTCTGATTTTCTGTGTTTTTTATGAACCAAAGCCCTGTGTGGGATGTTACCGATTTCTCAAAATATTAATAATTGTGTATGCAGGTAAGGGCCGAAGTTTGCCTTCAATTCTATATTACTGTTCCTTCTGCTGGTGGCAATGTACCGTGTTTGATTAATCTCGTATGTCAAAAGTGACCCCCACATCGCAGGCGGCAATTCTCAAATTGGCATATTTGTAGAATTGCCCGGCAGCGTCATGACAGAGGGCATTGCATAGGGGGCACTTAATAAGGGGCATCACTTCTGGGGACATAAGGGGCACTACTATTGGGGGCACTGTGTAGGCACTGTGTATGGGCACTACCACTACAGTGGACATTGCATAAGGGGCACTACTACTGAAGGCATTGTAAAAAGGGCACTACTGCTGTGGGCATTATGTGTATTTGGGGTGCTACTACAGTGGGCTTTGTATATAAGGGGCATTAATGTGTGTCATAACAAGAATAAGGGACACTACTATGTGGTGTTATGTAAATAAGATTGTGCTACTGTGCGGCGTAATTTGAATTGGGGATACTATTGGGTGACCACGCCCCTTTTGTTTTGAGCCCACGTCCCTTTTGGTTTGAGACCATGCCCATTTTTTTGCGCCGTGCGCACTCCATTTATTTCACAAGCGTGGGGGAGGGGGTGAGTTCAACCACCTCTCTAGGACCACTTTAAGCACTAGTGATCATCTGAAATATTGTCATGTGAAAATGTAGAGTTTCAGGAAGCCGAGGGTTAGAGTTAAGCTGAGAATGGGAGGCTTAGTCTGTGTGGAGAGGTGAGGATTAGGCTGCAGTGGGGGGGAGGGGGGGTTAGGGTTCAGCCCTAAGGGGAGGGTTAGGATTAGGGTTAGGTATAAGGTGCAAAATACTCACCGGAATACTGAATCATCGGAGGACTGCGCTGATAATGACTGTCACTTGGCCGTCAAGAGCTGCTGTGGCTGTCGGAAAAAGGTAAGTAGCCATTAGACCACCAGGGACAGTTTGACAACAGTTCAACATGTTCTAGAGATGTGCACCGGAAATTTTTTGGGTTTTGTGTTTTGGTTTTGGATTCGGTTCCGCGGCCGTGTTTTGGATTCGGACGCGTTTTGGCAAAACCTCCCTGAAAATTTTTTGTCGGATTCGGGTGTGTTTTGGATTCGGGTTTTATTTTTTTAAAAACCCTCAAAAACAGCTTAAATCATAGAATTTGGGGGTCATTTTGATCCCATAGTATTATTAACCTCAATAACCATAATTCCACACTCACTTCTGAACACCTCACACCTCACAATATTATTTTCTCTGACGTCCTAGTGGATGCTGGGAACTCCGTAAGGACCATGGGGAATAGCGGCTCCGCAGGAGACTGGGCACATCTAAAGAAAGCTTTAGGATCACCTGGTGTGCACTGGCTCCTCCCCCTATGACCCTCCTCCAAGCCTCAGTTAGATTTCTGTGCCCGACGAGAAGGGTGCACACTAGGGGCTCTCCTGAGCTCTTTGTGAAAGTTTTAGTTTTAGGTTTATTATTTTCAGTGAGACCTGCTGGCAACAGGCTCACTGCATCGTGGGACTAAGGGGAGAAGAAACGGACTCACCTGCGTGCAGAGTGGATCGGGTTTCTTAGGCTACTGGACATTAGCTCCAGAGGGACGATCACAGGTTCAGCCTGGATGGGTCCCGGAGCCGCGCCGCCGGCCCCCTTACAGAGCCAGAAGAGCGAAGAGGTCCGGTGAAATCGGCGGCAGAAGACGATCCTGTCTTCAGATAAGGTAGCGCACAGCACCGCAGCTGTGCGCCATTGCTCTCAGCACACTTCACACTCCGGTCACTGAGGGTGCAGGGCGCTGGGGGGGCAGCGCCCTGAGACGCAATAAATCGATAAAAACCTTATATGGCTAAAATAAATGCATCACATATAACTCCTGGGCTATATGGATGCATTTAACCCCTGCCAAAACATACAGAAAAACGGATGATAAGGACGCCGAGAAAGGGGCGGAGCCTATCTCCTCAGCACACTGGCGCCATTTTCCCTCACAGCTCAGTTGGAGGGAAGCTCCCTGGCTCTCCCCTGCAGTCACTACACTACAGAAAGGGGTTAAAAAAGAGAGGGGGGCACAAATTAGGCGCAGTATAAACAATACAGCAGCTATAAAGGGAAAAACACTTATATAAGGTTATCCCTATATATATATATATAGCGCTCTGGTGTGTGCTGGCAAACTCTCCCTCTGTCTCCCCAAAGGGCTAGTGGGTCCTGTCCTCTATCAGAGCATTCCCTGTGTGTGTGCTGTGTGTCGGTACGTTTGTGTCGACATGTATGAGGAGAAAAATGATGTGGAGACGGAGTAGAGTGTCTGTAATAGTGTTGTCACCCCCTAGGGGGTCGACACCTGAGTGGATGTACTGTTGAAATTGCGTGACAGTGTCAGCTTTGTATAAAAGACAGTGGTTGACATGAGACAGCCGGCTACTCAGCTTGTGCATGTCCAGACGTCTCATACAGGGGCTCTAAAGCGCCCGTTACCTCAGATACAGACGCCGACACGGATACTGACTCCTGTGTCGACGGTGAAGAGACAACCGTGATTTCCAATAGGGCCACTCATTGCATGATTGATGCAATGGAAAATGTTTACACTTTTCTGATAATATGAATACCACCAAAAAAAGGGGTATTATGTTTGATGAGGAAAAACTTCCTGTAGTTTTCCTAAATCTGAAAAATAAAATGAGGTGTGTGATGATGCGTGGGTTCCCCCCGATAACAATTGATAATTCTAAAAAGTTATTGGCAGTATACCTTTTCCCGCCAGAGGTTAGGGTGCGTTGGGAAACACCCCCTACAGGGGATAAGGCGCTCACACGCTTGTAAGAACAAGGGCTCTACCCTCTCTTGAGATGGCCGCCCTTAAGGATCCTGCTGATAAAAAGCAGGAGGGTATCCTAAAATGTATTTACACACATACTAGTGTTATACTGCGACCAGCAATCGCCTCAGCCTGGATGTGCAGTGCTGGGTTGGCGTGGTCGGATTCCCTGACTGGAAATATTGATATCCTAGATAAGGACAGTATATTATTGCCTATAGAACAATTAAAAGATGCATTTCTATATATGCATGATGCACAGCGGAATATTTGCCGACTGGCATCAAGTATAAGTGCGTTGTATTCTACCAGTAAAGTGGTCAGGGATTCCAAACGGCATTTGGAAGTATTGCCTTAAAAGAAGGGGATGTACCCTAGGTCGCCTCTCAAAATAAGACGCCGTATTATCAGGCGCAGTCCTGGTTGGCAAGCGGACAAAAGGGTTCCTCTTTTCTGCTCGTGACAGAGGGAGAGGAAAATGGCTGCAGAGATCAGCCAGTTCCCAGGAACAGAAACCCTTTTCCGCCTCTGCCAAGCCCTCAGTATGACGCTAGGGCTTTACAAGTTCAGACACGGTGGGGGCCCGTTCTCAGTGAATTTCAGTGCGCACTGGGCTCACTCGCAAGTAGACCCCGGGATCCTTCAGGTGTTATCTCAGGGGTACAAAATTGGAATTCGAGACGTATTCCCCTCGCCGTTTCCAAAAAGTCTGTTTTACCGACGTCTCCCACTGACAGGGAGGCAGTTTTGGAAGCCATTCACAAGCTGTATTCCCAGCAGGTGATAATTAAGGTACCCCTCCTGCAACAGGGAACGGGGTATTATTCCACACTATTGTGGTACCGAAGCCAGACGGCTCGGTAAGACCGATTTTAAAATCTAAAATCTTTGAACACTTACATACAGAGGTTCAAATTCAAAATTGAGTCACTCAGAGCAGTGATTGCAAACCTGGAAGAAGGGGACTACATGATGTCTCGGGACATCAAGGATGCTTACCTTCATGTCAAAATTTACCCTTCTCACCAAGGGTATCTCAGGTTATGGTACAGAACTGTCACTATCAGTTCAGACGCTGCCGTAGGGAGGGTCCACGGCACCCCGGGTCTTTACTGAAGTAATGACCGAAATGATGATATTCCTTCAAAGGAAGGGAATTTTTAGTTATCCTTTACTTGGACGATTCCCTGATAAGGGTAAGATCCAGGGAACAGTTGGAGATCGGTGTAGCACTATCTCAGGTAGTGTTGCGGCAGCACGATTGGATTCTCAATATTCCAGATTCGCAGCTGGTTCCGACGACTTGTCTTCTGTTCCTAGGGATGATCCTGGACACAGTCCAGAAAGAAGGTGTTTCTCCCGGAGGAAAAAGCCAGGGAGTTATCCGAGCTAGTCAGGAACCTCCTAAAACCAAACCAAGTCTCAGTGCATCAATGCACAAGGGTTCTGGGTAAAAATGGTGGTTTCCTACGAAGCAATCCCATTCGGCAGATTCCACGCAAGACTTTCCAGTGGAACCTACTGGACAAATGGTCCGGGTCGCATCTTCAGATGCATCAGCGGATAACCCTGTCACCAGGGACAAGGGTATCCCTCCTGTGGTGGTTGCAGAGTGCTCATCTTCTAGAGGGCCGCAGATTCGGCATTCAGGACTGGATCCTGGTGACCACGGATGCCAGCCTGCGAGGCTGGGGAGCAGTCACACAGGGAAGAAATATCCAGGGCTTATGGTCAAGCCTGGAGACATCACTTCACATAAATATCCTGAAGCTAAGGGCCATTTACAATGCTCTAAGCTTAGCAAGACCTCTGCTTCAAGGTCAGCCGGTGTTGTTCCAGTCGGACAACATTACGGCAGTCACCCACGTAAACAGACAGGGTGCCACAAGAAGCAGGAGGGCAATGGCAGAAGCTGCAAGGATTCTTCGCTGGGCGAAAAACCATGTGATAGCACTGTCAGCAGTTTTCATTCCGGGAGTGGACAACTGGGAAGCAGATTTCCTCAGCACGACCTCCACCCGGGAGAGTAGGGACTTCACCCAGAAGTCTTCCACATGATTATAAACCGTTGGGAAAAACTCGACAGGTATTGCGCCAGGTCAAGGGACCCTCAGGCAATAGCTGTAGATGCTCTGGTAACACCGTGGGTGTACCAATCAGTGTATGGGTTCCCTCCTCTGCCTCTCATACCCAAGGTACTGAGATTGATAAGATGGAGAGGAGTAAGCACTATATTAGTGGCTCCGGATTGGCCAAGAAGGACTTGGTAACCGGAACTTCAAGAGATGCTCACTGAGGATCCGTGGCCTCTACCTCTAAGAAGGGACCTGCTTCAGCGGGGACCTTGTCTGTTCCAAGACTTGCCGCGGCTGCGTTGACGGCATGGCGGTTGAACGCCGGATCCTGAAGAAAAAAGGCATTCCGGATGAAGTCATCCCTATCCTGATCAAGGCCGGGAAGGATGTAACCGAAAAACATTATCACCGCATTTGGCGAAAATATGTTGCGTGGTGCGAGGCCAGTAAGGCTCGACGGAGGAAATTCAACTGGGTCGATTCCTACATTTCCTGCAAACAGGAGTATCTATGGGCCTGAAATTGGGGTCCATTAAGGTTCAAATTTCGGCTCTGTCGATTTTCTTCCAAAAAAGAACTAACTTCAGTCCCTGAAGTTCAGACGTTTGTTAAAGGGGTACTGCATATACAGACTCCTTTTGTGCCTTCAGTGGCACTTTGGGATCTCAAGGTGGTTTTGGGTTCCAAAAGTCACATTGGTTTGACCCACTTAAATCTGTGGAGTTAAAATATCTCACAGAAAAAGTGGTCATGCTGTTGGCTATGGCCTGGGCCAGGCGCGTGTCAGAATTGGTGGCTTTATCCTGTAAAAGCCCTTATCTGAGTTTCCATTCGGACAGGGCGGAATTGAGGACTCGTCCTCAGTATCCCCCTAAGGTGGTTTCAGCGTTCACCTGAACCAAACCTATTGTGGTGCCTGCGGCTACTAGGGACTTGGGGGACTCCAAGTTGCTAGACGTTGTCAGGACCCGGAAAATATATGTTTCCAGGACGGCTGGAGTCAGGAAATCTGACTTGCTGTTTATCCTGTATGCACCCAACTAGCTGGGTGCTCCTGCTTCTAAGCAGACTATTGCTCGTTGGATTTGTAGTACAATTCAGCTTGCACATTCTGTGGCAGGCCTGCCACAGCCAAAAATCTGTAAATGCCCACTCCACAAGGAAGGTGGGCTCATCTTGGGCAGCTGCCAAGGGGTCTCGGCTTTACAACTTTGCCGAGCAGTTACTTGGTCAGGAGCAAATACGTTTGTAAAATTCTACAAATTTGATACCCTGGCTGAGGAGGACCGGGAGTTCTCTCATTGGGTGCTGCAGAGTCATCCGCACTCTCCCGCCCGTTTTGGGAGCTTTGGTATAATCCCCATGGTCCTTACGGAGTTCCCAGCATCCACTAGGACGTCAGAGAAAATAAGAATTTACTTACCGATAATTCTATTTCTCGTAGTCCGTAGTGGATGCTGGGCGCCCATCCCAAGTGCGGATTGTCTGCAATACTGGTACATAATTATTGTTACCAAAAAATTCGGGTTATTGCTGTAGTGAGCCATCTTTTCTAGAGGCTCCTCTATTATCATGCTGTTAACTGGGTTCAGATCACAAGTTGTACAGTGTGATTGGTGTGGCTGGTATGAGTCTTACCCGGGATTCAAAATCCTTCCTTATTGTGTACGCTCGTCCGGGCACAGTATCCTAACTGAGGCTTGGAGGAGGGTCATAGGGGGAGGAGCCAGTGCACACCAGGTGATCCTAAAGCTTTCTTTAGATGTGCCCAGTCTCCTGCGGAGCCGCTATTCCCCATGGTCCTTACGGAGTTCCCAGCATCCACTACGGACTACGAGAAATAGAATTATCGGTAAGTAAATTCTTATTTTTAGTCCTAAAATTTGCACCGAGGTCGCTGGATAACTAAGCTAAGCGACCCAAATGGGCGGCACAAACACCTGGCCCATCTAGGAGTGGCACTGCAGTGTCAGACAGGATGGCACTTCAAAAAATAGTCCCCAAACATCACATGATGCAGAGATAAAAAAAATAAAAAAGAGGTGCAAGATGGAATAGTCCTTGGGCCCTCCCACCCACCCTTATGTTGTATAAACAGGACATGCACACTTTAACAAACCCATCATTTCAGCCACAGGGTCTGCCACACGACTGTGGCTGAAATGACTGGTTGGTTTGGGCCCCCATCAAAAAAGAAGCAATCAATCTCTCCTTGCACAAACTGGCTCTACAGAGGCAAGATGTCCACCTCCTCATCGTCCGATTCATCACCCCTTTCACTGTGTACATCCCCCTCCTCACAGAGTATTAATTCGTCCCCACTGGAATCCACCATCTCAGGTCCCTGTGTACTTTCTGGAGGCAATTGCTGGTGAATGTCTCCACGGAGGAATTGATTATAATTAGTGATGAGCGGGTTCGGTTCCTCGGAATCCGAACCCCCCCGAACTTCACGCATTTTACACGGTTCCGAGGCAGATTCGAATCTTCCCGCCTTGCTCGGTTAACCCGAGCGCGCCCGAACGTCATCATCCCGCTGTCGGATTCTCGCGAGATTCGGATTCTATATAAGGAGCCGCGCGTCGCCGCCATTTTTCACTTGTGCATTGGAAATGATAGTGAGAGGACGTGGCTGGCGTCCTCTCAGTTTTATTCAGGTGGCTGCAAATATCTGTGCTCACACTGCTTTATTGTGGGGACTGGGGACCAGCAGTATTATATAGGAGGAGTACAGTGCAGAGTTTTGCTGACCAGTGACCACCAGTATTATACGTTCTCTGCCTGAAAAACGCTCCATATCTGTGCTCAGTGTGCTGCATATATCTGTGCTCACACTGCTTTATTGTGGGGACTGGGGACCACCAGTATTATATAGGAGGAGGACAGTGCAGAGTTTTGCTGACCAGTGACCACCAGTATTATACGTTCTCTGCCTGAAAAACGCTCCATATCTGTGCTCAGTGTGCTGCATATATCTGTGCTCACACTGCTTTATTGTGGGGACTGGGGACCACCAGTATTATATAGGAGGAGTACAGTGCAGAGTTTTGCTGACCAGTGACCACCAGTATTATACGTTCTCTGCCTGAAAAATGCTCCATATCTGTGCTCAGTGTGCTGCATATATCTGTGCTCACGCTGCTTTATTGTGGGGACTGGGGACCACCAGTATTATATAGGAGGAGTACAGTGCAGAGTTTTGCTGACCAGTGACCAGTGACCACCAGTATTATACGTTCTCTGCCTGAAAAACGCTCCATATCTGTGCTGCATTGTAGTATATAGTAGGAGTACAGTGCATCATTTTGCTGACCACCAGTATATAATATATAGCAGTACGGTACAGTAGGCCACTGCTCTACCTACCTCTGTGTCGAAAAAGTATACTATCCATCCATACCGGTGGTGCATTTCAGTTTTGCACAGTTTGCTGACCACCAGTATATAACATATAGCAGTACGGTACAGTAGGCCACTGCTCTACCTACCTCTGTGTCGTCAAGTATACTATCCATCCATACCTGTGGTGCATTTCAGTTTTGCACAGTTTGCTGACCACCAGTATATAATATATAGCAGTACGGTACAGAAGGCCACTGCTCTACCTACCTCTGTGTCGTCAAATATACTATCCATCCATACCTGTGGTGCATTTCAGTTTTGCACAGTTTGCTGACCACCAGTAGATAATATATAGCAGTACGGTACAGTAGGCCACTGCTCTACCTACCTCTGTGTCGTCAAGTATACTATCCATCCATACCTGTGGTGCATTTCAGTTGTGCGCAGTATATATAGTAGTAGGCCATTGCTATTGATACTGGCATATAATTCCATACATTAAAAAATGGAGAACAAAAATGTGGAGGGTAAAATAGGGAAAGATCAAGATCCACTTCCACCTCGTGCTGAAGCTGCTGCCACTAGTCATGGCCGAGACGATAAAATGCCATCAACGTCGTCTGCCAAGGCCGATGCCCAGTGTCATAGTAGAGAGCATGTAAAATCAAAAAAACAAAAGTTCAGTAAAATGACCCAAAAATCAAAATTAAAAGCGTCTGAGGAGAAGCGTAAACTTGCCAATATGCCATTTACGACACGGAGTGGCAGGGAACGACTGAGGCCCTGGCCTATGTTCATGGCTAGTGGTTCAGCTTCACATGAGGATGGAAGCACTTATCCTCTCGCTAGAAAACTGCAGTGCCACTCCTAGATGGGCCAGGTGTTTGTGTCGGCCACTTGGGTCGCTTAGCTTAGTCACACAGCTACCTCATTGCGCCTCTTTTTTTCTTTGCATCATGTGCTGTTTGGGGACTATTTTTTAAATCTGCCATCCTGTCTGACACTGCAGTGCCACTCCTAGATGGGCCAGGTGTTTGTGTCGGCCACTTGGGTCGCTTAGCTTAGTCACACAGCTACCTCATTGCGCCTCTTTTTTTCTTTGCTTCATGTGCTGTTTGGGGACTATTTTTTGGAAGTGCCATCCTGTCTGACACTGCAGTGCCACTCCTAGATGGGCCAGGAGTTTGTGTCGGCCACTTGGGTCGCTTAGCTTAGTCACACAGCTACCTCATTGCGCCTCTTTTTTTCTTTGCATCATGTGCTGTTTGGGGACTATTTTTTTGAAGTACCATCCTGTCTGACACTGCAGTGCCACTCCTAGCTTAGTCATCCAGCGACCTCGGTGCAAATTTTAGGACTAAAAATAATATTGTGAGGTGTGAGGTGTTCAGAATAGACTGGAAATGAGTGGAAATGATGGTTATTGAGGTTAATAATACTATGGGATCAAAATGACCCCCAAATTCTATGATTTAAGCTGTTTTTGAGGGTTTTTTGTAAAAAAACACCCGAATCCAAAACACACCCGAATCCGACAAAAAAATTTCAGGGAGGTTTTGCCAAAACGCGTCCGAATCCAAAACACGGCCGCGGATCGAATCCAAAACACAAAACCCGAAAAATGTCCGGTGCACATCACTAATTATAATTCATTTTGATGAACATCATCTTCTCCACATTTTCTGGAAGTAACCTCGTACGCCGATTGCTGACAAGGTGACCGCCGGAAGCACTAAACACTCTTTCGGAGTACACACTGGAGGGGGGGCAACTTAGGTAAAATAAAGCAAGTTTGAGCAAGGGCCTCCAAATTGCCTCTTTTTCCTGCCAGTATACGTACAGACTGTCTGACGTGCCTACTTGGATGCGGTCACTCATAATCCTCCACCATTCTTTCAATGGTGACAGAATCATATGCATTGACAGTAGACGACATGTCAGTAATCGTTGGCAGGTCCTTCAGTCTGGACCAGATGTCAGCACTCGCTCCAGACTGCCCTGCATCACCGCCAGTGGGTGGGCTCGGAATTCTTAGCCTTTTCCTCGCAGCCCCAGTTGAAGGAGAATGTGAAGGAGGAGCCGTTGACGGGTCACGTTCCGCTTGACTTGACAAGTGTTTCACCAGCAGGTCTTTGCACCTCTGCACACTTGTGTCTGCCGGAAAGAGAGATACAACGTATGCTTTAAACCTAGGATCGAGCACGGTGGGCAAAATGTAGTGCTCTGATTTCAACAGATTGACCACCCGTGAATCCTGGTTAAGCGAATTAAGGGCTCCATCCACAAGTCCCACATGCCTAGCGGAATTGCTCCGTTTTAGCTCCTCCTTCAATCTCTCCAGTTGCTTCTGCAAAAGCCTCATGAGGGGAATGACCTGACTCAGGCTGGCAGTGTCTGAACTGACTTCACGTGTGGCAAGTTCAAAGGGTTGCAGAACCTTGCACAACGTTGAAATCATTCTCCACTGCGCTTGAGTCAGGTGCATTCCCCCTCCTTTGCCTATATCGTAGGCAGATGTATAGGCTTGAATGGCCTTTTGCTGCTCCGCCATCCTCTGAAGCATATAGAGGGTTGAATTCCACCTCGTTACCACCTCTTGCTTCAGATGATGGCGGGGCAGTTGTTTTTTTTTAAATTCTGCACCACCAAATTCAATGTATGTGCAAAACATGGGACATGCTGGAATTTGCCCACATGTAATGCACGCACAATATTGGTGGCGTTGTCCGATGTCACAAATCCCCAGGAGAGTCCAATTGGGGTAAGCCATTCTGCGATGATGTTCCTCAGTTTCCGTAAGAGGTTGTCAGCTGTGTGCCTCTTATGGAAAGCGGTGATACAAAGCATAGCCTGCCTAGGAACGAGTTGGAGTTTGCGAGATGCTGCTACTGGTGCCGCCTGCTGTTCTTGCTACGGGAGGCAATACATCTACCCAGTGGGCTGTCACAGTCATATAGTCCTGAGTCTGCCCTGCTCCACTTGTCCACATGTCCGTGGTTAAGTGGACATTGGGTACAACTGCATTTTTTAGGACACTGGTGACTCTTTTTCTGACATCTGTGTACATTCTCGGTATCGCCTGCCTAGAGAAGTGGAACCTAGATGGTATTTGGTACCGGGGACACAGTACCTCAAGCAATTCTCTAATTCCCTGTGAATTAATGGTGGATACCGGACACACGTTTAACACCAACACAGCTGCCAAGGCCTGAGTAATCCGCTTAGCAGCAGGATGACTGCTGTGATATTTCATCTTCCTCGCAAAGGACTGTTGGGCAGTCAATTGCTTACTGGAAGTAAGACAAGTGGGCTTCCGACTTCCTCTCTGGGATGACGATCGACTCCCAGCAGCAACAACAGCAGCGCCAGCAGCAGTAGGCGTTACAGTCAAGGATCCATCGGAGGAATCCCAGTTAGGAGAGAACTCGTCAGACTTGCCAGTGACATGGCCTGCAGGACTATTGGCGTTCCTGTCTAAGGAGGAAATTGACACTGAGGGAGTTGGTGGTGTGGTTTGCAGGAGCTTGGTTACAAGAGGAAGGCATTTATTTGTCAGTGGACTGCTTCCGCTGTCACACAAAGTTTTTGAACTTGTCAATGACTTCTGATGAATGCGCTCCAGATGACGTATAAGGGAGGATGTTCCTAGGTGGTTAACGTCCTTACCCCTACTTATTACAGCTTGACAAAGGCAACACACGGCTTGACACCTGTTGTCCGCATTTCTGTTAAAATAATTCCACACCGAAGAGGTGATTTTTTTGTAATTTGACCAGGCATGTCAATGGCCATATTCATCCCACGGACAACAGGTGTCTCCCCGGGTGCCTGACTTAAACAAACCACCTCACCATCAGAATCCTCCTTGTCAATTTCCTCCTCAGCGCCAGCAACACCCATATCCTCATCCAGGTGTTCTTCAACAGTGACATCTTCAATTTGACTATCAGGAACTGGACTGCGGGTGCTCTTTTCAACACTTGCAGGGGGCGTGCAAATGGTGGAAGGCGCCACCTCTTCCCGTCCAGTGTTGGGAAGGTCAGGCATTGCAACCGACACAATTGGACTCTCCTTGTGGATTTGTGATTTAGAAGAACGCACAGTTCTTTGCTGTGCTATTGCCACCTTAACTCTTTTCATTTTTCTAGCGGGAGGATGAGTGCTTCCATCCTCATGTGAAGCTGAACCACTAGCCATGAACATAGGCCAGGGCCTCAGCCATTCCTTGCCACTCCGTGTCGTAAATGGCATATTGGCAAGTTTACGCTTCTCCTCAGACGCTTTTAATTTAGATTTTTGGGTCATTTTACTGAACTTTAGTTTTTTGGATTTTACATGCTCTCTACTATGACATTGGGCATCGGCCTTGGCAGACGACGTTGATGGCATTTCATCGTCTCGGCCATGACTAGTGGCAGCAGCTTCAGCACGACGTGGAAGTGGATCTTGATCTTTCCCTATTTTACCCTCCACATTTCTCCATTTTTTAATGTGTGAAATTATATGCCAGTAATATATCAATAGCAATGGCCTACTGTACTGTACTATATATGTTTACTGTTGGGTCACCAAAATGCTGCACTGTAATACTATATATACTGCTCACAAAAATGCAGCACAGATATAGAATGGATACTTGCAGTGACACAGAGCTGCAAGATACAGCAATGGCCTACTGTACACAACTATATACTGTTGGGTCACCAAAATGCTGCACTGTAATACTATATATACTGCTCACAAAAATGCAGTACAGATATGGAATGGATACTTGCAGTGACACAGAGCTGCAAGATACAGCAATGACCTACTGTACACAACTATATACTGTTGGGTCACCAAAATGCTGCACTGTAATACTATATATATACTGCTCACAAAAATGCAGCACAGATATGGAATGGATACTTGCAGTGACAGAGAGCTGCAAGATACAGCAATGGCCTACTGTACACAACTATATACTGTTGGGTCACCAAAATGCTACACTGTAATACTATATATAATTCTCACAAAAATGCTGCACAGATATGGAGTGGATACTTGCAGTGACACAGAGCTGCAAGATACAGCAATGGCCTACTGTACTGTACTAGTATAAGTATAATTAAATACTGGTGGTCCCTAGAGATGAGCGGGTTCGGTTCCTCTGAATCCGAACCCGCCCGAACTTCATGTTTTTTTACACGGGTCCGAGCGACTCGGATCTTCCCGCCTTGCTCGGTTAACCCGAGCGCGCCCGAACGTCATCATCACGCTGTCGGATTCTCGCGAGGCTCGGATTCTATCGCGAGACTCGGATTCTATATAAGGAGCCGCGCGTCGCCGCCATTTTCACACGTGCATTGAGATTGATAGGGAGAGGACGTGGCTGGCGTCCTCTCCGTTTAGAAATAGATAGGAGAGTGAGAGTGAGACACTTCATTTACTGGAGCTTAGGAGGAGTACTCAGAGAGTGCAGAATTTTGCTGATAGTAGTTAGTTAGTTATACTAGTGACTGACCAGTGAGACCACCAGTGCAGTTTTATTATTATTTAATATAATCCGTTCTCTGCCTGAAAAAAACGATACACAGTGACTCAGTCACATACCATATCTGTGCTCAGCCCAGTGTGCTGCATCATCTATGTATAATATCTGACTGTGCTCACACAGCTTAATTGTGGGGGAGACTGGGGAGCAGTTATAGGTTATAGCAGGAGCCAGGAGTACATATTAAACAGTGCACACTTTTGCTGCCAGAGTGCCACTGCCAGTGTGACTGACCAGTGACCTGACCACACTGACCACCAGTATATTGTGATTGTCTGCCTGAAAAAGTTAAACACTCGTCGTGTGACTTGTGTGGTGTTTTTTTATTCTATAAAAAACTCATTCTGCTGACAGACAGTGTCCAGCAGGTCCGTCATTATATAATATATACCTGTCCGGCTGCAGTAGTGATATATATATATTTTTTATATCATTATTTATCATCCAGTCTATACTAGCAGCAGACACAGTACGGTAGTTCACGGCTGTAGCTACCTCTGTGTCGGCACTCGGCAGTCCATCCATAATTGTATACCACCTACCCGTGGTTTTTTTTTTCTTTCTTCTTTATACATACTACATCTCATTATCATCCAGTCTATATTAGCAGCAGACACAGTACAGTACGGTAGTCCACGGCTGTAGCTATCTCTGTGTCGGCACTCGGCAGTCCATCCATAATTGTATACCACCACCTACCCGTGGTTTTTTTTTCTTTCTTCTTTATACATACTACATCTCATTATCATCCAGTCTATATTAGCAGCAGACACAGTACGGTAGTCCACGGCTGTAGCTACCTCTGTGTCGGCACTCGGCAGTCCATCCATAATTGTATACCACCTACCCGTGGTTTTTTTTTTCTTTCTTCTTTATACATACTACATCTCATTATCAACCAGTCTATATTAGCAGCAGACACAGTACGGTAGTCCACGGCTGTAGCTACCTCTGTGTCGGCACTCGGCAGTCCATCCATAATTGTATACCACCTACCCGTGTTTTTTTTTTTTCTTTCTTCTTTATACATACTACATCTCATTATCATCCAGTCTATATTAGCAGCAGACACAGTACGGTAGTCCACGGCTGTAGCTACCTCTGTGTCGGCACTCGGCAGTCCATCCATAATTGTATACCACCTACCCGTGGTTTTTTTTTCTCTTCTTTATACATACTACATCTCATTATCATCCAGTCTATATTAGCAGCAGACACAGTACGGTAGTCCACGGCTGTAGCTACCTCTGTGTCGGCACTCGGCAGTCCATCCATAATTGTATACCACCTACCCGTGGTTTTTTTTTCTTTCTTCTTTATACATACTACATCTCATTATCATCCAGTCTATATTAGCAGCAGACACAGTACGGTAGTCCACGGCTGTAGCTACCTCTGTGTCGGCACTCGGCAGTCCATCCATAATTGTATACCACCTACCCGTGGTTTTTTTTTTCTTTCTTCTTTATACATACTACATCTCATTATCAACCAGTCTATATTAGCAGCAGACACAGTACGGTAGTCCACGGCTGTAGCTACCTCTGTGTCGGCACTCGGCAGTCCATCCATAATTGTATACCACCTACCCGTGGTTTTTTTTTCTTTCTTCTTTATACATACTACATCTCATTATCAACCAGTCTATATTAGCAGCAGACACAGTACGGTAGTCCACGGCTGTAGCTACCTCTGTGTCGGCACTCGGCAGTCCATCCATAATTGTATACCACCTACCCGTGGTTTTTTTTTTCTTCTTTATACATACTACATCTCATTATCAACCAGTCTATATTAGCAGCAGACACAGTACGGTAGTCCACGGCTGTAGCTACCTCTGTGTCGGCACTCGGCAGTCCATCCATAATTGTATACCACCTACCCGTGGTTTTTTTTTTCTTTCTTCTTTATACATACTACATCTCATTATCAACCAGTCTATATTAGCAGCAGACACAGTACGGTAGTCCACGGCTGTAGCTACCTCTGTGTCAGCACTCGGCAGTCCATCCATAATTGTATACCACCTACCCGTGGTTTTTTTTTCCTTTCTTCTTTATACATACTACATCTCATTATCAACCAGTCTATATTAGCAGCAGACACAGTACGGTAGTCCACGGCTGTAGCTACCTCTGTGTCGGCACTCGGCAGTCCATCCATAATTGTATACCACCTACCCGTGGTTTTTTTTTCTTTCTTCTTTATACATACTACATCTCATTATCATCCAGTCTATATTAGCAGCAGACACAGTACGGTAGTGCACGGCTGTAGCTACCTCTGTGTCGGCACTCGGCAGTCCATCCATAATTGTATACCACCTACCCGTGGTTTTTTTTTTTTCTTCTTTATACATACTACATCTCATTATCAACCAGTCTATATTAGCAGCAGACACAGTACGGTAGTCCACGGCTGTAGCTACCTCTGTGTCGGCACTCGGCAGTCCATCCATAATTGTATACCACCTACCCGTGGTTTTTTTTTCTTTCTTCTTTATACATACTACATCTCATTATCAACCAGTCTATATTAGCAGCAGACACAGTACGGTAGTCCACGGCTGTAGCTACCTCTGTGTCGGCACTCGGCAGTCCATCCATAATTGTATACTAGTATCCATCCATCTCCATTGTTTACCTGAGGTGCCTTTTAGTTGTGCCTATTAAAATATGGAGAACAAAAATGTTGAGGTTCCAAAATTAGGGAAAGATCAAGATCCACTTCCACCTCGTGCTGAAGCTGCTGCCACTAGTCATGGCCGAGACGATGAAATGCCAGCAACGTCGTCTGCCAAGGCCGATGCCCAATGTCATAGTACAGAGCATGTAAAATCCAAAACACCAAATATCAGTAAAAAAAGGACTCCAAAACCTAAAATAAAATTGTCGGAGGAGAAGCGTAAACTTGCCAATATGCCATTTACCACACGGAGTGGCAAGGAACGGCTGAGGCCCTGGCCTATGTTCATGGCTAGTGGTTCAGCTTCACATGAGGATGGAAGCACTCAGCCTCTCGCTAGAAAAATGAAAAGACTCAAGCTGGCAAAAGCAGTAGCACCGCAAAGAACTGTGCGTTCTTCGAAATCCCAAATCCACAAGGAGAGTCCAATTGTGTCGGTTGCGATGCCTGACCTTCCCAACACTGGACGTGAAGAGCATGCGCCTTCCACCATTTGCACGCCCCCTGCAAGTGCTGGAAGGAGCACCCGCAGTCCAGTTCCTGATAGTCAGATTGAAGATGTCAGTGTTGAAGTACACCAGGATGAGGAGGATATGGGTGTTGCTGGCGCTGGGGAGGAAATTAACCAGGAGGATTCTGATGGTGAGGTGGTTTGTTTAAGTCAGGCACCTGGGGAGACACCTGTTGTCCGTGGGAGGAATATGGCCACTGACATGCCTGGTGAAAATACCAAAAAAATCAGCTCTTCGGTGTGGAAGTATTTCAACAGAAATGCGGACAACAGGTGTCAAGCCGTGTGTTGCCTTTGTCAAGCTGTAATAAGTAGGGGTAAGGACGTTAACCACCTCGGAACATCCTCCCTTATACGTCACCTGCAGCGCATTCATAATAAGTCAGTGACAAGTTCAAAAACTTTGGGCGACAGCGGAAGCAGTCCACTGACCAGTAAATCCCTTCCTCTTGTAACCAAGCTCACGCAAACCACCCCACCAACTCCCTCAGTGTCAATTTCCTCCTTCCCCAGGAATGCCAATAGTCCTGCAGGCCATGTCACTGGCAATTCTGATGATTCCTCTCCTGCCTGGGATTCCTCCGATGCATCCTTGCGTGTAACGCCTACTGCTGCTGGCGCTGCTGTTGTTGCTGCTGGGAGTCGATGGTCATCCCAGAGGGGAAGTCGTAAGCCCACTTGTACTACTTCCAGTAAGCAATTGACTGTTCAACAGTCCTTTGCGAGGAAGATGAAATATCACAGCAGTCATCCTGCTGCAAAGCGGATAACTGAGGCCTTGACAACTATGTTGGTGTTAGACGTGCGTCCGGTATCCGCCGTTAGTTCACAGGGAACTAGACAATTTATTGAGGCAGTGTGCCCCCGTTACCAAATACCATCTAGGTTCCACTTCTCTAGGCAGGCGATACCGAGAATGTACACGGACGTCAGAAAAAGACTCACCAGTGTCCTAAAAAATGCAGTTGTACCCAATGTCCACTTAACCACGGACATGTGGACAAGTGGAGCAGGGCAGGATCAGGACTATATGACTGTGACAGCCCACTGGGTAGATGTATGGACTCCCGCCGCAAGAACAGCAGCGGCGGCACCAGTAGCAGCATCTCGCAAACGCCAACTCTTTCCTAGGCAGGCTACGCTTTGTATCACCGGTTTCCAGAATACGCACACAGCTGAAAACCTCTTACGGCAACTGAGGAAGATCATCGCGGAATGGCTTACCCCAATTGGACTCTCCTGTGGATTTGTGGCATCGGACAACGCCAGCAATATTGTGTGTGCATTAAATATGGGCAAATTCCAGCACGTCCCATGTTTTGCACATACCTTGAATTTGGTGGTGCAGAATTTTTTAAAAAACGACAGGGGCGTGCAAGAGATGCTGTCGGTGGCCAGAAGAATTGCGGGACACTTTCGGCGTACAGGCACCACGTACAGAAGACTGGAGCACCACCAAAAACTACTGAACCTGCCCTGCCATCATCTGAAACAAGAAGTGGTAACGAGGTGGAATTCAACCCTCTATATGCTTCAGAGGTTGGAGGAGCAGCAAAAGGCCATTCAAGCCTATACAATTGAGCACGATATAGGAGGTGGAATGCACCTGTCTCAAGCGCAGTGGAGAATGATTTCAACGTTGTGCAAGGTTCTGATGCCCTTTGAACTTGCCACACGTGAAGTCAGTTCAGACACTGCCAGCCTGAGTCAGGTCATTCCCCTCATCAGGCTTTTGCAGAAGAAGCTGGAGACATTGAAGGAGGAGCTAACACGGAGCGATTCCGCTAGGCATGTGGGACTTGTGGATGGAGCCCTTAATTCGCTTAACAAGGATTCGCGGGTGGTCAATCTGTTGAAATCAGAGCACTACATTTTGGCCACCGTGCTCGATCCTAGATTTAAAGCCTACCTTGGATCTCTCTTTCCGGCAGACACAAGTCTGCTGGGGTTGAAAGACCTGCTGGTGAGAAAATTGTCAAGTCAAGCGGAACGCGACCTGTCAACATCTCCTCCTTCACATTCTCCCGCAACTGGGGGTGCGAGGAAAAGGCTCAGAATTCCGAGCCCACCCGCTGGCGGTGATGCAGGGCAGTCTGGAGCGACTGCTGATGCTGACATCTGGTCCGGACTGAAGGACCTGACAACGATTACGGACATGTCGTCTACTGTCACTGCATATGATTCTCTCAACATTGAAAGAATGGTGGAGGATTATATGAGTGACCGCATCCAAGTAGGCACGTCACACAGTCCGTACTTATACTGGCAGGAAAAAGAGGCAATTTGGAGGCCCTTGCACAAACTGGCTTTATTCTACCTAAGTTGCCCTCCCACAAGTGTGTACTCCGAAAGAGTGTTTAGTGCCGCCGCTCACCTTGTCAGCAATCGGCGTACGAGGTTACATCCAGAAAATGTGGAGAAGATGATGTTCATTAAAATGAATTATAATCAATTCCTCCGCGGAGACATTGACCAGCAGCAATTGCCTCCACAAAGTACACAGGAAGCTAAGATGGTGGATTCCAGTGGGGACGAATTGATAATCTGTGAGGAGGGGGATGTACACGGTGATATATCGGAGGATGATGATGAGGTGGACATCTTGCCTCTGTAGAGCCAGTTTGTGCAAGGAGAGATTAATTGCTTCTTTTTTGGTGGGGGTCCAAACCAACCAACCCGTCATATCAGTCACAGTCGTGTGGCAGACCCTGTCACTGAAATGATGGGTTGGTTAAAGTGTGCATGTCCTGTTTATACAACATAAGGGTGGGTGGGAGGGCCCAAGGACAATTCCATCTTGCACCTCTTTTTTCTTTAATTTTTCTTTGCGTCATGTGCTGTTTGGGGAGTGTTTTTTGGAAGGGCCATCCTGCGTGACACTGCAGTGCCACTCCTAGATGGGCCCGGTGTTTGTGTCGGCCACTAGGGTCGCTTATCTTACTCACACAGCTACCTCATTGCGCCTCTTTTTTTCTTTGCGTCATGTGCTGTTTGGGGAGGGTTTTTTGGAAGGGACATCCTGCGTGACACTGCAGTGCCACTCCTAGATGGGCCCGGTGTTTGTGTCGGCCACTAGGGTCGCTTATCTTACTCACACAGCTACCTCATTGCGCCTCTTTTTTTCTTTGCGTCATGTGCTGTTTGGGGAGGGTTTTTTGGAAGGGACATCCTGCGTGACACTGCAGTGCCACTCCTAGATGGGCCCGGTGTTTGTGTCGGCCACTAGGGTCGCTTATCTTACTTACACAGCTACCTCATTGCGCCTCTTTTTTTCTTTGCGTCATGTGCTGTTTGGGGAGGGTTTTTTGGAAGGGACATCCTGCGTGACACTGCAGTGCCACTCCTAGATGGGCCCGGTGTTTGTGTCGGCCACTAGGGTCGCTTATCTTACTCACACAGCTACCTCATTGCGCCTCTTTTTTTCTTTGCGTCAGGTGCTGTTTGGGGAGGGTTTTTTGGAAGGGACATCCTGCGTGACACTGCAGTGCCACTCCTAGATGGGCCCGGTGTTTGTGTCGGCCACTAGGGTCGCTTATCTTACTCACACAGCTACCTCATTGTGCCTCTTTTTTTCTTTGCGTCATGTGCTGTTTGGGGAGGGTTTTTTGGAAGGGACATCCTGCGTGACACTGCAGTGCCACTCCTAGATGGGCCCGGTGTTTGTGTCGGCCACTAGGGTCGCTTATCTTACTCACACAGCTACCTCATTGCGCCTCTTTTTTTCTTTGCGTCATGTGCTGTTTGGGGAGGGTTTTTTGGAAGGGACATCCTGCGTGACACTGCAGTGCCACTCCTAGATGGGCCCGGTGTTTGTGTCGGCCACTAGGGTCGCTTATCTTACTCACACAGCTACCTCATAGCGCCTCTTTTTTTCTTTGCGTCATGTGCTGTTTGGGGAGGGTTTTTTGGAAGGGACATCCTGCGTGACACTGCAGTGCCACTCCTAGATGGGCCAGGTGTTTGTGTCGGCCACTAGGGTCGCTTAGCTTAGTCATCCAGCGACCTCGGTGCAAATTTTAGGACTAAAAATAATATTGTGAGGTGTGAGGTATTCAGAATAGACTGAAAATGAGTGGAAATGATGGTTTTTGAGGTTAATAATACTTTGGGATCAAAATGACCCCCAAATTCTATGATTTAAGCTGTTTTTTAGGTTTTTTGGAAAAAAACACCCGAATCCAAAACACACCCGAATCCGACAAAAAAAATTCGGTTAGGTTTTGCCAAAACGCGGTCGAACCCAAAACACGGCCGCGGAACCGAACCCAAAACCAAAACACAAAAGCCGAAAAATTTCCGGCGCTCATCTCTAGTGGTCCCCAGTCCCCACCATGCAGCACACTGAGCACAGATATTTGCAGCACACTGAGCACAGATATGGAGCATTTTCAGGCAGAGAACGTAGATATTTTCAGCACACTGAGCACAGATATTTGCAGCACACTGAGCACAGATATTTGCAGCACACTGAGCACAGATTACAGAGCTTTTCAGGGAGAGAACGCAGCCATGTCCATTGTCCTCTCCATTCAATCTCCAATGCACGAGTAAAAATGGCGGCGACGCGCGGCTCTTTATATAGACTATAAATCTCGCGAGAATCGGACAGCAGGATGATGACGTTCGGGCGCGTTCGGGTTAACCGAGCAAGGCAGGAAGATCCGAGGCTGCCTCGGAACCGTGTAAAATGGGTGAAGTTCGGGGGGGTTCGGATCTCGGAGAACCGTACCCGCTCATCTCTAATGCCAACATATCCGGGTAGACAGGAATTTCAACATTGTCATCGTCGTCATACTGACTAAGCCAACATGCTGCAAGTCGACACTTTGACCCTTTCGACATGGCGACCTGATGACTTTCAATCAACTATGCCCATATGCTGAGGCATACAGACCCCAAGAAGCAGGCAGCACTGCACCAGTAGCATACATACAGTATATCTTGCTAGTGGCCAGTCACATGTTATTCTTTTGTATTGTGTACCTGTTGTTTTTACTTGCTGTGTGTGAACACTTTACAAATGTGCAGCGGTGTAAAAACTCATGTGCAGACATGCGTCAATATCACAGGCATATATCTTAGACACAGCATATATACGCCCAGGGAATACATACCATTTACCGGCGAACGGGATGCCGGCTGTCAAGATCCCAACATCAGTATCCCACCCGCCAGAATGCCACCAGACAGGCTACCCTTGCCCCTATGCACAAGCTATAGATACATTTTACACACAATAGGTTAGTGCGCAATAACCCTGTGCTTGCTGCACTGGGAAAAGGCTTTTTTATTGAATAGCTCCGGCCGTGAAACTCAGCCTGACTAATTAGATTGCCCCATAAGAGTTAATTTACCACTTGGCTGGGCCAGTCCTTGCTCACACTGGTGCAGGGAAACTGAAAGCCCACATCTGTGCTTCAGTCCTACGCATACTTGCCTACTCTCCCAATTGGCTGAGAGGCCTCTGAAGATCTTGTGGTGCTCCTGGCCCCGGGAAAGGTAGACAAGTATCCCAGAGCCACCTCACTCTACCTCCAGCCCAGCCCTGCCCACCCTTCCCGCAACCTTTCGTGAAAGTGTGCGGCAGCGGAGGCCTATAATAATAATATAATAATTTTATTTATATAGCGCTCTTTCTCCAATAGGACTCAAAGCGCTTAACAGATACATAGCATAATATAGTACAGAAAATAATGAAGTACATTTTCATAAAATACAGAAGCATGAAGATACTAAAAAGGACATTATGGAAATGCTTGAGTAAACAGGAAAGTCTTGAGTCTACTTTTGAAGGATTCTATAGTTGGGGCCTCTCGCACTGTGCGGGGAAGTGAGTTCCATAGAGTCGGAGCCGCATGACTAAAAGCTCGACCCCCAGATGAATTACGGGAGATTCTAGGTACTGCTAAAAGTCCTTCATCTACAGATCGCAGTAATCGAGTGGGGCAGTATGGGATCAGAAGCTGCTTCAGGTACCTTGGGCCCTGGTCATGTAATGCTTTGAAACTCAGTAAGCCAATCTTGAAGATGATTCGCCATCTTACAGGCAGCCAGTGAAGGGAGTAGAGGATGGGTGTTATGTGGCTAGAACGGAGCTGGTTGGTTAACAGCCTGGCAGCTGTGTTTTGCACTAGCTGTAAGCGTTGCAATTCTTTTGCTAAGAGACCAAGGTAGAGGGCATTGCAGTAGTCTAATCGAGATGATACAAAGGGTTCACTACGGCTGGCCGGCGGTCGGGCTCCCGGCGACCAGCATACCGGCGCCGGGAGCCCGACCGCCGGCTTACCGACAGTGTGGCGAGGGCAAATGAGCCCCTTGCGGGCTCGCTGCGCTCACCACGCTACGGGCACGGTGGCGCACTACGCGCGCCACACTATTTTATTCTCCCTCTATGGGGGTCGTGGACCCCCACGAGGGAAAATAAGTGTCGGTATGCCGGCTGTCGGGCTCCCGGCGCCGGTATACTGAGCGCCGGGAGCCCGACCGCAGGTATACAGAAGACCACCCGATACAAATGCATGTAAGACTTTTGGCAGATCATCTGAGGGAATTACGTGCTTGATTCTGGCTATGTTCCTCCGTTGAAAGAATGAGGATTTGATTGTGGCTGATATCTGATGTTTAAGTGTCAAGTCACCATCCAGGGCAACGCCAAGATTCTGCACACGATCACTGGTCTGTAATTCTGAATCCCCGAGTGTAAGTCCAGTTGGTTTGGCTATGCTGCAGTCTTGTCCTTTGATGTTGCGGTCGTATCATAAGGACCTCTGTTTTATCTGGGTTCAGTCACAGCCAACTGGCGCTCATCCACTCCTGTAGCTCAGCTAGACAGCCATTTAGGGTTGCTATTGGGTTATCAGTGCCCGGAGCAAAGGACAAGTACAGTTGTGTATCATCTGCATAGCAGTGGTAGACCAGGCCATGGTGCCTGATTATTTCGCCCAATGATTAATTTCGCGCTGAATCACGTCATCATAGCCCCACCCCCGCTTCACAATGCCGGCAATATGGGCATTGCATAGCGGGCAGCGGGCCGCAATGACATGACACATCTCTACGCCCCCGGACGGCCCCTTTTCCAGAGCTTCATCCCATGCGGAGAAGCCAGAAAGTCAGCAGGTATGGTTCTACATAGTTATGGAAAAAAGATAAACTGAAAGTATTTTTTTATTATTTAAAAACATTTGTACATTTAAAAAAAACCTAATAAATAAAAAACACATTTTTTTTCCAATTATTATAAATCTTTTATCACCATCCTGAAATAGCGATTTATCAATAGCGATATGCGCTATAGCCATTGAAAACTCCTGAACATATATGATGAACAGATATGATGGATGATGGTCCTAATATATGATAATAGGACCCACTGTGGACATACATTTGTGTATTGCTACATGATAATAGCACATACATTTATATATTTATAAACTGAGAGCCAGCTCAGCGGGAAGCACCCCAAGATCCTCCAAATGGCACTACAAGGACCATCATGCCCCCCAACTGCTTATCCCATGCACGTCTCTCAGAACAGTGATACACAAAAATGGCAAGTTGCTCAAATCTATGTAATAGTGATCAGTGCTTGCAATGGAGGAACTAATCTGGGCACCAAAAAAAAACCACTGCACTCGCATTGTTGCTGTCCAGAAACTCCCAATTTCACAGAAATGCCGACCAAATTCTGTGCGACTTAAGGCCCGTACACACTGGTTGATGTATCGGCCGTTCTCTTGAACGGCCGATACATCGCAGGACCGTCGGCCAGTGTGTACGGGCGATACGTCTGTGAACTCCGTCGCTCACAGACGTATCGCGTCGGCCGCGCAGCACAGCCGACAGCCAATATATCTAACGATATATTGTCGCGTCGCTGTGTGTGTACGGGGCGGTCGGCCGACCGCCCGTACACATGCTGCGGCGGCCGGCGGTGATTGACAGGTGAACTGGGCGGGCGCGAGCGCCCGCCCAGTTCATGACGTCAGTCCCCCGACGGATCGGGCTGTGTGTATGCACAGCACACTGCCCGATCCGTACATAGATATATCTGCAGATCAATTGATCTGCAGATATATCTAATAGTGTGTACCCACCTTAAGAATAGGACGGACATATAAAAAAAAAGAACAGGCTAAAAGAAAATGTCCTTCCTATTTCCTACATCAGTGACACCAGAAACATCTATTTAAGAGAGCCATGCTTGTTTCTGGTAGTGGTTTGCATTTTAAGGTGCATAGCGCCACCTACAGGGAAATAGCAGCAACTGTCACAGCTAAATTGTCCCTAGAAAACAGGACTAATTTCTGTTGGTGTAAGTGAAAGGCCTGGGGCCAAATGTAATAGAGTGAGAGTTTCAAAAAGTGAGAGATTTGGTAGGGTTTTGCAGAGGTTATTTTTAAGTGGCAATCATTTACACAGCAAGATCATCCTGATTTTGCAGTGTAAATGATTGCCACTTTAAAAAAGACTGCAAAACCTTACCAAATCTCTCACTTTCTGAAACTCTCACTCTATTACATTTGGACCCTGATGTGAGCAGCTCTGTATCGTTTTATTGTATGCAAATTATAGATGTTACTTCAGTGCTGATTGGTTGCCTTGGGCAACTTCTCCAGTGGCTCACTTCTCCGCTCTTATCACTGGTTAGTAAATGTCCCCCATAATACCCAGGTGAGAATACAATTAGCATCAGCCACCGACTCAATAAGTCTGAAATAAAAGCGGGGGAAGCTATTTATTCCTCATTTTTTTTACACAGAATCAATGGGTTAGGGTGCATTAACCCTTTGTTTACTCCACGAGGAAAAGGCTGTTTTATTGAATAGCTCCGACGTGGAACCCGGAGCTTTTCCCCGCACGGCAAACAGCACAGCCAATTGGATTCTCTCCTAAGAGTTAACTCACCACTTGGCTGGGCCAATCCTTGTTTACACTGGTGCAGGGGAACTGTCTGAAACCCCACATTTGTGCTTTATTTCTACTTAGTTATAGGAAAAATATAAAATTAAAGTATTATTGTTTTTTTTATTTAAAACCTTTATACAGTAAACAAATACCTAATTTAAAAAAACTAAAACATTTTTAAAATCTTTTTTTCACCATGATATCATGATGATATGCTCTATTGGCGTTGAAAACTCCTGAACAGAAAGCCTACATCTGGCTCATGCATGTGGCCATCTGCGCAGTACCGCTTAGCTCAGGGGCCCTTTAAAAGAGGAGAGGATTTGTGTGCAGGCTCCTTGCAAACCCCTCTGCCCTCTGCAGTAGAATCCGGCATTGCAACCAGCGCCATGCTATCGGTGACTTTTCTACTGCCCATATTGCTGGGAAAATGTCCACTACATCAGTGATTTCTGCGGCAGCTGTAGAACCAACGCTGGTCTCTGGAGAGGTGAGAAAAATTATATGGGGGTGGTTCCGCTGGGCAGAGGGGCAGTATGCCCTGCATAACTTGCATCCATTACAGATACACCAAGTCATTGCGATTTCTGTTAAACTGCTGTGATAAGGGATATTTTTTATCGCAATGATCGATTCATGTCGATGGCTACAGTACATGTCACTTACACAGGTGCTGTTTGAACAGTTATTACTGGATGTCCTTAGTGTTGGTACATAGCAAAGGTCATCAGCAGCTGCAAACCTTCCAGAGAAGCCAAGGCCTGGCCACGGAGAGTGTGAGCGAGGGGAGAGCATGGATCAGTTCCCATTAGTGAAACGTGCCTATAAAACACTTCTCCATCAACAAACCATCGACTAAGCCAGGTAATAAACCTCACAGGATACTGGTATGGTCGGTGGCTTCGTATACATGTGTGAAGACAAGGTAACAATAAACACAGGCTGCGCTTCAGTTTGTTTGCTTGTATCGGTTGGATCTGATTCTGGTTGCTATAGGCAATACCTCTACAAGTCCTCTAGGAGGTTTGAGAGATCTCCCTCTAAGGGGGGCATTTATCAAAATTAGTATTTCCAATGAGATCTGGGCGCAGTGTTACCACCCAAGATTGCACTGCAGAATACCATCACATCAGATGAATGTATCACCCGCCACAGGCAGTGACAGGGGCTTCCGAAAGGAGCTCGCCGCTGTGATGTGCTCCGCGTCCTGCCGGGGGATCCTGTGCATGCACGGCCCCCGCAGACTGTGCATGTGCTTCGGCCATTGCCGACAGAGGGTTCCAGGGTAAGCCTCTGGAAATACAACCCCGATGTGTAGCCCATAGGCTACCACAGACTACCGCCATGTTCAGATGGCAGTAGCTGCGGGGGCCAATATCAGGAATGCTTCATTTTCTGTATATTAGTAAATCTGGCAGCATCGCCTCTCCATAGAAACCTATGGGGGTTGCGGCTGCCCACGGGAATGGACTGATCCAGCAGGTATGCGGTCCCTCCTACATGTATAGTAGGGATACTTAGTATTTGTGGCTACCCGTTTTCAGGGAAATAGCCGCAAAAATGTGTTTGATAAATGTGCCCCCAAGTCTGCAAAACATCTCAATAAGAAATGAGGCATTAAACACGATGTGAAGTAATCCATACCTCACACAATTATATACGATGAAGAGCGCCAGGCTGACGTTTACCAGCCTATCCTACCACCCTGTAACGTGCACTGTGGCAGGTGCACTGGTGTTCTGCTATGCAGACCAGTAGTGAACGGTCACACTACCAACTGTCCAGAGAGCAGGACAATGCATACTGGGACGGAGACCTCAGATCAGGACTGTCCTGCTGAAATTGGGACGGCTGGTAGGTCTCTGGTGATTTGCATAAATATACACGTATTTACCCTTCATTGAGTGTCATTTATGAAAGTGGAAACACTGCCTCACGTGTTAACTTTTTTTGCAGATAATTACATGGTAGGCCAGGGCTGTAGCTAGGGTGGCCAATCCCGGGATCAGGATCGGCGGGATCTTGGGATTTAGGCCTAAAATTGGCCGGGATTCAATCCAGGGATTGGAGTTTCCAAACCCGGGGATTTCGGGATTAGAAAGCTCCTTGTTTTTTCAGTGTCTGGCAGCGTTGAGCGTCCTCAGGAGGCTCAGACGCTGCCCGGCTCCCTCCTCCCGGCTCCCCCTGCGCGGCGTGACGTGAAGTCAGAGGTCACGCCGCACAGACAGCCACCTGTCTCCCGCCGCCGAACTCTGAGGAAGTGTGCGCAGCCAGCCGCCCGTCACCGGCACCTGGAGGAAGTGACCCGCCCTCCCACCTGTGTGGTATGGTGAGTTATGTGTATGGGGTGGGGTGGGGAGGGGGGCGACCACACAGGAAATAAGCCAATCCCGGGTATCCCAGGATTGACCATTTTTTAATCCCAATACCCGAGATTGAAAAAATAGCCCGGGATTGGCCACCCTAACTGTAGCAGGGAAAAATATTAATTCACTGAACATATGATGTCAAGGAGGCAGGAACACCGTAGGGATGGCCATCGACCACCGATGATTCCTAATGGTTTATGGCCGATGTCAAATGCTTTTGCATTGATGGGAGAGTACCAGGTGGTTTCCCTCCATCGATGGCACAGCATAAACTAATATATATTTTTCTTTTACAAGGTTCCAGGGGCACGGAGCATAGGTCCGCCCCCGACACCCGCGAAGCCCCATCCCTGGGCTGTGATTAACCCGCGGGTCATTCACTGAAATAACAGGGATGATTATCGGTGGCTGAAATCATCGATGGTCTTCCATAGCCAGTCACAGTTTCACCATCGATGGCAAACACGCCAATGTCCATCTGGGACCAGCAAGCAGGGGAGTGCCTACAGACACTCTGGCTGGCTTTACAAGCTACAGGATTAGTGCCCAGAGCATCCTAAAGGCACCCAAAGTTTGCAAGGTGCTGTTCTAAGCAGCCTGCAAGCCAAATATATGTGTCCTGGTGCAGCCACAGTGCTGCCTGCTGGATCCTGTGCTTGGTGTATGGGGAATGAATTTGTGGGCCAAGATGGTGGTGTTTGCAAGGGTGAAAAAAATGTTTACACTGTAAGACGTTGGAGTTAGGTGGATCAGGGACATTTATTGGTAAATACGCATTAGATCAGTACCTCTAGTTTTAAACTGAAGTGGGTGGGAAAGGCACATTTACCTTCCCAGCAAAAAAGACTTATATAATACACAAAAATGAGGCATGTAGTAAAGACAGTTCTGATGTCCTGATGTCCCAACGGTTCATCTACACACAAATTAAAGTAACTGAGCAGTAGGTTTGAATAATTAAGGGGGATGTCCTAAAGTAGAAGAAGGTGGGACTTCTATGCGATGGTTTTAGTGTTTCCACTATGTATTTTTCCCCGAGTGTCTGCAAACCTGAAAGCGTTGGCACATCCCTCTTATCCAGGATGATCCCACAGATAGGAAGTGGGTGTGTCCTGTGTAATGTGGATGGTGAACGGTGCTCTTGTGCAAATAAGCCAGTGCCGGTACATACTGAACCTTTACAGTACATAAATTAACCTTTCTACGTCCTGAAAGTGGGTGTAAGTGGTCACTATGCCTGAAATAGCGAGAAGTAGACTGAAGTGTTAATGATGGATGTGAGATTCTAGTCTTCGCTGGCCAAATCATTGCCCCGAGGACAATGACAGTTCATCGAACAATATTTGCATTTGCTATTTTTATCTAAAACAAAATGTGCTGCGTGTTGGAATTTTGTCCTGGTTCACTTTCCTGGCGCTGGGATCCTTGTACTGTGCTGTCTGTGCAAACAACGCCACAATCTGATATGTGTGACCTGCATTCACTGAAAGTATAGAGTGGCCTGTCAGATCTCATACGCACATATACCCTTGTTATATACCCTGGTATCTCCAGAAGATGAGCTAGAGGAGAACTATATATAGCGATCATAAGGTATGAAGAATCGCATTGACAGGGCTGAGGTTTTTGCTGTGGAAAACAGGGAATATTTGCTGAAATTGCAAATTCACTTACTGTCTAAGATGTGTGGGGAACAACATATATAAAATATAGTGGAATAACTAGGGATGTGATACGTCCTGGGATTTCCCGGGAATGTACCGTTTTTTATAGGTGAATCCCGGCTTCCCGAAAATATTTTTTTAGGCGCCCAACTGTCCTGGAATTTAGAGGGGGGATGTCACACCTGGCGCACCGGCAGGCAGCCATGGATAGACAGCGCCAAGGAAATTTTGATTCTGTCACCAACTGCGAGCCACCTTGTACTAGAGGGGTAAATAAGTGTGGGGAGATTACAGGAGCATAACACTGGGGAGGTGGAGGGCGCACGGTGACATTCCTAGTTGCGGTGCAGTGTGGCTCTGCATCTGTGTGCTATATTTGCATTTTTAAATATTTTTTAAATAGTATTTGTAAAACTTTTGTGGGGCAGGGGGCATGTCCACACATTTACTAAGCAGCAGCTTTTGCTAAATACTGCTTCTCAGCTTGTTTGACCCCAAAATTAAAGATGACAATAATATTAAATGCAAAAGCCTCCGCTTAGTAAGTCTAGCCCCTTCGAGGCTTTGCAAAACCATCAACAATGGATACAAAATTCTAAATCAAAGTAAGTCCAAAGAAAAGGCAGTAGTCTCAAGGGACATCTGCCTGGGGTACCCCTTACAGTCTGTAGGCCTTTCCCCCAGAGGGACGTCTTACTATTGATGTATCAGAAACTTGTCTGTTGGGCAACGACTTTAGTTTTGTACCCCATCTTGGGAAATTGGTTCACCTTGTCTGGATACAGTGTGTATGGGAATGGAGATATGTTTTACATTGTACTCAAGTGTACACATTGATACCAAAATAGTAGATACAAGTATGAGTTCATCCTTGGGGGACACAACAGAACCCAATATGCCCCATAACAGTGAATACAGATATAACCTCAAGTTTCTTGTCCTTTCGGGACTTGGCAGAAGCTTTTTTTTCTTGGAGCCATGGGCATGGGAGCAGATTAATTATCTCATTCACTATAGACTCTGCAGGAATGTCTTCACCTGGACATAAAACCGAGGACACAGCAGCAGATGCAACTTTCTCATCTTGTTATGTGCCTTCAGAAATATCAATTGTTAGGACTGGAGCTAAGGTCTAGTCTGTAAAACTGAGAAACTAGGGCCAGATGTTCCAATGAAGGCAGCTGGATTCCTCAGAGGCTGGAGTGGTTGTTTGCAAGCAGTATTGACGACATCTATCCTTGAGGATTTAGGGCAATTTACCAGGCAATGCCAGATCAGCAATGCTACCTGCATCTCTGGGGATTACAAGGTCATCCCCATCATTGGTCTCCTCTAATGCAATCCCACGCATGACCCCATGTTCTTTTCCCTAGGTCACTAGTTGATTTGTGTGGAGATTTTTAGCAAAATTATGTACTTCGGTTTGTTAGCTAGCCTAGAGGTTCTCAAATGCGGTCCTCAAGGCATCCCAACGGTCCAGGTTTCAAGTTTATCCATGCTTGGCCACAGGTGACTTACATGGCACCTCTATCAATTTAATTTAACCAGATGTGCCGAACCATGGATATTCCTAAAACCTGGACTGTTGGGGGTGCCTTGAGGACCATGTTTGAGAACCTCTGGGCTAGACCTATTTTTAACACTTGAGATGAAATACTGTTGCTCTGGTCCTCTCACCAGCTGTGAGAGTCCACCTTTACCTTCTGTAAAATACTCTCTACCATTCCTTTGTATTCTTCTCACAAATGCCACACAAGAATCACAACTTTTTCAAGTTAAAGTTACTCTTCTTGAGTATGGGGGTCATTCCGAATTGATCGCTAGCTGAAAATGTTCGCTGCGCAGCGATTAAGTAAAAAAAAGCACTTCTGCGCATGCGTATGCGGCGCAGTGCGCACTCGCGACGTACTTTCACAACGGCCAATGTATTTTCACACAAGGTCTAGCAAAGCTTTTCAGTCGCAATGGCCGCCGCAGAGTGATTGACATGAAGTGGGCGTTTCTGGGTGTCAACTGACCGTTTTCAGGGAGTGTTCGAAAAATACGCAGGCGTGCCAGGAAAAACGCAGGCGTGGCTGGGCGAACACAGGGCGTGTTTGTGATGTCAAATCCGGAACTGAATGGTCTGAAGTGATCGCAAGCTAGGAGTAGGTCTGGAGCTACTCAGAAACGGCACAATATTTTTTTGTAGCCGTTCTGCGATGCATTCGTTCGTACTTCTACTAAGCTAAGATACACTCCCAGAGGGCGGCGGCTTAGCGTTTGCACGGCTGCTAAAAACTGCTAGCGAGCGAACAACTCGGAATGACCCCCAATGTGTTTTGTGCAGGTAGACAAACTGGAGCAAGTAGGTCTGAAATAGATTTTTACACTTGATAAAGCACAGATTTCTGTAAAAGGGGTTTTCTCACCTATGTGCAGCATTTTACAACTGCAGTAAATACTGATTGCTGCAAGGGGTTGGGTACAAAATACCGACAGTGCAAGGACTGTAATGTTAAAGAAGTAGCCAGTAGAGCAGGGCTGGCCAAACCGGTCCTCGAGATCTACCAACAGTTCACATTTTCCAGACCACCTAGCTGGTGCACAGGTGTAGTCATTACTAATTAAGATGTGCTGCATTCATTCCTAACTGACAATTCTACAGATCTCCAGGAGGCCTGGAAAACATGAACTGTTGGTAGATCTCGAGGACCGGTTTGGCCAGCCCTGCAGTAGAGGATCTGCAATGCTAGAGAGACTTCTGATGGCTCTCCCCACACAGAGACTTGGTGTATTGAGGAGACCACAGATGGTTCGTTCAGGGGTCATTAACCTACATTCCAAGGGTATTGTATGATCTATGTGATTGTGGAATCAGGAATTCTGGCAACGCAGAACCAGGTAGATGAAAGCTTGATTGCTGTCTCAGCAAATCTGTAGCCTGTATTTCTCATGCCAGCTCTCTGACCAGCAGCTGATGAGAATGTGCCAAGAGCCCCTTTATTCAAGCTCTGGGTTCTGCATGATCAGCCATGAGTAAAAGGGATGTGGCAACAGTGGCAGGGTCACATTGGCATTGAACTCTACCTAGGTACTAATGGTTCTTTTAATTTACCACTGTCCTGGAATATCTGTTAAATCAGGCTAATACAGCCTTTGACTGTCCATCTATTATGGAACTACAAGTCCCAACATACACTGCCAGCTTTTTTATAAGGCCTTTGAGTGTCATAAGTTGCTTAAGTGATAGTTGTGATCATGCTGGCATCAGGCTATGGAGAGAGGTTAAACAAGTGAGTATGACAATGACATAATGAGCACACTGACTAAAGACACCTGGCAGCTTTCCAGTGTGTGTGGTAAGGACTGGTAAGTCATGGAGAATATATTTGCTGCTGCGTAGGGGAGATTCTAGTGACTGAGAAAAACCACATGATGATGTCATCACTTTCATTAATAGCACACAGTCAGCAGAAATCCATCCACTGGGGAAACACATTTGGATTAGTCATCCACAAAACACAAGAGAAAAGTATTCCCACAAAGGGGCATTCACAAAACAATTGAATTCCTCATATGAAGATCTAATAAATTGGGCGACCACAAAATATTTTTTAAAGAATAACTTTTATTTCAAACTTTCAAAGACACTTTATCTAATGGCATAATGTCGTTTTAGATATGAAATGAATACGTTATTTATAAGTCTTTTATTTATAGACTAATCCCCCTACTACAATAGCAGATGTCTGGTTATCTGTATGTGAAAAACTATTACTTTTATAAAACTAAGCAGAGGATCCTATTGCAAACTGCAATTATAAACAGGAATAGTTATGACGTACACAGATATAACATCTTCTGAGCTATGGGACGGAACGGAAGTGCGTATAACGTGGGATAAGGCTGAAGAGACCTAGAATAAATTATATTCGCACTGCGACTGCGCCAAGTAATTTAACAATGAAGATAGTATTTTTACTCACGGCTTTTTCTTCGCTCCGGCGATCGTAGTGTGATTGACAGGAAATGGGTGTTACTGGGCGGAAACACAGCGTTTTATGGGCGTGTGGATCAAAACGCTACCGTTTCCGGAAAAAACGCAGGAGTGGCCGGAGAAACGGAGGAGTGTCTGGGCGAACGCTGGGTGTGTTTGTGACGTCAAACCAGGAACGACAAGCACTGAACTGATCGCAGATGCCGAGTAAGTCTGAAGCTACTCAGAAACTGCTACGAGGTGTTTAATCGCAATATTGCGAATACATCGTTCGCAATTTTAAGAAGCTAAGATTCACTCCCAGTAGGCGGCGGCTTAGCGTGTGTAACTCTGCTAAAATCGCCTTGCGAGCGATCAACTCGGAATGAGGGCCAGTGTATTTAATTTGCCATTTTCACAAGGTATCACAACTTTATCACTTTATATTTTGCTGGCTTTTACATTTTCAAATAAAAGTTATTTTTTTATAAATATTTTGTGGTCACCCAATAGATACCATCCTCATATGAGGACTTAAATTGATACTATGAGTCCATGAGTGTTCCTTTACAGGAATACTAATAGAAAGTCGACAGATGAAAGGTTGACAGTGCTAAAAGCTGACAGGTTCAAAAGGTCGACACACATGTGGTCGACATATGTTTTTGTTTTTTACGCTTTTTAACTTTTTCATCATTTACCATCCACATGGACTACGGTTGGGAATAGTAACCTGTGCCAAGCGAAGTGAGCCTGCGAGGGTATGTTTCCACTAACTTGGCTTAGATATGGTTAAATATACAAACTGACATGGAAAACTTGTGTCAAACATTTCCATGTCGACCTTTTTATCTATCTTTTGTACCTGTCAACCTATTGTACTGTCTACCTTTTTCATGTCTACCTTTTGACCCTGTCGACCTTTTGACCCTGACATCCTAATGCATGTCGACCATATGCTGTCGACCAATTGACTGTCAACCTATTCAATGGCGATCTTTTGATCCACACCCAAACAGAGTGCTGAGGACTGATGTTAATATTAGTCCAAGAACGCAGGCAGCCCTGGGTATGGGAGGTGATCACGAGACCGCCTGTCGGTATCCCGGCGGTCACAATGCCATCGCCGGAATCCTGACAGGCGGTGAGAATCCGCTGTCGGAATACCGGCGCAACAGGGTTTTCTCCCTCTGTCCACGACACCCATAGAGGGAGAAAACATCCTGTGGTGAGTGCAGTCAGCCTGCAAGGGGCTTTCTAGCGCTCGCCCTGCACTGGTGGCCGGGATACCGCTGTCAGGATCATGACAGCTGAGATCCCGTCCGCCGGTAAAAGATATGTATACCCTGGGTACACATATTCCTCTATTCACGCTAATACACAAGAAAATGCGCCAGGTCTGCAGATGGTTTCACCACGTAGCTTTATTAGCGTTTTCTATATAAGCCTTTATTGTGTAACTTCCACTTTAAACTCAGTTGGATAAATGTTGTTCTAATGCTGTGGACGTGGCCTTCACAAAGATTCTCTCCCTGTCAGCTATTCTAGATACACTAGGCAAATATCCTTATTTGGCAATGAAGAGAGATTGTGTTCTGAAAGGCGAATAGAAGCAATTACACAATAACACAAGTCAGAGTTGTATGTCAGTGCATTTACAATTTAGTGCATAATTGCTGATCAGTGTATGCGCACTTCTTGTATCCATATTTATAGTTGCATACGCTGGGGCTGATCCTGAGTCACGCGCAATTCTAATGTTTATAAAGTTGAGTGATTTTTGGCTACCGCGCATACAAAAAAACTTGTACGGTGCATGCGTTACACTGTGTGTCAGGGGTAAATGCAGGATTCGTTTGTGGGGGGGGGGGGGGGGTTCCTTCCATGTACGCATACAGTACACACACACACATATATATATATATATTTATATATATATACACACACACACATATACGCAGGGCTTAAAGTGGTCCTGGAGAGGTGGGGGTACTCACCTCACCCGCAACCCCTCCCGCTTTGGCGCGCGCGCTGCAGAATGGGGTCTAGCCTCACAAAGAAGGGGCGTGGCCACACAAAAGCACCACCAATTCAAAATAATGCCTCACAGTAGCACAATCTTATTCACATTGCCACTGCCACACACTAGTGCCCTTTACATACACAATACCCACAATAGCCACTTACACACACAATGCCCACAGCAGTGCCCCCCCCCTCTCCTAATTTTAGATTTGATTCACAATATAGCAGTATATGTTGAACAACCTTTGCTCACCTCTCTTATGTCTTCTATGTGTCCCTTCTGCTTTCTTGTTTCCGTTGTCTGTCACTCTCCTCATGAGTCCAGATCTTCATCCAAGGTATCCCTTACTCCCTATATGCTCTCCTTTGTGTCTGATCATCTGAATCTTTCTCTCCTTTACTTACCCCCTACACCTCTCACTCCCTGTGCCTCACTCCCCCATCTCACCCCCTGCTCCTCTCACTCCCCCAACTCACCCCCTGCACCTCTCACTTCCTGTGCCTCACTCCCCCATCTCACCCCCTGCACCTCTCACTCCCCCACCCTTGCACCTCTCACTCCCCCATCTCACTCCCTGCACCTCTCACTCCTCCATCTCCCCCCCTGCTCCTCTCACCCCCTCCCCATCTCACTCCGTGCACCTCTCACTCCCTCCCCATCTCACCCCTGCACCTCTCACTCCTCCATCTCACCCCCTCCTCCTCTCCCTCCCCCAACTCACCTTCTGCACCTCTCACTCCTTCCCCATCTCACCCCCTGCACCTCACTCCATCCCCCAACTCACCTCTGCACCTCTCACTCCCTCCCAACTCACCCCCTGCACCTCTCACTCCCTCCCCAACTCACCCCCTGCACCTCTCACTCCCTCCCCATCTCACCCCCTGCTCCTCTCACTCCCTCCCCAACTCACCCCCTGCACCTCTCACTCCCTCCCCATCTCACCCCCTGCACCTCTCACTCCCTCCCCATCTCACCCTCTGCTTCTCTCACTCCCTCTCCAACTCGGGTCTAGTATGGTATGCCAGCGGGCGGGCTCCCGGCGGCCAGCATACCGGCGCCGGAATCCCGCCCGCCGGCATACCGACAGCTGGGCGAGCGCAAATGAGCCCCTTGCGGGCTCACCACGCTGCGCGCACCATGCTATCTATTCTCCCTCCAGGGGGATCGTGGACCCCCAAGAGGGAGAATAGGTGTTGGTATGCCGAGTGTCGGGATTCCGGCGCCAGTATACTGTGTGCCGGGATCCCAACAGCCGGCAAACTGAAGACCACCCCCCATCTCACCCCCTGCTCCTCTCAATCCCTCCCCATCTCACCCCCTGATTCAGTGGCCGTGGCCTGGATCATCAGGTCCCGTCTGTGGTGTAACGCTGGCAGCTGACGCCAGACAGTACTGGCTCACGGACCGGCTGCTATTGAAAAGAAGCTAGGAAGCACTTTGAATCTGGCACCGATTGTGTGCCATTCATGGATCCCGGACCACCAGCTAATGAGAAGCTGCCACTTGGCAGCTTCTCATTTGCTGGCGGTCCACAAGCTGTGATTGGCTCACGCCAGATTTTAAAAAAGCCGCCCCTTCTTTTGATTGGAGCTGCAGCCGGTCCGTGAGCCGGGATTGGCTGGCGGCCGCTGTCACCTTTAAAATGGAGCAGGGACCTGATGCTGTGGCCGGGCGGAGGCGGAACCAGTTAATTAGAGGTGACGGAAAGCAGTTCCACCCCGTTCCGGCCCACTTTAACCACTGCACATACGTTACATACAGTAGAACACATACACACAAATGCACACAGAAAACACATGCTGATATGGGATCCGGTTAGGATCACGACGATCGAGATCCCGGCTGTCAAAATACCAGCGCCGGAATCTGGAATACTGGCTCCGGCATCCCAAATGGGATCACAATCCCGGCGCAGGCATCCCGACACCCAGACAGCTGGAAAGGTAAGCCACACAGGGAGGGGAGGGGGGGGGGGGGGTGTCAGGGAGGTTAGCTTTATGCTGCAGGGGGAGGGTTAGGTTGCTGGGAGGGGGCGGTTAGGGGGTTCATGGGGAAAGGGGAGTATACTTACCTTCCCCCTGTTGGGATACTCACTGCCGGGATGCTGCGGATGGGATTCTGACCGTCAGCATCCCAACTGCCGGCATTTCCAACCCAACCCGCAGGTACATATATATATATATATACACACACATATATATGTACATATATATATATATATATATACACACATACACACACATAGAACACATACACATACGTAGGACACATACATTACACACGCATAGAAAACACACACAATATATATATATATATATATACATATATATACACATAAATATACACACAGGTAGAAAATATACATTTGCACACACATACATACTTGCATTGCTGGGTGTCGGTCAGGGCCCTGGGGAACGTTCATCATTAGGCCCCGCTATAAGAAACGTGTCATATTGGCTCTGCCCCTCACCACCAACCAGTGAATCGCGGCATATAGCTGTGAGGGGGCGGGGCTCCAATCGCCGACTTCTGGACCCCTCCAGATTAAAAAAATTATACATTTGGTCTATCAGGGGGGGTTTCTGGGTACTCAGAAACCCCCCCCCTGCGTGCGCTAGTGTGTGTAATCACAGAGGCACACTTATGCTTGAGGTGTATGGTATCAGAAATGTATTGGGCGTTCCTGTGCGGCGGTGACTGGGCGATGGCTATTCTAGCGCACAGAGATGCGCCGTATGGGCATGTTATGGGGGTCACTGAACTGGTTGAGATCTCACACACTTAATCATTTACATTGGAGGATATACTCTGCACTTATGACTCCTTGTGATTGGAGAGGTGGATAGGGGTTGTAAACCTGCAGGTGCAATACAGGAGGCGTGCATGGATGGAAGTTAAGCACGCCCGTTTGATATGCACCTTATTTAGGGTTGCCTGTATCCTTAACGACTATATGTAAGTTACAAGACGTTCATTTTTTTTCTCTTGACTTGAAAAAGAATTGCACTTTTATTTCTACTCTATGTTTTACCATCATTTCAATCAGAAGAGCGACTAGTGCACATTATCAAAGCCTGTGTATTGCTAAGCTAAATAATATACATAGCGAATAGAGAATAGAGAATACTTTACGGGTTTCTTTAACATTTTAGCGCAAGCTAATAATGGTACAAACAGTAATTGCTGTATTTTAGATATGGATATTGCAAACTCCAATCTAAAACATAATAGATGCCTAACCTCGTGTTCTAATTCACTCACACTAATAGATGCCAGTTTGAAGCAATTAATGCAATTAGCATATGCATAAAAAACCTCACCTCTGCAATATGCGGATCCCTGTTGCTATGTACAATTATTTCCCTTTAAGTAGTATGTAAGAAAAGGAACAGAATGTCATATTAATCGGATGTTTCCTGGAAATGTCTCAACAAATTTTTATATAAAACAAAACCCCAGCAAAACAAAACACAAACTACATACACATTTTTTAACAATTTGTTACAGGGGAGGTAAAACATTAATTGTTCCAAACCATTGCTGATAACAGATCTCTTTTAAAAAAAAAAAAAAGAAAAGCTACTTAAGATGGCTGTTTGACAGTGCAGATGTCATCAAGTAATGTTTCTTGCAGTCTCATAAGTAACAAAAATTCTCTGCACAGAATGGGGGCTCAATATATAAGTATAAGAAGGATGTCTGACATGCTGTTCTGTGCTGCATGACCTACAGTATATTAGCAGATCCTAAACCAATGGCCAACAGGTTTTGGCGGTCATTCCGAGTTGATCGCTAGCTGCCGTTGTTTGCAGCGCAGCGATCAGGCTAAAAAGCGGCATTTCTGCACATGCGTATGCAACGCAATGCGCACGCTCGGCGTATGTGTACAAAGGCATTTGTTGTCTTGCACAGGTTCTAGCTAAGTTTCCAGTCGCACTGATGGCCACAAGAAGATTGACAGGAAGGGGGCGTTTCTGGGTGTTAACTGACCGTATTCAGGGAGGGTTTGCAAAAACGCAGGCGTGTCTGAAAAAACGCAGGCATGGCTGGCCGTTCGCTGGGCGGGTGTTTGACATCAAATCCGGACACGAATAGGCTGAAGTGATCGCAAGCGCTGAGTAGGTTCAGAGCTACTCAGAAACTGTACAAACTATTTTTGCAGAGCTCGGCTGCACATGCGTTCGCACTTCTGCTAAGCTAAAATACACTCCCCAGTGGGCGGCGGCGGCATAGCGTTTGCACGGCTGCTAAAACTAGCTAGCGAGCGATCAACTGGGAATGACCCCCTTTATTTGTGTATTTTCTTGTATGAGATGAAAAGACTGGAAGTACTCTATACATTTTACTCTAAATTGTGTAAATTCATTATATATATGACAATATAATTGTATGTATTTATGAACTGTGCATATAAACAGTGTACATAATTAGCATCATGTGAAAACAAACTTTAACATTAAAATGGCATTAATTAAAATGGGCCTGTCACCTAGAAATTGAGGAGACATCCATTCTGCATACTTAACCAATATCATCTACATGTAGCCTATTCATCCATCACTAATATTGGTTGGGTATGTAGAATGGTTCACCTTGATCCTTCACGTTTTATGTTTACTATCAAGAATTTTTTTTTATGAACAAGTTATGATAATGTTATGGAAAGTCTAATTTAATAAAAGCTGTGAAATGTAGGCATAGGGGAATAGGGGAAATAATGGTAGCGGGTAAAGGACGGGATGACTGGAAGTCAGGGTGTAGCATCTAACATTACAATGGGATGGAATGACAACATTCCATATCTCTTCCACATACTTGGAACAGAACCATACCCTCCAACTGTACCTTTTTGTCCGGTACAGTACCGTTTTTTATGGTCTGTACTGGCCAAAAAGGGCTATGTACCGATTTTCAGTGTCTCACTTGTACTATAAATTCTTATGGCAGCGCCGCGTGGCCATGCCCCCATTTACACATGGCCATGCCCCCTTTTTAAATTTGTACCGATTTCTTCTTTAATGATGTTGGAGGGTGTACAGAACATTGCTGGTGTCTAGGCTGCTCCTTAACCGGTAATCAGCATTCATATCACAAGTCCATACACCTGTATAATATATCACAGCTAGCTGTCGACAGCATGGGATTATGGCCGACACAGCTTCATCACTCGGGAATTGTCTTTTTCCTTCAATTGATGAGATTTATTCCCATTTATTGCACTTTTCCGTGATAGCAAAAGTCTCTATAGCTGGATTTTGGTGATCATCCTGAAATCATCTTCGGACTCAAGTAAGACAAACTGGACCCTAAGTTCTTTGTTCTGCAAAGAAATAATAGGTTTGATAAAACTTCCCAAAAAATATGTTTAGAAATGGCAGACATAGTATATTAGCGTTATTAGAGGAGTGTTATTAAAGGACTTTATAAATGACTTGATTGATAAGTGCATCCTCCTGTAATTCACAGATAACCAAACAGGCCCAACATTGCAAAATGTCACTTTATACTCATCATTCTGTTATGCCAGCCAAGATGGCTGCCACACCTTTTGTATGCTCCTGATCATCTCTATAAAACAGCTTAAATTCCCCACAACTGACCTATCAATCATCATAAATATCCAAGGTCTTATCTTTAACTTGTACTACTCTACACGGACATCTCATCAAAACAAACGGATTGCATTCCTGTGCTGAGATACACACTGGATTGAAACACTGCATCTCTTTACTGAGAAGTCCTTTAGTTTGGGAATCTACTGTACTCTGCATTGGACATTCTAGACAAGGTACTGTGGACCTATCTTTGGCTCCATCCAGCCCCTCGCTTAGACATCATTCACCTCTGTGCTCTGAGCAACAAATAACTCTGACTTCTTGCATTAATCAACTAATATACAGTTTATTCAGGCTCTGAATTGCTGAAGGGTCACTGTTCATTTCAAATTGCAGGAGCCATTCATGAGGACACGTTATCACTACCCCCACAAGAAATCTACTTCAAAGGCCTCTCACACTGAGATTTTTCACATCTACACAATAGGAATTGGATTCTAACACCTTTCCACAAGCCTGCTTTGTCCTGGAATGACTAAATCAGCAACAGAAAAAGCAAAGTTTTTTAATTTATCACTTGTTTCAAATATACCCATTGGATTAAAGAGCAGCAATAGGTTATAGCAATAACGATTATAGCGATTACAATCCAAGATGGCTGCCTCAGAGCTATGCAGCTCAGCAAAAATACCTGTTTTCTATTGTTTTCCCCTGCCCTTGTCTACCCCACCAGTGACCAAATACAGCAGGGAAGCCCTCCTAAGTTGAAGCGCTCCCGCAGTGCTTACCCCACATTCGGGCCTGTCGATGAGCGTATCAGCAGCCCTTGCTTCCCTTGCTGCCCTGGGTGGCAGGGATGCAAATGCCGAAGTGGAAGACCGAGCGGACGCGGCCCCCCGCAGCTCGGGAGGCAGCCCCTGAAAAAGAATGATGGAGGCCCTCATGTTGGCTCTAGTAGAAGGACCTGGGCTCAGAGGAGGCACCCTACTGAGGTGGCGTCAGTGAGGGCACCGGTCTGCACTTCCTGCGATCCTGCTCTCAAATGTTCGCTCACTGGCAAACAAGTTAAACGAACTGTCCCTCCTTCTGTGCTGCACAGGGTCAGGCATTACAGGGTCGTCCACCCCCTGCTTTACGGAGACATGGCTGGACGACCATATCGTGGACAACCCGATGTCTCTGCCGGGCTACGGTTTCTTCAGGGCGGATCGCTCCAAGGTTCTCTCAGGAAAAACGAAGGGTGGTGGCATCTGCTTCTACATCAACGACAGATGGTGCACTAATGTCACAATCCTAGGCAAATCATGTAGCCCTCACCTGGAGATGCTAAGTATCAACTGCAACCCCTTCTTTTCCCCCGGGAATTTGCCTCAATCGTCCTTGTGGGAGTGAACACCCCCCACCCCCTCGCCTGCGTGAATGAAGCCCTGCACCACCTGGCCGTATGCATATCCGATATAGAACAAAATTACCCAGACTCTCTGCTTATAGTGCTGGGCAACTTCAACAGAACTACCCTGAGAAAGGAGCTACCTAAGTACAAACAACAAGTCACGTGTCCCACTAGGGAAGGGCGCACCCTTGACCGCTACACTACCCTCAAATCTGCCTTCCGGTCTATCCCGAGTGCTGCACTCGGCCCATCTGACCACTGCCTCGTCCACCTACTCCCTACCTACACACAGAAGCTGACAGCGGTTAAGCCTGTCATCAAGACTGTTAAGAAATGGACCAACAAGGCTAAGATGAAGCTCCAGGCCTACTTTGACTCCATGGAATGGGGGTCTTCGAAGCCTCGGCAACTGACCTGAATGACCTGACAGACACTGTCACATCCTACATCAGCTACTGTGAGGACTTGTGTACCTACCAAGACTTACTGCATTTACAACAACAACAAGCCCTGGTTCAACATCCAGCTCAGGCAACTTCGTCGGGCCAAAGAGGAGTCCTATAGCAGCGGTGACAGAGCACTATACAACCGAACTAGGAACTCTCTGACTAAAGAAATCAGGCTAGCAAAAAAGCGGTTCTTGGACAAGCTGACAAACGATCTCTCCACCAATGGCCCTGTATCTGTATGGAAAGGAATGCAATCCATAACCAACTACAAGAAAACATTGAAGTCCACCACCATGCACCAAGACCTAGCAGATGAGCTGAACCACTTTTATTGCAGGTTCGCAAAAGAAGTCTCATGCGACACAAACAATCATCTCTACGATGCCCTGAACACCGACGGCCAACTCCATGCAGTGCAAGTCGCCCAAGAAGAGGTGGAGGCACTGTTCAAAACAGCCAAACCCAGGAAAGCTCTGGGTCCTAATGGAGTGTCACCATCTGCCCTGAGAGCATGTGCGGGTCAGCTTGCCCCCATATTCACTAAGATCTTCAACAAATAACTGGAGCTACAGAAAGTCCCTTCCTGCCTTTAAAAGGTCCACTATCGTCCCGGTCCCCAAGGAACCCTCTATCACGAACCTGAACAACTACAGGCCGATAGCACTGACGTCTGTGGTCATGAAAACGTTTGAGCGTCTGGTTTTGAATCACCTGAAAACTGTGACTAGCCCCCAACTGCACCCCCTACAGTTCGCCTATCGATCGAAACGGTGTGTCGAGGATGCAGTCAACCTGGGTCTGCACTACATTCTACAGCACCTAGACATACCTATGCGAGAGTCCTGTTTGTAGATTTCAGAGCAGCCTTCAATACAATCGTCCCCAGCATTCTCCACACCAAATTACTTTGCCTAGGGGTCCCAGAAGCTACCTGTTCCTGAATAGTAGACTTCCTGACAGATAGGACACAGGTAGTGAAAGCGGGGGAATTCACCTCTCAAGCGCGGTCCATTTTTATAGGGGCCCCTCAGGATTGTGTCCTCTCACCCCTGCTCTTCTCCCTGTACACAAATGACTGCACCTCAGAGGTGCAATCAGTAAAGATCATCAAATTCACTGATGATACCGTCAACAGCCTCATCAAGGACGGGGATGAATCGGCCTATAGATGGGAAGTAGACCGGTTGGCCCAGTGGTGCAGCCACAAGAACCTTGAACTCAACCCCCTCAAAACTGTCGAGATGATAGTGGACTTCAGGAAGAAGTCAGCTAGTGCACCTCCGCTAATGATTGCTGACAGTGTGTTATTGCTAGTGGACTCCTTCAAGTTCCTAGGGACAACAATCTTCCGGGACCTTAAATGGAGATCCAACGCTGACGCCACTGTCAAGTAAGTGCAGCAGAGGTTGTTCTTCCTCAGGCAACTAAGGAAGTTCAACATCCCACTGAAGCTTCTGCCCCTCTTCGACTCCACAATTGTGGAGTCAGTACTGTGCTCCTTGATACTGCCAGCGCGGGGGACAGATGCAGGCTCCAAAAGGTGGTCAGAACCGCAGAGAAGATCATCGGGCCGACCTTCCCTCAGTCCAGGACCTGTGCCTGTCCAGATCTAAAAAGCGGGCAAAGAAGATAGTAAAGGACCATCTACAACCTGGCCACAGCATGTTTAACTTGCTTCCTTCAGGCAGGCGTTACAGGACCGTCACCGCCGTGTCCACCAGAAGCCTCAAAAGTTTCTTTCCCCAAGTGGTCCGCCTGCTGAACTCCTAAACGTTGACTGACTAGACATATATATGACTCACTTGTGTCTCTACGGTATTCCTATATGTATGACTTTACTTGCCCCCCGCTCCTCTCCCACCTGCTTATCTGTTACCTACTTTTCTGTTGTATAGCAGACCGAAGACAAATTCCTAGTATACGCAAGTACACCTGGCCAATAAAGCTGATTCTGATTCTTACAGGCTGAGGAGAATGTAGCTTTACACAGACCAGAGCGGTAACTAGACTTTTCGGTTTCCTGTGCCAGAAAGAGAATTGCCCCGGACTCCCATCCCCCCCCCCCATATTTCCAATAGGAACATAAGGCGCATGCCTTGCGAGGAAGGGGTATGACAAAATTGATCCCAGTGGAAGCTCGTGCTAAGATGCCCCTTTCCACATTATATATATATATATATATATATATATACACAGTTGTGCTCATAAGTTTACATACCCCAGCAGAATTTGTGATTTTCTGTCCATTTCACTCATGGTTAGTGGTTGAGTGAAGCCATTTATTGTCAAACAACTGTGTTTACTCTTTTTAAATCATAATGACAACAGAAACTACCCAAATGACCCTGATCAAAAGTTTACATACCCCAGTTCTTAATACCGTGTATTGCCCCCTTTAACATCAATGACAGCTTGAGGTCTTTTGTGGTAGTTGTGGATGAGGCTCTTTATTTTCTCAGATGGTAAAGCTGCCCATTCTTCTTGGCAAAAAGCCTCCAGTTCCTGTAAATTCTTGGTCTGTCTTGCATGAACTGCACGTTTGAGATCTCCCCAGAGTGGCTCAATGATATTGAGGTCAGGAGACTGAGATGGCCACTCCAGAACCTTCACTTTATTCTGCTGTAGCCAATGACAGGTCGACTTGGCCTTGTGTTTTGGATCATTGTCATGTTGGAACGTCCAAGTACGTCCCATGCGCAGCTTCCGGGCTGAAGAGTGCAAATTTTCCTCCAGTATTTTCTGATAACATGCTGCATTCATCTTGCCATCAATTTTGACCAAGTTTCCAGTGCCTTTGTAGCTCACACATCCCCAAAACATCAGCGATCCACCTCCGTGTTTCACAGTAGGAATGATGTACCTTTCATCATAGGCCTTGTTGACTCCTCTCCAAATGTAACGTTTATGGTTGTGGCCAAAAAGTTAAATTTTGGTCTCATCACTCCAAATGACTTTGTTCCAGAAGTTTTGAGGCTTGTCTCTGTGCTGTTTGGAGTATTGTAAGTGGGATGCTTTGTGGCATTTGCGTAGTAATGGCTTTCTTCTGGCGACTCGACCATGCAGCCCATTTTTCTTCAAATGCCTCCTTATTGTGCATCTTGAAACAACCACACCACTTTTTATCAGAGAGTCTTGTATTTCAGCTGAAGTTATTTGTGGATTTTTCTTTGCATCCCGAACAATTTTCCTGGCAGTTGTGGCTGAAATTTTTGTTGGTCTACCTGACCGTGATTTGGTTTCCACAGAATCCCTCATTTTCCACTTCTTAATTAGAGTTTGAACACTGCTGATTGGCATTCTCAATTGCTTGGATATCTTTTTATATCACTTTCCTGTTTTATACAGTTCAATTACCTTTTCCCACAGATCCTTTGACAATTCTTTTGCTTTCCCCATGACTCAGAATCCAGAAACGTCAGTGCAGCACTGGATGAAAGATGCAAGTGTCTTTCAGGAGTCCAGAAACTCACTGACCTTTTATACACACACACTGATTACAAGCAAACAGATCACAGGTGAGGATGGTTACCTTTAGTAGCCATTCAAACCCGTTTGTGTCAACTTGTGTGCATGTTATTAGGCCAAAATCTCCAGGGTATGTAAACTTTTGATCAGGATCATTTGGGTAGTTTCTGTTGTCATTATGATTTAAAAAGAGTAAACACAACTGTTTGACAATAAATGGCTTCACTCAACCACTAACCATGAGTGAAAGAAAAGTTTGTGAGTTATCATTCATATTCTCTGACAAATGGCCAGAAAATCACAAATTCTGCTAGGGTATGTAAACTTATGAGCACAACTGTATATATATATATATATATATATATATATATATAATGGACACAAATCCTCTTTATACCTCATTCATGCACTTAACTTGGGAGCTCGATGTTATTCAGTTACAATACCTTTAATTAAATAACACATTTCAATATACTGCCATGCCCAGGATTCAAACCTATAACCTGTTGCATTCCCCTCAAGCACCTTACTCATTGAGCTATCTGATCATGCATAAAAACTATGAGAACTATATGAAGCTACTTGTACTTTGGAAGAAAATAATCAGCATTGCAGATGAGCAGATCTATGTACAGGTGAAACTCAGAAAATTAGAATATCGTGCAAAAGTTAATTTATTTCAGTATTTCAACTTAAAAGGTGAAACTAATATATTATATAGACTAGTGATGAGCTGGTTCGGTTCGTCGGAATCCGAATCCCCCCGAACTTCACCCTTTTTACACGGTTCCGAGGCAGATTCAAATCTTCCCGCCTTGCTCGGTTAACCCGAGCGCGCCCGAACGTCATCATCCCGCTGTTGGATTCTCGCGAGATTCGGATTCTATATAAAGCCACGCGTCGCCGCCATTTTTCACTCGTGCATTGGAAATGATAGTGAGAGGACGTGGCTGGCATCCTCTCACTTTGTTTCAGGGGGCTGCAGTGCAAATATCTTTATTCTGGGGACCAGCAGTATTATAGGAGGAGTACAGTGCAGAGTTTTGCTGACCAGTGACCACCAGTATACGTTGTCTGCCTGAAAAACGCTCCATATCTGTGCTCAGTGTGCTGCATATATCTGTGCTCACACTGCTTTATTGTGGGGACTGGGGACCAGCAGTATTATATAGGAGTACAGTGTAGAGTTTTGCTGACCAGTGACCACCAGTATACGTTGTCTGCCTGAAAAACGCTCCATATCTGTGCTCAGTGTGCTGCATATATCTGTGCTCACACTACTTTATTGTGGGGACTGGGGACCAGCAGTATTATATAGGAGGAGTACAGTGCAGAGTTTTGCGGACCAGTGACCACCAGTATTATACGTTGTCTGCCTGAAAAACGCTCCATATCTGTGCTCAGTGTGCTGCATATATCTGTGCTCACACTGCTTTATTGTGGGGACTGGGGACCAGCAGTATTATATAGGAGGAGTACAGTGCAGAGTTTTGCTGACCAGTGACCACCAGTATTATACGTTGATCTATTACTGGCATATAATTCCACACATTAAAAAATGGAGAACAAAAATGTGGAGGGTAAAATAGGGAAAGATCAAGATCCACTTCCACCTCGTGCTGAAGCTGCTGCCACTAGTCATGGCCGAGACGATGAAATGCCATCAACATCGTCTGCCAAGGCCGATGCACAATGTCATAGTAGAGAGCATGTAAAATCCAACAAAATAAAGCTCAGTAAAATGACCCAAAAATCTAAATCAAAATCGTCTGAGGAGAAGCGTAAACTTGCCAATGTGCCATTTACGACACGGAGTGGCAAGGAACGGCTGAGGCCCTGGCCTATGTTCAAGGCTAGTAGTTCAGCTTCACCTGAGGATGGAAGCACTCATCCTCCTGCTAGAAAACTTAAAAGAGTTAAGATGGCAAAAGCACAGCAAAGAACTGTGCGTTCTTCTAAATCACAAATCCCCAAGGAGAGTCCAATTGTGTCGGTTGCGATGCCTGACCTTCCCAACACTGGACTGGAAGAGGTTGCGCCTTCCACCATTTGCACGCCCCCTGCAAGTGCTGGAAGGAGCACCCGCAGTCCAGTTCCTGATAGTCAAATTGAAGATGTCACTGTTGAAGTACACCAGGATGAGGATATGGGTGTTGCTGGCGCTGGGGAGGAAATTGACAAGGAGGATTCTGATGGTGAGGTGGTTTGTTTAAGTCAGGCACCCGGGGAGACACCTGTAGTCCGTGGGACGAATATGGCCATTGACATGCCTGGTCAAAATACAAAAAAAAATCACCTCTTCGGTGTGGAATTATTTCAACAGAAATGCGGACAACTGGTGTCAAGCCGTGTGTTGCCTTTGTCAAGCTGTAATAGGTAGGGGTAAGGACGTTAACCACCTAGGAACATCCTCCCTTATACGTCACCTGGACCGCATTCATCAGAAGTCAGTGACAAGTTCAAAAACTTTGGATGACAGCGGAAGCAGTCCACTGACCACTAAATCCCTTCCTCTTGTAACCAAGCTCCTGCAAACCACACCACCAACTCCCTCAGTGTCAATTTCCTCCTTAGACAGGAAAGCCAATAGTCCTGCAGGCCATGTCACTGTCAAGTCTGACGAGTCCTCTCCTGCCTGGGATTCCTCCGATGCATCCTTGAGTGTAACGCCTACTGCTGCTGGCGCTGCTGTTGTTGCTGCTGGGAGTCGATCGTCATCCCAGAGGGGAAGTCGGAAGACCACTTGTACTACTTCCAGTAAGCAACTGACTGTCCAACAGTCCTTTGCGAGGAAGATGAAATATCACAGCAGTCATCCTGCTGCAAAGCAGATAACTTAGGCCTTGGCAGCCTGGGTGGTGAGAAAAACGTGTTTCCGGTATCCACCATTAATTCACAGGCAACTAGAGACTTGATTGAAGTACTGTGTCCCCGGTACCAAATACCATCTAGGTTCCATTTCTCTAGGCAGGCGATACCGAAAATGTACACAGACGTCAGAAAAAGAGTCACCAGTGTCCTAAAAAATGCAGTTGTACCCAATGTCCACTTAACCACGGACATGTGGACAAGTGGAGCAGGGCAGACTCAGGATTATATGACTGTGACAGCCCACTGGGTAGATGTATTGCCTCCCGCAGCAAGAACAGCAGCGGCGGCACCAGTAGCAGCATCTCGCAAACGCCAACTCGTTCCTAGGCAGGCTACGCTTTGTATCACCGCTTTCCATAAGAGACACACAGCTGACAACCTCTTACGTAAACTGAGGATCATCATCGCAGAATGGCTTACCCCAATTGGACTCTCCTGGGGATTTGTGACATCGGACAACGCCACCAATATTGTGCGTGCATTACATCTGGGCAAATTCCAGCACGTCCCATGTTTTGCACATACATTGAATTTGGTGGTGCAGAATTATTTAAAAAACGACAGGGGCGTGCAAGAGATGCTGTCGGTGGCCCGAAGAATTGCGGGCCACTTTCGGCATTCAGCCATCGGGTGCCGAAGACTGGAGCACCAGCAAACAGTCCTGAACCTGCCCTGCCATCATCTGAAGCAAGAGGTGGTAACGAGGTGGAATTAAACCCTCTATATGCTTCAGAGGATGGAGGAGCAGGAAAAGGCCATTCAAGCCTATACATCTGCCTACGATATAGGCAAAGGAGGGGGAATGCACCTGACTCAAGCGCAGTGGAGAATGATTTCAACGTTGTGCAAGGTTCTGCAACCCTTTGAACTTGCCACATGTGAAGTCAGTTCAGACACTGCCAGCCTGAGTCAGGTCATTCCCCTCATCAGGCTTTTGCAGAAGAAGCTGGAGACATTGAAGGAGGAGCTAAAACAGAGCGATTCCGCTAGGCATGTGGGACTTGTGGATGGAGCCCTTAATTCGCTTAACCAGGATTCACGGGTGGTCAATCTGTTGAAATCAGAGCACTACATTTTGGCCACCGTGCTCGATCCTTGATTTAAAACCTACGTTGTATCTCTCTTTCCGGCAGACACATGTCTGCAGAGGTTCAAAGACCTGCTGGTGAGAAAATTGTCAAGTCAAGCGGAACGTGACCCGTCAACAGCTCCTCCTTCACATTCTCCCGCAACTGGGGGTGCGAGGAAAAGGCTAAGAATTCTGAGCCCACCCGCTGGTGGTGATGCAGGGCAGTCTGGAGCGAGTGCTGACATCTTGTCCGGACTGAAGGACCTGCCAACGATTACTGACGTGTCGTCTACTGTCACTGCATATGATTCTGTCACCATTGAAAGAATGGTGGAGGATTATATGAGTGACCGCATCCAAGTAGGCACGTCAGACAGTCCGTACGTATACTGGCAGGAAAAAGAGGCAATTTGGAGGCCCTTGCAGAAACTGGCTTTATTTTACCTAAGTTGCCCCCACTCCAGTGTGTACTCCGAAAGAGTGTTTAGTGCAGCCGCTCACCTTGTCAGCAATCGGCGTACGAGGTTACTTCCAGAAAATGTGGAGAAGATGATGTTCATCAAAATGAATTATAATCAATTCCTCCGTGGAGACATTCACCAGCAGCAATTGCCTCCAGAAAGTACACAGGGACCTGAGATGGTGGATTCCAGTGGGGACGAATTAATAATCTGTGAGGAGGGGGATGTACACAGTGAAAGGGGTGAGGAATCGGACGATGAGGAGGAGGTGGACATCTTGCCTCTGTAGAGCCAGTTTGTGCAAGGAGAGATTGATTGCTTCTTTTTTGGTGGGGGCCCAAACCAACCAGTCATTTCAGTCACAGTCGTGTGGCAGACCCTGTCGCTGAAATGATGGGTTCGTTAAAGTGTGCATGTCCCGTTTATACAACATAAGGGTGGGTGGGAGGGACCAAGGACAATTCCATCTTGCACCTCTTTTTTCTTTCATTTTTCTTTGCGTCATGTGCTGTTTGGGGACTATTTTTTTGAAGTGCCATCCTGCCTGACACTGCAGTGCCACTCCTAGATGGGCCAGGTGTTTGTGTTGGCCACTTGTGATGCTTAGCTTAGCCGTCCAGTGACCTTGGTGCACCTCTTTTTTTCTTTGCATCATGTGCTGTTTGGGGACTATTTTTTAAATCTGCCATTATGTCTGACACTGCAGTGCCACTCCTAGATGGGCCAGGTGTTTGCGTCGGCCACTTGGGTCGCTTAGCTTAGCCATCCAGCGACCTTGGTGCATTTCTTTTTTTCTTTGCATCATGTGCTGTTTGGGGACTATTTTTTAAATCTGCCATCCTGTCTGACACTGCAGTGCCACTCCTAGATGGGCCAGGTGTTTGTGTCGGCCACTTGGGTCGCTTAGCTTAGTCACACAGCTACCTCATTGCACCTCTTTTTTTCTTTGCATCATGTGCTGTTTGGGGACTATATTTTTGAAGTGCCATCCTGTCTGACACTGCAGTGCCACTCCTAGATGGGCCAGGTGTTTGTGTCGGCCACTTGGGTCGCTTAGCTTAGTCATCCAGCGACCTCGGTGCAAATTTTAGGACTAAAAATAATATTGTGAGGTGTGAGGTGTTCAGAATAGACTGAAAATGAGTGGAAATTATGGTTATTTAGGTTAATAATACTATGGGATCAAAATGACCCCCAAATTCTATGATTTAAGCTGTTTTTGAGGGTTTTTTGTAAAAAAAAACACTTGAATCCAAAACACACCCGAATCCGACAAAAAATTTTCATGTAGGTTTTGCCAAAACGCGTCCGAATCCAAAACACGGCCGCGGAACCGAATCCGAAACCAAAACACAAAACCCGAAAAATTTCCGGTGCACATCACTAATATAGACTCATTACATGCAAAGTGAGATATTTCAAGCCTTTATTTGTTATAATTGTGATGATTGCGGCTTACAGCTATAGAAAACCCCAAATCCAAAATCTCAGAAAATTAGAATATGACATAACATCAATAAAAAAAGGATTTTAAATACAGAAATGTCGGCCCTCTGAAAAGTATAATCATGCATATGTACTGTCAGTACTTGATTTGGGACGCTTTTGCATGAATTACTGCCTCAATGCGGCATGGCATGGATTCTATCAGCCTGTGGCACTGCTGAGGTGTTATGGAAGACCAGGATGCTTCAATAGCAGCCTTCAGCTCTTCTGCATTGTTCGGTCTCATGTCTCTCATCATTCTCTTGGCAATGCCCCATAGATTCTCTATGGGGTTCAGATCAGGCAAGTTTGCTTGCCAATCCAGCACAGTAATCCCATGGTCATTGAACCAGGTTTTGGTACTTTTGGCAGTGAGGGCAGGTGCCAAGTCCTGCTTGAAAATGAAGTCAGCATCTCCATAAAGCTTGTCTGCTGAAGGAAGCGTGAAGTGCTCTAAACTGTCCTGGTAGATGACTGCGTTGACTCTGGACTTAATAAAGCACAGAGGACCAACACCAGCAGATGACATGGCTCCCCAAATCAACACAGAATGTAGAAACTTCACACAGGACTTCAAGCATTTTGGATTGTGTGCCTCTCCATTTTTCCTCCATACACTGGGACCTTGGTTTCCAAATGAGATGCAAAATTTGCTCTCATCAGAAAAGAGGAATTTGGACCACTGAGCAACAGACCAGTTCTTTTTTTTTCCATAGCACAAGTAAGACGCTTCTGACGTTTGTTGTTCAGGAGCGGCTTGACAAGAGGAATATGACATTTGAAGCCCATGTCCAGGATCCATCTATGTGTGGTGGCTCCAGCACTAACTCTAGCCTCAGTCTACTCCTTGTGAGACTCCCCCACATTTTTGGCCTTTTCCTGACAATCCTCTCCAGGCTGCTGTCATCCCTGCTGCTTGTGCACCTTTTTCTTCCACACTTTTCCCTTCCAATTTCCTTTTGAGGCTTTCCCTCCTTGTGGAGGGTGTCAGTGATGGTTTTCTGCACAACTGTCAGGTCAGCAGTCTTCCCCATGATTGTGATTTGTACTGAACCAGACTGAGAGACAATTTAAAGACCCAGGAACCCTTTGTAGGTGGTTTGGATTAATTAGCCGATTAGAGTGTGACACTTTGAGCCTACAATATTGAACCTTTTCACAATATTCTAATTTTCTGAGATTTTGAATATGGAGTTTTATAAAGCTGTAAGCCACAATCATCAAAATTATAACAAATAAAGTCTTGAAATATCTCATTTGCATGTAATTAGTCTATACAATATATTAGTTTCACCTTTTAAGTTGTATTACTGAAATAAACTTTTGCATGATATTCTAATTTTCTGAGTTTCACCTATAGCATGAAGCCACACATCCAGGTGAGCTTCAAATAGTTATAATTCTGTAACATAGAATTCTCTAGCTTCTACACAGGAGCAGATAGCTCATTGAATAGAGTGTGGGACTGCAATGCCACAGGCAATGGGTTAGAAACGCGGGTATGTCAGCATCTTCTTCAAGAATGTTGTATAGGTATGCGGGACACTGTCCCGCCAAAATCAGGACAGTTGAGAGGTATGTGAAAGCAGTGTTACATTATTGTAGTAGATCGCACCAATAATATAGATATCCTGAAATAAAGTGTTTAGTCACTACAATGTTCAGAAGACTTTCATGAATTACAGTATTACATATATTTGGGTACCTCAGAACAGTTATCCCCTCCATCAATTATTCCTGCCCACCAACAATGTCCCGCCATACAAAAAGTGTATTAGTGTATTAATAGAGTCTCCTTCCAAGATGTCCTCTGTTTCTATAATTCCATTATACAGTATTTGTTAGAGCCTGAAAGCGGTGCCACTGCACCATGTGCCGGACCTGCCGCTTGAATATGTGAGGTCATCATGTCACACTAAGGGGGCGGAGCCACCAGCACTGCCTGAAGCGTCCACGGACAATTTGAGCAGCTCTGCACCAGCAATGCTGGCTGCTGGGTGCAGTTGCTGGCACTCTATAAGCCAAATGCAGGAGCCCTGGGGCAGCTAAGGGCCCTAGGTGATGGCACCACTCGCACACATTTAGCTGTGGCCCTGCTGGAAAGGAAGTCATGTTGTGTTGACTGACTAGGACAGTGGTTCCCAAGCTTGGTTCTCAAGGCATCCTAATGGTCCCTAAGTATAGCCATGCTTGACCACAGGTGACTTATTTAGTATCACAGTCAATATGATTTAACCATCTACGCTGAGCCATGGATATCAGTAAAACCTGGACTGTTAGTGCTCCTTGAGCACAGAGTTTGGGAACCACTGGACTAGGGACATACTTAGGAACATAATTATGAGTTTAATGACCTTTGCTAGCGGACCTTTATCTTCATCTTATCAAAAAAAAGTACATACGGAGTAGTATTATTTTTCTTTCTTTTTTTTTAACACAACGATTAAGGCCTGATGTGGAATAGAACACAAACTGTCCCTAATTGCTTTCGCACTGCGTTCACAAAACGAAATGCTAATATGCACCCATATGTAGAATTGCACCCCTGTCCAGCCAACTCTGCATAATCCGCTATTCCATCTGCACCTCCAGTGTCAGACTGGGGCATGAAGGGCCCACGGGGAATGCAGTGGTATGGGCCCATGTTTAGGGGTGTGGTCAGTCTCCAGAGGGAGTGTGGCCAGCCGCTACATTGGTTTGCCTAACCATTAGTGAGTGCATGGACTGGGCTTCTTGACAAATATATAAATACTGCTAGTGGGTGCATGATAATGTACAGTACCAGATAAATATTGGCAATGCAATGTAGAGAATACATCATAGTCCTGTGCAGTATAAGGTAACATATGTATAATGTACAATTCAAGAACACAGTCTGGAACCTGATCACTAGAGGAGGGGCCCCGGGCAGTGGGGCCCACCGGGGGTTTCCCCTGTACCCCTGTTGGCCAGTCTGACCCTGTGCACCTCTCTAAACTTTGACTGTGTTGGAACGTCCAATTACTCTGTATATCCTAAGTCCCAGAGCAGAATATGCTCCGTGAACTGGCATACGTTTATCGCTGTGACAGCCCCTTACTGCAATTAAGTATTTGGCACACAGAGTGAATCGCATCGCTTATGTCCTGACACGCAGCTTACATGGTTTGGCAGGATTCTGCGTTAGTGTCGGATAGTGCAGATTCTACTACAGCACGTGACTCCACCTGCAGGTATAATGTTGTGCAGCCAAACTGGATCTTGGGGACCAATCAGAGTTAAAAGTCGGTCAATGACTGCAATTGGCTTGTCTGTGGGATCTGCGCAAACCAGATGTTCCGCCAGGACTAATAAAAATGTGTTATGGTATCCGATCTCTAGGTCCACCACACTTAGGTCATTAGGTCGACCACTAAGTTGACATAACAAAAGGTCGACATGAGTTTTTCACAATTCTTTTTCTTTTTTTGAACTTTTTCATACTTTACGATCCACGTGGACTACAATTGGGAACGGTAACCTGTGCCGAGCGCATTGGACACGGCGCACTAATTGGGGATCCCAGTCACTCTAAGAAGAAAACAACACAAAAATGTCAAAAAAAATCCTCATGTCGACCTTTTGTCATGTCAACCTTGCTCATGTCGACCTAATGCTTGTGTTGACCTATTTTGGGTGTTGACTTTGTTACTGTCAACCAATAGTGGTCGACCTAGACACTGTCGACCTAAGTGTGGTCGACCCTATGAACCACACCCATGTGTTATATCCCGCCCTAATTTTGATGATTGGATCAGTTGTGTTTGTGGCCAGTTACTGTGGGGCAGATTTATTAAGCCTGGTGAAGTGACAAAGTGAAAGGTGATAACGCACCAGCCAATCAGCTCCTAACTGTCATTTTTCAAACCCAGCCTGTAACATGGAAGTGAGGAGCTGATTGGCTGGTGCGTTATCACCTTCCACTTTATCACTTCACCAGGCTTAATAAATCTGCCCCTGTATATGTAATAAACTTTTATCTAGGCTTTAGCAACATTGTTTTTTAAATGTATATATTTGTCAACAGGGGCGTCGGAATGGGGGGGGCAAGGGGGCAGCTCGCTCCCCCCAAAACATGAGAGAGGCGCCATACACCCGGACCCGCATGCCTGTGCAGCCGCAGCTTCAGCGCTACCCGCGCTGCTGTATTAACAATGGTGCATCCGTCACTGTTACTCATAAGCGTGCGCACGACACACACGCCTGCTGCTGCAAGTGATCGGCAAGTGTGCCAATATATTCCTGTGTTTCCCCGGTCGACCAAACCTGCTCGCTACCGCAAGCTCACTCGCTATGCCCGCCCGCTACGCCCGGTCAGCAGTCCCGGCAACAGAGGTACAGATGAGCCACTGCTGCACTATACTGGTGCACTATATAATGTGTTTGGGGTCACTATATGTCACATAATGTGTTTTGGGGGGTGCTTTTTGTCACATAATAGGTTTGGGGCACTGTGTGGCATATAATGTATTTGGGGCATACTATGTGTATGCAGCGGCGCCCCGGGCAAAAATCCTGCTTGCCCGTGACAAGAGCACTGTGTAGCATTAGGTGAATTTCGGCTCATACTGTGTGGCATTATGTGAATTTTGGTTCATACTGTGTGGCATTAGGTGAATTTTGTCTCATACAGTGTGGTGTAATGTGAATTTCGGCTCAAACTGTGTGGCATTATGTGAATTTCGGCTCATACTATGTGGCATTATGTGAATTCCGGCTCATAATATGTGGCATTATGTGAATTTCGGCTCATACTGTGTGGCATTATGTGAATTTCGGCTCATACTGTGTGGCATTATGTGAATTTTGGCTCATACTGTGTGGTGTAATGTGAATTTCGGCCATACTGTGTGGCATTATGTGAATTTTGGCTCATACTGTGTGGCATTATGTGTATTCTGGCTCATACTATGTGGCATTATGTGAATTTCGGCTCATACTGTGTGGCATTATGTGAATTTTGGCTCATACTGTGTGGCATTATGTGATTTTCGGCTCATACTATGTGGCATTATGTGAATTTCGGCTCATACTATGTGGCATTATGTGAATTTCGGCTCATACTATGTGGCATTATGTGAATTTCAGCTCATACTGTGTGGCGTAATGTGAATTTCGGCTCATACTGGTTGGGGTCATTTGGCTCATACTGTGTGGTGTTATGTGAATTTCAGCTCATACTGTGTGGCATTATGTGAATTTCAGCTCATACTGTGTGGCATTATGTGAATTTCAGCTTCATACTGTGTGGCACTATATGAATTTCGGCTCATACTATGTGGCATTATGTGAATTTCGGATCATACTGTGTGGCATTATGTGAATTTCGGCTCATGCTGTGTGGCATTATGTGAATTTTGGCTCATACTATGTGGCATTATGTGAATTTCGGCTCATCCTGTGTGGCGTAATGTGAATTCCGGCTCATACTCTGTGGTGTAATGTGAATTTTGGCTCCTACTATGTGGCATTATGTGAATTTCGGCTCATACTGTGTGGCATTATGTGAATTTTGTCTCATACTGTGTGGTGTAATGTGAATTTCGGCTTATACTGTGTGGTGTAATGTGAATTTCAACTTCATACTGTGTGGCAAGATGTGAATTTCGGCTCATACTGTGTGGCATTATGTGAAGTTCGGCTCATACTGTGTGGCGTTATGTGAATTTCGGCTCATACTACATTGCGTAATGTGAATTTCAGCTCGTACTATGTAGGGTAATGTGAATTTAGCTCATACTGTATGGAGTAATGTGAATTTCAACTTCATACTGTGTGGCATTATGTGAATTTCGGCTCATACTGTGTGGCATTATGTGAATTTCAACTTATACTGTATGGTGTAATGTGAATTTCGGCTCATACTATGTGTCGTAATGTTAATTTCGGCTCACACTATGTGGCATTATGTAAATTTCGGCTCATACTGTGCGGCATTATGTGAATTTTGGCTTATCCTGTGTGGCGTAATTTGAATTTCAACTCATACTCTGTGGTGTAATGTGAATTTTGGCTCAATCTGTGTGGCATTATATAAATTTCGGCTTATACTATGTGGCATTATGTGAATTTCAGCTCATATTGTGTGGCGTAATGTGAATTTCGGCTCATACTGTGTGGCGTAATGTGGATTTCGGCTCAAACTGTGTGGCGTAATGTGGATTTCGGCTCATACTGTGTGGGGTAATGTGAATTTGGCTCATACTGTGTGGAGTAATGTGAATTTCAACTTCATACTGTGTGGCATTATGTGAATTTTGGCTCATACTACGTGGCGTAATGTGAATTTCGGCTCATACTGTGTGGAGTAATGTGAATTTGGCTCATACTGTGTGGCATTATGTGAATTTCAACTTCATACTGTGTGGCATTATGTGAATTTTCGGCTCACACTGTGTGGAGTAATGTGAATTTGGCTCATACTGTGTGGCATAATGTGAATTTTGCACGTAGATCCACTACACGTTAGTTCCGCCACTGGGTTAAGGATAGGTTGGGAAAGTGTAAGCAGCGATAGGGTGCAACGGCAGCTAGGACTATGCAATAGCGAACAGTCAGTACCTGCCGGTGGTCGCACCATTATGTATCATTTCATTTCTGTGGGGTGTATTATATCTACTTTATTATTAGGAACTAGGGAGAAATTAGATTAAGCCATGTGATTTTACTGAGAGAATGTAAAATAGTGCTAGACATGTCCCTGGGCTGTGCTAGACATGCCCAAAAAGTGGTGCTAAACACACCCAAAAGGTGGTGGTAGACACACCCCAAAAGGTGGTGCTAGACACGCCCCTCCAGCGGTGCACTCCCAAATAAAAGTATCTGCGCACGCCTATGCTTTTACTATAACTTTACACAGTGGGCAGCGCTGAATCTGCCTTCCCAATGCGCTCTGCCCCCCCCACCCCCACCTAATTTCCTGCAATATCTGCGCTCCGCGGAGAGCCAGAGACATGCTGACTGTGACAGCGGAGGTAAGCAGCAGCATAGCTGCTGGCTGTGGGGAAGGACGAAGGAGTAGGGAGGGGAGCAATGAGGAGGAGGAGGAGACGCTCTTCCTGGAAAATGTGTGTATAGGGGCTCTACCAGGCGTAATGTGTAATGGGCTCTACCAGGCGTAATGTGTAATGTGTAACGGGTTCTACCAGGCGTAATGTGTAACGTGTAACGGGCTCTACCAGGTGTAATGTGTAACGGGTTCTACCATGCGTAATGTGTAACATGTAACGGCTTCTACCAGGTATAATGTGTAACAGGCTCTACCAGGCAAAATGTGTAACGGGCTCTACCAGGCGTAATGTGTAACATGTAACAGGCTCTACCAGGTGTAATGTGTAACGTGTAATGGGCTCTACCAGGCATAATGTGTAACGTGTAATGGTCTCTACCAGGCGTAATGTGTAATGTGTAACAGGCTCTACCAGGCACAATGTGTAACGTGTAACGGGCTCTACCGGGTGTAATGTGTAACGGGCTCTACCAGTCGTAATGTGTAATGTGCAACGTGTAACGGGCTCTACCTGGCGTAATGTGTAATGGGCTCTACCAGGCGTAATGTGTAACAGGCTCTACCACTCGCAAGGTGTAACAGGTTCTACCTGGCATAATGTGTAATGTGTAACAGGCTCTACCAGGCATAATGGGTAACGGGCAACGGGCTCTGCCAGGCATAATGTGTAATGTGTAATGGGTTCTACCAGGCGTAATGTGTAACAGGCTCTACCAGGCATAATGTGTAACATGTAACAGGCTCTACCACGCATAATGTGTAACGTGTAACAGGCTCTACCGGGTGTAATGTGTAACGGGCTCTACCAGTCGTAATGTGTAATGTGCAATGTGTAACGGGCTCTACCTGGCGTAATGTGTAACGGGTTCTACCAGGCGTAACGTGTAATGGCTCTACCAGGCGTAATGTGTAACATGTAACGGGCTCTACCAGGCGTAATGTGTAACGTGTAACGTAACAGGCTCTACCAGGCATAATGTGTAACGGGTTCTACCATGCGTAATGTGTAACGTGTAACGGGTTCTACCAGGTGTAATGTGTAACAGGCTCTACCAGGCGAAATGTGTAACAGGCTCTACCAGGCATAATGTGTAACATGTAACAGGCTCTACCAGGCGTAATGTGTGACGTGTAACGGGCTCCATCAGGCGTAATGTGTAATGGTCTCTACCAGGCGTAATGTGTAATGTGTAACAGGCTTTACCAGGCACAATGTGTAACGTGTAATGGGCTCTACCAGGCGTAATGTGTAACGGGTTCTACCAGGCATAATGTGTAATGGCTCTACCAGGCATAATGTGTAACGTGTAATGGGCTCTACCAGTCATAATGTGTAATGTGTAAAAGGCTCTACCAAGCATAAAGTGTAACGTGTAATGGACTCTACCAGGCGTAATGTATAACGTGTTACGATCTCTACCAGGCGTAATGTGTAACTTGTAACGGGCTCTACCAGGCGTAATGTGTAATGGGCTCTACCAGGCGTAATGTGTAACAGGCTCTACCACGCATAATGTGTAACGTGTAACGGGCTCTACCAGGTATAATGTGTAAAGTGTAACTGGCTCTACCAGGCGTAATTTGTAATGGGCTCTACCAGGCGTAATGTGTAACAGGCTCTACCACTCGTAAGGTGTAACAGGTTCTACCTGGCATAATGTGTAATGTGTAACAGGCTCTACCAGGCGTAATGTGTAATGGGCTCTGCCAGGCGTAATGGGTAACGGGCTCTACCAGGCATAATGTGTAATGTGTAATGGGTTCTACCAGGCGTAATGTGTAACAGGCTCTACCAGGCATAATGTGTAACATATAACAGGCTCTACCACGCATAATGTGTAACATGTAACAGGCTCTACCAGGCGTAATGTGTAACAGGCTCTACCAGGCGTAATGTGTAACAGGCTCTACCAGGTGTAATGTGTAACTGATTCTACCAGGTTTAATGTGTAACGTGAAACGGGCTCTACCAGGCGTAATGTGTAACGGGTTCTACCAGGCGTAATTTGTAACGTGTAATGGGCTCTACCAGGCGTAATGTGTAACAGGCTCTACCACTCGTAAGGTGTAACAGGTTCTACCTGGCATAATGTGTAACAGGCTCTACCAGGCGTAATGTGTAATGGGCTCTGCCAGGCGTAATGGGTAACGGGCTCTACCAGGCATAATGTGTAATGGGTTCTACCAGGCATAATGTGTAACAGGCTCTACCAGTCATAATGTGTAACATGTAACAGGCTCTACCACGCATAATGTGTAACATGTAACAGGCTCTACCAGGCGTAATGTGTAACGGGCTCTACTAGGCGTAATGTTTAATGTGTAACAGGCTCTACCAGGTGTAATGTGTAACGGATTCTACCAGGTTTAATGTGTAACGTGAAACGGGCTCTACCAGGCGTAATGTGTAACGGGTTCTACCAGGCGTAAATTGTAACGTGTAATGAGCTCTACCAGGCGTAATGTGTAACGGGCTCTACCAGGCGTAATGCCTAACGGGCTCTACCAGGCGTAACAAGAAACGGCTCTACCAGGCGTAATGTGTAACATGTAACAGGCTCTACCATGCATAATGTGTAACGTGTAACGGGCTTTACCGGGTGTAATGTGTAACAGGCTCTACCAGGTGTAATGTGTAATGTGTAACAGGTTCTACCAGGCATAATGTGCAACATGTAACAGGCTCTACGAGGCGTAACGTGTAACGGGCTCTACCAGGCGTAATGTGTAACGTGTAACGGGCTGTACCAGGCATAATGTGTAACGGGCTGTACCAGGCATAATGTGTAACGTGTAACAGGCTCTACCAGGCGCAATGTGTAACGTGTAACAGGCTCTACCACGCGCAATGTGTAATGGGCTCTACCAGGCGTAATGTGTAACAGGCTCTACCAGGCGTAATGTGTAATGTGTAACTGGTTCTACCATGCGTAATGTGTAACGGGCTTTACAAGGCGTAATGTGTAACGTGTAACGGGCTCTACCAGGTGTAATGTGTAACAGGCTCTACCAGGCATAATGTGTAACATGTAACAAGCTCTACCACGCATAATGGGCTCTACCAGGCGTAATGTGTAACTGGTTCTACCATGCGTAATGTGTAACGGGCTCTACCAGGCATAATGTGTAACATGTAACGGGCTCTACCTGGCATAATGTGTAACAGGCTCTACCAGGTGTAATGTGTAACGTGTAACAGGCTCTACCAGGCGTAATGTGTAATGTGTAATGGGCTCTACCAGGCGTAATGTGTAACGGATTCTACCAGGCATAATGTGTAACCGGTTCTACCAGGTGTAATGTGTAATGGGCTCTACCAGGCGTAATGTGTAACGTGTAACAGGCTCTACTGGGTGTAACATGTAACGGGCTCTACCAAGCGTAATGTGTAACGTGTAACAGGCTCTAGCACGCATAATGTGTAACGTGTAACGGGCTCTACCAGGCGTAATGTGTAACAGGCTCTACCAGTCATAATGTGTAACGTGTAAAGGGCTCTACCAGGCGTAATGTGTAACAAGCTCTACCAGGCGTAATGTGCAACGGGCTCTACCAGGTGTAACATGTAATGCGTAATGGGCTCTACCAGGCATAATGTGTAATGTGTAACGTGCTCTACCAGGCGTAATGTGTAACGGGCTCTACCAGGCGGAATGTGTAACGTGTAAAAGGCTCTACCAGGCGCAATGTGTAATGGGCTCTACTAGGCGTAATGTGTAACAGGCTCTACCATGTGTAATGTGTAATGGGCTCTACCAGGCGTAATGTGTAACGACTAACAGGCTCTACCAGGCATAATGTGTAACATGTAATGGGCTCTACCAGGCGTAATGTGTAGTGGGTTCTACCAGGCATAATGTGTAATGGGCTCTACCATGCATAATGTGTAATGGGCTCTACCAGGCATAATGTGTAACGGGCTCTACCAGGCATAATGTGTAACGTGTAATGGGTTCTACCAGGCGTAATGTGTAACAGGCTCTACCAGGCATAATGTGTAATGTGTAATGGGCTATACCAGGCATAATGTGTAACGTGTAACAGGCTCTACCATGCATAATGTGTAACGGGCTCTACCAAGTGTAATGTGTAACGTGTAACAGGCTCCACCAGGCGTAACGTGTAACGGGTTCTACCAGGCATAATGTTTAATGTGTAATGGGCTCTACCACGCGTAATGTGTAACGTGTAATGGGTTCTACCAGGCATAATGTGTAATGTGTAACGGGTTCTGCCATGTATAATGTGTAACAGGCTCTACCAGGCGTAATTTGTAATGTGTAAGGGGCTCTACCAGGCATAATATGTAATGTGTAATGGGTTCTACCAGGCGTAATGTGTAACGTGTGTTATGGGCTCTCACCCAGGCGTAATGTGTATAGGGGCTCTACCAGGCATAATGTGTATAATGGTCTCTAGCAAGCGTATCGTGTATAATAGTCTCTACCAGGCATAATGTGTATAATGGTCTCTACCAGGCGTAATGTGTATAATGGTCTCTACCAGGTGTAATGTGTATAATGGTCTCTACCAGGCGTAATGTGTATAATGGGCTCTACCTGGCATAATGTGAGTAATGGGCTGTACATAGCATAATGTGTATAATGGGATCTACCAGGCAAAATGTGTATAATGGGCTCTACCTGGTATAATGTGTGTAATGGGCTCTACCGTGCATAATGTGTGTAATGGGCTCTACCGTGCATAATGTGTATAAGGGGCTCTACCAGGTGTAATGTGTACAAGGGGCCACTCTCAGCTGCTCCATAGAGTTCCATACAGGTGCAAGAGACCTGTCTAAGGTGGCCAGGAGCTAGGGGCGCCAAAGTGAGATTTTATCTTGGCTCCTCCCAACCAAAAAATGTTCTGGCGCCCATGTTTGTCAATAGGCTTTATTGATTTGCTGCATTCTGAGCTTTGAACAAAGCATGTCAGGGATGGGGGCACTTTGTTTTATTAGAGGGTTAACCATAAAACATATACTGAATGATGTTCTACATAGAAGGAGAGATACTGCCATGTTTCCATACCACATCGGCATGTTATGTCAATTAGCAGAAAGTAGGCATGGTTTAATTAACACCACAATCAAACATCCCTTTTTTTGTATATACAGCTATTTAGTAATTTTTATATATTACTTTCTGACTGGGGGCCTAATTCAGACCTGATAGCTGGGCTGCTAATTTTGCTGTCCTGCGATCAGATAGTTGCCGCCCAAGGGGAGTGTGAATTCACCCATAGAAGTGTGCGATCGCATGTGCACGCCGTGTGAAAATGTCCCTCAGTCAGCGGACAGCTGCAAATCCATTCGCACCTCACTCACCATCGAATGATTTTCCCACTGTGTGCAGTCTGTGCGCAGCCCAGGATTTACTCCTACTGTGGGTTGAGAACAGGCTGATCGGGGTCGGAGCTGACGTCACACACCCACCCTGAAAACGCTTGGGCACGCCTGCGTTTTCACTGACACTCCCAGAAAACGGTCAGTTACTGCCCACGAATGGCCTCTTCCTTTCAATCAGCATGCAAATGGCTGTGCGATCAAAATGTTTGCACCAGCCTGTCGATGTTCGGCGATGCCTGTTGTTGTTTGGCGACGCGTGTGCGCATTGCGGTGCATACGCATGTGCAGTCCATCGATAATTTCCCGGTGTGCGAAAACGCACAGCAGCGATCAGGTCTGTGGGCCTAATTCAGACCTGATCGTAGATATGCTAAATTTAGCACATCTATGATCAGTCACAGACCGGGGGCCGCCCAGCACAGGGCTTGTCCGCCCCGCACGTCAGGCCCTACCCCGCCGCACAAGTACAAAAGCATTGCACAGCGGTGATGCTTTTGTACTTCAGGAGTAGCTCTCTGCCAGCGCAGCTGCTGCGCGCTGACAGGGAGCTACCCGCTGCGCCCCCCCCAACGGTCCGGGCACACCTGCATTGCCCGGACCGCGTCCACTAAATGGTGGCCAGACACCACAGGCCCACCCCCTCCGGCCCAATGGCCGCCTCTGCCTGTCAATCAGGCAAAGGCGATTGAAGGGCTGAGACAGCTGTCGGCCCTCTGGCATTCGCCGGAGCACTGCGGCGCCGGTTCATGCGCAGTTCAGACCTGATCGGCTGCTGTGCGAAAACTCACAGCACCAATCAGGTTTGAATTAGGCCCTATATCGGGTCCTGAGTCAGGACTCAAATATTTTGGAAATTGTCTGTCTGGAGAGATTAGAGAATGGCTATAAAAAGTTTGTTGTGTAAGAAAGCGCAGAACACATCTGGTAATTCAGGCACAGAATGGTGGAGACTGACCAGACTTTGTTGTAAATGAACTCCTGCTGCTTACGGTTAGTATGCCCTTGCAGCTGAGTTCTGGATAAATACAAACAGTAAGTTTTCTCTTTATTGCTGTGATATGTGGTAATAGAAAATGTACTGCTCACAAAGGGGAAAATGTAAATAAGTGGGCTTCTTTGGTGACCAAACCCCAATACCCCGTAATACTGCTGTAAACTGACCTTCTTTGCCGGTGGTGTTAGTAATTGGAGCAGCGCAGTAAGATTCCAGTATAGAAACGCTGCAGCCACAGAAGCAACATTCGTCCACTATACCAGGTCGGGAACGGCTGCGGATGGAGCCAGGTTTACCTGAAATAGAAAGGAAAAAAGCATGTTACTGTACCACAAAGGAAAATTTTCCAACGAGCTTGCAACTTATTAAGCTATCATGATACTTTAACAAGTCAGTATACGAGGTATGCAGTCAATATACCGGCTGTCAGGATTCCGGCGTTCAGGAGACTGATTCTGGAATCCCGGCAGCCGGATAAATACCAATGCCCGGAATCCCGACAAACGCTCTGTATTCCCACTCGGTTGGTGGGTCTGTGCTACCAACCAAGTGGGAATAGAATCTGTGGCGAGAGAAACGAGCCCATGAGGGTACACGCTGCCAGGATCCGGCAGACGGGATGCCTCTGTCGGTAGAGGGACAGCCAGCTTCCCGTCTGCCAGGATATCATATGTATTCCATGCTGGGTTCTAGTCATATTCATGGCATGGCCAATTTTGTCCTGATTATTTTAGATCTATGACATCATGGATGCAATAGTAGTTTTTAGGGAATTGGTTCCACTGAGATTAATTTTTGTTTTAGTCTACCAAATGGCTGCACACAATGGGGGGTATTCAATTATTGCCGGATTTTTTGACCAGTCGAAAATTCATTGTCCGTTTTTAGGGTGAATTAGATTTGCTCTATTCAATGGGGGTAATTTTGAGTTGATCGCAGCAGGAACTTTGTTAGCAGTTGGGCAAAACCATGTGCACTGCAGGGGGGGCAGATATAACATATGCAGAGAGAGTTAGATTTGGGTGGTTTTTTTTGTTTCTGTGCAGGGTAAATACTGGCTGCTTTATTTTTACAGTGCAATTTAGATTGCAGATTGAACACATCACACCCAAATCTAACTCTCTCTGCACATGTTACATCTGCTCTCCCTGCAGTGCACATGGTTTTGCCCAATTGCTAATAAAGTTCCTGCTGCGAGCAACTCAGAATTACCCCCAATTGTCCGTGCTGATTTTTTTGACTGGTCAAAAAATCCGGCACAGGCAAAACCAGGTAGATCGGTGAATTTGCTGCTGATCCACATGTTATGTTGAATTTGCGGGTGTTTTCACCCATTTTTTGGGTCAGTTTTTCGCACACAAAAAAAGTGAAAAGGCACAGGCAAAAAGGATTTAAAAAAAAACAGGTGAAAATGGACCCGTAATGGAAAATCCATGGTCGAATTAATGCCATTTTTTGGGCTAGCCGAAAAAATGGCACATAATTGAATACCCCCCAATGTCTCTGAGTCCCCCCAATGCCTCTGCATGCAGGTCCGACGTGAGATGCAGGATATGACCCGCAGAAGCATGCAATATCCTGTATCGTGCATACACACTATACAATATCGCAATGAACCAGCCGATATCAGCCAGATCGTATGCGATATTGCATAGTGTGTATGCCCCATTAGAGAAGAATCAATATTTGGAGGTATGGGCTCACTCTTTAACTGTACGCATAAGTATAACATCACCCTCATGTCTCAGGGTTGTCACCAGTTCCTGTGCTACAAGAATACAGGAGCCAAGGATATTGAGGAGCTCACAGATGTATGTCTTCGTTGTGGGTGAGTGACAGGCAGCACCATAACAAACAACTGGCCCAGATACCAGGTGCCACCTGGCTCTGCAATCCTCAACTGTTAAGTTCTCCATAAGTTACCCCGGCCTTCACCTTTGGTCCAATCTCCTGGCCAGAGCCTCCATGATGTTGTGGCCAGAAGTACACCACACAGGACACCCTGACATTGCGATGCGGTTAAGCAAGTCCATTACTTTGCCACAAGCCCCCGGTCTCTAGATATGCTACTAGTTACAGGTCCACATTAGCACATGGTAAAATGACTTTTTATACTGTTTCCATCCTTAGTAAAATACTGTAGTCTCCTCTTTCATACCATCGACAGCTCTACAACTCTTGTCATACTACATGTCCCATCATTTGATCCGTTACTGAGAGCCCCAGAAGAGCCCAGAGTCCAGAGTCGCCTCGTGAATGAGATACATACTGACATAGAAGCCTCTAGTGCCACATATGAATTGCAGCATATCCACCAGTTCAGATCCGCACAACATCTCCCTGGAGCGCAGCCTGGAACATCGACCACTGGTGACGCCAACATACAGCGTAAACATCAGAGACAGACAGAGCATCACCTGACTGACCGTGAGCTGTGCTGCTTTCTAGGGAAGGTGAGAAAAATCAATGTTATAGGTACACATGGCGGGCAAAGGTAATGCAAAAAATACCTCCATTGCTTTGCTGACATGTGTGTCTAACTTTGTATGGGTAGTAAAGTGGCATCTTTAAAATAATACTCGACTGACATGTTTCATATGAGCAAAGATAGAATCATATCTGACTCAGGATTTCCTGTCAAGGTATTGCCTGGTATGTAAAGCCAAACAACTACTGTAGCATTTGTCACTGTAGTACGGACTTTTGGATTATTGTTCTATGATAGTATAAAAACTGAATTATACTTGGCTAAAAAGCATCAAGTTTTCTAGTCAGATTTTAAGTGCAAGTATGTGGCTCTCTATGCTGATGAATTAATGCACAATTCCCAACATGTCCTTTAAAAATTGGGACATGTTAGGTCAAGCCTTAATTCGCCCACATCCCGTCCATGTTTAGTATACTATGTTAAAAGTCGAATAACTAGGCGTCGAGTCAGGTGCGCATCTAGAGAGGGGGAGGCCAATGTGCAGGATCCATCTTGACCATCTCCTCTCTAGCCGACAGTGCTGCACAGCTCTGGGCACTAGAGTCCCTAGAGGACCCTAGCGATGTCCCAGAGCCTGGAGCGCATGCGCAAATCACCAGGAAAATGGTGTGGTGGGCATTTTCACAGTGATTTTCCTACTGTGCATGTGCGAATCACCGGGAAAATGACGGCGCTCTGGGACACTGGAGGGTATTTAAATTAACGGTTGCAGGGTGTGCGGTGTGGTGGGCCCCCCTGACCCGCGAGGGCCTGTGTGCACCGCACACACTGCACTCATTATAAATACGCCTGTGCGCTAAGTAGTAAACAATACAATAATAAACAACATAATTAAATTGCGTCACGTTAACACAGCATCTAATTTAGTACACTGTATAAAGAAAGTCTAATATATATTATTTTAAACATATCAAAGCCAACCTATCTCATCCATCCGAGGCAGGTACTGCAGTGTAGATGCTGATTTACAGTTCGTTAATTCCACACTAGCATAGCACTGAAACATACAGTATTGTTGCAGGCAATCACAATGCACATGTCATATCCGCAGCCAATCAGCAATCTGCATTTCTCAGCCACTAGACAAATATTGAAATGTTTGTTGTGTGAGGAGGGAGGGAAGGGGGGGTGTAGGGTTAGGAGTGCACAGCTGTTCATAGGTAGAATAGACAAGATAATAGGATCCTTAGAACAAAACACAAACACTGGCACAGACACTACTTTCCTGCAACAACACAATGTATATGTAAGGGGTCTCTCTCTCTGTACACACAGGTGTTGGAAAACAATGCTAGTTGCAGGCATGCAGTATATACCATAGTGTCTTTGCAGTATCATCTGCTCATACATATACAGTCTTATTGAACAGATTTTTTTTTTTATTGGGATGTGTGGCCTCTTAGGCCACCACAGGCGCAATTAAGATTTCATACTTTAATGCCATGGAGCCTTCTGCCGGAGCTTTATTTTGTGGCTTGGATAGACCCCCAATATACCAGATCCAGGTATATACCAGAAAAAGGTTAGTGTACATGAATAGCAAAAAACAAAACAAAAAGGAAACCATGATATAATATGTTTAAAGATAACTAAAACCTAAACATCGCACTCTTAAGGGCGGTATTCACACCCCGATTTGGGAGGAGATGTGTGCTGAGCGAACCGCTCAGTGCACATCTCTCCCCCCACTCAGCACAGCGCGATGTGTGCTGAGCGTGCGGCTGGAGACGGGGGGCCGCTCATTTCACCCGGCGGGTGAAGTGAGCGACCTGCTAGATTGGCCTACATGCAGGCCAATCTAGCACCAGCGATAGCGATGTGCGGGGCTGCGCATCGCTATCGCTGTGAGGGGCACACACGGAGAGATCACTGCTTAAAATCTAAAAAAATCTAGTCAGATTGCTTAGATTTTAAGCAGCGATCGCTCCATGAGTACCCCCCTTAACATGAATAGACCCCTCAGTGATACTGCAGCAAGCTGTCATACTGATGAATGTTATGTACCGCTGTGAAAATGCGATCTATGATAAATATACCCATAAGTGCTTAATGAACGCTCCCACACAGCTCCATTGTGTTTTGCACAACATTAACACCTTTCCCTATAGATTGTAAGCTTGCGAGCAGGGCCTTCCTACCTCTATATCTGTCTGTCTTTGCCCAGTTTTGTTTTATAACTGTTGTTCTAATTGTAAAGCGCAACGGAATATGCTGTGCTATATAAGAAACTGCTAATAAGTAAATAAATGAAATTAAAACTACAGGCAACACCGAAACTTACATTTGTAACACAAATTTGCATATTTAAAGGTCTCTCTGCATATGTTAATTTTGGAACATTAGCACCAAAGCTTGTTTATGAGGTTTATGTGAATTCAAAATAAACGGGATCAGTGTGAAATACCTACAATTAGATGGTCAAAACCCGATAATAATTGACCGACTGTGAAAATCCCAATAAGGTCAAAACAACGACAAGGTCAAAATACCGACATTTAAAATGTCGACAGGTCAAAAAGTCGACAAGAGTTTTTCATTGGTTTTTTATGTGTATGTCAACATAGGTCGACATGGGCACTGTGTAAGTGTACCGTGTCCCCTTGCATGGCTAGTGTACCGTGTCCTTATGCACACTATTATATTCCCCCTCCAGGTCCACTGGAATGGCAAAGTATGAACAAGTTCAATGAAAAAATCATGAAAAACATGTTAACTTTTTGACCTGTCGACATGTTAAATGTCAGGATTTTGACCATGTCTGTATTTTGACCATGTCTGTTTTTTGACCATGTCAGGATTTTGACCGTCGGTCAATGGCTGTCGGTATTTTGACCGCGATGCTGATTGTAGGTAAATTGACCGCATCCCCTCCTCTCTACTAGCTAGGAGAAAACTATGCCTCAGTATACTGTATAACATCATTATAGTTATCCTGAATACAGAGTATACAGGATACCATGATGATGTCACTTATATTACAACTAGGTGTTCTACCTGTTCTTCGCACGGGAGTTTCTGTTTTTCACAGTTGTAAATATTAATGAGTGTTAAAAAGCTAGTAAATCTATAGAGATAAACATTTGAAACATCTTAAAGTAAGTAAATATTAATCCATGGTTCTTGGCGTTACCCAGGGAACAGATATGTTAAAAGTGACAGGTCCAGTTTTGTAGTTTATGAAATTCTACCCACTGGAGGTGCAATCCAAATTTCGATCCGATTGTCCGTTTGGGCGTTATCGTTGACGCAACACAAGCCATACATCAGTAATGACGTCTGTATGTCAACCCCCTGTTCATCCCCTTAGGGGAGGTTTATAAAAATTCTTATTACGTAGTTTTCCTGTTTCCCACCTGAAGAATAACTATGTTAAATTTCAGCTTCCTAACATATCGGGAAGTAAGAGAATTAGTGATGAGCCTATCAGTGAGTGGGTGAGGGCTTTCGCATTTATATATATATATATATATATAGAGATATGAGTGTGGCTATTCGCTGGCTAAACCTATCAATTGCTGTCACTATTTACAGGCCAACAGAATAAAATAAGTAGACGCCATAACAAGTATACAGTGTATGTGAAAAATACTTTCCTATTAAATATATTGCAATTTTGTTACAATAGTTATTTAGAAAAAAATATTTATTTTAGTGAATATGAATCTGCAAACATATCGCACTTTGGAATATTGGGGCAGATGTATTAACCTGGAGAAGGCATAAGGAAGTGATAAACTAGTGATAAGTTCAAGGTGATAAACGCACCAATCAGTGCCAATATGTAAATTAACAGTTAGGATCTGATTGGCTGGTGCATTCTCACCTTGCACTTATCACTGGTTTATCACTTCCTTATGCCGTCTCCAGGCTTAATACATCTGGCACATTGTGCTTTACTTTCTGAAATGATGTGTCACAGTTTTCAGACGTCGCCGGTGCTTTTGCTGTCTACAGAGTGCTTTCAGTCAACAGTTTTTAGCCCATCCAGACTAATCCTTTCTGTACAGTATAATAATCAGAATAATAATTCAGAAGCATGCATTCTAATTTCTAACCAATGAAATAAGCTGCTAGGCTCTCCAATTGATTTATCTGTGCTTCACCCCACCTAGATTGACCTCTTTAAGAATGTTGTGTTATCAGACAATTTCTTTAAAAAAAATAAATGTTTTTTCTTTTTGTTGGTTTGTGCTAAGCCTCTTTTTTTGTGTTTTTTTTCTCTTCTTCTTGAATCTGAACGCCCAATGTAACCAACTGTGCGAAGTGCTTTGATTATGGTAACCATTCCGGACTACCCCTATGTTCCCCTTTACTCTTTTTTCTGTTCCCCATTTCTGTGTGAAAAAAATTTAAATAAAAATCTAATGTTTAAAAAAAAAAAAAAAGAAAAGAAATAAGCTGCTAGATTTCCACATATTGTAGTCTGTTCTTGTTTAGTACCAATTAAGACCAATATTACACATTGTGTAAGTTGCAGTATAAAACAACATTATAGTACACAATTATTAATTATTATTATTATTATTATTATTATTATACGTTTAGCTTTGGGATTACTATATGGTTACAGACCGCAAAGACCAATAAAGAATTTGAGAAGTGAAATCTGAGGCTAGATGCCAAACATCGGCCAGTATAAAAATGCCACGTAACGTCCTTACATGTGCTATTAAATAATAATCACCCCAATACTGTGACCGATCGCTCAATTATATAATGATATAGTTATATAACAGTTCACTCCTTATATAATGTTCAAATCCATAATATGGATTTTTTTGCAAATGGGTACTATAAATAAAATAAATTGACGGCATTTTTTTAATATCAGGGAGTGTCCGCAGCTATTTGAGTTGAAATTAAACTTCAAACCTCTGTTCAATTCTCCTAATGTTTTACAAAGTCAAATGACAACATTTTAATCCCTACACCAATCGCTGTACCAGCACATCACATGTGCCAGTCACTTCATCCTCCAGCTGGTACTGCTTCCATTTCTGGAGAGGGAACCTTATTGTTCTAGGTTACCTGTGCCTTATAACTGTAATCACATTCTGTAATAATTCCGGCATAGAATGCTTACTTTATATAGCTCTGCAGCAGGTGTTAGTGTATCATCAATTAACAATGACAATACTAATATGTTCAGTTTTGCAGATTCTTCATGCGTTGTATACATATTCTGTAGGCATACTTCATTATCCTCTGTGCTCTGTATTTCACAGATCAGATTTAGAAGATTGCACATTGCACTGTTTGCATACTCATAGAAGACAAATGGTAAATATTAACTTCACGTTATAGATGAATGTTGGATTTCCATGCTATTTATATATGCCGGCATATTGAGGCAATGATCTGTTTTTGTGTAAATTAAATGTAACCTTTGAAAAGCTGTTCAGCTTGGTTACTCAAGTCACACAGGCAGGAATAACTATCCTAGGTGTAGTTAAAGCATATTGTGTAGGTAACTTGAGAAAGCAGTGGCCATGGGACTACAAAAACCAGCAAGCCTTGCTTAGAATAAATAACCTAGAATGTATTGGACAAGAAGGCACAAATACATAAAGCTGTGCAAATGACAGAATTGTGCACAATGGGTGATAAGCAAGGGGTATTGTACCTGCAACCCAAGGGAAAAAAATCTGACTTTTAGGGCGGGATGTACTAAAGGGAAAATGCGCTAAAACCCCTGTTTTCGGGGTTTTTATTGCATTTTCGTATGTACCAACACCCGGCCGCCACATTTTTGCCAACGACGATACCCTATAGAAGTCTATGGGCTTCTTATCACCGGCCGCCGCAACCCGCCACCTCTGCCGCCGACCCCTCTCCCCCCGGCATACCTTCCTCCAGGAAGCCTGGACCCGGAAAGTAAACTCCTCCTCCCCCTAGCAACGCAGCCGGATGTCCTTCCGGCTGCGGGGAGGAGGAGGCATCGGGGACAGCCTGCTGCTGCTTCTCGGTGTGGGAGCAATGTGGACACCTCAGGGAGGTGATGGAGACCCCCCACACACCACCTCACAGGTATCGCGGGGGGCCTCCATCACCGCAATGCGATGTTGATCGCATATGTTAGTACATATGCGATCAACATCGCTGCGATGGGTGGCGATCTATATTAATACATCCGCCATAGGTTTTATTTCTACATTTAGGAAAACTGAGATTTGGACGTTAAAACGGGAGATTGTTGAAAAATGTTTTTATTTTTAATTTGGAAAAAGATTTGTAAATGGAATTTAAAGTGCTATTTTATTTTAATAGAAAAAAAGATAAATTTTTCGACCGATGGCTTTTATAAATTAAATCTGGATGGAGGTCATTAGGTCGACGTGAGCTAGGTCGACATACATTGGGTCGATCACATTTGGTCGACATGCATTAGGTCGACGTGATCACTAGGTCGACATGCGTTTTTCACAATTGTTTTCATTATTTACCTTTTTCATACTTAACGATCCACGTGGACTACAATTGGGAACGGTAACCTGTGCCCGAAGCGCGAGCCATGCGAGGGGTCACGGTGCACTAGTTGGGGTTCCCCGTCACTTTTCGCTAAAAACTACACCAAAAAAAGTAAAAAAAACTCATGTCGACCTGTTTTCCATGTTGACCTAATGTCCATGTCGACCTAGTGATCATGTTGGCCTAATGCATGTTGACTAAACGTGGTTGACACAATGTATGTCGATCTAACTCATGTCGACCTAATGAACCACACCCGTTCAATCTATGGGGTATTTGTGGTCTAAAACTGGTATTAGAAGAAATAAAATACAACAACATTATGTCATTCAACATCTTACATCCATTTTTGCAAATAATTCTTTCTAGGCACGGTCCAGACATAATGAAACAAATGACAAAAAATTAAATATATAATAAAGCGTTGTACAGACTTTATCTAGCAACACAGAAACACAGCTGAAAGCCCAGAGAATCTACCACACCAGCAAAGACACTTGTTAGTTTATCACTATTTGTTAAGAGATAATGACATAGAATTAACCCTGTCCGCACCAGGGAAGACCATGCAAGAGGTTAAATGCTTTCAGCTGCACCACTGCCTAATGAGTTAACACTGTACAGATATGATACCGCCATTACATTTTCCCTGTCACACTCACAATCAGCGGACTTGCCTACAAGCAAGCAGGGTTTGAGGTCAATGTCCAAAGGGAGGAAGACATGGGAGGTAAAATGAAGACGTTACCTTTCTTGTCAGCTTTGGCCTTTTTGGGTTTCTCCAGTCTTGGAGGCACATGACTGCCAGTGGCCTGTATTAGAGACTGTATGATGGCATGCACAAATGTTTTACCAGCTCAGAGTGCTGCTGAGCTGACAGGACTTTGCACTGTGGGAGCTCTCAGGCCATGTAGCAGCCAGTAATTGTAGTGACCAGGAGCTGTTTGACTGAGAGAAGCCCATAGGGAGAAGAGGGTAACTCAGCAGTATAAGGATTTGAAAGGTGGAGGAGGATCCTTAGTTGTTGTCCAGCTGGGAGAGAGGGGGGAGGGTAGTCCACCTAAAATTCATTGTATAAACCGAATATTGCCCTACTTGTCCCCCACGCACGGTTTCGGATATGGGGACTGCCGATACCGTTGCACGGAAGTTCATTTTGCAGAGGCATCGTGCAGTATTTAGCTCCGCACAAGCTCTGCAGCTAAAGGCACGCATCTACGGGAAAGTTCATCCGTAGACTAAGTTTAGTGTGTGTGGAGGGGGGGTGTATATTTAATTGTGGGATGTGTCGATCTGGGATGTATCTGATTTCAGTCTCCGTGGCCTGGTGCAGATAATGATGACAGCTGTCAAACAAGTGGTAGGGCGGTGCAGTTGTGTAGCTGTGTACAGCTCAGCATACCGGTGGGTATCCGCATCTATTTCCATGTGCACAATGTAGGTGCGATCAGTTCTGCTTCAGCCCTATAGGATTCATTTTTGGAGGGCGACAGGGTGGCCGCTGCTACCCACATTGGGTGAATTTAGCTGTGTACATGTTACGTCTCAGAAGCTAATTCCTAAGCTGGCATGTTTACGGTAATATATTGTTTTCATATGGGGCCGTGACTCTTTCAACTTGTTAGGAGTTAATAAAGTGCATGAGCAGAGCACATCACTGTCTCAGAATGTTACCACAGAAATAAAATGGCCGCTGATGTACAGCGTGTAAAGTTATCATCATTATAAGGTCCTGCTGTAGTAAGATACAGTATATAGAGACACGGAGTAACCTACTACCTGCACCAGAAGTAACGGGACGGTGCCTGCTACCTGCACCAGAAGTAACAGGACGGTGCCTGCTACCTGCACCAGAAGTAACGGGACGATGCCCGCTACCTGCACCAGAAGTAACGGGACGGTGCCTGCTACCTGCACCAGAAGTAACAGGACGGTTCCTGCTACCTGCACCAGAAGTAACGGGACGGTGCCTGCTACCTGCACCAGAAGTAACGGGACGGTGCCTGCTACCTGCACCAGAAGTAACGGGACGGTGCCTGCTACCTGCACCAGAAATAAGGGGACGGTGCCCACTACCTGCACCAGAAGTAACGGGACTGTGCCTGCTACCTGCACCAGAAGTAATGGGACGGTACCTGCTACCTGCACCAGAAGTAACGAGATGGTGCCCGCTACCTGCACCAGAAGTAACGTGATGGTGCTCGCTACCTGCATCAGAAGTAACGAGATGGTGCCCGCTACCTGCACCAGAAGTAATGGGATGGTGCCGCTACCTGCACCAGAAGTAATGGAATGGTGCCCGCTACCTGCACCAGAAGTAATGGGATGGTGCCCGCTACCTGCACCTGAAGTAATGAGACGGTGTCCGCTACACGCACCAGAAGTAACGAGATGGTGCCCGCTACCTGCACCAGAAGTAACGTGATGGTGCTCGCTACCTGCATCAGAAGTAACGAGATGGTGCCCGCTACCTGCACCAGAAGTAATGGGATGGTGCCGCTACCTGCACCAGAAGTAATGGGATGGTGCCCGCTACCTGCACCAGAAGTAATGAGACGGTGTCCACTACCTGCACCAGAAGTAACGAGACGGTGCCCGCTGCCTTTACCAGAAGTAACGAGACGGTGCCCATTACCTGCACCAGAAGTAACGAGACAGTGCCTGCTACCTGCACCAGAAGTAACGGGAAGGTGCCCGCTACCTGCACCAGAAGTAACAGGATGGTGCCTGCTACCTGCACCAGAAGTAACGGGACGGTGCCTGCTACCTGCACCAGAAGTAACGGGACATTGCCCACTACCTGCACCAGAAGTAACGGGACGGTGCCCACTACCTGGACCAGAAATAACGAGACATGGCCCGCTAACTGCACCAGAAGTAATGGGATGGTGCCCACTACCTGCACAGAAGTAACGGGACGGTGCCTGCTACCTGCACCAGAAGTAACGGGATGGTGCCTGCTGCCTGCACCAGAAGTAACGGGACATTGCCCACTACCTGCACCAGAAGTAACGGGACGGTGCCCACTACCTGCACGCTACCTGGACCAGAAATAACGAGACATGGCCCGCTAACTGCATCAGAAATAACAGGACGTTGCCCACTACCTGCACCAGAAGTAACGGGATGGTGCCCGCTACCTGCACCTGAAGTAATGGGATGGTGCCCGCTACCTGCACCAGAAGTAATGATATGATGCCTGCTACCTGCACCAGAAGTAACGGGACGGTGCATGCTACCTGCACCAGAAGTAACGGGACGGTGCCCGCTACCTGCACCAGAAGTAACGGGATGGTGCCTGCTACCTGCACCAGAAGTAATGGGACGGTGCCTGCTACCTGCACCAGAAGTAACAGGACATTGCCCACTACCTGCACCAGAAGTAACGGGACGGTGCCCACTACCTGGACCAGAAATAACAAGACATGGCCCGCTAACTGCACCAGAAGTAATGGGATGGTGCCCACTACCTGCACAGAAGTAACGGGACGGTGCCTGCTACCTGCACCAGAAGTAACGGGACGGTGCCTGCTACCTGCACCAGAAGTAACGGGACGGTGCCTGCTACCTGCACCAGAAGTAACGGGACGTTGCCCACTACCTGCACCAGAAGTAACGGGACGGTGCCCACTACCTGCACGCTACCTGGACCAGAAATAACGAGACATGGCCCGCTAACTGCATCAGAAATAACAGGACGTTGCCCACTACCTGCACCAGAAGTAATGGGATGGTGCCCGCTACCTGCACCTGAAGTAATGGGATGGTGCCCGCTACCTGCACCAGAAGTAATGATATGATGCCTGCTACCTGCACCAGAAGTAACGGGACGGTGCATGCTACCTGCACCAGAAGTAACGGGACGGTGCCCGCTACCTGCACCAGAAGTAATAGGACGGTGCCCACTACCTGGACCAGAAGTAACGAGACATGGCCCGCTAACTGCACCAGAAGTAACAGGACATTGCCCACTACCTGCACCAGAAGTAATGAGATGGTGCCTGCTACCTGCACCAGAAGTATCGGAATGTTGAGTGCTACCTGCACTGAAAAGTAACGGGATGTTGAGTGCTACCTGCACCAGAAGTAACAGGACGGTGCTTGCTATCAGCACCAGAAGTAACGGGACGGTGCCCACTACCTGGACCAGAAATAACGAGACATGGCCCGCTAACTGCACCAGAAGTAATGGGATGGTGCCCGCTACCTGCACAGGAGTAACGGGACGGTGCCTGCTACCTGCACCAGAAGTAACGGGACGGTGCCTGCTACCTGCACCAGAAGTAATGGGAACGTGCCTGCTACCTGCACCAGAAGTAACGGGATGGTGCCTGCTACCTGCACCAGAAGTAACGGGACGTTGCCCACTACCTGCACCAGAAGTAACGGGACGGTGCCTGCTACCTGCACCAGAAGTAACGGGACGGTGCCCACTACCTGGACCAGAAATAACGAGACATGGCCCGCTAACTGCACCAGAAGTAACAGGACGTTGCCCACTACCTGCACCAGAAGTAACGGGATGGTGCCCGCTACCTGCACCAGAAGTAATGGGATGGTGCCCGCTACCTGCACCAGAAGTAATGATATGATGCCTGCTACCTGCACCAGAAGTAACGGGACGGTGCCTGCTACCTGCACCAGAAGTAACGGGACGGTACCCACTACCTGGACCAGAAATAACGAGACATGGCCCGCTAACTGCACCAGAAGTAATGGGATGGTGCCCACTACCTGCACAGAAGTAACGAGACAGTGCCTGCTACCTGCACCAGAAGTAACGGGAAGGTGCCCGCTACCTGCACCAGAAGTAACAGGATGGTGCCTGCTACCTGCACCAGAAGTAACGGGACGGTGCCTGCTACCTGCACCAGAAGTAATAGGACATTGCCCACTACCTGCACCAGAAGTAACGGGACGGTGCCCACTACCTGGACCAGAAATAACGAGACATGGCCCGCTAACTGCACCAGAAGTAATGGGATGGTGCCCACTACCTGCACAGAAGTAACGGGACGGTGCCTGCTACCTGCACCAGAAGTAACGGGACGGTGCCTGCTACCTGCACCAGAAGTAACGGGACGGTGCCTGCTACCTGCACCAGAAGTAACGGGACGTTGCCCACTACCTGCACCAGAAGTAACGGGACGGTGCCCACTACCTGCACGCTACCTGGACCAGAAATAACGAGACATGGCCCGCTAACTGCATCAGAAATAACAGGACGTTGCCCACTACCTGCACCAGAAGTAACGGGATGGTGCCCGCTACCTGCACCTGAAGTAATGGGATGGTGCCCGCTACCTGCACCAGAAGTAATGATATGATGCCTGCTACCTGCACCAGAAGTAACGGGACGGTGCATGCTACCTGCACCAGAAGTAACGGGACGGTGCCCGCTACCTGCACCAGAAGTAACAGGACGGTGCCCACTACCTGGACCAGAAGTAACGAGACATGGCCCGCTAACTGCACCTGAAGTAACAGGACATTGCCCACTACCTGCACCAGAAGTAATGAGATGGTGCCTGCTACCTGCACCAGTAGTATCGGAATGTTGAAAGTAACGGGATGTTGAGTGCTACCTGCACTAGAAGTAACAGGACGGTGCGTGCTACCTGCACAGAAGTAATGAGACGGTGCCTGCTACTTGCACCAAAAGTAACGGGACGGTGCCCACTACCTGGACCAGAAGTATTGAGACATGGCTCGCTAACTGCACCAGAAGTAACGGGACGTTGCCCACTACCTGCACCAGAAGTAACGTGATGGTGCCCGCTACCTGCACCAGAAGTAACGAGATGGTGCCCGCTACCTGCACCAGAAGTAATGGGATGGTGCCCGCTACCTGCACCAGAAGTAATGGGATGGTGCCCGCTACCAGCACCAGAAGTACCGGGACGGTGCCTGCTACCTGCACCAGAAGTAACGAGACATGGCTCGCTAACTGCACCAGAAGTAACGGGACGTTGCCCACTACCTGCACCAGAAGTAATGGGACGTTGCCCACTACCTGCACCAGAAGTAACGTGATGGTGCCCGCTACCTGCACCAGAAGTAACGAGATGGTGCCCGCAACCTGCACCAGAAGTAATGGGATGGTGCCCGCTACCTGCACCAGAAGTAATGGGATGGTGCCCGCTACCTGCACCAGAAGTAACGAGACATGGCTCGCTAACTGCACCAGAAGTAACGGGACGTTGCCCACTACCTGCACCAGAAGTAACGTGATAGTGCCCGCTACCTGCACCAGAAGTAACGAGATGGTGCCCGCTACCTGCACCAGAAGTAATGGGATGGTGCCCGCTACCTGCACCAGAAGTAATGGGATGGTGCCCGCTACCTGCACCAGAAGTAATGAGATGGTGTCCGCTACCTGCACCAGAAGTAACGAGACGGCGCCCATTACCTGCACAGAAGTAACGGGACTGTGCCTGCTACCTGCACCAGAAGTAACGGGACGGTGCCTGCTACCTGCACCAGAAGTAACGGGACGGTGCCTGCTACCTGCACCAGAAGTAACGGGACGTTGCCCACTACCGGCACCAGAAGTAACGGGACGGTGCCTGCTACCTGCACCAGAAGTAACGGGACGGTGCCCACTACCTGGACCAGAAATAACGAGACATGGCCCGCTAACTGCACCAGAAGTAACAGGACGTTGCCCACTACCTGCACCAGAAGTAACGGGATGGTGCCCGCTACCTGCACCTGAAGTAATGGGATGGTGCCCGCTACCTGCACCAGAAGTAATGATATGATGCCTGCTACCTGCACCAGAAGTATCGGGACGGTGCATGCTACCTGCACCAGAAGTAACGGGACGGTGCCCGCTACCTGCACCAGAAGTAACAGGACGGTGCCCACTACCTGGACCAGAAGTAACGAGACATGGCCCGCTAACTGCACCAGAAGTAACAGGACATTGCCCACTACCTGCACCAGAAGTAATGAGATGGTGCCTGCTACCTGCACCAGAAGTAACGGAATGTTGAAAGTAACGGGATGTTGAGTGCTACCTGCACTAGAAGTAACAGGACGGTGCGTGCTACCTGCACAGAAGTAATGAGACGGTGCCTGCTACTTGCACCAAAAGTAACGGGACGGTGCCCACTACCTGGACCAGAAGTAACGAGACATGGCTCGCTAACTGCACCAGAAGTAACGGGACGTTGCCCACTACCTGCACCAGAAGTAACGTGATGGTGCCCGCTACCTGCACCAGAAGTAACGAGATGGTGCCCGCTACCTGCACCAGAAGTAATGAGATGGTGCCTGCTACCTGCACCAGAAGTAACGGGATGTTGAGTGCTACCTGCACTGAAAAGTAACGGGATGTTGACTGCTACCTGCAACAGAAGTAACAGGACGGTGCGTGCTACCTGCACAGAAGTAATGAGACGGGGCCTGCTACCTGCACCAGAAGTAACGGGACGGTGCCCACTACCTGGACTAGAAATAACGAGACATGGCCCGCTAACTGCACCAGAAGTAACGGGACGTTGCCCACTACCTGCACCAGAAGTAACGGGATGGTGCCCGCTACCTGCACCAGAAGTAATGGGATGGTGCCCGCTACCTGCACCAGAAGTAATGATATGGTGCCTGCTACCTGCACCAGAAGTAACAGGACGGTGCCTGCTACCTGCACCAGAAGTAACGGGATGGTGCCTGCTGCCTGCACCAGAAGTAACGGGACGTTGCCCACTACCTGCACCAGAAGTAACGGGACGGTGCCCACTACCTGCACGCTACCTGGACCAGAAATAACGAGACATGGCCCGCTAACTGCATCAGAAATAACAGGACGTTGCCCACTACCTGCACCAGAAGTAACGGGATGGTGCCCGCTACCTGCACCTGAAGTAATGGGATGGTACCTGCACCAGAAGTAATGATATGATGCCTGCTACCTGCACCAGAAGTAACGGGACGGTGCATGCTACCTGCACCAGAAGTAACGGGACGGTGCCCGCTACCTGCACCAGAAGTAACAGGACGGTGCCCACTACCTGGACCAGAAGTAACGAGACATGGCCCGCTAACTGCACCAGAAGTAACAGGACATTGCCCACTACCTGCACCAGAAGTAATGAGATGGTGCCTGCTACCTGCACCAGAAGTATCGGAATGTTGAGTGCTACCTGCACTGAAAAGTAACGGGATGTTGAGTGCTACCTGCACCAGAAGTAACAGGACGGTGCTTGCTACCTGCACCAGAAGTAACGGGACGGTGCCCACTACCTGGACCAGAAATAACGAGACATGGCCCGCTAACTGCACCAGAAGTAATGGGATGGTGCCCGCTACCTGCACAGGAGTAACGGGATGGTGACTGCTACCTGCACCAGAAGTAACGGGACGGTGCCTGCTACCTGCACCAGAAGTAATGGGAACGTGCCTGCTACCTGCACCAGAAGTAACGGGATGGTGCCTGCTACCTGCACCAGAAGTAACGGGACGTTGCCCACTACCTGCACCAGAAGTAACGGGACGGTGCCTGCTACCTGCACCAGAAGTAACGGGACGGTGCCCACTACCTGGACCAGAAATAACGAGACATGGCCCGCTAACTGCACCAGAAGTAACAGGACGTTACCCACTACCTGCACCAGAAGTAACGGGATGGTGCCCGCTACCTGCACCAGAAGTAATGGGATGGTGCCCGCTACCTGCACCAGAAGTAATGATATGATGCCTGCTACCTGCACCAGAAGTAACGGGACGGTGCCTGCTACCTGCACCAGAAGTAACGGGACGGTACCCACTACCTGGACCAGAAATAACGAGACATGGCCCGCTAACTGCACCAGAAGTAATGGGATGGTGCCCACTACCTGCACAGAAGTAACGAGACAGTGCCTGCTACCTGCACCAGAAGTAACGGGAAGGTGCCCGCTACCTGCACCAGAAGTAACAGGATGGTGCCTGCTACCTGCACCAGAAGTAACGGGACGGTGCCTGCTACCTGCACCAGAAGTAACAGGACATTGCCCACTACCTGCACCAGAAGTAACGGGACGGTGCCCACTACCTGGACCAGAAATAACGAGACATGGCCCGCTAACTGCACCAGAAGTAATGGGATGGTGCCCACTACCTGCACAGAAGTAACGGGACGGTGCCTGCTACCTGCACCAGAAGTAACGGGACGGTGCCTGCTACCTGCACCAGAAGTAACGGGACGGTGCCTGCTACCTGCACCAGAAGTAACGGGACGTTGCCCACTACCTGCACCAGAAGTAACGGGACGGTGCCCACTACCTGCACGCTACCTGGACCAGAAATAACGAGACATGGCCCGCTAACTGCATCAGAAATAACAGGACGTTGCCCACTACCTGCACCAGAAGTAACGGGATGGTGCCCGCTACCTGCACCTGAAGTAATGGGATGGTGCCCGCTACCTGCACCAGAAGTAATGATATGATGCCTGCTACCTGCACCAGAAGTAACGGGACGGTGCATGCTACCTGCACCAGAAGTAACGGGACGGTGCCCGCTACCTGCACCAGAAGTAACAGGACGGTGCCCACTACCTGGACCAGAAGTAACGAGACATGGCCCGCTAACTGCACCAGAAGTAACAGGACATTGCCCACTACCTGCACCAGAAGTAATGAGATGGTGCCTGCTACCTGCACCAGAAGTATCGGAATGTTGAGTGCTACCTGCACTGAAAAGTAACGGGATGTTGAGTGCTACCTGCACCAGAAGTAACAGGACGGTGCTTGCTACCTGCACCAGAAGTAACGGGACGGTGCCCACTACCTGGACCAGAAATAACGAGACATGGCCCGCTAACTGCACCAGAAGTAATGGGATGGTGCCCGCTACCTGCACAGGAGTAACGGGACGGTGCCTGCTACCTGCACCAGAAGTAACGGGACGGTGCCTGCTACCTGCACCAGAAGTAATGGGAACGTGCCTGCTACCTGCACCAGAAGTAACGGGATGGTGCCTGCTACCTGCACCAGAAGTAACGGGACGTTGCCCACTACCTGCACCAGAAGTAACGGGACGGTGCCTGCTACCTGCACCAGAAGTAACGGGACGGTGCCCACTACCTGGACCAGAAATAACGAGACATGGCCCGCTAACTGCACCAGAAGTAACAGGACGTTGCCCACTACCTGCACCAGAAGTAACGGGATGGTGCCCGCTACCTGCACCAGAAGTAATGGGATGGTGCCCGCTACCTGCACCAGAAGTAATGATATGATGCCTGCTACCTGCACCAGAAGTAACGGGACGGTGCCTGCTACCTGCACCAGAAGTAACGGGACGGTACCCACTACCTGGACCAGAAATAACGAGACATGGCCCGCTAACTGCACCAGAAGTAATGGGATGGTGCCCACTACCTGCACAGAAGTAACGAGACAGTGCCTGCTACCTGCACCAGAAGTAACGGGAAGGTGCCCGCTACCTGCACCAGAAGTAACAGGATGGTGCCTGCTACCTGCACCAGAAGTAACGGGACGGTGCCTGCTACCTGCACCAGAAGTAACAGGACATTGCCCACTACCTGCACCAGAAGTAACGGGACGGTGCCCACTACCTGGACCAGAAATAACGAGACATGGCCCGCTAACTGCACCAGAAGTAATGGGATGGTGCCCACTACCTGCACAGAAGTAACGGGACGGTGCCTGCTACCTGCACCAGAAGTAACGGGGCGGTGCCTGCTACCTGCACCAGAAGTAACGGGACGGTGCCTGCTACCTGCACCAGAAGTAACGGGACGTTGCCCACTACCTGCACCAGAAGTAACGGGACGGTGCCCACTACCTGCACGCTACCTGGACCAGAAATAACGAGACATGGCCCGCTAACTGCATCAGAAATAACAGGACGTTGCCCACTACCTGCACCAGAAGTAACGGGATGGTGCCCGCTACCTGCACCTGAAGTAATGGGATGGTGCCCGCTACCTGCACCAGAAGTAATGATATGATGCCTGCTACCTGCACCAGAAGTAACGGGACGGTGCATGCTACCTGCACCAGAAGTAACGGGACGGTGCCCGCTACCTGCACCAGAAGTAACAGGACGGTGCCCACTACCTGGACCAGAAGTAACGAGACATGGCCCGCTAACTGCACCTGAAGTAACAGGACATTGCCCACTACCTGCACCAGAAGTAATGAGATGGTGCCTGCTACCTGCACCAGAAGTAACGGAATGTTGAAAGTAACGGGATGTTGAGTGCTACCTGCACTAGAAGTAACAGGACGGTGCGTGCTACCTGTACAGAAGTAATGAGACGGTGCCTGCTACTTGCACCAAAAGTAACGGGACGGTGCCCACTACCTGGACCAGAAGTAACGAGACATGGCTCGCTAACTGCACCAGAAGTAACGGGACGTTGCCCACTACCTGCACCAGAAGTAACGTGATGGTGCCCGCTACCTGCACCAGAAGTAACGAGATGGTGCCCGCTACCTGCACCAGAAGTAATGGGATGGTGCCCGCTACCTGCACCAGAAGTAATGGGATGGTGCCCGCTACCTGCACCAGAAGTACCGGGACGGTGCCTGCTACCTGCACCAGAAGTAACGAGACATGGCTCGCTAACTGCACCAGAAGTAACGGGACGTTGCCCACTACCTGCACCAGAAGTAACGGGACGTTGCCCACTACCTGCACCAGAAGTAACGTGATGGTGCCCGCTACCTGCACCAGAAGTAACGAGATGGTGCCCGCAACCTGCACCAGAAGTAACGAGATGGTGCCCGCTACCTGCACCAGAAGTAATGAGATGGTGCCTGCTACCTGCACCAGAAGTAACGGGATGTAGAGTGCTACCTGCACTGAAAAGTAACGGGATGTTGACTGCTACCTGCAACAGAAGTAACAGGACGGTGCGTGCTACCTGCACAGAAGTAATGAGACGGGGCCTGCTACCTGCACCAGAAGTAACGGGACGGTGCCCACTACCTGGACTAGAAATAACGAGACATGGCCCGCTAACTGCACCAGAAGTAACGGGACGTTGCCCACTACCTGCACCAGAAGTAACGGGATGGTGCCCGCTACCTGCACCAGAAGTAATGGGATGGTGCCCGCTACCTGCACCAGAAGTAATGATATGGTGCCTGCTACCTGCACCAGAAGTAACAGGACGGTGCCTGCTACCTGCACCAGAAGTAACGGGATGGTGCCTGCTGCCTGCACCAGAAGTAACGGGACGTTGCCCACTACCTGCACCAGAAGTAACGGGACGGTGCCCACTACCTGCACGCTACCTGGACCAGAAATAACGAGACATGGCCCGCTAACTGCATCAGAAATAACAGGACGTTGCCCACTACCTGCACCAGAAGTAACGGGATGGTGCCCGCTACCTGCACCTGAAGTAATGGGATGGTACCTGCACCAGAAGTAATGATATGATGCCTGCTACCTGCACCAGAAGTAACGGGACGGTGCATGCTACCTGCACCAGAAGTAACGGGACGGTGCCCGCTACCTGCACCAGAAGTAACAGGACGGTGCCCACTACCTGGACCAGAAGTAACGAGACATGGCCCGCTAACTGCACCAGAAGTAACAGGACATTGCCCACTACCTGCACCAGAAGTAATGAGATGGTGCCTGCTACCTGCACCAGAAGTATCGGAATGTTGAGTGCTACCTGCACTGAAAAGTAACGGGATGTTGAGTGCTACCTGCACCAGAAGTAACAGGACGGTGCTTGCTACCTGCACCAGAAGTAACGGGACGGTGCCCACTACCTGGACCAGAAATAACGAGACATGGCCCGCTAACTGCACCAGAAGTAATGGGATGGTGCCCGCTACCTGCACAGGAGTAACGGGATGGTGACTGCTACCTGCACCAGAAGTAACGGGACGGTGCCTGCTACCTGCACCAGAAGTAATGGGAACGTGCCTGCTACCTGCACCAGAAGTAACGGGATGGTGCCTGCTACCTGCACCAGAAGTAACGGGACGTTGCCCACTACCTGCACCAGAAGTAACGGGACGGTGCCTGCTACCTGCACCAGAAGTAACGGGACGGTGCCCACTACCTGGACCAGAAATAACGAGACATGGCCCGCTAACTGCACCAGAAGTAACAGGACGTTGCCCACTACCTGCACCAGAAGTAACGGGATGGTGCCCGCTACCTGCACCAGAAGTAATGGGATGGTGCCCGCTACCTGCACCAGAAGTAATGATATGATGCCTGCTACCTGCACCAGAAGTAACGGGACGGTGCCTGCTACCTGCACCAGAAGTAACGGGACGGGACCCACTACCTGGACCAGAAATAACGAGACATGGCCCGCTAACTGCACCAGAAGTAATGGGATGGTGCCCACTACCTGCACAGAAGTAACGAGACAGTGCCTGCTACCTGCACCAGAAGTAACGGGAAGGTGCCCGCTACCTGCACCAGAAGTAACAGGATGGTGCCTGCTACCTGCACCAGAAGTAACGGGACGGTGCCTGCTACCTGCACCAGAAGTAACAGGACATTGCCCACTACCTGCACCAGAAGTAACGGGACGGTGCCCACTACCTGGACCAGAAATAACGAGACATGGCCCGCTAACTGCACCAGAAGTAATGGGATGGTGCCCACTACCTGCACAGAAGTAACGGGACGGTGCCTGCTACCTGCACCAGAAGTAACGGGACGGTGCCTGCTACCTGCACCAGAAGTAACGGGACGGTGCCTGCTACCTGCACCAGAAGTAACGGGACGTTGCCCACTACCTGCACCAGAAGTAACGGGACGGTGCCCACTACCTGCACGCTACCTGGACCAGAAATAACGAGACATGGCCCGCTAACTGCATCAGAAATAACAGGACGTTGCCCACTACCTGCACCAGAAGTAACGGGATGGTGCCCGCTACCTGCACCTGAAGTAATGGGATGGTGCCCGCTACCTGCACCAGAAGTAATGATATGATGCCTGCTACCTGCACCAGAAGTAACGGGACGGTGCATGCTACCTGCACCAGAAGTAACGGGACGGTGCCCGCTACCTGCACCAGAAGTAACAGGACGGTGCCCACTACCTGGACCAGAAGTAACGAGACATGGCCCGCTAACTGCACCAGAAGTAACAGGACATTGCCCACTACCTGCACCAGAAGTAATGAGATGGTGCCTGCTACCTGCACCAGAAGTATCGGAATGTTGAGTGCTACCTGCACTGAAAAGTAACGGGATGTTGAGTGCTACCTGCACCAGAAGTAACAGGACGGTGCTTGCTACCTGCACCAGAAGTAACGGGACGGTGCCCACTACCTGGACCAGAAATAACGAGACATGGCCCGCTAACTGCACCAGAAGTAATGGGATGGTGCCCGCTACCTGCACAGGAGTAACGGGACGGTGCCTGCTACCTGCACCAGAAGTAACGGGACGGTGCCTGCTACCTGCACCAGAAGTAATGGGAACGTGCCTGCTACCTGCACCAGAAGTAACGGGATGGTGCCTGCTACCTGCACCAGAAGTAACGGGACGTTGCCCACTACCTGCACCAGAAGTAACGGGACGGTGCCTGCTACCTGCACCAGAAGTAACGGGACGGTGCCCACTACCTGGACCAGAAATAACGAGACATGGCCCGCTAACTGCACCAGAAGTAACAGGACGTTGCCCACTACCTGCACCAGAAGTAACGGGATGGTGCCCGCTACCTGCACCAGAAGTAATGGGATGGTGCCCGCTACCTGCACCAGAAGTAATGATATGATGCCTGCTACCTGCACCAGAAGTAACGGGACGGTGCCTGCTACCTGCACCAGAAGTAACGGGACGGTACCCACTACCTGGACCAGAAATAACGAGACATGGCCCGCTAACTGCACCAGAAGTAATGGGATGGTGCCCACTACCTGCACAGAAGTAACGAGACAGTGCCTGCTACCTGCACCAGAAGTAACGGGAAGGTGCCCGCTACCTGCACCAGAAGTAACAGGATGGTGCCTGCTACCTGCACCAGAAGTAACGGGACGGTGCCTGCTACCTGCACCAGAAGTAACAGGACATTGCCCACTACCTGCACCAGAAGTAACGGGACGGTGCCCACTACCTGGACCAGAAATAACGAGACATGGCCCGCTAACTGCACCAGAAGTAATGGGATGGTGCCCACTACCTGCACAGAAGTAACGGGACGGTGCCTGCTACCTGCACCAGAAGTAACGGGGCGGTGCCTGCTACCTGCACCAGAAGTAACGGGACGGTGCCTGCTACCTGCACCAGAAGTAACGGGACGTTGCCCACTACCTGCACCAGAAGTAACGGGACGGTGCCCACTACCTGCACGCTACCTGGACCAGAAATAACGAGACATGGCCCGCTAACTGCATCAGAAATAACAGGACGTTGCCCACTACCTGCACCAGAAGTAACGGGATGGTGCCCGCTACCTGCACCTGAAGTAATGGGATGGTGCCCGCTACCTGCACCAGAAGTAATGATATGATGCCTGCTACCTGCACCAGAAGTAACGGGACGGTGCATGCTACCTGCACCAGAAGTAACGGGACGGTGCCCGCTACCTGCACCAGAAGTAACAGGACGGTGCCCACTACCTGGACCAGAAGTAACGAGACATGGCCCGCTAACTGCACCTGAAGTAACAGGACATTGCCCACTACCTGCACCAGAAGTAATGAGATGGTGCCTGCTACCTGCACCAGAAGTAACGGAATGTTGAAAGTAACGGGATGTTGAGTGCTACCTGCACTAGAAGTAACAGGACGGTGCGTGCTACCTGTACAGAAGTAATGAGACGGTGCCTGCTACTTGCACCAAAAGTAACGGGACGGTGCCCACTACCTGGACCAGAAGTAACGAGACATGGCTCGCTAACTGCACCAGAAGTAACGGGACGTTGCCCACTACCTGCACCAGAAGTAACGTGATGGTGCCCGCTACCTGCACCAGAAGTAACGAGATGGTGCCCGCTACCTGCACCAGAAGTAATGGGATGGTGCCCGCTACCTGCACCAGAAGTAATGGGATGGTGCCCGCTACCTGCACCAGAAGTACCGGGACGGTGCCTGCTACCTGCACCAGAAGTAACGAGACATGGCTCGCTAACTGCACCAGAAGTAACGGGACGTTGCCCACTACCTGCACCAGAAGTAACGGGACGTTGCCCACTACCTGCACCAGAAGTAACGTGATGGTGCCCGCTACCTGCACCAGAAGTAACGAGATGGTGCCCGCAACCTGCACCAGAAGTAATGGGATGGTGCCCGCTACCTGCACCAGAAGTAATGGGATGGTGCCCGCTACCTGCACCAGAAGTAACGAGACATGGCTCGCTAACTGCACCAGAAGTAACGGGACGTTGCCCACTACCTGCACCAGAAGTAACGTGATAGTGCCCGCTACCTGCACCAGAAGTAACGAGATGGTGCCCGCTACCTGCACCAGAAGTAATGGGATGGTGCCCGCTACCTGCACCAAAAGTAATGGGATGGTGCCCGCTACCTGCACCAGAAGTAATGAGACGGTGTCCGCTACCTGCACCAGAAGTAACGAGACGGCGCCCATTACCTGCACAGAAGTAACGGGACTGTGCCTGCTACCTGCACCAGAAGTAACGGGACGGTGCCTGCTACCTGCACCAGAAGTAACGGGACGGTGCCTGCTGCCTGCACCAGAAGTAACGTGACGTTGCCCACTACCGGCACCAGAAGTAACGGGACGGTGCCTGCTACCTGCACCAGAAGTAACGGGACGGTGCCCACTACCTGGACCAGAAATAACGAGACATGGCCCGCTAACTGCACCAGAAGTAACGGGACGTTGCCCACTACCTGCACCAGAAGTAACGGGATGGTGCCCGCTACCTGCACCTGAAGTAATGGGATGGTGCCCGCTACCTGCACCAGAAGTAATGATATGATGCCTGCTACCTGCACCAGAAGTATCGGGACGGTGCATGCTACCTGCACCAGAAGTAACGGGACGGTGCCCGCTACCTGCACCAGAAGTAACAGGACGGTGCCCACTACCTGGACCAGAAGTAACGAGACATGGCCCGCTAACTGCACCAGAAGTAACAGGACATTGCCCACTACCTGCACCAGAAGTAATGAGATGGTGCCTGCTACCTGCACCAGAAGTAACGGAATGTTGAAAGTAACGGGATGTTGAGTGCTACCTGCACTAGAAGTAACAGGACGGTGCGTGCTACCTGCACAAAAGTAATGAGACGGTGCCTGCTACTTGCACCAAAAGTAACGGGACGGTGCCCACTACCTGGACCAGAAGTAACGAGACATGGCTCGCTAACTGCACCAGAAGTAACGGGACGTTGCCCACTACCTGCACCGGAAGTAACGTGATGGTGCCCGCTACCTGCACCAGAAGTAACGAGATGGTGCCCGCTACCTGCACCAGAAGTAATGAGATGGTGCCTGCTACCTGCACCAGAAGTAACAGGATGTTGAGTGCTACCTGCACTGAAAAGTAACGGGATGTTGACTGCTACCTGCAACAGAAGTAACAGGACGGTGCGTGCTACCTGCACAGAAGTAATGAGACGGGGCACTCTACCTGGACCAGAAATAACGAGACATGGCCCGCTAACTGCACCAGAAGTAACGGGACGTTGCCCACTACCTGCACCAGAAGTAACGGGATGGTGCCCGCTACCTGCACCAGAAGTAATGGGATGGTGCCCGCTACCTGCACCAGAAGTAATGATATGGTGCCTGCTACCTGCACCAGAAGTAACGGGACGGTGCCTGCTACCTGCACCAGAAGTAACGGGATGGTGCCTGCTACCTGCACCAGAAGTAACGGGACGGTGCCCACTACCTGGACCAGAAGTAACGAGACATGGCCCGCTAACTGCACCAGAAGTGACGGGACGTTGCCCACTACCTGCACCGGAAGTAACGTGATGGTGCCCGCTAACTGCACCAGAAGTAACGAGATGGTGCCCGCTACCTGCACCAGAAGTAATGGGATGGTGCCCGCTACCTGCACCAGAAGTAATGGGATGGTGCATGCTACCTGCACCAGAAGTATTGATACGGTGTCCGCTACCTGCACCAGAAGTAACGAGACGGTGCCCGCTACCTGCACCAGAAGTAATGGGATGGTGCCCACTACCTGCACCAGAAGTAATGGGATGGTGCCCGCTACCTGCACCAGAAGTACTGGGACGGTGCACGCTACCTGCACCAGAAGTAACGAGACGTTGTCCGCTACCTGCACCAGAAGTAACGAGACAGTGCCCGCTACCTGCACCAGAAGTAACGAGACGGCGCCCATTACCTGCACAGAAGTAACGGGACGGTGCCTGCTACCTGCACCAGAAGTAATGGGACGGTGCCTGCTACCTGCACCAGAAGTAATGGGACGGTGCCTGCTACCTGCACCAGAAGTAACGGGACGTTGGCCACTACCGGCACGCTACCTGGACCAGAAATAACGAGACATGGCCCGCTAACTGCATCAGAAATACCTGCACCAGAAGTAATGGGATGGTGCCCGCTACCTGCACCAGAAGTACCGGGACGGTGCCTGCTACCGGCACCAGAAGTACCAAGACATGGCTCGCTAACTGCACCAGAAGTAACGGGACGTTGCCCACTACCTGCACCAGAAGTAACGGGACGTTGCCCACTACCTGCACCAGAAGTAACGTGATGGTGCCCGCTACCTGCACCAGAAGTAACGAGATGGTGCCCGCAACCTGCACCAGAAGTAATGGGATGGTGCCCGCTACCAGCACCAGAAGTAATGGGATGGTGCCCGCTACCTGCACCAGAAGTAACGGGACGGTGCCTGCTACCTGCACCAGAAGTAACGGGACGTTGCCCACTACCGGCACCAGAAGTAACGGGACGGTGCCTGCTACCTGCACCAGAAGTAACGGGACGGTGCCCACTTCCTGGACCAGAAATAACGAGACATGGCCCGCTAACTGCACCAGAAGTAACGGGACGTTGCCCACTACCTGCACCAGAAGTAACGGGATGGTGCCCGCTACCTGCACCTGAAGTAATGGGATGGTGCCCGCTACCTGCACCAGAAGTAATGATATGATGCCTGCTACCTGCACCAGAAGTATCGGGACGGTGCATGCTACCTGCACCAGAAGTAACGGGACGGTGCCCGCTACCTGCACCAGAAGTAACAGGACGGTGCCCACTACCTGGACCAGAAGTAACGAGACATGGCCCGCTAACTGCACCAGAAGTAACAGGACATTGCCCACTACCTGCACCAGAAGTAATGAGATGGTGCCTGCTACCTGCACCAGAAGTAACGGAATGTTGAAAGTAACGGGATGTTGAGTGCTACCTGCACTAGAAGTAACAGGACGGTGCGTGCTACCTGCACAGAAGTAATGAGACGGTGCCTGCTACTTGCACCAAAAGTAACGGGACGGTGCCCACTACCTGGACCAGAAGTAACGAGACATGGCTCGCTAACTGCACCAGAAGTAACGGGACGTTGCCCACTACCTGCACCAGAAGTAACGTGATGGTGCCCGCTACCTGCACCAGAAGTAACGAGATGGTGCCCGCTACCTGCACCAGAAGTAATGAGATGGTGCCTGCTACCTGCACCAGAAGTAACGGGATGTTGAGTGCTACCTGCACTGAAAAGTAACGGGATGTTGACTGCTACCTGCAACAGAAGTAACAGGACGGTGCGTGCTACCTGCACAGAAGTAATGAGACGGGGCCTGCTACCTGCACCAGAAGTAACGGGACGGTGCCCACTACCTGGACCAGAAATAACGAGACATGGCCCGCTAACTGCACCAGAAGTAACGGGACGTTGCCCACTACCTGCACCAGAAGTAACGGGATGGTGCCCGCTACCTGCACCAGAAGTAATGGGATGGTGCCCGCTACCTGCACCAGAAGTAATGATATGGTGCCTGCTACCTGCACCAGAAGTAACGGGACGGTGCCTGCTACCTGCACCAGAAGTAACGGGATGGTGCCTGCTACCTGCACCAGAAGTAACGGGACGGTGCCCACTACCTGGACCAGAAGTAACGAGACATGGCCCGCTAACTGCACCAGAAGTGACGGGACGTTGCCCACTACCTGCACCGGAAGTAACGTGATGGTGCCCGCTAACTGCACCAGAAGTAACGAGATGGTGCCCGCTACCTGCACCAGAAGTAATGGGATGGTGCCCGCTACCTGCACCAGAAGTAATGGGATGGTGCATGCTACCTGCACCAGAAGTATTGATACGGTGTCCGCTACCTGCACCAGAAGTAACGAGACGGTGCCCGCTACCTGCACCAGAAGTAATGGGATGGTGCCCACTACCTGCACCAGAAGTAATGGGATGGTGCCCGCTACCTGCACCAGAAGTACTGGGACGGTGCACGCTACCTGCACCAGAAGTAACGAGACGTTGTCCGCTACCTGCACCAGAAGTAACGAGACAGTGCCCGCTACCTGCACCAGAAGTAACGAGACGGCGCCCATTACCTGCACAGAAGTAACGGGACGGTGCCTGCTACCTGCACCAGAAGTAATGGGACGGTGCCTGCTACCTGCACCAGAAGTAATGGGACGGTGCCTGCTACCTGCACCAGAAGTAACGTGACGTTGGCCACTACCGGCACCAGAAGTAACGGGACGGTGCCTGCTACCTGCACCAGAAGTAACGAGATGGTGCCCGCTACCTGCACCAGAAGTAACGTGATGGTGCTCGCTACCTGCATCAGAAGTAACGAGATGGTGCCCGCTACCTGCACCAGAAGTAATGGGATGGTGCCGCTACCTGTACCAGAAGTAATGGAATGGTGCCCGCTACCTGCACCAGAAGTAATGAGACGGTGTCTGCTACCTGCACCAGAAGTAACGAGATGGTGCCCGCTACCTGCACCAGAAGTAACGTGATGGTGCTCGCTACCTGCATCAGAAGTAACGAGATGGTGCCCGCTACCTGCACCAGAAGTAATGGGATGGTGCTGCTACCTGCACCAGAAGTAATGGGATGGTGCCCGCTACCTGCACCAGAAGTAACGAGATGGTGCCCACTACCTGCAGCAGAAGTAATGGGATGGTGCCGCTACCTGCACCAGAAGTAATGGAATGGTGCCCGCTACCTGCACCAGAAGTAATGAGACGGTGTCTGCTACCTGCACCAGAAGTAACAAGATGGTGCCCGCTACCTGCACCAGAAGTAACGTGATGGTGCTCGCTACCTGCATCAGAAGTAACGAGATGGTGCCCGCTACCTGCACCAGAAGTAATGGGATGGTGCCGCTACCGGCACCAGAAGTAACGGGACTGTGCCTGCTGCCTGCACCAGAAGTAACGAGATGGTGCCCGCTACCTGCACCAGAAGTACTGGGACGGTGCCCGCTACCTGCACCATAAGTAACGAGACGGTGTCCGCTACCTGCACCAGAAGTAACGAGACGGTGCCCGCTGCCTTCACCAGAAGTAACGAGACGGTGCCCATTACCTGCACCAAAAGTAACGAGACAATGCCTGCTACTTGCACCAGAAGTAACGGGAAGGTGCCCGCTACCTGCACCAGAAGTAACAGGATGGTGCCTGCTACCTGCACCAGAAGTAACGGGACGGTGCCTGCTACCTGCACCAGAAGTAACGGGACATTGCCCACTACCTGCACCAGAAGTAACGGGGCGGTGCCTGCTACCTGCAACAGAAGTAACGGGACGGTGCCCACTACCTGGACCAGAAATAACGAGACATGGCCCGCTAACTGCACCAGAAGTAATGGGATGGTGCCCACTACCTGCACAGAAGTAACGGGACGGTGCCTGCTACCTGCACCAGAAGTAACGGGACGGTGCCTGCTACCTGCACCAGAAGTAACGCGATGGTGCCTGCTACCTGCACCAGAAGTAACGGGACGTTGCCCACTACCTGCACCAGAAGTAACGGGACGGTGCCTGCTACCTGCACCAGAAGTAAAGGGACGGTGCCCACTACCTGGACCAGAAATAACGAGACATGGCACGCTAACTGCACCAGAAATAACAGGACGTTGCCCACTACCTGCACCAGAAGTAACGGGATGGTGCCCGCTACCTGCACCAGAAGTAATGGGATGGTGCCCGCTACCTGCACCAGAAGTAATGATATGATGCCTGCTACCTGCACCAGAAGTAACGGGACGGTGCCTGCTACCTGCACCAGAAGTAACGGGATGGTGCCTGCTACCTGCACCAGAAGTAACGGGACAGTGCCCACTACCTGGACCAGAAGTAATGAGACATGGCCCGCTAACTGCACCAGAAGTAACGGGACGTTGCCCACTACCTGCACCAGAAGTAATGAGATGGTGCCTGCTACCTGCACCAGAAGTATCGAAATGTTGAGTGCTACCTGCACTGAAAAGTAGCGGGATGTTGAGTGCTACCTGTACCAGAAGTAACGGGACGGTGCCTGCTACCTGCACCAGAAGTAACGGGATGGTGCCTGCTACCTGCACCAGAAGTAACGGGACGTTGCCCACTACCTGCACCAGAAGTAACGGGACGGTGCCTGCTACCTGCACCAGAAGTAAAGGGACGGTGCCCACTACCTGGACCAGAAATAACGAGACATGGCCCGCTAACTGCACCAGAAATAACAGGACGTTGCCCACTACCTGCCCCAGAAGTAACGGGATGGTGCCCGCTACCTGCACCAGAAGTAATGGGATGGTGCCCGCTACCTGCACCAGAAGTAATGATATGATGCCTGCTACCTGCACCAGAAGTAACGGGACGGTGCCTGCTACCTGCACCAGAAGTAACGGGACGGTGCTTGCTACCTGCACCAGAAGTAACGGGACGGTGCCCAATACCTGGACCAGAAGTAACGAGACATGGCCCGCTAACTGCACCAGAAGTAACGGGACGTTGCCCACTACCTGCACCAGAAGTAACGTGATGGTGCCCGCTACCTGCACCAGAAGTAATGAGATGGTGCCTGCTACCTGCACTGAAAAGTAACGGGATGTTGAGTACTACCTGCACTGAAAAGTAGCGGGATGTTGAGTGCTACCTGTACCAGAAGTAACAGGAACGGTGCGTGCTACCTGCACCAGAAGTAACGGGACGGTGCCCAATACCTGGAACAGAAGTAACGAGACATGGCCCGCTAACTGCACCAGAAGTAACGGGGCGTTGCCCACTACCTGCACCAGAAGAAACGTGATGGTGCCCGCTACCTGCACTAGAAGTAACGAGATGGTGCCCGCTACCTGCACCAGAAGTAATGGGATGGTGCCCACTACCTGCACCAGAAGTAATGGGATGGTGCCCGCTACCTGCACCACAAGTACTGGGACGGTGCCCGCTACCTGCACCAGAAGTAATGAGACGGTGTCCGCTACCTGCACCAGAAGTAACGAGACGGTGCCCGCTACCTGCACCAGAAGTAACGAGACGGTGCCCATTACCTGCACAGAAGTAACGGTTCGGTGCCTGCTACCTGCACCAGAAGTAACGGGACGGTGCCTGCTACCTGCACCAGAAGTAACGGGACGGTGCCTGCTACCTGCACCAGAAGTAACGGGACGGTGCCTGCTACCTGCACCAGAAGTAACGGGACGTTGCCCACTACCGGCACCAGAAGTAACGGGACGGTGCCCACTACCTGGACCAGAAATAACGAGACATGGCCCGCTAACTGCACCAGAAGTAATGGGATGGTGCCCGCTACCTGCACAGGAGTAACGGGACGGTGCCTCCTACCTGCACCAGAAGTAACGGGACGGTGCCTGCTACCTGCACCAGAAGTAATGGGAACGTGCCTGCTACCTGCACCAGAAGTAACGGGATGGTGCCTGCTACCTGCACCAGAAGTAACGGGACATTGCCCACTACCTGCACCAGAAGTAACGGGACGGTGCCTGCTACCTGCACCAGAAGTAACGGGACGGTGCCCACTACCTGGACCAGAAATAACGAGACATGGCCCGCTAACTGCACCAGAAGTAACAGGACGTTGTCCACTACCTGCACCAGAAGTAACGGGATGGTGCCCGCTACCTGCACCAGAAGTAATGGGATGGTGCCCGCTACCTGCACCAGAAGTAATGATATGATACCTGCTACCTGCACCAGAAGTAATGGGACGGTGCCTGCTACCTGCACCAGAAGTAATGGGACGGTGCCTGCTACCTGCACCAGAAGTAACGGGACGGTACCCACTACCTGGACCAGAAGTAACGAGACATGGCCCGCTAACTGCACCAGAAGTAATGGGACGTTGCCCACTACCTGCACCAGAAGTAATGAGATGGTGCCTGCTACCTGCACCAGAAGTAACGGAATGTTGAGTGCTACCTGCACTGAAAAGTAACGGGATGTTGAGTGCTACCTGCATCAGAAGTAACAGGACGGTGCGTGCTACTTGCACCAGAAGTAACGGGACGGTGCCCACTACCTGGACCAGAAGTAACGAGACATGGCTCGCTAACTGCACCAGAAGTAACGGGACGTTGCCCACTACCTGCACCAGAAGTAACGTGATGGTGCCCGCTACCTGCACCAGAAGTAACGAGATGGTGCCCGCTACCTGCACCAGAAGTAATGGGATGGTGGCCGCTACCTGCACCAGAAGTAATGGGATGGTGCCCGCTACCTGCACCAGAAGTACTGGGACGGTGCCTGCTACCTGCACCAGAAGTAACGGGATGGTGCCCACTACCTGGACCAGAAATAATGAGACATGGCCCGCTAACTGCACCAGAAATAACAGGACGTTGCCCACTACCTGCACCAGAAGTAACGGGATGGTGCCCTCTACCTGCACCAGAAGTAATGGGATGGTGCCCGCTACCTGCACCAGAAGTAATGATATGATGCCTGCTACCTGCACCAGAAGTAACGGGACGGTGCCTGCTACCTGCACGAGAAGTAACGGGACGGTGCCCACTACCTGGACCAGAAGTAACGAGACATGGCCCGCTAACTGCACCAGAAGTAACGGGACGTTGCCCACTACCTACACCAGAAGTAATGAGATGGTGCCTGCTACCTGCACCAGAAGTAACGGAATGTTGAGTGCTACCTGCACTGAAAAGTAACGGGATGTTGAGTGCTACCTGCACTGAAAAGTAACGGGATGTTGAGAGCTACCTGCACCAGAAGTAACAGGACGGTGCGTGCTACCTGCACCAGAAGTAACGGGACGGTGCCCACTACCTGGACCAGAAATAACGAGACATGGCCCGCTAACTGCACAAGAAGTAATGGGATGGTGCCCGCTACCTGCACCAGAAGTAACGGGAAGGTGCCTGCTACCTGCACCAGAAGTAACGGGACGGTGCCTGCTACCTGCACCAGAAGTAACGGGACATTGCCCACTACCTGCACCAGAAGTAACGGGGCGGTGCCTGCTACCTGCAACAGAAGTAACGGGACGGTGCCCACTACCTGGACCAGAAATAACGAGACATGGCCCGCTAACTGCACCAGAAGTAATGGGATGGTGCCCACTACCTGCACAGAAGTAACGGGACGGTGCCTGCTACCTGCACCAGAAGTAACGGGACGGTGCCTGCTACCTGCACCAGAAGTAACGGGATGGTGCCTGCTACCTGCACCAGAAGTAACGGGACGTTGTCCACTACCTGCACCAGAAGTAACGGGACGGTGCCTGCTACCTGCACCAGAAGTAAAGGGACGGTGCCCACTACCTGGACCAGAAATAACGAGACATGGCACGCTAACTGCACCAGAAATAACAGGACGTTGCCCACTACCTGCACCAGAAATAACGGGATGGTGCCCGCTACCTGCACCAGAAGTAATGGGATGGTGCCCGCTACCTGCACCAGAAGTAATGATATGATGCCTGCTACCTGCACCAGAAGTAACGGGACGGTGCCTGCTACCTGCACCAGAAGTAACGGGATGGTGCCTGCTACCTGCACCAGAAGTAACGGGACAGTGCCCACTACCTGGACCAGAAGTAATGAGACATGGCCCGCTAACTGCACCAGAAGTAACGGGACGTTGCCCACTACCTGCACCAGAAGTAATGAGATGGTGCCTGCTACCTGCACCAGAAGTATCGGAATGTTGAGTGCTACCTGCACTGAAAAGTAGCGGGATGTTGAGTGCTACCTGTACCAGAAGTAACGGGACGGTGCCTGCTACCTGCACCAGAAGTAACGGGATGGTGCCTGCTACCTGCACCAGAAGTAACGGGACGTTGCCCACTACCTGCACCAGAAGTAACGGGACGGTGCCTGCTACCTGCACCAGAAGTAAAGGGACGGTGCCCACTACCTGGACCAGAAATAACGAGACATGGCCCGCTAACTGCACCAGAAATAACAGGACGTTGCCCACTACCTGCACCAGAAGTAATGGGATGGTGCCCGCTACCTGCACCAGAAGTAATGGGATGGTGCCCGCTACCTGCACAAGAAGTAATGATATGATGCCTGCTACCTGCACCAGAAGTAACGGGACGGTGCCTGCTACCTGCACCAGAAGTAACGGGACGGTGCTTGCTACCTGCACCAGAAGTAACGGGACGGTGCCCAATACCTGGACCAGAAGTAACGAGACATGGCCCGCTAACTGCACCAGAAGTAACGGGACGTTGCCCACTACCTACACCAGAAGTAACGTGATGGTGCCCGCTACCTGCACCAGAAGTAATGAGATGGTGCCTGCTACCTGCACTGAAAAGTAACGGGATGTTGAGTACTACCTGCACTGAAAAGTAGCGGGATGTTGAGTGCTACCTGTACCAGAAGTAACAGGACGGTGCGTGCTACCTGCACCAGAAGTAACGGGACGGTGCCCAATACCTGGATCAGAAGTAACGAGACATGGCCCGCTAACTGCACCAGAAGTAACGGGGCGTTGCCCACTACCTGCACCAGAAGTAACGTGATGGTGCCCGCTACCTGCACTAGAAGTAACGAGATGGTGCCCGCTACCTGCACCAGAAGTAATGGGATGGTGCCCACTACCTGCACCAGAAGTAATGGGATGGTGCCCGCTACCTGCACCAGAAGTACTGGGACGGTGCCCACTACCTGCACAAGAAGTAATGAGACGGTGTCCGCTACCTGCACCAGAAGTAACGAGACGGTGCCCGCTACCTGCACCAGAAGTAACGAGACGGCGCCCATTACCTGCACAGAAGTAACGGGTCTGTGCCTGCTACCTGCACCAGAAGTAACGGGACGGTGCCTGCTACCTGCACCAGAAGTAACGGGACGGTGCCTGCTACCTGCACCAGAAGTAACGGGACGGTGCCTGCTACCTGCACCAGAAGTAACGGGACGTTGCCCACTACCGGCACCAGAAGTAACGGGACGGTGCCCACTACCTGGACCAGAAATAACGAGACATGGCCCGCTAACTGCACCAGAAGTAATGGGATGGTGCCCGCTACCTGCACCAGAAGTAACGAGATGGTGCCCGCTACCTGCACCAGAAGTAATGGGATGGTGGCCGCTACCTGCACCAGAAGTAATGGGATGGTGCCCGCTACCTGCACCAGAAGTACTGGGACGGTGCCTGCTACCTGCACCAGAAGTAACGGGATGGTGCCCACTACCTGGACCAGAAATAATGAGACATGGCCCGCTAACTGCACCAGAAATAACAGGACGTTGCCCACTACCTGCACCAGAAGTAACGGGATGGTGCCCGCTACCTGCACCAGAAGTAATGGGATGGTGCCCGCTACCTGCACCAGAAGTAATGATATGATGCCTGCTACCTGCACCAGAAGTAACGGGACGGTGCCTGCTACCTGCACGAGAAGTAACGGGACGGTGCCCACTACCTGGACCAGAAGTAACGAGACATGGCCCGCTAACTGCACCAGAAGTAACGGGACGTTGCCCACTACCTACACCAGAAGTAATGAGATGGTGCCTGCTACCTGCACCAGAAGTAACGGAATGTTGAGTGCTACCTGCACTGAAAAGTAACGGGATGTTGAGTGCTACCTGCACTGAAAAGTAACGGGATGTTGAGAGCTACCTGCACCAGAAGTAACAGGACGGTGCGTGCTACCTGCACCAGAAGTAACGGGACGGTGCCCACTACCTGGACCAGAAATAACGAGACATGGCCCGCTAACTGCACAAGAAGTAATGGGATGGTGCCCGCTACCTGCACCAGAAGTAACGGGAAGGTGCCTGCTACCTGCACCAGAAGTAACGGGACGGTGCCTGCTACCTGCACCAGAAGTAACGGGACATTGCCCACTACCTGCACCAGAAGTAACGGGGCGGTGCCTGCTACCTGCAACAGAAGTAACGGGACGGTGCCCACTACCTGGACCAGAAATAACGAGACATGGCCCGCTAACTGCACCAGAAGTAATGGGATGGTGCCCACTACCTGCACAGAAGTAACGGGACGGTGCCTGCTACCTGCACCAGAAGTAACGGGACGGTGCCTGCTACCTGCACCAGAAGTAACGGGATGGTGCCTGCTACCTGCACCAGAAGTAACGGGACGTTGTCCACTACCTGCACCAGAAGTAACGGGACGGTGCCTGCTACCTGCACCAGAAGTAAAGGGACGGTGCCCACTACCTGGACCAGAAATAACGAGACATGGCACGCTAACTGCACCAGAAATAACAGGACGTTGCCCACTACCTGCACCAGAAATAACGGGATGGTGCCCGCTACCTGCACCAGAAGTAATGGGATGGTGCCCGCTACCTGCACCAGAAGTAATGATATGATGCCTGCTACCTGCACCAGAAGTAACGGGACGGTGCCTGCTACCTGCACCAGAAGTAACGGGATGGTGCCTGCTACCTGCACCAGAAGTAACGGGACAGTGCCCACTACCTGGACCAGAAGTAATGAGACATGGCCCGCTAACTGCACCAGAAGTAACGGGACGTTGCCCACTACCTGCACCAGAAGTAATGAGATGGTGCCTGCTACCTGCACCAGAAGTATCGGAATGTTGAGTGCTACCTGCACTGAAAAGTAGCGGGATGTTGAGTGCTACCTGTACCAGAAGTAACGGGACGGTGCCTGCTACCTGCACCAGAAGTAACGGGATGGTGCCTGCTACCTGCACCAGAAGTAACGGGACGTTGCCCACTACCTGCACCAGAAGTAACGGGACGGTGCCTGCTACCTGCACCAGAAGTAAAGGGACGGTGCCCACTACCTGGACCAGAAATAACGAGACATGGCCCGCTAACTGCACCAGAAATAACAGGACGTTGCCCACTACCTGCACCAGAAGTAATGGGATGGTGCCCGCTACCTGCACCAGAAGTAATGGGATGGTGCCCGCTACCTGCACAAGAAGTAATGATATGATGCCTGCTACCTGCACCAGAAGTAACGGGACGGTGCCTGCTACCTGCACCAGAAGTAACGGGACGGTGCTTGCTACCTGCACCAGAAGTAACGGGACGGTGCCCAATACCTGGACCAGAAGTAACGAGACATGGCCCGCTAACTGCACCAGAAGTAACGGGACGTTGCCCACTACCTGCACCAGAAGTAACGTGATGGTGCCCGCTACCTGCACCAGAAGTAATGAGATGGTGCCTGCTACCTGCACTGAAAAGTAACGGGATGTTGAGTACTACCTGCACTGAAAAGTAGCGGGATGTTGAGTGCTACCTGTACCAGAAGTAACAGGACGGTGCGTGCTACCTGCACCAGAAGTAACGGGACGGTGCCCAATACCTGGATCAGAAGTAACGAGACATGGCCCGCTAACTGCACCAGAAGTAACGGGGCGTTGCCCACTACCTGCACCAGAAGTAACGTGATGGTGCCCGCTACCTGCACTAGAAGTAACGAGATGGTGCCCGCTACCTGCACCAGAAGTAATGGGATGGTGCCCACTACCTGCACCAGAAGTAATGGGATGGTGCCCGCTACCTGCACCAGAAGTACTGGGACGGTGCCCACTACCTGCACAAGAAGTAATGAGACGGTGTCCGCTACCTGCACCAGAAGTAACGAGACGGTGCCCGCTACCTGCACCAGAAGTAACGAGACGGCGCCCATTACCTGCACAGAAGTAACGGGTCTGTGCCTGCTACCTGCACCAGAAGTAACGGGACGGTGCCTGCTACCTGCACCAGAAGTAATGGGACGGTGCCTGCTACCTGCACCAGAAGTAACGGGACGGTGCCTGCTACCTGCACCAGAAGTAACGGGACGTTGCCCACTACCGGCACCAGAAGTAACGGGACGGTGCCCACTACCTGGACCAGAAATAACGAGACATGGCCCGCTAACTGCACCAGAAGTAATGGGATGGTGCCCGCTACCTGCACAGGAGTAACGGGACGGTGCCTCCTACCTGCACCAGAAGTAACGGGACGGTGCCTGCTACCTGCACCAGAAGTAATGGGAACGTGCCTGCTACCTGCACCAGAAGTAACGGGATGGTGCCTGCTACCTGCACCAGAAGTAACGGGACATTGCCCACTACCTGCACCAGAAGTAACGGGACGGTGCCTGCTACCTGCACCAGAAGTAACGGGACGGTGCCCACTACCTGGACCAGAAATAACGAGACATGGTCCGCTAACTGCAGCAGAAGTAACAGGACGTTGTCCACTACCTGCACCAGAAGTAACGGGATGGTGCCCGCTACCTGCACCAGAAGTAATGGGATGGTGCCCGCTACCTGCACCAGAAGTAATGATATGATGCCTGCTACCTGCACCAGAAGTAATGGGACGGTGCCTGCTACCTGGACCAGAAGTAACGGGACGGTGCCTGCTACCTGCACCAGAAGTAACGGGACGGTACCCACTACCTGGACCAGAAGTAACGAGACATGGCCCGCTAACTGCACCAGAAGTAATGGGACGTTGCCCACTACCTGCACCAGAAGTAATGAGATGGTGCCTGCTACCTGCACCAGAAGTAACGGAATGTTGAGTGCTACCTGCACTGAAAAGTAACGGGATGTTGAGTGCTACCTGCATCAGAAGTAACAGGACGGTGCGTGCTACTTGCACCAGAAGTAACGGGACGGTGCCCACTACCTGGACCAGAAGTAACGAGACATGGCTCGCTAACTGCACCAGAAGTAACGGGACGTTGCCCACTACCTGCACCAGAAGTAACGTGATGGTGCCCGCTACCTGCACCAGAAGTAACGAGATGGTGCCCGCTACCTGCACCAGAAGTAATGGGATGGTGGCCGCTACCTGCACCAGAAGTAATGGGATGGTGCCCGCTACCTGCACCAGAAGTACTGGGACGGTGCCTGCTACCTGCACCAGAAGTAACGGGATGGTGCCCACTACCTGGACCAGAAATAATGAGACATGGCCCGCTAACTGCACCAGAAATAACAGGACGTTGCCCACTACCTGCACCAGAAGTAACGGGATGGTGCCCACTACCTGCACCAGAAGTAATGGGCTGGTGCCCGCTACCTGCACCAGAAGTAATGATATGATGCCTGCTACCTGCACCAGAAGTAACGGGACGGTGCCTGCTACCTGCACCAGAAGTAACGGGACGGTGCCCACTACCTGGACCAGAAGTAACGAGACATGGCCCGCTAACTGCACCAGAAGTAACGGGACGTTGCCCACTACCTACACCAGAAGTAATGAGATGGTGCCTGCTACCTGCACCAGAAGTAACGGAATGTTGAGTGCTACCTGCACTGAAAAGTAACGGGATGTTGAGTGCTACCTGCACTGAAAAGTAATGGGATGTTGAGTGCTACCTGCACCAGAAGTAACAGGACGGTGCGTGCTACCTGCACCAGAAGTAACGGGACGGTGCCCACTACCTGGACCAGAAATAACGAGACATGGCCCGCTAACTGCACAAGAAGTAATGGGATGGTGCCCGCTACCTGCACAGGAGTAACAGGACGGTGCCTGCTACCTGCACCAGAAGTAACGGGACGGTGCCCACTACATGGACCAGAAATAACGAGACATGGCCTGCTAACTGCACCAGAAGTAACAGGACGTTGCCCACTACCTGCACCAGAAGTAACGAGATGGTGCCCGCTACCTGCACCAGAAGTAATGGGATGGTGCCCGCTACCTGCACCAGAAGTAATGATATGATGCCTGCTACCTCCACCAGAAGTAACGGAACGGTGCCTGCTACCTGCACCAGAAGTAACGGGACGGTGCGTGCTACCTGCACAGAACAAATGAGTCGGTGCCTGCTACTTGCACCAGAAGTAACGGGACGGTGCCCACTACCTGGACCAGAAGTAACGAGACATGGCTCGCTAACTGCACCAGAAGTAACGGGACGTTGCCCACTACCTGCACCAGTAGTAACGTGATGGAGCCCGCTACCTGCACCAGAAGTAACGAGATGGTGCCCGCTACCTGCACCAGAAGTACTGGGACGGTGCCCGCTACCGGCACCATAAGTAACGAGACGGTGTCCGCTACCTGCACCAGAAGTAACGAGATGGTGCCCGCTACCTGCACCAGAAGTAACGTGACGGCGTCCATTACCTGCACCAGAAGTAACGAGACGGTGCCTGCTATCTGCACCAGAAGTAACGGGACGGTGCCCGCTACCTGCGCCAGAAGTAAGGCGATGGTGCCCGCTACCTGCACAGAAGTAACAGGAAGGTGCCCACTACCTGGACCAGAAGTAACGAGACGGTGCCCGCTACCTGCGCCAGAAGTAATGGAATGGTGCCCGCTACCTGCACAGAAGTAACGGGACGGTGTCCGCTACCTGCACCAGAAGTAACGGGACGGTGCCCATTACCTGGACCAGAAGTAACGAGATATGGCCCACTAACTGCACCAAAAGTAACGGGACGTTGCCCACTACCTGGACCAGAAGTAACGAGACATGGCCCGCTAACTGCACCAGAAGTAACGGGACGTTGCCCACTACCTGCACCAGAAGTAATGAGATGGTGCCTGCTACCTGCACCAGAAGTAACGGGATGTTGAGTGCTACCTGCACTGAAAAGTAACGGGATGTTGAGTGCTACCTGCACTGAAAAGTAACAGGACGGTGCGTGCTACCTGTACCAGAAGTAATGGGATGGTGCCTGCTACCTGCACCAGAAGTAATGGGATGGTGCCCGCTACCTGCACCAGAAGTACTGGGACGGTGCCCGCTACCTGCACCAGAAGTAACGAGACGGTGTCCGCTACCTGCACCAGAAGTAACGAGATGGTGCCCGCTACCTGCACCAGAAGTAACGTGACGGCGCCCATTACCTGCACCAGAAGTAACGAGACGGTGCCTGCTACCTGCACCAGAAGTAACGGGACGGTGCCCGCTACCTGCACAGAAGTAACAGGACGGTGCCCACTACCTGGACCAGAAGTAACGAGTCGGTGCCCGCTACCTGCGCCAGAAGTAATGGAATGGTGCCCGCTACCTGCACAGAAGTAACGGGACGGTGTCCGCTACCTGCACCAGAAGTAACGGGACGGTGTCTGCTACCTGCACCAGAAATAACGGGACGGTGCCCATTACCTGGACCAGAAGTAACGAGACACGGACCACTAACTGCACCAGAAGTAACGGGACGTTGCCCACTACCTGGACCAGAAGTAACGAGACATGGCCCGCTAACTGCACCAGAAGTAACGGGACGTTGCCCACTACCTGCACCAGAAGTAACGGGATGTTGAGTGCTACCTGCACTGAAAAGTAACGGGATGTTGAGTGCTACCTGCAACAGAAGTAACAGGACGGAGCGTGCTACCTGCACAGAAGTAATGAGACGGTGCCTGCTACCTGCACCAGAAATAACGGGACGTGCCCAATACCTGGACCAGAAGTAACGAGACATGGCCCGCTAACTGCACCAGAAGTAACGGGACGTTGCCCACTACCTGCACCAGACGTAACGAGACGGCGCCCATTACCTGCACAGAAGTAACGGGACGGTGCCTGCTACCTGCACCAGAAGTAACGAGACGGCGCCCATTACCTGCACAGAAGTAACGGGACGGTGCCTGCTACCTGCACCAGAAGTAATGGGAAGGTTCCCACTACCTGGACCAGAAATAACGAGACATGGCCAGCTAAATGCACCAGAAGTAACGGGACGTTGCCCACTACCTGCACCAGAAGTAACGGGATGGTGCCCGCTACCTGCACCAGAAGTAATGGGATGGTGCCCGCTACCTGCACCAGAAGTAACGAGATGGTGCCCGCTACCTGCACCAGAAGTAACGGGACGGTGCACGCTACCTGCACCAGAAGTAACGGTATGGTGCCCGCTACCTGCACCAGAAGTAACGAGACGGTGTCCGCTACCTGCACCAGAAGTAATGAGACGGTGCCCGCTACCTGCACCAGAAGTAACGAGACGGTGCCTGCTACCTGCACCAGAAGTAACGGGATGGTGCCCGCTACCTGCACCAGTAGTAACATGATGGTGCCCGCTACCTGCACCAGAAGTAACGAGACGGCGCCCATTACCTGCACAGAAGTAACGGGACGGTGCCTGCTACCTGCACCAGAAGTAACGGGACGGTGCCTGCTACCTGCACCAGAAGTAACGGGACGGTGCCTGCTACCTGCACCAGAAGTAACGGGACGTTGCCCACTACTGGCACCAGAAGTAACGGGACGGTGCCTGCTACCTGCACCAGAAGTAACGGGACGGTGCCCACTACCTGGACCAGAAATAACAAGACATGGCCCGCTACCTGCACCAGAAGTAACGGGACGTTGCCCACTACCTGCACCAGAAGTAACGGGATGGTGCCCACTACCTGCACCAGAAGTAATGGGATGGTGCCCGCTACCTGCACCAGAAGTAACGGGACGGTACCCACTTCCTGGACCAGAAATAACGAGACATGGCCCGCTAACTGCACCAGAAGTAATGGGATGGTGCCCACTACCTGCACAGAAGTAACGAGACAGTGCCTGCTACCTGCACCAGAAGTAACGGGAAGGTGCCCGCTACCTGCACCAGAAGTAACAGGATGGTGCCTGCTACCTGCACCAGAAGTAACGGGACGGTGCCTGCTACCTGCACCAGAAGTAACAGGACATTGCCCACTACCTGCACCAGAAGTAACGGGACGGTGCCCACTACCTGGACCAGAAATAACGAGACATGGCCCGCTAACTGCACCAGAAGTAATGGGATGGTGCCCACTACCTGCACAGAAGTAACGGGACGGTGCCTGCTACCTGCACCAGAAGTAACGGGACGGTGCCTGCTACCTGCACCAGAAGTAACGGGACGGTGCCCACTACCTGCACCAGAAGTAACGGGACGGTGCCCACTACCTGCACGCTACCTGGACCAGAAATAACGAGACATGGCCCGCTAACTGCATCAGAAATAACAGGACGTTGCCCACTACCTGCACCAGAAGTAACGGGATGGTGCCCGCTACCTGCACCTGAAGTAATGGGATGGTGCCCGCTACCTGCACCAGAAGTAATGATATGATGCCTGCTACCTGCACCAGAAGTAACGGGATGGTGCATGCTACCTGCACCAGAAGTAACGGGACGGTGCCCGCTACCTGCACCAGAAGTAACAGGACGGTGCCCACTACCTGGACCAGAAGTAACGAGACATGGCCCGCTAACTGCACCAGAAGTAACAGGACATTGCCCACTACCTGCACCAGAAGTAATGAGATGGTGCCTGCTACCTGCACCAGAAGTATCGGAATGTTGAGTGCTACCTGCACTGAAAAGTAACGGGATGTTGAGTGCTACCTGCACCAGAAGTAACAGGACGGTGCTTGCTACCTACACCAGAAGTAACGGGACGGTGCCCACTACCTGGACCAGAAATAACGAGACATGGCCCGCTAACTGCACCAGAAGTAATGGGATTGTGCCCGCTACCTGCACAGGAGTAACGGGACGGTGCCTGCTACCTGCACCAGAAGTAACGGGACGGTGCCTGCTACCTGCACCAGAAGTAATGGGAACGTGCCTGCTACCTGCACCAGAAGTAACGGGATGGTGCCTGCTACCTGCACCAGAAGTAACGGGACGTTGCCCACTACCTGCACCAGAAGTAACGGGACGGTGCCTGCTACCTGCACCAGAAGTAACGGGACGGTGCCCACTACCTGGACCAGAAATAACGAGACATGGCCCGCTAACTGCACCAGAAGTAACAGGACGTTGCCCACTACCTGCACCAGAAGTAACGGGATGGTGCCCGCTACCTGCACCAGAAGTAATGGGATGGTGCCCGCTACCTGCACCAGAAGTAATGATATGATGCCTGCTACCTGCACCAGAAGTAACGGGACGGTGCCTGCTACCTGCACCAGAAGTAACGGGACGGTACCCACTACCTGGACCAGAAATAACGAGACATGGCCCGCTAACTGCACCAGAAGTAATGGGATGGTGCCCACTACCTGCACAGAAGTAACGAGACAGTGCCTGCTACCTGCACCAGAAGTAACGGGAAGGTGCCCGCTACCTGCACCAGAAGTAACAGGATGGTGCCTGCTACCTGCACCAGAAGTAACAGGACGGTGCCTGCTACCTGCACCAGAAGTAACAGGACATTGCCCACTACCTGCACCAGAAGTAACGGGACGGTGCCCACTACCTGGACCAGAAATAACGAGACATGGCCCGCTAACTGCACCAGAAGTAATGGGATGGTGCCCACTACCTGCACAGAAGTAACGGGACGGTGCCTGCTACCTGCACCAGAAGTAACGGGACGGTGCCTGCTACCTGCACCAGAAGTAACGGGACGGTGCCTGCTACCTGCACCAGAAGTAACGGGACGTTGCCCACTACCTGCACCAGAAGTAACGGGACGGTGCCCACTACCTGCACGCTACCTGGAATAGAAATAACGAGACATGGCCCGCTAACTGCATCAGAAATAACAGGACGTTGCCCACTACCTGCACCAGAAGTAACGGGATGGTGCCCGCTACCTGCACCTGAAGTAATGGGATGGTGCCCGCTACCTGCACCAGAAGTAATGATATGATGCCTGCTACCTGCACCAGAAGTAACGGGACGGTGCATGCTACCTGCACCAGAAGTAACGGGACGGTGCCCGCTACCTGCACCAGAAGTAACAGGACGGTGCCCACTACCTGGACCAGAAGTAACGAGACATGGCCCGCTAACTGCACCTGAAGTAACAGGACATTGCCCACAACCTGCACCAGAAGTAATGAGATGGTGCCTGCTACCTGCACCAGAAGTAACGGAATGTTGAAAGTAACGGGATGTTGAGTGCTACCTGCACTAGAAGTAACAGGACGGTGCGTGCTACCTGCACAGAAGTAATGAGACGGTGCCTGCTACTTGCACCAAAAGTAACGGGACGGTGCCCACTACCTGGACCAGAAGTAACGAGACATGGCTCGCTAACTGCACCAGAAGTAACGGGACGTTGCCCACTACCTGCACCAGAAGTAACGTGATGGTGCCCGCTACCTGCACCAGAAGTAACGAGATGGTGCCCGCTACCTGCACCAGAAGTAATGGGATGGTGCCCGCTACCTGCACCAGAAGTAATGGGATGGTGCCCGCTACCTGCACCAGAAGTACCGGGACGGTGCCTGCTACCTGCACCAGAAGTAACGAGACATGGCTCGCTAACTGCACCAGAAGTAACGGGACGTTGCCCACTACCTGCACCAGAAGTAACGGGACGTTGCCCACTACCTGCACCAGAAGTAACGTGATGGTGCCCGCTACCTGCACCAGAAGTAACGAGATGGTGCCCGCAACCTGCACCAGAAGTAATGGGATGGTGCCCGCTACCTGCACCAGAAGTAATGGGATGGTGCCCGCTACCTGCACCAGAAGTAACGAGACATGGCTCGCTAACTGCACCAGAAGTAACGGGACGTTGCCCGCTACCTGCACAGAAGTAACGTGATAGTGCCCGCTACCTGCACCAGAAGTAACGAGATGGTGCCCGCTACCTGCACCAGAAGTAATGGGATGGTGCCAGCTACCTGCACCAAAAGTAATGGGATGGTGCCCGCTACCTGCACCAGAAGTAATGAGACGGTGTCCGCTACCTGCACCAGAAGTAACGAGACGGCGCCCATTACCTGCACAGAAGTAACGGGACTGTGCCTGCTACCTGCACCAGAAGTAACGGGACGGTGCCTGCTACCTGCACCAGAAGTAACGGGACGGTGCCTGCTGCCTGCACCAGAAGTAACGTGACGTTGCCCACTACCGGCACCAGAAGTAACGGGACGGTGCCTGCTACCTGCACCAGAAGTAACGGGACGGTGCCCACTACCTGGACCAGAAATAACGAGACATGGCCCGCTAACTGCACCAGAAGTAACGGGACGTTGCCCACTACCTGCACCAGAAGTAACGGGATGGTGCCCGCTACCTGCACCTGAAGTAATGGGATGGTGCCCGCTACCTGCACCAGAAGTAATGATATGATGCCTGCTACCTGCACCAGAAGTATCGGGACGGTGCATGCTACCTGCACCAGAAGTAACGGGACGGTGCCCGCTACCTGCACCAGAAGTAACAGGACGGTGCCCACTACCTTGACCAGAAGTAACGAGACATGGCCCGCTAACTGCACCAGAAGTAACAGGACATTGCCCACTACCTGCACCAGAAGTAATGAGATGGTGCCTGCTACCTGCACCAGAAGTAACGGAATGTTGAAAGTAACGGGATGTTGAGTGCTACCTGCACTAGAAGTAACAGGACGGTGCGTGCTACCTGCACAAAAGTAATGAGACGGTGCCTGCTACTTGCACCAAAAGTAACGGGACGGTGCCCACTACCTGGACCAGAAGTAACGAGACATGGCTCGCTAACTGTACCAGAAGTAACGGACGTTGCCCACTACCTGCACCAGAAGTAACGTGATGGTGCCCGCTACCTGCACCAGAAGTAACGAGATGGTGCCCGCTACCTGCACCAGAAGTAACGGGACGGTGCACGCTACCTGCACCAGAAGTAACGGGATGGTGCCCGCTACCTGCACCAGAAGTAACGAGACGGTGTCCGCTACCTGCACCAGAAGTAATGAGACGGTGCCCGCTACCTGCACCAGAAGTAACGAGACGGTGCCTGCTACCTGCACCAGAAGTAACGGGATCGTGCCCGCTACCTGCACCAGAAGTAACATGATGGTGCCCGCTACCTGCACCAGAAGTAACGAGACGGCGCCCATTACCTGCACAGAAGTAACGGGACGGTGCCTGCTACCTGCACCAGAAGTAACGGGACGGTGCCTGCTACCTGCACCAGAAGTAACGGGACGGTGCCTGCTACCTGCACCAGAAGTAACGGGACGTTGCCCACTACCGGCACCAGAAGTAACGGGACGGTGCCTGCTACCTGCACCAGAAGTAACGGGACGGTGCCCACTACCTGGACAAGAAATAACAAGACATGGCCCGCTAACTGCACCAGAAGTAACGGGACGTTGCCCACTACCTGCACCAGAAGTAACGAGATGGTGCCCGCTACCTGCACCAGAAGTAATGGGATGGTGCCCGCTACCTGCACCAGAAGTAATGGGATGGTGCATGCTACCTGCACCAGAAGTATTGATACGGTGTCCGCTACCTGCACCAGAAGTAACGAGACGGTGCCCGCTACCTGCACCAGAAGTAATGGGATGGTGCCCACTACCTGCACCAGAAGTAATGGGATGGTGCCCGCTACCTGCACCAGAAGTACTGGGACGGTGCACGCTACCTGCACCAGAAGTAACGAGACGTTGTCCGCTACCTGCACCAGAAGTAACGAGACAGTGCCCGCTACCTGCACCAGAAGTAACGAGACGGCGCCCATTACCTGCACAGAAGTAACGGGACGGTGCCTGCTACCTGCACCAGAAGTAATGGGACGGTGCCTGCTACCTGCACCAGAAGTAATGGGACGGTGCCTGCTACCTGCACCAGAAGTAACGGGACGTTGGCCACTACCGGCACGCTACCTGGACCAGAAATAACGAGACATGGCCCGCTAACTGCATCAGAAATACCTGCACCAGAAGTAATGGGATGGTGCCCGCTACCTGCACCAGAAGTACAGGGACGGTGCCTGCTACCGGCACCAGAAGTACCAAGACATGGCTCGCTAACTGCACCAGAAGTAACGGGACGTTGCCCACTACCTGCACCAGAAGTAACGGGACGTTGCCCACTACCTGCACCAGAAGTAACGTGATGGTGCCCGCTACCTGCACCAGAAGTAACGAGATGGTGCCCGCAACCTGCACCAGAAGTAATGGGATGGTGCCCGCTACCAGCACCAGAAGTAAAGGGATGGTGCCCGCTACCTGCACCAGAAGTAACGGGACGGTGCCTGCTACCTGCACCAGAAGTAACGGGACGTTGCCCACTACCGGCACCAGAAGTAACGGGACGGTGCCTGCTACCTGCACCAGAAGTAACGGGACGGTGCCCACTTCCTGGACCAGAAATAACGAGACATGGCCCGCTAACTGCACCAGAAGTAACGGGACGTTGCCCACTACCTGCACCAGAAGTAACGGGATGGTGCCCGCTACCTGCACCAGAAGTAACGAGATGGTGCCCGCTACCTGCACCAGAAGTAATGAGATGGTGCCTGCTACCTGCACCAGAAGTAACGGGATGTTGAGTGCTACCTGCACTGAAAAGTAACGGGATGTTGACTGCTACCTGAAACAGAAGTAACAGGACGGTGCGTGCTACCTGCACAGAAGTAATGAGACGGGGCCTGCTACCTGCACCAGAAGTAACGGGACGGTGCCCACTACCTGGACCAGAAATAACGAGACATGGCCCGCTAACTGCACCAGAAGTAACGGGACGTTGCCCACTACCTGCACCAGAAGTAACGGGATGGTGCCCGCTACCTGCACCAGAAGTAATGGGATGGTGCCCGCTACCTGCACCAGAAGTAATGATATGGTGCCTGCTACCTGCACCAGAAGTTACGGGACGGTGCCTGCTACCTGCACCAGAAGTAACGGGATGGTGCCTGCTACCTGCACCAGAAGTAACGGGACGGTGCCCACTACCTGGACCAGAAGTAACGAGACATGGCCCGCTAACTGCACCAGAAGTGACGGGACGTTGCCCACTACCTGCACCGGAAGTAACGTGATGGTGCCCGCTAACTGCACCAGAAGTAACGAGATGGTGCCCGCTACCTGCACCAGAAGTAATGGGATGGTGCCCGCTACCTGCACCAGAAGTAATGGGATGGTGCATGCTACCTGCACCAGAAGTATTGATACGGTGTCCGCTACCTGCACCAGAAGTAACGAGACGGTGCCCGCTACCTGCACCAGAAGTAATGGGATGGTGCCCACTACCTGCACCAGAAGTAATGGGATGGTGCCCGCTACCTGCACCAGAAGTACTGGGACGGTGCACGCTACCTGCACCAGAAGTAACGAGACGTTGTCCGCTACCTGCACCAGAAGTAACGAGACAGTGCCCGCTACCTGCACCAGAAGTAACGAGACGGCGCCCAATACCTGCACAGAAGTAACGGGACGGTGCCTGCTACCTGCACCAGAAGTAATGGGACGGTGCCTGCTACCTGCACCAGAAGTAATGGGACGGTGCCTGCTACCTGCACCAGAAGTAACGTGACGTTGGCCACTACCGGCACCAGAAGTAACGGGACGGTGCCTGCTACCTGCACCAGAAGTAACGAGATGGTGCCCGCTACCTGCACCAGAAGTAACGTGATGGTGCTCGCTACCTGCATCAGAAGTAACGAGATGGTGCCCGCTACCTGCACCAGAAGTAATGGGATGGTGCCGCTACCTGTACCAGAAGTAATGGAATGGTGCCCGCTACCTGCACCAGAAGTAATGAGACGGTGTCTGCTACCTGCACCAGAAGTAACGAGATGGTGCCCGCTACCTGCACCAGAAGTAACGAGACGGTGCCTGCTACCTGCACCAGAAGTAACGGGATGGTGCCCGCTACCTGCACCAGAAGTAACATGATGGTGCCCGCTACCTGCACCAGAAGTAACGAGACGGCGCCCATTACCTGCACAGAAGTAACGGGACGGTGCCTGCTACCTGCACCAGAAGTAACGGGACGGTGCCTGCTACCTGCACCAGAAGTAACGGGACGGTGCCTGCTACCTGCACCAGAAGTAACGGGACGTTGCCCACTACCGGCACCAGAAGTAACGGGACGGTGCCTGCTACCTGCACCAGAAGTAACGGGACGGTGCCCACTACCTGGACCAGAAATAACAAGACATGGCCCGCTAACTGCACCAGAAGTAACGGGACGTTGCCCACTACCTGCACGGGAAGTAACGGGATGGTGCCCACTACCTGCACCAGAAGTAATGGGATGGTGCCCGCTACCTGCACCAGAAGTAACGGGACGGTACCCACTACCTGGACCAGAAATAACGAGACATGGCCCGCTAACTGCACCAGAAGTAATGGGATGGTGCCCACTACCTGCACAGAAGTAACGAGACAGTGCCTGCTACCTGCACCAGAAGTAACGGGAAGGTGCCCGCTACCTGCACCAGAAGTAACAGGATGGTGCCTGCTACCTGCACCAGAAGTAACGGGACGGTGCCTGCTACCTGCACCAGAAGTAACAGGACATTGCCCACTACCTGCACCAGAAGTAACGGGACGGTGCCCACTACCTGGACCAGAAATAACGAGACATGGCCCGCTAACTGCACCAGAAGTAATGGGATGGTGCCCACTACCTGCACAGAAGTAACGGGACGGTGCCTGCTACCTGCACCAGAAGTAACGGGACGGTGCCTGCTACCTGCACCAGAAGTAACGGGACGGTGCCTGCTACCTGCACCAGAAGTAACGGGACGTTGCCCACTACCTGCACCAGAAGTAACGGGCCGGTGCCCACTACCTGCACGCTACCTGGACCAGAAATAACGAGACATGGCCCGCTAACTGCATCAGAAATAACAGGACGTTGCCCACTACCTGCACCAGAAGTAACGGGATGGTGCCCGCTACCTGCACCTGAAGTAATGGGATGGTGCCCGCTACCTGCACCAGAAGTAATGATATGATGCCTGCTACCTGCACCAGAAGTAACGGGACGGTGCATGCTACCTGCACCAGAAGTAACGGGACGGTGCCCGCTACCTGCACCAGAAGTAACAGGACGGTGCCCACTACCTGGACCAGAAGTAACGAGACATGGCCCGCTAACTGCACCAGAAGTAACAGGACATTGCCCACTACCTGCACCAGAAGTAATGAGATGGTGCCTGCTACCTGCACCAGAAGTATCGGAATGTTGTGTGCTACCTGCACTGAAAAGTAACGGGATGTTGAGTGCTACCTGCACCAGAAGTAACGAGACGTTGTCCGCTACCTGCACCAGAAGTAACGAGACAGTGCCCGCTACCTGCACCAGAAGTAACGAGACGGCGCCCATTACCTGCACAGAAGTAACGGGACGGTGCCTGCTACCTGCACCAGAAGTAATGGGACGGTGCCTGCTACCTGCACCAGAAGTAATGGGACGGTGCCTGCTACCTGCACCAGAAGTAACGTGACGTTGGCCACTACCGGCACCAGAAGTAACGGGACGGTGCCTGCTACCTGCACCAGAAGTAACGAGATGGTGCCCGCTACCTGCACCAGAAGTAACGTGATGGTGCTCGCTACCTGCATCAGAAGTAACGAGATGGTGCCCGCTACCTGCACCAGAAGTAATGGGATGGTGCCGCTACCTGTACCAGAAGTAATGGAATGGTGCCCGCTACCTGCACCAGAAGTAATGAGACGGTGTCTGCTACCTGCACCAGAAGTAACGAGATGGTGCCCGCTACCTGCACCAGAAGTAACGAGACGGTGCCTGCTACCTGCACCAGAAGTAACGGGATGGTGCCCGCTACCTGCACCAGAAGTAACATGATGGTGCCCGCTACCTGCACCAGAAGTAACGAGACGGCGCCCATTACCTGCACAGAAGTAACGGGACGGTGCCTGCTACCTGCACCAGAAGTAACGGGACGGTGCCTGCTACCTGCACCAGAAGTAACGGGACGGTGCCTGCTACCTGCACCAGAAGTAACGGGACGGTGCCCACTACCTGGACCAGAAATAACAAGACATGGCCCGCTAACTGCACCAGAAGTAACGGGACGTTGCCCACTACCTGCACCAGAAGTAACGGGATGGTGCCCACTACCTGCACCAGAAGTAATGGGATGGTGCCCGCTACCTGCACCAGAAGTAACGGGACGGTACCCACTACCTGGACCAGAAATAACGAGACATGGCCCGCTAACTGCACCAGAAGTAATGGGATGGTGCCCACTACCTGCACAGAAGTAACGAGACAGTGCCTGCTACCTGCACCAGAAGTAACGGGAAGGTGCCCGCTACCTGCACCAGAAGTAACAGGATGGTGCCTGCTACCTGCACCAGAAGTAACGGGACGGTGCCTGCTACCTGCACCAGAAGTAACAGGACATTGCCCACTACCTGCACCAGAAGTAACGGGACGGTGCCCACTACCTGGACCAGAAATAACGAGACATGGCCCGCTAACTGCACCAGAAGTAATGGGATGGTGCCCACTACCTGCACAGAAGTAACGGGACGGTGCCTGCTACCTGCACCAGAAGTAACGGGACGGTGCCTGCTACCTGCACCAGAAGTAACGGGACGGTGCCTGCTACCTGCACCAGAAGTAACGGGACGTTGCCCACTACCTGCACCAGAAGTAACGGGCCGGTGCCCACTACCTGCACGCTACCTGGACCAGAAATAACGAGACATGGCCCGCTAACTGCATCAGAAATAACAGGACGTTGCCCACTACCTGCACCAGAAGTAACGGGATGGTGCCCGCTACCTGCACCTGAAGTAATGGGATGGTGCCCGCTACCTGCACCAGAAGTAATGATATGATGCCTGCTACCTGCACCAGAAGTAACGGGACGGTGCATGCTACCTGCACCAGAAGTAACGGGACGGTGCCCGCTACCTGCACCAGAAGTAACAGGACGGTGCCCACTACCTGGACCAGAAGTAACGAGACATGGCCCGCTAACTGCACCTGAAGTAACAGGACATTGCCCACTACCTGCACCAGAAGTAATGAGATGGTGCCTGCTACCTGCACCAGAAGTAACGGAATGTTGAAAGTAACGGGATGTTGAGTGCTACCTGCACTAGAAGTAACAGGACGGTGCGTGCTACCTGCACAGAAGTAATGAGACGGTGCCTGCTACTTGCACCAAAAGTAACGGGACGGTGCCCACTACCTGGACCAGAAGTAACGAGACATGGCTCGCTAACTGCACCAGAAGTAACGGGACGTTGCCCACTACCTGCACCAGAAGTAACGTGATGGTGCCCGCTACCTGCACCAGAAGTAACGAGATGGTGCCCGCTACCTGCACCAGAAGTAATGGGATGGTGCCCGCTACCTGCACCAGAAGTAATGGGATGGTGCCCGCTACCTGCACCAGAAGTACCGGGACGGTGCCTGCTACCTGCACCAGAAGTAACGAGACATGGCTCGCTAACTGCACCAGAAGTAACGGGACGTTGCCCACTACCTGCACCAGAAGTAACGGGACGTTGCCCACTACCTGCACCAGAAGTAACGTGATGGTGCCCGCTACCTGCACCAGAAGTAACGAGATGGTGCCCGCAACCTGCACCAGAAGTAATGGGATGGTGCCCGCTACCTGCACCAGAAGTAATGGGATGGTGCCCGCTACCTGCACCAGAAGTAACGAGACATGGCTCGCTAACTGCACCAGAAGTAACGGGACGTTGCCCACTACCTGCACCAGAAGTAACGTGATAGTGCCCGCTACCTGCACCAGAAGTAACGAGATGGTGCCCGCTACCTGCACCAGAAGTAATGGGATGGTGCCCGCTACCTGCACCAAAAGTAATGGGATGGTGCCCGCTACCTGCACCAGAAGTAATGAGACGGTGTCCGCTACCTGCACCAGAAGTAACGAGACGGCGCCCATTACCTGCACAGAAGTAACGGGACTGTGCCTGCTACCTGCACCAGAAGTAACGGGACGGTGCCTGCTACCTGCACCAGAAGTAACGGGACGGTGCCTGCTGCCTGCACCAGAAGTAACGTGACGTTGCCCACTACCGGCACCAGAAGTAACGGGACGGTGCCTGCTACCTGCACCAGAAGTAACGGGACGGTGCCCACTACCTGGACCAGAAATAACGAGACATGGCCCGCTAACTGCACCAGAAGTAACGGGACGTTGCCCACTACCTGCACCAGAAGTAACGGGATGGTGCCCGCTACCTGCACCTGAAGTAATGGGATGGTGCCCGCTACCTGCACCAGAAGTAATGATATGATGCCTGCTACCTGCACCAGAAGTATCGGGACGGTGCATGCTACCTGCACCAGAAGTAACGGGACGGTGCCCGCTACCTGCACCAGAAGTAACAGGACGGTGCCCACTACCTGGACCAGAAGTAATGAGACATGGCCCGCTAACTGCACCAGAAGTAACAGGACATTGCCCACTACCTGCACCAGAAGTAATGAGATGGTGCCTGCTACCTGCACCAGAAGTAACGGAATGTTGAAAGTAACGGGATGTTGAGTGCTACCTGCACTAGAAGTAACAGGACGGTGCGTGCTACCTGCACAAAAGTAATGAGACGGTGCCTGCTACTTGCACCAAAAGTAACGGGACGGTGCCCACTACCTGGACCAGAAGTAACGAGACATGGCTCGCTAACTGCACCAGAAGTAACGGGACGTTGCCCACTACCTGCACCAGAAGTAACGTGATGGTGCCCGCTACCTGCACCAGAAGTAACGAGATGGTGCCCGCTACCTGCACCAGAAGAAACGGGACGGTGCACGCTACCTGCACCAGAAGTAACGGGATGGTGCCCGCTACCTGCACCAGAAGTAACGAGACGGTGTCCGCTACCTGCACCAGAAGTAATGAGACGGTGCCCGCTACCTGCACCAGAAGTAACGAGACGGTGCCTGCTACCTGCACCAGAAGTAACGGGATGGTGCCCGCTACCTGCACCAGAAGTAACATGATGGTGCCCGCTACCTGCACCAGAAGTAACGAGACGGCGCCCATTACCTGCACAGAAGTAACGGGACGGTGCCTGCTACCTGCACCAGAAGTAACGGGACGGTGCCTGCTACCTGCACCAGAAGTAACGGGACGGTGCCTGCTACCTGCACCAGAAGTAACGGGACGTTGCCCACTACCGGCACCAGAAGTAACGGGACGGTGCCTGCTACCTGCACCAGAAGTAACGGGACGGTGCCCACTACCTGGACCAGAAATAACAAGACATGGCCCGCTAACTGCACCAGAAGTAACGGGACGTTGCCCACTACCTGCACCAGAAGTAACGAGATGGTGCCCGCAACCTGCACCAGAAGTAATGGGATGGTGCCCGCTACCTGCACCAGAAGTAATGGGATGGTGCATGCTACCTGCACCAGAAGTATTGATACGGTGTCCGCTACCTGCACCAGAAGTAACGAGACGGTGCCCGCTACCTGCACCAGAAGTAATGGGATGGTGCCCACTACCTGCACCAGAAGTAATGGGATGGTGCCCGCTACCTGCACCAGAAGTACTGGGACGGTGCACGCTACCTGCACCAGAAGTAACGAGACGTTGTCCGCTACCTGCACCAGAAGTAACGAGACAGTGCCCGCTACCTGCACCAGAAGTAACGAGACGGCGCCCATTACCTGCACAGAAGTAACGGGACGGTGCCTGCTACCTGCACCAGAAGTAATGGGACGGTGCCTGCTACCTGCACCAGAAGTAATGGGACGGTGCCTGCTACCTGCACCAGAAGTAACGGGACGTTGGCCACTACCGGCACGCTACCTGGACCAGAAATAACGAGACATGGCCCGCTAACTGCATCAGAAATACCTGCACCAGAAGTAATGGGATGGTGCCCGCTACCTGCACCAGAAGTACCGGGACGGTGCCTGCTACCGGCACCAGAAGTACCAAGACATGGCTCGCTAACTGCACCAGAAGTAACGGGACGTTGCCCACTACCTGCACCAGAAGTAACGGGACGTTGCCCACTACCTGCACCAGAAGTAACGTGATGGTGCCCGCTACCTGCACCAGAAGTAACGAGATGGTGCCCGCAACCTGCACCAGAAGTAATGGGATGGTGCCCGCTACCAGCACCAGAAGTAATGGGATGGTGCCCGCTACCTGCACCAGAAGTAACGGGACGGTGCCTGCTACCTGCACCAGAAGTAACGGGACGTTGCCCACTACCGGCACCAGAAGTAACGGGACGGTGCCTGCTACCTGCACCAGAAGTAACGGGACGGTGCCCACTTCCTGGACCAGAAATAACGAGACATGGCCCGCTAACTGCACCAGAAGTAACGGGACGTTGCCCACTACCTGCACCAGAAGTAACGGGATGGTGCCCGCTACCTGCACCTGAAGTAATGGGATGGTGCCCGCTACCTGCACCAGAAGTAATGATATGATGCCTGCTACCTGCACCAGAAGTATCGGGACGGTGCATGCTACCTGCACCAGAAGTAACGGGACGGTGCCCGCTACCTGCACCAGAAGTAACAGGACGGTGCCCACTACCTGGACCAGAAGTAACGAGACATGGCCCGCTAACTGCACCAGAAGTAACAGGACATTGCCCACTACCTGCACCAGAAGTAATGAGATGGTGCCTGCTACCTGCACCAGAAGTAACGGAATGTTGAAAGTAACGGGATGTTGAGTGCTACCTGCACTAGAAGTAACAGGACGGTGCGTGCTACCTGCACAGAAGTAATGAGACGGTGCCTGCTACTTGCACCAAAAGTAACGGGACGGTGCCCACTACCTGGACCAGAAGTAACGAGACATGGCTCGCTAACTGCACCAGAAGTAACGGGACGTTGCCCACTACCTGCACCAGAAGTAACGTGATGGTGCCCGCTACCTGCACCAGAAGTCACGAGATGGTGCCCGCTACCTGCACCAGAAGTAATGAGATGGTGCCTGCTACCTGCACCAGAAGTAACGGGATGTTGAGTGCTACCTGCACTGAAAAATAACGGGATGTTGACTGCTACCTGCAACAGAAGTAACAGGACGGTGCGTGCTACCTGCACAGAAGTAATGAGACGGGGCCTGCTACCTGCACCAGAAGTAACGGGACGGTGCCCACTACCTGGACCAGAAATAACGAGACATGGCCCGCTAACTGCACCAGAAGTAACGGGACGTTGCCCACTACCTGCACCAGAAGTAACGGGATGGTGCCCGCTACCTGCACCAGAAGTAATGGGATGGTGCCCGCTACCTGCACCAGAAGTAATGATATGGTGCCTGCTACCTGCACCAGAAGTAACGGGACGGTGCCTGCTACCTGCACCAGAAGTAACGGGATGGTGCCTGCTACCTGCACCAGAAGTAACGGGACGGTGCCCACTACCTGGACCAGAAGTAACGAGACATGGCCCGCTAACTGCACCAGAAGTGACGGGACGTTGCCCACTACCTGCACCGGAAGTAACGTGATGGTGCCCGCTAACTGCACCAGAAGTAACGAGATGGTGCCCGCTACCTGCACCAGAAGTAATGGGATGGTGCCCGCTACCTGCACCAGAAGTAATGGAATGGTGCATGCTACCTGCACCAGAAGTATTGATACGGTGTCCGCTACCTGCACCAGAAGTAACGAGACGGTGCCCGCTACCTGCACCAGAAGTAATGGGATGGTGCCCACTACCTGCACCAGAAGTAATGGGATGGTGCCCGCTACCTGCACCAGAAGTACTGGGACGGTGCACGCTACCTGCACCAGAAGTAACGAGACGTTGTCCGCTACCTGCACCAGAAGTAACGAGACAGTGCCCGCTACCTGCACCAGAAGTAACGAGACGGCGCCCATTACCTGCACAGAAGTAACGGGACGGTGCCTGCTACCTGCACCAGAAGTAATGGGACGGTGCCTGCTACCTGCACCAGAAGTAATGGGACGGTGCCTGCTACCTGCACCAGAAGTAACGGGACGTTGGCCACTACCGGCACCAGAAGTAACGGGACGGTGCCTGCTACCTGCACCAGAAGTAACGAGATGGTGCCCGCTACCTGCACCAGAAGTAACGTGATGGTGCTCGCTACCTGCATCAGAAGTAACGAGATGGTGCCCGCTACCTGCACCAGAAGTAATGGGATGGTGCCGCTACCTGTACCAGAAGTAATGGAATGGTGCCCGCTACCTGCACCAGAAGTAATGAGACGGTGTCTGCTACCTGCACCAGAAGTAACGAGATGGTGCCCGCTACCTGCACCAGAAGTAACGAGATGGTGCCCGCTACCTGCACCAGAAGTAATGGGATGGTGCTGCTACCTGCACCAGAAGTAATGGGATGGTGCCCGCTACCTGCACCAGAAGTAACGAGATGGTGTCCACTACCTGCAGCAGAAGTAATGGGATGGTGCCGCTACCTGCACCAGAAGTAATGGAATGGTGCCCGCTACCTGCACCAGAAGTAATGAGACGGTGTCTGCTACCTGCACCAGAAGTAACAAGATGGTGCCCGCTACCTGCACCAGAAGTAACGTGATGGTGCTCGCTACCTGCATCAGAAGTAACGAGATGGTGCCCGCTACCTGCACCAGAAGTAATGGGATGGTGCCGCTACCGGCACCAGAAGTAACGGGACTGTGCCTGCTACCTGCACCAGAAGTAACGAGATGGTGCCCGCTACCTGCACCAGAAGTACTGGGATGGTGCCCGCTACCTGCACCATAAGTAACGAGACGGTGTCCGCTACCTGCACCAGAAGTAACGAGACGGTGCCCGCTGCCTTCACCAGAAGTAACGAGACGGTGCCCATTACCTGCACCAAAAGTAACGAGACAATGCCTGCTACTTGCACCAGAAGTAGGGGAAGGTGCCCGCTACCTGCACCAGAAGCAACAGGATGGTGCCTGCTACCTGCACCAGAAGTAACGGGACGGTGCCTGCTACCTGCACCAGAAGTAACAGGACATTGCCCACTACCTGCACCAGAAGTAACGGGGCGGTGCCTGCTACCTGCAACAGAAGTAACGGGACGGTGCCCACTACCTGGACCAGAAATAACGAGACATGGCCCGCTAACTGCCCCAGAAGTAATGGGATGGTGCCCACTACCTGCACAGAAGTAACGGGACGGTGCCTGCTACCTGCACCAGAAGTAACGGGACGGTGCCTGCTACCTGCACCAGAAGTAACGGGATGGTGCCTGCTACCTGCACCAGAAGTAACGGGACGTTGCCCGCTACCTGCACCAGAAGTAACGGGACGGTGCCTGCTACCTGCACCAGAAGTAAAGGGACGGTGCCCACTACCTGGACCAGAAATAACGAGACATGGCACGCTAACTGCACCAGAAATAACAGGACGTTGCCCACTACCTGCACCAGAAGTAACGGGATGGTGCCCGCTACCTGCACCAGAAGTAATGGGATGGTGCCCGCTACCTGCACCAGAAGTAATGATATGATGCCTGCTACCTGCACCAGAAGTAACGGGACGGTGCCTGCTACCTGCACCAGAAGTAACGGGATGGTGCCTGCTACCTGCACCAGAAGTAACGGGACAGTGCCCACTACCTGGACCAGAAGTAATGAGACATGGCCCGCTAACTGCACCAGAAGTAACGGGACGTTGCCCACTACCTGCACCAGAAGTAATGAGATGGTGCCTGCGACCTGCACCAGAAGTATCGAAATGTTGAGTGCTACCTGCACTGAAAAGTAGCGGGATGTTGAGTGCTACCTGTACCAGAAGTAACGGGACGGTGCCTGCTACCTGCACCAGAAGTAACGGGATGGTGCCTGCTACCTGCACCAGAAGTAACGGGACGTTGCCCACTACCTGCACCAGAAGTAACGGGACGGTGCCTGCTACCTGCACCAGAAGTAAAGGGACGGTGCCCACTACCTGGACCAGAAATAACGAGACATGGCCCGCTAACTGCACCAGAAATAACAGGACGTTGCCCACTACCTGCCCCAGAAGTAACGGGATGGTGCCCGCTACCTGCACCAGAAGTAATGGGATGGTGCCCGCTACCTGCACCAGAAGTAATGATATGATGCCTGCTACCTGCACCAGAAGTAACGGGACGGTGCCTGCTACCTGCACCAGAAGTAACGGGACGGTGCTTGCTACCTGCACCAGAAGTAACGGGACGGTGCCCAATACCTGGACCAGAAGTAACGAGACATGGCCCGCTAACTGCACCAGAAGTAACGGGACGTTGCCCACTACCTGCACCAGAAGTAACGTGATGGTGCCCGCTACCTGCACCAGAAGTAATGAGATGGTGCCTGCTACCTGCACTGAAAAGTAACGGGATGTTGAGTACTACCTGCACTGAAAAGTAGCGGGATGTTGAGTGCTACCTGTACCAGAAGTAACAGGAACGGTGCGTGCTACCTGCACCAGAAGTAACGGGACGGTGCCCAATACCTGGATCAGAAGTAACGAGACATGGCCCGCTAACTGCACCAGAAGTAACGGGGCGTTGCCCACTACCTGCACCAGAAGTAACGTGATGGTGCCCGCTACCTGCACTAGAAGTAACGAGATGGTGCCCGCTACCTGCACCAGAAGTAATGGGATGGTGACCACTACCTGCACCAGAAGTAATGGGATGGTGCCCGCTACCTGCACCACAAGTACTGGGACGGTGCCCGCTACCTGCACCAGAAGTAATGAGACGGTGTCCGCTACCTGCACCAGAAGTAACGAGACGGTGCCCGCTACCTGCACCAGAAGTAACGAGACGGCGCCCATTACCTGCACAGAAGTAACGGTTCGGTGCCTGCTACCTGCACCAGAAGTAACGGGACGGTGCCTGCTACCTGCACCAGAAGTAACGGGGGACGGTGCCTGCTACCTGCACCAGAAGTAACGGGACGGTGCCTGCTACCTGCACCAGAAGCAACGGGACGTTGCCCACTACCGGCACCAGAAGTAACGGGACGGTGCCCACTACCTGGACCAGAAATAACGAGACATGGCCCGCTAACTGCACCAGAAGTAATGGGATGGTGCCCGCTACCTGCACAGGAGTAACGGGACGGTGCCTCCTACCTGCACCAGAAGTAACGGGACGGTGCCTGCTACCTGCACCAGAAGTAATGGGAACGTGCCTGCTACCTGCACCAGAAGTAACGGGATGGTGCCTGCTACCTGCACCAGAAGTAACGGGACATTGCCCACTACCTGCACCAGAAGTAACGGGACGGTGCCTGCTACCTGCACCAGAAGTAACGGGACGGTGCCCACTACCTGGACCAGAAATAACGAGACATGGCCCGCTAACTGCACCAGAAGTAACAGGACGTTGTCCACTACCTGCACCAGAAGTAACGGGATGGTGCCCGCTACCTGCACCAGAAGTAATGGGATGGTGCCCGCTACCTGCACCAGAAGTAATGATATGATACCTGCTACCTGCACCAGAAGTAATGGGACGGTGCCTGCTACCTGCACCAGAAGTAATGGGACGGTGCCTGCTACCTGCACCAGAAGTAACGGGACGGTACCCACTACCTGGACCAGAAGTAACGAGACATGGCCCGCTAACTGCACCAGAAGTAATGGGACGTTGCCCACTACCTGCACCAGAAGTAATGAGATGGTGCCTGCTACCTGCACCAGAAGTAACGGAATGTTGAGTGCTACCTGCACTGAAAAGTAACGGGATGTTGAGTGCTACCTGCATCAGAAGTAACAGGACGGTGCGTGCTACTTGCACCAGAAGTAACGGGACGGTGCCCACTACCTGGACCAGAAGTAACGAGACATGGCTCGCTAACTGCACCAGAAGTAACGGGACGTTGCCCACTACCTGCACCAGAAGTAACGTGATGGTGCCCGCTACCTGCACCAGAAGTAACGAGATGGTGCCCGCTACCTGCACCAGAAGTAATGGGATGGTGGCCGCTACCTGCACCAGAAGTAATGGGATGGTGCCCGCTACCTGCACCAGAAGTACTGGGACGGTGCCTGCTACCTGCACCAGAAGTAACGGGACGGTGCCCACTACCTGGACCAGAAATAATGAGACATGGCCCGCTAACTGCACCAGAAATAACAGGACGTTGCCCACTACCTGCACCAGAAGTAACGGGATGGTGCCCGCTACCTGCACCAGAAGTAATGGGATGGTGCCCGCTACCTGCACCAGAAGTAATGATATGATGCCTGCTACCTGCACCAGAAGTAATGGGACGGTGCCTGCTACCTGCACCAGAAGTAACGGGACGGTGCCCACTACCTGGACCAGAAGTAACTAGACATGGCCCGCTAACTGCACCAGAAGTAACGGGACGTTGCCCACTACCTACACCAGAAGTAATGAGATGGTGCCTGCTACCTGCACCAGAAGTAACGGAATGTTGAGTGCTACCTGCACTGAAAAGTAACGGGATGTTGAGTGCTACCTGCACTGAAAAGTAACGGGATGTTGAGTGCTACCTGCACCAGAAGTAACAGGACGGTGCGTGCTACCTGCACCAGAAGTAACGGGACGGTGCCCACTACCTGGACCAGAAATAACGAGACATGGCCCGCTAACTGCACAAGAAGTAATGGGATGGTGCCCGCTACCTGCACCAGAAGTAACGGGAAGGTGCCCACTACCTGCACCAGAAGTAACAGGATGGTGCCTGCTACCTGCACCAGAAGTAACGGGACGGTGCCTGCTACCTGCACCAGAAGTAACGGGACATTGCCCACTACCTGCACCAGAAGTAACGGGGCGGTGCCTGCTACCTGCAACAGAAGTAACGGGACGGTGCCCACTACCTGGACCAGAAATAACGAGACATGGCCCGCTAACTGCACCAGAAGTAATGGGATGGTGCCCACTACCTGCACAGAAGTAACGGGACGGTGCCTGCTACCTGCACCAGAAGTAACGGGACGGTGCCTGCTACCTGCACCAGAAGTAACGGGATGGTGCCTGCTACCTGCACCAGAAGTAACGGGACGTTGTCCACTACCTGCACCAGAAGTAACGGGACGGTGCCTGCTACCTGCACCAGAAGTAAAGGGACGGTGCCCACTACCTGGACCAGAAATAACGAGACATGGCACGCTAACTGCACCAGAAATAACAGGACGTTGCCCACTACCTGCACCAGAAGTAACGGGATGGTGCCCGCTACCTGCACCAGAAGTAATGGGATGGTGCCCGCTACCTGCACCAGAAGTAATGATATGATGCCTGCTACCTGCACCAGAAGTAACGGGACGGTGCCTGCTACCTGCACCAGAAGTAACGGGATGGTGCCTGCTACCTGCACCAGAAGTAACGGGACAGTGCCCACTACCTGGACCAGAAGTAATGAGACATGGCCCGCTAACTGCACCAGAAGTAACGGGACGTTGCCCACTACCTGCACCAGAAGTAATGAGATGGTGCCTGCTACCTGCACCAGAAGTATCGGAATGTTGAGTGCTACCTGCACTGAAAAGTAGCGGGATGTTGAGTGCTACCTGTACCAGAAGTAACGGGACGGTGCCTGCTACCTGCACCAGAAGTAACGGGATGGTGCCTGCTACCTGCACCAGAAGTAACGGGACGTTGCCCACTACCTGCACCAGAAGTAACGGGACGGTGCCTGCTACCTGCACCAGAAGTAAAGGGACGGTGCCCACTACCTGGACCAGAAATAACGAGACATGGCCCGCTAACTGCACCAGAAATAACAGGACGTTGCCCACTACCTGCCCCAGAAGTAACGGGATGGTGCCCGCTACCTGCACCAGAAGTAATGGGATGGTGCCCGCTACCTGCACCAGAAGTAATGATATGATGCCTGCTACCTGCACCAGAAGTAACGGGACGGTGCCTGCTACCTGCACCAGAAGTAACGGGACGGTGCTTGCTACCTGCACCAGAAGTAACGGGACGGTGCCCAATACCTGGACCAGAAGTAACGAGACATGGCCCGCTAACTGCACCAGAAGTAACGGGACGTTGCCCACTACCTGCACCAGAAGTAACGTGATGGTGCCCGCTACCTGCACCAGAAGTAATGAGATGGTGCCTGCTACCTGCACTGAAAAGTAACGGGATGTTGAGTACTACCTGCACTGAAAAGTAGCGGGATGTTGAGTGCTACCTGTACCAGAAGTAACAGGAACGGTGCGTGCTACCTGCACCAGAAGTAACGGGACGGTGCCCAATACCTGGATCAGAAGTAACGAGACATGGCCCGCTAACTGCACCAGAAGTAACGGGGCGTTGCCCACTACCTGCACCAGAAGTAACGTGATGGTGCCCGCTACCTGCACTAGAAGTAACGAGATGGTGCCCGCTACCTGCACCAGAAGTAATGGGATGGTGCCCACTACCTGCACCAGAAGTAATGGGATGGTGCCCGCTACCTGCACCACAAGTACTGGGACGGTGCCCGCTACCTGCACCAGAAGTAATGAGACGGTGTCCGCTACCTGCACCAGAAGTAACGAGACGGTGCCCGCTACCTGCACCAGAAGTAACGAGACGGCGCCCATTACCTGCACAGAAGTAACGGTTCGGTGCCTGCTACCTGTACCAGAAGTAACGGGACGGTGCCTGCTACCTGCACCAGAAGTAACGGGACGGTGCTTGCTACCTGCACCAGAAGTAACGGGACGGTGCCTGCTACCTGCACCAGAAGTAACGGGACGTTGCCCACTACCGGCACCAGAAGTAACGGGACGGTGCCCACTACCTGGACCAGAAATAACGAGACATGGCCCGCTAACTGCACCAGAAGTAATGGGATGGTGCCCGCTACCTGCACAGGAGTAACGGGACGGTGCCTCCTACCTGCACCAGAAGTAACGGGACGGTGCCTGCTACCTGCACCAGAAGTAATGGGAACGTGCCTGCTACCTGCACCAGAAGTAACGGGATGGTGCCTGCTACCTGCACCAGAAGTAACGGGACATTGCCCACTACCTGCACCAGAAGTAACGGGACGGTGCCTGCTACCTGCACCAGAAGTAACGGGACGGTGCCCACTACCTGGACCAGAAATAACGAGACATGGCCCGCTAACTGCACCAGAAGTAACAGGACGTTGTCCACTACCTGCACCAGAAGTAACGGGATGGTGCCCGCTACCTGCACCAGAAGTAATGGGATGGTGCCCGCTACCTGCACCAGAAGTAATGATATGATACCTGCTACCTGCACCAGAAGTAATGGGACGGTGCCTGCTACCTGCACCAGAAGTAATGGGACGGTGCCTGCTACCTGCACCAGAAGTAACGGGACGGTACCCACTACCTGGACCAGAAGTAACGAGACATGGCCCGCTAACTGCACCAGAAGTAATGGGACGTTGCCCACTACCTGCACCAGAAGTAATGAGATGGTGCCTGCTACCTGCACCAGAAGTAACGGAATGTTGAGTGCTACCTGCACTGAAAAGTAACGGGATGTTGAGTGCTACCTGCATCAGAAGTAACAGGACGGTGCGTGCTACTTGCACCAGAAGTAACGGGACGGTGCCCACTACCTGGACCAGAAGTAACGAGACATGGCTCGCTAACTGCACCAGAAGTAACGGGACGTTGCCCACTACCTGCACCAGAAGTAACGTGATGGTGCCCGCTACCTGCACCAGATGTAACGAGATGGTGCCCGCTACCTGCACCAGAAGTAATGGGATGGTGGCCGCTACCTGCACCAGAAGTAATGGGATGGTGCCCGCTACCTGCACCAGAAGTACTGGGACGGTGCCTGCTACCTGCACCAGAAGTAACGGGACGGTGCCCACTACCTGGACCAGAAATAATGAGACATGGCCCGCTAACTGCACCAGAAATAACAGGACGTTGCCCACTACCTGCACCAGAAGTAACGGGATGGTGCCCGCTACCTGCACCAGAAGTAATGGGATGGTGCCCGCTACCTGCACCAGAAGTAATGATATGATGCCTGCTACCTGCACCAGAAGTAATGGGACGGTGCCTGCTACCTGCACCAGAAGTAACGGGACGGTGCTTGCTACCTGCACCAGAAGTAACGGGACGGTGCCCAATACCTGGACCAGAAGTAACGAGACATGGCCCGCTAACTGCACCAGAAGTAACGGGACGTTGCCCACTACCTGCACCAGAAGTAACGTGATGGTGCCCGCTACCTGCACCAGAAGTAATGAGATGGTGCCTGCTACCTGCACTGAAAAGTAACGGGATGTTGAGTACTACCTGCACTGAAAAGTAGCGGGATGTTGAGTGCTACCTGTACCAGAAGTAACAGGAACGGTGCGTGCTACCTGCACCAGAAGTAACGGGACGGTGCCCAATACCTGGATCAGAAGTAACGAGACATGGCCCGCTAACTGCACCAGAAGTAACGGGGCGTTGCCCACTACCTGCACCAGAAGTAACGTGATGGTGCCCGCTACCTGCACTAGAAGTTAACGAGATGGTGCCCGCTACCTGCACCAGAAGTAATGGGATGGTGCCCACTACCTGCACCAGAAGTAATGGGATGGTGCCCGCTACCTGCACCACAAGTACTGGGACGGTGCCCGCTACCTGCACCAGAAGTAATGAGACGGTGTCCGCTACCTGCACCAGAAGTAACGAGACGGTGCCCGCTACCTGCACCAGAAGTAACGAGACGGCGCCCATTACCTGCACAGAAGTAACGGTTCGGTGCCTGCTACCTGCACCAGAAGTAACGGGACGGTGCCTGCTACCTGCACCAGAAGTAACGGGACGGTGCTTGCTACCTGCACCAGAAGTAACGGGACGGTGCCTGCTACCTGCACCAGAAGTAACGGGACGTTGCCCACTACCGGCACCAGAAGTAACGGGACGGTGCCCACTACCTGGACCAGAAATAACGAGACATGGCCCGCTAACTGCACCAGAAGTAATGGGATGGTGCCCGCTACCTGCACAGGAGTAACGGGACGGTGCCTCCTACCTGCACCAGAAGTAACGGGACGGTGCCTGCTACCTGCACCAGAAGTAATGGGAACGTGCCTGCTACCTGCACCAGAAGTAACGGGATGGTGCCTGCTACCTGCACCAGAAGTAACGGGACATTGCCCACTACCTGCACCAGAAGTAACGGGACGGTGCCTGCTACCTGCACCAGAAGTAACGGGACGGTGCCCACTACCTGGACCAGAAATAACGAGACATGGCCCGCTAACTGCACCAGAAGTAACAGGACGTTGTCCACTACCTGCACCAGAAGTAACGGGATGGTGCCCGCTACCTGCACCAGAAGTAATGGGATGGTGCCCGCTACCTGCACCAGAAGTAATGATATGATACCTGCTACCTGCACCAGAAGTAATGGGACGGTGCCTGCTACCTGCACCAGAAGTAATGGGACGGTGCCTGCTACCTGCACCAGAAGTAACGGGACGGTACCCACTACCTGGACCAGAAGTAACGAGACATGGCCCGCTAACTGCACCAGAAGTAATGGGACGTTGCCCACTACCTGCACCAGAAGTAATGAGATGGTGCCTGCTACCTGCACCAGAAGTAACGGAATGTTGAGTGCTACCTGCACTGAAAAGTAACGGGATGTTGAGTGCTACCTGCATCAGAAGTAACAGGACGGTGCGTGCTACTTGCACCAGAAGTAACGGGACGGTGCCCACTACCTGGACCAGAAGTAACGAGACATGGCTCGCTAACTGCACCAGAAGTAACGGGACGTTGCCCACTACCTGCACCAGAAGTAACGTGATGGTGCCCGCTACCTGCACCAGAAGTAACGAGATGGTGCCCGCTACCTGCACCAGAAGTAATGGGATGGTGGCCGCTACCTGCACCAGAAGTAATGGGATGGTGCCCGCTACCTGCACCAGAAGTACTGGGACGGTGCCTGCTACCTGCACCAGAAGTAACGGGACGGTGCCCACTACCTGGACCAGAAATAATGAGACATGGCCCGCTAACTGCACCAGAAATAACAGGACGTTGCCCACTACCTGCACCAGAAGTAACGGGATGGTGCCCGCTACCTGCACCAGAAGTAATGGGATGGTGCCCGCTACCTGCACCAGAAGTAATGATATGATGCCTGCTACCTGCACCAGAAGTAACGGGACGGTGCCTGCTACCTGCACCAGAAGTAACGGGACGGTGCCCACTACCTGGACCAGAAGTAACGAGACATGGCCCGCTAACTGCACCAGAAGTAACGGGACGTTGCCCACTACCTACACCAGAAGTAATGAGATGGTGCCTGCTACCTGCACCAGAAGTAACGGAATGTTGAGTGCTACCTGCACTGAAAAGTAACGGGATGTTGAGTGCTACCTGCACTGAAAAGTAACGGGATGTTGAGTGCTACCTGCACCAGAAGTAACAGGACGGTGCGTGCTACCTGCACCAGAAGTAACGGGACGGTGCCCACTACCTGGACCAGAAATAACGAGACATGGCCCGCTAACTGCACAAGAAGTAATGGGATGGTGCCCGCTACCTGCACCAGAAGTAACGGGAAGGTGCCCACTACCTGCACCAGAAGTAACAGGATGGTGCCTGCTACCTGCACCAGAAGTAACGGGACGGTGCCTGCTACCTGCACCAGAAGTAACGGGACATTGCCCACTACCTGCACCAGAAGTAACGGGGCGGTGCCTGCTACCTGCAACAGAAGTAACGGGACGGTGCCCACTACCTGGACCAGAAATAACGAGACATGGCCCGCTAACTGCACCAGAAGTAATGGGATGGTGCCCACTACCTGCACAGAAGTAACGGGACGGTGCCTGCTACCTGCACCAGAAGTAACGGGACGGTGCCTGCTACCTGCACCAGAAGTAAGGGGATGGTGCCTGCTACCTGCACCAGAAGTAACGGGACGTTGTCCACTACCTGCACCAGAAGTAACGGGACGGTGCCTGCTACCTGCACCAGAAGTAAAGGGACGGTGCCCACTACCTGGATCAGAAATAACGAGACATGGCACGCTAACTGCACCAGAAATAACAGGACGTTGCCCACTACCTGCACCAGAAGTAACGGGATGGTGCCCGCTACCTGCACCAGAAGTAATGGGATGGTGCCCGCTACCTGCACCAGAAGTAATGATATGATGCCTGCTACCTGCACCAGAAGTAACGGGACGGTGCCTGCTACCTGCACCAGAAGTAATGGGATGGTGCCTGCTACCTGCACCAGAAGTAACGGGACAGTGCCCACTACCTGGACCAGAAGTAATGAGACATGGCCCGCTAACTGCACCAGAAGTAACGGGACGTTGCCCACTACCTGCACCAGAAGTAATGAGATGGTGCCTGCTACCTGCACCAGAAGTATCGGAATGTTGAGTGCTACCTGCACTGAAAAGTAGCGGGATGTTGAGTGCTACCTGTACCAGAAGTAACGGGACGGTGCCTGCTACCTGCACCAGAAGTAACGGGATGGTGCCTGCTACCTGCACCAGAAGTAACGGGACGTTGCCCACTACCTGCACCAGAAGTAACGGGACGGTGCCTGCTACCTGCACCAGAAGTAAAGGGACGGTGCCCACTACCTGGACCAGAAATAACGAGACATGGCCCGCTAACTGCACCAGAAATAACAGGACGTTGCCCACTACCTGCACCAGAAGTAATGGGATGGTGCCCGCTACCTGCACCAGAAGTAATGGGATGGTGCCCGCTACCTGCACCAGAAGTAATGATATGATGCCTGCTACCTGCACCAGAAGTAACGGGACGGTGCCTGCTACCTGCACCAGAAGTAACGGGACGGTGCTTGCTACCTGCACCAGAAGTAACGGGACGGTGCCCAATACCTGGACCAGAAGTAACGAGACATGGCCCGCTAACTGCACCAGAAGTAACGGGACGTTGCCCACTACCTGCACCAGAAGTAACGTGATGGTGCCCGCTACCTGCACCAGAAGTAATGAGATGGTGCCTGCTACCTGCACTGAAAAGTAACGGGATGTTGAGTACTACCTGCACTGAAAAGTAGCGGGATGTTGAGTGCTACCTGTACCAGAAGTAACAGGACGGTGCGTGCTACCTGCACCAGAAGTAACGGGACGGTGCCCAATACCTGGATCAGAAGTAACGAGACATGGCCCGCTAACTGCACCAGAAGTAACGGGGCGTTGCCCACTACCTGCACCAGAAGTAACGTGATGGTGCCCGCTACCTGCACTAGAAGTAACGAGATGGTGCCCGCTACCTGCACCAGAAGTAATGGGATGGTGCCCACTACCTGCACCAGAAGTAATGGGATGGTGCCCGCTACCTGCACCAGAAGTACTGGGACGGTGCCCGCTACCTGCACAAGAAGTAATGAGACGGTGTCCGCTACCTGCACCAGAAGTAACGAGACGGTGCCCGCTACCTGCACCAGAAGTAACGAGACGGCGCCCATTACCTGCACAGAAGTAACGGGTCGGTGCCTGCTACCTGCACCAGAAGTAACGGGACGGTGCCTGCTACCTGCACCAGAAGTAACGGGACGGTGCCTGCTACCTGCACCAGAAGTAACGGGACGTTGCCCACTACCGGCACCAGAAGTAACGGGACGGTGCCCACTACCTGGACCAGAAATAACGAGACATGGCCCGCTAACTGCACCAGAAGTAATGGGATGGTGCCCGCTACCTGCACAGGAGTAACGGGACGGTGCCTCCTACCTGCACCAGAAGTAACGGGACGGTGCCTGCTACCTGCACCAGAAGTAATGGGAACGTGCCTGCTACCTGCACCAGAAGTAACGGGATGGTGCCTGCTACCTGCACCAGAAGTAACGGGACATTGCCCACTACCTGCACCAGAAGTAACGGGACGGTGCCTGCTACCTGCACCAGAAGTAACGGGACGGTGCCCACTACCTGGACCAGAAATAACGAGACATGGCCCGCTAACTGCAGCAGAAGTAACAGGACGTTGTCCACTACCTGCACCAGAAGTAACGGGCTGGTGCCCGCTACCTGCACCAGAAGTAATGGGATGGTGCCCGCTACCTGCACCAGAAGTAATGATATGATGCCTGCTACCTGCACCAGAAGTAATGGGACGGTGCCTGCTACCTGCACCAGAAGTAACGGGACGGTGCCTGCTACCTGCACCAGAAGTAACGGGACGGTACCCACTACCTGGACCAGAAGTAACGAGACATGGCCCGCTAACTGCACCAGAAGTAAGGGGACGTTGCCCACTACCTGCACCAGAAGTAATGAGATGGTGCCTGCTACCTGCACCAGAAGTAACGGAATGTTGAGTGCTACCTGCACTGAAAAGTAACGGGATGTTGAGTGCTACCTGCACCAGAAGTAACGGGACGGTGCCCACTACCTGGACCAGAAGTAACGAGACATGGCTCGCTAACTGCACCAGAAGTAACGGGACGTTGCCCACTACCTGCACCAGAAGTAACGTGATGGTGCCCGCTACCTGCACCAGAAGTAACGAGATGGTGGCCGCTACCTGCACCAGAAGTAATGGGATGGTGCCCGCTACCTGCACCAGAAGTACTGGGACGGTGCCTGCTACCTGCACCAGAAGTAACGGGATGGTGCCCACTACCTGGACCAGAAATAATGAGACATGGCCCGCTAACTGCACCAGAAATAACGGGACGTTGCCCACTACCTGCACCAGAAGTAACGGGATGGTGCCCGCTACCTGCACCAGAAGTAATGGGCTGGTGCCCGCTACCTGCACCAGAAGTAATGATATGATGCCTGCTACCTGCACCAGAAGTAACGGGACGGTGCCTGCTACCTGCACCAGAAGTAACGGGACGGTGCCCACTACCTGGACCAGAAGTAACGAGACATGGCCCGCTAACTGCACCAGAAGTAACGGGACGTTGCCCACTACCTACACCAGAAGTAATGAGATGGTGCCTGCTACCTGCACCAGAAGTAACGGAATGTTGAGTGCTACCTGCACTGAAAAGTAACGGGATGTTGAGTGCTACCTGCACTGAAAAGTAATGGGATGTTGAGTGCTACCTGCACCAGAAGTAACAGGACGGTGCGTGCTACCTGCACCAGAAGTAACGGGACGGTGCCCACTACCTGGACCAGAAATAACGAGACATGGCCCGCTAACTGCACAAGAAGTAATGGGATGGTGCCCGCTACCTGCACAGGAGTAACAGGACGGTGCCTGCTACCTGCACCAGAAGTAACGGGACGGTGCCCACTACCTGGACCAGAAATAACGAGACATGGCCCGCTAACTGCACCAGAAGTAACAGGACGTTGCCCACTACCTGCACCAGAAGTAACGAGATGGTGCCCGCTACCTGCACCAGAAGTAATGGGATGGTGCCCGCTACCTGCACCAGAAGTAATGATATGATGCCTGCTACCTCCACCAGAAGTAACGGAACGGTGCCTGCTACCTGCACCAGAAGTAACGGGACGGTGCGTGCTACCTGCACAGAACAAATGAGTCGGTGCCTGCTACTTGCACCAGAAGTAACGGGACGGTGCCCACTACCTGGACCAGAAGTAACGAGACATGGCTCGCTAACTGCACCAGAAGTAACGGGACGTTGCCCACTACCTGCACCAGTAGTAACGTGATGGAGCCCGCTACCTGCACCAGAAGTAACGAGATGGTGCCCGCTACCTGCACCAGAAGTACTGGGACGGTGCCCGCTACCGGCACCATAAGTAACGAGACGGTGTCCGCTACCTGCACCAGAAGTAACGAGATGGTGCCCGCTACCTGCACCAGAAGTAACGTGACGGCGTCCATTACCTGCACCAGAAGTAACGAGACGGTGCCTGCTATCTGCACCAGAAGTAACGGGACGGTGCCCGCTACCTGCGCCAGAAGTAATGGGATGGTGCCCGCTACCTGCACAGAAGTAACAGGACGGTGCCCACTACCTGGACCAGAAGTAACGAGACGGTGCCCGCTACCTGCGCCAGAAGTAATGGAATGGTGCCCGCTACCTGCACAGAAGTAACGGGACGGTGTCCGCTACCTGCACCAGAAGTAACGGGACGGTGCCCATTACCTGGACCAGAAGTAACGAGATATGGCCCACTAACTGCACCAAAAGTAACGGGACGTTGCCCACTACCTGGACCAGAAGTAACGAGACATGGCCCGCTAACTGCACCAGAAGTAACGGGACGTTGCCCACTACCTGCACCAGAAGTAATGAGATGGTGCCTGCTACCTGCACCAGAAGTAACGGGATGTTGAGTGCTACCTGCACTGAAAAGTAACGGGATGTTGAGTGCTACCTGCACTGAAAAGTAACAGGACGGTGCGTGCTACCTGCACCAGAAGTAATGGGATGGTGCCTGCTACCTGCACCAGAAGTAATGGGATGGTGCCCGCTACCTGCACCAGAAGTACTGGGACGGTGCCCGCTACCTGCACCAGAAGTAACGAGACGGTGTCCGCTACCTGCACCAGAAGTAACGAGATGGTGCCCGCTACCTGCACCAGAAGTAACGTGACGGCGCCCATTACCTGCACCAGAAGTAACGAGACGGTGCCTGCTACCTGCACCAGAAGTAACGGGACGGTGCCCGCTACCTGCACAGAAGTAACAGGACGGTGCCCACTACCTGGACCAGAAGTAACGAGTCGGTGCCCGCTACCTGCGCCAGAAGTAATGGAATGGTGCCCGCTACCTGCACAGAAGTAACGGGACGGTGTCCGCTACCTGCACCAGAAGTAACGGGACGGTGTCTGCTACCTGCACCAGAAATAACGGGACGGTGCCCATTACCTGGACCAGAAGTAACGAGACACGGCCCACTAACTGCACCAGAAGTAACGGGACGTTGCCCACTACCTGGACCAGAAGTAACGAGACATGGCCCGCTAACTGCACCAGAAGTAACGGGACGTTGCCCACTACCTGCACCAGAAGTAACGCGATGGTGCCCACTACCTGGACCAGAAGTAACGAGACATGGCCCGCTAACTGCACCAGAAGTAACGGGACGTTGCCCACTACCTGCACCAGAAGTAATGGGATGGTGCCCACTACCTGCACCAGAAGTAATGGGATGGTGCCCGCTATCTGCACCAGAAGTACTGGGACGGTGCCCGATACCTGCAGCAGAAGTAATGAGACGGTGTCCGCTACCTGCACCAGAAGTAACGAGACGGCGCCCATTACCTGCACAGAAGTAACGGGACGGTGCCTGCTACCTGCATCAGAAGTAACGGGAAGGTTCCCACTACCTGGACCAGAAATAACGAGACATGGCCAGCTAAATGCACCAGAAGTAACGGGACGTTGCCCACTACCTGCACCAGAAGTAACGGGATGGTGCCCGCTACCTGCACCAGAAGTAATGGGATGGTGCCCGCTACCTGCACCAGAAGTAACGAGATGGTGCCCGCTACCTGCACCAGAAGTAACGGGACGGTGCACGCTACCTGCACCAGAAGTAACGGGATGGTGCCCGCTACCTGCACCAGAAGTAACGAGACGGTGTCCGCTACCTGCACCAGAAGTAATGAGACGGTGCCCGCTACCTGCACCAGAAGTAACGAGACGGTGCCTGCTACCTGCACCAGAAGTAACGGGATGGTGCCCGCTACCTGCACCAGAAGTAACATGATGGTGCCCGCTACCTGCACCAGAAGTAACGAGACGGCGCCCATTACCTGCACAGAAGTAACGGGACGGTGCCTGCTACCTGCACCAGAAGTAACGGGACGGTGCCTGCTACCTGCACCAGAAGTAACGGGACGGTGCCTGCTACCTGCACCAGAAGTAACGGGACGTTGCCCACTACCGGCACCAGAAGTAACGGGACGGTGCCTGCTACCTGCACCAGAAGTAACGGGACGGTGCCCACTACCTGGACCAGAAATAACAAGACATGGCCCGCTAACTGCACCAGAAGTAACGGGACGTTGCCCACTACCTGCACCAGAAGTAACGGGATGGTGCCCACTACCTGCACCTGAAGTAATGGGATGGTGCCCGCTACCTGCACCAGAAGTAATGATATGGTGCCTGCTACCTGCACCAGAAGTAACGGAACGGTGCCTGCTACCTGCACCAGAAGTAACGAGACGGTGCCTGCTACCCAGGGCCGGCAAGAGAAATCTTGGGGCCCGGTACACCAATTTCTCCGGGGCCCCCCACCCTGCCTTGACTCCCCCCCCCCTTATAAAGTACAAAGTCGCTGTAAAAAAATTATATATATATATATACACACACACACACATATACTGTATATATATATATATATATATATATATATATAAAATATACAGTATATATATTATAATTTATACATATATACACACACACACACACACACACATATATATATATATATATATATATATATATATATATGGTCCTTGTATGGGCGGCATACAAGGACCATATACACAGATGCAGATCTGAGGGGAGGGCACCAGAGCAAGGTGAATGGAAGTCCGGAGTGCCAGGGACATTTTTTGCATATATATATATATATATATATATATACATACACACACACACACACACACACACACATAGAACTCACCATACACACATTTATATAGAATAATATGGCAGTACCTTGACATAGTATACAGTATGACAGGCTGTGAGGGTGCCATCCAGGCACGTAGGGAGCAGGGTTGGACAGAGGTAGTGCTGCGGGCAGCTGCTATAAGGAGCCCTGACTCACACAGTCAGTGTAGCCTGTGTTTGCTGCTCTGCTGCCCGGCTCTTCAGCGGCAGCGGCAGCAGATCGTCAGATAGGGACGGGGCGGCAGAGAGGCATGCCGCAAGCATAATGAAGGCAACAAAGCGAAGACCAACCAGACCAAGCAAGTGATGGGGCCCCACTGAAGCTCGGGGCCCGGGAGGGTTGTCCCCTTTGACCCCCCCTGTCGCCGGGCCTGCTGCTACCTGCACCAGAAGTAATGGGATGGTGTCCGCTACCTGCACCAGAAGTAACCAGACGGTGTCCGCTACCTGCACCAGAAGTAACGAGACGGTGCCTGCTACCTGCACCAGAAGTAACGAGACGCCGCCCATTACCTGCACCAGAAGTAACGAGACGGTGCCTGCTACCTGCACCAGAAGTAACGGGATGGTGCCCGCTACCTGCACCAGAAGTAACATAATGGTGCCTGCTACCTGCACCAGAAGTAACTGGACGGTGCCCACTACCTGGACCAGAAATAACGAGACATGGTCCGCTAACTGCACCAGAAGTAACGGAACGTTGCCCACTACCTGCACCAGAAGTAACGGGATGGTGCCCGCTACCTGCACCAGAAGTAATGGGATGGTGCCCGCTACCTGCACCAGAAGTAACGGGACTGTGCCTGCTACCTGCACCAGAAGTAACGGGACGGTGCCCACTACCTGGACCAGAAGTAACGAGACATGGCCCGCTAACTGCACCAGAAGTAACGGGACGTTGCCCACTACCTGCACCAGAAGTAACGAGATGGTGCCCGCTACCTGCACCAGAAGTAACGTGACGGTGCCCGCTACCTGCACCAGAAGTAATGGGATGGTGCCCGCTACCTGCACCAGAAGTAACGGGACTGTGCCTGCTACCTGCACCAGAAGTAACGGGACGGTGCCCACTACCTGGACCAGAAGTAACGAGACATGGCCCGCTAACTGCACCAGAAGTAACGGGACGTTGCCCACTACCTGCACCAGAAGTAACGAGATGGTGCCCGCTACCTGCACCAGAAGTAACGTGACGGTGCCCGCTACCTGCACCAGAAGTAACGGGATGGTGCCCGCTACCTGCACCAGAAGTAACGAGACGGTGTCCGCTACCTGCACCAGAAGTAATGAGACGGTGCCCGCTACCTGCACCAGAAGTAACGAGATGGTGCCCGCTACCAGCACCAGAAGTAACGGGACGGTGCCCGCTACCTGCACCAGAAGTAACGGGATGGTGCCCGCTACCTGCACCAGAAGTAACGAGACGGTGTCCGCTACCTGCACCAGAAGTAATGAGACGGTGCCCGCTACCTGCACCAGAAGTAACGAGACGGTGCCTGCTACCTGCACCAGAAGTAACGGGATGGTGCCCGCTACCTGCACCAGAAGTAACATGATGGTGCCCGCTACCTGCACCAGAAGTAACGAGACGGCGCCTATTACCTGCACAGAAGTAACGGGACGGTGCCTGCTACCTGCACCAGAAGTAACGGGACGGTGCCTGCTACCTGCACCAGAAGTAACGGGACGGTGCCTGCTACCTGCACCAGAAGTAACGGGACGGTGCCTGCTACCTGCACCAGAAGTAACGGGACGTTGCCCACTACCGGCACCAGAAGTAACGGGACGGTGCCTGCTACCTGCACCAGAAGTAACGGGACGGTGCCCACTACCTGGACCAGAAATAACAAGACATGGCCCGCTAACTGCAACAGAAGTAACGGGACGTTGCCCACTACCTGCACCAGAAGTAACGGGATGGTGCCCGCTACCTGCACCAGAAGTAATGGGATGGTGCCCGCTACCTGCACCAGAAGTAATGATATGGTGCCTGCTACCTGCACCAGAAGTAATGGAACGGTGCCTGCTACCTGCACCAGAAGTAACGAGACGGTGCCTGCTACCTGCACCAGAAGTAAAGGGATGGTGTCCGCTACCTGCACCAGAAGTAACCAGACGGTGTCCGCTACCTGCACCAGAAGTAACGAGACGGTGCCTGCTACCTGCACCAGAAGTAACGAGACGCCGCCCATTACCTGCACCAGAAGTAACGAGACGGTGCCTGCTACCTGCACCAGAAGTAACGGGATGGTGCCCGCTACCTGCACCAGAAGTAACATAATGGTGCCTGCTACCTGCACCAGAAGTAACTGGACGGTGCCCACTACCTGGACCAGAAATAACGAGACATGGTCCGCTAACTGCACCAGAAGTAACGGAACGTTGCCCACTACCTGCACCAGAAGTAACGGGATGGTGCCCGCTACCTGCACCAGAAGTAATGGGATGGTGCCCGCTACCTGCACCAGAAGTAACGGGACTGTGCCCGCTACCTGCACCAGAAGTAACGGGACGGTGCCCACTACCTGGACCAGAAGTAACGAGACATGGCCCGCTAACTGCACCAGAAGTAACGGGACGTTGCCCACTACCTGCACCAGAAGTAACGAGATGGTGCCCGCTACCTGCACCAGAAGTAACGTGACGGTGCCCGCTACCTGCACCAGAAGTAACGGGATGGTGCCCGCTACCTGCACCAGAAGTAACGAGACGGTGTCCGCTACCTGCACCAGAAGTAATGAGACGGTGCCCGCTACATGCACCAGAAGTAACGTGACGGTGCCTGCTACCTGCACCAGAAGTAACGGGATGGTGCCCGCTACCTGCACCAGAAGTAACATGATGGTGCCCGCTACCTGCACCAGAAGTAACGAGACGGCGCCCATTACCTGCACAGAAGTAACGGGACGGTGCCTGCTACCTGCACCAGAAGTAACGGGACGGTGCCTGCTACCTGCACCAGAAGTAACGGGACGGTGCCTGCTACCTGCACCAGAAGTAACGGGACGTTGCCCACTACCGGCACCAGAAGTAACGGGACGGTGCCTGCTACCTGCACCAGAAGTAACGGGACGGTGCCCACTACCTGGACCAGAAATAACAAGACGTGGCCCGCTAACTGCAACAGAAGTAACGGGACGTTGCCCACTACCTGCACCAGAAGTAACGGGATCGTGCCCGCTACCTGCACCAGAAGTAATGGGATGGTGCCCGCTACCTGCACCAGAAGTAATGATATGGTGCCTGCTACCTGCACCAGAAGTAATGGAACGGTGCCTGCTACCTGCACCAGAAGTAACGAGACGGTGCCTGCTACCTGCACCAGAAGTAATGGGATGGTGTCCGCTACCTGCACCAGAAGTAACCAGACGGTGTCCGCTACCTGCACCAGAAGTAACGAGACGGTGCCTGCTACCTGCACCAGAAGTAACGAGACGCCGCCCATTACCTGCACCAGAAGTAACGAGACGGTGCCTGCTACCTGCACCAGAAGTAACGGGATGGTGCCCGCTACCTGCACCAGAAGTAACATAATGGTGCCTGCTACCTGCACCAGAAGTAACGGGACGGTGCCCACTACCTGGACCAGAAATAACAAGACATGGCCCGCTAACTGCACCAGAAGTAACGGGACGTTGCCCACTACCTGCACCAGAAGTAACGGGATGGTGCCCGCTACCTGCACCAGAAGTAATGGGATGGTGCCCGCTACCTGCACCAGAAGTAATGATATGGTGCCTGCTACCTGCACCAGAAGTAACGGAACGGTGCCTGCTACCTGCACCAGAAGTAACGAGACGGTGCCTGCTACCTGCACCAGAAGTAATGGGATGGTGTCCGCTACCTGCACCAGAAGTAACCAGACGGTGTCCGCTACCTGCACCAGAAGTAACGAGACGGTGCCTGCTACCTGCACCAGAAGTAACGAGACGCCGCCCATTACCTGCACCAGAAGTAACGAGATGGTGCCTGCTACCTGCACCAGAAGTAACGGGATGGTGCCCGCTAGCTGCACCAGAAGTAACATAATGGTGCCTGCTACCTGCACCAGAAGTAACTGGACGGTGCCCACTACCTGGACCAGAAATAACGAGACATGGTCCGCTAACTGCACCAGAAGTAACGGAACGTTGCCCACTACCTGCACCAGAAGTAACGGGATGGTGCCCGCTACCTGCACCAGAAGTAATGGGATGGTGCCCGCTACCTGCACCAGAAGTAATGATATGGTGCCTGCTACCTGCTCCAGAAGTAACGGGACGGTGCCTGCTACCTGCACCAGAAGTAACGGGACTGTGCCTGCTACCTGCACCAGAAGTAACGGGACAGTACCCACTACCTGGACCAGAAGTAACGAGACATGGCCCGCTAACTGCACCAGAAGTAACGGGACGGTGTCCGCTACCTGCACCAGAAGTAATGAGACGGTGCCCGCTACCTGCACCAGAAGTAACGAGACGGTGCCTGCTACCTGCACCAGAAGTAACGGGATGGTGCCCGCTACCTGCACCAGAAGTAACATGATGGTGCCCGCTACCTGCACCAGAAGTAACGAGACGGCGCCTATTACCTGCACAGAAGTAACGGGACGGTGCCTGCTACCTGCACCAGAAGTAACGGGACGGTGCCTGCTACCTGCACCAGAAGTAACGGGACGGTGCCTGCTACCTGCACCAGAAGTAACGGGACGGTGCCTGCTACCTGCACCAGAAGTAACGGGACGTTGCCCACTACCGGCACCAGAAGTAACGGGACGGTGCCTGCTACCTGCACCAGAAGTAACGGGACGGTGCCCACTACCTGGACCAGAAATAACAAGACGTGGCCCGCTAACTGCAACAGAAGTAACGGGACGTTGCCCACTACCTGCACCAGAAGTAACGGGATGGTGCCCGCTACCTGCACCAGAAGTAATGGGATGGTGCCCGCTACCTGCACCAGAAGTAATGATATGGTGCCTGCTACCTGCACCAGAAGTAATGGAACGGTGCCTGCTACCTGCACCAGAAGTAACGAGACGGTGCCTGCTACCTGCACCAGAAGTAATGGGATGGTGTCCGCTACCTGCACCAGAAGTAACCAGACGGTGTCCGCTACCTGCACCAGAAGTAACGAGACGGTGCCTGCTACCTGCACCAGAAGTAACGAGACGCCGCCCATTACCTGCACCAGAAGTAACGAGACGGTGCCTGCTACCTGCACCAGAAGTAACGGGATGGTGCCCGCTACCTGCACCAGAAGTAACATAATGGTGCCTGCTACCTGCACCAGAAGTAACTGGACGGTGCCCACTACCTGGACCAGAAATAACGAGACATGGTCCGCTAACTGCACCAGAAGTAACGGAACGTTGCCCACTACCTGCACCAGAAGTAACGGGATGGTGCCCGCTACCTGCACCAGAAGTAATGGGATGGTGCCCGCTACCTGCACCAGAAGTAACGGGACTGTGCCTGCTACCTGCACCAGAAGTAACGGGACGGTGCCCACTACCTGGACCAGAAGTAACGAGACATGGCCCGCTAACTGCACCAGAAGTAACGGGACGTTGCCCACTACCTGCACCAGAAGTAACGAGATGGTGCCCGCTACCTGCACCAGAAGTAACGTGACGGTGCCCGCTACCTGCACCAGAAGTAACGGGATGGTGCCCGCTACCTGCACCAGAAGTAACGAGACGGTGTCCGCTACCTGCACCAGAAGTAATGAGACGGTGCCCGCTACATGCACCAGAAGTAACGTGACGGTGCCTGCTACCTGCACCAGAAGTAACGGGATGGTGCCCGCTACCTGCACCAGAAGTAACATGATGGTGCCCGCTACCTGCACCAGAAGTAACGAGACGGCGCCCATTACCTGCACAGAAGTAACGGGACGGTGCCTGCTACCTGCACCAGAAGTAACGGGACGGTGCCTGCTACCTGCACCAGAAGTAACGGGACGGTGCCTGCTACCTGCACCAGAAGTAACGGGACGTTGCCCACTACCGGCACCAGAAGTAACGGGACGGTGCCTGCTACCTGCACCAGAAGTAACGGGACGGTGCCCACTACCTGGACCAGAAATAACAAGACATGGCCCGCTAACTGCACCAGAAGTAACGGGACGTTGCCCACTACCTGCACCAGAAGTAACGGGATGGTGCCCGCTACCTGCACCAGAAGTAATGGGATGGTGCCCGCTACCTGCACCAGAAGTAATGATATGGTGCCTGCTACCTGCACCAGAAGTAACGGAACGGTGCCTGCTACCTGCACCAGAAGTAACGAGACGGTGCCTGCTACCTGCACCAGAAGTAATGGGATGGTGTCCGCTACCTGCACCAGAAGTAACCAGACGGTGTCCGCTACCTGCACCAGAAGTAACGAGACGGTGCCTGCTACCTGCACCAGAAGTAACGAGACGCCGCCCATTACCTGCACCAGAAGTAACGAGATGGTGCCTGCTACCTGCACCAGAAGTAACGGGATGGTGCCCGCTAGCTGCACCAGAAGTAACATAATGGTGCCTGCTACCTGCACCAGAAGTAACTGGACGGTGCCCACTACCTGGACCAGAAATAACGAGACATGGTCCGCTAACTGCACCAGAAGTAACGGAACGTTGCCCACTACCTGCACCAGAAGTAACGGGATGGTGCCCGCTACCTGCACCAGAAGTAATGGGATGGTGCCCGCTACCTGCACCAGAAGTAATGATATGGTGCCTGCTACCTGCTCCAGAAGTAACGGGACGGTGCCTGCTACCTGCACCAGAAGTAACGGGACTGTGCCTGCTACCTGCACCAGAAGTAACGGGACGGTACCCACTACCTGGACCAGAAGTAACGAGACATGGCCCGCTAACTGCACCAGAAGTAACGGGACGTTGCCCACTACCTGCACCAGAAGTAATGAGATGGTGCCTGCTACCTGCACCAGAAGTAACGGGATGTTGAGTGCTACCTGCACTGAAAAGTAACGGGATGTTGAGTGCTACCTGCACTGAAAAGTAACGGGATGTTGAGTGCTACCTGCACCAGAAGTAACAGGACGGTGCGTGCTACCTGCACAGAAGTAATGAGACGGTGCCTGCTACCTGCACCACTACCTGGACCAGAAGTAACGAGACATGGCTCGCTAACTGCACCAGAAGTAACGGGACGTTGCCCACTACCTGCACCAGAAGTAACGAGATGGTGCCCGCTACCTGCACCAGAAGTAACGAGATGGTGCCCGCTACCTGCACCAGAAGTAATGGGATGGTGCCCGCTACCTGCAAAAGAAATAATGGGATGGTGCCCGCTACCTGCACCAGAAGTAACGTGACGGTGCCCGCTACCTGCACCAGAAGTAACGGGATGGTGCCCGCTACCTGCACCAGAAGTAACGAGACGGTGTCCGCTACCTGCACCAGAAGTAATGAGACGGTGCCCGCTACCTGCACCAGAAGTAACGAGACGGTGCCTGCTACCTGCACCAGAAGTAACGGAATGGTGCCCGCTACCTGCACCAGAAGTAACATGATGGTGCCCGCTACCTGCACCAGAAGTAACGAGACGGCGCCCATTACCTGCACAGAAGTAACGGGACGGTGCCTGCTACCTGCACCAGAAGTAACGGGACGGTGCCTGTTACCTGCACCAGAAGTAACATAATGGTGCCTGCTACCTGCACCAGAAGTAACTGGACGGTGCCCACTACCTGGACCAGAAATAACGAGACATGGTCCGCTAACTGCACCAGAAGTAACGGAACGTTGCCCACTACCTGCACCAGAAGTAACGGGATGGTGCCCGCTACCTGCACCAGAAGTAATGGGATGGTGCCCGCTGCCTGCACCAGAAGTAACGGGACTGTGCCTGCTACCTGCACCAGAAGTAACGGGACGGTGCCCACTACCTGGACCAGAAGTAACGAGACATGGCCCGCTAACTGCACCAGAAGTAACGGGACGTTGCCCACTACCTGCACCAGAAGTAACGAGATGGTGCCCGCTACCTGCACCAGAAGTAACGTGACGGTGCCCGCTACCTGCACCAGAAGTAACGGGATGGTGCCCGCTACCTGCACCAGAAGTAATGAGACGGTGCCCGCTACCTGCACCAGAAGTAACGAGACGGTGCCTGCTACCTGCACCAGAAGTAACGGGATGGTGCCCGCTACCTGCACCAGAAGTAACATGATGGTGCCCGCTACCTGCACCAGAAGTAACGAGACGGCGCCCATTACCTGCACAGAAGTAACGGGACGGTGCCTGCTACCTGCACCAGAAGTAACGGGACGGTGCCTGCTACCTGCACCAGAAGTAACGGGACGGTGCCCGCTACCTGCACCAGAAGTAACGGGACGTTGCCCACTACCGGCACCAGAAGTAACGGGACGGTGCCTGCTACCTGCACCAGAAGTAACGAGACGGTGCCCACTACCTGGACCAGAAATAACAAGACATGGCCCGCTAACTGCACCAGAAGTAACGGGACGTTGCCCACTACCTGCACCAGAAGTAACGGGATGGTGCCCGCTACCTGCACCAGAAGTAATGGGATGGTGCCCGCTACCTGCACCAGAAGTAATGATATGGTGCCTGCTACCTGCACCAGAAGTAACGGAACGGTGCCTGCTACCTGCACCAGAAGTAACGAGACGGTGCCTGCTACCTGCACCAGAAGTAATGGGATGGTGTCCGCTACCTGCACCAGAAGTAACCAGACGGTGTCCGCTACCTGCACCAGAAGTAACGAGACGGTGCCTGCTACCTGCACCAGAAGTAACGAGACGCCGCCCATTACCTGCACCAGAAGTAACGAGATGGTGCCTGCTACCTGCACCAGAAGTAACGGGATGGTGCCCGCTAGCTGCACCAGAAGTAACATAATGGTGCCTGCTACCTGCACCAGAAGTAACTGGACGGTGCCCACTACCTGGACCAGAAATAACGAGACATGGTCCGCTAACTGCACCAGAAGTAACGGAACGTTGCCCACTACCTGCACCAGAAGTAACGGGATGGTGCCCGCTACCTGCACCAGAAGTAATGGGATGGTGCCCGCTACCTGCACCAGAAGTAATGATATGGTGCCTGCTACCTGCTCCAGAAGTAACGGGACGGTGCCTGCTACCTGCACCAGAAGTAACGGGACTGTGCCTGCTACCTGCACCAGAAGTAACGGGACGGTACCCACTACCTGGACCAGAAGTAACGAGACATGGCCCGCTAACTGCACCAGAAGTAACGGGACGTTGCCCACTACCTGCACCAGAAGTAATGAGATGGTGCCTGCTACCTGCACCAGAAGTAACGGGATGTTGAGTGCTACCTGCACTGAAAAGTAACGGGATGTTGAGTGCTACCTGCACTGAAAAGTAACGGGATGTTGAGTGCTACCTGCACCAGAAGTAACAGGACGATGCGTGCTACCTGCACAGAAGTAATGAGACGGTGCCTGCTACCTGCACCACTACCTGGACCAGAAGTAACGAGACATGGCTCGCTAACTGCACCAGAAGTAACGGGACGTTGCCCACTACCTGCACCAGAAGTAACGAGATGGTGCCCGCTACCTGCACCAGAAGTAACGAGATGGTGCCCGCTACCTGCACCAGAAGTAATGGGATGGTACCCGCTACCTGCACCAGAAGTAATGGGATGGTGCCCGCTACCTGCACCAGAAGTAACGGGACGGTGCCTGCTACCTGCACCAGAAGTAACGGGACGGCGCCTGCTACCTGCACCAGAAGTAACGGGACGGTGCCTGCTACCTGCACCAGAAGTAACGGGACGGTTCCCACTAACTGGACCAGAAGTAATGAGACATGGCCCGTTACCTGCACCAGAAGTAACGGGACGTTGCCCACTACCTGCACCAGAAGTAATGAGATGGTGCCTGCTACCTGCACCAGAAGTAACGGGATGGTGCCCGCTACCTGCACTGAGAATTAATGGGATGTTGAGTGCTACCTGCACCAGAAGTAACAGGACGGTGCGTGCTACCTGCACAGAAGTAATGAGACGGTGCCTGCTACCTGCACCAGAAGTAATGGGATGGTGCCCGCTACCTGCACCGAAGTAATGAGATGGTGCCCGCTACCTGCACCAGAAGTAACAGGACGGTGCCTGCTACCAGCACCAGAAGTAACGGGACGGTGCCCACTACCTGGACCAGAAGTAACGAGACATGGCACGCTAACTGCACCAGAAGTAACGGGACATTGCCCACTACCTGCACCAGAAGCAATGAGATTGTGCCTGCTACCTGCACCAGAAGTAACGGAATGGTGCCGCTACCTGCACTGAAAAGTAACGGGATGTTGAGTGCTACCTACACCAGAAGTAACAGGACGGTGCGTGCTACCTGGACCAGAAGTAACGAGACAGTGCCTGCTACCTGCACCAGAAGTAAAGGGATGGTGCCTGCTACCAGGATCAGAAGTAACGGGATGGTGCGTCTCGACAAAGACCCGCTGAGGGTAGAAACGCGTCGGCAGCCGTAGGTGAACCTGGTCATTATCGACGTGCAGCAGGGAGCATCTAACGGGGGAGAGCGGAGGGGTGTGGAGGCGGCTGCAGCACCTGGAGGGTCCGTGACCTAAGGACGGCTAGCGGTGTACGGAAAACAACTGCGGGTGAGCAAACCCCGTAATAGAAAGCACCGCGTTTATCAACTGCGTCCTGAGGGTCTGGTGAGCTCCACTGAGTATATCTGAAATCCTACGCTTGTACCACTTCTCTTGCTGAGATTGCCCTGTGTCTGCATAAAAAGACTTTTTAAATGGATGTTTGAAATAAAGTAAGGATTATCTTTTATCTACACCGATGTGGTACAGTGTCCTTTATATACGTGAAGAAACCTGGACTGTATATTTCTCCTGTGAGATCTGGCTTATTAGAAACAGCGCTGTGACTTTCCTTGATCTGATTCTTCCTTCCCGTCTCTGCACACTATCCGGTCCTTAGGTCGACACTCATTAGGTCGACTACTATTGGTCGACATGCATTAGGTCGACATGGTCTATAGGTCGACATGGTCACTAGGTCAACATGAACAAAGTCGACATGGAAAAAAATCGACATGAGTTATTCACTTTTTTGTTTTCATTTTTGAGCTTTTTCATACTTTACGATCCACGTGGACTACAATTGGGAATGGTAACCTGAGTGAGGCACCTTGCCCGAAGTTCGCTTGCCATGTGAGGGACACAGTGCAATAATTGGGATTCCCGGTCACTTTTTACAAATTAAACCACACCAAAAAAAATTTTAAACTCTCATGTTGACCTTTTTCCAAGTTGACCTTCTTCATGTTGACCGAGTGACCATGTCGACATATTTCAGGTGTCGACCTTGTCACTGTTGACCAATAGTGGTCGACCTAGTGACTGTCGGCCTAGTTACTGCCTATTCTATGATCCACACCCCTCTGCACTACCTACATACTCAGGTGCTTAGGTTACCTCTTTGTTGTGACCTCCACAGGTCCATAGATTCTGCTTCTGGGAGATATTCTGTAACATGCTGCTATATCTAATGGAGTAGATTAAACAGACGTGATTAGAATTAAAATTTAAGAAGATGCTCTACAAATTTAGACCCACAACTGACATTCTTATCCACTTATATATCTATATACAGTATATAGATCTGCTTACTCAATACACACCCAATGGATCCTAATTGCTCCCCGTCATCAGAACACGCTCTATTTACTTCTAAAACACCGACAGGTATTGTCATTATGTGTATAGACTCTTGTACATCATATCTGTATAAACAGAAAGAATTTCTGATAACATTGCTTCTAATTGTTGAGATCCAATCATTATGTAAATGTGTTTGTTATAAATTGTAAGCATGAGCCCTCTTACTGCTCTGTCTGTATGTTACTATAAATACATAATGCTAGAAATTATAAGGAATAATGCACACCCTACTGTACATTATTCCAGATGTTAGAAGTTGCCCTGGTGCCGTTAGATGATCACAGAACTCCGGGGTTACTACTAAAGCCATCTCATTTTGGAATTTACCAATAGGGATTGATGAAATTCATAAATTGAGCAATTGTATAAAAAGTGGACTCCTACCGAATCCTACTAAATGCGTTTAAAGATGAAAAAAATACTAAAAGGGTGAAACACATTGGCCCTACAGGACACTTTCTACACTAGGGATCCAATCATCTTACCCTTATCTAAGTCTACTTAAAAAGACAAAATGCGTTGGGACTACAGGACACCTTCTACACTGAGAATCCAATCACCTTATCAAAGTATACTTAAAGACCAAATGTGTTGGCCCTACAGGACACCTTCTACACTGAGAATCCAATCACCTTATCAAAATCTACTTAAAGATAAACGAGTTGGGCCTACAGGACACCTTCTACACTGGGGATCAAATCATCTTATCATTATCAATGTCTACTTAAAGACAAAACATGTTTGAACTACAGGACACCTTCTACACTGGGAATCTAGTCATCTTATTGAAGTCTACTTAAAGCTAAAATACATTCGAACTACTGGATACCTTCTTCAGTGTTCCTCTTATGCTAGCCATACATCAGACCAACTTTTCTCCAACACTCCAAACTTCCAACCATCCAACTTGTCTGTTCAACTAAAACAGTGCCCCACACATCTCACCAACTCTTTACCAGTGCTCCACACATCTAACCAACTTTTCATCAGACCAACCAACCTTCCAACTTCTGTCCAACTTGTGATGTCACCGAAGTAGGCGGACAGTGCCTGCCTACAGTTCTTCAGTTTTGTTTTGTTTTTTAATTTCAAAACATGCAGAAGTGTCTTTTTTTCAGTGAAACTGGGCTTTTCTTTCACCACCATACATTTATTAGATTTACTTATTTTTATACTGAACTATGGATACCAGCATGGTTGGGCTGCCAAGGCAAATAAATATATATATATATATATATATGTATATATATATATATTATATGATGTAGATATTCGGCACTCCCAATGTAGTAAAATGTACAGCTTGCCTGGTGCCCTCTTTTTTGGAGGCACAAGTATTATTTATATATTTTTAAAAAGATTATTATTATTATATATATATATATATATATATATTTTTAAATGGAATGGGAAAAACCCGAAAAAAATTTGCGTGCGGTCCCCCCTCCAACGCATAACCAGCCTCGGGCTCTTCGAGCCGGTCCTGGTTCTAAAAATCTGGGGGGAAAACGGACAGGGGATCCCCCGTATTTTTAAAACCAGCACCGGGCTCTGCGCCTGGTGCTGGTGCAAAAAATACGGGGGACAAAAAGAGTAGGGGTCCCCCATATTTTTTACACCAGCATCAGGCTCCACTAGCTGGACAGATAATGCCACAGCCGGGGGTCACTTTTATACAGTGCCCTGCGGCCATGGCATTAAATATCCAACTAGTCACCCCTGGCCGGGGTACCCTGGGGGAGTGGGGACCACTTCAATCAAGGGGTCCCCCCCCCCCCAGCCACCCAAGGGCCAGGGGTGAAGCCCGAGGCTGTCCCCCCCATCCAAAGGCTGCGGATGGGGGGCTGATAGCCTTGAGAAAATTTAAAGAATATTGTTTTTTCCAGTAGTACTACTACAAGTCCCAGCAAGCCTCCCCGCAAGCTGGTACTTGGAGAACCACAAGTACCAGCATGCGGGAGAAAAACGGGCCCGCTGGTACCTGCAGTTCTAATGGAATAAAAATACCCAAATAAAAACAGGAGACACACACCGTGACAGTAAAACTTTATTTCACACATGTCGACACACACATACTTACCTATGTTGACACAAAGCAGTCGGTCCTCTTCTCCAAGTAGAATCCATGGGTACCTGAAAATAAAATATAATTATACTCATCTGATCCAGCGTCCTTATACGTAATGCCACCCCTGTAGTAGTAGCATCCTTATACGTAATGTTCCCCCAGTAGTAGTACCGCCCTTATACATAATGCCCCCCCAGTAGTAGTAGCATCCTTACATGTAATGCCCTCCCAGTAGTAGTAGCACCGTCCTTATACATAATGCCCCCCAGTAGTAAGAGTCCTTATACATAATGCCCCCCAGTAGTAAGAGTCCTTATACATAATGCCCCCCCAGTAGTAGCGTCCTTATATGTAATGCCCCCCCAGTATTAGTAGCCTCTTCTTTATACATAATGCCCCCCCAGTAGTAGTAGCATCGTTATATGTAATGCCCCCCTGTAGTAGTAGCGTTCTTATACATAATGCCCCCCCAGTAGTAGTAGCATCGTTATATGTAATGCCCCCATGTAGTAGTAGCGTTCTTATACATAATGCCCCCCAGTAGTAGTAGCATTGTTATAGGTAATGCCCCCCCAGTAATAGTAGCGTCCTTATACATAATGCCCCCCCAGCAGTAGTATCGTTATATGTAATGCCCCCCCCCCAGCAATAGTAGCGTCCTTATACGTAATGCCCCCCCTATAGTAGTAGCGTCCTTATACGTAATGCCCCTCCTATAGTAGTAGCGTCCTTGCATGTAATGGCCCCCCTAGCAGTGGCGTCCATAAAGCGCACACACACACACCCACACAATTCACACATATATACAGACACACACCCCACCTTGCACACACACACATCTCCACCATACACACACACACACACACACACACACACACACACACACTTCACATATATACAAACACACACACACACACACACACACACACACACACACACACACACTTCTCTCTCACCCTCCACTTACCAAGTCTGGCTGGCCGTCACTGCAAAGCTGTCTGGTCCCGTGTAGCTCCGCCCCTCTATTCCGTGTAGCTCCGCCCCCTCGTACCGCCGTAGCTCCGCCCCCTTTTCAGACCCCGCACTGCACAGCCCGCTGTCACAGGTGATTGGGGGGGAGGGGGGGGGGGGGGGGGCTTTTCATGCTGCCGGCACAGTAGGCGGACACTAGCAGGCAGTGTCCGCCTACTTATCGTTCAGTTGGGGGGAAAGTTTCCCCTACACCTGAACGATTGGTTGGGAAAATCAAACAGGTTTGATTTTCCTAACTAGTTGGACAGACCGTTTCTGTCCGTTTTTCAGCGTGTGGGAGCAAACGGCTGATAATCGTTTGCTCCCACACACTGCCAGATTATCTTTCCAACCAGCCAACTAGTTGGCTGGTTGGAAAGATATCGTCCTGATGTATGGCCAGCTGGTTCTTATACCAGAGTAGTTGGTTTATTTGATGTACGCATTTTATCTTATTTTTGATGGCTAGATAAATATTGGTTTTCATATTACATTACTGGCCGCATTCTTTAACTTCATATCCATCCAGTTTGGAGATGAGCGCCGGAAATTTTTCGGGTTTTGGGTTTTGGTTTTGGGTTCGGTTCCGCGGCCGTGTTTTGGGTTCGACCGCGTTTTGGCAAAACCTCACCGAATTTTTTTTGTCGGATTCGGGTGTGTTTTGGATTCGGGTGTTTTTTTCCAAAAAACCTAAAAAACAGCTTAAATCATAGAATTTGGCGGTCATTTTGATCCCAAAGTATTATTAACCTCAAAAACCATAATTTCCACTCATTTTCAGTCTATTCTGAATACCTCACACCTCACAATATTATTTTTAGTCCTAAAATTTGCACCGAGGTCGCTGTGTGAGTAAGATAAGCGACCCTAGTGGCCGACACAAACACCGGGCCCATCTAGGAGTGGCACTGCAGTGTCACGCAGGATGGCCCTTCCAAAAAACCCTCCCCAAACAGCACATGACGCAAAGAAAAAAAGAGGCGCAATGAGGTAGCTGTGTGAGTAAGATTAGCGACCCTAGTGGCCGACACAAACACCGGGCCCATCTAGGAGTGGCACTGCAGTGTCACGCAGGATGTCCCTTCCAAAAAACCCTCCCCAAACAGCACATGACGCAAAGAAAAAAAGAGGCGCAATGAGGTAGCTGTGTGAGTAAGATAAGCGACCCTAGTGGCCGACACAAACACCGGGCCCATCTAGGAGTGTCACTGCAGTGTCACGCAGGATGTCCCTTCCAAAAAACCCTCCCCAAACAGCACATGACGCAAAGAAAAAAAGAGGCGCAATGAGGTAGCTGTGTGAGTAAGATAAGCGACCCTAGTGGCCGACACAAACACCGGGCCCATCTAGGAGTGGCACTGCAGTGTCACGCAGGATGTCCCTTCCAAAAAACCCTCCCCAAACAGCACATGACGCAAAGAAAAAGAAAAGAAAAAAGAGGTGCAAGATGGAATTGTCCTTGGGCCCTCCCACCCACCCTTATGTTGTATAAACAGGACATGCACACTTTAACCAACCCATCATTTCAGTGACAGGGTCTGCCACACGACTGTGACTGATATGACGGGTTGGTTTGGACCCCCACCAAAAAAGAAGCAATTAATCTCTCCTTGCACAAACTGGCTCTACAGAGGCAAGATGTCCACCTCATCATCATCCTCCGATATATCACCGTGTACATCCCCCTCCTCACAGATTATCAATTCGTCCCCACTGGAATCCACCATCTCAGCTCCCTGTGTACTTTGTGGAGGCAATTGCTGCTGGTCAATGTCTCCACGGAGGAATTGATTATAATTCATTTTAATGAACATCATCTTCTCCACATTTTCTGGATGTAACCTCGTACGCCGATTGCTGACAAGGTGAGCGGCGGCACTAAACACTCTTTCGGAGTACACACTTGTGGGAGGGCAACTTAGGTAGAATAAAGCCAGTTTGTGCAAGGGCCTCCAAATTGCCTCTTTTTCCTGCCAGTATAAGTACGGACTGTGTGACGTGCCTACTTGGATGCGGTCACTCATATAATCCTCCACCATTCTTTCAATGGGGAGAGAATCATATGCAGTGACAGTAGACGACATGTCCGTAATCGTTGTCAGGTCCTTCAGTCCGGACCAGATGTCAGCATCAGCAGTCGCTCCAGACTGCCCTGCATCACCGCCAGCGGGTGGGCTCGGAATTCTGAGCCTTTTCCTCGCACCCCCAGTTGCGGGAGAATGTGAAGGAGGAGATGTTGTTGACAGGTCGCGTTCCGCTTGACTTGACAATTTACTCACCAGCAGGTGTTTGAACCCCAGCAGACTTGTGTCTGCCGGAAAGAGAGATCCAAGGTAGGCTTTAAATCTAGGATCGAGCACGGTGGCCAAAATGTAGTGCTCTGATTTCAACAGATTGACCACCCGTGAATCCTTGCTAAGCGAATTAAGGGCTCCATCCACAAGTCCCACATGCCTAGCGGAATCGCTCCGTGTTAGCTCCTCCTTCAATGTCTCCAGCTTCTTCTGCAAAAGCCTGATGAGGGGAATGACCTGACTCAGGCTGGCAGTGTCTGAACTGACTTCACGTGTGGCAAGTTCAAAGGGCATCAGAACCTTGCACAACGTTGAAATCATTCTCCACTGCGCTTGAGACAGGTGCATCCCACCTCCTATATCGTGCTCAATTGTATAGGCTTGAATGGCCTTTTGCTGCTCCTCCAACCTCTGAAGCATATACAGGGTTGAATTCCACCTCGTTACCACTTCTTGCTTCAGATGATGGCAGGGCAGGTTCAGTAGTTTTTGGTGGTGCTCCAGTTTTCTGTACGTGGTGCCTGTACGCCGAAAGTGTCCCGCAATTCTTCTGGCCACGACAGCATCTCTTGCACGCCCCTGTCGTTTTTTAAAAAATTCTGCACCACCAAATTCAAGGTATGTGCAAAACATGGGACGTGCTGGAATTAGCCCAGATTTAATGCACACACAATATTGCTGGCGTTGTCCGATGCCACAAATCCACAGGAGAGTCCAATTGGGGTAAGCCATTCCGCGATGATCTTCCTCAGTTGCCGTTAGAGGTTTTCAGCTGTGTGCGTATTCTGGAAACCGGTGATACAAAGCGTAGCCTGCCTAGGAAAGAGTTGGCGTTTGCGAGATGCTGCTACTGGTGCCGCCGCTGCTGTTCTTGCGGCGGGAGTCCATACATCTACCCAGTGGGCTGTCACAGTCATATAGTCCTGACCCTGCCCTGCTCCACTTGTCCACATGTCCGTGGTTAAGTGGACATTGGGTACAGCTGCATTTTTTAGGACACTGGTGACTCTTTTTCTGAGGTCTGTGTACATTTTCGGTATCGCCTGCCTAGAGAAATGGAACCTAGATGGTATTTGGTACCGGGGACACAGTACCTCCAACAAGTCTCTAGTTGGCTCTGCAGTAATGATGGATACCGGAACCACGTTTCTCACCACCCAGGATGTCAAGGCCTCAGTTATCCGCTTTGCAGTAGGATGACTGCTGTGATATTTCATCTTCCTCGCAAAGGACTGTTGGACAGTCAATTGCTTGGTGGAAGTAGTAAAAGTGGTCTTACGACTTCCCCTCTGGGATGACCATCGACTCCCAGCAGCAACAACAGCAGCGCCAGCAGCAGTAGGCGTTACACGCAAGGATGCATCGGAGGAATCCCAGGCAGGAGAGGACTCGTCAGAATTGCCAGTGACATGGCCTGCAGGACTATTGGCATTCCTGGGGAAGGAGGAAATTGACACTGAGGGAGTTGGTGGGGTGGTTTGCGTGAGCTTGGTTACAAGAGGAAGGGATTTACTGGTCAGTGGACTGCTTCCGCTGTCGGCCCAAGTTTTTGAACTTGTCACTGACTTATTATGAATGCGCTGCAGGTGACGTATAAGGGAGGATGTTCCGAGGTGGTTAACGTCCTTACCCCTACTTATTACAGCTTGACAAAGGGAACACACGGCTTGACACCTGTTGTCCGCATTTCTGGTGAAATACTTCCACACCGAAGAGCTGATTTTTTTGGTATTTTCACCAGGCATGTCAACGGCCATATTCCTACCACGGACAACAGGTGTCTCCCCGGGTGCCTGACTTAAACAAACCACCTCACCATCAGAATCCTCCTGGTCAATTTCCTCCCCAGCGCCAGCAACACCCATATCCTCCTCATCCTGGTGTACTTCAACACTGACATCTTCAATCTGACTATCAGGAACTGGACTGCGGGTGCTCCTTCCATCACTTGCAGGGGGCGTGCAAATGGTGGAAGGCGCATGCTCTTCACGTCCAGTGTTGGGAAGGTCAGGCATCGCAACCGACACAATTGGAGTCGGACTCTCCTTGTGGATTTGGGATTTCGAAGAACGCACAGTTCTTTGCGGTGCTACTGCTTTTGCCAGCTTTAGTCTTTTCATTTTTCTAGCGAGAGGCTGAGTGCTTCCATCCTCATGTGAAGCTGAACCACTAGCCATGAACATAGGCCAGGGCCTCAGCCGTTCCTTGCCACTCCGTGTGGTAAATGGCATATTGGCAAGTTTACGCTTCTCCTCCGACAATTTTATTTTAGGTTTTGGAGTCCTTTTTTTACTGATATTTGGTGTTTTGGATTTGACATGCTCTGTACTATGACATTGGGCATCGGCCTTGGCAGACGACGTTGCTGGCATTTCATCGTCTCGGCCATGACTAGTGGCAGCAGCTTCAGCACGAGGTGGAAGTGGATCTTGATCTTTCCCTAATTTTGGAACCTCAACATTTTTGTTCTCCATATTTTAATAGGCACAACTAAAAGGCACCTCAGGTAAACAATGGAGATGGATGGATTGGATACTAGTATACAATTATGGACGGGCTGCCGAGTGCCGACACAGAGGTAGCCACAGCCGTGAACTACCGCACTGTACTGTGTCTGCTGCTAATATATAGACTGGTTGATAAAGAGATAGTATACTCGTAACTAGCATGTATGTATAAAGAAAGAAAAAAAAAACACGGTTAGGTGGTATATACAATTATGGACGGGCTGCTGAGTGCCGACACAGAGGTAGCCACAGCCGTGAACTACTGCACTGTACTGTGTCTGCTGCTAATATAGACTGGTTGATAAAGAGATAGTATACTCGTAACTAGTATGTATGTATAAAGAAAGAAAAAAAAACCACGGTTAGGTGGTATATACAATTATGGACGGGCTGCCGAGTGCCGACACAGAGGTAGCCACAGCCGTGAACTACCGCACTGTACTGTGTCTGCTGCTAATATATAGACTGGTTGATAAAGAGATAGTATACTCGTAACTAGTATGTATGTATAAAGAAAGAAAAAAAAACCACGGTTAGGTGGTATATACAATTATGGACGGGCTGCCGAGTGCCGACACAGAGGTAGCCACAGCCGTGAACTACCGCACTGTACTGTGTCTGCTGCTAATATATAGACTGGTTGATAAAGAGATAGTATACTCGTAACTAGTATGTATGTATAAAGAAAGAAAAAAAAACCACGGTTAGGTGGTATATACAATTATGGACGGGCTGCCGAGTGCCGACACAGAGGTAGCCACAGCCGTGAACTACCGCACTGTACTGTGTCTGCTGCTAATATAGACTGGTTGATAAAGAGATAGTATACTCGTAACTAGTATGTATGTATAAAGAAAGAAAGAAAAAACCACGGTTAGGTGGTATATACAATTATGGACGGGCTGCCGAGTGCCGACACAGAGGTAGCCACAGCCGTGAACTACCGCACTGTACTGTGTCTGCTGCTAATATAGACTGGTTGATAAAGAGATAGTATACTCGTAACTAGTATGACTATAAAGAAAGAAAAAAAAACCACGGTTAGGTGGTATATACAATTATGGACGGGCTGCCGAGTGCCGACACAGAGGTAGCCACAGCCGTGAACTACCGCACTGTACTGTGTCTGCTGCTAATATATAGACTGGTTGATAAAGAGATAGTATACTCGTAACTAGTATGTATGTATAAAGAAAGAAAAAAAAACCACGGATAGGTGGTATATACAATTATGGACGGGCTGCCGAGTGCCGACACAGAGGTAGCCACAGCCGTGAACTACCGCACTGTACTGTGTCTGCTGCTAATATAGACTGGTTGATAAAGAGATAGTATACTCGTAACTAGTATGTATGTATAAAGAAAGAAAAAAAAACCACGGTTAGGTGGTATATACAATTATGGACGGGCTGCCGAGTGCCGACACAGAGGTAGCCACAGCCGTGAACTACCGCACTGTACTGTGTCTGCTGCTAATATATAGACTGGTTGATAAAGAGATAGTATACTCGTAACTAGTATGTATGTATAAAGAAAGAAAAAAAAACCACGGTTAGGTGGTATATACAATTATGGACGGGCTGCCGAGTGCCGACACAGAGGTAGCCACAGCCGTGAACTACCGCACTGTACTGTGTCTGCTGCTAATATATAGACTGGTTGATAAAGAGATAGTATACTCGTAACTAGTATGTATGTATAAAGAAAGGAAAAAAAACCACGGTTAGGTGGTATATACAATTATGGACGGGCTGCCGAGTGCCGACACAGAGGTAGCCACAGCCGTGAACTACCTCACTGTACTGTGTCTGCTGCTAATATAGACTGGTTGATAAAGAGATAGTATACTCGTAACTAGTATGTATGTATAAAGAAAGAAAAAAAAACCACGGTTAGGTGGTATATACAATTATGGACGTGCTGCCGAGTGCCGACACAGAGGTAGCCACAGCCGTGAACTACCGCACTGTACTGTGTCTGCTGCTAATATAGACTGGTTGATAAAGAGATAGTATACTCGTAACTAGTATGACTATAAAGAAAGAAAAAAAAACCACGGTTAGGTGGTATATACAATTATGGACGGGCTGCCGAGTGCCGACACAGAGGTAGCCACAGCCGTGAACTACCGCACTGTACTGTGTCTGCTGCTAATATAGACTGGTTGATAAAGAGATAGTATACAACTAATATTATATATACTGGTGGTCAGGTCACTGGTCACTAGTCACACTGGCAGTGGCACTCCTGCAGCAAAAGTGTGCACTGTTTAATTTTAATATAATATTATGTACTCCTGGCTCCTGCTATAACCTATAACTGGCACTGCAGTGCTCCCCAGTCTCCCCCACAATTATAAGCTGTGTGAGCTGAGCACAGTCAGATATATATATACATTGATGCAGCACACTGGGCTGAGCAGTGCACACAGATATGGTATGTGACTGAGTCACTGTGTGTATCGTTTTTTTCAGGCAGAGAAAGGATATATTAAATAAAACAAACAACTGCACTGTCTGGTGGTCACTGTGGTCGTCAGTCACTAAACTCTGCACTCTCTTCTACAGTATCACAGCCTCAGGTCAATCTCTCTCTCTCTCTCTCAACCCTAATCTAAATGGAGAGGACGCCAGCCACGTCCTCTCCCTATCAATCTCAATGCACGTGTGAAAATGGCGGCGACGCGCGGCTCCTTATATAGAATCCGAGTCTCGCGAGAATCCGACAGCGTCATGATGACGTTCGGGCGCGCTCGGGTTAACCGAGCAAGGCGGGAGGAACCGAGTCTGCTCGGACCCGTGAAAAAAACATGAAGTTCGTGCGGGTTCGGATTCAGAGAAACCGAACCCGCTCATCTCTAGCTTGATGGAGGCCCTATGAAATATCCAAAAACATGAGGTCCATATGAGAAAAAAAAATGTACAGATCAGCTTAGTTTGCTTTATTTTCCAGTACAAGCCCACTTTTTAGTCAGATGCACTATTAAGTAGGCACCTTACCATCCATGATGCAAGTTTATCTGCCAGAGGTACAAGTGACTCAAGAAGACACTCATTATTGAGGGAAGGTGTAGGATCAAAAGAACCGATCATCCTGGACGCTTGAAAGTTAACAGTTCTTATACAATAAAATAATATTTCTCTGACGTCCTAAGTGGATGCTGGGGACTCCGTCAGGACCATGGGGATTAGCGGCTCCGCAGGAGACAGGGCACAAAAGTAAAAGCTTTAGGATCAGGTGGTGTGCACTGGCTCCTCCCCCTATGACCCTCCTCCAAGCCTCAGTTAGATTTTTGTGCCCGGCCGAGAAGGGTGCAATCTAGGTGGCTCTCCTAAAGAGCTGCTTAGAGTAAAAGTTTGTTAGGTTTTTTATTTTCAGTGAGTCCTGCTGGCAACAGGCTCACTGCTACGAGGGACTTAGGGGAGAGAAGTGAACTCACCTGCGTGCAGGATGGATTGGCTTCTTAGGCTACTGGACACCATTAGCTCCAGAGGGAGTCGGAACACAGGTCTCACCCTGGGGTTCGTCCCGGAGCCGCGCCGCCGACCCCCCTTGCAGATGCCGAAAAGTGAAGAGGTCCAGAAACGGCGGCAGAAGACTCTTCAGTCTTCATAAGGTAGCGCACAGCACTGCAGCTGTGCGCCATTGTTGTCAGCACACTTCATAGCAGCGGTCACTGAGGGTGCAGGGCGCTGGGGGGGGGCGCCCTGGGCAGCAATGATAGTACCTTATTCTGGCTAAAAATACATCACATATAGCCCCTGGGGGCTATATGGATGTATTTAACCCCTGCCAGGTCTCAGAAAAACGGGAGAAGAAGCCCGCCGAAAAGGGGGCGGGGCCTATTCTCCTCAGCACACAGCGCCATTTTCCCTCACAGAAATGCTGGTGGGAAGGCTCCCAGGCTCTCCCCTGCACTGCACTACAGAAACAGGGTTAAAACAGAGAGGGGGGGCACTTATTTGGCGATATGTATATATATATTAAAATGCTATAAGGGAAAAACACTTATATAAAGGTTGTCCCTGTATAATTATAGCGTTTTTGGTGTGTGCTGGCAAACTCTCCCTCTGTCTCCCAAAAGGGCTAGTGGGGTCCTGTCCTCTATCAGAGCATTCCCTGTGTGTGTGCTGTGTGTCGGTACGTGTGTGTCGACATGTATGAGGACGATGTTGGTGAGGAGGCGGAGCAATTGCCTGAAATGGTGATGTCACTCTCTAGGGAGTCGACACCGGAATGGATGGCTTATTTAAGGAATTACGTGATAATGTCAACACGCTGCAAGGTCGGTTGACGACATGAGACGGCCGGCAAACAAATTAGTACCTGTCCAGGCGTCTCAAACACCGTCAGGGGCTGTAAAACGCTTATTTACCTCAGTCGGTCGACACAGACACAGACACGGACACTGACTCCAGTGTCGACGGTGAAGAAACAAACGTATTTTCCTTTAGGGCCACACGTTACATGTTAAGGGCAATGAAGGAGGTGTTACATATTTCTGATACTACAAGTACCACAAGAAGGGTATTATGTGGGGTGTGAAAAAACTACCTGTAGTTTTTCCTGAATCAGATAAATTAAATGAAGTGTGTGATGATGCGTGGGTTTCCCCCGATAGAAAATTATTGGCGGTATACCCTTTCCCGCCAGAAGTTAGGGCGCGTTGGGAAACACCCTTTAGGGTGGATAAGGCGCTCACACGCTTATCAAAACAAGTGGCGGTACCGTCTCCAGATAGGGCCGCCCTCAAGGAGCCAGCTGAGAGGCTGGAAAATATCCTAAAAAGGTATATACACACATACTGGTGTTATACGGCGACCAGCGATCGCCTCAGCCTGGATGTGCAGCGCTGGGGTGGCTTGGTCGGATTCCCTGACTGAAAATATTGATACCCTTGACAGGGACAGTATTTTATTGACTATAAAGGATGCATTTCTATATATGCGAGATGCACAGAGGGATATTTGCACTCTGGCATCAAGAGTAAGTGCGATGTCCATATCTGCCAGAAGATGTTTATGGACACGACAGTGGTCAGGTGATGCAGATTCCAAACGGCACATGGAAGTATTGCCGTATCAAGGGGAGGAGTTATTTGGGGTCGGTCCATCGGACCTGGTGGCCTCGGCAACAGCTGGAAAATCCACCTTTTTTACCCCAAATCACATCTCAGCAGAAAAAGACACCGTCTTTTCAGCCTCAGTCCTTTCGTCCCCATAAGGGCAAGCGGGCAAAAGGCCAGTCATATCTGCCCAGGGATAGAGGAAAAGGAAGAAGACTGCAGCAGGCAGCCCATTCCCAGGAACAGAAGCCCTCCACAGCTTCTGCCAAGTCCTCAGCATGACGCTGGGGCCGTACAAGCGGACTCAAGTGCGGTGGGGGGTCGTCTCAAGAGTTTCAGCGCGTAGTGGGCTCACTCGCAAGTGGACCCCTGGATCCTACAAGTAGTATCCCAGGGGTACAGACTGGAAATTCGAGACGTCTCCCCCTCGCAGGCTCCTGATGTCTGCTTTACCAACGTCTTCCTCCGACAGGGAGGCAGTATTGGAAACAATTCACAAGCTGTATTCCCAGCAGGTGATAATCAAAGTACCCCTCCTACAACAAGGAAAGGGGTATTATTCCACACTATATTGTGGTACTGAAGCCAGACGGCTCGGTGAGACCTATTCTAAATGGGAAATCTTTGAACACTTACATACAAAGGTTCAAATCAAGATGGAGTCACTCAGAGCAGTGATAGCGAACCAGGAAGAAGGGGACTTTATGGTGTCCCTGGACATCAAGGATGCTTACCTCCATGTCCCAAATTGCCCTTCTCACCAAGGGTACCTCAGGTTCGTGGTACGGAACTGTCACTATCAGTTTCAGACGCTGCCGTTTGGATTGTCCACGGCACCCCGGGTCTTTACCAAAGTAATGGCCGAAATGATGATTCTTCTTCAAAGAAAAGGCGTCTTAATTATCCCTTACTTGGACGATCTCCTGATAAGGGCAAGGTCCAGAGAACAGTTGGAAGTCGGAGTAGCACTATCTCAAGTAGTTCTACGACAGCACGGGTGGATTCTAAATATCCAAAATCGCAGCCGTTTCCGACGACACGTCTGCTGTTCCTAGGGATGGTTCTGGACACAGTCCAGAAAAAGGTGTTTCTCCCGGAGGAGAAAGCCAGGGAGTTATCCGAGCTAGTCAGGAACCTCCTAAAACCATGAAAAGTGTCAGTGCATCATTGCACAAGAGTCCTGGGAAAAATGGTGGCTTATTAAGAAGCGATTCCATTCGGCAGATTCCACGCAAGAACTTTTCAGTGCGATCTGCTGGACAAATGGTCCGGATCGCATTTTCAGATGCATCAGCGGATAACCCTATCTCCAAGGACAAGGGTGTCTCTCCTGTGGTGGTTACAGAGTGCTCATCTTCTAGAGGGCCGCAGATTCGGCATTCAGGATTGGATGCTGGTGACCACGGAGGCCAGCCTGAGAGGCTGGGGAGCAGTCACACAGGGAAAAAATTTCCAGGGAGTGTGATCAAGTCTGGAGATTTTTCTCCACATAAATATACTGGAGCTAAGGGCAATTTACAATGCTCTAAGCTTAGCAAGACCTCTGCTTCAAGGTCAGCCGGTATTGATCCAGTGGGACAACATCACGGCAGTCGCCCACGTAAACAGACAGGGCGGCACAAGAAGCAGGAGGGCAATGGCAGAAACTGCAAGGATTTTTTGCTGGGCGGAAAATCATGTGATAGCACTGTCAGCAGTGTTCATTCCGGGAGTGGACAACTGGGAAGCAGACTTCCTCAGCAGGCACAACCTCCACCCGGGAGAGTGGGGACTTCATCGGGAAGTCTTCCACATGATTGTGAACCGTTGGAAAAGACCAAAGGTGGACATGATGGCGTCCCGCCTGAACAAAAAACTGGACAAGTATTGCGCCAGGTCAAAAGACCCTCAGGCAATAGCTGTGGACGTTCTGGTAACACCGTGGGTGTACCAGTCGGTGTATGTCTTCCCTCCTCTGCTTCTCATACCCAAGGTATTGAGAATTATAAGACGTAGAGGAGTAAGAACTATACTCGTGGCTCCGGATTGGCCAAGAAGGACTTGGTACCCGGAACTTCAAGAGATGCTCACAGAGGACTCATGGCCTCTGCCGCTAAGAAGGGACTTGCTTCAGCAAGTACCATGTCTGTTCCAAGACTTACCGCGGCTGCGTTTGACGGCATGGCGGTTGAACGCCGGATCCTAAGGGAAAAAGGCATTCCGGAAGAGGTCATTCCTACCCTGGTCAAAGCCAGGAAGGAGGTGACCGCACAACATTATCACCACATGTGGCGAAAATATGTTGCGTGGTGTGAGGCCAGGAAGGCCCCATGAAGAAATTTCAACTCGGTCGTTTCCTGCATTTCCTGCAAACAGGAGTGTCTATGGGCCTCAAATTGGGGTCCATTAAGGTTCAAATTTCGGCCCTGTCGATTTTCTTCCAGAAAGAATTGGCTTCAGTTCCTGAAGTCCAGAAGTTTGTCAAGGGAGTACTGCATATACAACCCCCTTTTGTGCCTCCAGTGGCACTGTGGGATCTCAACGTAGTTCTGGGATTCCTAAAATCACATTGGTTTAAACCGCTCAAATCTGTGGATTTGAAATATCTCACAGGGAAAGTGACCATGCTGTTGGCCCTGGCCTCGGCCAGGCGAGTGTCAGAATTGGCGGCGTTTGTCTCAAAAAAGCCCATATCTGATTGTCCATTCGGACGGGGCAGAGCTGCGGACTCATCCCCAGTTTCTCCCTAAGGTGGTGTCAATGTTTCACCCGAACCAGCTTATTGTGGTACCTGCGGCTACTAGGGACTTGGAGGACTCCAAGTTGCTAGATGTTGTCAGGGCCCTGAAAATATAGTTTCCAGGACGGCTGGAGTCAGGAAAACTGACTTGCTGTTATCCTGTATGCACCCAACAAACTGGGTGCTCTTGCTTCTAAGCAGACGATTGCTAGTTGGATGTGTAGTACAATTCAGCTTGCACATTCTGTGGCAGGCCTGCCACAGCCAAAATATGTAAATGCCCATTCCACAAGGAAGGTGGGCTCATCTTGGGCGGCTGCCCGAGGGGTCTCGGCTTTACAACTTTGCCGAGCTGATACTTGGTCAGGGGCACACCCTGACTGAGGAGGACCTGGAGTTCTCTCATTCGGTGCTGCAGAGTCATCCGCACTCTCCCGCCCGTTTGGGAGCTTTGGTATAATCCCCATGGTCCTGACGGAGTCCCCAGCATCCACTTAGGACGTCAGAGAAAATAAGAATTTACTTACCGATAATTCTATTTCTCGTAGTCCGTAGTGGATGCTGGGCGCCCATCCCAAGTGCGGATTGTCTGCAATACTTGTACATAGTTATTGTTACAAAAATCGGGTTATTATTGTTGTGAGCCATCTTTTCAGAGGCTCCGCTGTTATCATGCTGTTAACTGGGTTCAGATCACAGGTTGTACAGTGTGATTGGTGTGGCTGGTATGAGTCTTACCCGGGATTCAAAATCCTTCCTTATTGTGTACGCGCGTCCGGGCACAGTATCCTAACTGAGGCTTGGAGGAGGGTCATAGGGGGAGGAGCCAGTGCACACCACCTGATCCTAAAGCTTTTACTTTTGTGCCCTGTCTCCTGCGGAGCCGCTAATCCCCATGGTCCTGACGGAGTCCCCAGCATCCACTACGGACTACGAGAAATAGAATTATCGGTAAGTAAATTCTTATTTTATGCTGAACACTTTGATTTTACTAATCTTTTGGCTGCACAAATTTTGTTGGTTTAGCTTAATAAACACCATATTCTATATAAATGTATAGGAAATGTTTATTCGTGCACATTAAATCTTTCCCCAGTGGAGTATGCAGCCTAATAACTGTATCAGATATGCAACCACATACTAAGGCTAATTTCTCTGACGTCCTAGTGGATGCTGGGACTCCGTCAGGACCATGGGGATTAGCGGCTCCGCAGGAGACAGGGCACAAAAATAAAGCTTTAGGATCAGGTGGTGTGCACTGGCTCCTCCCCCTATGACCCTCCTCCAAGCCTCAGTTAGGTTTTTGTGCCCGTCCGAGCAGGGTGCAATCTAGGTGGCTCTCCTAAAGAGCTTCTTAGAAAAAGTTTTTAGGTTTTTTATTTTCAGTGAGTCCTGCTGGCAACAGGCTCACTGCATCGAGGGACTTAGGGGAGAGAAGTGAACTCACCTGCGTGCAGGATGGATTGGCTTCTTAGGCTACTGGACACCATTAGCTCCAGAGGGATCGAACACAGGCCCAGCCATGGAGTCCGGTCCCGGAGCCGCGCCGCCGACCCCCCTTGCAGATGCCGAAGATTGAAGAGGTCCAGAAACAGGCGGCAGAAGACTTTTCAGTCTTCATGAGGTAGCGCACAGCACTGCAGCTGTGCGCCATTGTTGTCAGCACACTTCACACAGCGGTCACTGAGGGTGCAGGGCGCTGGGGGGGGCGCCCTGGGCAGCAATGTATAATACCTTTCTTATGGCTAAAAATACATCACATATAGCCCTTGAGGCTATATGGATGTATTTAACCCCTGCCAGATCTCACAAACTCCGGGAGAAGAGCCCGCCGAAATAGGGGGCGGGGCTTATTCTCCTCAGCACACAGCGCCATTTTCCTGCTCAGCTCCGCTGTGAGGAAGGCTCCCAGGACTCTCCCCTGCACTGCACTACAGAAACAGGGTAAAACAGAGAGGGGGGGCACTTTTTTTGTCGATATTACTATATTTAAGCTGCTATAAGGATACAACACTTATATAGGGTTGTTCCCATATATATTATAGCGCTTGGGTGTGTGCTGGCAAACTCTCCCTCTGTCTCCCCAAAGGGCTAGTGGGGTCCTGTCTTCAATAGAGCATTCCCTGTGTGTCTGCTGTGTGTCGGTACGTGTGTGTCGACATGTATGAGGACGATGTTGGTGTGGAGGCAGAGCAATTGCCGGTAATGGTGATGTCGCCCCCCAGGGAGTCGACACCGGAATGGATGGCTTTGTTTATGGAATTACGTGATAATGTCAGCACATTACAAAAATCAGTTGACGACATGAGACGGCCGGCAAACCAGTTAGTACCTGCCCAGGCGTCTCAGACACCGTCAGGGGCTGTAAAACGCCCTTTACCTCAGTCGGTCGACACAGACCCAGACACGGACACTGAATCTAGTGTCGACGGTGAAGAAACAAACGTATTTTCCAGTAGGGCCACACGTTATATTATCACGGCAATGAAGGAGGCTTTACATATCTCTGATACTGCAAGTACCACAAAAACGGGTATTATGTGGGGTGTGAAAAAACTACCTGTAGTTTTTCCTGAATCAGAGGAATTGAATGATGTATGTGATGAAGCGTGGGTTAACCCAGATAGAAAAGTGCTAATTTCAAAAAAGTTATTGGCATTATACCCTTTCCCGCCAGAGGTTAGGGCGCGCTGGGAAACACCCCCTAGGGTGGATAAGGCGCTCACACGCTTATCAAAACAAGTGGCGTTACCGTCTCCTGATACGGCCGCCCTCAAGGATCCAGCTGATAGGAGGCTGGAAACTACCCTAAAAAGTATATACACACATACTGGTGTTATACTGCGACCAGCCATCGCCTCAGCCTGGATGTGCAGTGCTGGGGTGGTCTGGTCGGATTCCCTGACTGAAAATATTGATACCCTGGATAGGGACAGTATTTTATTGACTTTAGAGCAATTAAAGGATGCTTTTCTTTATATGCGAGATGCTCAGAGGGATATTTGCACTCTGGCATCGAGAGTAAGTGCGATGTCCATATCTGCCAGAAGAAGTTTATGGACGCGACAGTGGTCAGGTGATGCGGATTCCAAACGGCATATGGAAGTATTGCCGTATAAAGGGGAGGAATTATTTGGCGTGGGTCTATCGGATCTGGTGGCCACGGCAACTGCCGGGAAATCCACCTTTTTACCTCAGACCCCCTCCCAACAGAAAAAGACACCGTCTTTTCAGCCGCAGTCCTTTCGGTCCTATAAGAACAAGCGGGCAAAAGGACAGTCATATATGCCCCGAGGCAGAGGAAAGGGTAAGAGAGGGCAGCAAGCAGCTCCTTCCCAGGAACAGAAGCCCTCCCCGGGTTCTGCAAAGCCCTCAGCATGACGCTGGGGCTTTACAAGCGGACTCAGGAGCGGTGGGGGGTCGACTCAAGAATTTCAGCGCGCAGTGGGCTTGCTCACAGGTGGACCCCTGGATCCTGCAGGTAGTATCTCAGGGTTACAGGTTGGAATTCGAGAAGTCTCCCCCTCGCCGGTTCCTAAAGTCTGCTTTGCCAACGTCTCCCTCAGACAGGGCGACGGTATTGGAAGCCATTCACAAGCTGTTTTCTCAGCAGGTGATAGTCAAGGTACCCCTCCTACAACAGGGAAAGGGGTATTACTCCACGCTATTTGTGGTACCGAAGCCGGACGGCTCGGTAAGACCTATTCTAAATCTGAAATCTTTGAACCTGTACATACAAAAATTCAAGTTCAAGATGGAGTCACTCATAGCAGTGATAGCGAATCTGGAAGAAGGGGACTTTATGGTGTCCCTGGACATCAAGGATGCTTACCTGCATGTCCCAATTTGCCCTTCACACCAAGGGTACCTCAGGTTCGTGGTGCAAAACTGTCATTATCAGTTTCAGACGCTGCCGTTTGGATTGTCCACGGCACCTCGGGTCTTTACCAAGGTAATGGCCGAGATGATGTTTCTTCTGCGAAGAAAAGGCGTATTAATTATCCCTTACTTGGACGATCTCCTGATAAGGGCAAGGTCCAGAGAACAGCTGGAAGACGTAGTAGCACTAACCCAAGTAGTGCTGCAACAGCACGGGTGGATTCTGAATTTTCCAAAATCTCAATTGAACCCGACGACACGTCTGCTGTTCCTGGGAATGATTCTGGACACGGTTCAGAAAAAGGTGTTTCTTCCGGAGGAGAAAGCCAGGGAGTTATCCGAACTTGTCAGGAACCTCCTAAAACCAGGAAAAGTGTCTGTGCATCAATGCACAAGAGTCCTGGGAAAGATGGTGGCTTCTTACGAAGCGATTCCATTCGGCAGATTCCACGCACGAACTTTTCAGTGGGATCTGCTGGACAAATGGTCCGGATCGCATCTGCAGATGCATCAGCGGATAACCTTATCGCCACGGACAAGGGTGTCTCTTCTGTGGTGGTTGCAGAGTGCTCATCTGTTAGAGGGCCGCAGATTCGGCATACAGGACTGGGTCCTGGTGACCACGGATGCCAGTCTGAGAGGCTGGGGAGCGGTCACACAGGGAAGAAACTTCCAGGGAGTATGGTCAAGCCTGGAGATGTCTCTTCACATAAATATACTGGAGCTAAGAGCGATTTACAATGCTCTAAGCCTGGCAAAACCCCTGCTTCAGGGTCAGCCGGTGTTGATCCAGTCGGACAACATCACGGCAGTCGCCCACGTAAACAGACAGGGCGGCACAAGAAGCAGGAGAGCAATGGCAGAAGCTGCAAGGATTCTTCGCTGGGCGGAAGATCATGTGATAGCACTGTCAGCAGTGTTCATTCCGGGAGTGGACAACTGGGAAGCAGACTTCCTCAGCAGACACGATCTACACCCGGGAGAGTGGGGACTTCATCCAGAAGTCTTCCACATGATTGTGAACCGTTGGGAAAAACCAAAGGTGGATATGATGGCGTCTCGCCTCAACAAAAAACTGGACAGGTATTGCGCCAGGTCAAGAGACCCTCAGGCAATAGCTGTGGACGCTCTGGTAACACCGTGGGTGTTCCAGTCAGTGTATGTGTTTCCTCCTCTGCCTCTCATACCAAAAGTACTGAGAATTATACGGCAAAGGGGAGTAAGAACGATACTCGTGGCTCCGGATTGGCCAAGAAGAACTTGGTACCCGGAACTTCAGGAGATGCTCACGGAAGATCCGTGGCCTCTACCTCTAAGACGGGACCTGCTTCAGCAGGGACCGTGTCTATTCCAAGACTTACCGCGGCTGCGTTTGACGGCATGGCGGTTGAACGCCGAATTCTAAGGGAAAAAGGCATTCCGGAAGAGGTCATTCCTACACTGGTAAAAGCCAGGAAGGAGGTGACTGCACAACATTATCACCGCATTTGGAGAAAATATGTTGCGTGGTGTGAGGCCAGGAAGGCCCCCACGGAGGAATTTCAACTGGGTCGATTCCTACATTTCCTGCAAACAGGATTGTCTATGGGCCTCAAATTGGGGTCCATTAAGGTTCAAATTTCGGCCCTGTCGATTTTCTTCCAGAAAGAATTGGCTTCAGTTCCTGAAGTCCAGACTTTTGTAAAAGGAGTACTACATATACAGCCCCCGGTTGTGCCCCCAGTGGCTCCGTGGGACCTTAATGTAGTTTTGGATTTTCTCAAATCCCATTGGTTTGAGCCACTCAAATCGGTGGATTTGAAATATCTTACGTGGAAAGTAACCATGCTACTGGCCCTGGTTTCAGCCAGGAGAGTATCAGAATTGGCGGCTTTATCGTATAAAAGCCCATATCTGATTTTCCATTCGGACAGGGCAGAACTGCGGACGCGTCCTCAGTTTCTGCCTAAGGTGGTGTCAGCGTTTCACCTGAACCAGCCTATTGTGGTGCCTGCGGCTACTAGCGATTTGGAGGATTCCAAGTTGCTGGACGTTGTCCGGGCATTGAAAATATATATTTCAAGGACGGCTGGAGTCAGAAAATCTGACTCGCTGTTTATACTGTATGCACCCAACAAGCTGGGTGCTCCTGCTTCTAAGCAGACGATTGCTCGTTGGATTTGTAGCACAATTCAACTTGCACATTCTGTGGCAGGCCTGCCACAGCCTAAATCTGTCAAGGCCCATTCCACAAGGAAGGTGGGCTCATCCTGGGCGGCTGCCCGAGGGGTCTCGGCATTACAACTCTGCCGAGCAGCTACGTGGTCGGGGGAGAACACGTTTGTAAAATTCTACAAATTTGATACCCTGGCTAAAGAGGACCTGGAGTTCTCTCATTCGGTGCTGCAGAGTCATCCGCACTCTCCCGCCCGTTTGGGAGCTTTGGTATAATCCCCATGGTCCTGACGGAGTCCCAGCATCCACTAGGACGTCAGAGAAAATAAGATTTTACTTACCGATAAATCTATTTCTCGTAGTCCGTAGTGGATGCTGGGCGCCCATCCCAAGTGCGGATTGTCTGCAATACTTGTACATAGTTATTGTTACAAAAAAATCGGGTTGTTATTGTTGTGAGCCGTCTGTTCAGAGGCTCCTACGTTTGTCATACTGTTAACTGGGTTCAGATCACAAGTTGTACGGTGTGATTGGTGTGGCTGGTATGAGTCTTACCCGGGATTCAAAATCCTTCCTTATTGTGTACGCTCGTCCGGGCACAGTATCCTAACTGAGGCTTGGAGGAGGGTCATAGGGGGAGGAGCCAGTGCACACCACCTGATCCTAAAGCTTTATTTTTGTGCCCTGTCTCCTGCGGAGCCGCTAATCCCCATGGTCCTGACGGAGTCCCAGCATCCACTACGGACTACGAGAAATAGATTTATCGGTAAGTAAAATCTTATTTTAAATGGAAGCATACCCGGGCTAATTTAAATGGAAGCATACCCGGCAGGATTCTTCTGGGGTCAAAGTGAAAAAGCATGGAGGATCATAAAATTCTGTACTCTCTCCCAAGGCCTCAACTCTATGAGGCAGCGATTCTAACCACTGTGCCACATATTAGACATGGTCCCTTATTTATACATATATGAGCTACCAGCTTCCAAAATATTAATCTAAAATACTGATAGCATATGTGGAGGTTGTGACCATGGAGCAGAGATTGGAGAATGAGAAGTATGACAAAATTGGCTCAGGATTGGAGAAACTGCCAATGGTTACCTAACCCCAAAACAGGCATCTTCCTGTATGTTACATAATAATGGCCCAACCAGAACAAACAGGTCAGATTCCAGAGTTACAGCATGCCCACCTCAAAAAATAAACAATATTGTGTTCTCTTTATTTAGCCAACTGTATAACTTATAGCATTGCATATGTATGGAACGTAGGTACGTCGTCAAACAGGTATGAAGAGGGTCAGCAATAGTAGGGCATCTCGAGAGGGGACACTGCCTAACCACAGATGAGGTTGGCCAGAATGTTAAGAGCATAACTAAAACTCAGTTAGTCCTCCGGTCATCTTGCTCCATTATGGCAATATATGACGGCCAAACCAAGGTTTGTTTGGCTTTGATCTCCAGACTGTAAGTGAAGAAGAAGCCGGAAAGAATTTGTGATGGTTGGTCCCTGGCCCTGCTGTTTGGCTGTTCTTACACTGTTTAGATGATTGAAGTACTTGAAGGCAGCTATTGCATTTCATACTCACTATAATTATTGTGCCTACATTTCATTAAAACCAATCTGTTAGCAGAAGATCTCTCCATCCATCCTTCCACCCACCCATCTATCCATCCATCCATCCATCCATCCATCCATCCATCCATCCATCCAACCATCTGTCCATCCATTCGTCCATCCTTCCATCCAATATGGAAGCAAGGGGTTTGCCTAGAGCGCAGCAGTATTTGTGTCTTGTTCCCGGAGGGCTGCTGGTATCAAAAGAGTTATCCAAACTCCAAATGGCTAGTTATATTGTTCAGGTGTTTGATACCTTCCATCCAATATGCCTTCAACACTGGGGGGACCACAATCACCGCTTAGATGAACCACGGGTGGAGCAGGATCCTTAGTTGTTGTCCAGCTGGGAGAGAGGGGGGCAGGTTATACACCTAAAATTCATTGTATAATATGAATATTGCCCTTGGAGTCTTTGCAAGTGTGCTCTCTCACCAATTGCTTGAGAGATGCTCCCTGAATTTAAAAATTTGACACTTGTAGCTGAACTACAAAAGACCCTTCCCAATTTACATCAGGTAGATTAAAGTCTCCCATGATTATGATCTCACCCTTTAAAGCCATTTTAGTGATGTCTAGCAATATGTTCCTGTCCAAATCCTGCCCCTCACCTTATGGTCTATAGATGACCCCAGTGCAAATAGCGACCTTCTCCCTGGTTTCTATGGTGACCCAAAGAGCCTCAGTTTTGTCTTCAATATTTTGTATTAAAGTACTGTAGCATTTTTGGGGGGTTTTCACATACAGTACATTGCTACCCCTCATCTGATTCTTCTCATTCTGTCCTTCGTAAATAAATTGTATCCCGGTATAGACATTGTCGGTCATATATTATATATCTTATAAGATCATATATTTGAAATGTGTGTAACTGAGGTCCTGATTCAGAGGTGGAAGCAGTTTTGATTTGTTTGCAAATGAATGATATTTTGTGGTCTGTGCTTGCCTCTGAGTCGCAGTACGCATATGCCGGGGTGCTCTGGGAACGGCGGTTGCAATGTAGTTTGATTGACAGACTGCAACTGTTTAGGGGAGGTGACAGGGAATGGTGATTAAAATGCAGGAGCATCGCAGTTATCTTGGGGACGTGTCTAAGCCAGAAACTGCATCTTCTGCTCAGTTGAGGTGGACATTCTGAGCAAACATAGGGTTGCCCGGAAGTAAAATAATCCAACCGATGATGCCTATGTTCAGCAAATGCTGTATCTGTGGCCACATACATAGGATCAGAGGAGCCAGCGGTAGGCGTCTCATTACCAAAGGGTGTCATTCAGACCCGATTGCACGCGGCATTTTTCGCAGCCATGTGATCGGGTCTGTACTGCGCATGCGTGTGACCCACAATGCGCAGACGCGTCGGCCGCCAGCTGTCCCTGGGCAGCAACAAAACGATCGGAGAAAGCGACCGCACCAGCGATCGCAAGAAGATTGACAGGAAGAAGGCGTTCGTGGGCGACAACTCACCGTTTTCTGGGAGTGTCCAGAAAAATGCAGGCGTGACCGGCTGTTTCCAGGGAGGGTCCTGACGTCAGCAACATCCCGGATCGTCGCAGCTGCTGAGTAAGTCCTGGGCTGTTCAGAAACTGCACAAACTTTTGTTTGTGCAGATCTCTGCACAGCCGATTGCACCCCTGCACAGCGTTTACCCCCTCCCCTGTAGGCGATTACCTGGTCACAGCAGTGTAAAAAATAGCCTGCGTGCGACCAAGTCTGAATTAGGCCCAAAGATGGTTCCTGCAGCATTTGCATATCTTCTCAGGCCCACTGCAACCGAAGGCACAGCACGAGCTGAGTGCGACCACCAATGTGTCAAGCTCTGAGGCTCCTGCATTTGTATAAATAGAATGGCAACTTGTTACTGGTTAATAGCTGTGTGCTGAGGGATTTTTCTGTTTCCTTTTCTAGATAACTCTTCCCTTTCTAGCACCTGAGCTTGAACATTGACGTCTTGATTCAGGGTTGCATTCAAGTCCACTGTATGCGGAGTTTGCTGCATCTATGTGGCTGCAACGCCCTCATCCATTCATCAGCACACACAAGACATCCATCTTTCATCATCCTCTTCTGCCTACACAACCATGAAACACCCTCGGAACCAGTGTCGGAATGGGGCATATAGGGCCCACCGGGGGAATGCAGTGGTAGGGGCCTATGTTAGGGGTGTGGCCAGTCTTCAGAGGGGGTGTGGCCTACCACCTCATTGGTTTGACTAATCATTAGAGAGTGCAACGTCTGGGCCCCTTCATAAATATATACAGTAAATTCAGCTGTTGCATGCATGATAATATACCAGATTAATAACAGATTAATAACAGCAATGCACTGTAGAAAATACACCATAGTCCAGTTTAAGGTAACATATGTATAATGTATAATTCAAGTGCATAGTCTGGAACCTGATCCTTAGAGCAGGAGGTGGGCCCTCAGGCAGTAGGGCCCGCCGGTGGTTTCGCCTGTACCCCTGTGGGCCAGTCCAAGCCTGCTCGGAACATACAGTTGACGCCCAGTTATGCCCACTCAGCTGCAAGTGGACATGTGCCTGAATTGTACACTGCATGTGGTTGCACTGCATGCACAGCCACGAGTATGCGCACTGCTGAATATTGCTAGACCCGGCTGCAAAATGTACTTGCATGCAACTTTGTATCAAGCCCCGGTTGGGAAACCTCCAGTTCTGAATTGTAACTTCACCAACTGTTGGGCACCTTCATTTGATATGGCTACAGTACTAATATGTGCATATGCGTCTCCATGCCCATCTGTATCTATTCCCAGTCATGTGTGCGGGTCTTTTTGTGGGCATGCACAGTACACATTTCCTGTTTTAAGGAAACAAATAAATAGCACTATAACAACCTGAAATTATATTCTATTATGAAGACATACTAAGTAATCTTGAAAAGTTATATATATCAAGTATATACAGGCGCTGTGATGAGTGTGCTTTTCCTAGCAGCTGAATAGATAAGGGGTAGTCAAACCCTTTCAATAACAAGAGGAGGAAAAAAGATATACAGCGCTCATTGACACAGTGTGATCTAAAAAGGTAAGTATTTAATAATAGTTTTAAAAAAAAAAAAAGACTTAGACAGTTAAAAAACATGCAATCTAAGATATAATGTGTCTCAATATTGACTTCAGGTGGACTTATAAATCTATTAATACTGACACCAACTGGTATGTTTGGCACTCATCAACATATTAAAACCAGCACATATACAGTCATGAAAACGGACCAGATGTATAATAATTAATCCAATTGGATGTGGTTACCAAGTCTGTGTTCCGTTTAAAGAGGCTCCCGTAAGGTACAAGTCCGTATGGCAACGGCGACAATTGTTGGGGTCCTGGTTCACAGTTCACTCGGAACTCCGTGTTCCATTGTGTGGTTTCTCCTATGGATGTAGTAGGCAATGGCGATGCCAGTAGGAGTCCTGGTTCACGGAGGCAAGAAGAATGCAAGGTCCTGACTGTAGATGGTGGCGTGGTGATGGTGCTAGTTGGCAAATGTCCACACAGGTCTCAATCTAACGCGTTTCACTGCTCCAGGCAGCTTTGTCAAAGGTGCCTGGAGCAGTGAAACGCGTTAGGTTGAGACCTGTGTGGACATTTGCCAACTAGCACCATCACCACGCCACCATCTACAGTCAGGACCTTGCATTCTTCTTGCCTCCGTGAACCAGGACTCCTACTGGCATCGCCATTGCCTACTACATCCATAGGAGAACCCACACAATGGAACACGGAGTTCCGAGTGAACTGTGAACCAGGACCCCAACAATTGTCGCCGTTGCCATACGGACTTGTACCTTACGGGAGCCTCTTTAATCGGAACACAGACTTGGTAACCACATCCAATTGGATGAATTATTATACATCTGGTCCGTTTTCATGACTGTATATGTGCTGGTTTTAATATGTTGATGAATGCCAAACATACCAGTTGGTGTCAGTATTAATAGATTTATAAGTCCACCTGAAGTCAATATTGAGACACATTATATCTTAGATTGCATGTTTTTTAACTGTCTAAGTCTTTTTTTTTTTTTAAAACTATTATTAAATACTTACCTTTTTAGATCACACTGTGTCAATGAGCGCTGTATATCTTTTTTCATACTAAGTAATCTGATATAACAAGTGGAATGATGAATTCTGATATCGTGTAGCAAAGAGGGGCATGGTAGTCGCATGGCTGGAGGGGCATGGACCGGTTATGACTCCCTTGCACTCCCGGGGCTATTACTCATCCTCCCCCTCTTGGCATCCCTAATCATCCACTATCTTTGATAAAAAAAGAACCTCATAGTGTAAGTCCAATAAGTGAAGTAATCTGTAGTGATAAAGTGTCTTACCATCGAGAGGTCATAGTCCTGTATGGGGATCAGTACGAAATCCCGCTGGACGGGATCCCTGCAGTCAGAATACCGACACCGGAATCCCGACCGGCACAATCCCGACAGGGGGTGAGCACAACGCAGCCCCTTGCAGGCTTGCTGCGCTCGCCACGCTGCGGGCACGGTGCCTCGCTACGGGCACGGTGCCTCACTACGCTCGGCATACTAATTTATTCTCCCTCTGTGGGTGTCGTGGACACCCACAGAGGGAGAATATGTCGGATTTGTGCCAGTCGGGATTCCGGTGTCGGTATTCCGACCGCCGGGATTCTGTCCGGCGGGATCTTGACCGCATCCCCCTGTATGAGGCACAATGATTATGACACTGCAACTTAATAAAAATGAAATGTTGTTTGAATGTCCTGTTAGGTTGTTAAATTGTGTCCATCAAAAAAGTTAACGAGGATACATTTTAGCATATCAGTTATGTTTGCTGTGTATGTAAAGGAAGGAATTCGTGTTACATATGAGACTGCAAGCCAATCAGCCAGGTCTCTGTACTGGTCTCCTCTAGTGATGCCAGATAGAGTGAATCAGTTATTTGATGGAAAAAAACCATGAAATCCTTCTCCAAAGGCTTAAAACATACAAGACAAATTTAGTGGACTATAAACTCCAGTTATTTCAGGTATAGATCAGTACAGTTCAGTCCAGTCCAGTCATACAAATGTTGTAGTGTGGTTCCTACTGGCAAAAACATACTGGCATTATTGTCAAATATATGGCACAAAATCCTTCATTAGCTTACAGTGCATACGGAAAGTATTCACAGCTCTTCACTTTTTCCACATTTTGTTATGTTACAGCCTTTTTCCAAAATGGAGTAAATTATTTTTTTTTCCCCCTTAAAATTCTACACACAATACCCCATAATGAAAACGTGAAAAAAGTTTATTTGAGATTTTTGCAAATTTACTAGCTTAATTGGAGTCCACCTGTGGTAAATTCAGTTGATTGGACATGATTTGAAAAGGCACACACCTGTCTATATAAGGTCCCCCACACACACCTGTCTATATAAGGTCCCACACCTTGACAGTGCATGTCTGAGCACAAACCAAGCATGAAGTTAAAGGAATTGTCTGTAGACTTCCGAGACTGGATTGTTTTGAGGCACAAATCTGCGGAAGGGTACAGAAAAATATCTGCTGCTTTGAAGGTCCCAATGAGCACAGTCGCCTCCATCATCTGTAAATGGAAGAAGTTCGGAACCACCAGGACTCTTCCTAGAGCTGGCCAGCCATCTAACCTGAGCGATTGGGGCAGAAAGGCCCTAGTTAGGGAGATGACCAGGAACCCGATGGTGACTCTGTCAGAGCAACAGCATTCCCCTGTGGAGAGAGGAGAACCTTTCAGAAGGACAACCATCTCTGCAACAATCCACCAATCAGGCCTGTATGGTAGAGTGGCCAGACGGAAGCCACTACTTAGTAAAAAGCACATGGCAGCCCACCTGGAGTTTGCCAAAATGCACCTAAAGGACTCTCAGACCATGAGAAACAAAATTCTCTGGTCTGATGAGACAAAGATTGAACTCTTTGGCGTGAATGCCAAGCGTCATGTTTGGAGGAAACCAGGCACCACTTATCACCAGGCCAACCCTAACCCCTACAGTGAAGCATGGTGGTGGAAGCATAATGCTGTAGAGATGTTTTTCAGCGGCAGGAACTGGGAGACTAGTCAGGATAGAGGGAAAGATGAATGCAGCAATGTACAGAGACATCCTGGATAAAAACCTGCTCCAGAGCGCTCTTGACCTCAGACTGGGGTGACGGTTCATCTTTCAGCAGGACAACAACCCTAAGCACACAGCCAAGATATCAAAGGAGTGGCTTCAGGACAACTCTGTTAATGTCTTTGAGTAGCCCAGCCACAGGCCAGACTAGAATTCTATTGAACATCTCTGGAGAGATCTGAAAACGGCTGTGCACCGACGCTTCCCATCCAATTTGAGAGGTGCTGCAACGAGGAATGGGCAAAACTGCCCAAAGATAGGTGTGCCAAGCTTGTGGCATCATATTCAAAAAGACTTGAGGTTGTGGCATCATATTCAAAAAGACTTGAGGCTGTAATTGCTGGCAAAGGTGTATCAACATAGTATTGAGCAAAGGCTGTGAAAACTTAAGTACATGTGATTTCTTAGTTTTTTATTTTTAATAACTTTGCAAAAATCTAAAAAAACTTCTTTCACATTGTCATTATGGGTTATTGTGTGTAGAATTTTGAGGGGGAAAAATGAAGTTTTTCCATTTTGGAATAAGGCTGTAACATAACAAAATGTGGAAAAAGTGAAGCGCTGTGAGTACTTTCCGGATGCACTGTATACCAAGTCTTTTATTTTGGAAGAATTATTTACCAGACGGCAGCGCACGGGCAGATTGTGATGGAAAACCTGCCCAGGAAATTTATGGAAGTAGCCCTAAGGGGGGCGGGGTCTGTTAAGGTGGTCAGTCGAGGGTAGCGGGATCCCTCCTCATAGGGCCTGATTCTGAGTTGGATGCAGTTGCGGACTTCCTTGCCTCTTATGCTGAACTTATGTCTGCGACTTTGTGCTAATGCCACTACAATGCCCTTCCCTGGTGTACATTTGTGCATCCAAATATGCAAAGACTGAGACACCCACTTTCAGTGTTTATCAATACTACAATCATGCTTTACACGCCACCATCGTTCACATCATTAAAACTTTTACCACCCCTATGCTAGGTGCAGATCATCCATCTGAATATGGCCTCCAATGTGAGCAATTCAGTGTCTCTGTACACAACCACTTTCAGCAACATGCCCATACTATGTTATGGGCATGTTGCTGATTAACCAACCCCCTGTAGCCTCGTGCATCTGTACTACGCCTCTGTACGAACACCATAGGGACACCTGCAACTTAGACGCATGCGCACATGAAACACATCATCCACAAATAAAAAATAAATAACTAAAACATATTGGCTCAGCCTCTCACAGGAGAAATCACACACATTATCCCCTACAAAAAAAAAAAAAAAAACACATCGGCCTCTACAGAAAACAAAAAAATACATTGGCTACCAACAGAAAAAAACACAAACATTAGCCATCACAGAAAAAAAAGTTGTAAGGTATACCAGCCCAATGCCTAAATCACAAAAACATGGAAAATAGGTGGTCTGTAAACACAATACAATGTAATAATAGTAGAGTGAACAGCACTAATAACAACACATGAATATTCAGTAGCTGCAAGTTAAAAATCACAATACAGATGCAATAAATAATGTTAATATAATAAAACACCCTTAGAATGTAGATGCCAGAAGGAGTCTTTCGATTTACTATCAAATATACAGTGCAAGGGTGTCCTATTATATTAACTTCAGGATTTCCCTTTGCGACTTATGGTGCCCATACACTTATGAGATAATCGGTGCCATCCTTTTATTTCGACCACATCTGTGAGAGAAATCGAAGGATTGTATGCACATTTTAGGTACCATGTGACGTGATGCGCGGGCACGCCGGTCGAAGATCGCGTCTCAAGATATTATGTGCTGTACATAATATTTCTCGCATCGCAGTGCGATCGCATGTGGTTTTAAACCCACATGAGATATATCGCACTGCGATGTGCGATGAGCACCCGCCAGGAGCAGCCAGAGGCCGCTCCCACTCGGCGGTGACGTGCCCATCACGTGATTACCACGCAATCTATCGCATGATCGCATGGTAACCACTTTGGCAGTTCAGGTGCGATTTGATCGCGCCTGAACTGCCGGTGTGATGCCCCGCGATGTCGCGTCGCGGGGCATCGCGCAAGTGTATGGCCAGCATTACAGTATATGCCCTGTTTGGAGCTACTATTCAGGGCTGCTGGGTTTAGTTTATCAGCGGTGAGAATACTGTGTTCACAATAGTTATATGACTCACTGTTAGGGGACTTCTCCACCAGCGACTCCTGATTTATATTTCTCTGCAGTTACTAGATGTTTTTTTTTCTAGTTTGTTTTTTTCTTTTGTTTATGTATTTATTTATTTATTTCTATTTTGTTTGTCCCACTATTCTTGGAGCAGTTAATTGAAAGTAGAAGACATTAACCCAGAGGTTCTCAAATGCGGCCTCAAGGCACCTCAATGGTCCAGGTTTTACATTTATCCATGCATGGCCATGGGTGACTTAATTAGCTCCTCACGGAATTTGATTTAGCCATGTGTGTTGAGCCATGGATATACCTAAAACCTGGACCATTGGGGTGTCTTGAGGATCTCTGGAGTAATCTAAGAGCAGCGGCTGCATCAGCATAAGATAATTTTATTTACTCTTTAGGCTTTACTTGAGGATTCATCCCCTATGCACACATCACCTGCCATACTGTTGTAGACATTTTGGTTTGGATTGTAATACACAGCCGCAGAGTTTAATGGGGTGCACAGATGCTCAGACCAGCAGCCACAGTGATCAGGGACAGTCGGCTCCTGACCCGAAGGTACACCCCACCTTCTCTACACACCGCCTGCCATTACTCCCAGTTAGCGGCTCCTGGAAGTGCCCGCTAGCCAGAGCAGATGATAGCTTCCAGTTTTGCTTTCCACAGCAAAATGCAAATCCTAGAAGCGTGGCCATCGGCTGGCAGATGCATTAGTCAGCCCGGGCCAGCAGGCAGGGTGAGCCAGTCTGGCAGGGGGAAAATGGCACTGCCCAGTGGAAACTCACCCAGAATCCCAATGGGTCAATCCACCCCTGGGCAGCACTAAATAACATAAGTTAGACATACTGTATGGTGCTTGATGAACTGGATGTAAAATGGGCGTATGTACTGCTTCATTGTGTGGATGGAAAACCAATGCTTATATACACTCGTATGCAGAGTTTTACACATCATGTTGTGCACCCAGGGGCACCGAGATAGGGAACAGATTACCCAGGCCCAGGCCTCCCTATTGGTTCGGTGGGATCCACGACAGCTTGAGATGTAGAGCAGCGGCCCCTATTCAGTGTTTTATAAAGAATTGTATGTAGAGTGGTGCATAGCCACGCCTCCACAATTGGCCACCCCCCCAAATCTAGTACCGGGGCCCGTCTGATGTCTCAGGGGCCATGGGTGTGTTCTCTCCCTATCTGTATGCCTTGTTTGCCAAGATTCAGGATTATCAGTAAGCACCTGCACTGGCCTATATTAGGTGCACATTTAAGGGGTAATTCAGACCTGATCGTAGATGTGCTAAATTTAGAATATCTACGATCAGTTACTCTGATATGCGGGGGACGCCCAGCACAGGGCTAGTCCACCCCGCATGTCAGGCCCTACCTTTCCCGCACAAGTACAAAAGGATTGCACTGCTTTGCCTATCAAATTGGCCATAAATAATTTGATTTGATCCTGGACCACCGACCCATGGAACCACTAGTCTAGCGTGTTGCAGTTATTAAAGTTATATGTAACCTAAGCCTACTGTAAAAGTATTGAATCCTTCCATTAAAAACACGTGAGGGCGGTACTGATATGGTAATGTTGAGATATATAATTCTATAAATGTGTTGCAGTAATTCCCTGTGTGTTTACTAATATCAAAAAGAGTGGAATCTGTTTTCCCACAGGCAACTCAGAAATTCCCACATTCCTAAAATTCTACATGAGAACTCCTACAGGTAGGATCTGTAAGGGTCTGCCAATACAGATATAATTTTCTCACCTACATTTCTAGTTTGGAGAAAAACACTTAGGACGGGATGTACTATGCATCACATTTTGGATGCAATAAGTCCTGCCACTTATCAGGTGCATAGTGGCATTAGTAATGCTATTATGTACTGTGGCCATAGGGGCAGTGTGCTACAAAGGAGCCAGGGGTGTTTATCAATTAAACCCAGGAAAACCATGCTTTTGAAGGATAGAAAATGTTTGTCTTACCTGCTTACTTTCAGTGCAGTTCTCCTCTTCAGCCTGGGCCAGCTGAAAGCATGTGATTAATCATCCAGAGCAGCTGTGAAGAGCTACCATTTAAAGGCAAGGTGGGGGTGTAATTTGCCTGTCAGTCTGGGAAGAGGAGGAGTAGTCTAGAGTATAAAAGGTTGTCTGGGGGTGATTTATAATGATGACCAACGCAGGGAAAGCTGGCCAGTGACTAGGGAGTAGATCTCTATTAGTCAGTGACAGGGCCATGAACATTTACTGTGTAATGGTTGCTGGTCTGCAGTCCTCCTGACGTAATAAAGCATAGTAAAGAAGTCAAGAGTCAGTGTGTGCTTCCACTACACAGCTTCTTTATCACAGCACCTAGAATTGCAATTAAAATTGCAAAGGGTAGATCTTCCGTATAGAGCTGTCCTGTCACCAGTTGTGGTCTTAGCTGCCCATACAGGGTTAAACATACTTTCAACTCTGTATCCAGACCTCCTCTCAGACTTGCTCAGTGATTATCTGTCAGCCTGACCAATGAACTGGCACCACTCCCTATATCAACCAGTATTTGGGATCAGTCCATTGCCTGAACAACCGTGTTCCTCCCAAGGATCGTTCCAGGCTCCAGGTCTCATTTCCATGTGCCCTGTGATCATGATTTCCAGTGATCACTCTGCTCCTTCTTGTATTACTACTATTATCCATTCTCAGCTATCAGTAAGACACTATTTACCATCATTGTTGTGTTACCTTTTGCCAGTGCAGCAGCTTCCAAGCTGTACATAGACTTTCTGGACTACTGCTATTACCTGAATACCTTATCACTATATATCATCCACCAGCGCTGCTGCTTCCACTCTGCACACAACTTGCTCCCAGCCAATTCATCGCCCAGCCTAGCCGGTGGACCTGCGGTCTAACCCACCTTCATTCTCATGGATTCCGCTGTACATCTGTGCTGGCTACTTCCTTGGATTGTGCTTAGTACTCTGTGGTTCACTCAGGTTTACAACACTGCCTTTACTGACTCTGTATTGGTTTCCCTGTACTGTGTGCTTTTATCCCAGGCTGGCTAAATAGGGTGCAGGTTTCAGGGCTGGAGTTCGAGGTTAGGGTGGGGTCCAGAGCCGGCCTTAGGCATAGGCAAACTAGGCAAATGCCTAGGGCATTTGGTATGCTTAGGGGCACCAGCAGCTCCTGCTGAGTAAAATGATATGCGGCATGCCTATATTCTGTGTGTGACTGCGGCTGTATCTGCATACGAAATGCTACGTTGCATGTATTCCTGGAAAACACTGTAATGTAGCATTTCGTATGCAGATACAGCTGCAGTCGCACACAGAATATAGGCATGCTGCATATCATTTTAATCAGCAGAAGCTGCTTGTACATCCTAGCCATATAGTAATGCAAACAATATGCATTTTCATAAACAAAAGGTGCCCGACGTTAGCGGAGCTGCCAGCTGACTCATGCCAGGCATCTCCTGCAGAAGTAGCGGCGGTGCTAGGGGGCACCAGCCAAAATCTTGCCTAGGGCATCACATTGGTTAGGGCCGGCTCTGGTGCAGTCTGTACACTCCAGTGCTCAGTGCTGTATAAATATTCCGCTTCTCTGTTCTGAGTTCCTCATTGGGTTCCCGCTGCTCCCCCTCCCCGTTGTAGGCACAGCACTAGGAGTGGGGGTAGAGAAGTGACCGCGGCAGCAGCAACCTCTCTCTTCAGCCCAACACACACGCTGCTGTCTGTGGCGCTGTGAAGAGAGGCAACTGCTACGGTAGTCACTCCTCTTTCTCCCTGCATGTTGCATAATGTGCGGGTATGTTCGTCCCTGCCCGCTGCCTGCCACCCGTACCGCCTGCCACCAGCACCGCACCCCATCTGCCCCAAGCCGGCACTTCCCTTTCCCCCTCCCGCGCCCCCCCCCCCCCTTCACGGTTTAGCTTCGTGGCCACACAATCACAAATATTTGTAACATTTCACAAGGAAGGCGGGCTGGCTACACCTCCCAGCATTGCCCATGCCCCCCAATTGCCTGGGCCCTGCACTGATGATGGCGCCCATGCTTGCCACAGAGCAGTACCAGGGATATATCTTCCTCAGGTTATTACAGTAGACTCCAATTCCTGATTTGAGTTCTGGTTCCGTTTTGCCAGTACTATGCTGCTTTGAGTTCCAGGGAGTCACCTTACTTTTGGAGTGTGGCTCTAGCCTAGCTGGCCTTAGTTGGTCACTAGGCTAGGGACCGCCTGGTGACCTGGTTAATTCCTCTGGTTCCATTCAGTTTCCTGGCATATCACCAGTCTGTGGTTCCTATGTGTCGCTAGGGAACCTATCCTCCTATTAACCTATGAGTCAGAGTAACATCAAGCCTCTCCATTACCTGTACATCTGAGCTCATATCCGGGGTCCTGAGCCGAATCTAAAGAATCCAAAAACCATAACATATCTTTGCAATGATTGGACTTCCAGAGTTATAACTTGGGAGTCCTTTCGCGCATTGGCCAGATACTGTGAGCTGCGTAACACATGTATACATTGGATAGCATTTTGCCCAGTAATAAGCAATAGATAGCTCATTCCATTTGCATATTACAACAGAATTGTACCACGGGACCAATTGTTCCCATATGCAGACATTACATTGTATACACATTAAATGGGGCAGTACGGATGGTATAATGGTTAGCATTACTGCCTCACAGGGCTGGGGTCATGGGTTTGATTCGCACCATGGCCCTAACTGTATGAAGTTTGTATATTCTCCCCGTACTTGTGTGGGTTTCCTGCGGGTACTCCGGTTTCCCCCCACAATTCAAAAATATACTGGTAGGTTAACTGGATCCCAACAAAAAACAACAACAACCCTAGTGTGTAAATGTGTACATGTAATAGGTAATATAGGGGGTAATACAGATCTGATCGCTAGGGTGCATTTTTTGCATCCCTGCGATCAGGTAGTCGCCACCTACAGGGGGAGGGGAAAATCGCTGAGTATGTGTGCGTTTGGATGTGTTGGAGAGAATGCACAAACTCATTTTTTGCAGTCTCTGCACAGCCCAGGACTTACTCTTCCAGTGCGATGATCGGGCCTAAAGCTGACGTCAGAAACACTCCCTCCAAACGCCTGTTCCCTCCTGCGTTTTTCCAGACACTCCTCAAAAACAGTAAGTTGCCACTCCCAAACACCCTCTTCCTGTCAATCTCCTTGCATTCGCCAGTTCAATGGGATTTTGCGCACCATCCTGTTGCTGCCCGGTGCTCGCCGTCGCTGCGGACCATCGCACCTGCGGATTGCGGTGCATACGCATGCGCAGTTCAGACGTGATCACCCATGGTGCGAAAACGCAGCCTAGCGATCAAGTCTGAATTAGTCCCCATAGACTGTAGGCTCCACTGGGGCAGGGACTGATGTGAATGGGCAAAATATTTTCTGTAAAGCGCTGCAGAATATGTATGTGCTATATAAATAACTGGTAATAAATAAATACATGGCACATTACATAGCTGGTATTATATATGATAATAAACTCAATATATCAGGTACAAATCCTATATAAAAACGATATGCTGATCATTCACAAACAAATACTTTTTTTGTGTGCAGCTCCTAATAAATAACCTGTAATTATTTAAAGCTGGATAAACATAGTAATAACAGAGCACAATGCAAATATAGCAATTAAACAATTTAATATAGTTAATAAAAGCTGCCCCAATGACAACTTCATTAAATTAGGAAATGATAAAACACACATATATATTTGCAATTTTCACAGTAATCCCACTGACCATTAGAGAATGTATACAAGTTCATATGTATACACACAAAAAGAGGCTCCGTTATAAGGGGGTCATACCGAGTTGATTGCTCGCTAGCAACTTTTTGCTGTGCTGCGATCAGATAGTCGCCGCCTATGGGGGAGTGTATTTTAGCTTTGCGAGTGTGCGAACGCTTTTGGAGCTAACGGCACAAAAACGTTTTTTGCAGTTTCTGAGTAGCTCTGGACTTAGCCGCTGCGATCACTTCAGTCTTTTTGGTCCCGGAATTGACATCAGACACCCGCCCTGCAAACGCTTGGACACGCCTGCGTTTTTCCAAACACTCCCAGAAAACGGTCAGTTGACACCCACAAACGCCCTCTTTCTGTCAATCACCTTGCGAACGGCTATGCGAATGGATTCTTCGTTAAATCCATCGCCCAGCACCGATCCTCTTTGTACCCGTACGAAGCGCCTGCACAATGCGGTGCATACGCATGCACAGTTTTGCTGAGATTTAACCTGATTGCAGCGCTGCAAAAAGTTGCTAGTGACCGATCAACTCGGAATGACCCCCTAAGTCCTACTGAACCATAGTCACCATGAGAAGGAGTCAGTTTCACCCACCAGGGTCAATATTATTAGCTCCGTGGCACTTCTTCCTTGTTTTTTAAACTGCACTTTAAAGCCTGCGCTGTGCTGGACCTCTCACTGCTCTTTAGGTCTCCACACATTGGGTACGGTTGCTCGCTGCGCTCACCACCCTACGTGGACCCACCAACCGAGTGGGAATACTGGCGGGTGTCGTGATTCCGTGTGTCGATAAAATGCCAGCTGTTGGGATTCCGGCCTCGGTCTCCTGAACGTCAGGATCCCGACAGACGGTATATTGACTGCATCCCATTGGATCACGGGAGGGAAGGAGGAAAAAAAAAGAATGCAGCAGGAAAAAGATGCCTCCTCAGCGATCCGAGTGCTGCGTCCGATGATGCAGCATCGGATCACCATTGCCACCATCGGCCGCATCAGTCATCTGAATAAGCTGAAGTCCATTCAGAATGATCGCCGGAACTGCTGAGCTGGGGTCAGGAAATCTGTGTGGGAAGACGCAGACCCTGGCCTTGGCACTCTAACCCTGTCACCCCCAGAAATGCTGGCCAGCTCCACCAAGCACTTGCCCCCAAACCCCGGAAGCAGGCCTGTATTTTGGTATGGGCTCAATGGGCAGTTGCCCATGGGCCCCAGGAGTATAAGGGCCCTAATGCCTTTCTTATCAATTAACTAGCTCACCATAGTTGATGGCAATCATACCTTACCAGGAAAGTCCAGGAACAGAGCATTTTCTCCCTGATGGAGAGGGTCAGGTAGGCAAGTATGACCCAGGTAGGATTCCCGGATCACTTGATCCGGGTTGACCCTTTTCCACTAGCAAAAAACACGGGTAAATAATGCGTGCCCCCGTGCATTTACCCGTGTTTTTTGAGCTAGTGGAAAAGGGGTATTAGTGAACGGTCCCTACGCCCTGTGAGTGAAGGGTCCTGGGGATGCTGCTTCAGATTTAGGAGGTTGTTTTTCAACCAAAGGCGAGTGAAGAGGCTCTTACAGGGTAATTACACGGCACCTGTTTGTTTGACTAGAAGCCTGAGACGCTACATAATATTATCAGCTCTGGAATGTGGTTGTATTCCCTTTCCCTTTCTGTTGGTTTTATGGCTCAGCTCTCATAATAAATTGGCCAAACAAGTCACAGCTGGTCAACACTACACCCCCTAGATAAACAAGTTCTTGTTTTGGAGTCCTTCAGTAAATGGATCTGACTGCCACTGAAAGAATAGGGCTAGAGGGAAGATCACAGGCCTTACATAGCAACAAGCTCAACAGGGTTACATAACCCAACCGCAATGCAAAAACACTGCAGTACAGATGCCTGGTGTTCCCGGGGTGGTTGTCCGCACGGACGTGTGCATGACTGTATAGTGCAGCAGATATGTACAGTGATCCGAAGAAATCTTCATAATCTTCATAATAGTTCAGACCTGCCTCTTTGGGTCTATGTCTTTAGAGAGTGATAAAGTGGAGAGCGATAAACTACCAACCAACCAGCTCCTGTCATTTTTCAAAAAAAACCTGCAACGTGACAGTTGGGAGCTGATTGGCTGGTACTTTATCTCCGTCCACTTTATCTCTCTCCAAGGCTTAGTACATAGAACCCTATTTATGATAAGAGGAAAGATCACAAAAAAATCATATAATCCAAAGTCATAAAAAACTCAGTATAGGAGAGGGTGTTGGATCTGATTGCTTCACCTAGCTCTGCTTACTGCACTTAGGGCTGGCAGGAGGGTAGTGAGGTGAGTACAAACGGACTGGATAGCAAATTTTCGCCTGGTTGGCAGGAACACAACCCTGGCCTGGGAGCACTTGCCTAGCCTTAAAAATAGAGATTTAAAGTAAAGAACACATTTATCAAAGGGTGAAAACCTCTATTGATGTTTTTGATGGCTAAAGGACTTATCGTGTTGATGTAGTGAATAATGGGGACTGAGGGCTGCAGTGTAGGCTCTTTTAAATGGGCAAATGACTTGGCATAAATGTATGTGATACGACCACTGCCAGGAGTGGGTTACCTAGAGAGGTCATATCACATACGATGGTGCTGGCCAGCTGCGATTGGCATTCTGGGGCGCATGCGCCGGATGTAAACATGCAAACATCAGCACAACTATACTGATTTCTGCGTGCGTGTGCAGAGATCAGCTGCAGCAGGTCCCCCTGCAACCCACGCCCCACTGTGCTCTGCAAAGAGGTGAGGTGCTGCCACAAAGGGGGGGGGGGGCCTGTGCCACAGGGATATATTACCAGTAGGGGGTGGAGGTGATAATGCTGGGGAGGCTATTTCTACTTGGGGGAGGGAAGTATTTTACAATGGGTGGGGACATATGGACACGGGGGTGAGGGGTGGGGTGCAGTACACCCCCTAAGTTTTTTGGGGACAAATTTGGCAGTTAAGTGGTTAAATCATGCCGAAACTGCCATTCATGCATGATTTTAGGTGAAATCTTGGTTAATAAATAGGCATTTAAAAAAAAAAACCAAAAAAAACTTTTTTAAATTAACAATAGCATGTTATCTCACATACATAATAGGATATATACAGGGCTCACCACATGCTCTTTATAAGACAGCATATGAGGTAAGGTAAGAAATACATTCACATAACATAGCTGTAGACACATATGGGGCAGATGTATTAACCTGTAGAAGACATAAGGAAGTGATAACCCAGTGATATGTGCAAGGTGATAAAGGCACCAGCCAATCAGCTCCAATGTGTAAATTAACACTTAGGATCGGATTGGCTGCTGCCTTTATCACCTTGCACATATCACTGGTTTATCACTTCCTTATGCCTTCTCCAGGTTATTACATCTGCCCCATTGTACTGTATTTACATGTCTCCAGGGCACACTCATGGGTTCTTGTGACCACAGGCCATGTTTTCCACATCCGGTTCTCAGGCGACACTTGCCAGGGTTTATCTGCATGTTGATCTCACAGTTCTTTGAAGGACATTGCAGAGGCGCACGTTGTGTTCTTCCACGGTGTGATGCCATATGAGGATGTCATCTGCAATGATCTCACAGGGTATCATAGAATCATAGCATTTTGATGGCAGATAAAAACCACTTGTCCCATCGTATTCAGTATTGGATCCCAACAGGCGGAATCCCGGCGGCGAACGCAGCGCATCCTCTCGCGGGCTTGTTGTGCCCGCCACGCTTCGGGCCTGGTGGCGAACTTAGCTCGCCACACTGTTAGCCACCGTGTATATATATATTGTCTAATGTGATCTTCCAGAATCCACATTTGGCATCCAGAGTAGTAAATATCTTGCATTTGACATATCAGCTATTACTTGCTCCACAGTTCTGAGGGGGTGATGTGGTCTCATCAGCGCTTTGTTCAGATGCACAGGTACAATGCAGATGCGTACCGAACCATCTTTTTTTTATTGCAGAAATCATAGCTGCAACCCACAGGGTGTCTTCTAGCACCGGAGCAATGACACCCTATGCTGTCATGCGAGTTAAATCCACTATCACTGTGCTTCATGCCCAGAGGCGCATATCTGGGAGCACATAACATAGGAGAAACAGCCTCCTCTAAACAGTTTCCCAATGGGATTACAACTGAACAGATCAGCAAAGTTTTTTCACTATGGAACATCCTGTTGAATGACATACACATCAGCACTTAAGGCCCCCATATACAGGTCCGATTTCACCTGTTTTCATCCGATTCAGATGGATCGGGCCAATATATCGGATGAAAACAGACCAAATCGGATGTGTCTGATCCGTGCGCATTGGATCGGAGCTTGGAGATCATATATGCAGCACATATGGTCTAGCGGAATCAGATGCATCAGTGACACATAGCGGGTGCTTTTTAGCACCCACGTTATATTGCATCTGATCAGGGCCGTAGGTGTGTGCCAGCAGGCCGTACTGCAGGCACACACCTAAAGTCTGCAGAGCAGGGAAGCGCCAGGCAGGAGAGGCGCTCTCCCCGCTCTGCGCCTCCGTGACCCCACCAATCTTCCCCCTGCCGGACAGAGAGGCTGCAATAGCGGCGGGAGGCAGGAGATTTCAAAACTCCTACTCCAATTAATGGGCGGCCGCTGATTCATTGGAATAGGAGTTTTGAAGTCTGCCTCCTGCTGCTGCCGCAGCCTGTTCCCGCCGGTAGCTCCCCGGGAGTCCTTTGCATGCGATAAATCTCATGCGATTTATCGCATGTAAAAAATGGCACATGAAGTGCCAAACCGTATGAAGCCCTCCCGGGGAACTGCAGGGGAGCTTCAAAGGAAATCGGGTCCGACTTATCCTTTGTAGATGTCGGACCAGTGTATGGGGGCCTTTAAAGTTATTAACCTCAGTTTTATAGGAGTGGTTTGACATTACGGTCCACTGTATAAACCTGCAGTGGGAAGTTTGTGGATTGCAGTGTGACCATTATTACCTGGCCACCGTAAACAAATAGAGCTACAGTGTGAGAACAGTCAATGTGTGTTTCGGGGTTTGTGTGCTGGAGGAATTCACGTGAGATGACGGTACACTTCAATGTCAATGCCAGTGTCACTTTTTGTTTTGATGCCATGATTTGTCTCATTATCTATTATGGTGGCAAATATTTCACCCTTTCGTCCCTGAGGTCAATACTCCTACAGTAGAATCTGGTGTCCGGGGAAGTTTCCTGGTGGAGTATACACAGTGTGAACTTGGTACAGTGGGCTGCAGGAGTGGGCAGTGTAAAGTTGTCTGTCATCAGCTCTAGGCTTGGACCTGCAAAATTATTTTGTTTACCTAAACACAGGGCCAGTGCAAGATCTCTCTGGACCCTAGGCAAAGCTTCAACCTAGCACCCCCTAACCTACACCCCCCCTCTTCCCTCCACCACCACCTCCTGGAGGGGAGATGCAGGTGGCCACTGGGTGGGTTGGGGTAAATTGCATCATTATACATATACAGAGAAAAGGAGCAACACTCAAGGACTTTTAAAGTGATAAACATATCAACATTTTGTGACTTTGTTCACAATATACTTTCATTTTAAAAGTCCTTGAGTGACATCTATTCTTTATATACTGTATAATACTGTATAAGGGGTCTGCGGGGGAAATTAAATTGGGGTTGAGTACATGATACTGCAAGTCAGAATACTGACAGCGGCATCCCATCCACCCTAATACCGACATTCTGACTGAAACTGATTAACCTTACTCTAACCCTCCCTTCCTGGCATACATTCAGGATGCCAGCTGTCGGGATTCCAGTGTCATATATTTGTATGCTCCTTGTGCTCTGTGCCCCCATCTGTAAGTTCATTACTGACCTGCATACATAGACATCCTTCAGTTTTTTTGTTAGATGAATTCAGTGGTGCCCTCTAGTAGCCGACGCCCCTAGGCAGCCGCCTAAAGCTGCCTAATGGTAGAGCCGGCCCTGTTTAAACACTTAACTGAGAGAGCAGTGAAGCAATGTATATAATGGTATAGGACATCATAAAGTAGTGCATGTAGATGTGAATGAGCTATGGGCATACCTCCCAACTGTCCCGATTTTCGCGGGACAGTTCCGTTTTTTTGGGACTGTCCCGCTGTCCCACCCGCAGGCCGCAGTGTCCTGCGGTTGGGGGGAGGCAGTTGGGAGGCTCTGCGTCTCGCTGCCCTGCTTAGCATAGATGCCGCTATCACCCCCATTTGGACGGTCCGGATGGCGTGGGGTGCGGCCCCATCACACTCCATGCGGCAGCAGCTGCTCAGGAACAAACATGGAGGAGGTATTGGCGCCGTCAGCTCTCCCAGCTCTCTCACGATTGGTAAGTGCATACACACTTACCAATCGTCGTCCCGATGTGTTGTGCCTGACATCACAACAATTTATATGTACCCACCCAGTTGTGCTGTCAGTCACCGGTGGCCCCTGCAGCAAGTGTATGGGTGATCTGAAGACTGAAGGTACACATAGCACGATGCCCTGATATACAGAGGCGTAACTAGGGTTTTCGGAGCCCAGGGCAAGATGAAGAGTGGTGCCCCCCCCCCAAAAAAAAACAAAAAAAAACAAAACACACACACAAAATGAAGTATGTGCGCACCGGAAAAATGGGCGTGGTCACGCACCATAAGGGGTGTGGCCACTGAAAATGGGGCGTGTCAACATGACTATCACTTACCCCCTGTGTTGCCTTTCAGCACACTATCACCTACCCCTTGTGTCGTCTCTCAGCACACCTTCATTCAATTTTTGCACAGTACTCATGCAGAGTCCCCTTTTTACACAGTGCCAGATACACAATTGCCCCACAGTGCCAGATACACAGTGCCCCACAGTGCCAGATACACAGTGCCCCACAGTGTCAGATCCACAGTGACAGATACAGCGCCCCACAGTGCCAGATACATATTGCCCCACAGTGCCAGATACATGCCCCACAGTGCCAGTTACAATGCCCCACAGTGCCAGTTACAATGCCCCACGGTGCCAGTTACAATGCCCCACAGTGCCAGTTACATGCCCCACAGTGCCAGTTACAATGCCCCACAGAGCCAGATACATGCCCCACAGTGCCACTTACATGCCCCACAGTGCCAGATACAAGACTCGACAAACCCCCCCCCCCGCTTACTGCAGTCAGGATCCAGGCCGTCAGTCACCGCTTCCCTCTGCTATGTGAGGGGAGGAGAGCGCAGCGCCTCTCCTGCCCCTCAACGCTCCAGGTCTCCGGCGGCGGCTATCTTAAATGTGGCGCCGGTTCATTAGCCAATCAGAGCTCGCGGACCGGCAGCCAATCAGGAGCCGGTCTGCAAGCTCTGATTGGCTAACGCCGCCGGAGACCGGACAGACACGCAGCGCCGCTGGCAGCAGTAGTGAGGACATTGAGGGGCAGGAGAGACGCTGCGCTGGGCATGATTCTGGGCCTGCCAATGCGCCCAGGGCACGTGCCCCACTCGCCCTACCTTAGTTACGCATCTGCTGATATATCTGCAGATATATCAGCCATCGGCTGTGCTGCAGGGCCGGTGTGATATGTATGTGAATGACATAGTTCATAGACATATTTGGGCTACACACGGTGACACGCGGTCACTATATATCGGCCATTCTACTAATTATAGCACATTTAAAAAACTGAAGTTTCCATTAACAACTGAATATATGCCATATACACAGGTGGTAAAATGCAACCATCACTCTCTGCCATCCATGTAATATATTGCTTCTTTATTCGCCATTGGAACATATTTTTCAATCTCCATGCAGACATCACTTATGTGGAAGGTTACTTGGGCATACAGTATGGACAAGAATCAGGTCATGCAGTAGGACTGGAGGTCATAGAAGCTGCAGGACTGATGACAGCACTTTTCCACTATACCAATCTTCCTCCTATTCCGTTCTGCAAACCGATGTACAGGGCTGTTGTTCTGTACTGAGCCTGAGAAGAGACCAATTAAGAAAAGTAAACATATTTTGCATTACATTAGACTTTATTTTATTGGTGCGTACTGTAGAATTTGAACACTGCTGATTGGCATTCTCAATTGCTTGGATATCTTTTTATATCCCTTTCCTGTATTATACAGTCCAATTACCTTTTCCCGCAGATCCTTTGACAATTCTTTTGCTTTCCCCATGACTCAGAATCCAGACACGTCAGTGCAGCACTGGATGAAAGATGCAAGGGTCTTTCAGGAGTCCAGAAACTCAATGACCTTTTAAACACACACACTGATTACAAGCAAACAGATCACAGGTGAGGATGGTTACCTTTAGTAGCCATTCAAACCCGTTTGTGTCAACTTGTGTGCATGTTATCAGTCCAAAATCTCCAGGGTATGTAAACTTTTGATCAGGGTCATTTGGGTAGTTTTTGTTGTCATTATGATTTAAAAAGAGAAAACACAGTTGTTTGACAATAAATTGCTTCACCCAACCACTAACCATGAGTGAAACAAAAGTTTGTGAGTTATCATTCATATTCTCTGACAAATGGCCAGAAAATCACAAATTCTGCTAGGGTATGTAAACGTATGAGCACAACTGTATTACTCAGGACCCTACTGCTTCAGTTTAATATTCAAATTAGGGTTTGAATCCCATTTAATATTCAATCAAGTTTTTTAATGTGATTTTGGTCAATTTTGATGATCTCACACATACACATGTGTCCTCATACATGCAGCCTCAAGACGCCATGCAGCGCGAGACGCCATACAGCGCGAGATGCCTGGCGTGAGTGAGTGAGTCTTGCTAAAAATGCATCTAAATGCATCTAATTCACAACACAATGCAGCTAGGACACACGAGGAGACTGTTCTGCTTAATTTGATATGACACTTGTATATCTGTGTGATGGAATCTGCATACGGCGCAGAACAGAACTTGTATTGGAAAATGCTGTGACTGCTACATTGTAGCACTACGTGTGCAGATTCAGGGACTCAGTCGCACACAGATATACAATTAATATATCAAATTAATCAGCACAGTGTCCTGGTGCATCACATTGCGTTGCATTTGCGATGCATTTTCAGCAAAAAATATGCCCAACCCAGGGGCGTTTTAAAGGTTGATGGGACCCGCGTGCAGCCTCCATCGCGGGTCCCCTCCTCTCCAGCAGCAGTAGACTCTGGCATAATGCCAGAAACTACTGCACATGGCGCCTGCGCCTTCTTCCCGGGGACACCTCCAGTGCGCATGCACAAATCACTCATAAATGGCCGCAGCGGCCATTTTCCGAAAGTGATCTGAGCCCGCGCAGCAGGGCCTCCATTGCGGGACTCTGGAGGGGTAACTATATTCTATGGGTGCAGTGTGTGCGGTGTGGGCCCCCTGGACCCAGGAGTCCGTGTGCATCACACATACTACACCAATTATAGAAACGCCTATGGCCCAACCCTAGAAGATTCTCACCTGGCATGCCAAGAGGAGCTATTTGGCATGACAGTAACAAAGATGTATGAGGGACACATCTGTAGAGGTCAATCCAATTAGGTGTGAGTTGGGAGATAGTTTCATGAAACTTGCAGACATTCGCATTAATTCTCCAATCAAATAAAAAATGCCTATTCACGGTACTCGCAGAGGGGGGTTGTGAATTGTCAGCCATATGCGATGTGAGAGAAGTGCATGAAAAAGTGAGGTGACTTTCCTGGACCCCAGAAAAGTGACAATTTCATTAGCAGAATCATATAGAAGAATGTTAGTGGGCAAAAGGAAAACACTAGACGCTTTTAAATAACATTATTTAAATAACATTTAAATAACATTATAAAAAGCAAACTTTTTTCATTTACTTTCATATGAACAATTTTAAAATGCATAGTAGATGCTTTTGGGGTACTTTTAGGCTACTTTAAAAAAAATGTAAAAAAACTATAAACAGCAATTATTATTAAAAAAAAAACTCAAAATTTTGGGTGCATAAAGCAACTAAAAGTTGTTTTAAACCCCCAAAAATGACATGTAATTATTGGGCTAATTAAGCTTATTGGAAACTTCCAATTGCCTTATTAGTCATAAGTGTCGAAGTGTACCAAAATTTTAACCTTAAAATTAGGATTTTCCCTACCATAGAATGTACTTGATAAATGTTGTTTAACTTACTGATAGCAATATTTGTAAAGTATTTATTTACAGTATTTATTTATTTATTTTTTATTTGGGACGTATGCCATAATATCCCTTTCATTCGGAACACATTATGATTTAAACAGGTTCTGTGGCTGATGAAAACCAGAAGAAATGCAGGCTTGAATGAAGCCAGCCACAGAACCTATGTAAAGCATAGGGGTCCTGGATTAAAAGGTAATTATGGCAAGCCTACAATGAATAACATAATATCTCTTTTAATAAAGATTTGTGGAGAGCATCAAGGTAAGCAGCGGTACAAGTATGCGGGTACACTCGGGTACGGAGTACGCTTCAGAATTTGGCAGCGGGTACGCAGTACCACCTGCCACACACTTTGCCATTACCACAATTATAATGTGCCACAAAGCAACAAGACCATGGTGCTTGGCAGCATGACGGCTCTTCAGTTACTGGGAGTGCGACAGTGGCTGTATTTTCCTGTTATAATGGAAGCATTGCTATATATAGTTATTAAATTGGGGGCATTACTATATATTTCTATTATACTGGAGTCATTACTATGTTTTTAGCCTTGCCTCCAGAATCCCCCCCCCAAAAAAGGGGCTGTGTCATGTGGCCACGCCGCTCGTGTCATGTAGTCACTCCCACTAGCAGCATGTGGCCACGCCCCATCACACCACATGACCACGGCAATTTTTCTGTACCACTAAGAAAATATTTCTACTTGCACCACTGAAGGTAAGTAACCTACAGGTGCCCTTACAACCAATGGGTTGATGTATGAAGCAATGTAAAGAGTCTAGAGATTGACCAGTGGAGAAGTCCCCCACATCCATACCCCCTACCATGTCAGCTTCAAGTAAACATTTATCAAGTACATTCTATAAAATCATAGGTATAAGCTGATTGGTTGCCATGAGCAACTGCTCCGCTCTCTCTCTCTCCACATGATACATCAACCCCCAAATCGTTTTTGTTCCAATGTGAGAGGCACCCGTGCCCTCATCCAACCTACGCATACCATGGTTAATGCTGTGTGGCCCTATTAGGGTGCTTTATAGGGTGGCCAATTTATCTGAGGAAGTCTCTGTTGTGTGGGGTCCCGTATCTAGCATGCCCGTGAGTGTAGTTTACTTTTATTGCATGTCAAAAATAGACTGAACTTAGTCAGATTTCTAAAAAATAAATATAGGAAAGAGACTTGCTCCCTCTAGTGGTCACAAAAACTCCCACAACCCTACAGTTGAACTTCAAACTGCAGAACATTTTATACCCGCTCTCTTATGTTAAAAAAAATAAAATAAAAAAAATTCAAAGTGTTCAACAATTAAGGGGGTATTCTCCTGGGGATATCCAATTAGCCCTGACCAATGAGCAGAGACCCCGATAACCAGCCCTTAGAGACCCACTTTTCTACGATAACACACTTATCCCAGATCCCATGTGTTAGTACCCGAAAACGGGTAATTAACCGCACAGTAAAAACTATCTATAATTGAATAGCTCGATAATATCATTGGGCTAAAAAGCCAATTTTTGCCTTGCAGTAAATGAGAGCCAGCAATGGGGGTATTTCCTAAGGGTGGGTACACATTAAGACGACCATCTGTCTTGCCGTTGGTCAAGGACAAGGTTACCTTCGCCTTGGATCATGCAAGATTGCTGGTACACACTGTCCTTCATTAATATGCACGGCGCCACATGCAATATCATCTAGTTGGTCGTGCAGCACGGCCGACCGGAAGATGTCACATGCAACCCTTGTGAATTCACAATTGAGCGTACACAACTACACATCAAAATATAGTGCAATTTGTCGTTCCAATATCACCCTCATTGTACCCACCCTAAAAGAAAACAAAACAACAACAAAAACAACATTGTTTTCAATTTGGCCCATTTACACACAATGGTAAGATAGGAGAGTCACTGACTTAGATAACACCAATTATATAACAAGGTGTAAGGTAACACACAATGTGGAACCTCAGTAGAGGGACATGGACAGTATCATATATCCCTAGTTCCCTGAATGTGTGAATAATACCCCTTTTACACCACCTGAAATATCCCGGGATTTTGAACGGAAGCGCGCAAAATCCCGGGACTGCAGGTGGTGTAAAAGGGTCACCCCGGTCCACTTTCCCGGGAATCCAACCCGGCACATACGCAGGGTTGGACACAGGTAAGACCGGGGTAGGAGGCGGTGTAAATGGGTAAGCAGGGTCAGCCGACCCGGCAACCATTTACAGCATGGCAAACCTCCCGTATCGCAGTGTCCGGCGGGTGGTCGGGAGGCTGGGGGTCACGGCGCACGCTGTCTATGCAGACAGCGGCGCCGTGCTGGTTGCCATGCAGCAGCTGGGGTTATGGCACATGCTGTCTATGTAGACAGCAGCGCCATGTCTGGAGCCTGGAAGCGCCGGAGGCTGGGGGCAGCACAACAGCTTCCAGATTGCTGTGCTTGCCCCCGGCGAGACGCTCCGGGGTCCCGCTCTGCAGTGTTTCCCGACGCTTGGAGATGACATCATCTCTAAGCGCCAGCCCACAAGACACTGCACCCGGGTGCAGTGTAAATGGTGCTGATCCGGGAATATCCCGGATCGGCACTGCAGTGTAAATGGGGGGAGTCCCGGGTCTGACCCAGCTTGGAACCGTGTTCCAAATCCTGTGTCAGACCCGGGATTTTGGTGTAAAAGGGGTATAACTGTGTATACTGTAATCAAAATGAGAAGTTAAGGGGGGTACACACGGAGCGATAATCTAAGCAATCTGACTAGATTGCTTAGATTTTCAGCAAGATCGCTCCGTGTGTAGCCCTAACAGCGATAGCGATGCGCAGCCCCATGCATCGCTATCGCTGGTGCTAGATTGGCCTGCTTGCAGGCCAATCTAGCGGGTCGCTCTCTTCACCCGCTGGGTGAAGTGAGCGGCCCCCCCGTCTCCCCCCGCACGCTCAGCACACATCGCGCTGTGCTGAGCGCCGGGAGAGATGTGTGCTGAGCGGTTCGCTCAGCACACATCTCTCCAGCATCGGGCCGTGAGTACTGGCCTTTAGTCTCTGCACATTGCTCTATGTACAAATGTTTAGTTCAGTATATAAAATGCAATCAAAGGGTAAATATTTTCCATTGTCATGCAAATTCTTTTGCTCATAGTTTCCACAATAATTATTAATGATCTGTTTGACAATTCTATAGAAATTTACTTATGTAACCAATATTTTTTTTTTTACAGAAATTACGTGTGAAAGAGTGAAGATAGAATAAAAGCATGTGCCAGGCAGTTACTAAGAAAAGAAAAGAAATACAAGTACATATACTATATAACCTATCATATATGTGCCTCTAGTATTTTGTTCTTGAGGTCATAATAATAGCCTGATTCCTTTTACAGTAACCCGCACTATAAAAATAATTTCTGTAGACAATAAGGATGGCGGTCATTAGGTCGACATGAGTTAGGTTGACATACATTGGGTCGACCACGCTTGGTCGACATGCATTAGGTTGACATGTACTATGGGGGTAATTCCAAGTTGATCGCAGCAGGAACTTTGTTAGCAGTTGGGCAAAACCATGTGCACTGCAGGGGAGGCAGATATAACATGTGCAGAGAGAGATAGATTTGGGTGTGGTGAGTTCAATCTGCAATCTAAATTGCAGTGTAAAAATAAAGTAGCCAGTATTTACGCTGCACAGAAACAAAATAACCCACCCAAATCTAACTCTCTCTGCACATGTTATATCTGCCCCCCCTGCAGTGCACATGGTTTTGCCCAACTGCTAAAAAATTTCCTGCTGCGATCAACTTGGAATTACGTGGAAAAAGGTTGACATGAGTTTTTCACAATTTTTTTCATTATTTTTTTTTACCTTTTTCATACTTAACGATCCACGTGGACTACAATTGGGAACGGTAACCTGTGCGAGCGCAGAGGTAGCGAAGCATATCGAGCGAAGAGAGCCATGCGAGGGGTCACGGTGCACTAATTGGGGTTCCCTGTCACTTTTCGAAGAAAACGACACCAAACAAAGTTTAAAAAAAACTCACGTTGACCTTTTTCCAAGTCGACCTAGCACATGTCGACCTATTGACCTTGTTGACCTAATGCATGTCGACCAAATGTGGTCGACCCAATGTATGTCGACTTAACTCATGTCGACCTAATGAACCACACCCAGACAATAAATGATGTTTTCTCCAGTGCTTGTTCTGTTCTGCCGCTAGTACTCAATGCCACGTCTAATGCCCCTACACAAGTGCTGTGCTTCATATTGTTGTTGATATATGTTTTATTAGTTGTTACTGTTTTTAGTTGCTGACTACGTGATTTGCTGACAGCTGACTGTTAGTTATGGGTACATTATTGTCAGTTGCGCCGAGAGAGTGGGGGAGAGGGTACAAATTACCTGGGCCCAGGTCTGATAGAGGGGCCCAGTGGAGACCAAGGACGACGCATCCTTTGATTAGGCCATGCCCCCTGAAAAGTACCTGGGCCCAGCCAGGCTTTCTACTGCCCTGGCTGGGAGGTGTGCCATGCCCCTGTGAGTGGGTGCTTCTGATGTGCTAGACACGCCCCTAAAGAAGAGCGGCCATCCCCATAGCATGCTGTGGTCACACCCCCTCCAGTGTGGGCAGGGGGGCCCAGGAAGTTGCTGTACCGGGGGCCCAGGATTTCTCACGGCAGCCCTGATTATTGTTCTTTTCTTTAAATAAGACCTTATACAGCAGATTGGTTGATGACGGTGGTGATGCAATGAATAAGGAGCAGCTAGCAGTACTTACCTGTGAGGCTCCCAAACAGTAACTAACCACATTCTCATCATTTAAGACCTACCATCAAAATCTGATTCAAAAACGTAGATAGCTTCCCATGGGGTGGTCTTCAGGTTGCCGAATGTCGGGATCCCGGCACACAGTATACCGGCGCCGGAATCCCGACACCCGGCATACCAACACATATTCTCCCTCCTGGGGGTCCACGACCCCCCTGGAGGGAGAATAAATAGCGTGGCGAACGCAGCGAGCCCGCAAAGGGGCTCATTTGCGCTCGCCACGCTGTCGGTATGCCGGCGGTCGGGCTCCCGGCGCCGGTATGCTGGTTGCCGGTAGCCAGGCCGCCGGCATACCATACTACACCCCTTCCCATGTACACAGAGTAAACCCATGGTCACCTCAGATGTAACCACAAGATTTCTTGGCAATATTAAGCCAACAACACTCAAAACTATTTTTATTCGACCAAAAGATCAATGTAAATGTTCAGGCTTGAAGTTCTGTGTTTGTAGCTAGCAGTTAAGACTTATTGGTTCAACCAGGAGTGAGCTGGTTCCAACATCAGCAAAGTATTATTAAAGTTGTTATTATTATTATTATTATTATTATTATTATTATTATTAGCACGGTGATCTTTAGAAAAAGAAAAAAAACATAATAAATTCTATGGGGGAGCTGTATTAAGCAGTGGATAGAGAGGAGAAGTGAGCCAGTGGAGAAGTTGCCCATGGCAACCAATCAGCATTGCAGTAACATTTATAATTGGCATACTATAAAATTCTACAGAGCAGCTGATTGGTTGCTAGTATCCCGGGTAAACAAGGCTGCTGGGGTCATACAGCCTTTACCAAGGGTGACAATTATCACACCTTAAATAAAGGAAAAGAGGAGGTGTTACTTATATCCACCAATCAGATTCTACCTATCATTTTCTTGCATGTACTAATTAAGTGCTAGATAGAATCTGATTGGTTGCTTAATGCCACACCTCCACCTTTCCTTTTTAGAAGATTTGATAAATCTCCCCCTTGCAGAGCACTTTATAGGCAAGTAACATTGAATAATGTGAAAGTGCGCGCTGACATTACCCTTGTGAGGTCTGGAGTAGAAACCTTTGCCTTCACACACCAGAAGGAGCGTCTGTACGAGATGCTCTCCGCAGAGATAGTGAATGCCAGCGGCTTGAGATTCTGTCAAGAAAAACACAAACACCAAAAGAACTGCAGCTTTCCTCCACTGTCCTTGGGCCATACTCCTGAAGAGTATACCGCGGAAGGGCTGGATCTGCAGATTTGGGAATAATAGTAGGAATATTGAATATACAACATTTTTATTACATCATTTTCACAAACAAATTCATCTGTGTTTTGAGTCATTGATCCTTAGTTTCTTTCTTGGTTATACTAATTTGCAGATGGGGGAGTATCAAACTTTGGAGATAAAGTACCAGCCAATCAGCTCCTACCTGCCATTTTACAGACTGTGTTTGAAAAATGACAGCTAAGAGTTGATTGGTTGGTACTTTATCTCTCTCTCCACTTTATCTCTCTCCAGGGTTTAACACATATACCCAGGGAACTGGAGTAGAACTTTCCTTGAGAAGAACTAGAACTTATTGATTACATATTTCTTTATTTGATTATCGTTTAATAACATAAATGGAACAATTTGCAATCACATTTTACTGGGTGTGGTTCATCAAATCGACAGTGTCTAGGTCGACAATGTTTAGGTCGACCACTATAGGTCGACAGTCACTAGGTCGACATGGATGGAAGGTCGACAGGGTTTCTAGGTCGACATGTGCTAGGTCGACAGGTCTAAAGGTCGACATGAGGATTATTATTTTTTGTGTCATTTTCTTCGTAGAGTGACCGGGATCCCAAATTAGTGCACCGCGTCCCCTCACATGGCTCGCTTCGCTCGCCATGCTTCGGGCATGGTGCCTTGGCTTCGCTCGGCACACTTTACTGTTCCAATCGTAGTCCACGTGGATCATTAAGTATGAAAAAATTCAAAAAAAGAAAAAAAAATGTGAAAAACTCATGTCGACCTTTAGACCTGTCGACCTAGCACATGTCGACCTAGAAACCCTGTCGACCTTCCATCCATGTCGACCTAGTGACTGTCGACCTATAGTGGTCGACCTAAACATTGTCGACCTAGACACTGTCGATCTTCAGACCGGATCCCCATTTTACTATGAACTCTTAAGTAGAATATATACAGTTATACTGGCGAGAACTGAATTTCCCCATTAGACTGTAAGCTGATGTGATTTATATTCTCTGTAGAACACTAGGTAGTACATTGAAAATATACAAGGATAAATAATGAATGGATATTTTATTTTGTTTACTTTGCTAGGAAAAAAACACACATTTATTGTAAGAAAAAGTTAAAGGATTAAAAAGTATGAAATTATAAGAGTTTCCCGCTTTCAGATTACCTTAATTAGTTGGCATCTATATTCCCTGCTGCAACTAACAAACCAATACATAAGTTGTCTGAAGGGGGAAAACTCCATTAAGTTTTATGTTAAGAAATGTGAAGAATTCTACTTCATGTTCCCTCTAAACTAAGGGGTCCTGGAAATGGTAGAGTCCACAGATTCACATCGGTATAATTGCCCATTACTAGCTGTATTTTATGTGTGTAAATGAAATCTGTCCTCAGAAACATTGCTTTATCTCAGTGTCCACGGTCCAGGATCTTCTGTACATGACCCTTACCTGTGAGTGCTGTTTGATGTGGCGCTGGTTTTAGATGAGGACTTGCTGGAGGCTGTATGAGGGACGTAAGACCTTCTGAGACCAATGAAGGAAGATCACTGTAATGGTCTCTTATTGTGCAGTCCTGCCCCTAGTCTACAAATGTAAATGAATCTCTGGGCAGGTGAGCAATCAAAGAGGACCCAGCTTATCTCCGCACTGCTGGAGGTACATAGGTGATAATGCGTTAGGTGGTGATAAAACTCTCCACTTACAGGAACATCTCCTTTGTTACTGTGGAGAACCTATTTACTCTGGATTGATAAGATAAAGATGTTGTTGTATAGTAGCCACTCACTCCCACAGGCCGTTGGATATATTATAATTTTGGTCAACATCATCAATGACATTTCATAAGGTGTTTAATGACAATTCTTGACTTGAATCCATAGTCCTTATGGCCTTATACCGATTAAACAGGGTAGCGGAACAGATTTGTGATTTTGAGCCTCAACAGGAGTCACTGTATGGCTTTTATGGCTTGAGCAGACTGTATGAAGGTGGGGTCAGCAAAGAGACACTAATGCATGGACAACATTTATTAAAATGTATTTATATAGTGCCTACATATTATAAAGCGTTGTACAGAGACCAATTACTTATTCACATCAGTCCCAGACCTGATGGAGTTTACACATACAGTATATTAGTCTTCATGATAGGCTGTTTCAGTGGGGTGCCACGCCCTGTCCGATTTTAAATGGACAAAATGTGTCCTGCTCTTATGGTGGCAGTTGTAACAGCCTGCCCTGTGTTGTCCTCACCCGCAAGCCACAGTGTCCCGCGGGTGGGAAAAGTTGTGCTTTGCGATCACTGCCCGTGATTAGATGCACAGTGGTGAGTATTCACAGTGGGGGGGAAGACTTGGGGGCAGCCCAGCATCCTCTTAAGTGCTGGGCACTCCCCCAAGAGTGACAAAGATGGGGCCATACCCCCTCGCCAGCCACACCCCCTTTTTCAGACCCACACGTGCAAGCAGCGTGCACATAAGGGCCCATTTAACCCCGGTAGCGCCCTGCCTGCAGTTCACTCTAGAGTGAACACGAGTATATTCTCTACCACATAAACACACAACAGTTAATTTCATCAGGAGTCAATTTACACACCAGTATTTGTTTAGACTGCGGGTGGAAACCCACACAAACACATGGAGAACATACAAACTCCACACAGATACGGCCATGATCAAATACATACTAATAGATTAATTGCTTCTTACAACTTGTACCATAGTGTGTGCTTGTGTATTATTGACTTGAATGCTAAGCTTCATTAGGGCAGGGACTGGGGTGAATAATTCTATATTGTCTAATTCACCCATTCAGACATCAACGTATTTGGCCTGAGTGCTTAACAACCATATTGGTATCTGGATCTGCATGTAGGTGGGCAACTAAAGCCTAATGCTGGGCCGGCAGCTGTATATTTGTTCCGTCAATTTAGTTGTGGGAGGATACCTGCAACCTAACCAATAACAGCTACAGAAGCATGTAGGAACATTTATTGCACCAATAAAACCTGAAAATATATAGTGTACCCAAAGGTGACTGGTCTGTCCCTTGTGTGTCAATAGAAATATGAGTACATGCGTGCTTGTATTTGGTTTACAAATGATTCAATAAGCAGTCAGCGACTGGCTTAAGCAAACATCCTCACACTGTTCAACAGGAGCGTGACATGGGTTCCCACCTACCAATGACATTCTTTTATACCCTCCTACAACTTTTACTAAACACATGCATATTTCTTTCTTGTTTTCTTCTGTGTTTTTATCAGGTTTATACATATATCGGGGGTCATTCCGAGTTGATCGCTCGCTGCCGATTTTCGCTGCGCAGCGATCGGGTAAAAAAAAGGCCAAAACTGCACATGCGTGTGCACCGTAATGCGCAGGCGTGTCGTACGGGTACAAAGGGGATCGGTGCTGGGCGGTGGATTTAGCGAAGATTCCATTCGCACAGCCGAACGCAAGGTGATTGACAGATAGAGGGCGTTTATGGGTGGCAACGTTTTCTGGTAGTGTTTGGGAAAATGCGGGCATGTCCAGGCGTTTGCAGGGCGGGTGTCTGACGTCAATTCCGGCACCAAAAAGACTGAAGTGATCGCAAGGGCTGAGTAAGTCCAGAGCTACTCTGAAACTGCACAAAATGTTTTTGCACAGCTCGGCTGCAAATCCGTTCGCACACTTGCAAAGCGAAAATACACTCCCCCGTGGGTGGCGACTATGCGTTTGAACGGCTGCTAAAAGTAGCTAGCGAGCGATCAACTCGGAATGACCCCCATCCTCAGGTGGAGTTGTGTATTTCCATTGCTCAGGATAGTCTACAGATAATATTGGCCTGCAAAACATCCTTCTTTCAAGATTTCAAGCTTTGGCGATCAGTATCTGCTTTACCCTCCGCCTCATATCCACACCTTCTTCCCCAACATCCTGTGAACATTTATTACTTTTATGTATTGTTTATTTTACGTGTGATTTGTTTTATGTGTGATATGTTATACCCTCTGCCTGGCACTGCCACGTTTGTTGGTTCCTTACAAATAAATGATGACGATTGTGGGGGTCATTCCGACCCGTTCGCACGCAACTGTTTGTCGCTGTGGTGCGAACGGGTCCAGAATGCGCATGCGCGGCGGCCGCACTGCACGTGCGCGACGTTGCCCGGCGACAGGGGTCGCCGGGTTACGTCCTGGAGAACGAAGAAAGTGGTCGCAGAGCCGACTGCAAGAAGATTGACAGGAAGAAGGCGTACCTGGACGTCACCGGACCGTTGGAGACCGTTTTCGGAGAGTGGAGAAGAGAACGGAGGGCGGATGTCTGACGTCAAAGCCGGCCCCAGCATCGCTGAGATCGTCGCACAGGGTAATTATGTCCAGGGCTGGTCTTGTTTTACTTGAAATTATTTTAGCTTAGCAGGGCTGCACAAGCGATCGCAGCCCTGCTAAGCTAAAATACACTCCCCCATAGGCGTGTACTAGTTGATTGCAGCAGCAGCAGCAAAAAGTTGCTGGCTGCGATCAACTCGGAATGACCACCTGTGCTAGAAAGGCAGCACAGCAATGTGAGCAGCTCCATCCCCCTGCACTTGCCTGAGCAGAGGAAACTAAAATCCACTGCATGATAACATAAACATGATAAGAGAAACACATGGCTATAAAGCAACAAAAGAAGACAGTAGAATAACAGTCTATTTAGTACATGTTGCAGGAGGGCGGGCACAGATTGATAAAGGAATCTGAAGGTAGATAGCCCCATTGTTGTAAGTTTAGCATGAAGTTTGATCATTGGGTGACAAGTGGAAATACAGAAGTACAGGATTCATACCTCCTAGTTTTTGAGGACTGCCCTGCGATCAGGTCATATTCCCCAAGTTACTGTGGATTGGGCAGTACTGTATTGCAGAACGTTGTGTAGGCAGGAGTCTCCACCAAGTGAGTTTGGTGACCTAGGACCAGCTGTCATTGGCCTTCATTCCGAGTTGTTCGCTCGCAAGCTGCTTTTAGCAGCATTGCACACGCTAAGCCGCCGCCTACTGGGAGTGAATCTTAGCATAGTAAAATTGCGAACGAAAGATTAGCAGAACTGCGAATAGACACTTCTTAGCAGTTTCTGAGTAGCTCCAGACTTACTCGGCAACTGCGATCAGTTCAGTCAGTTTCGTTCCTGGTTTGACGTCACAAACACACCCAGCGTTCGCCCAGACACTCCCCCGTTTCTTCAGACACTCCCGCGTTTTTCCCAGAAACGGCAGCGTTTTTTCACACACACCCATAAAACGTCCAGTTTCCGCCCAGAAACACCCACTTCCTGTCAATCACATTACGATCACCAGAACGAAGAAAAAACCTCGTAATGCCGTGAGTAAAATTCCTAACTGCATAGCAAATTTACTTGGCGCAGTCGCAGTGCAAACATTGCGCATGCGCAATTAGCGGAAAATCGCTGCGATGCGAAGAAAATTACCGAGCGAACAACTCGGAATGACCACCATTATCACTGGGATTCTTTTACAGATATGTGTCTCTTTCTGGGTGGAATGCATCAAACATTACATTTTGTATGCAATGATTGGATCTCTCTCAGGGGTAAACACAGAAAGAAGCCCATAGGCTTCTTTAGGGTACTGCCATCTCAAGATGGCGATTTATTCAAGAGCTTGGTGCATATGCGTTAAGTGGCCAAACCTCTCTGGTTTGGCTGCAATTTTAGCTTTGCTGCATTTTGCACTGAGTGTCTAAATATATTCTTTTAACTTATTACTAGAACCGAGTAAAACCGAGTAAAACCGAATCCGCTCATCACTACTTATTACTAGTATATACAAATAGGGTGAGACCCTTTTGAGGGTCAGAAGTCCACTCATGAGGCCCCTGAAGTGTATTATGTTGTCTATCACTGCTATAGCAGGGCCCTATGTCCTTTTGTTTTCTGTATGTACTTGGGAGGTCATTCCGAGTTGTTCGCTCGCTGCCGTTTTTGGCAGAATAGCGATCTGGCTAAAAATGGGTGATTCTGCGCATGAATATGGGCCGCAGGGCGCACGCGCTAAGTATTTTCACACAAAACTATGCAATTTTACACAGGTCCGAGTGACGCTTTTCAGTCGCTCTGCTGATCGGTGAGTGATTGACAGGAAGTGGGTGTTTCTGGGCGGAAACTGAGCGTTTTCCGGGAGTGTGCTAAAAAACGCAGGCGTGTCAGCCTAAAGCGCAGGAGTGGCTGGCCGAACGCAGGGCGTGTTTGTGATATCAAACCAGGAACTAAACGGACTGAGGTGATTGCAATCTAGGAGTAGGTCTGGAGCTACTCAGAAACTGCAGGGAAATATTTAATAGTAGAACTGCTAATCTTTCGTTCGCAATTCTGCTAAGCTAAGATACACTTCCAGAGGGCGGCGGCCTAACGTGTGCAATGCTGCTAAAAGCAGCCAGCGAGCGATCAACTCGGAATGAGGGCCCTGGTCCTAACTCCTACATTTATGAGCAATGGGAGAAGTGGTGTCGCCCATCCAATGGCTGGAAAGGACAGACCTTAGCCGGAGAACCGATCTGTGGATAATTCAGACCTGATCGCTGCTGTGCGTTTTGTTGCTCCATTTGGGCATGCTGAGCCACGGGGAGACACATTTCAGCTCACAGCCCCCGTGCTGGTGAGCTAAAATGTGCGATAAGTGACCTGTTTGGGCACCCAAATAGCACTTTTCAGGTCACGCCCAGCACTTTATTTGGGTTTAGCTATTTTTACGCAGCTAAAGCCGTGATCAGCGCATTAAAAAAAATCAATTGAATATCACCCCTCGATCACCGTCACTTTAGACGAGAGATCATACCTCCCAACTTGTGGTGATTCCAAAGCGGGAAATGCCGCGGGCGGAAAGGGGGCGGGCCTCTATAAAATGGATGGAGCTTCTGTTGAAGGGGTGGGGCATCGCGCTACGACCTCTGTTTTTGTTATTCTTGGGGGCGTGCCCAGTGCTCCTCGAGCAGCTGGGCAGCCCCTTTCACTCCTCCCCGCACTAGTCAGTGATCACCGGCTGCTTTTCAGAGCAGAGCAGCGGTGATCACAGGATCTCCCAACTGCCCCCCCGCGTGCTCGCCGCACACTGCGACCCACGGGAGGGACAGCGGGACAGTGCCCGAATAGTGGGACTGTCCCGCTGAAATCGGGACAGTTGGGAGGTATGGGAGATTGGGTGCAATAAACAATTGCATCACCCCCTCTAACTGAAGTAACCTAGGCACAACCTATGTAGATGCTTTATTAGAGAAGGGGACACATGTGCAGCCTACGTGCTGGTATTCCCTCGCTATGGCGCTTGTGTAGAGAAGACTGTGGTACTGTGCCAGAGTGTAATGCACATGCACATATCTCTGGGAAATTGGCACTCGCACCATTTTCCTAGTGATTTCTGCAGTGGCGACTGAAAGGTAACTAGAGTCGATGGGTTCAGGGTGAGCATGGGCCACACTTGACTTATGAGCCCGAGTGCACTGAAACCATTATACACCCCTGGAAATGTCCCCAGATATCACAGATACATGAAATTAAAGCTGTGTTAATGGTTTTAGTGTATGTAGTAGGACAGGGCCAAAACTTGGATTTTCACCACCCGGGGTAAGGCAGTAGTTTGGCGCACACACACACACACACACACACACACACACACACCGCCCCCTCCCCCCCCCCCCCCCCCCCAACAAGCACTAAAACAATTGGATTATCAAAATTTTCAGAAAGTAAAGGGGATACTATTGGACAATATTCCCCTATGTGCCCCAAATGCTCCAAGCTTCACAAGCCCCCCCCCCCCAGCAGCGTCTTCCACTACATGCCCCCTTGTGTGTCCCCATACATTGCACTATATCACTGCACTATATCCTAACACTTCATCACTGCACTACACTCCCCTATCCACTGCACTACATCACTGTACTACATCCCCTACACGCTGAACTACATCACAACACTACATGCCCCTATACACTACACTTCATACCCTAGATACTACACTACATCCGCTTATATGCTACACCACATCAGTGCACTAAATGCCCCTATATACTAGAGATGTGCACTTGAAATTTTTCGGGTTTTGTGTTTTGGTTTTGGGTTCGGTTCCGCGGCCGTGTTTTGGGTTCGACCGCGTTTTGGCAAAACCTCACCGAATTTTTTTTGTCGGATTCGGGTGTGTTTTGGATTCGGGTGTTTTTTTCAAAAAACCCTAAAAAACAGCTTAAATCATAGAATTTGGGGGTCATTTTGATCCCAAAGTATTATTAACCTCAAAAACCATAATTTCCACTCATTTTCAGTCTATTCTGAATACCTCACACCTCACAATATTATTTTTAGTCCTAAAATTTGCACCGAGGTAGCTGTGTGAGTAAGATAAGCGACCCTAGTGGCCGACACAAACACCGGGCCCATCTAGGAGTGGCACTGCAGTGTCACGCAGGATGGCCCTTCCAAAAAACACTCCCCAAACAGCACATGACGCAAAGAAAAAAAGAGGCGCAATGAGGTAGCTGTGTGAGTAAGATAAGCGACCCTAGTGGCCGACACAAACACCTGGCCCATCTAGGAGTGGCACTGCAGTGTCACGCAGGATGGCCCTTCCAAAAAACACTCCCCAAACAGCACATGACGCAAAGAAAAAAAGAGGCGCAATGAGGTAGCTGTGTGAGTAAGATAAGCGACCCTAGTGGCCGACACAAACACAGGGCCCATCTAGGAGTGGCACTGCAGTGTCACGCAGGATGGCCCTTCCAAAAAACACTCCCCAAACAGCACATGACGCAAAGAAAAAAAGAGGCGCAATGAGGTAGCTGTGTGAGTAAGATAAGCGACCCTAGTGGCCGACACAAACACCGAGCCCATCTAGGACTGGCACTGCAGTGTCACGCAGGATGGCCCTTCCAAAAAACACTCCCCAAACAGCACATGACGCAAAGAAAAAAAGAGGCGCAATGAGGTAGCTGTGTGAGTAAGATAAGCGACCCTAGTGGCCGACACAAACACCTGGCCCATCTAGGAGTGGCACTGCAGTGTCACGCAGGATGGCCCTTCCAAAAAACACTCCCCAAACAGCACATGACGCAAAGAAAAATTAAAGAAAAAAGAGGTGCAAGATGGAATTGTCCTTGGGCCCTCCCACCCACTCTTATGTTGTATAAACAGGACATGCACACTTTAACCAACCCATCATTTCAGTGACAGGGTCTGCCACACGACTGTGACTGAAATGACGGGTTGGTTTGGACCCCCACCGAAAAAGAAGCAATTAATCTCTCCTTGCACAAACTGGCTCTACAGAGGCAAGATGTCCACCTCATCATCATCCTCCGATATATCACCGTGTACATCCCCCTCCTCACAGATTATCAATTCGTCCCCACTGGAATCCACCATCTCAGCTCCCTGTGTACTTTGTGGAGGCAATTGCTGCTGGTCAATGTCTCCACGGAGGAATTGATTATAATTCATTTTAATGAACATCATCTTCTCCACATTTTCTGGAAGTAACCTCGTACGCCGATTGCTGACAAGGTGAGCGGCGGCACTAAACACTCTTTCGGAGTACACACTTGTGGGAGGGCAACTTAGGTAGAATAAAGCCAGTTTGTGCAAGGGCCTCCAAATTGCACTCTTTTTCCTGCCAGTATAAGTACGGGCTGTGTGACGTGCCTACTTGGATGCGGTCACTCATATAATCCTCCACCATTCTTTCAATGGGGAGAGAATCATATGCAGTGACAGTAGACGACATGTCCGTAATCGTTGACAGGTCCTTCAGTCCGGACCAGATGTCAGCATCAGCAGTCGCTCCAGACTGCCCTGCATCACCGCCAGCGGGTGGGCTCGGAATTCTGAGCCTTTTCCTCGCACCCCCAGTTGCGGGAGAATGTGAAGGAGGAGATGTTGACAGGTCACGTTCCGCTTGACTTGACAATTTTCTCACCAGCAGGTCTTTGAACCCCAGCAGACTTGTGTCTGCCGGAAAGAGAGATCCAAGGTAGGTTTTAAATCTAGGATCGAGCACGGTGGCCAAAATGTAGTGCTCTGATTTCAACAGATTGACCACCCGTGAATCCTTGTTAAGCGAATTAAGGGCTCCATCCACAAGTCCCACATGCCTAGCGGAATCGCTCCGTGTTAGCTCCTCCTTCAATGTCTCCAGCTTCTTCTGCAAAAGCCTGATGAGGGGAATGACCTGACTCAGGCTGGCAGTGTCTGAACTGACTTCACGTGTGGCAAGTTCAAAGGGCAGCAGAACCTTGCACAACGTTGAAATCATTCTCCACTGCGCTTGAGACAGGTGCATTCCACCTCCTATATCGTGCTGAATTGTATAGGCTTGAATGGCCTTTTGCTGCTCCTCCAACCTCTGAAGCATATATAGGGTTGAATTCCACCTCATTACCACTTCTTGCTTCAGATGATGGCAGGGCAGGTTCAGGCGTTTTTGGTGTTGCTCCAGTCTTCTGTACGTGGTGCCTGTACGCCGAAAGTGTCCCGCAATTCTTCTGGCCACCGACAGCATCTCTTGCACGCCCCTGTCGTTTTTTAAAAAATTCTGCACCACCAAATTCAAGGTATGTGCAAAACATGGGACGTGCTGGAATTTGCCCAGATTTAATGCACACACAATATTGCTGGCGTTGTCCGATGCCACAAATCCACAGGAGAGTCCAATTGGGGTAAGCCATTCCGCGATGATCTTCCTCAGTTGCCGTAAGAGGTTTTCAGCTGTGTGCGTATTCTGGAAACCGGTGATACAAAGCGTAGCCTGCCTAGGAAAGAGTTGGCGTTTGCGAGATGCTGCTACTGGTGCCGCCGCTGCTGTTCTTGCGGCGGGAGTCCATACATCTACCCAGTGGGCTGTCACAGTCATATAGTCCTGACCCTGCCCTGCTCCACTTGTCCACATGTCCGTGGTTAAGTGGACATTGGGTACAGCTGCATTTTTTAGGACACTGGTGACTCTTTTTCTGAGGTCTGTGTACATTTTCGGTATCGCCTGCCTAGAGAAATGGAACCTAGATGGTATTTGGTACCGGGGACACAGTACCTCCAACAAGTCTCTAGTTGGCTCTGCAGTAATGATGGATACCGGAACCACGTTTCTCACCACCCAGGATGCCAAGGCCTCAGTTATCCGCTTTGCAGCAGGATGACTGCTGTGATATTTCATCTTCCTCGCAAAGGACTGTTGGACAGTCAATTGCTTGGTGGAAGTAGTAAAAGTGGTCTTACGATTTCCCCTCTGGGATGACCATCGACTCCCAGCAGCAACAACAGCAGCGCCAGCAGCAGTAGGCGTTACACGCAAGGATGCATCGGAGGAATCCCAGGCAGGAGAGGAATCGTCAGAATTGCCAGTGACATGGCCTGCAGGACTATTGGCATTCCTGGGGAAGGAGGAAATTGACACTGAGGGAGTTGGTGGGGTGGTTTGCGTGAGCTTGGTTACAAGAGGAAGGGATTTACTGGTCAGTGGACTGCTTCCGCTGTCGCCCAAAGTTTTTGAACTTGTCACTGACTTATTATGAATGCGCTGCAGGTGACGTATAAGGGAGGATGTTCCGAGGTGGTTAACGTCCTTACCCCTACTTATTACAGCTTGACAAAGGCAACACACGGCTTGACAAATGTTGTCCGCATTTCTGTTGAAATACTTCCACACCGAAGAGCTGATTTTTTTGGTATTTTCACCAGGCATGTCAACGGCCATATTCCTCCCACGGACAACAGGTGTCTCCCCGGGTGCCTGACTTAAACAAACCACCTCACCATCAGAATCCTCCTTGTCAATTTCCTCCCCAGCGCCAGCAACACCCATATCCTCCTCATCCTGGTGTACTTCAACACTGACATCTTCAATCTGACTATCAGGAACTGGACTGCGGGTGCTCCTTCCAGCACTTGCAGGGGGCGTGCAAATGGTGGAAGGCGCATGCTCTTCACGTCCAGTGTTGGGAAGGTCAGGCATCGCAACCGACACAATTGGACTCTCCTTGTGGATTTGGGATTTCGAAGAACGCACAGTTCTTTGCGGTGCTTTTGCCAGCTTGAGTCTTTTCATTTTTCTAGCGAGAGGCTGAGTGCTTCCATCCTCATGTGAAGCTGAACCACTAGCCATGAACATAGGCCAGGGCCTCAGCCGTTCCTTGCCACTCCGTGTGGTAAATGGCATATTGGCAAGTTTACGCTTCTCCTCCGACAATTTTATTTTAGATTTTGGAGTCCTTTTTTTACTGATATTTGGTGTTTTGGATTTGACATGCTCTGTACTATGACATTGGGCATCGGCCTTGGCAGACGACGTTGCTGGCATTTCATCGTCTCGGCCATGACTAGTGGCAGCAGCTTCAGCACGAGGTGGAAGTGGATCTTGATCTTTCCCTAATTTTGGAACCTCAACATTTTTGTTCTCCATATTTTAATAGGCACAACTAAAAGGCACCTCAGGTAAACAATGGAGATGGATGGATACTAGTATACTTATGGATGGACGAGCGACTGCCGACACAGAGGTAGCTACAGCCGTGGACTACCGTACTGTGTCTGCTGCTAATATAGACTGGATTATAATGAGATGAAATCAATATATATTATATCACACTAGTACTGCAGCCGGACAGGTAGATATATTTATTATGTAATGACTGACTGATGACGGACCTGCTGGACACAGTCAGCTCAGCAGCACCGCAGACTGCTACAGTAAGCTACTATAGTAGTATGTATAAAGAAGAAAGAAAAAAGAAAAACCACGGGTAGGTGGTATACAATTATGGATGGACGAGCGACTGCCGACACAGAGGTAGCTACAGCCGTGGACTACCATACTGTGTCTGCTGCTAATATAGACTGGATGATAATGAGATGAAATCAATATATATATATATATATAATATCACTAGTACTGCAGCCGGACAGGTATATATATTTATTATGTAATGACTGATGACGGACCTGCTGGACACAGTCAGCTCAGCAGCACCGCAGACTGCTACAGTAAGCTACTATAGTAGTATGTATAAAGAAGAAAGAAAAAGAAAAAAAACCACGGGTAGGTGGTATACAATATTATATATATATTATATACAATTATATATATATATATATATATATATATATTTTAAACTGGTGGTGACTGGTGGTCAGGTCACTGGTCACACTATCAGCAACTTGCAAGTAGTACTCCTAAGCAGACAATCACAATATATATTATACTGGTGGTCAGTGTGGTCACAATGGCAGTGTGGCACTCTGGCAGCAAAAGTGTGCACTGTACGTTATATGTACTCCTGAGTCCTGCTCTCAGACTCTAACTGCTCCCCACTGTCAGTGTCTCCCCCACAAGTCAGATAATATACAGTCACACTATCTATCACTTCAGCAAGTAACTAGTACTCCTCCTAATGCTCCCCAAAATTACTACTGTGTCTCTCTCTACTGTCTCACTCTCTTCTCTATAAATGGAGAGGACGCCAGCCACGTCCTCTCCCTATGAATCTCAATGCACGTGTGAAAATGGCGGCGACGCGCGGCTCCTTATATAGAATCCGAGTCTCGCGATAGAATCCGAGCCTCGCGAGAATCCGACAGCGGGATGATGACGTTCGGGCGCGCTCGGGTTAACCGAGCAAGGCGGGAAGATCCGAGTCGCTCGGACCCGTGTAAAAAAACATGAAGTTCGGGCGGGTTCGGATTCCGAGGAACCGAACCCGCTCATCCCTACTATATACTACAATACATAACTACACTACATCCCCCTATAATCTACACCAAATCCCCCCATTTGGGAGGCAAAGCGGAGGTTGATACTGCTAACTGGGAGCCAAGTGCTGATAATAAAGTCTGTCTTTAAACTCACCACAAAGCTGCTGTAGTGATACTCGGTGAGAGTTGGACGTTGTCCGGGCTCTTAGTTTCCTGTCAAGTGGATAGCTAGCAAAGTGAGCCTTTGATTTCTGTAACATCGGTGACTGTGTAGAGATGTGCCTTGTGTCCCAGGGAACATCAGAACGGCAGGGTGCAGGGGATCTGCGTCCCCTGCAGAGCACAGTGGTGGCCGGCGCTGGGGCAGTGTGTCTGTCCCCAGCGCCTGTCAGTAAGCGGCGGGTGTCCGGTGCAGGGACCAGACGTTTCCCTGCACCGGACTGGTCGGGCAGCGCGGCGCTTTAAACCTGGCGCCAATTTGGCCACCAATGGGAAGCGCCACCAGCGGGTTTTCAAATCCAGCGCCCTCCGCGAGCCAATTGCGCCATGCCAATCAGAAGAGGGCGCGGCGAGCCAATCGGCGCTCGCCGCGTCATAGGCCCCACCCCCGGCATCTGACGACAGACGCCGGGCGGGAGCTGAAGCAAGAAGATGCCGGGTGGGAGCCGAAGAAAGAAGACGCCGCCGGGACCCTGAGAAGAGAGAGCCGGACGGAGGGAGAAGACGTTGGACACGGGGAGAAGAGCTCCGGTGACCGCTGAAGAGGCCAGAAGACGCTGGGTTCCAGAAAGAAGATGTCCAGCGGCGGCTGGACCCGGAAGAGTGGCGGCGGCGCTGCTGGCCTGGGCGGGCCAGCGACAGAAGAGTGCGGCGGAGGACCCGGAGAAGCCACCAGGGGAGGGATGCAGAAGAGCTAACGAAGCTCCCCACTGGTGCCTCTCCCAAGGGACAGGTAGGCCCTCGGTGAGCGCTCCTGTCACCCCCCCCCCCCTTCTCTCCTCCCTAGACCACCGGGTGTTCGGGCATTAGGCCCGTGGGCACAGTCAGGCCATAGGCCTGTGGCGCTGTAGGCGGGCACTAAGCCCATGGGCAGCATCAGGCATTAGGCCTGTGGTATATTAGAGAGCATTAGGCCCTAGTTCAGTAAAGTGCAGCCGTCAGGTATATAAGGTGACCCTGGGCACTAGGCCCAGGTCACCCAACGGGCCCCAAGTTAGGCGGGCGCTAGGCCCGTGGGTGATGTCAGGCCTCTGGCCTGTGTACAATTAGGGACGCTAGGCCCAGTAAACAGGTAGCCCCCAAGGTGAATAAAGGTGGTACTGGGCACTAGGCCCAGGCCATCCCGGTGGGTATAGGTAGGCAGGACCGCTTGGCCTGAGCCCCACATAAGTAAGTGTACAGGAGGTGGGTAGACTGTAAAACCTTGTTTAACCTTGTAGTGTGATACTTGTGATGTGTGTTGTTTCCGTGCAGGGCCAAGGTTGTCTTTAGTTTGTTTAGTTTTGTTGCACCACACACACAGAGCTAGTTTGAGGGCTCTGCCGTTATAGTTAGTGTAGTGGTGTTAAACCAGTATAGAGTTGGGCCCTGCACGGCTGTTTGTTTGCCTCCTTACAGGGACCTGTAGGTAGAGAAAAAGTTTGCAGAGCAAGATTGGAAACGGTGAGTAACACCTTTGTCCGTGTGTCCCTTTCGGTGTGTGTTTATCTGTCTTCCTTCCTTCAGGGCGAACTGTGAACCTTGCACGCAGGTGCAAGGTTGAATTTACACCTGGTACGAGAATACCGATAGGTGATATACGGGCTCGGAGGCCATGCGCCCAGGATGACCTTCACCTAGCCCGAAAGCTCTTTTTCTGTTTCGGAGGGCGTTTCGGTCGACAGTTAGGAGGAACGGCACTCAGCAATCTCCTTCCCCCTAGGTCATCGCGTCCGGGTCCGACTGAAGATTTCCAGGTCCGTTGAAGGTGAGAGAGTGCGGCGCCTGGTGTGTAGTGAGTCTACACCTGCACGGCAGCAGACACTACACCGCACCGCCACCCTCTTACAACTGCACCTGTTAACAAGCAAAAGCCTGGGGCAGCGTGTCCTCTCAATGGTGTGTAGCCGGCAACGTATCGTTTGGTGCTGGGCAGGCAGCTGGGATCATAACCTGCTGAAAAACACAGCACCAACAGCTCGCTTCTATAGCTTGCACGGTTCACCGCACACTAGTTGCACCACTGCATGGCAAAGAAGAGAGTTTAAGACAGTAGCCGGCATAGGAGAGATCCCAGGTGCTGGAGCTCACCCGCATAGCGTCGGAGCCAGTTGCGGGCAGACAGGTGGGTCAGAGACACTGCCCCGGGAGCCGTCTGCTGTCTCACTGGAGCAGCACAGCACTGCCGGTACAAAAAAAAAAAACAACAACCCATACTCCTCTGTAACTCCTCGATGCCCCCTCAAATCCTGCACTCGGAGCGCATGCCCCCTTAGGCCTCCCCCTCCTCCTAGATGCAGCCCTGATTGGGGGACCCCCTTACTTACAAGCTTTGGGTCACAACTTGTTGTAGATGCTTAAACTTTACTTCTGCATAAGTTTTAATATAGCATAATGATGTGTCAGTAACAAATTCCAGCTGTCAGTAATTTTTGTATTAAATTGCCTGAATCTCCTCCTACTTGATTGGCAGTGACTTCCATACAGGGTTGGACTGGCCCATAGGGCTACAGGGGAAACCACCGGTGGGCCCTACTGCCTGGGGGCCCACCTCCTGCTCTAAGGATCAGGTTCCAGAATGTGCACTTGAATTATACATTATACATATGTTACCTTATACTGGACTATGGTGTATTTTCTACAGTGCATTGCTATTATTAATCTGTTATTAATCTGGTACATTATCATGCATGCAGCATCTGAATTTACTATATATATTTATGAAGGAGCCCAGACGTTGCACTCTCTAATGCAGGGATGGGGAACCTTCGGCCCTCCAGCTGTTGATGAACTACACGCACCAGCATTCCTTGCTACAGTTTTGGTATTTGGCCATGCTAAAACTGTTGCAGGGCATGCTGGGATGTGTAGTTTAACAACAGCTGGAGGTCCGAAGGTTCCCCATCCCTGCTCTAATGGTTAGTCAAACCAATGAGGTGGCAGGCCACACCCCCATTGCAGACTGGCCACACCACTAACACAGGCCCCTACCACTGCATTCCGCCGGTGGGCCCTACATGCCCCAATCCGACACTTCCTCCCCCCAATGGTCAGCTATATAATAATAATAATAATAATAATAATAATAACAACAACAATACTACTACATAATAATAATAATAATAATAATATTTTACAAAAATTTTATTATTATTATTATTATTTTCATTTTTTTTTATATTTCACTACAGGGAGTCAACAGAGCCTTACAAAGTACATAAACAGTAAACAGTGCAAACATAGCAATAAAATAGTACAAAGGATTTACCGTACAAACATTGCAGAGCATAGGATACACACTATAAACATCACGAGCAGGGCCCTCTTCCCTCATGTGCTTTCCCTTCTCTTACTTAAACCATCTTCTACTCCATACTCCCTTCGAAAGCACCAAATCCCTCGGTTTTCTGCTACACCGATACTTATTAAAGTGTCGTCTGATGCTGCTGCAATGTTTCTATACCCTGTACTTGTCCTTTATTGTCTTGAACGGTAAGTCACTGGTTTCCTGTTTTCCTTACTTGTTTATGTACTCTTTAATTGGGTGTTGCGGATCCCTTGTGGCACCATATAAATAAAGTATAACAATAATAATTGCAGCACATGCAGTCTATATACCCACAAAAACAGCGTCGGGTGAGCCCAAAGGTTTGGTGCAGCTGTTGGTAATGGGGAGGACATGATGGTATAGGTCAGGCAAGGAAAAGCACAAAACAGAAGCGGGCTTTGCTTGTGAAAGTTTACAATCTATAGGATATCTGTAGCATGATAGTCACATACACAGTATATCTTTCAGTAAACATTAAAAGGAATCTCTATTCAAAGTGTTATTGCTAGAAAGAGCATATATTGGTGATTATTATACACCAGAGGTTCTCAAACTCGGTCCTCGGGGGCACACACAGTGCATGTTTTGCAGGTCTCCTCACAGAATCGCAAGTGAAATAATTAGCTCCACCTGTGGACCTTTTAAAATGTGTCAGTGAGTAATTAATACACCTGTGCACCTGCTGGGTTACCTGCAAAACATGCACTGTGTGTGCCCCCGAGGACCGAGTTTGAGAACCTCTGTTATACACTTTTGCACTAGGAGGCGCCCTTGGGGGGTCATTCCGACCCGATCACTCGCTGCAGTTTATCGCAGCGCAGAAATCTGGTCAGAACTGCGCATGCGCCGCAGTGCGCCGACGCATGCTGGACGGCCGAAGACCGTCGTTCCCTAGCGATCGCCTCTGCCTGATTGACAGGCAGAGGCGGTCGCTGGGCAAGAGGGGGCTGGACAGCGGCGTTAAGCCGCCATTTAGGGGGCACGGTCTGGCCAACGCAGGCGTTGCTGAACCGTTGGGGGGGGCGGGCCGTGGCGGCTGCGTGACGTCACACGCAGCCGCTGCGACCCGGGGCAGCGAAGAGGTTCTCCCGGCCAGCCGCAGGAGCAGCGCTGGCCGGAAGTAACTCCTGAAATACAAAAGCATCGCCGCTGTTGCGATGCTTTTGCACTTCTGCGGGGGGGGGGGCGGCACTGACATGCGCGGCGGACTAGCCCTGTGCTGGGCGTCCCCCCCCGCATGTCTGAGTGCCTGATAGTAGCTGTGCTAAATTTAGCACAGCTACGATCAACTCGGAATGACCCCCCTTGTCGTGTGTGTGTGTGTGTGTGTGTGTGTGTTTGTTTGTGTTTGTATATGTATATACTATCTATCTATCTAATTATCCTATATAATAAAAGGCTAACACTGCTTCTAACTTCTATGGGGGGAAATTAAGTGTTTTGACGCCGGTGGCCACTATGTGGCGTCCTACGGAGCAATTCAAGCGTTGCTCGTTCGGCAGTGCACAGACCTTACTGTTTTGTTGTTCCGTCATTTTGACGGGCTGGTACCTAGTATATAAAAAAAAAACACAAAGGACAATATATATAGTTAGGTCCATATATATCTGGACACTGACACAATTTTTGCCATTTTAGCTGTGTACCAAACCAAAACATATTTCATTTACAGTGATATGATGAATATGGTTTTACTGGTGAGCTCAGCAACACAAAAAATTGCCTGTACATTCACGGAAGACAACAGTGGTGGATGATCGCAAGATCAATTCCACTGTAAAGAAAATTCACTTCACAAAATCTAGCCAAGTGAAGAACACTCTGCAGGAGATAGGGATATTGGGGGTCATTCCGAGTTGATCGCTCGCTAGCAGTTTTTAGCAGCCGTGCAAACGCATTGTCGCCGCCCACCGGGGAGTGTATTTTCGCTTTGCAGAAGTGCGAACGCCTATGCAGCAGAGTGCCTGCAAAAACATTTTGTGCAAAACAAGACCAGCCCTAGATTTACTCTTCGTGTGCGTTGATTCTAACGTTGGAGGGTTGGCTTTTGACGTCACACACCCGCCCAGCGTCCGCCCAGCCACGCCTGCGTTTTCCCCGGCACGCCTGCGTTTTTCCAAACACTCCCAGAATACGGTCAGTTGACACCCAGAAACGCCCTCTTTCTGTCAATCTTCTTGCGTTGTGCCGTGCGACTGAAAGCTTCACTAGAACCTGTGCAAAACCACAAAGGTCTTTGCACCCGTATGTCACGCATGTGCCTTGCGGTGCATACACATGCGCAGAAATGCCGATTTTTAGCCTGATCGCTGCGCTGCAAACAACGGCAGCTAGCGATCAACTCGGAATGACCCCCATTATTCTACAAGTCTACCATAAAGAGAAGACTTCACAATAGCAAATAAAGAAAGTTCACCACAAGGTGCAAACCATTCATAAGACTCAAAAATAGAAAAGCCAGATCACACCTTTGCCAAACAATATATATAAAAAAGCCAGCCCAGTTCTGGAACAGCATTCTTTGGACAGATGAAACTAAGATCAACCTCTATGACAGAGATTTTCAACCTTTTACAGCTCGCGGCACACTGAACAAGATTTAAATATTGCCATGGCACATTCCAGGGGCAAACGCAGGATTTAGTCACGGAGGTTTCCATATTGCCCACATATGCACATTGAAAACACATACATTGGGGGTCATTCCGAGTTGTTCGCTTGTTGTAGATTTTCGCAACAGAGCGATTAAGGCAAAAATGCGTATGGTACGCAGTGCGCATGCGGTTAGTATTTTAGCACAAAACTTAGTAAATTTACTCACGTCCGAATGATGAAATTTCATCGTTGAAGTGATCGGAGTGTGATTGACAGGAAGTGGGTGTTTCTGGGCGGAAACTGGACGTTTTCTGGGAGTGTGCGGAAAAACGCAGGCGTGTCAGGGAAAAACGCGTAAGTGTCTGGAGAAACGGGGGAGTGGCTGGCTGAACGCTGGGCGTGTGTGTGACGTCAAACCAGGAACAAAACGGCCTGAGCTGATCGCAATCTGTGAGTAGATCTGGAGCTACTCAGAAACTGCTAAGAATTTTCTATTCGCAATTCTGCAAATCTTTCGTTCGCTATTCTGCTAAGCTAAGATACACTCCCAGAGGGCGGCAGCCTAGCGTGTGCAATGCTGCTAAAATCTGCTAGCGAGCGAACAACTCGGAATGACCCCCATTGTACACACACATACACATTGCACACGCATATATAGCACAGCATACTTACAGACTTTCTAGTTGTCCTCATACTCACACATACATAGTACACCATACACACTGTACACACACATACATATCACACGATACACACATACACATTGCACACACAGCATGCCACACACATAAACAGCACACTATACACATTGCACACACATAAACATAGCATACTATACATATACACAGTACACCACACACATACATAACACAGCACACACACACATACATACATACGTACGTACGTACATACATACATACATACATACTACACCACACATACACACTGCAGAAAGCATTCAACACACCATACACACTGGACACACTCATATACAAAGCATACCACACACATATTGCACACACAGCACACTACACATACATTGCACACCACACACTGAAACACAATGCACACACATATAAATAGCACAGCACACACACACATATTCTCACCATGCATAATGTACACACACATAGTACACCACATATACATTGCACAAACACAAAATAAATCTAGTGGGCATAATTTATTAAAATTCACCCCTCCTTCCCCCGCGCGCGCCGAGACACAGACCTGTCTATCTGGCTCCGGGAAACACAAACACCACCAGTGACTCCCGGCTGCTGGTCTTAGAGGGGCTGTGCGCTGACGCTGCAGCTCTCTCTACAGTCAGCCAGCCTCCCTGTCGGTGTGGAGAGCAGGCAGCTGTCGCGTTACTGACACAGCTGCCTGCGCTCCGCACCATCTCTCCGCAAATAGCCGGGGTGCTGTGCGATGGATCGGTAGGCAGGGGGGTTTCCAGGTACTCGGAAACCCCCCCTGCGTGCGCGTATGCATTCAAATATAACAGTGATGCATGGTGCGGTTGCGTGTCCTAGGATGTCATGTTGCAGCTTCTCTATACGTAACGCCAGAGCCATATCTGAGAAAGCTAAAAGAGCCCAACACTGCTCGGGCCCAAAATTAGAACTGGCTGTGCAACCACTAAACCCACCAGTATTGATTGTTCCAGGGCCTCAATAGCGGCAAAACACTGGCGGGCCTGGCTGTGCTTTTATGGCGGCACACCTGGAGACTGCTCAGGGCACTGCTCTATGAGAATGATGGGAAGAAAAAAGCATGGAGAAGGCTTGGAATGGCTCATGATCCAAAGTATACCACATCTTCTGTATAACATGGTAGAGGCAGTGTGATTGCATGTTTCTGCATGGCTTCCATTGGCACCGGGTGACTAGTGTTTATTGATGATAAGACAGAAGACATAAGCATCCGGATGAATTCTAGTGTATAGGGATACAGTGGCTGGGATGTAATGAAGTCCGAGTTCACAGTACAGATGGACAATGACCCAAAACATACTGTGGAAGCAACCCAGGAGTTTTTTTAAGGCAAAGTAGTGGAATATTCTGCAATGGGCGAGTCAATCACCTGATCTCAACCCGATCGAGCATGAATTTACTTGCTGAAGATAACACTAAGGCAGAAAGACCCATGAACAAACAACTGAAGACATCTGTAGTAAAGGTCTGGCAAAGCATAACAAAGGAGGAAACCCAGCATTTGGTGGCGTCCATAAGTTCCAGACTTCAGGCAGTCATTGCCTACAAAGGATTCTCGACAAAGTATTAAAAACTGAACATTTTATTTATGATGCTGTTAATCTGTTTGTGCAATTACAATGTGTAATTTGTCCAATTACATTGGTTGCTTCCGGCATGAGGGCAGACAAAAATAGACCAGCACACCACCATAAACATTCAAATTAGGTGCTTGTAAGCAGCCAATATCTTACATAGTCAGTGTAGCAATACAAGCAGCAGGGCTGGATTAAGGGCGGGGTAGAAGGGGCGGTTGTCCCGGGGCCCAGCACACACAGGGGCCCAACACACAGGGTAATATGTTCCTGCAATTGGTGTTTTGTTCATATGTTTGTAAATCCAGTCATAAGGACACAGAGACATGTGAGTTCACTGCTGTGCTGTTTTATTCAATCACCAACTCCAGACACACTGCACACTGGACCACCCACTTCCCAACATCCCTCTGGTGGTAGGGACCATCACTGAAGATTCAGACTTACACATATTAGTAAGGGAGTGTCTACAAATATTAAGCATTCTAATACACTAACATCACATCCTCTTTTCTTTAAAGATAAACCCTGTATGCTTCAATGCAACAATTAACAACGTCATATTAAGAACACCATCTAACACGTTTCAATGAGTCTCTCAGGTCTGCGTATTTCCCTTTTGGGTCTTTCATACACAGTCTGTGTTTCATCGACCATGTTGGACCTTTCTAGAATCGTGGTTTGTTCACCATTATCAGGATCATCATACATGTCAGATGAAGGGTATTCTTCAGTCATGTTGTCTTCATTATGGTTAGGTTGAGATCTTAAATCCACCCGATTTCTTCTTACTTCCGTTCCATGCTCTGTACGTATAGTATAAGATCTTGGTGCTACTTGTGCTTGCACAATACCTTTCTGCACCCAAATACCTTTCTCGTGATCTCTGAGACGGACTTGGTCACCTGATTTTAGATCAGATAAGCTTTTTGTTCGCCTGTCATGGAACAGTTTCTGTTTCGCCTGTTGACGTTCCTTACTCAGTCTGACCAACTCTGAGATATGTGTATTAAGCAGTTCATCATGTATCGGGAGATTTGCTCTAATCCTCCTTCCCATCAGCATTTGTGCAGGAGAAAGTCCATTCTGTAAAGGTGTACTGCAGTAGATTAAAAGACTTTTGTAGAAATCTTCTTTACCTTCTTGACCTTTTTTCATGAGACTCTTTACAGTTTTTACTGAACTTTCCACCAACCCATTTGAGCGTGGATAGTGGGGACTTGACGTATTATGGACAAATTCCCACTCATCAGCAAATTGTCTAAATTCAGCACTGGAAAACTGAGGACCATTGTCAGTGAACACTTCCATAGGAACACCATGCCTTGCAAAGATTGACTTCATGCAATTGATTACGGCTTTACTAGTAGTTGTATGTAGTGTCTTCACCTCAGAGTAGTTAGAGTAACAATCAGTCACAACAATGTACGTTTTCCCATTGCAATCAAACAAATCTGCGCCATCTTTCTGGTACGGTCTCTCTGGCACTGCGTGAGGACTCAGTAGCTCGACTTGTTGTTTCGGTCTATACGTAAGACATAATTCACATGTAGCTGTAGTCTGTGCTATGTCTTGGTTCATTCTTGGCCAATACATAACTTCACGCGCTCTCCGCTTACATTTTTCTTCTCCTAAGTGGCCTTCATGTATCTTGCACAGCATAGTTTTTCTTAGTCGTGCAGGTATGACAAACCTATTGCACCTATTGCCTTTGTAAATAATACCATCGACAACTGTAAGGTCAGTAGGTCACTGCGGTACATCCAATAATCATGGATAGACAGCGGGCACACATGTTTTTCTGCTGGCCAACCTTTCAGAATGATGTCTTTCAACACTTTCATTGTGTCATCTGTCTCAGTTTCTTTCCTAATCTGTTCTTGTCTTGCAAGAGACACTGGTAGAGAAGCTACGATCAAATTAACATTGGCTTCTATCTCTTCATCCATCAGACTTTTGGAACCTTCACTTTTGTCCACAGCAAGAGAAAGTGTATCAGCAATGTACATGTATTTGCCGGGACAGTACAGCAAGTGTACATCATATTTCTGTAGTCTGATAAGCATTCGTTGAATTCTCATGGAACAGTCATGTAATGATTTAGTCATGATAGCTACCAATGGCTTGTGTTCAGTTTCCACTGTAAATGTTTGACCATGCACAAACTGATGAAATCGCTCACATGCATATGTGATCGCTAGAAGTTCTTTTTCTATCTGAGCATACTTTGTTTCAGGACTTGTCAGTGCTCTTGATGCATAGATTACTGGTTGCCATGTATCCTCATGTTCTTGTAACAGCACTGAGCCTAGGCCAAATTGCGAAGCATTTGCTGAAATTCTTATTCTTTTCGCAGGATCAAAGAATTTTAGAACTGGTTGCTCTGTAATGTTTTGCCAACTTTCTTCTTGTTCATGTGACCACATCCACTCGTTATCTTTGTCCAACAACCATCTAAGAGAGGCTGTTCATTCAGAGAGTTGAGAAATAAACTTTCCTAAGTAAGTAATCATTCCTAGGAATCTTCTGACGTCGTCTTTGTTGTTAGGACGTTCCATGTTCACTATGGCTGATATTTTCCTTGGGTCTGGTTTTACACCTTGATCCGAGACCACGTCGCCCATAAAGGTAAGTGTATTCACGCCAAATTCACATTTGTCCTTGTTTAGCTTTAGATTCACTTTCTTGACAAGTTCCATTACTTGTCTCAATCTAGAAGCCTTACAGCCAATCACAGCCTTACAGACTGCTGCAGGATTCTTTCACACTCTGAGAGCACTAGCAGTCCAAGTTAAACTTCTTCTGACACCATGTTTTGTTCATATGTTTGTAAATCCAGTCATAAGGATACAGAGACATGTGAGTTCACTGCTGTGCTGTTTTATTCCATCACCAACTCCAGACACACTGCACACTGGACCACCCACTTCCCTGCATCCCTCTGGTCCTAGGGACCATCACTGAAGATTCAGACTTACACATATTAGTAAGGGAGTGTCTACAAATATTAAGCATTCTAATACACTAACATCACAATTGGTGCAGCAGCTGCTGCTGCTGCTCAGGCTGCATACAGTGCAGTGTAGTGAGACTCCTCTCATCAGCAGCACATAACATATCACATCCGGGGAGGGGAGGGAGGTGTTGTGGACAGGGGAAAGCGTCATTTTATTAGAGGGGGCCCCCACATTTTAGTTGTCCCATGGCCCCAACCAGCCTTAATCCGGTCCTGGTAAGCAGGCATGGTACTTAGCACAGCCATAGTGGAGAAGATGTCCTCAGCATTGTCCCAATGTATACTGTATATACAGAGATAGAGTCAGGACTTTCCAAGAAGATAAGATGCATTGTATGCAGTCTATATCAACGTTTCAACCTTAAAGACTTTCATCAGGATACATACGAAAATCATTAAGGTTGAAACAATGATGTAAACTGTGTACAACGCGTCATATCTTCTTGGAAATTCCTGAGTGCCGCAACTTCATCCCTCTATAACTTTCATATATATATATATATATATAGGCTTAGTAAGACATGCTGTGCCAGGGTAGCTGGAAGCCGCAAGCTGCATATCCCTTACACTCAGTACACTGTATCTGGAGTCTGTAATATGCTGTTTCCCTTATCTCTATAGAACTTCCTTTTGAGGTTAATGGTATGTCGTCTGGTGCTCAGACAGTGGTAATGATTTTGTCTATGTCACACAATGCACAGTCATTAAATGAATTAAGTAACATGTCTCACTTTCTGGATGAGTAAAAGCAGAATGTTCTATAGAACTGGATTGGACAGTTGTTCCCTAATGAAGTCCTTTATTATGGAAGTCTCATAAATGTAATATTTTATCTTTGTCATTTAGATCTCACTGATAACAGGGTAGCACAAGTTCTACTCTACTTAATAAAGGGGCTCATTTGTCAACAAATAGTTGTGGGATCCCCCCCCCCACCCCCCGAAAACACACATTTTCAGGGGGGAACATACAAATATTAAGTACCACTCAGGTGGGAGGCTACTTAATTGTCAAATTTACCATGTCTGGCCCTGGTAGCTCTTGTTATCTTCAGATGGCGTTAGCGATTGTAGCTTATAGGGTACAATAGTTACTGGGAGAGGGATCTGTACGTTCCCTCCCCAGCAATGACCGTTCGCTGCTGTCAGCAGTAGCGCAGTGAAGTACCGAAGCAGAAGTGAAGATATTCCAATAACGATCAGTTCACTTCTAACACATTGCAGGGACAGGCTCCTGCCAGACCCAGTGTCCCTACACGTGATTCTTAACATAGTCAGGTGACACTTACTGATAAAACGCATTGTGAGTGATAAAACCCATTGTGTATGATAAATGGTACACCAGCCAATCAGCTCCCAATTGTCATTTTTCGAACACATGACAGGAGCTGAACACATGACAGTTGACAGCTGATTGGCTGGAGCACCAAGTTTTATAATTCACGAGTTTTAATACCCTTTCATTTCATTTCTCAATGCAGCAATAAGTGTCAATAAGTAATTATAGTTATGGGGTCTAAATCTCGATAACTAATAAATATACCCCATAGTGAGAGGATAGAAATTCCTGACAAAGCAGTGGAAGAATAGAAAAGTGTCTTGTGTGTATTAGAAATGCGGCACCACTCATACAATGGTGATCCTGTAATTGGAAAGCGTGCTACAGTCAGTCGCCTAAAAGCATCGGAGCAACTCTTACTAAGTCATGGAGGTGGGATGGCTACCAGCAACCCAACTAAGGGGGTCATTCACATCTGATCGCTGGGCTGCTAATTTTGCTGTCCTGCGTTCAGAAAGTCGCCGCCTTCAGAGGGAGTGTATATTCACTGTGCAAATGTGCGATTCTATGTGTACGCCGAGCTGCTAAAATCCACTGTGTGCAATCCGTGCGCAACCCAGGACTTGCTCCTACAGTGCGATCACATCAGGCTGATCGGGGCCGGAGCTGACGTCAGACACACTCCCTGAAAACGACACAAACGGCTTCCTCCTGTCAATCACCTTGCTAACGCCTGTGCGATTGGATTTTTTGCACAATCCCATCGCTGGCCAGTGATGTCCTTTGTTGCTGTCTGAAGCGCATGCGCATTGAGGTGCATACGCAGTTAGTACCTGATCGCCCGCTGTGCGAAAATGCACAGCAGTGATCAGATCTGAATCACCCCATAAGTTCATGTGGTCTCCAGGACACCGCGGGTCTGATGAATACCGATATCAGAGTGCTAATAAAGCAGTCTATTATTGGCAATGTAATTATGTGGGGTGTGTATTTGAGGCACACATTGGATTCCATGATTTACACAAGGTATATGGAAGCAGTGTCGGACTGGGGTAAGAAGGGCCCACCGGGGGAATGCCGTGATAGGGGCCCATACTTAGGGGTGTGGCCAGTCTACAAAGGGGGAGTGGCCAGCCTCCACAGAGGCTTGAAATGCACAATAGTTTAGTGCAGTGTAATACAACATATCTATTATGTATAATACAAGTGCACAGTCTGGAACCTGATCTCTAGAGGAAAGAGTGGGCACTCAGGCAGTGGGGCCCACCGGTGGTTTCCCCTGTACCCCTGTGGGCCAGTCCGACCCTGTATGGAAGTCACTGCCAATCAAGTACATCCAACAGTCCCTGAAAAAAAAATCACTGATTCATTTTTTCATTCACCTGGAAAAAGCGTGCACTGCCCCACCTGTCTTCTTGTCTTGGTTGCACTATGGGCAATGCCAGGCTGCTATTGGCGATAAGTACAGGTCAGTAAAGCTATAAACACGCTACACAGCTCATTTGGCAGCAGGGCTGTTTCAAGGCAATTTGGCTCCCAGTGCGAACAGTATAAAAATGGCCCCCCCTCCCATAGACATTCTGAAATGCGCCCCCCCCCCCCCCCACACACACACACACACATATGCATAAATATCTATTTTGTGCACGCTCCCGATCAGGGGCAGATCCAGAAGAAAATGATAGGGGGGGCACCATAGAAGGGGCAAGTACATTTGCGTGCGGCTTCGGTGCATGTGAGGTGGCGCTTCTTATACAATGCCCACAGTTGTAGCGCTCATTATGCAATGTCCACTGTACTGGTAGTGCCCGTTATATAGACCCCATAGTAGTGGTGCCCCTTATGCAGTGCTCGTATTGCCCCCAGTAGTAATGTTGCCTGTAGTAATGCCCCCAGTCATTTAGCGCCCTAGTAGTTATGCCCCCAGTGGTAATGCCCCTGCAGTTATGACCCCAGTAGTTTACACCCACCCCTTTAATTTAGCCTCCCAGTGGTAATGCCCCCTGTAGTTTGCCCCATTGTAGTTTAGCCCCTGTAGTTATGCCCCCCTTGTAGTTTAGCCCCCAGTAGTAATGCCCCCAGTAGTTTGGCCCCTGTAGTTATCCCCCAGTAGTTTGGCCCCTGTAGTTATGCCCCCAGTAGTTTGCCCCCCCTGTAGTTTAGCCCCCAAGTAGTAATGCCCCTGTAGTTACGCCGCCAGTAGTAATGCCCTCCTGTAGTATGCCCCCAGTAGTTAGCCCCTTTGTAGTTGACCCCCAGTAATAATGTCCCCCAGTAGTTTGCCCCCAGTAGATGCCCCCCAGTAATAATGTCCCCCAGTAATAATGTCCTCCCAGTAGTTTGCCCCCAGTAGTAATGCCCCCTAGGAGTTTGCCCCCAATAGATGACCCCCAAGTAGTAATGCCCCCAGTAGATGCCCCCCAGTAATAATTCCCCCAGTAGATGGCCCCCAGTAAAAATTTCCCCCAGTAGCTGCCCCCAGTAGTAATGCCCCCAATAGATGACCCCCCAGTAGTAATGCCCCCTGTAGATGCCCCCCAGTAAATATGCCCCCAAGTAGTAATGCCCCCCCAGTAGTAATGCCCCTTGTTGATGTCCCCCCAGTAGTAATGTCCCCCCGTAGTTTGCCCCCAGAAGATGCCCCCGCTGCATTAAGGAAGATAAAAAACTTCATACTTACCGAACCCCGTTCCCGCTTCCAGACTTCCTCCTGGCGTCCTCTCCTCAGCACTATGAGAGAGCCGTCATGACTGACGTCTCTCCCATAGCGCACGCCGCACAGTGACAGCGCCGGAAGCCGAAGCTCAGTACTGAGCTCCTGCCTCCGGCTGCCGCTGTGCAGGGAGACGGGCGCCCGCTGGTAACACAATCTCAGCGGGCGCCCGTCATCTCCCTGTGCGGCGCTGGCGCCGGGGGAGAACGGGGGACGGAGGCCACAAATGACAGGGGGGGCACGGGCCCGAGTGCCCCCCCCCCCTGGATCCGCCACTGCTCCCGATGAGGGGGCATGGCCTTGCTGAAACAGGTGTGGCCTTGCTAAAATGGGCGTGGTCTCACAGGAAAAGATTATCTTACACCCCAGTTGTTACCCTGCACCAACAGATCTCGACCACCACAGGAAAGAAAAAAAAATCCACATTATTAAGCCCCACACAGTAATGCCCCCTGCACCATATTATGCCACACACCGCAATGCCTGTGATACATTATGCCTTACAACAAGGCTTCTAATTACTTTTAAATAACCTGCTCATTGCCAGGGCTTCAATGCTCTCAGGGGCATTTTAAAAGAAAAGTGGACACGCATGCAGCCTCCGTCGCAGGCCCCCTCCTCTCTGGCAGCTAGTAGACTCTACTGGCATAATGTCAGAGTCTTCTGCACATGTGCAGCTCTCAGTGAACATAGTGCCCGCGCCTTGTTCACAGGGACATGTCACAACTGAGGGCCTGAGCTGACGGGAGGCAGCCTCAGTTGTAGGGGCTGAGGTATAGTGGAACCTGGGAGGTTGTATCAGACCCCTGGACATGTAAGTAACACGTAGAAGAATTGCCCGAAGGCGTGACCACGACAACCAGGATAAAAGTCAATGATGTTTATTTTGACAAACTCCATGCATCACAGCAGTAATAAAAGAGAAACATAAAATCAGCAGAGAAATAATACAGTTCCTGGGCACTACAGGATGGCAAGGGCCACAGGGCTCTGGTAGTATGAGACAGTTCTTATTATCTTCTAGTTGGAAAGTCCTTACCAGGCCTGACTGTAGCAATGGAAATAGCCCAGGATAGTACCAGCTGGTGTTCCAGGAAAAGCTGGGCTGCTGTAAATAAAATAGCTGCTGTGGGTACTGGTTGGAACCAGACAGATGAATGCACGGAGTGGGTTGCTGGATAGAACCAGCCAAATAATAAATGATGCTTGAGAGCGATGAAATATGATGGATATATGGAGCTTGAGAGCGGTGAAACAATAGTACCGGTGGTGAGTGGTAATCTGCAGAAATGGTACCCGCACTTTAAGAAGAGCTGATCTCTGCTGGAAGCTAAGGCTGGAAGCAGGTAGATCTGTAACTGGAAACAGATGAGTCCCAGAGGACTGGAGAGTCAGGCTGCACCGCAGGTGGTAGACTGGGGCGGGTCTCTTTAGTGGAGGTTTGGAGATAGGAACTGGAACCTGGAAAACAACCACAGGAGAGAGACAAACTGGAACTAGGTTTGACAACCAAAGCACTGACGCCTTCCTTGCTCAGGCACAGAATACTTATACCTGCAGCAAGGAAGGGATTGGCTAGGCAATTATGCAGATTACAATGCAAACAACAGATTGGAGGAATTTGAGCAGGTGACAGAATCCAACATGGCTGCGCCCATGCAGACACTTGGAGGGAAGATTGGTTTGTAATCCATGTGGAAACTTAAACAGTAATGGCGGCGCCGGCCACAGTAAACAGGAGACGCCAGACTGAACCACGCGAGCAACAGCGGAGGCCGCGGCTGACGTAAGCCCACTCTGATATCCTGCATGCAGAAACTCAGGGACAGCGGCGGAGGCCGCGGGAGACGCCATTCAGGATGTAACATGGCGCCGCTGTGACAGCGTCTCAGAGTGACAGGAGAGGAGGCAGGAATGTGGACATCAGAATAACAGATGGGATCCGGTCCTGGAGCGCTGAGCCAGCCTTAGGAGGCATCTGAAAGGTAAGTAATGACGTCCAGATACCCGGATCGTGACAGCACCCCCCCCCCCCCCCCCCTTTAGGAGTGGCCCCAGGACACTTCTTTGGCTTTTGAGGAAACTTGGAGTGGAAATTCCGGACCAAGGCTGGAGCATGGACATCAGAAGCATTGGTTCCTCAGGGCCGTAACCCTTCCAGTCAATAAGATACTGTAATTGACCGTAACGGTGACGTGAGTCCAGAATCTTGGCCACTTCATACTCAACTCCTCGTTGAGTTTGGACTTTCGGAGCTGGAGGAAGTGTAGAATGAAACCGATTCAGGATCAGCGGTTTCAACAGGGAAACATGGAATGTCCTGGGTATTTTTAAGAAGGGAGGTAACTGGAGTCTGTAAGCAACAGGATTGATGACTTGTTCAATTTTGAAAGGACCGATGTAACGAGGTGCAAACTTCATGCTGGGAACTCTTAACCTCAAATTCTTAGTAGACAACCACACACGATCACCCACCTTGAGAGCAGGAACCGCTCTACGCTTTTTATCAGCAAACTTTTTGTACCTGAACGATGCTTTGAGCAGAGCCGCTCGGACATTCTTCCAGTTGTTTGCAAACTGACGCAAGGTGATATCCACTGCTGGAACAGAAGTTGCTGGAAGCGGTTGGAATTCAGGAACTTTAGGGTGGAATCCATAGTTAGTGAAGAATGGTGTTGAAGAAGATGAGGAATGATATTGGTTGTTATGACAGAACTCGGCCCAGGGAAGTAGTTGAACCCAGTCATCTTGAGAGGAGGACACATAGATGCAGAGGAAGGCCTCCAAGTCCTGATTCACCCTCTCAGTTTGACCATTGGTCTGAGGATGGTAAGCTGTGGAAAACTTTAGCTTGACTTGGAGGACTTGACACAAACTTCGCCAGAATTTGGCTGTGAATTGGACTCCTCGATCTGAGATAATTTCTTCAGGAAGACCGTGGAGTCGGAAGATCTCTTGTATGAACACTTGAGCCAACTTGGAAGCTGACGGAAGACCGGTAAGAGGAATGAAGTGTGCCATCTTGGTGAACCGGTCAACTACCACCCAGATGGTATTGAACTTGTTGCACATAGGCAAGTCCGTAACAAAGTCCATTGATAAATGGGTCCATGGACGACGGGGAACGGATAATGGAACCAGTTGCCCCGCAGGCGACTGGCGGGATACTTTGTGTTGGGCACACTTTGGGCAAGATGCAATGAACTCCATGACGTCCTTCTTCAGAGTTGGCCACCAATAGGACCTAGAGATAAACTCAAGGGTTTTTTGGATACCTGTATGTCCGGCAAAACGGGAAGCATGGGCCCAATGCATGAGCTTCTTCCTTAACACCGGCTTCACAAAACTTTTCCCTGGTGGGGGCGTAGAGTCCATCCCTACCGTGGAGAATGCCAACGGATTAATAATAGGATGCTTGTCTGAAGACTCTGACTCATTTTCTTGCTCCCATGAGCGGGAAAGGGCATGGGCCTTACGATTCTGAGAGCCCGGACAGAACTGGAGTTTAAAGTCGAACCTGGAAAAGAAAAGTGCCCATCTGGCCTGACGAGGGTTAAGACATTGTGCGCTTTTTAAATATAAAAGATTCTTGTGGTCGGTAAGTATAGTGATTGAATGAGAAGCTCCCTCCAACAGATATCTCCACTCCTCTAGAGCGAGCTTGATGGCTAGCAACTCCTGGTCGCCAATGGCATAGTTGCGCTCAGCTGGGGAGAACTTCCGGGAGAAGAAACTGCAAGGATGTAGATGGCCATCTTTAGCCCTCTGGGATAACACCGCTCCTACTCCAACGGAGGAGGCATCCACCACTAAGTTGAAAGGAGAGTCGATGTCGGGCTGTTTCAGAACTGGTGCAGAGATGAACCGTTGTTTTAATAGATGAAACGCTTGCGTAGCTTCTTCAGACCACTTAGACGGATTAGCACCCTTCTTAGTCATCGCAGTGATAGGCGCCACAATGGTGGAAAAGTCTCGTATAAACTTTCTGTAGTAATTGGCGAACCCTAAGAATCTCTGGACCCCTTTGAGGGTTAAGGGTATTGGCCAATTCTGGATTCCTTGTAGTTTCTCAGGATCCATCTCTAGTCCGGAACCGGACACAATGTAACCTAGAAACGGAATGGATTTGACTTCAAAGACACATTTCTCTAATTTGCAATAGAGATGATTGACACAGAGATGGGACAGAACCTCCTTTACCCAGAAACGATGTTCCTCTAGATTATTGGCAAAGATGAGGATATCATCTAGATAGACCACGACATGACGGTATAAGATGTCTCTGAAGATCTCATTCACAAAATGCTGGAAGACAGCTGGAGCGTTGCTCAATCCGAAGGGCATGACGAGGTACTCATAATGTCCGTCACGGGTGTTAAAGGCGGTCTTCCACTCGTCACCCTCACGGATCCGGATGAGATTGTATGCACCTCTCAAGTCCAACTTTGTAAAGATGGTGGCTCCCCTAACTCTATCAAAGAGCTCAGTAATCAGGGGTAAAGGATAACGGTTCTTGATGGTAATGTCGTTCAAACCTCTGTAGTCGATGCACGGCCGCAGACCACCATCTTTTTTCTTTACGAAAAAGAAGCCTGCGCCGGCTGGAGAAGAGGAAGGTTGAATGAACCCCTTCGCTAGGTTCTCTTTAATGTATTCCTCCATGGAATGCGTCTCAGGCAGAGACAACGGATAAGTTCGGCCTCGAGGTGGAACCTTCCCTGGAACGAGATCAATCGGGCAGTCCCATTCTCTATGAGGAGGAAGGATATCAGCAGAAGCTTTACTGAACACATCCGTGAAATCTTGATATGGAGGAGGTGGAACATCAGACGACCTGGAGGAGGAAGAACAAACAGGCAATACTTTAAACAAACATGTCTCAGCACAGGAGGGACCCCATGCCAGAATTTGCGTAGTCGTCCAGTCAATTGATGGATTGTGGAGACGGAGCCATGGAAAGCCCAGAACCACTGGATGTGTGGCTCTTGGAATCACTAGAAAAGAGATAAATTCAGAATGAAGAACTCCGACTCTCAGACGAACTGGTAGAGTCCTTAGAGAAATTACTGCGTCAAAAATCTTGCTGCCATCCACGGCAGTTAAGGAGATGGACGAAGGAAGTCTCTCGGTGGGTACGGACCACCGTTTAACATAGGCTTCGGTTATGAAATTGCCAGCTGCTCCGGAATCAAGGAGGGCAATGACGTTCCTGTAACGTTGAGCAATTTGGAGCGAGACTGGGAGATTACAATCATGAGGAGATGGAGAGGAGATCATTACTCCTAGCCGGCCCTCTCCTCGTTGAGCTAGGATCTGGAGTCCCGGACGTTTTGAACAGGCATTGATGGTGTGAGACGGAGCTGCACAGTAAAGACAAAGAGACTCAGAGAGACGTCTTCGGCGCTAAGCAGGAGTTAGACGGGAATGACCAATTTGCATGGGCTCATCTTTGGATGGTGACAGTTGGCGAGGAGGAGGAGCAGAAGACTTTGGAGCAGATGATCTTCCACGCTCAGTTGCTCTTTCTCTGAAACGTAAATCAACTTTCGTGCAGAGTGAGATTAGCTCATCTAACTTAGAAGGCAAGTCTCTGGTAGCTAACTCATCCTTAATACGCTCTGGTAAGCCATGCCAGAATGCAGCATACAGGGCCTCGTCGTTCCATGCCAGTTCGGATGCCAGGATCTGGAACTGTATAAGATACTGTCCTACAGTACGTGATCCCTGGCGTAGACGGAGAATCTCAGATGAAGCTGAAGTTACCCGGCCTGGTTTGTCGAAGATACGCCTGAATGTTGACACAAAGTCAGTATAGGAGGACAGCAGGGTATCAGACTTCTCCCATAACGGTGATGCCCAGTCAAGGGCTAAGCCACTGAGAAGAGAAATAATGTAAGCAATTTTAGTACGATCACTGGGGAAATTGCCAGGTTGTAGCTCAAAATGGATTTCACACTGGTTGAGAAATCCCCTGCAGAATCTTGGAGATCCGTCAAATTTTGCTGGCGTTGGAAGATGAAGACGTGGAGCAGAAATGGGTAAGGTGGGTGGGGTTACAGCTGGAGTCACTGTGGGTGACGCACCGGACGCTCCTGATTCATGGAGGGTTGTCTGAATCCCATCCAGCCGAGTAGAGAGATCCTGGAGACAGCGGATGATGTGGCCCTGTGCAGCCTCCTGATGTTCAACTCGGGCTGCCAGTTCTTGCATCGGCCTAGCCGCTTGATCCTGGTCTCCGGCTGGATTCATATGGTCAGTGCTTACTGTCACAACTGAGGGCCTGAGCTGACGGGAGGCAGCCTCAGTTGTAGGGGCTGAGGTGTAGTGGAACCTGGGAGGTTGTATCAGACCCCTGGACGTGTAAGTAACACGTAGAAGAATTGCCCGAAGGCGTGACCACGACAACCAGGATAAATGTCAATGATGTTTATTTTGACAAACTCCATGCATCACAGCAGTAATAAAAGAGAAACATAAAATCAGCAGAGAAATAATACAGTTCCTGGGCACTACAGGATGGCAAGGGCCACAGGGCTCTGGTAGTATGAGACAGTTCTTATTATCTTCTAGTTGGAAAGTCCTTACCAGGCCTGACTGTAGCAATGGAAATAGCCCAGGATCGTACCAGCTGGTGTTCCAGGAAAAGCTGGGCTGCTGTAAATAAAATAGCTGCTGTGGGTACTGGTTGGAACCAGACAGATGAATGCACGGAGTGGGTTGCTGGATAGAACCAGCCAAATAATAAATGATGCTTGAGAGAGCGATGAAATATGATGGATATATGGAGCTTGAGAGCGGTGAAACAATAGTACCAGTGGTGAGTGGTAATCTGCAGAAATGGTACCGGCACTTTAAGAAGAGCTGATCTCTGCTGGAAGCTAAGGCTGGAAGCAGGTAGATCTGTAACTGGAAACAGATGAGTCCCAGAGGATTGGAGAGTCAGGCTGCACCGCAGATGGTAGACTGGGGCGGGTCTCTTTAGTGGAGGTTTGGAGATAGGAACTGGAACCTGGAAAACAACCACAGGAGAGAGACAAACTGGAACTAGGTTTGACAACCAAAGCACTGACGCCTTCCTTGCTCAGGCACAGAATACTTATACCTGCAGCAAGGAAGGGATTGGCTAGGCAATTATGCAGATTACAATGCAAACAACAGATTGGAGGAATTTGAGCAGGTGACAGAATCCAACATGGCTGCGCCCATGCAGACACTTGGAGGGAAGATTGGTTTGTAATCCATGTGGAAACTTAAACAGTAATGGCGGCGCCGGCCACAGTAAACAGGAGACGCCAGACTGATGAGTGCACATTTGAACCACGCGGGCAACAGCGGAGGCCACGGCTGACGTAAGCCCACTCTGATATCCTGCATGCAGAAACTCAGTGACGGCGGCGGAGGCCGCGGGAGACGCCATTCAGGATGTAACATGGCGCCGCTGTGACAGCGTCTCAGAGTGACAGGAGAGGAGGCAGGAATGTGGACATCAGAATAACAGATGGGATCCGGTCCTGGAGCGCTGAGCCAGCCTTAGGAGCCATCTGAAAGGTAAGTAATGGCGTCCAGATACCCGAATCGTGACAGGACATCTCCAGTGCGCATGGGCAAATCACTGGGAAATGGCCGCGGCGGCCATTTTCCAAGTAATTTGTGCCCGCATGGCAGGGACACCGCCATGGGACTCCGGAGGGGTAAGTATACTATATGGGTGCAGTGTGTGCAGTGTGGTCCCACCTCAGACATGGGGCCGTGTGTACCGCACACACTGCACCCATTATAGAAATGCCTATGCATGCTCTAGGTTCCATGCTTGTTGCCAAGGGTTCACTGCTCATTGCCAGGGGTTTCATGCTCTGGATGTCATGCTCATTCCCAGAGGTGTCTAATGCTCATTGCCAAGGGTTCCATGCTTGTTGCCAGGGGTTTCATGGTTTGGCTCTGGGTCAGTAGCGGATCTTGCCACGGGCAAGCAGTACTTTTGCCCGGGGCGCTGCCTTCCGGAGGGCGCAGGGCGCCCTCCGGAGGGCGCCGCACCAGGGCAAGATCCGCTACTGGTGTGTGCCCCCTGCTGCCCGCTGCCCCCGGCCGCTACCGCTGGGAAGGGAAACTAGACGCGTACGCGTCTAGTTTCCCTTCCTGGAGAGGTCCTTTACTGTGCGGTGCGCGATGACGTCATCGCGCAACGCACAGCAAAGGTCCTCTCCACTAAGGGAACTAGACGCTACGCGTCTAGTTTCCCTTCGTGGAGAGGACCTTTGCTGTGCGGTGCGCGATGACGTCATCGCGCACCGCACATCAATTCAGCAGTACAGGGGGCGTAAATGACCACGCCCCCTGTACAAAGCCACGCCCCCTAAAGCCGCCCGGGGCGCCACAAGCCCCGGAGCCGGCCCTGCTCTGGGTGTCATGCTCCTTTCCCAGGGGATGTGTAATGTTCATTGCTAGAGGTAATGCTCATTGCCAGGGGTGTAAACGGGCTGGCGTCAGACACTAGCACTGCTATCCTCCTCCCCCTCCCCTCACCCATAGTACTCTGCTCGGTCGGCGGAGTTTTGCGAAATGATGCGGTTGCGTCATTTCGGGAAACTCCGCCCCCCAAGCAGAGTACTAAGGGAGTGAGGAGGGGGAGGAGGATAGAAGCCAGCAAGTACCGCGGCGGGCACCCCGTGTGATCACATGGCTCACCTGACGCTAGAAATGGCACTGCTTGGCAGATCAGATAAACGCTACCATTCTGCTGAGCTATTTATTACTCAATATGTGCTTTCTTCAATAGGATTGGGTGGTCGGCATCTTAATCTTTAAGCAGCACCTAAGATGTGACCTCTTGATCTGACCGTTGCATGAGCGTGTGAAACTGTTTATTGACTAACCCTCCTACATACATGCCTATGCAATTATTGGTCTGACGAGCCAAAATCAGATGATCTGCCCAATAATTGCATAGGTTTGTACCCAGCAAGATGTTACACACTTTTTACCAAGGCACATTAAAGTCTGTGAAACCTCTGACAATGCTAGTTTATTTTCTGCTAAACTGTTACAGTGTTGTTCTAGAATCTTTAGCCAATCTGCATCCTTAATGGACCTTCAGAGAGCTCTCTGCAGGAAATGTGTTCTGCCTATTCAGTGTTTTCATACATTGTGGTGTTGATTGTATTAAGCATTTATAAATTAGCATCCCTGCAGATGATGGATAATACCCCTTTTCCACTAGCTCAAAAAACACGGGTAAATGCACGGGGGCGCGCATTTACCCGTGTTTTTGGCAAGTGGAAAAGGGTCAACCCGGATCAAGTGACCCGTGAATCCTACCCGGCTATTTACCTGGGTAGGACACGGGAATGATCCGGGTAGGGTTCGATGCGACACGGCTCCCATTTACACTGTATGGAAGGGCGGCGCTGGGAGATCATGTGATCTCCCTGCGCCGCCCCTGCCGTGTCACTAGAAGCGTCACCAACCCGGCATATGCCGGGTTGTGACTGCTGATGGGAAAGGGGACGAGCACGGGTCGCAGCAGGGGGCAGCTCCCGTGTCAGGCTCCCGGCTGCGACCCGTGATCGTAAGTGGAAAAGGGGTATTAGTGAAATTCAGACAAATGATAATTGGAAGAAACATAGGACTTTCCCAATTTAATTAAAATCAGTAACGAATTTACAGTCTTGAAGGTAAAAGGAGGGGAGCAGAAGATGTTGCCCACTGATAACTCCTTATTGATCAGTTATCACAGTAAACATCAAACCTGCCTTTTGGTCGCTCTGTAGAGGTCATTTACAAACTGATAAAACAATATGGACAAGGAGTTTGTAGGAAATTGCTGCAGCTGCACTGGGCACCATTGCTCAGAAATGATATACAATGTCGCAAAGAGGAACTGCAATTGCTGTAAGTGCAGTGTATTTAGCTTGTCAATAGCCCCTTGTACTTCTGCCCATAGCTCCTTCTACCTATCACTTTATAGAATGTACTAGATAAGGTAGATGCTAGATCCAAGTGGCCTAAGGGACCTTTTACATCAGGGGGAGGAGCCACGACACAAGGGGGAGGAGCTAGACCAGCAGGATAGTTCCTCTACTATCCACGCCACCAACTATTACCTTTAGCAACCCGGTGGCGAGCAAAGCGAGCCCGCGAGGGTACATTTCGGGTACCCTGTTCGACCCCCTGGTGACGTGTCTCCTCCCCTAGTGATGTCAGAAGGTCCCTTCTCCCACTCCGATTTAGAACCAACCGTTCAGCCACATATATGCAGCAAACTGAATACAGGTAACAGTCCCCATTTATTTACCAGCATGCAGTGTGTTCACATCATCAGAAACTTGCACGAGACTGTGAATCAGACCCCAGGTTTACTATTATCCCCTATATAGACATTGTTCTAGGGCCCAAGTGCACAAGTCTGCATGCTATATTTCATTTTGTTTTTACTTTCATGTCGTGGTGAGAAATCATGAAGCTAGAAGTAAGTGGGAACAGAGGCGGAGGTGGGAGGACAAATGTCAGGACTTGGCGCCATTTGGAAATTTGGGGGGCAAACCTGATTTTATATGACGGACATGGATTTTGCATGAATGCAGAACAGTGATGAGGAATGAGTGTGTGTCGTACAAAATTACTGATATACTTTATCTTTAAGATCTGTTCAATAAGTAACTGAATCTCTGTTGCAATAAACAAATAATGTGATTCAGATATGAAAATGATATTTTTATAGAGTATAAAGCAGGAACGCAGAGTGCATGAGTGTGAGCACTGGGATGGAAGTGTTCCAACAGGAAGAGCTTCACACTCCCCTGCCCTCCAATATGGGAGGATTATGGACAGGGTCGGACTGGCCCACAGGGGTATAGGGGAACCCACCGGTAGGCCCCACTGCCTGGGGGCCCACTCCTTCCTCTAGGGATCAGGTTCCAGACTGTGCACTTGTATTATACATGGTAGATATGTTGCATTACACTGCACAAGTCTTTTGTGTATTTCAAGCCTCTGTGGGGGTTGGCCACACCCCCTTTGTAGGCTGACCACACCCCTAAGTATGGGCCCCTATCACTGCATTCCCCCGGTGGGCCCTTCATGCCCCAGTCCGACATTGATTATGGATATTCACGACATTCAGGGATAATTGGTAACTATGGCCCTCATTCCGAGTTGTTCGCTCGTTAGTTTTTTTCGCAATGGAGCGATTTGTCGCAAACTGCGCATGCGCAATGTTCGCAGTGCGTCTGCGCCAAGTAAATTTGCTAAAAAGTTTGGTATTTTACTCACGGCTTAACGAAGAAATTTCTGTGTGTGATTGACAGGAAGTGGGTGTTTCTGGGCGGAAACTGGCCGTTTTCTGGGAGTGTGCGAAAAAACGCTGGCGTTTCTGGGAAAAACGCGGGAGTGTCTGAAGAAACGGGGGAGTGTCTGGGCGAACGCTGGGTGTGTTTGTGACGTCAAACCAGGAACGAAACTGACTGAACTGATCGCAGTGGCAGAGTAAGTCTCGAGCTACTCAGAAACGGCAAATAAATTTCTATTCGCAATTCTGCTAATCTTTCGTTCGCAATTCTGCTATGCTAAGATACACTCCTAGAGGGCGGCGGCTTAGCGTGTGCAATGCTGCTAAAAGCAGCTAGCGAGCGAACAACTCGGAATAAGGGCCTATGAGCTCAACTCAGAGATATACACAAATGCAGTCGCAGGTGTGATTAGTAGGCGGCGGCAGTGCGAAAATATGCAAATGTCACAGGTGCTGGGATCTGTATTGAGACGCCCACTGGAGGCCACAACACTCCTGCGTTTCAGCTTCCCATCCCCCGTTACCTCCCACACATACCCCCTGCCCGTCACACGCTCTCATATAAATCCTGATTCACAGCATACTACATCAATATTGCATCCATCTCTTAATCAGGCCCTGTGATTGGTACCCAATAAATATCTGTAGACAGGACAGAACTGTATTGCAATGCATACTCATTCATCAATGCTGTTGCAACATTTCTATCCGCTATGTGACGGGAGCACCATATTACAGCCTTCTCTTTATTATTTATGTAAATACTAGCGCCAGCGTATTCCGTTGTGCTTTCCAATCTTTCCATCATCAGCAAGCCAATGCAGAGGAGCAGGATGGAGGTGTGTGGTGATACCTACTGGACTGCGGGATCCCAGGCGTTTAGGACCACTGTGTTCTGACACTTTTGCAGAACGGTATTTCATATTAAACATTCATTTTTTTAATAATCATTTTGGTTTGCTATCTCGTTTAAAAAAAAACCAAAAACATTATCATGCAATGATTTCTAAAGTACAATTTTTTTAAATTAAAACATGTAGATATTTTTCTTTAAGAATTAGTAGATAGACCGAAGAGCTGTCACAATAATCTGATGATTTAAATAGGAAAGCCTATATCTTTATTTTTTTTTATTTAATTTTCACATTCACAGAATGTATTTTTGTTGGTGTTCCTTTAAGATCTATTCAGACAGAATCAGTAGTAAGTTAGTAACAGGAAGAACTGCCACATAGACCAATAGTAAGATGAGTCATACAGTACACAGTGTAATGTATGCAGATTATTGTCTGCAGGAGACAAAACAGGAAATCTGATAGCAATAGTGTAAACTGTAAAGGAAAGGTTTCCAGTAGGCAGGATGGTATCACTTATGCTGGAATACCGTCACTGGCAAGCAAAGCTGGCAGCCTGTTTTTTACATACGTAAGTTGTGCACATGTGAAATAGTTCAATGGTTGTAAAACTCTTTGGTATAATATATTGTGCCTGATTCAGAGATGTGCGCTATTCTGATATTTACGCAGTTGGCTGATGTATTTATTACTGCATGAGTCTGAGTTGCATGGCGCGTTTGCCCCGATGCCTCTGTGATGTCGCTCACACAGAGGATTAGGACGCAGATTGATTGAGAGTTCGGGGGGTATTGTGGGCGGTAAGTGTGGGGTGGTTTGAGAAACGCGGACATGTCACATACATTTTATAGGAGCCAGTGACTGCGCCTTTGTACTTAGCATTGGCGTTTCTACAATGAGTGCAATGGGTGCGGTGCACACGGGCCCCTGGGTCCAGGGGGGGGCCACACCGCACCCATTTTAATACTTACCTTTCCGGATTCCAGCGCCGGGATCTGTGATCGCTCCGAAAATCGCAGCCAAAATGGCCGCCGCGCATGCGCGGTAGCCAAATTGGTCTCCGGATCATGGCGGGCGCCATGTTTCCGGAGACCTGCACATGTGCAGTAGATTCCGGCACAATGCCGGAGTCTACAGCGCCATGCAGAGGAGGGGGCCCACCCGGAGGTGCACACGGACCCCTCCTCTGTAGAAACGCCCCTGGTACTTAGTGTCACTGGCTCCGGCGTCTTTGTACTCTGCTGCTTGGATTTGCAGGGCCACTGGTGACTACAACATTTGGATATTGTCGCACAGTATCTGCGTACAAAGACGTAATCGCATGCCGGGATTAGCGTACATCTCTGTTTAAGGCCCATCGGTGTATGAGTATATAGATCATGTCTAGCCATAGGGGACAAGCACCCACAAACACTTACTATATGAAACGTATTTCTAGGGAATGCTCCACCAGAGCAAGATATTTGTAAACTCCCCTCCCCCCTCAGCAGGCTGTACGGATATCCCGTTATTCCTGACCATGAGGGGTCTCTGTGCATGTGCAGCTACCTCTGATTAGGCCGGGACACGGACAGAGCCTGAAACTGTGGCGACCTTTGGGAAAGACTCTTATAGGAGTTACTGTCCCAAAATGAGTTTCTTAGTAAATAACTGTGGTAATTCATCTGTTATTGCTTCAAATAGAGGCACTAACTGAATGTACTTTTATGCAAAAAGTGGCTGGAAAATATAAACAGGTCCCTCGTTTCCTGTTGTTACCAGAGGGATTAACACCTCATATTAAGGAGAACCCTCCAGGACCACCATAAAGCCAAGTCTTGGGGATCTCACCCAATACTGACATGGCAATGCCCCCATTGTAAATTACTGACATCATGTATGTACGGTACAACCGCAAAACTCACTCCCATAAACTGGGCAAACAAGATTATAAATAATATTTATCATTATAGCTATTTATAATCATACAAACTAGAGATGAGCGGGTTCCGTTCTCCGAGATCCGAACCCCACCGAACTTCACCTATTTTACACGGTTCCGAGGCAGCCTCGGATCTTCCCGCCTTGCTCGGTTAACCGAACGCGCCCGAACGTCATCATCCCGCTGTCGGATTCTCGCGAGATTCGTATTCTATATAAAGAGCCGTGCGTCGCCACCATTTTCACTCGTGCATTGGAGATTGAACGGAGAGGACGTGGCTGCGTTCTCTCCCTGAAAAGCTCCGTAATCTGTGCTCAGCGTGCTGCAAATATCTGTGCTCAGTGTGCTGCAAATATCTGTGCTCAGTGTGCTGAAAATATCTACGTTCTCTGCCTGAAAACGCTTCATATCTGTGCTCAGTGTGCTGCAAATATCTGTGCTCAGTGTGCTGCATTGTGGGGACTGGGGACCACCAGTATATAATTATAGTAGTACAGTACAGTAGGCCATTGCTGTATCTTGCAGCTCAGTGTCAAGTATACTATCTCTGTGCTGCATTATTGTGAGCAGTATATAGTAGCACAGTGCAGCATTTTGGTCACCAGCAGTATACATATAGTACAGTACAGTAGGCCATTGCTGTATCTTGCAGCTCTGTGTCAAGTATACTATCTATGTGCTGCATTATTGTGAGCAGTATATAGTAGGACAGTGCAGCATTTTGGTGACCAGCAGTATACATATAGTACAGTAGGCCATTGCTGTATATTGCAGCTCTGAGTCAAGTATATTATCCATATCTGTGCTGCATTATTGTGAGCAGTATATAGTAGGACAGTGAAGCATTTTGGTGACCAGCAGTATACATATAGTACAGTACAGTAGGCCATTGCTGTATCTTGCAGCTCTGTGTCAAGTATACTATCTCTGTGCTGCATTATTGTGAGCAGTATATAGTAGGACAGTGCAGAATTTTGGTGACCAGCAGTATACATATAGTACAGTACAGTAGGCCATTGCTATATCTTGCAGCTCTGTGTCACTTCTAGTATCCTGATCAGTGCTCAATATCTGCTGCATTGTTGTGACCAGTATGTATACTGTACTGTGCGATGTGTGTTATACACCTGGTGATTTTATACATCCTGTAATCTGTACTGAGCGATGTGTGAGATACACCTGGGGATTATACACCCTGTATACTGTACTGTGCAACGTTTGTGATACACCTGGTGATTATACACCCTGTATACAGTACTGAGCGATGTGTGAGATACATACCTCCCAACTTTGGCCGCATTGAAAGAGGGACACACGCGCGGCGAAGCCGCGCGCGCTCCCGAAAAAGGGGTGTGGCCTATGAAAAGGGGGCTTGGCTTCGCGGGAAGACCCGCGATCGCGAGCCACGCCCCCAATTTCGTCACTGAGGGGGCATGCCCAGCGCTCCGTGAGCCGCTGGCATGCCCCCTCTCCCTCTGTCTACAATGAATAGACGCTGTGCGCATGCGCACAGCGTCTATTCACCGCTGCTCTGCTAAGCAGGGCAGCGAGAGACTGAGCCTCCCAACTGCTCCCCCCCACCGCGGGACACTACGGCCCGAGGGTGGGACAGCGGGACAGACCCCAAAAAACGGGACTGTCCCGCGAAAATCGGGACAGTTGGGAGGTATGGAGATACACCTTGGGATTATACACCCTATATACTGCACTGTGCGATGTGTGTTATACACCTGGTGATTATACATCCTGTAATCTGTACTGAGCGATGTGTGAGATACACCTTGGGATTATACACCCTATATACTGTACTGTGTGATGTGTGAGATACACCTGGGGATTGTACACCCTATATACTGTACTGTGTGATGTGTGAGATACACCTGGGGATTGTACACCCTATATACTGTACTGTGTGATGTGTGAGATACACCTGGGGATTGTACACCCTATATACTGTACTGTGTGATGTGTGAGATACACCTGGGGATTATACACCCTATATACTGTACTGAGCGATGTGTGAGATACACCTGGGAATTATACACCCTATGTACTGTACTGTGCGATGTATGTTATACACCTGGTGAGTATACATCCTGTAATCTGTACTGAGCGATGAGTGAGATACACCTGGGGATTAGACCCTATATACTGTACTGTGTGATGTGTGAGATACACCTGGGGATTATACACCCTATATTATTATTATTATTATTATTATTATTATCCTTTATTTATATGGCGCCACAAAGGTTGTGCAGCACCCAATTACAGAGTACATAAATAATCAAACAGGAAAACAGCAACTTACAGTTGATGACAGTATAGGACAAGTACAGGGTAAATAAACATAGTTACATCAGCAGTTGACACTGGAATAAGTATCAGGTGGCAGAAGACTGCTGGATGTGGTACAGTTGAAGATTATTAAAGTAAGACAAAGGATAAGCACATGAGGGAAGAGGGCCCTGCTCGTGAGAGTTTACAATCTAAAGGGGAGGGGTATACAGACATGGGTGACACAGATGGAGTACACAGAGAACGTGGAACAGAGGGTTAGGATGAGATTTGGCTGGGTTTGGTGAAGAAGTGGACCCAGAAGGCACAAGTCAATACTTAACATTGCAACATTTTACTGGGCTATGCAGGAGAAAATTAAAAATAGGGGGAAAAAAAAAAAAAAAAGAATCGATAACTTGTACCGCTTTCAAAAAGGTCAATGGAAGCTGAAATAATGGACAACTACCTCATGGAAGCCAGATACAGTATATCAAACAGTACTTAGCAGAGTTAGGAATGAGTGCTTATGAAATACAGTAACATTTTGTCATAATATTTCAGAAACTACATGGCTGGTCTCTTGCACTCTTTTGCTCTAATACACCACCTGCTTTAGGATTTATATTCAAAAACATTATGTCTCCATAATCCCAAAAACGTCAGTTTTCTTGGAAAGTGGTTTGTTCCTTTGTAAGGGAAAGAGAACAAACGTTCTCAAACAACGGTTTCTCAATTTCTTTTTCCTCTGGGAAGGGATTGTGGATTCACAGGAATATCTTAGCATTTCTGTAATCAGAAAGCAGCGACTTTCTACAAATGTTTACGAATAATTCCAGTGATTTTGTCATTTTCTTCCAGTGATTTGAACCAATAATACCATTGATTAGAACGAATAATTCCAGTGATTTTGTAATTTTCTTCCAGTGATTTGGACCAATAATACCATTGATTAGAACGAATAATTCCAGTGATTTTGTCATTTTCTTCCAGTGATTTGGACCAATAATACCATTGATTAGAACAAATAATTTATGTGATATTGAGGTGTTTGTGTCGCTTAGCTTAGCCGTCCAGCGACCACAGTGCACCTCTTTTTCTCTTTTCTTTGCATCATGTGCTGTTTGGGGCCAATTTTTTTAAGTGCCATCTTGTCTGACACTGCAGTGCCACTCCTAGATGGGCCAGGTGTTTGTGCCGCCCTCTAGGGTCGCTTAGCTTAGTCATCCAGCGACCTCGGTGCAAATTTTAGGACTAAAAATAGTATTGTGAGGTGTGAGGTGTTCAAAATAGACTGGAAATGAGTGGAAATTGTGGTTATTGAGGTTAATAATACTATAGGATCAAAATTACCCCCAAATTCTATGATTTAAGCTGTTTTTGAGGGGTTTTTGAAAAAAAAACACCCGAATCCAAAACACACCCGAATACGACAAAAAAATTTCAGGGAGGTTTTGCCAAAACGCGTCTGAATCCAAAACACGGCCGCGGAACCGAATCCAAAACCAAAACACAAAACCTGAAAAATTTCCGGTGCACATCTCTAATACAAACCAAGCATTGCTGAGCTCATGGCCAACACAATGACAAGACGTAACAGTAAGAATGGAAAAGGTGGGATTTCTCTGTTTTCAGCACTCGACGGTCCTCTTTCTACACCTCCTCTCTCTTATCTCATACATCTCATAGGCATTCACAACCACATCCATACAGACGGCACCCAATCTACCTCTTCTCCACCAACCTCTCTCCTTCTTTGTAATGTTGCATATCCTACTGCCTCTCTGCCATCTCCTTTTAAAACTGTGTCATATTTTCTACCTTTTACTGGGTTAATATATTGAAATCTGATCTCATTATCTTTCCATATTCCATTGTCACTGCCCTTCCTCCATCACATCAGTTAGCCTCACACTCCTACTGCTTCCTCCGTTGTAACATAGACAAAAGATTCCTCTTTGTTTTTAAGTAGTAACAAAAATATTGGTCCTCCCACTTGTACTACTGCAACCTCCTCCCTGCTGGCCTTGCCCTCTCCAATCTTTCTCGTCTTTAAGCCACCAGAATGCAGAGACAAAGCTTATCTTCATCTTCAAGTGCACTTCTCTGTAAATTGCTTCACTGCAGGGACGTGCAGTTAGGGGAGGCAGGGGAGGCAGTGCCTCCCCTGTCATTAATGATTAAGATAATACAAAGAAGATGCATATGACACATATTCTGTGTCATATGTATCTTCTTAATATTATTCTGATCATTGCTCCCCTCCTTATGTGTTTGGGAGGCACCGATTGTGGTGCCTCCCGTTATCTCTGGGGATAATATGGGGAGCGGGGGGCGGACACGGGCGGGGACTAGCCATGGGCTGTAAAAGCCCATTGAAAATGTATGGGAAAGCGGCACCATTAGTGGTGCCGCTTTCCTACAGGGACGTGCTTTCAACCTATGAAAGCACGTCCCTGTCAGTGAGGCTACAGTGATTGGCCAGCGGATCCGTCACTGGATCCGCTGTCAATCACTGTGCGGGCGGCTGAATGCGGCGATTGTGCGGGCGGCGGGATGCGGCGGCGGTTGTGCGGGCGGCGGTGGAGCAGGCGGCGGGTTGCGGCGGCGGAAAATTACCTTTATCTGCAGAGTTTGGCAGCGGAGCGGTTCCAGTTTCAAAAATGGCGCCTCAGCGTCATTTTTGAAATTCAAGATGGCCGCCGCGAGCCAATCACGGCTCGCCGCGTCATCGCCCCGCCCCCTCCGGCTGACTTATATAAGTCAGCGCGAGGCGGAGGAGAGTCAGTCCGACGGCGGAGGAGGAGCTGTGAAGAGCTCCTGAAGAAAGAAGACGGCTGGAAGTCCTGGCTGGGCGGCGGCTATGCAAAAGAGCTTAGCAGCCGCCGCCCACCAGGTGAAGACGCTGGAAGCCCTGGGGGGGTGGCGCCCCCCAGGTGAAGACGCCGGAAGCCCTGGGAAGGCGGCGGCCACGCAAAAGAGCTTAACGGCCGCCGCCCCCAGGTGAAGACCCAGTTAAATAAAGCTTCTTTTCAAGACGTGTGGCGTTTTATTTTAATATTTTCTTTACAGGTGGACTATAGGTGCCAGCGGGCCCTTTATGTCCGGGCATGCTGGCACTTGTGGTTCTCCAAGTGCCAGCATGCTGGGGCAGGCTTGCTGGGACCTGTAGGCTACCTGTAAAGAACAATATTACTATTCTTTGCAGGTGGACTACAGGTGCCAGCAGGCCCTTTATGTCCGGGCATGCTGGCACTTGTGGTTCTCCAAGTGCCAGCATGCTGGGGCAGGCTTGCTGGGACCTGTAGGCCACCTGTAAAGAACAATATTAACACACAATGAACCCCGCACCCACCGCCACCAGGGGTGCGGGGCATAGCACTGGGCTATCAGCCCAGTGCTGGTTATTGCTCGGGAGGGGGGACCCCATTTTTATTTTTTGGGGTTCCCACTTTCCGAGGAATTCCAACCCTGGGCTGACTGGCTGGGGGGCAGATTAATGTTATGGCAGGGGGACCCCACACTGAGTGTCTCCCCTGCTATGGCATTACTCCCCCTGGCTGGTTCTGCCTAGTGCTGGTTTTCCTGATGTGTTGGGGGACCACACTTTTTTTTTTCCGGGGGGGGGGGGGGGCTTGTTAGCTGCCAGTGCCTCCCCAACCTGTGATCCCACCGCACGTCACTGCTTCACTGGTTGCCCATACTCACCAAATTTACTTTCATACTCACACCTAAAAACCTCTATTGAATGCTTGCCCTTTCATATATCTCTGACCTTGTCACTAGATACACCTTGACTCAATCTGTCCTCAATTTTATAACTTTTTTTAATTTTATTTTTTTCAACCAAACGGAAAGACTGTCCCATCGAATTGGTACATTAACCCTTACTAGTAACAAAGCCTGAGCACTGTGAACTTATAAGACTGGGACAAAGATGCATATGAGAAAGACGTTTATTTGAGGATGGTCAGGTGCGGATACACAATGATGAAAGTCCACAGTGCTAGCGAAACTGTTTGTGATTGGCTATTTGTGAGTGCAATGCTGATGGTGGCTTCTTTTGCTTCCACACACAAAACAGGGAGTGTCAAGATTGTATTTGTTTGTGAGGATATTTGTCAGAGTAGGTTTCTGGAGAATTTGTGAAACTGGCTGGCTTGAGGATACCACCCGGCATGTAATGTGAGATAGAGTCAGTAAGCCTCCCCGACCGGACTTGATACTGGGTTGTACTGTAGTCCAGGAACTGGGAGCACTTAGATTGATAAGCACTGGAAAACCAAACACCGGAATGGATGGTAGCGGGACTGAGTGAAACACGCAGAAAGTCTGTAGCAACCGACTGTGCAGCCTGAGGAATGGCCCGTGCTGAAGGTAAGCAGGTCAGGAGGTCAGTATAGCTGATAATGGCAAAACGGCACTGTCAGGATACACAGGAAATACAGTGCATCTGAAAAGTATTCACAGCGCTTTACTTTTTCCACATTTTGTTATGTTACAGCCTTATTCCAAAATGGCATAAATTCATTGTTTCCCTCAAAATTCTACACACAATACTCCATAATGACAACCTGAAAAAGTTTTTTGTGATTTTTGCATATTTATTAAAAATAAAAAATAAGATTTTACTTACCGATAAATCTATTTCTCGGAGTCCGTAGTGGATGCTGGGGTTCCTGAAAGGACCATGGGGAATAGCGGCTCCGCAGGAGACAGGGCACAAAAAGTAAAGCTTTTCCAGATCAGGTGGTGTGCACTGGCTCCTCCCCCTATGACCCTCCTCCAGACTCCAGTTAGGTACTGTGCCCGGACGAGCGTACACAATAAGGGAGGATTTTGAATCCCGGGTAAGACTCATACCAGCCACACCAATCACACCGTACAACTTGTGATCTAAACCCAGTTAACAGTATGATAACAGCGGAGCCTCTGAAAGATGGCTTCCTTCAACAATAACCCGAATTAGTTAACAATAACTATGTACAATTATTGCAGATAATCCGCACTTGGGATGGGCGCCCAGCATCCACTACGGACTCCGAGAAATAGATTTATCGGTAAGTAAAATCTTATTTTCTCTATCGTCCTAGTGGATGCTGGGGTTCCTGAAAGGACCATGGGGATTATACCAAAGCTCCCAAACGGGCGGGAGAGTGCGGATGACTCTGCAGCACCGAATGAGAGAACTCCAGGTCCTCCTTAGCCAGAGTATCAAATTTGTAAAATTTTACAAACGTGTTCTCCCCTGACCACGTAGCTGCTCGGCAAAGTTGTAATGCCGAGACCCCTCGGGCAGCCGCCCAAGATGAGCCCACCTTCCTTGTGGAGTGGGCCTTTACAGATTTAGGCTGTGGCAGGCCTGCCACAGAATGTGCAAGTTGGATTGTGCTACAGATCCAACGAGCAATCGTCTGCTTAGACGCAGGAGCACCCATCTTGTTGGGTGCATACAATATAAACAACGAGTCAGATTTTCTGACTCCAGCTGTCCTTGCAATATATATTTTTAATGCTCTGACAACGTCCAGTAACTTGGAGTCCTCCAAGTCACTTGTAGCCGCAGGCACTACAATAGGCTGGTTCAGATGAAATGCTGACACCACCTTAGGGAGAAAATGCGGACGAGTCCGCAGTTCTGCCCTGTCCGAATGGAAAATCAGATATGGGCTTTTGTAAGATAAAGCTGCCAGTTCTGACACTCTCCTGGCCGAAGCCAGGGCTAGAAGCATGGTCACTTTCCATGTGAGATATTTCAAATCCACCTTCTTTAGTGGTTCAAACCAATGAGATTTTAGAAAGTCCAAAACCACATTGAGATCCCACGGTGCCACTGGAGGCACCACAGGAGGCTGTATATGTAGCACTCCCTTAACAAAGGTCTGGACTTCAGGGACTGAAGCCAATTCTTTTTGAAAGAAAATCGACAGGGCCGAAATTTGAACCTTAATAGATCCCAATTTGAGACCCATAGACAATCCTGATTGCAGGAAATGTAGGAATCGACCCAGTTGAAATTCCTCCGTCGGAGCACTCCGATCTTCGCACCACGCAACATATTTTCGCCAAATTCGGTGATAATGTTGCACGGTTACTTCCTTCCTTGCTTTAATCAAAGTAGGAATGACTTCTTCCGGCATGCCTTTTTCCTTTAGGATCCGGCGTTCAACCGCCATGCCGTCAAACGCAGCCGCGGTAAGTCTTGAAACAGACAGGGACCCTGCTGAAGCAAGTCCCTCCTTAGAGGTAGAGGCCACGGATCTTCCGTGATCATCTCTTGAAGTTCCGGGTACCAAGTCCTTCTTGGCCAATCCGGAACCACTAGTATCGTCCTTACGCCTCTTTGCCGTATAATTCTCAATACTTTTGGTATGAGAGGCAGAGGAGGAAACACATACACCGACTGGTACACCCAAGGCGTTACCAGCGCGTCCACAGCTATTGCCTGCGGATCTCTTGACCTGGCGCAATACCTGTCCAGTTTTTTGTTGAGGCGAGACGCCATCATGTCCACCATTGGTCTTTCCCAACGGGTTACCAGCAAGTGGAAGACTTCTGGATGAAGTCCCCACTCTCCCGGGTGAAGATCGTGTCTGCTGAGGAAGTCTGCTTCCCAGTTGTCCACTCCCGGGATGAACACTGCTGACAGTGCTATCACATGATTCTCTGCCCAGCGAAGAATCCTTGCAGCTTCTGCCATTGCACTCCTGCTTCTTGTGCCGCCCTGTCTGTTCACATGGGCGACTGCCGTGATGTTGTCCGACTGGATCAACACCGGTTTTCCCTGAAGCAGAGGTTCTGCCTGGCTTAGAGCATTGTATATTGCTCTTAGTTCCAGAATGTTTATGTGAAGAGACGTTTCCAGGCTCGTCCATACTCCCTGGAAGTTTCTTCCTTGTGTGACTGCTCCCCAGCCTCTCAGGCTGGCGTCCGTGGTCACCAGGATCCAATCCTGTATGCCGAATCTGCGGCCCTCCAATAGATGAGCACTCTGCAACCACCACAGAAGAGACACCCTTGTCCTTGGAGACAGGGTTATCCGCAGGTGCATCTGAAGATGCGACCCTGACCATTTGTCCAACAGATCCCTTTGGAAAATTCTTGCGTGGAATCTGCCGAATGGAATTGCTTCGTAAGAAGCCACCATTTTTCCCAGGACTCTTGTGCATTGATGTACAGACACCTTTCCTGGTTTTAGGAGGTTCCTGACAAGCTCGGATAACTCCTTGGCTTTTTCCTCCGGGAGAAAAACCTTTTTCTGAACCGTGTCCAGAATCATCCCTAGGAACAGCAGACGAGTTGTCGGCATTAACTGGGATTTTGGAATATTCAGAATCCACCCGTGCTGTTTTAGCACTTCTTGCGACAGTGCTAATCCCATCTCTAGCTGTTCTCTGGACCTTGCCCTTATTAGGAGATCGTCCAAGTATGGGATAATTAATACGCCTTTTCTTCGAAGAAGAATCATCATCTCGGCCATTACCTTTGTAAAGACCCGAGGTGCCGTGGACAATCCGAACGGCAGCGTCTGAAACTGATAGTGACAGTTTTGTACAACGAACCTGAGGTACCCCTGGTGTGAGGGGTAAATTGGAACGTGGAGATACGCATCCTTGATGTCCAAGGATACCATAAAGTCCCCCTCTTCCAGGTTCGCTATCACTGCTCTGAGTGACTCCATCTTGAACTTGAACTTCTTTATGTACAGGTTCAAGGACTTCAGATTTAGAATAGGCCTTACCGAGCCATCCGGCTTCGGTACCACAAAAAGAGTGGAATAATACCCCTTCCCTTGTTGTAGAAGAGGTACCTTGACTATCACCTGCTGAGAGTACAGCTTGTGAATGGCTTCCAAAACCGTCTCCCTTTCGGAGGGGGACGTTGGTAAAGCAGACTTCAGGAAACGGCGAGGTGGATCTGTCTCTAATTCCAACCTGTACCCCTGAGATATTATCTGCAGGATCCAGGGATCTACCTGCGAGTGAGCCCACTGCGCGCTGTAATTTTTGAGACGACCACCCACCGTCCCCGAGTCCACTTGAGAAGCCCCAGCGTCATGCTGAGGCTTTTGTAGAAGCCGGGGAAGGCTTCTGTTCCTGGGAAGGAGCTGCCTGTTGCTGTCTCTTCCCTCGACCTCTGCCTCGTGGCAGATATGAATAGCCCTTTGCTCTCTTATTTTTAAAGGAACGAAAGGGCTGCGGTTGAAAAGTCGGTGCCTTTTTCTGTTGGGGAGTGACTTGAGGTAGAAAGGTGGATTTCCCGGCTGTAGCCGTGGCCACCAAATCTGATAGACCGACTCCAAATAACTCCTCCCCTTTATACGGCAAAACTTCCATATGTCGTTTTGAATCCGCATCGCCTGTCCACTGTCGCGTCCATAAAGCTCTTCTGGCCGAAATGGACATAGCACTTACCCGTGATGCCAGTGTGCAGATATCCCTCTGTGCATCACGCATATAAAGAAATGCATCCTTTATTTGTTCTAACGACAGTAAAATATTGTCCCTGTCCAGGGTATCAATATTTTCAATCAGGGACTCTGACCAAACTACCCCAGCACTGCACATCCAGGCAGTCGCTATAGCTGGTCGTAGTATAACACCTGCATGTGTGTATATACTTTTTTGGATATTTTCCATCCTCCTATCTGATGGATCTTTAAGTGCGGCCGTCTCAGGAGAGGGTAACGCCACTTGTTTAGATAAGCGTGTTAGCGCCTTGTCCACCCTAGGAGGTGTTTCCCAGCGCTCCCTAACCTCTGGCGGGAAAGGGTATAATGCCAATAATTTCTTTGAAATTATCAGCTTTTTATCAGGGGCAACCCACGCTTCATTACACACGTCATTTAATTCATCTGATTCAGGAAAAACTATAGGTAGTTTTTTCACACCCCACATAATACCCTGTTTAGTGGTACCTGTAGTATCAGCTAAATGTAACGCCTCCTTCATTGCCAAAATCATATAACGTGTGGCCCTACTGGAAAATACGGTTGATTCGTCACCGTCACCACTGGAGTCAGTGCCTGTGTCTGGGTCTGTGTCGACCGACTGAGGCAAAGGGCGTTTCACAGCCCCTGACGGTGTTTGAGTCGCCTGGACAGGCACTAATTGATTGTCCGGCCGTCTCATGTCGTCAAACGACTGCTTTAGCGTGTTGACACTATCCCGTAGTTCCATAAATAAAGGCATCCATTCTGGTGTCGACTCCCTAGGGGGTGACATCCTCATATTTGGCAATTGCTCCGCCTCCACACCAATATCGTCCTCATACATGTCGACACACACGTACCGACACACAGCAGACACACAGGGAATGCTCCTAACGAAGACAGGACCCACTAGCCCTTTGGGGAGACAGAGGGAGAGTTTGCCAGCACACACCAAAAGCGCTATATATAACAGGGATAGCCTTATAATAAGTGCTCCCTTATAGCTGCTTTATATATATCAAAATATCGCCATAAATTTGCCCCCCCTCTCTGTTTTACCCTGTTTCTGTAGTGCAGTGCAGGGGAGAGACCTGGGAGCCGTCCTGACCAGCGGAGCTGTGAGAGGAAATGGCGCCGTGTGCTGAGGAGATAGGCCCCGCCCCTTTTCCGGCGGGCTCGTCTCCCGCTATTTAGTGAATCCAGGCAGGGGTTAAATATCTCCATATAGCCTCTGGGGGCTATATGTGAGGTATTTTTAGCCTTTATATAGGTTACATTTGCCTCCCAGGGCGCCCCCCCCCAGCGCCCTGCACCCTCAGTGACTGCGTGTGAAGTGTGCTGAGAGGAAAATGGCGCACAGCTGCAGTGCTGTGCGCTACCTTTAGAAGACTGCAGGAGTCTTCAGCCGCCGATTCTGGACCTCTTCTGACTTCAGCATCTGCAAGGGGGCCGGCGGCGCGGCTCCGGTGACCATCCAGGCTGTACCTGTGATCGTCCCTCTGGAGCTGATGTCCAGTAGCCAAGAAGCCAATCCATCCTGCACGCAGGTGAGTTCACTTCTTCTCCCCTCAGTCCCTCGTTGCAGTGATCCTGTTGCCAGCAGGACTCACTGTAAAATAAAAAACCTAAGCTAAACTTTTTCTAAGCAGCTCTTTAGGAGAGCCACCTAGATTGCACCCTTCTCGGCCGGGCACAAAAATCTAACTGGAGTCTGGAGGAGGGTCATAGGGGGAGGAGCCAGTGCACACCACCTGATCTGGAAAAGCTTTACTTTTTGTGCCCTGTCTCCTGCGGAGCCGCTATTCCCCATGGTCCTTTCAGGAACCCCAGCATCCACTAGGACGATAGAGAAATCTAAGAAATCACATGTACATCAGTATTCACAGCCTTTGCCATGTAGCTCAAAATTGAGCTCAGGTGCATCCTGTTTCCACTGATCATCCTTGAGATGTTCCTAGAGCTTAATTGAAATCCACCTGTCATAAATTCAGTTGATTGGACATGATTTGGAAAGGCACACGCCTGTCTATATAAGGTCCCACACTTGACAGTGTGTGTCTGAGCACAAACCACGCATGAAGTCAAAAGAATTGCCTGTAGACCTCCGAGACAGGATTGTCTCGAGGCACAAATCTGGGAAAGGGTACAGAAAAATATCTGCTGCTTTGAAGGTCTCAATGAGCACAGTGGCCTCCATCATCCGTAAATGGAAGAAGTTCGGAGCCACTAGGACTCTTTCTAGAGCTGGCCAGCCATCTAAACTGAGCGATCGGGGGAGAAGGGCCCTAGTCAGGGAAGTGACCAAGAACCCGATGGTCACTCTGTCAGAGCAACAGCATTCCTCTGTGGAGAGAGGAGAGCCTTCCAGAAGGACAACCATCTCTGCAGCAATCCACCAATCAGGCCTGTATGGTAGAGAGGCCAGACGGAAGCTACTTCAGAGTAAAAAGCACATGGCAGCACGCCTGGAGATTGCCAAAATGCACCTGAAGGACTCTCAGACCATGAGAAACAAAATTCTCTGGTCTGATGAGACAAAGATTGAACTCTTTGGTGTGAATGCCAAGCATCATGTTTCGAGGAAACAAGGCACCGCTCATCACCAGGCCAACCCTGACCCCTACAGTGAAGCATGGTGGTGGAAGCATCATGCTGTGGAGATGTTTTTCAGCGGCAGGAACTGGGAGACTAGTCAGGATAGAGGGAAAGATGAATGCAGCAATGTACTGAGACATCCTGGATAAAAACCTGCTCCAGAGCGCTCTTGACCTCAGACTGGGGTGACGGTTCATTTTTCAGCAGGACAACGACCCTAAGCACACAGCCAAGATATCAAAGGAGTGGCTTCAGGACAACTCTGTGAATGTCTTTGAGTAGCCCAGCCAGAGCCCAGACTAGAATCCTATTGAACATCTCTGGAGAGATCTGAAAATGGCTGTGTACTGATGCTTCCCGTCCAACCTGATGGAGTTTGAGAGGTGCTGCAAAGAGGAATGGGCAAAACTGCCCAAAGATAGGTGTGCCAAGCGTGTGGCATCATATTCAAAAAGACTTGAGGCTGTAATTGCTGCCAAAGGTGAATCAACAAAGTATTGAGCATAGACTGAATACTTATGTACATGTGATTTCTTAGTTTTTTGGCCCTCATTCCGAGTTGATCGCTAGCTGCCGTTGTTCGCAGCACAGTGATCAGGCTAAAAATCTGCATTTCTGCGCATGCGTACGGGCCGCAGTACGCATGTGCAAAGTACTTTCACACAAAACTATGCAGTTTTACACAAGGGCGAGCAACGCTTTTCTGTCGCACTGTTGATCGGTGAGTGATTGACAGGAAGTGGGTGTTTCTGGGTGGTAACTGGCCGTTTTCAGGGAGTGTACTAAAAAACGCAGGCGTGACAGGTAAAAACGCAGGCGTGCCTGGGGAAATGGGGGAGTGGCTGGCCGAAAGCAGGGCGTGTTTGTGACGTCAAAGCAGGAACTAAACTGACTGAGGTGATCGCAAGGTAGGAGTAGGTTTGGAGCTGCTCAGAAACTGCATGAAAATTTTTTCGAGCAGTTCTGCTAACCTTTCGGTCGCACTTCTGCTAAGCTAAGATACACTCCCAGAGGGCGGCGGCCTAGCGTGTGCACTGCTGCTAAAAGCAGCTAACGAGCGATCAACTCGGAATGAGGGCCCTTATCTCCTATATGTTTGCCCAGGTCTGTGACTTTGTGACTCATTTGCTAACGCTGGGCGGAGTCACAACGCTGGGCGGAGTCAAGTCACAGATCTGCCCAAATATATAGGAGAAAATAGGAAAACACTGGCCAAATATTTAGGTGAAGCATAGGAGAACAGATAACAGTGCATGGTGATAACAGTACATATATAGTGAGCGCAGGAGAGACATCATCAGCAGGTTAAAGCTCCGTGCAGACACCGCCCCCAGCCGCCAGCTATTGGACACATGTTAAATCTCCGTACAAGCACCGCCCCCAGCCGCCAGCTATTGGACACACGGCTGAAGGGTGCGCTGTGATTGGCCGCCAGTGCAACAAGCACCTGCGTCCCCGCTCACACAGGGAGACGCTGCCGGACACTACAATGCCAGGAACCGAAGAGTCCTGTAAGATGCCTGTGCACTTTGTCCCCTGGCAGTGAGCCCCGCTTCGTACCCGCCCTCACCCCCGTGACGGTGAAAGCAGCAGCAACGGCGGTGCCGCGTGACAGTCGCGGCACAATCACAGCGCTCCGCCGCCATCTGCTCAGCGTGCTACAGAGCAATGCACAGCAGCAGTCCCCCTCGCTGGCCTGTAAACCCTGTACGCCCATAGAGACCCTGGCTCCCACACACCTGCTGCAGAAGGGACGGTGAGGCCCTTGACTTTCGCAGATCCCATCCACGCCTTCTTCTGGTGCAACAGGTTCCCCGTCAGAGCCCCCCACTCCTGCGTCTGCAGAGGGGGGAGGAGGAGTGGTGTGGGGTGAAGAAAACACAGCAGCAGCAGAGGAGGTGGAAGTGCCACACAGACCCTGCCCTACCCCCTCTCTGGTGCCAGCTCACGCCCTGCCCACCAGTCACGCAGCACCCTCCCTGCCAAAGAGAGGGAGTGGGGGATGCTGCAGCTTACTGCCAGGCTGTCTGGGGGCTGAGGATGTCCTCCCCTCACTGCTCAGGGCACACACTGCAGCACTGGGTGCAGGGTGGGTCACACCTTCTATGTAGCTTCCTCCATATTTGGTGCCATTCTGCTGTGGACAATGGTGGTGCCTGGTCACTTGGGCTGGGGAAGGCCTCCACAGGGCATCTAATTCGCACTCACCCCTCCCCCACCCGCGGCACCCTCACACACCCTTCCCCCACCCCTCCCCCACCCACTGCACCCCAGCAACTGCCCCTCCCCCACCTGCAGCGCCCACGGACCCCCTTCCCCATCCGCGGCACCCCTGCAACCGCCCCTCCCCCACCTGCAGCTCCCTGACCCCCTTCCCCAGCCGCCGCACCCGCCCCTCCCCCTACTACGGCACCACCGCACCCACCCCTCAACCACCTGCAGTGCCCCCGGACCCCATTCGCCCCATCCGCGGCACTCCCTTCCCCACCCGCGACTGTTTCGGACCCACTACCCCACCCACAGCACCCTCTTCTCCACCACCCACGGCACCTCGGGACCCCCTCCCCCACCCGCAGCGTATCCGGAACCCTTTCCCCATCCACAAACATCTCCGCACCTGCCCCTCCCCCGCCCGTGGCACCCACAGCGCATCTGGACCCCCTCACCCTCCACAGCACCCACTCCCCCACCCCCTTCCCGTCCCAAGGGGCTATGTCCCCTTCATCTGACGCCCTTTCATTGTGCAATATTGAACCACTTTCAAAAGTAGGAATGCAGGTAATACTCCATATAATACAAATATTGCGTGCAAGCAAGACGTGCAGGGGTTAAGGGGGCGTAGCCCCTTGCAACGGTGTGAAGAGTGCCCGTAGGGCGCGATGAAGCACCTAGTTTTTAATAAATTTGCAAAAATCTAAAAAAAATAACTTTTTCACATTGTCATTATGGGGTATTGTATGTAGAATTTTGAGGGAAAAAATGAATTTAATCCAGTTTGGAATAAGGCTGTAACATAACAAAATGTGGAAAAAGTGAAGCGCTGTGAATACTTTCCGGATGCACTGTAAACAGCAGGAGCACTGTTAACTTCACCTAGTAGTGACTAGGCTTGACATTGTACAGGCGTCTTCTGTGAGTCAGCTGATGGGATAAATACCCAGGGCTTAGACAAGATTGGCTGAGCAGCATCAGGTGGTGCAGGACTGCTCAGGCTGACCAACAAGGGTAAGGGCAGTGTGGACCTTCCAATGTCCACTCGGACCTGAGAACAAAAGTGTCAACACCTAGCTCCAATTAACAATAAAGCAGCTAAAAATCGGAAATGAAGATCCCTGTGAAGGGCTCAAGTTCAATTCACGAGTGTCGGGTATCCTTGTGAAGACTTGAATTCCAACCAAGGGGACCAATTAGACGTGAATCTCCGATGACTATCCGGTGTTACCCGCAGTTCCTCCATAGACATATACAAGTCCATTCTGGCGACCCAGTCCCTCACAGTGGGTGGTTCAGTGGATCGCCAGCGAACCGGAATAACCGCTTTTGCGGCGCTATTAAGAAACTTTAGTAAAGAGTTTTTGTAAGCCGACAGGGGCCACGTAATGAAATTGAGAAGCCAGAAAGCAGGCTCAGAGGGAACCTCCGAACCCACAATCAATTTCGAGATTGCTATAACTTTGTCCCAGAAGGGACGAAGTATACAACAGTCCCACCAGATACGCATCCGGGATCCCGTTTCGTTGTTGCATCTCCAGCACGTGTCTGGTACGTCAGGGAACATTTTAGCCAACGTTAGGGGGCACCTGTACCACCGAGATAAGACTTTGAATTGCGTTTCGGGGACTGAATAACTAGATGAACTTGCAAAGGTGGTTTGGAAACTTTTTTTCCCATTCTTTCTCTGACAAATCAATCTGTAAGTCTTGGCTCCAGTCTCTGGTATACTTAGGGAGATCAGGGAATTTGTTCACGATCAAAAATCTATAACATTTTGATAGGAAGTGCAACGGGCGAGATGGGTCTGAACACATATTCTCAAAAATCGTCAAGGATCTAGTCAGGTTTGGGCGGGCATTACTCCCTAAGGCGAAGTGTTTCAGCTGGAGGTATTTCCAGATCTCCGATTGAGGGAGATTCCACTTCGCCTGCATCGAATGGAAAGGGATCATCTCTCCACGCTCCACCAGCTGGCCAACACGCACCCCCCCCCCCTAATTTCCAGGAGTCAAGCCCCCGGCCCATGATTGCCGGCGTGAAATCTGGGTTGTAGAACAGTGGAGTCAGGGGAGAGAATTTGGAGGAAATGTACGGGTGAACTCTAAGCCTGTTCCAGCGTGAGAGTGTAGGGCCAATGGTGGGATGTTCAATGATTGGTACCTTCGAGCGCCACGGGTAGTAAGCAATGGGGGTGGAAGCAGCTTTTATATGTTTGCACAATGTGTCTAAGTTTCCTAGACTTCTACAAAAAAATTAGACAATTTATGGAGGTAACATCTGCCCATGTGATGCAGGTATGCTCAGACAGGTGTCCTGGGCAAACCACCTAGATGAACTGGTGCAAAATCAAGGGGTTGCTATGGGAAGTTGCCCATAGCAACCAATCAACCCTGTTCCCCTTATGTCTCCCTCTTCCCCAGTACCCTTCCCAAAGCACTTACCTGAAACCACTGGGACATCTGCCAGGTGCATCTACTGTGTCTGACATGTCTCTGGCATCACTAAGGACCCATGAGGCATCAGAAGGAAGCTCCCCTCTACAGAGGATCTGGAGGACAGTCATTACCATATTCAAAGAATGGCTCTGTGAATCAGCTAGAGGTAATGCTAAGTGTAACCTCTGTTGTCATCAGACAATGGCCAAAACTATGCATGGCTGAGCACTTTACGTAGGAAACTAGGCATTTAACTTTGTAGAGGACTCTAATTAGCAATGTAGTGCCACCTGCGCTCCAACAGAGATGCTGCAGTCTTCATAAAAAGGAGATCACCTTCTCCACAATACTACAGAAAACATACAAAAAACAGGAACACCGCTCTCCTCAATTAGGCTAAATGATTGTCCCAAGTTCACATAGTCCATCTGTCACAACCGTCCTGAGAATGAAGATCCTTCTCCTGATGGATACGTCAAATAAAGTAGACATGGGGGTATATTTACTAAGCTCCCGATTTTGACCGAGATGCCGTTTTTTCTTCAAAGTGTCATGTCGGGAATTTACTAAGCAAAAATCTCGGCAGTGATGAGGGCATTCGTAATATTTTGGAAGTCCTAGGAAAAAATCATGAATCAATACACCATCGGTCAAATACGCCTGCAATTTGGTAGAAATCTGGAATTTACTAAAAAGTGCAAATCACAAACACTGCCGACAATAGCCAAACACTGCCGTGCTGAAATACAATTCGTGAAAAAGTGCTAAAAAAAACAGACCTGCTTTTTTTTACCGTGTTTGGATAGACATGCACGGATCCATGAGATCCGTGCATGTTTATCAGTGGGAAGGGGATGGGAAAGTGTTTATTTTTTTTTGCACCTGTGGAAAAAATTATACTCACATACTCCAGTGTAGAAGCATCTTCTTGTGAGAGGTGCGGCTGCGGTGTGGTGGTGCCTGCTGCCGTGCAGGTGTAAATTTGGTACTCACCAGGCGCCGCTCTCTCTCACCTCCAGGTACCGGAACCTTCAACGGACCTGGCAATCTTCAATCGGATCCGGACACGGCGATTCCCTCTCGGAGCTGACCGACGATCGAGCTGAGGAGAGAATAGGTTACCTCAAGGGGGGTATCGACCCTTCTTCCACTGGAAAAGGGGATACCCCAGGGGTGACCGCGACCTTCACCGGTTGGGTGAAAGGTCATCACCGGCACAAAGCCTCAGCCACCCAGATTTCACACACTCGCGCTCTCGCACGTAGTGTGATGAAAAGGATTCTCACGTCCGTGAGCAATCCCGACTCCGGCGCTCGGGGACAGACAAGGGACAAACGTACACGGATGCTACTCACCGTCACAAGTCTTGCACTCCGATCTTCTCCACTTACAGGTCCCTGTAAGGAGGCAAAGAGAAACAGCCGTGCAGGGCCAAGAACTACCCTAGTGTGCGTCCGCTACACTAGCTACATAAACAGAGCCCTCAAACTAGCTCGTGTGGGTGGTGCGACACAACTATGCACAACTTAAACAACGCATACACTTTGCCCTGCACGGTAACAACATACATCACAATATCGGAATACAAGATCACACGGTGCCGTCCCTTCAAATCCCTTCCGCTGGAAAGGGGGTGGGCGCCGCACGGCCTACCCACCTCCTGTACCTTCCCTTATGTGGGCCCCAGGCCTGCCTACCTAAATACCTCGGGGTGGCCTGGGCCTAGCGCCCAGTGCCACCTGTACTCACCTCGGGGGTCTTATTCACTGGGCCTAGCGCCCCCTAGCTGCACACAGGCCGGAGGCCTGATTTCGCCCACGGGCCTAGCGCCTGCCTAACTTGTTGCCCGTTGGGTGACCTGGGCCTTGTGCCCAAGGTCACCTTATCATATCCCTAATCGGCCAAAATCCACTAGGGCCTAATGCCCTCTAATGTCCCCACAGGCCTATTGCCTGAACTTCCCCTGTGCCTAGTGCCCGCCTACTGCGCCGCTTTCAGGTGGCTTGGGCCTAATGCCAAAACCCCCTAATCAATGTGGTCGGGTCTGGGTGCTTGGGCCACGGGCCGGGTGGAACCCCGGCTGCACGTGGCCTTGGACCCAGAGAGCCGACCACACTTGTGCCCACGGGCCGGGAGGGCCCGACTGAATGCCCACAGGCCGGGAGGGCCTGACTGTGCCCACGGGCCTAATGCCCGAACACCCGGCGGTCTAGGGAGGAGCAGGTACAGGGCACCTGAAAAGGGCCTACCTGACCCGCTGGGAGAGGCACCAGGGGGGAGCTTCGCCAGCCCTTTGCTTCCCACCCCTGGTGACCTCTCTGGCGCTCTTCTTTAATCTTCGGCCGCTGGCCCGTCCTGGCCAGCGGCGCCGCCGTCGCCTCGCCGCGTCCAGCCGCCGTTGGACATCTTCTTCCTGCCGCCGGACGTCTTCGGGCCTCTTCCGCGGCCACCCGAGCTCCCACCGCGACGTCTTCTTCCTCCGAGTCCCGGCCGCTTCTCTTCCGCTCCGGCGCGCCGACGACCTTCTCCGCTGCTCCCGCCCGTCTTCTTCTCTCTTCGCGCCCCCGCGCGCGGTCTTTTCTTCTGGCTCCCGCCCGGCGTCCGACGTCAGACCCCGGGGGCGGGGCCTATGACGCGGCGAGCGCCGATTGGCTCGCCGCGTCCCTCTCTGATTGGCTGCCGCTCCGGGAGCCGCGATTGGCTCCCGGAGGGCGCCAACATTTGAATCTACCCGCAGCCTCCGGTCCGGTGCAGGGAAAAGGGTAATCCCTGCACCGGACACCCGCCGCCACACACTGACAGGCGCTGGGGACAGACAAGCTGTCCCAGCGCTGTCAGCGACGTTGTCCCGCAGGGGACACAGGCACCCTGGCTGCTGCTGGAATGTGTCCTGTAAAACAGGACACATTCCCACATTTCCCCCCTTTTTCCTTTGTAGTCCCTACAAAGTTCCTCACGATGTCCCTTGTCCGCGGGTCAGGGAATTCCGAGGTCCCTCCGGCGAGGTTATGTTCGAGGGCCCAGCCCAGACGGGCTGTGACCCCACATCCTTCCACCTCCAGCTCCAGGTTCCTCTTCTTACCTCCTGGCCTCCATCGGCGGATCCTCTGGGGGAGTGGCACCTCCTCACGGTCACTCGACGTTGGCCACCAAGGGGAATCTTCCTCCACGGGGACAACAGTCACCCACTCTTGACCTCCGATATCGTCTGTGGCTTCGTCCCTGTCTTCAGGGGGTGGTACTGACCACCACCCAACAGTGGAATCCTCCGGGGCATCCGTTTCCTCCCGGGCAACAACCACCATCTGTCTCATCTCCTCGTGGGGCATCTCCAAAGGTCCCATGTCTTCCTCTGGAACGGGTCCTCCCACGGCATCGCGATCCTCTCCCCGTCCGTCCGTCCATTTCGGCACTTCCGGCAGGTATTCTTGCTCCAGGACTACCTCCTCCCCTTCACGGAGGGCATTCAACTGGGAGCACGACTCCACCCGATCCTGCCAGTCACTCTCGTCGGCGCTTCCGATGCCAGAGTCGTCCTCCATCTGTTCTTGGAGGGATTCGTCGGCGGACAGCTCACCGTAGTCCGAGTCCTCCTCCGATATCTGGACTGGGGTATTATTTTCCTCCTCAGCGTACTTCTTCGCTTCCGCTGGCACCTCTGCTTCCTCAGCGTACTCCTTCGCTTCCGCTGGATTCTTTACTTCCTCAGCGTACTCCTTTGTTTCCGCTGGCATCTCTTGGTACCCAGAACACTCCTGTTCCGCACGTCCTGGTCGTGGACGGTTCCATCGCGGGGAGATTCCGGACATCTACGTCACTGGGTCTTCACGCTTTTCTTCGCAGCGTGGTCTCTTCACCTCCCAGTCGTCCACCTCCGTCTGATGCGGGAAAGGATTCTGCCTTACTGGGGTCACTTTCTTGGGACAGAGTAGGTCCGCGGCATCTTCCCAGGGGCACTCACTGGCCGCATGTCCTGGTCGCCGACACTTCCAACAAGGGAGGGCCACTGCCACCTTCTCCAAGACGGGTTCCTGGTCCACCTCCTTCGCTGAGGAATCTCCACCCGTTGGTTCCGGCTCAGAGGAAATGGGCACCTGCGAACTAACTTCAAGCAGGGTCTTCCGCTCCATTTCCCTGGTTTCCTCCTCCCATCTCTGGGCGCGACCATCTGCAATCATCCGGTCTTCATTCCACGGACAATCGGGAAGCGCATGTCCTCTCGCCTCGCAGAGCGCACACACAGGCTCTGCAGCCACCCGGTCCCAAAGCTGCTGACGAGATTCCGTCAGCTGCTTCACCGTGGCCTCGTAGTCCATCCTGTCTTCAGTCCATGGACATTCCAGGAGCCGATGTCGGGGATCTCCACAGCTTTCACACCGGGGATCAACCTCGTCTTCGCTCAACTCTTCGTCCCAGGGACAACTGTTGTGCTCATGCCCGTAGTTTCCGCAGAGCAAACACCAGGACTCCTTCACTTGGCCCTGCTGACGTCTTCGGTCCGCTTCCTGGACCACCTTCTTTGGGGACGTCTCTCGCCACGTACACTCGTCGGCAAATTGCCCTGTTAACCGACATCTCTTGCAGGGCGTCACAGCGGCCTTCTTGCGCCCCTTCTCCCGGCGCTCTTCTTTTCCACGCTGGACCGACCGCTGCACTATCTTCAGGAGGTCTGCCCCAGACACCGTCACCCAGTCGCTCTGGTCCGCACGCGTCCGTGGGTGAGTCTGTTCCGGAGCCATCCGCAGGGAGGTCTTCTTGGTGGCGTTCCACATCGTGTCCGTGATCCGGTCTCTCTGATCCTGCCGACTACGCCAAGTGTGAGAGGTGCGGCTGCGGTGTGGTGGTGCCTGCTGCCATGCAGGTGTAAATTCGGTACTCACCAGGCGCCGCTCTCTCTCACCTCCAGGTACCGGAGCCTTCAACGGACCTGGCAATCTTCAATCGGATCCGGACACGGCGATTCCCTCTCGGAGCTGACCGACGATCGAGCTGAGGAGAGAATAGTTTACCTCAAGGGGGGTATCGACCCTTCTTCCACTGGAAAAGGGGATACCCCAGGGGTGACCGCGACCTTCACCGGTTGGGTGAAAGGTCATCACCGGCACAAAGCCTCAGCCACCCAGATTTCACACACTCGCGCTCTCGCACGTAGTGTGATGAAAAGGATTCTCACGTCCGTGAGCAATCCCGACTCCGGCGCTCGGGGACAGACAAGGGACAAACGTACACGGATGCTACTCACCGTCACAAGTCTTGCACTCCGATCTTCTCCACTTACAGGTCCCTGTAAGGAGGCAAAGAGAAACAGCCGTGCAGGGCCAAGAACTACCCTAGTGTGCGTCCGCTACACTAGCTACATAAACAGAGCCCTCAAACTAGCTCGTGTGGGTGGTGCGACACAACTATGCACAACTTAAACAACGCATACACTTTGCCCTGCACGGTAACAACATACATCACAATATCGGAATACAAGATCACACGGTGCCGTCCCTTCAAATCCCTTCCGCTGGAAAGGGGGTGGGCGCCGCACGGCCTACCCACCTCCTGTACCTTCCCTTATGTGGGCCCCAGGCCTGCCTACCTAAATACCTCGGGGTGGTCTGGGCCTAGCGCCCAGTGCCACCTGTACTCACCTCGGGGGTCTTATTCACTGGGCCTAGCGCCCCCTAGCTGCACACAGGCCGGAGGCCTGATTTCGCCCACGGGCCTAGCGCCCGCCTAACTTGTTGCCCGTTGGGTGACCTGGGCCTTGTGCCCAAGGTCACCTTATCATATCCCTAATCGGCCAAAATCCACTAGGGCCTAATGCCCTCTAATGTCCCCACAGGCCTATTGCCTGAACTGCCCCCGGGCCTAGTGCCCGCCTACTGCGCCGCTTTCAGGTGGCTTGGGCCTAATGCCCAAACCCCCTAATCAATGTGGTCGGGTCTGGGTGCTTGGGCCACGGGCCGGGTGGAACCCCGGCTGCACGTGGCCTTGGACCCAGAGAGCCGACCACACTTGTGCCCACGGGCCGGGAGGGCCCGACTGAATGCCCACAGGCCGGGAGGGCCTGACTGTGCCCACGGGCCTAATGCCCGAACACCCGGCGGTCTAGGGAGGAGCGGGTACAGGGGCACCTGAAAAGGGCCTACCTGACCCGCTGGGAGAGGCACCAGGGGGGAGCTTCCCACCCCTGGTGACCTCTCTGGCGCTCTTCTTTAATCTTCGGCCGCTGGCTTGTCCTGGCCAGCGGCGCCGCCGTCGCCTCGCCGCGTCCAGCCGCCGTTGGACATCTTCTTCCTGCCGCCGGACGTCTTCGGGCCTCTTCCGCGGCCACCCGAGCTCCCACCGCGACGTCTTCTTCCTCCGAGTCCCGGCCGCTTCTCTTCCGCTCCGGCGCGCCGACGACCTTCTCCGCTGCTCCCGCCCGTCTTCTTCTCTCTTCGCGCCCCCGCGCGCGGTCTTTTCTTCTGGCTCCCGCCCGGCGTCCGACGTCAGACCCCGGGGGCGGGGCCTATGACGCGGCGAGCGCCGATTGGCTCGCCGTGTCCCTCTCTGATTGGCTGCCGCTCCGGGAGCCGCGATTGGCTCCCGGAGGGCGCCAACGTTTGAATCTACCCGCAGCCTCCGGTCCGGTGCAGGGAAAAGGGTAATCCCTGCACCGGACACCCGCCGCCACACACTGACAGGCGCTGGGGACAGACAAGCTGTCCCAGCGCTGTCAGCGACGTTGTCCCGCAGGGGATACAGGCACCCTGGCTGCTGCTGGAATGTGTCCTGTAAAACAGGACACATTCCCACATTCTTCTTGTAATCCATTTGTAATCCAGGTACTTGTCAAAATAAAAAAACGGACACCCGACCTCGCACTGAAAGGGGCCCCATGTTTTCACATGGGACCCCTTTCCCCGAATGCCAGAAACCCCCTCTGACTTATGTCTAAGTGGGTTTCTTCAGCCAATCAGGGAGCGCCACGTTGTGGCACCCTCCTGATTGGCTGTGTGCTCCTGTACTGTATGACAGGCGGCACACGGCAGTGTTACAATGTAGCGCCTATGCGCTCCATTATAACCAATGGTGGGAACTTTGTGGTCAGCGGGTGACCGAAAGTAACCTCACCGCTGACCACAAAGTTCCCACCATTGGTTACAATGGAGCGCATAGGCGCTACATTGTAACACTGCCGTGTGCCGCCTGTCATACAGTACAGGAGCACACAGCCGATCAGGAGGATGCCACAACGTGGCGTTCCCTGATTGGCTGATGGAACCCACTTAGACATAAGTCAGAGGGGGTTTCTGGCATTCGGGAAAGGGGTCCCATGTGAAAACATGGGGCCCCTTTCAGTGCGAGGTCGGGTGTCCGTTTTTTTATTTTGACAAGTACGTGGATTACAAATGGATTAAAAGAAGAAGAGGCTTCTACACTGGAGTATGTGAGTATAATTTTTTCCACAGGTACACCATGGATTCTACATGGAGAAGAGTAACCGACCCTCGTGTGAACATAAGGTAAGTATGTGTATATGGAGGTGTGTATGTATGTATTAAAGTTATACTTTCAAGGTGTGTGTCTTATGGCCCTCATTCCGAGTTGATCGGTCGCAAGGCGAATTTAGCAGAGTTACACACGCTAAGCCGCCGCCTACTGGGAGTGAATCTTAGCTTCTTAAAATTGCGACCGATGTATTCGCAATATTGCGATTACTAACTACTTAGCAGTTTCAGAGTAGCTCCAGACTTACTCTGCCTGTGCGATCAGTTCAGTGCTTGTCGTTCCTGGTTGACGTCACAAACACACCCAGCGTTCGCCCAGGCACTCCCACCGTTTCCCCGGCCACTCCTGCGTTTTTTCCGGAAACGGTAGCGTTTTCAGCCACACGCCCCTGAAACGCCGTGTTTCCGCCCAGTAACACCCATTTCCTGTCAATCACATTACGATCGCCGGAGCGAAGAAAAAGCCGTGAGTAAAAATACTATCTTCATAGTAAAGTTACTTGGCGCAGTCGCAGTGCGAACATTGCGCATGCGTACTAAGCGGATTTTCACTGCGATGCGATGAAAAATACCGAGCGAACAACTCGGAATGAGGGCCTATGTTTTTATTGGGGTATTTTTTTAGTAGTAGTACTACAGGTACCAGCGGGCCCGGTTTTCCTCCGCATGCTGGTACTTGTGGTTCTCCAAGTACCAGCTTGCGGGGAGGCTTGCTGGGACTTGTAGTACTGCTACTAAAAACAATATTCATTTTTTTGCACAATGGCTATCAGCCTCCCATCCGCAGCCCATGGATGGGGGGGACAGCCTCGGGCTTCACCCCTGGTCCTTGGGTGGCTGGAGGGGGGGACCCCTTGATTGAAGGGTTCCCCAATCCTCCAGGGTACCCCGGCCAGGGGTGACTAGTTGGTTATGTAATGCCAGGGCCGCCGGGAGCTATATAAAAGTGTCCCCCGGCTGTGGCATTATGTATCTGGCTAGTGGAGCCCGGTGCTGGTTTCAGAAATACGGTGGACCCCTACGCTTTTTGTCCCCCGTATTTTTGGAACCAGGACCAGGCGCAGAGCCCGGTGCTGGTTGTTGAAATATGGGGGAACCTCTATCATTTTTCCCCCCATATATTTGCAACCAGGACCGGCTCAAAGAGCCCGAGGCTGGTTTTGTTTAGGAGGGGGGACCCCACGCAATTTTTTTTTTAAATTTAACACAGATTTTTTTTTTTTTTTTAAAGTGCACAATGAAGCCCAGCACGGATCTCTCAGATCCGGCCGAGATTCATTGTATTAAAGTCGGCAGTGTTTTACAAGTCACTCACGTAAAACACTGCCAAAAAAACCGAATGACATCGACATCGGAAAAACTGAAAATTCAGAATACGACAGCTTAGTAAATTAGCCGTAATAAATTCAAAAAGTTGCAATTTTACACTTGCGATGTCATTCGTGATTGATCTTTGACCTCAAACGGGAAAATACGATTCTTAGTAAATATACCCCATGGAGAGTATGTCGACTGGTAAATAATACTCAAACAATGGAAAGATAATAAGAATTTACTCACCGGTAATTCTATTTCTCGTAGTCCGTAGTGGATGCTGGGAACTCCATAAGGACCATGGGGAATAGACGGGCTCCGCAGGAGACTGGGCACTCTAAAAGAAAGATTAGGTACTATCTGGTGTGCACTGGCTCCTCCCTCTATGCCCCTCCTCCAGACCTCAGTTAGGGAAACTGTGCCCGGAAGAGCTGACACAACAAGGAAAGGATTTGGAATCCAGGGTAAAGGCCAGTACTCACTGGCCGATGTCAGAGAGATGTGTGCTGAGCGAACCGCTCAGCACACATCTCTCCCGGCGCTCAGCACAGCGCGATCTGTGCTGAGCGTGCGGGGGGAGACGGGGGGGCCGCACACTTCACCCAGCGGGTGAAGTGAGCGACCCGCTAGATTGGCCTGCATGCAGGCCAATCTAGCAGCAGCGATAGCGATGCGCGGGGCTGCGCATCGCTATCGATGAGGGGGCTACACACGGAGCGATCGTGCTTAAAATCTAAGCAATCTAGTCAGATTGCTTAGATTTTAAGCAGCGATCGCTCCGTGAGTACCCCCCTTAAGACTCATACCAGCCACACCAATCACACTGTACAACTTGTGATAACCATACCCAGTTAACAGTATGAACAACAACTGAGCCTCCGTTTACGGATGGCTCATAACAATAACCCTTTAGTGAAGCAATAACTATATACATGTATTGCAGAGAGTCCGCACTTGGGATGGGCGCCCAGCATCCACTACGGACTACGAGAAATAGAGTTACCGGTGATTAAATTCTTATTTTCTCTGACGTCCTAGTGGATGCTGGGAACTCCGTAAGGACCATGGGGATTATACAAAAGCTCCCAAACGGGCGGGAGAGTGCGGATGACTCTGCAGCACCGAATGGGCAAACTCAAGGTCCTCCTCAGCCAGGGTATCAAACTTGTAGAATTTTGCAAATGTGTTTGAACCCGACCAAGTAGCAGCTCGGCAAAGCTGTAATGCCGAGACCCCTCGGGCAGCCGCCCAAGAAGAGCCCACTTTCCTTGTGGAATGGGCCTTCACCGATTTTGGATGCGGCAATCCAGCCGCAGAATGAGCCTGCTGAATCGTGCTACAGATCCAGCGAGCAATAGTTTGCTTTGAAGCAGGAGCACCCAGCTTGTTGGGTGCATGCAGGATAAATAGCGAGTCAGTTTTTCTGACTCCAGCCGTCCTGGAAACATAAATTTTCAAAGCCCTGACTACGTCCAGCAACTTGGAATCCTCCAAGTCCCGAGTAGCCGCAAGCACCACAATAGGTTGGTTCAAATGAAACGCTGATACCACCTTTGGGAGAAATTGGGGACGAGTCCTCAATTCTGCCCTGTCCATATGGAAGATCAGATATGGGCTTTTACAAGACAAAGCCGCCAATTCTGACACACGCCTAGCCGAAGCTAAGGCCAATAGCATGACCACCTTCCATGTGAGATAATTAAGCTCCACGGTCTTAAGTGGCTCAAACCAGTGTGATTTCAGGAAATCCAACACAACGTTAAGATCCCAAGGTGCCACTGGAGGCACAAAAGGGGGCTGAATATGCAGCACTCCCTTAACAAACGTCTGAACTTCAGGCAGTGAAGCAAGTTCTTTTTGAAAGAAAATAGATAGGGCCGAAATCTGGACCTTTATGGATCCTAATTTTAGGCCCATAGACACACCTGACTGTAGCAAGTGCAGGAATCGACCCAGCTGGAATTCCTCTGTAGGGGCCTTCCTGGCCTCACACCAAGCAACATATTTTCGCCATATTCGGTGATAATGTTTTGCTGTCACATCTTTCCTAGCCTTTATCAGCGTAGGAATAACTTCATCCGGAATGCCCTTTTCCGCTAGGATCTGGCGTTCAACCGCCATGCCGTCAAACGCAGCCGCGGTAAGTCTTGGAACAGACAGGGCCCCTGTTGTAACAAGTCCTGTCTGAGAGGCAGAGGCCATGGGTCCTCTGAGATCATTTCTTGTAGTTCTGGGTACCAAGTTCTTCTTGGCCAATCCGGAACGATGAGTATAGTTCTTACTCCTCTCTTTCTTACTATCCTCAGAACCTTGGGTATGAGAGGAAGAGGAGGGAACACATAAACCGACTGGTACACCCACGGTGTCACTAGTGCGTCCACAGCTATCGCCTGAGGGTCCCTTGACCTGGCGCAATATTTATTTAGCTTTTTGTTGAGACGGGACGCCATCATGTCCACCTGTGGCAGTTCCCAGCAATTTACAATCTGTGTGAAGACTTCTGGATGAAGTCCCCACTCTCCCGGGTGGAGGTCGTGCCTGCTGAGGAAGTCTGCTTCCCAGTTGTCCACTCCCGGAATGAACACTGCTGACAGTGCTAGCACGTGATTCTCCGCCCATCGAAGAATCCTTGTGGCTTCTGCCATTGCCATCCTGCTTCTCGTGCCGCCCTGGCGGTGTACATGGGCGACCGCCGTGATGTTGTCTGACTGAATCAGTACAGGTTGGTTTTGAAGCAGGGGCTCTGCTTGACTCAGGGCGTTGTAAATGGCCCTTAGTTCCAGTATATTTATGTGTAGTGAAGTCTCCAGACTTGACCACTGTCCTTGGAAGTTTCTTCCCTGAGTGACTGCCCCCCATCCTCGGAGGCTTGCATCCGTGGTCACCAGGACCCAGTCCTGTATGCCGAACCTGCGGCCCTTGAGAAGATGAGCACTCTGCAGCCACCACAGCAGAGACACCCTGGCCCTTGGGGACAGGGTGATCAACCGATGCATCTGAAGATGCGATCCGGACCATTTGTCTAATAGATCCCACTGAAAGATCCTTGCATGGAACCTGCCGAAGGGAATTGCTTTGTAAGCAGCCACCATCTTTCCCAGGACTCGCGTGCAGTGATGCACCGATACCTGTTTTGGTTTCAGGAGGTCCCTGACCAGAGATGACAATTCCTGGGCTTTCTCCACCGGGAGAAACACCTTCTTCTGTTCTGTGTCCAGAATCATGCCCACGAAAAGCAGACGCGTCGCAGGAATCAGCTGCGACTTTGGGATATTCAGAATCCAGCCGTGCTGTTGCAACACTTCCTGAGAGAGTGTTACGCTGACCAACAACTGCTCTCTGGACCTCGCCTTTATGAGGAGATCGTCCAAGTACGGGATAATTATAACTCCCTTCTTCCGAAGGAGTATCATCATTTCGGCCATTACCTTGGTAAATATTCTCGGTGCCGTGGAGAGACCAAACGGCAACGTCTGGAATTGGTAATGACAGTCTTGTACCACAAACCTGAGGTATTCCTGGTGAGGTGGGTAAATGGGGACATGCAAGTAAGCATCCTTGATGTCCAGCGACACCATAAAATCCCCCTCTTCCAGGCTTGCAATAACCGCCCTGAGCGATTCCATTTTGAACTTGAACTTCTTTATATAAGTGTTCAAGGATTTTAAATTCAGGATGGGTCTCACCGAACCGTCCGGTTTCGGTACCACAAACATTGTGGAATAGTAACCCCTGCCCTGTTGAAGGAGGGGGACCTTGATTATCACCTGCTGGAGGTACAGCTTGTGAATTGCCGCCAGTACTACCTCCCTTTCCCTGGGAGCAGCTGGCAAGGCTGATTTGAGGTAACGGCGAGGGGGAGTCGCCTCGAACTCCAGCTTGTATCCCTGAGATACAATTTGTATAGCCCAGAGATCCACTTGTGAGCGAACCCACTGGTTGCTGAAGTTTCGGAGACGCGCCCCCACCGCACCTGGCTCCGCCTGTGGAGCCCCAACGTCATGCGGTGGACTTAGTGGAAGCAGGGGAGGATTTTTGTTCCTGGGAACTGGCTGCCTGGAGCAGTTTCTTTCCTCTACCCTTGCCTCTGGCCAGAAAGGATGCTCCTCTGACCCGCTTGCCTTTCTGAGGCCGAAAGGACTGCATTTGATAATACGGTGCTTTCTTAGGCTGTGAGGGAACCTGAGGTAAAAAAGTCGACTTCCCAGCAGTTGCTGTGGATACGAGGTCCGAGAGACCGTCCCCAAACAATTCCTCACCCTTATAAGGCAAAACCTCCATGTGTTTTTTAGAATCAGCATCACCTGTCCACTGCCGAGTCCATAATACTCTCCTGGCAGAAATGGACATTGCATTAAATCTAGATGCCAGCAGGCAAATGTCCCTCTGTGCATCCCGCATATATAAGACGACGTCTTTTATATGTTCTATGGTTAGCAAAATAGTATCCCTGTCGAGGGAATCAATGTTGTCTGACAGGGTATCAGTCCATGCTGCTGCAGCACTACACATCCAGGCTGAAGCAATAGCAGGTCTCAGTAGAGTACCAGAGTGTGTATACACAGACTTCAGGATAGCTTCCTGCTTTCTATCCGCAGGATCCTTTAGGGCGGCCGTATCCTGAGACAGCAGTGCCACCCTTTTAGATAAGCGTGTTAGCGCCTTGTCCACCCTAGGGGATGTTTCCCAACGTAACCTATCCGTTGGCGGGAAAGGGTACGCCATCAGTAACCTCTTAGAAATTACTAGTTTCTTATCAGGGGAACTCCACGCTTCTTCACACAACTCATTTAATTCATCAGATGGGGGAAAAGTCACTGGCTGCTTTTTCTCCCCAAACATAATACCCCTCTTGGTGGTAACCGGGTTAATATCAGAAATGTGCAATACATCTTTCATTGCAGTAATCATGCATCGGATGGCTTTTGTAGACTGTACATTTGTCTCATCCTCATCTACACTGGAGTCAGACTCCGTGTCGACATCTGTGTCTACCATCAGAGCTAGCGGGCGTTTATGAGCCCCTGACGGCTTCTGAGTCGCCTGGGCAGGCGCGGGCTGAGACCCCGGCTGTCCCAAGGCTGCTGCGTCATCGAACCTTTTATGTAAGGAGTTGACACTGTCGGTTAAGACCTTCCACATATCCATCCAATCAGGTGTCGGCCCCGTCGGGGGCGACACCACACTTATCTGCCTCTGCTCCGCCTCCACGTAACCCTCCTCATCAAACATGTCGACACAGCCGTACCGACACACCGCACACACACAGGGAATGCTCAGACTGAGGACAGGACCCCACAAAGTCCTTTGGGGAGACAGAGAGAGAGTATGCCAGCACACACCACAGCGCTATATAACACAGGGATTTACACTGCTAATAAGTTATTTTCCCAATAGCTGCTTGTCTGTATCGATTTGCGCCTAAATTTATGTGCCCCCCCTCTCTTTTTAACCCGTCTTGTACCTGGATACTGCAGGGGAGAGCCTGGGGAGCGTGCTTCCAGCGGAGCTGTGAAGGGAAAATGGCGCTGGTGTGCTGAGGAAGAAGGCCCCGCCCCCTCAGCGGCGGGCTTCTATCCCGCGTTTTCTGTAAAGTAATGGCGGCGGTTTTTACACATATACAGTTATCTGACTGTATTATGTGTATTCTTTTGCCAAAAGGTATCTCAATTGCTGCCCAGGGCGCCCCCCCCCCAGCGCCCTGCACCCTACAGTGACCGGAGTGTGTGGTGTGCTGTGGGAGCAATGGCGCACAGCTGCAGTGCTGTGCGCTACCTTAATGAAGACAGGAGTCTTCTGCCGCCGATTTCATCGTTTCTTCTGTCTTCTGGCTCTGCAAGGGGGACGGCGGCGCGGCTCCGGGAACGGACAATCGAGGTCAAGCCCTGTGTTCGATCCCTCTGGAGCTATTGGTGTCCAGTAGCCTTAGAAGCACAAGCTAGCTGCACGCAGGTAGGTTTGCTTCTCTCCCCTCAGTCCCACGTAGCAGTGAGTCTGTTGCCAGCAGATCTCACTGAAAATAAAAAACCTAACAAATACTTTCTTTTCTAGCAAGCTCAGGAGAGCCCACTAGGAGCACCCAGCTCTGGCCGGGCACAGATTCTAACTGAGGTCTGGAGGAGGGGCATAGAGGGAGGAGCCAGTGCACACCAGATAGTACCTAATCTTTCTTTTAGAGTGCCCAGTCTCCTGCGGAGCCCGTCTATTCCCCATGGTCCTTACGGAGTTCCCAGCATCCACTAGGACGTCAGAGAAATATCTGCTTACTCACATTAGAAGAGGCTCTATGGATATGATACAGACGTGGGATAAAGACTGCTTAGATGTGAGTAAACAGATATATCTTTCCATTGTCTGAGTATTATTTTCCAATCGGGATACTCTCCGTGTCTACTTTATTTGAGGTATCCACCAGGAGGACGATCTTCATTCTCTGGACGGTTGTGACAGATGGACTAAATTGTGTGAACTTGGGACAATCATTTACCCCTGGGAGGAATGTCTCTGCCAAACTGTGACATCTGGCAACCATAATGCAGTCTCCTTAGTGGACTTACAGGCTGCTAGGTCCATAGTTACCCCACTGCGGATACCTCTTATTTTTAGGATATACTCAAAATGCTAGCAACAACTCTGTAATAGCTATTACTATGGTAATGACTGCCTGAAGAATTATACAGCTCATTGCTTCCACCATACCTTGTGTTTAGAGCTGACTGAGTGGCTAGTAATGTGCTCCCTGTGCAGGAGGGGAGAAAAAACCCCATTGATATCTTCTTTGCCATCGATAGCGGAGAGCAACTGAATCGTTACTGCTGTGTCCAGTCTGCATCATCATAGACCATCCTTATCTCCGATGTTCCTCGTTTTTGCGTATAGGCCGCAAATGTGTACACAGCTGTAAATGAGTTTGTGATGACTCCGGTGAGCATCTCTTCTCATTCCTGGGCGGCAGCTTCACTTACTAACATTAGCCTAGAAAAATCACAATTGCATTTGGTGCAAACGTGAATTAGGCCCAAAGTGTTACCATGTCTTACAAGAATAAAAAAGAATAAGACAAGGAAGATACATACAAATAACCTCTTGCTAGGATATAACATTGGAAATGTCACAAAGAATGAAGAAGAAAGATTAATGAGCCATCGCCACGCAGTTTTCTGGCGACATTTACAAAACCTCCTGCAGTAGCCGCACACGTAACTGCAGACAATTACAAAATTGGAATAATGGGGGTAATTCCAAGTTGATCGCAGCAGGAAATTTTTTAGCAGTTGGGCAAAACCATGTGCACTGCAGGTGGGGCAGATATAACATTTGCAGAGAGAGTTAGATTTGGGTGGGTTATTTTGTTTCTGTGCAGGGTAAATACTGGCTGCTTTATTTTTACACTGCAATTTAGATTGCAGATTTAACTCACCACACCCAAATCTATCTCTCTCTGCACATGTTATATCTGCCTCCCCTGCAGTGCACATGGTTTTGCCCAACTACTAAAAAATTTCCTGCTGCGATCAACTTGGAATTACCCCCAATATACAATGCAGTGCAAATATAGCTACTATATATTGTCACAGCCTCTCTCCCACCCCAGCAGCAGTGGCGTAACTACTGCCCCCGCAGTCCTCGCGGTGGCTTGGGGGCGAGGGGCTGCGGGGGCGCCACTGATTTACAGCAGACTGACATGCGGACGAGCGTCCGCATGTCAGTCTGCAGTCTCCTTCCCTCCGCCGCTTGTTGGAGGGACAGCGCGCCTCCCTGTGTCCCTCCTGCTGCATCATCTCCGGCGGCCGCGGGTCTAATAGGGGAAAGTGCCGTCCGTGAGCTCTAATTGGCTCACGAACCGGCACTTCCCCCTATTAGACCCGCGGCCGCCGGAGATGATGCAGCAGGAGGGACACAGGAGAGACGAGCTGTGCCCTCCGTGTCCCTCCAAAAAGCGACGGCGGGGGGGGGGGAATATCTGGCACTGGGGGCATATATGGCATGGAGGGGGGGGGAGGAATATCTGGCACTGGGGCATTTCTGGCACTGGGGGGAATATCTGGCACTGGGGGCATATCTGGCACGGGGGGGGGGTTATCTGGCACTGGGGCATATATGGCACTGGGGGGGAATATCTGGCACTGGGGGCATATATGGCACTGGGGGGGGGATATCTGGCACTGGGGGCATATATGGCACGGGGGGCATATCTGGCACTGGGGGCATATATGGCACTGGGGGGGGGGATATCTGGCACTGGGGCATATATGGCACTGGGGGGAATATCTGGCACTGGGGGGGGGATATCTGGCACTGGGGCATATATGGCACTGGGGGGAATATCTGGCACTGGGGGGAATATCTGGCACTGGGGGGGGGGATATCTGGCACTGGGGGGGAATATCTGGCACTGGGGGGGATATCTGGCACTGGGGGCATATATGGCACGGGGGAATATCTGGCACTGGGGGGGAATATCTGGCACTGGGCTCATATATGGCACGGGGGAATATCTGGCACTGGGGGCATATTTGGCACTGGGGGGGAATATATGGCACTGGGGGCATATGTGGCACTGGGGGGGGGAATATCTGGCACTGGGGGCATATGTGGCACTGGGGGGGTATATGTGTACCTGGCACATGGGGATGACGACTATATTTGGCACTGGGGCATGTAAGTACACTGGGGACATATGTGGCACTGGGAGCACAGCCCTAGCAACAAGGACTACCTCCTAGCAACGAGCATGACACCCAGTGCATGAAACACCTGGCAACGAGCATGACACCCAGTGCATGAAACACCTGGCAACGAGCATGACACCCAGTGCATGAAACCCCTGGCAACGAGCATGACACCCTGAGCATGAAAACCCCTGGCACCGTGCATGGAACCAAGAGCATGAAACCCCTGGCAACGAGCATGACACCCAGTGCATGAAACCCCTGACAACGAGCAGGTAATTGAAAAGTAATTAGAAGCCTTACTGTAGGACTTAATGTGTAATGGGCATTACGGTGTGTGGCATAATGTATCACGGACATTGCGGTGTGTGTCATAATGTGTCACAGGTATTACGGTGTATGGTATACTATATCGCGGGCATTGTGATATGTGGTATAATGTCTCAGGGTCATTGCAGTGTGTGGCATAATGTATCACGGACATTGCGGTGTGTGTCATAATGTGTCAGGCATTACGGTGTGTGGTATACTATATCACGGGCATTGTGGTATGTGGTATAATGTCTCAGGGTCATTGCAGTGTGGCATAATACATAACGGGCATTGCGATGTGTGGCATAGGGTATAACGGGCAGGGCATTGCGGTATGTGTCACAGGCATTACGGTGTATGGTATACTATATCACGGGCATTGTGGTATAATGTCTCAAGGTCATTGCAGTGTGTGGCATAATGTGTCACAGGCATTGTATGTGCTATAATGTATCGGGCATTGCAGTGTGTGGCATAATGTATCACGGACATTGCGGTGTGTGTCATAATGTGTCACAGACATTGTATGTGCTATAATGTATCAGGGGCATTGCAGTGTGTAGCATAATGTATAACGGGCATTGCGATTCCTGTCATAATGTGTCACAGGCATTACGGTGTGTGGCATAATGTGTCACAGACATTACAGTGTGTGGCATAATGTGTCGGGGGCATTACAGTGTGTGCATATTGTGTCGTGCATTATTGTGTGCAGCATAATGTCTAAGGGCCATTGCAGTATGTGGCATAATGTATACTGGGCATTACTATAAGGAGGAAAAATGACAAATAATGTAAGGGGCATGAATCAGGATTATTTTTCTTTCCTGTGGTGGCCAACGTATGGGCGTGCAGGTTGCAAAACTGGGGTATAAGGTAGTCTTTTCCTGCAATGCCACGCATATTTATCCCTTTCTTGCTCCCAATTATGGAGCATGAAGGGGGGGGGGGGGGGGCGCCGAAGAATTTTTTGGCTTGGGGGAGAAAAATTTCTAGTTACGCCACTGCCCAGCAGTCACTGGCGTACCTATTTTAGGTGCAGTGTGTCTGGTGTACACGGGTCCCTGAGTCCAGGGGTGGCCCACACCCTGCACCCATTTTTTTAATATTTACCTTTCGGAGTGCCGCGTTGGCATCCATTTTCCAGACGTTTTGCACATGCGCAGTAGGAAAATCACAGGGAAAATGTCCACCCCCCACCTCCAGTTTCCCAGAGACCTGCAGATGCAGTTACCCTAGTGCCCAGAGTCTACTGCTCTGCCGGTTAGAGAGGAGTGGGCCCAGACGGAGACTGCACATGGGCCTCCTCCTCACTTGATGTGCCCCTGCCAGCAGTTCCATGCATACACCCCATATAGTAGATGTTGTCATACCCCTTTAAAGTGATGTCACTGGGCACCAGTGTATGAGAGACATCTCACCCAGTTTCCTTCAACACAGCCCAGTTACTAGTTCCAAAACTGACATCGCAGTAATACCCCTTTTCCACTTACGAGCACGGGTCGCAGCCGGGAGCCTGACACGGGAGCTGCCCCCTGCTGCGACCCGTGCTCGGCCCCTTTCCCATCAGCAGTCACAACCCGGCATATGCCGGGTTGGTGACGCTTCTAGTGACGCGGCAGGGGCGGCGCAGGGAGATCACATGATCTCCCAGCGCCGCCCTTCCATACAGTGTAAATGGGAGCCGTGTCGCATCGACACGCCTCCCGTTTACACTACAACCCTACCCGGATCAGTCCCGTGTCCTTCCCAGGTAAATAGCCGGTTAGGATTCACGGGTCACTTGATCCGGGTTTACCCTTTTCCACTTGCAAAAAACACGGGTAAATGCGCGCCCCCGTGCATTTACCCGTGTTTTTCTAGCTAGTGGAAAAGGGGTATAAGCTGCGTTTGGAACTGGGAAATCTAAGCTCTGCCTCAGCCCTCCACAAGTGCTCATTGGAAATGTTTTTTTTTTTATGTCAAAGAGAAAGATAAGCAACCTTGTGCAGCAGTGATTCGGATGAATATCCGGACAACTGAAGTTAGGGAATGGCTCACCTCCAGACTCCAGACATAGGGGCCCATTTATCAACAAGTGATAAAAAACATTGTGAATGATAAAACTCATTGCGAATGATAAATGGTGCTCCAGCCAATCCCAACTGTCATTTTTCAAACACAGCTGATTGGATGAAGCACCCTTTTTAATTGCCGAGTTTCATCATTCACAACGAGTTTTGTCACTCATTGATAAATAAGCCCCATAGTTTAACCCCTTTGCTGCTGAGGGTTTTCTCACACTTGTGCTGAGCTCATTTTCTGATGTTACGCTCATCACATTCCAACATCAATATCACTCGTTTTCAGTACTCCTACAAATAAAGCCGCATACACACGGTGCGATGCAGGCTAACGGCTGATATTGACTGTATTGTGGCCGGAGGAATGAACCTCCGATATAGTAAATATTGACCTGCCTGCACAGTCTATTTTTCCTTGCAATGCTGACCTCGCGGGACCGCGCATTGGCATCACAAGTTGTATACACACAGTGCGATATGCACTATGTTTTCTACCGATTTGGACTATATAGTTATATTGCACCGTGTGTATGCCCCATTATACCTTGTTTTTTTCAGAAGACTTTGTATTTTCAGAAAACACTGTTACTCTCTTTTTACTCAGTCTAACCCAAATGGCCAAAAAAAAAATGTGTTGTTTTTTTATTGAAAATTCAAGTAAGGGAAGCAAAAGCAGGTGATTTTATTCTTCATTTTATAAGCATCACAAAGTAATACTTTGTGGATCTTGTTTCCTCAGTAATGTACATATGCAAACTAGTTAAAAGCAGGATTATATGTGTAGCATTAAGAAAAAAATAAAAATTGCTGTCTTTGGGGGCTATTCAGAGATGGACACATCTACTCTCATGCTGGAGGTCACCTAGCATGTGTGTAGCGCCGCCCCGTGATGCATATGCAATTTAATTACGTACACATCGATTAGAGGAAGACCTCTGCATGTGCAGCCTGGCTGTGCTGGCATGTGGTCCATCGCCATTTTTTTTCTCGGAGTGGCTGCGTGTGACATCAGCATGCCTCGCGCCCACCCCCGTCACCCTGCTCATGCGCAGAATGACTCTTGGGGCAGAAACCCGGAAGTCAGGGAGCTGCCGGAGAGGTTGATGCTAGACCCAAGTGGCCTGAGACCTTTTTACGTCAGGGGGAGGAGACACGACACAAGGGGGAGGAGCTAGGTCAGCGAGATAGTTCCTCTACTATCCACGCCACCAACTATAACCTTTAGTAATCAGGTGGCGAGCGAAGCGGAGCAGAGCGAGCCACCGAGCCCGAAGCGTGGCGAGCGTTCTTTTCGGGTACCCTGTTCGACCGTAGCTCCTCCCCCTCATGACGTGTCTCCTCCCCTAGTGAGGTCAGAAGGTCCCTTCTCCCACTCCGATTTAGAACCATACCGACAGCTGGGCGAGCGCAAATGGGCCCCTTGCGGGCACAGTGGCGCGCTATGCTATCTATTCTCCCTCCAGGGGGGTCGTGGACCTCCAAGAGGAAGAAAAGATGTTGGTATGCCGGCGGACGGGATTCAGGCGCCAGTATGCTGGTCGTCGGGAGCCCGGCCGCCGGCAAACAGAAGACCACCCCTGCCGGAGATCGCGAAGGACAGCTCTTATCGGAATAGCTGACCTTCACAATGCTATTTGCATATGTAAGTACATATGTGATTAGCATCGCGACGATCAGCGGTGATGTCACTTAGCACATTACACCCTCTGTCCCTCCTGGAGAGGATCATGTTGGGAGGGTTGCAATATAATCCTGCTTCCTGACACCGATATTATGTCACGCCAACATTCTGTATGTCAAATTCTAAAGCATACTTGCCTACCTGACCCTCTCCATGAGGGAGAAAATGCTCTGTTCCTGGACTTTCCTGGTAATGTATGATTGCCATCACCTGTGGTGAAACACCTTTCTTATCAATTAACTAGCTCACCACAGGTTATGGCAATCATACATTACCAGGAAAGTCCAGGAACAGAGCATTTTCTCCCTCATGGAGACAGTGGCGGATTTAGCGGGGGGCGATCAGGGCGAACGCCCCCCCTACATATACCGGCAGCGGGATGGAGGCCGGGTCCCGCTGCGGTATTGGGAACGGGTTGGAGAGCGGTGCAGCACGGCGGGGGACGAGGAGAGAGAGGAGCGTCCTGACGCGCGTACAGTGACCTCTGATCTGAGCACGCCCCCTCCTTCCTGTACGCGCGTCAGGGCGCTCTCTCTCTGTCTTCGTCCTCCGCCTCGCTGCACCGCTCGGAACCCGTTCCCAATATCACGGCGGGACCCGGCCTCCATCAATGATTAGGTGTGTGTGTGTTGTGTGTGTGTGTCCCATTTCTCCCCCCTCCTCTCTTCTCCCAGCATTGTGTCCCTGCATTCTGTTGCCTCATTCAGTGTGCTATAATGTGCACTTCGGCTCATACAATGTGCTATAAAGTGAATTTTGGCTCATACAGTGTGCTATATTGTGCACTTCGGCTCATACAGTGTGCTATAACATTGGCTCATACAGTGTGCTATAAAGTGAATTTTGGCTCATACAGTGTGCTATAAAGTGAATTTTGGCTCATACAGTGTGCTATAAAGTGAATTTTGGCTCATACAGTGTGCTATAACATTGGCTCATACAGTGTGCTATAACGTTGGCTCATACAGTGTGCTATAAAGTGAATTTTGGCTCATACAGTGTGCTATAAAGTGAATTTTGGCTCATACAGTGTGCTATAAAGTGAATTTTGGCTCATACAGTGTGCTATAACATTGGCTCATACAGTGTGCTATAACGTTGGCTCATACAGTGTGCTATAAAGTGAATTTTGGCTCATACAGTGTGCTATAAAGTGAATTTTGGCTCATACAGTGTGCTATAAAGTGAATTTTGGCTCATACAGTGTGCTATAACGTTGGCTCATACAGTGTGCTATAAAGTGAATTTTGGCTCATACAGTGTGCTATAATGTGCACATTGGCTCATACAGTGTGCTATAACGTTGGCTCATACAGTGTGCTATAAAGTGAATTTTGGCTCATACAGTGTGCTATAAAGTGAATTTTGGCTCATACAGTGTGCTATAAAGTGAATTTTGGCTCATACAGTGTGCTATAAAGTGAATTTTGGCTCATACAGTGTGCTATAAAGTGAATTTTGGCTCATACAGTGTGCTATAACGTTGGCTCATACAGTGTGCTATAAAGTGAATTTTGGCTCATACAGTGTGCTATAACGTTGGCTCATACAGTGTGCTATAATGTGAATTTCAGCTCATACAGTGTGCTTCAATGTTGAATTTCTTTGTAAGAATATCCTAATGTCTATCCCATGCATGTTTAAATTGCCCTACTGTCTTAGCCTCTACCACCCCTGATGGAAGGAATGGCGATTTGGCAGTCTGTATCACCAGTGCGCAGGGTTCTCTCCACTAACTGGCAACATTTTATTAGTAATGGCAACAATAGGAAATTTTAGAAGCGAACGGGAAGGGCATTACTAAGTGGGAGGGGCTATGATTAGGGGGAGGAGTCATAATTCTTAAACCGCCCCCCCCTAAAAGTTAAGTCTAGATCCGCCACTGCATGGAGAGGGTCAGGTAGGCAAGTATGTAATCTAAAGTAACAGTGTTACTGGGGATGGTTTTACAGCAAAGGCAATTAAAAACACAGAGAAACACTGCATTATGATTATATGGCACATGGGCTGTATACTCCGCGGCAGCCTCACAATGACACACAACGGCAATAATAATACATTCCGCGTTGTACGACAAACACTTCTCAGATCACTTTCAAAGCCGCGTAAAGGTTTTGAACATCCCGGTGACGTCACAGGGCGAGCGGTGACTGATCCTCTGCAGCCGGCCGGCCTCTGGGTGTCTCCCGGGCCCGGCGCATGCGCAATGGGCTCCTAGCTGCAGGGCGTCCTGTAGAAGTTTTCATTCCAGCTCATTGGAGGATCGGAGTCGGTGATCAGAGGACTAGCCCGGTGTCCCCAGTGTCCAGGATCACCGGAGGAGGTGGGTGCATGCGAGAGCCGGTAGCAGAGCCTCTGTGCTCTGTACATATTCTTACCTGTATATTATACTTTCCCACAGTATATGTCACTTGTTCCTTATGTGTTTTTAAAGTAGACTTCCATTGCCTATAGATAATGGTTGGTTAATACACAAACTGTGTGTGTATAATGTCTGTGTGTGTATAATGTATGTATGTGTTATATATATATATATATATATATATATATATATATAACACATGACTAGTGATACTATAAGCCATATACCTATACCTGTGTGTCTCCTATCTGGCTGTGGAATCTGCTCCCTGAACTGTTACTGGGTGACTGTATCTGTCTTTGTCCTGTGTGTGTGTGTGTTATTATTACACTGTATCATTAGGCTATGGCTATGCTGAGGATTGGTGGCAACACCTCCTATTATATAACTGACACTGATGCAAGTGACAACTAGTTTGTGCCAACCAAAATAACTTTTAATGATAATAACTGTAATAATAATTATCATTATTATAACCTTGTAAAATACAGTAGTTTGAGTTTCCAGTCTGCTAATGTAATGACACATACATTTTTGCAATGAGGTGCTACCTGACTTTCATGTGTCAATGTGTGGTACAAGTATAGTTGTTGTATTGGTAAAAGGACAACATTCGCTGGGTGGGATTCAAATGTTTGAAAAGTTGGTTGGGTGTCTCTTTTTTCCCTGTCTATTAGATAGGGAAAAAAAGACTCCCAACTGACTTTTCAAACATTTGAATCTCCCCCACTGGCTCCCCTTCTCTTTCAGAATCAATTTCAAGCTTCTCACACTCACTTATACCCCTTTTCCACTGTAGCGCGGGTCGCAGTCGTGTTGCCTGACACGGCTGTGACCCGTGCTACAGCTCCCTTTCCCACAGCGCTCACCAACCCGGCATATTTTCGGGTTGGTGACGCTGCTAGTGACGCGGCTCCCGTTTACACTAGATAGCTTACCGGGTAGGATTCCCGGATCACTTGATCCGGGAATTTGCAGGGGGCCCTTTTCCACTAGGGAAAAACACGGGTAAATGCGCACCCCCGCACATTTACCCGTGTTTTAAGGAGCTAGTGGAAAAGGGGTATTACAAAGCCCTCACCCACTCCTCTCCCATTTACATCTCTGACCTTATCTCCCTTTACGCTCCCACCCGTCCTCTTCGCTCTGCTAATGGTGCATTACTCTGGTGCTGACTCTCCTGCCTACTGATTACTTCCTCCCACTCCTATCTCCAGGATTTTTCACGTGCTGCTCCATTTCTTTGGAATTCCCTACCTCTCCCCCTCAGACTCTCCACCTCTCTACAGGACTTCAAACGGGCTCTCAAGATCCACTTCTTCACCAAACCCAGCCAAGTCTCATCCTGATCCTCTGTTCCACACTCTCTATGTACCCCATCTGTGTCACCCCTGTCTGTCTACCCCTCCCCTTAGAATGTAAGCTCGCACGAGTAGGGCCCTCTTCCCTCATGTGCTTATCCTTTTTCTTACTTTAATAATCTTCAACTGCACCAACTCCAGCAGTCCTCTGCCACCTGATACTTATTTCAGTGTTATCTGCTGATGTAGTTATGTTTAGTTACCCTGTAGTTGTCCTGTATTGTCTTCAACTGTAATGGTGTGTACACACGGTGAGATATTTTCTTATGATTTTGACTATATAGTCAAAATCGTAAGAAAAGTTAATGCAAATCACAAGGTGACAGTCACCTTGCGATCTCGATTCGATGCCGATGCGCGGCCCCACGCGGTCGGCATCGCAAGAATAGAAAGACTGTGCAGGCAAGTCAATTTTGACTATCTGTAGAAGAGATAGTCAAAATTGACACTTAGCCAAAATCGCACATAGTCCGTATCGCAAGCACATAATGCGTGTGCTTGCGGTACGGACTATGGGGGTAATTCCAAGTTGATCGCAGCAGGAATTTAGTTAGCAATTGGGCAAAACCATGTGCGCTGCAGGGGAGGCAGATATAACGTGCAGAGAGAGTTAGATTTGGGTGGGGTGTGTTCAATCTGCAATCTAATTTGCAGTGTAAAAATAAAGCAGGCAGTATTTACCCTGCACAGAAATATAATAACCCACCCAAATCTAACTCTCTCTGCACATGTTAAATCTGCCTCCCCTGCAGTGCACATGGTTTTGCCCAATTGCTAACTAAATTCCTGCTGCGATCAACTTGGAATTACCCCCTATGTGCCGACCTAGCTCCTGTCGCATAGTGAGAATCGGGCATAGCCTGAATTTCACCTGTTTTCCTGTTTTGATTATTTGTTTATGTGCTCTGTGTTTGGGTGCTGTGGAACCCTTGTGGCGCCATATAAATAAAGGATAATGATGATAATAATAATATGGAAAAATGCTTTAATTTTCATGTGTTTTTATCTTTTTACACTGCACATACTTGCTAATGAGCCCCAAAGATTACTGTACCTCTTACATGATCCCCCCACCTCACTCCTGGCAACAATGTATTCAAACTAATATTGTTAATGTGCCTGCCTGACTCTCTGCAGTTACATCTCTGCCCTGCATGGGGGAAGGGGGCTCCACCAACTGATGGGCTGACTTTTGCCCAATAGACAGCGCTTCATCCAGGGATGATATGGTGGTGTAGTTGCATACAACTGTAGTTGAACCCCGCTACTTGTCTGGGACCGCTAACTTCTAATCTGATTTTAAAATAGTTAAAGTGAACAGAGATAAAGTACCAGCCAATCAGCTCCTAACTGCCATGTTACAGGCTGTGTTTGGAAAATGACAGGAGCTGATTGGCACTTTTTCTCCATCCACTTTATCTGTTATCAGGGCTTCGTAAACAGACCCCAAAGTACCAACCAATTAGCTCCTGTCATGATTGGTTGGTGCTTTATTTCTCTCCACTTCATCACTCTTCAAGGCTTAGTACATCTCCCCCAATGTATCGACAATTAGTGATAGAAATTAGTTGGTTGCTATGGGCAACTTCTCTGTCTTGAAGGTTTGATACGTCTTCCCCTATAACCCCTCAGCTGATGTCTACTCACACTACCATAGGCGTAGTTATTAGAGGGAAGGGTTTCCCTGGAATAAGTTGTGAATTATTCTATGCTGATGGACTTGAACAAAGCAGATGACTTGGAGCTCTATTTAAGAACGAGCCATAGAATCTCTATCACTTGCTAAAGGGGTTATGAGCCCCGTTCATTATTTAGCCAACAGCGGTAAGCCCAGCTGTTGTTTTATGGCTGTACCACTTACACCATCTACAGATCTCATTGCCGGTAATGGGGACCCAGCAAAAGCCTTTCCGGCTTCAGCGAGGACCCCGCTCAGTCCTTGCTGAGTCCCTGCTGGGTGAAAGTGCAATGTGTGTGCGCAGACGGACGCCGCGCATGTGCATTAATCATTAACCCGTCACTGGCAGCGCTAGGCTGCCGGAAAAAGCGAAGGAAAGAGACACCATGGGACCTCGTCTGAGAGGTAAGTTTTGTTATGTACAATACAACATATATGTTAGTATCACTGTGATACTTAACGAAACGTGGGCAATTCGGATCATTTATTGAATGGAGTTCTTGGTGTGATTTACAGATGTGCCTCATTCACCTAGTATCTATACGACAAACAGCATGAGACACCTGGCGCAATGGAGGCACTCCGGGAGGAGCAGCATGCAGTAGTTTTCTTCCAGTTTTGCATCGCAGACGCAGTCAATGTGCTAGAGGCTCTGGGCTGTGACTTTAACCACACAGGAATTAGTTTTAAACATGTACAAAGTCACAAATGAAGCACAATGCGACTGCTGCGTTGTAGCACTTCGTATACAGATCCAGACTCGGTCGTACACAGATGTACAAGTGTCGCACATCACATTGATCAGTGTAATCTAGCACAGTCCGCTTCCAATTGTTTTATTTATGTGAATAAGACACATTTACAGCGAGAAAGATGCTCGGCGCGGCTTAGTTGCTCAGGACATGGCGGGCCGGGGGTGGGGAGAGGGGCTGTTTGCCACAACTTGAGCAACATTGTATGAGAACACATCTGTATGTTATTGCTATTTCCAAGCAAAGCGTATTTGGGAATTTCTTGCACCCTACATTTGCAGAAGTGTTTAACATGTTGAAGTGACTAGTTTTAGATTCGTAGTATTTGGGAGGAAGTCACTGACGCTTAATGTTTTTTTTTTTTGATGCTTAAAGAAAATAAACCTATTTTGAGTGTAGTCTTGAGAAAGTCATATTTTTCAGCAGCATGTCTCATTCATGGGTGTGGTGTATTTTGTCAATAATCCTAATACCGACATGCTTGCAATGTCGGCATTGTCCATGTAGATATTCATCGTGTTGACACTGATGAACTGGTGACATGATTAGAATGTTGACTCAACATCCCAGGTGGTCTATGGTCTAGTGGTGACTTACCTTGTCAGCTGATGAGGACTTACCGCAAATCCATTGATGCTTCTGGTAAGGAGTGGCGCTAACCCTAACTCTCCCCTCACCTAACCCTATGTAGGTATGCTCACCTACCTACATATGCATTATGTAGGGACTGCACTAAACTGCGGAAGGTTGGTACCACCCGGTATTGCCCTTACCCTATTACAGATCATATTTAAAAAGACAGTATTCCTATTTTGTTTTTTAAGATACTAAAAACGGGGGTGATACGGGAGCCCGGCGGTCAAGATGTCAGCGGTCGCATGACTGACACGGGCATCCCAACAATTAAAATGCCGTCAGGAGACGGAGTAATTAAGTTACCCCTACCCTGACCCACCTGGGGTGGTGGCTAGGACTAAGATATTGCGGGTTGCTCCGAGAGGCTTTTTCCCAAAAGTAGGGCTCCCAAAAGGTCCAAAGCGTCCTCAACTGGTCCACAGCACTGGATGACTCTCCGACGCGTTTCGGGACACTTCAGGTCCCTTTTTCAAGGCTTGATGTCTTTTTTGAAAAAGGGACCGGAAGTGTCCTGAAACGGTGAGTCATCCAGTGCTGTGGACCAGTTGAGGACGCTTTGGACCTTTTGGGAGCCCTACTTTTGGGAAAAAGCCTCTCGGAGCCAGATGCAGGGTATTTCCCGGGAGTACCTTGCACCTATCACACCTGCAGCTCCGACTCCAACATTGGTAGGATTAATTCCATTTTTGGCTTTCCATCTGGCCCATACCAACTGTGTTGATTTTATGTGGTTTTAAATGTGTAAGTCTGTGTCAGTATCGTGCAATAAATCTGTACATTCTTATACGTTGACCACCCGTCTATTCAGACACTTACATCATTCATTGCCACACTCACCCCCAGAATAAAAGGGGTGGGGTCACGGATCCAAGACCAGCGCCAATAGGAGAAATCACCCCCACTTTTTCCTGCTTTGTATTAGGGAGCTCAATAGGGGAGCTCCAGATTTTCTCCTGGGCCAGCTTAAGGTTTCTTCACGCAGCTATTTCATCTCACTTTCTACACAAGTATCGTTCATTAGTAATCCATGTACAATAATTACAGTCTGTGCACGTTTGTGCTGTTTATTCCATTTTTCTCTGACGTCCTAGTGGATGCTGGGAACTCCGTAAGGACCATGGGGATTAGCGGCTCCGCAGGAGACTGGGCACAAAAGAAAAGCTTTAGGACTACTTGGTGTGCACTGGCTCCTCCCCCTATGACCCTCCTCCAAGCCTCAGTTAGATTTTTGTGCCCGGCCGAGAAGGGTGCATTCTAGGAGGCTCTCCTGAGTTTCTTAGAAAAAGTTTAGTTTTAGGTTTTTTATTTTCAGTGAGACCTGCTGGCAACAGGCTCACTGCATCGAGGGACTAAGGGGAGAAGAAGCGAACCTGCCTGCTTTCAGCCAGCTTGGGCTTCTTGGCTACTGGACACCATTAGCTCCAGAGGGACCGAACACAGGCCCAGCCTCGGAGTCCGGTCCCAGAGCCGCGCCGCCGGCCCCCTTACAGAGCCAGAAGCAAGAAGAGGTCCGGAAAAATCGGCGGCAGAAGACATCCAGTCTTCACCAAGGTAGCGCACAGCACTGCAGCTGTGCGCCATTGCTCCTCAGGCACACTTCACACTCCGGTCACTGAGGGTGCAGGGCGCTGGGGGGGGGCGCCCTGAGCAGCAATAAAAACACCTTGGCTGGCGAAAATACATCACATATAACCCCAGGGCTATATGGATGTATTTTAACCCCTGCCAGAATATAGCAAAAAGCGTGAGAAAAGTCCGCCGAGAAGGGGGCGGAGCCTATCTCCTCAGCACACTGGCGCCATTTTCCCTCACAGCTCCGCTGGAAGGACGTCTCCCTGACTCTCCCCTGCAGTCCTGCACTACAGAAAAGGGTAAAACAAGAGAGGGGGGCACTAATTAGGCGCAGTATTAACATAACAGCAGCTATAAGGGGAAAAACACTTCTATAAGGTTAATCCCTGTTTATATATAGCGCTCTGGTGTGTGCTGGCATACTCTCCCTCTGTCTCCCCAAAGGGCTAGTGGGATCCTATCCTCTATCAGAGCATTCCCTGTGTGTGTGCTGTGTGTCGGTACGATTGTGTCGACATGTTTGAGGAGGAAAATGATGTGGAGGCGGAGCAATTGCCTGTAATAGAGATGTCACCCCCTAGGGAGTCGACACCTGAGTGGATGGGCTTATGGAAGGAATTACGTGACAGTGTCAGCTCTTTACAAAAGACGGTTGATGACATGAGGCAGCCGGCTACTCAGCTTGTGCCTGTCCAGGCGTCTCAAAGGCCATCAGGGGCTCTAAAACGCCCGTTACCTCAGATGGCAGACAGACGCCGACACGGATACTGACTCCAGTGTCGACGATGAAGAGACGAATGTGACTTCCAGTAGGGCCACACGTTACATGATTGAGGCAATGAAAAATGTTTTACATATTTCTGATAATACAAGTACCACTAAAAAGGGTATTATGTTTGGTGAGAAAAAACTGCCTGTAGTTTTTCCTGCTTCTGAGGAATCAAATGAAGTGTGTGATGAAGCGTGGGTTTCCCCCGATAAAAAACTGATAATTCCTAAAAGGTTATTGGCATCATACCCTTTCCCGCCAGAGGATAGGGCACGTTGGGAAACACCCCCTAGGGTGGATAAAGCGCTCACACGCTTGTCTAAACAGGTGGCACTACCCTCTCCTGAGACGGCCGCCCTTAAGGAACCTGCTGACAGAAAGCAGGAGAATATCCTAAAATGTATATACACTCATACGGGAGTTATACTGCGACCAGCAATCGCCTCCGCCTGGATGTGCAGTGCTGGGGTGGCTTGGTCGGATTCCCTGACGGACAATATTGATACCCTAGACAGGGACAGTATATTACTGACTATAGAGCATTTAAAAGATGCATTTCTATATATGCGTGATGCACAGAGGGATATCTGCCGACTGGCATCAAGAGTAAGTGCGCTGTCCATTTCTGCCAGAAGAGGGTTATGGACGCGGCAGTGGTCAGGTGATGCGGATTCCAAAAGGCATATGGAAGTATTGCCTTATAAAGGGGAGGAGTTATTTGGGGTAGGTCTATCAGACCTGGTAGCCACGGCAACTGCTGGGAAATCCAAATTTTTACCCCAGGTAGCCTCTCAACATAAGAAGACGCCATATTATCAGGCGCAGTCCTTTCGGACCCATAAGGGCAAGCGGGCAAAGGGCTCCTCTTTTCTGCCCCGTGGCAAAGGGAGAGGGAAAAGGCTGCAGCAAACAGTCGGTTCCCAGGAACAGAAGCCCTCTCCCGCCTCTGCCAAGTCCTCAGCATGACGCTGGGGCGTTACAAGCGGACTCAGGCACGGTGGGGGCCCATCTCAAGAATTTCAGCGCGCAGTGGGCTCACTCACAAGTGGACCCCTGGATCCTTCAGGTGGTATCTCAGGGGTACAAATTGGAATTCGAGACGTCTCCCCCTCGCCGTTTCCTAAAGTCTGCTTTACCGACGTCTCCCTCCGACAGGGAGGCGGTATTGGAAGCCATTCACAAGCTGTATTCCCAGCAGGTGATAATCAAGGTACCCCTCCTGCAACAGGGAAAGGGGTATTATTCCACGCTGTTTGTGGTACCGAAGCCGGACGGCTCGGTGAGACCTATTTTAAATCTAAAATCCTTGAACACTTACATACAGAGGTTCAAGTTCAAGATGGAGTCACTCAGAGCGGTGATTGCGAACCTGGAAGAAGGGGATTATATGGTGTCTCTGGACATCAAGGATGCTTACCTCCATGTCCCAATTTACCCTTCTCACCAAGGGTACCTCAGGTTTGTGGTACAGAACTGTCACTATCAGTTTCAGACGCTGCCGTTTGGTAAAGACCCGGGGTGCCGTGGACAATCCAAAGTAATGGCCGAAATGATGATACTCCTTCGAAGGAAGGGAGTTTTAGTTATCCCTTACTTGGACGATCTCCTGATAAGGGCAAGATCCAGGGAACAGTTGGAAGTCGGGGTAGCACTATCTCAGGTAGTGTTGCAGCAGCACGGTTGGATTCTCAATATTCCAAAATCGCAGCTGATCCCGACGACACGTCTTCTATTCCTAGGGATGATCCTGGACACAGTCCAGAAAAAGGTGTTTCTCCCGGAGGAGAAAGCCAGGGAGTTATCCGAGCTAGTCAGAAACCTCCTAAAACCAGGCCAAGTCTCAGTGCATCAATGCACAAGGGTCCTGGGAAAAATGGTGGCTTCCTACGAAGCAATCCCATTCGGCAGATTCCACGCAAGAACTTTTCAGTGGGACCTGCTGGACAAATGGTCCGGATCGCATCTTCAGATGCATCAGCGGATAACCCTGTCACCAAAGACAAGGGTGTCTCTCCTGTGGTGGTTACAGAGTGCTCATCTTCTAGAGGGCCGCAGATTCGGCATTCAGGACTGGGTCCTGGTGACCACGGATGCCAGCCTGCGAGGCTGGGGAGCAGTCACACAGGGAAGGAATTTCCAGGGCTTGTGGTCAAGCCTGGAGACATCACTTCACATAAATATCCTGGAGCTAAGGGCCATTTACAATGCTCTAAGCCTAGCAAGACCTCTGCTTCAAGGTCAGCCGGTGCTGATCCAGTCAGACAACATCACGGCAGTCGCCCACGTAAACAGACAGGGCGGCACAAGAAGCAGGAGGGCAATGGCAGAAGCTGCAAGGATTCTTCGCTGGGCGGAAAATCATGTGATAGCACTGTCAGCAGTGTTCATTCCGGGAGTGGACAACTGGGAAGCAGACTTCCTCAGCAGGCACGACCTCCACCCGGGAGAGTGGGGACTTCATCCAGAAGTCTTCCACATGATTGTGAACCGTTGGGAAAAACCAAAGGTGGACATGATGGCGTCCCGCCTCAACAAAAAACTAGACAGCTATTGCGCCAGGTCAAGGGACCCTCAGGCAATAGCTGTGGACGCTCTGGTAACACCGTGGGTGTACCAGTCAGTGTATGTGTTCCCTCCTCTGCCTCTCATACCCAAGGTACTGAGAATTATAAGACGGAGAGGAGTAAGAACTATACTCGTGGCTCCGGATTGGCCAAGAAGGACTTGGTACCCGGAACTTCAAGAGATGCTCACAGAGGACCCGTGGCCTCTACCTCTAAGAAGGGACCTGCTCCAGCAAGGACCCTGTCTGTTCCAAGACTTACCGCGGCTGCGTTTGACGGCATGGTGGTTGAACGCCGGATCCTGAAGGAAAAAGGCATTCCAGATGAAGTCATCCCTACCCTGATCAAAGCCAGGAAGGATGTAACCGCAAGGCATTATCACCGTATTTGGCGTAAATATGTTGCGTGGTGCGAGGCCAGGAAGGCCCCTACAGAGGAATTTCAACTGGGTCGATTCCTGCATTTCCTGCAAACAGGAGTGTCTATGGGCCTAAAATTGGGGTCCATTAAGGTTCAAATTTCGGCCCTGTCGATTTTCTTCCAGAAAGAACTGGCTTCAGTTCCTGAAGTTCAGACGTTTGTCAAGGGGGTGCTGCATATACAGCCTCCTTTTGTGCCTCCAGTGGCACCTTGGGATCTCAATGTAGTTTTGGGGTTCCTAAAATCACATTGGTTTAAACCACTCACCACTGTGGACTTAAAATATCTCACATGGAAAGTGGTAATGCTGTTGGCCCTGGCTTCGGCCAGGCGTGTGTCAGAATTGGCGGCTTTATCCTATAAAAGCCCTTACCTGATTTTTCATACGGACAGGGCAGAATTGAGGACTCGTCCTCAATTTCTCCCTAAGGTGGTTTCAGCGTTTCACCTGAACCAGCCTATTGTGGTACCTGCGGCTACTAGGGACTTGGAGGACTCCAAGTTGCTGGACGTAGTCAGGGCCCTGAAAATATATGTTTCCAGAACGGCTGGAGTCAGAAAATCTGACTCGCTGTTTATCCTGTATGCACCCAACAAGCTGGGTGCTCCTGCTTCTAAGCAGACTATTGCTCGTTGAATTTGTAGTACAATTCAGCTTGCACATTCTGTGGCAGGCCTGCCACAGCCAAAATCTGTAAAAGCCCATTCCACAAGGAAGGTGGGCTCATCTTGGGCGGCTGCCCGAGGGGTCTCGGCTTTACAACTTTGCCGAGCAGCTACTTGGTCAGGGGCAAACACGTTTGCAAAATTCTATAAATTTGATACCCTGGCTAAGGAGGACCTGGAGTTCTCTCATTCGGTGCTGCAGAGTCATCCGCACTCTCCCGCCCGTTTGGGAGCTTTGGTATAATCCCCATGGTCCTTACGGAGTTCCCAGCATCCACTAGGACGTCAGAGAAAATAAGAATTTACTTACCGATAATTCTATTTCTCGTAGTCCGTAGTGGATGCTGGGCGCCCATCCCAAGTGCGGATTGTCTGCATTACTTGTACATAGTTATTGTTACAAAAATCGGGTTATTGTTGTTGTGAGCCATCTTTTCTAGAGGCTCCTCTGTTATCATGCTGTTAACTGGGTTCAGATCACAGGTTGTACGGTGTGATTGGTGTGGCTGGTATGAGTCTTACCCGGGATTCAAAATCCTTCCTTATTGTGTACGCTCGTCCGGGCACAGTACCTAACTGAGGCTTGGAGGAGGGTCATAGGGGGAGGAGCCAGTGCACACCAGGTAGTTCTAAAGCTTTACTTTTGTGCCCAGTCTTCTGCGGAGCCGCTAATCCCCATGGTCCTTACGGAGTTCCCAGCATCCACTACGGACTACGAGAAATAGAATTATCGGTAAGTAAATTCTTATTTTTTTTCAACCCTTTGAATACATTCCATGTTAGGTCACTACCTAATCACAAGTAGCTGCGCACGCGGAGGTGAGAGAACGCATTAGTAATTAAGGGGGTATATGTACTAAGCAGTAAAAAAGAGAATAGAGCCAGTGGAGAAGTTACCCATGACAACCAATCAGCATTAAGTAACAATACATACTGTAAAATTTTATAGGGCAGCCCCCCCCCCCCCCTCCTCCTTTTTAAAAAAGAAAAAAGAAAAAAAGTCAGAGTACAGTATATAATATTCGGAGTTGTATGACGTTAGTAGCCCTGCAGGAGTTGTTTTAAACGAAAAGTTTGTTTTTCAACTTTTAGTCCTTTTCTTGGAATAGAGTATTGTATGTGTGGTGAAACAGGAACAGCGACATTCTTCTATAGCAGACAGAATATGCTTTGCTGTCCTGAATATGTTCCAAAACAACTCCGTAGTATAGCTGGTTCTCATTCACACTTAAGTTCTAGTGTGAAGGAATAGGCTAATTTTTACTGGTGAATTGTATTATTATTATTATTATTATTATTATTGGTATTTATTTAAATTGTACAGTTGAATTATATTTATTTTATTATGACCTGGGCAGCTAATTTGTAAAATACATGTTTATCCAATATGGAAATATGTTTATTAAAGTTATACAGTGACCGAACGCCAGGCACTTGCCATGGGGGAGGGGTGAAGCGGAATATTGCCCTAGAAAAACACATGATCCTGCTTTTGAAGCAAGACCAGCACTATATTGTCAGCTCTGCAAATATTGCATGAGTCACCCAGGTTGCAGCTCCTGCGGACTGCTGTTATAACACTTTTACTGTTTATTCTGTGGCTGTTCAGGTATTTTTATCATTTCACTTCGACCATGCAGCTGAATGGTAGGAAAACTTTCTCTGGCTACGCAGTGACCTAGTATAGGAACAGGTGTAGCCTTGCCCCAAAACCGCACCACACCCTTTTTCTCTGAGTAATATATATTTACGTCTTCTTACTAGTGTAAGCTGTACTATTCATTTAGCTAGTATTCCCTACTACATAAATGGTGTCTTCTTTCTTTCTTTCTTTCTTTCTTTCTTTCTTTCTTTCTTTCTTTCTTTCTTTCTTTCTTTCTTTCTTTCTTTCTTTCTTTCTTTCTTTCTTTCTTTCTTTCTTTCTTTCTTTCTTTCTTTCTTTCTTTCTTTCTTTCTTTCTTTCTTTCTTTCTTTCTTTCTTTCTTTCTTTCTTTCTTTCTTTCTTTCTTTCTTTCTTTCTTTCTTTCTTTCTTTCTTTCTTTCTTTCTTTCTTTCTTTCTTTCTTTCTTTCTTTCTTTCTTTCTTTCTTTCTTTCTTTCTTTCTTTCTTTCTTTCTTTCTTTCTTTCTTTCTTTCTTTCCTAGATCAGTTACACATGATCTAATAGCCCAGACACGCACACGCTTCTCCTGAGCCCTAAGGCCTCCTGTTGACAGGGGAAATCCCTGCTGATAACATGGAGTAATATAGGATTCCACCTAGTGAACACGGAAGAACCTGCTGGTTACTGGGCGTAACACACCCAGAGGCTGTCCGCAGGGGCGCTTTAACAGAGAAGGGGGCCCATGTGCACCTCCGGGTGGGCCCCCTCCTCTCTATGGCGCAGTAGTCTCTGGCATGCGCAGGACTCCGGAAACATGGCACCCGTCATGTTCCGGAGACCAGTTTGGCTACATCGCATGTGCGACAGCAGTGGCCGGTGCTGGACTCCGGAAAGGTGAGTATTACAATATGTGTGCGGTGTGGGGCCCCCTCTGGACCCAGGGGCCGGTGTGCACCGCACACATTGCACCCATTATAGATACGCCAATGGCTAGTCGTGATAGCCACATCCAGCGGTGCCACTTTATTTGTTCCACATCTGCACGTCACTTTGTTAGGCTACTGTTTAACCGTATTTGAGAAGTTCTTTGTAAAATGCAGTAGCCTTGTCAGCACAGTGCAGCCTGAGAGCAGGAAGGATCTCTGTATAACAAGGAAGTGTGTTTATATCTGGGACATGTATGCAGAATTCCCCTGCTGTCCTCATCAGTCACACCCAGGATCATAACTAGAACCATTGCCTTGCACTAGTCAGGATTGTATCTACCATGAGTCAGGATCTAATAGTGATATTTAGTGAAGGGCCTCTTGTATCTGTGCAGTTGGGAAATTCCATTCAGGTTAATTTTATCTCCAGTGTATACGTGATGGAATGTTCCATGTTAGAACGTCTGAGGCCTTAGTAGATACTCGTATAAGATCAAGAGATTTACAGTGTGTAAAAACATTAAGGCCTAGTTATCAAATCGGATAAAAGGTTGCGTATTTTATTGCTGCAATAAAACCTGGAATTGAGGCAATTGCTGCCACTCCCCGCTTCCTCCGCGAAACGCTTCCTGACTCAGTCACGTTGCCAATAAGTCCTCACTGCGAACAACGCCACTAGGGTACCTTGATGCGTGTGAATTAAGCTTTAAGCGGGAATAAGCATTATAACAGTAGGGTTTTTATGCCAATCAATAACATGGTATCCAAGTTACCACTTGTTACTTCGCCACAGTGACAATTGTGCTTTTCTGCTTTATTTTGACACTGGGTCTTTTCTCGCTGTTTCTCCTGCTTATTTTTTACTCTCTTTTGGGGTGATTCAATTGCTTCTTTCTGGCTGGCAATTGTTGCTCCGTTTGGGCGCAATGAGCCGTGGGGAGACATGTTTGAGCTTGCAGCCTCCAACTCTGGCGAGCTCAAATGTGCGAAAAGTGACCCATTTGAGCACCCAAACGACACTTTTTGCGCAGCGCCCAGCACTTTGGTTGGATTTAGCTTTTTTACACTGCTAAACCCCACCTGTCTGGGTGAGATAAAAAAAAAACTACTGGAAATTGCCTTTTACTAATTGAAATTCACCCGTGTCTACTTTCTAAATCTCGTGTTGCATTTTTAAATTTTCATTTATTTTATTTTTGTTTCATGGGTTCAAATTGTCCTAAAAAACAATGAAGGAAGCTTGTGTCCAGTTCCTGACACAGTGATAGGCAACCTGATACACTTCAAGGGCTGCTAGGAGCCCTTTAGCCTTTGAAAGGGCCACGTTATCCTTAATCTCCTTTGAAGGAAAAAGAATGAACCAAATTATCCGAAACACCCAAATTTCTCTTACGTCCTAGAGGATGCTGGGGACTCCGTAAGGACCATGGGGTATAGACGGGCTCCGCCGGAGACATGGGCAGGGCACTCTATAGACTTTAGGATAGAATGGGTGTGCACTGGCTCCTCCCTCTATGCCCCTCCTCCAGACCTCAGTTAGATCCTGTGCCCAGAGGCGACTGGGTGCACTACAGGGGAGGTCTCCTGAGTTTCTCTGAAAAAGACTTTTGTTAGGTTTTTTATTTTCAGGGAGCACTGCTGGCAACAGGCTCCCTGCATCGTGGGACTGAGGGGAGAGAAGCAGACCTACTTAAATGATAGGCTCTGCTTCTTAGGGTACTGGACACCATTAGCTCCAGAGGGAGTCGGAACGCAGGTCTCATCCTCGCCGTTCGTCCCGGAGCCGCACCGCCGTCCTCCTCACAGAGCCGGAAGATAGAAGCCGGGTGAGTATGAGAAGAAAGAAGACTTCAAAGGCGGCAGAAGACTTCATGATCTTCACTGAGGTAACGCTGCACGCCATTGCTCCCACACAGATCACACACAACAGGCACTGTACGGGTGCAGGGCGCAGGGGGGGCGCCCTGGACAGCATTATTAACCTCAAGGGACACTGGCATATACAATAGATACTGCAGAGGCAGTATATTAATAAACCCCCGCCAGTATAAATAATTTGAGCGGGACCGAAGCCCGCCGGTGAGGGGGCAGGGCTTGATCCTTCCAGCATTAACCAGCGCCATTTTCTCCACAGCACACTGCAGAAGCTGGCTCCCCGGACTCTCCCCTGCTGAACACGGTTACAGAGAGCATAAAAGAGGGGGGGGGGCACATATAATTGGCGCAGTGAAGTGTATTTATATATATATATTACTATAAAAGCGCTATACTACTGGGATTTTATTCCAGTCCGGGGGCACTGGAATAAAATCCAGTGCCCCCGGACTGGAATACTCTCTCTCTGTCTCTCCAAAGGGCCTAATTGGGAGAACTGTCTCCATATAGATATATATTCCTGAGTGTGTGGGGGTGTCGGTACGTGTGGGTCGCCATGTCTGAAGCGGAAGGCTCATCTAAGGAGGAGGTGGAGCAGATGATTGTGGTGTCTCCGTCGGCAACGCCGACACCTGATTGGTTGGACATGTGGAATGTTTTAAATGCAAATGTGACTTTATTACATAAAGATTGGACAAAGCAGAGTCCAGGGAAAAAGCAGGGAGTCAATCCATGGCTTTAACTGTGTCACAGGGCCCTTCAGGGTCTCAAAAACATCCCCTATCCCAAATAGCAGACACTGATACAGACACGGATTCTGACTCCAGTGTTGACTACGATGAGGCAAGGTTACACCCAAGGGTGGCCAAAAGTATTCATTATATGATTATTGCAATAAAAGATGTTTTGCATATCACAGATGACCCCTCTGTCCCTGACACGAGGGTGCACAGGTTTAAGGGAAAGAAACCTGAGGTAACATTTCCCCCAGCTCATGAGCTGAACGCATTATTTGAAAAAGCTTGGGAAACTCCAGACAAAAAGCTGCAGATTCCCAAAAGAACTCTTATGGCGTATCCTTTCCCTGCACAGGACAGGGTACGGTGGGAATCCTCGCCCAGGGTGGGCAAGGCTTTAACGCGCTTATCCAAGAAGGTGGCGCTACAGTCGCCAATACACATACGGGTGCTTTGCTCAGACCGGCAATAGCATCGGCTTGGGTTTGTAGCGCGGTAGCAGATTGGTCAGATACCTTGTCAGCTGATATTGATACCCTAGACAGGGATACCATTTTATTGACCTTAGGTCACATCAAAGACGCAGTCTTATATGTGAGAGACGCTCAGAGAGACGTCTGGCTACTAGGTTCAAGGTCCAACGCCATGGCGATCTCGGCTAGGCGAGCACTGTGGACCCGCCAATGGACGGGTGATGCCGACTCAAAGAGGCATATGGAAGTTTTACCTTACAAGGGTGAGGTTTAATTTGGGGAAGGTCTCGCGGACCTGGTTTCCGCAGCTACCGCGGGTAAATCTACTTTTTTGCCTTATGTTCCCCCACAGCAAAAGAAAACACCACAGTATGAGATGCGGTCTTTTCGGTCGCATAAGTCCAGAAGAGGTCGGGGCTCTTCCTTCCTCGCCAGAGGTAAGGGTAGAGGGAAAAGAATTCCTGCTACGGCCAGTTCCCAGGAACAGAAGTCCTCCCCGGCTTCTACTAAATCCACCGCATGACGCTGGGGCTCCACTGAGGGAGTCCGCACCGGTGGGGGCACGTCTTTGACTCTTAAGCCACGTCTGGGGTCTGTCGGACGTGGATTCTTGGGCGATGGAAATAGTATCCCAAGGCTACAAGCTGGAATTCGAAGACGTGCCTCCTCGCCGATTCTTCAATTCGGCTTTACCAGCTTCTCCCCCAGAAAGGGAGATAGTTTTAGCTGCGATTCAAAAGCTGTGTCAACAGCTAGTGATTATCAAGGTTCCCCTAATACATCAGGGAAAAGGGTACTATTCAACCTTATTTGGGATCCCGAAACCGGATGGCTTGGTCAGACCCATTCTAAATTAAAAAGCCCTGAACTTGTACTTAAGAAGGTTCAAGTTCAAGATGGAATCGCTCAGGGCAGTTATCTCCAGCCTGGAAGGGGGTGATTTTATGGTGTCACGTACCCATATATCCTCCTCATCAGGCATACCTGAGATTCGCTGTACAGAACTGTCATTACCAGTTTCAGATGTTCACCAAAGTAATGGCAGAAATGATGGTGCTCCTGCGCAGGCAAGGAGTCACAATTATCCCGTACTTGGACGATCTCCTGATAAAAGCGAGATCAAAGGAACAGTTGCAGAAAAGCGTGTCGCTCTCCCTGAGAGTACTACAGCAACATGGCTGGATTCTAAATCCAACAAAGTCACAGTTGGTTCCAACGACTCGGCTGTCTTTCTTAGGCATGATTCTGGACACAGAACAAAAGAGGGTTTTTCTCCCAATGGAAAAAGCTCAGGAACTCCAGAACATGGTCAGAGACCTGTTAAAACCGAAAATAGTGTCAGTACATCAATGCACTCGAGTACTGGGGAAAATGGTGGCGACCTACGAGGCCATCCCCTTTGGCAGGTTTCATGCAAGGACTTTTCAGTGGGACCTTCTGGACAAGTGGTCCGGGTACCACCTTCAAATTCATCAGAAAATAACCCTGTTCCCCAGGGCCAGGGTGTCTTTCCTGTGGTGGCTGCAGAGTGCTCACTTTCTAGAGGGTTGTAGGTTCGGCATTCAGGACTGGGTTCTGGTGACCACGGACGCGAGCCTCCGAGGATGGGGAGCAGTCACACAAGGAAGGAATTTTCAGGGACTGTGGTCAAGCCAGGAGGCTTGTCTACACATCAACATACTGGAATTAAGGGCCATATACAACGGCCTACGACAAGCGGAGAATATTCTTCGCGACCTACCGGTTCTGATTCAATCAGACAACGTCGCAGCCGTGGCTCATGTAAACTGCCAAGGCGGGACAAGGAGCAGAGTGGCAATGGCGGAAGCCACCAGGATTTTGCGCTGGGCAGAAAATCATGTAAGCGCTCTCTCAGCAGTATTCATTCCGGGAGTGGACAGCTGGGAAGCAGACTTCCTCAGCAGACACGATCTCCATCCAGGAGGTGGGGACTTCATCAAGAAGTATTTGCAGAAATAACAAGTCTTTGGGGACTTCCTCAAATAGACATGATGGCGTCACGCCTCAACAAGAAACTTCGGAGGTATTGTGCCAGGACAAGGGACCCTCAGGCAGTAGCGGTGGACGGCCTGGTGACACCATCTGTGTTTTCAGTCGGTCTAGGTGTTCCCTCCTCTTCCTCTCGTCTCAAAAATATTGAGAATCATAAGACGAAAAAGAGTGCAGACAATACTCATTGTTCCAGATTGGCCTCGAAGGGCCTGGTATTCAGATCTTCAGGAACTGCTCACAGAATATCCATGGCCTCTTCCTCTCAGGGAGGACCTGTTGCAGCAGGGGCCCTGCGTGTTCCAAGACTTACCGCAGTTACGTTTGACGGCATGGCGGTTGAACATCGAATCCTAGCTGGGAAGGTTATTCCGGAAGAAGTCATCCCTACTCTGATAAAGGCTAGGAAGGAGGTGACGGCGAAACATTATCACCGTATCTGGAGGAAGTATGTTTCTTGGTGTGAAGCCAAGAATGCTCCTACAGAAGATTTCCATTTGGGCCGTTTTTCTCCACTTTCTACAGACGGGAGTGGATATGGGCCTAAAGTTAGGCGCCATTAAGGTACAGATTTCGGCCCTATCTATATTCTTCCAGAAAGAATTGGCTTCTCTCCCTGAAGTCCAGACTTTTGTAAAGGGAGTGCTGCACATCCAGCCTCCTTTTGTGCCCCCAGTGGCACCATGGGACCTTAACGTGGTGTTACAGTTCCTGAAATCTCACTGGTTTGAGCCTCTTCAAACGGTTGAATTAAAGTTTATCACTTGGAAGGTGGTCATGTGTTGGCCTTGGCATCTGCAAGGCGGGTGTCCGAATTGGCGGCCTTGTCTCATGAGAGTCCCTTTCTCATTTTCCATGTGGATAGAGCAGAGTTGAGGACTCGTCCTTAATTTTTACCTACGGTGGTGTCATCGTTTCATATGAACCAACCTATTGTGGTGCCTGTGGCTACGGGAGACTTGGAGGATTCCAAATCCCTTGATGTAGTCAGGGCCTTAAAAATTTACGTAGCCAGGACGGCTTGGATTAGGAAAACAGAAGCTCTGTTTGTCCTAAATGCGGCCAACAAGGTTGGCGCTCCTGCTTCTAAGCAGAATATGGTTTGCTGGATCCGTAACTCAATTCAGCAGGCTCATTCTACGGCTGGATTGCCGGTACCAAATTCGGTAAAGGCCCATTCCACTAGGAAGATGGGCTCTTCTTGGGCGGCTGCCCGAGGCGTCTCGGCTTTACAGCTTTGCCGAGCGGCTACTTGGTCGGGTTCAAACACTTTTGCAAAATTATACAAGTTTGATACCCTGGCTGATGAGGACCTCATGTTTGCTCAATCGGTGCTGCAGAGTCATCCGCACTCTCCCGCCCGGTTTGGAGCTTTGGTATAATCCCCATGGTCCTTACGGAGTCCCCAACATCCTCTAGGACGTAAGAGAAAATAAGATTTTAAACCTACCGGTAAATCTTTTTCTCCTAGTCCGTAGAGGATGCTGGGCGCCCGTCCCAGTGCGGACAAAATTCTGCAAGACTTGTATATAGTTGTTGCTTACATAAGGGTTATGTTACAGTTAAGATCAGTCTTTGGCTGATACTGTTTTGTTCATACTGTTAACTGGTTACGTGTATTCCAGGTTATACGGTGTGGATGGTGTGGGCTGGTATGAATCTTGCCCTTAGATTAACAAAAATCCTTTCCTCGTACTGTCCGTCTCCTCTGGGCACAGTTTCTCTAACTGAGGTCTGGAGGAGGGGCATAGAGGGAGGAGCCAGTGCACACCCATTCTATCCTAAAGTCTTTAGAGTGCCCATGTCTCATGCGGAGCCCGTCTATACCCCATGGTCCTTACGGAGTCCCCAGCATCCTCTACGGACTAGGAGAAAAAGATTTACCAGTAGGTTTAAAATCTTATTATTCTACTCAGACCTCACATATGTCATAAAATGCAGTTACAATGGTGATATAGCGCTGAGGGACCACAGCTAAAATTCTTAGCCCAGGGGCTGAATGTTGCCATTTTGCCCGAAGTCTATCCAAAAGTTAATCGAAAAGTGCTGCTGGACGTAAATGTCATACGTGCAGAGGAAAGGGCATTTTGCAACATTTGAAAATCTGCAGGAAATTTCCCACAAAACAATTATTTCTATTTTTTATGCTATGTGGATGCAAGCTACATGCTTTTGTTTTCCGTTACAGGCACCAAAAGACGTCCTGGTCTCTACAGTAATCTTACTTGGGGGAGATATTCAATTTGCCCCCAAAGAGACATCGGGAGTAAACACCCCCGATGTTTCTTCGGGTGCTGCGGTTGGGCTATTTAATTAGCTCGACTGGTAACGAGTGCAGTTACACCCGTAAACACACAGGTTCAGGGAAACCTGTGTGTTTTCAGGAGTGAAATAGTCCTGTTTTCGGATGAAAACGGGGCTGTTATCGGGCGCAGGTGAAGCAAAATCCCAGATAAGCTGCGTCACGCGCCGACTTATCGGGGCTAATTAGATAGCCCCCAGCGGCATCACATTACACCCGCAATCGTTGCGGGGAAATTGAATATCCCCCGTTGTGTATTATGTTTTTTTTGTACACTGCATTACCTGAAATATCTCTTATTCTGACTGTTGTGTATGTAGAGGTGTTACTAGTGGAGGTAAGACATGGAGATGCTGAAGGTAGCTTAAATACGTAACATACTGGAGTAAAAACAGACAAATGGAAATAAAAATATTTGCGTTGTCCTATTTTAGTTTTTGTTTGTTTTTAATGAAGTGTTGTCTTTTAAAAAATAAATATTTATATATTTGTTTTGTGCCGTTTTTTGAAGTCATCACATTCCATGGTTTGTTTGTACATAGTTTTTGTTACCAGTTTGTATACTTAATTGTTTTCATGAGGTCATGTAAGGAAGCCCAGGCATTTATGTGAACAGAAAATACATGTCATTATGTTAAAGGACATATAGCTATTGTCCTTTGTATGTTTATGAGTACATTGTATATTGTTCCCCACTCGATCCTGGCTAGCTGGTTTGAGACCTGTTAATAAAGTGTGTGTGGTATGCTTACACACTGATACCATTGTTCTGCATCGCTTTGTTATACCACTTTTACACTCGCACTCCCGGGTCACTCCCGGGATGCGTCCCGGGATGCCTTCCCGGGACTGACCCCTTTCACACTGCACTAAGACCTGGGATCGACCCGGGACAGCCCCATTTACACTGATCCCGGGATATCCCTGCAAATGCACATGTGTGTCATTAGAAATGGCCTTTTCTGGCTCACATTGATGAGGTCACACTAGTCAACAAAGGGAGGGGTGGTGCCTGCTCACACCATTGCTGCAGTCATGGCCGACGGAGTACCAGTGTGTATGCCTGAGCTCATGATTCTTTCTGCTTTGCAGATGTTTCATACAGCCACTGACAGCATGATGCAGCTTATCACACTGTGCAGTATACTGCACATATATTTTATGAGGAGGAGGAGGGTGCAATTTATGCTGGATAGGGCTGCTAGTCGCCGCCAATATTTGCGCAGGAGGAGAGCCTTCATATCATCCAGGATGAGTATCATACTGAGCGTGAGTATGGGCCCTAACCGCTCATTTTGGTCCAGAGATCGCCGGCACGGAGAAGCCTTTATGAGGACCGTGGAAGCTTACCAGGATGAGGAGTGGATGGCTAACTTCCGTGTGTCTCGTGCAACCTTTAACTACATCCTGGAATTACTTACCCCAGCACTTGACATGCAGACCACCAGGCTTAGGAGACCCATCGAGGCACGCAGGAGATTAGCTATTGCATTGTGGTGGTATGCTACCCCAGGAGAGTACCGCTCAGTCTCATGCTTGTTCGGTGTTGCAATCTCCACCTGCTGTGTCATAGTCCACCAGGTGACTAAAGCAATTGTATCTACCTTATACAAGCGCTTCATATCTCTACCACAAGGACAGCGCTTACAGGATACCATCATTGGATTTGTGAAGCGAGGCTATCCGCAGTGTGGAGGAGCGATTGATGGGACACACATCCCCATTATTGCCCCACGTGACAACCATGCTGACTATTTTAATAGGAAGGGCTGGCACTCCATCATATTACAGGCTGTTGTGGACCACAAATATTGGTAAGTGTTTATTTTTGGGGTGGTGGGATGAGTTGCATGTGTGAGTTTTACATTCTAATTGTTTTCAATTTTACTGTTCTTTAGTTTCCTAGATGTGTTTATTGGCTGGCCAGGCCGATCTCATGACTCCCGAGTTCTTGCCAATTCTGACCTGTACAACATCGTAGAGGAGAAGCAGGGAGGCTGGCTGTACCCCAAAGAGTGTGCAAAGATTGTGAATGGGGTGGAGATCCCTGTCCACATCATCGGGGATGCTGCATACCCTTTACGCCCCTGGATTATGAAAGGCTACACCCAACAGGTCCAGTTAACCCCAGAGCAACAAACCTATACTCACACCCTGAGTTCAGCAAGGATGGTGGTTGAGAACGCCTTTGGCAGGTTAAAAGGAAGATGGCGTTGTTTGATGAAGCGCAATGATGTGGACCTTATGAATATGCCTAATGTAGTAGCTGCGTGCTGTATACTGCACAACATCTGTGAACTGCAAAATGAGCTATTCCTTCCTGAGTGGACTGTGCAGGACCCTGAGGTTATAAACCCACATGTGGAAGGTGCTTTGTTTGGGACTGCCTCAAACTCCGCTGCAGAACAAATACGCCACACTATTACGTCCAACCTTGCAGCACTGGTACAATAGTGTTTAAGAATCAGCACAACATGTTTGGTGAATGAAAATGTTTTTATTTTGTATTCCACCTTTAATCTTTGGGTTCATTATTTATGTTTTTCCAAAAAAAACACATTGCCAGCAACTGTGTATATATGCATAAACAATGTAGAAAACACTGTAAACATGGTCTACTTTACGCACAAATGGGAATGTTATGCCTAGATTTGCAAACAAGTTTTTATTGGCATAAAAAAAAAAAAAAACACTGGTAGGTTTGTAGATGCAACACCATAAACCACAGTGTCCCTGCAGTATATTATCACTGTGTAAAAAATAAATAAAAAGTGCTTTAATGTAGACACTATACAAAACAGAACATAGAAAAAAATGAAGGAAGGCACAAACAGTTGTGCATAAACAATGACCACACTGTGGTTATTTAACAACAAATAACAACCAAAAAAAGCAATTCACTGTGTTTCACGGCAAATTGCGCAATACAGTAAACTCTGGGCTTGGCGCACTAGATGGTGCAGTATTTGGGGCATAGTATGGACCAGGATTAAATGATGAAAAACCCTGCTCAGGGGGGTATTGTGAGTTGTGGTGTTGGTTTGGTGCTCTTGAGGTATTGGTCATACGCTCATAGAACGCCATGTTCATTTGGTGCAATTCCCTGTGGCGGTCATACTGCTCTCTACTCATGCGTTCCTGCATTGTCATGACTTGGGAAAGGAATGCATCATGCATTTGGCGTTCTGCCTCTAGAAACCTGTCGAGCCTTGCATCCTCCTGTGCGGACATTGTAGCGTCCATCTCTCGGAGTTGGTCGACAAGGACATTTGACATGGCTTTAGCCACTTGCTCCGCTCTGTTCAATTTCTTCCTTCTAGGCGGTACGGTGTAAACTGTGAAGAGAAGAAATACAAAATGAGCGTATATAAAAATAGCAGCGTTAGCAAACATGTGTTTGTGGCATTAATCCACCTATACACTAGCTACTCTGCAACATTGAACTTTTTTTAAAAATGCAAAGCCCCCCTGCGTGGGGGCAGAAAATGCAAAGTGTGCCACCGTGCCAGCAGCGTGTTGAGCGCAGTGATCCTGCAAGGGGCTCATTAGCGCTCGCCACGCTGCCGCCACACTGGCCACTCATACTACGCACATAACCGGATGATTAACAATTGTGGATTTGTGCTATGAGTGTTAATTTCTAAACATGTACTTACTGTTTTTCTGTAAAGTTGGGGTGACGGCACTTTGTACAGTCCCACTGTCACTGGTCTGAGCATCCACGACGTCTTCAATGGTTGCAGTTATGCTGTCGTCGTTTCTGGATGTGTTTATGGACGGCTGGGATGATGTGTCGCTGTCCTCAGGTGTGTCGTCAATTAACAACGGTGATGATGGACAGACGTCACTGCTTGTCTGTGTCTCTTCTGGAGTGCCTTCTGTAGCAGTGTACTGTGAACTGGAAGACAGACTCACCGGACTGCATATAGCTGTGTTTCCAAAGATATTGGCGCACATGTCATAGTACTGCCAGTCGATACGGCCAACACCGCTCTTTTTCCTGTTGTTGTCATGCACCTTAAGGAAATGCTTTTTAAGAGTTTTCATTTTGTTTAACACTTGCTGCTGTGTGCGGATGATTCCCCTGGCTTGCAGCATCTTGGAGATGTTTTTATAAATGACTGCATCTTTGACTGTGCCTGTGATCTGCCTCATAATTTCCTCCTCTCCCCTAATGCTCAGCAACTCTCTCACCTCCTGGTCTGTCCAGGTCGCCATGCTGCCTTCCTCACACGCATCAAGGACGCTCCCCAGGGCTCTGAATGATGACATCATCTTTTCTGAGCCCATGAAAGCTCCAATCGGAGGCCTTTTAACAGTCCCGGGTAGTGAATCCCGGGACGGGCCCTTTCACACTACCCAGCTTCCCGGGACGGTCCCGGGTTCAACCCTGCTTTTGACCTGGGATGAAATCCCGGGATGCTCGTCCCGGGAAATTGTCCCTGTACCCATTTACACTGAGAAGAATCCCGGGATGATGCGCGTTCACGTGCAATATCCCGGGATTTTTCTGCGAGTGTAAAAGGGGTATTACTGACATTGCTAGGGTATTCTATTTCTGCGTCTGCAGACTACACCTGGGATGGGATCCATTCAGGAAACAATAGAGATTATAGGATATATTATACAGTATTAAGGGGGAATTAGGTGTAAGTTTTTAAAAGGCGTTAAACTCGCACGCTTCCCTTTCATACTCTTGCAAATTTTGTCAAAAAAACAAATTGGGAATGAAAAAGTGGGAAGACCTTCCTAGACCCAAAAAAAGGGACCACTTCGGTAGCAGAATCATATAGAAGGCTGTTAGTGGCATAAGGAAAGTACAGTATCTATTAAAAGATGTCGAATGGCTAATTTGTGAATTTTTCAAAAAACTAAAAATAATGTGAAATGCTTATAAATTTTGTTTAATTACCAAGGAATTTAACAAAAAATGCAAAAATAAGTAGAAAGGACATTTGGGGGTAATTTTGATTAAATTTTTTTTTTTTTTAGAAATAGCAACTATGGATGTAAAAGTGCCTGTTCGGAGCCGTATCTTCTACATCTAGTACAGGTTAGGTGCAAGTTGCATGAATGATGATGATAAGTAGCATGTTCACCACAAGATCCATAAAACGTGCACCAGCGAGTATGCGTGCAACATAAGCCCGCTTTACTTCCACCTGCATCAGGCCATATGTATGTAAATTATACACTTGTATTACCAGCACTTCATAGTGTCTGATTTATCAGTTTCTTCGTAGCGCTTATGTTCAGGGGCAGTGGCCGAGGGCAGCATGCTTTGCCTCCCTGATATGTGCCGTCATATTTGTATATTACATTACACAAAAAGCCTGACTTTGAGATGTTCACTAGTGCCGTTATAGCGCCCAGTCACTTCGCAGTTTGTGTACAAAGATGCAGACATCGGACGCACGTTGGTCTATAATCGGTCATCTGAGTAACGCAACATGGCCGCAGGAAGTAAGACACCGGAGTTGTCGTAACTGCATATGGGATCTCCGTCACAAGCTGCGACACATCCTCGAAGTGTGATGCACCTGCCCTTGAATTGCCACCATGGGCGGCTCCAGAGGTGGGGCTGCAGCTCAGTTCAAATAGGGGAACCACACCAACTACCAGCAAGTCAGTTTGAAATGACAGTTGGTGACAGTTGGTTCCCCTGTTTGAAATTTGAACTGACCTGCAGCCCCTCTCCTGGAGCCGTCACTGGTCGCCACTCCCCGTAACCTCCCATAAATGCTCCCTCCCTTCCTGTCAATCACTTTGTGAATAAATTCTCACGGCGACTGGCACAAGACCATTGTGACACCTGCGCAGTGCGACTTATGCACATGCACATTGACAAAAAAAAAAATCACTCTACAGTGTACAACTTGTGTGTATCAGGCCCATGCCAGCCTGTCGCTGCACTGCTGTGGGGAACAAGGTGCATAACTTCCGTGCTACAGTGCCTTCCCTCCTAACTCCTCCCTCTACGCCTGTGCAGACTTCTGCTCCCCCGCAGGTGTCTCCATTCCCTGCTAGCCCAAACACCCTCATAGGGAATAGAGGTGCAATTTTGCAAATTGCGGCACCAAGGGGGTCATTCTGACCCGTTCGCTCGCAGCGTTTTTTCGCTGCTGTGCGAACGGGTGCAGAATGCGCATGGTTACACCGCGGCTTCCAGTGGGAGCGGTCGCAGCAGCAGCGACCGCTAAGAAGATTGACAGCAAGGAGGCGTGGAGGGGCGGATCCAGACGTTTTCGGGGAGTGGTGAGTATAACGCAGGCGTGTCCAGGACAACGGAGGGCGGAGGTGTGACGTCAAAGCTGGGCCCATCATCGCTGGATCCATCGCACAGGGTAAGAATGTCCAGGGCTACTCTTCTTCTGCTGGAATTTTTTTTTTAGCTTAGCAGGGCTGCACAAGCGATCGCAGCCCTGCTAAGCTAAAATACACTCCCCCATAGGCATGTACTATTGATCGCAGCAGCAGCTAAAAGTTACTAGCTGCGATCAACTCGGAATGACCACCCAAGTTCAAAGCTGTATCTGCTCGGCGGAGCAGCCATTTTGCCCTTTGTTAATATCCTAGAGTGTTTATAAAGTGTCCCCACTCTTTGGCATTTTTCACATTTTATTAAATCAAGCAAGCATAAGGTATTTGTTCAGGAATTCTTATCAATGATCAACACAGAATACTGTAACGTGAAATAAAACAGCTGTGAAGTTTTTCCGTAATGAACAATAAAAACAGCAGCAAAAACCATATTAGTTTGCATATGTATTTTTCCACGTAAGTCAACCCTGGAGCAGTCGGCTGTCTTCAGAGGTCAGGTAATTGATTGTTTGCATTTAATCTGTGTACAAGTAATATGTTTCAATTAATTTCAAAATAAATCCAACTGTCTGAGAAGTCAAAACATTGATTAGTGTATTTCTAATGGGCTTCATCATGAATCTCAAAGAACATTCAAAGTAGAACCAAGAAACCGTTCTTTAAAATAACCTATCAATTAAAAAATATAAGAAACAAATTCTATTTCTAATATTTTCTAGGGCACTGTCAAGGCCATTATAGAGAATATGGCAGAACTGGGAATTTATTTAGAACAATCTGAGCATCAGTAGGGGAATAATTCCTCTGCCAGCTTCCTGCTCCAGGGGTGAATACTTGTAGTGAATGGTTTTATCTGTAATTGGCTTATTATATTTCACATCACACACTGATTATGGTCAATACAATTCCAAAATAAATTAAACTTTGTTCTGTGAAGAATTTGAAATATGCTAAAGGGGTGAATACGTTCTACAGCCACAACATATTATTAGTAAATGTACAGTATAAGTATACTATATGTCTGAGCAGGAGCCTCTTATCCATGTATTTTGGTTTGTATCACTCTGTTTTATGCGGTTTTATTTTCATGCTTGTTTGAATTTATTTTGTTTAATTGGGGAGGAATTTAGATATATATAAAGAAACTTTTTTTTTTTCCTTTGACTATAATTTCATAGGTGAGCAGGTTTGAGACTAGTACATTTATGATCCTAATGTGTTCCTCTATTTCAGGCATGTGGAATGGACACAGTCACTAACCCCGCAGCTGGCGACCTCAGCTTGGTAAAGGTGAAACAAGAAACAAAGCGTGTCCTGGAAGCCTTTTTAACACGATCCTTGAGTCTAGATGAGGGAAAGCGAATAGGCCATGTGGGGCGGGCATACCACGACCCAAAGAAGTACAGTCGCAGGTAACTCTTCAACCGATCCTTCCTCAGAAATTTCCTGCCATATGAGTTTTATTCTTTTTTATTGATTTATCATGAGCCTAGAGACTTCTGCATATTCTTGAAGTTAATGATTCAATACCTGTAAGCTCTTGGGGTGAGTGGGTAATCTTGCAAACCTGGCCTACATTCATAGCATTGTATATTTGATTTTGCTTGAAATGCAGAGACCACAAACTTGCAGTGCTAGGGGGAAAGGCCTTAGAAGGGGTGTGATATGTTTTACCAACCGACACCGTAGGGGCCTTGTGTACGTTTAAATCTGTACTGATGGTGCTTTAACTGTTGGTTGTTGGTGCTCACACCCCCTAATTTTGGATGAATATAAAACAAAATGTTTTTGTTTTGGTTTTTTTCATCAGGAATAGTAATGAGGAAAGCAAGGACGGAACTGTAAGGAAAGGTAAAAAGTCGGAGAGAAAAAAAAATAAAGAGTCTGTAAAAGATCAAGAGGAAATTCTTAGTGATGAGCCAACTCAGGAGAGCAACGGTAAATGGAATGCCATTCATGAGGACATCCGGAAGTTGGAAGATTCAAAACATGACTTTAGAATAAACATTAAGAAGCTGTTGAGAAGAGAGACCCATCCCAAGGACAAGGCTATTGAGAAGAATGGGAGCACACACAGTAAATCCAGGGACTCTATTGAAGCTATACTAGATGACCATGGCAAAGGGGTGGCCAAGAGGGACTCTATGAAACGGCCCAAGTCCCCCAACCCCTTACTTGCCTGCACTGTGGGGACTTCCACCGTTTCTATAGAGGAGGAGCAGAAACAGTATGAAGTTGGCCCTCATGAGAAGCACGTATCTCATGGATCTCAGAAGAAGCCTAGTAAACCATTCTCCTTCAAAAAATTGCTAAAGAAAAAAACGCAGAAAGAAATTTCGGGCACGGACCACACACCTTCCCGGCCTGACTACCTACCGGTGACGCCTTGTTATGAGGATGAGCATTCTCCTCATCCGAAAAGAGCTGGTATGAGTATTATGTTTCTTCTGTATCGTCTACATTTTACTTCCTAATGCATATTCCCCGAGGAGAATAAACAACTGGGACAATCCTTTGTTCCTGTCAGCATTTCCCCTCTCTTCTGGTCTGTTCTGAGATCTTGCATGCTGTAGAACAAGCATCACACTTGTGCACTGTTTGCATTTCCATTAAGCCTGGAGGAGATCTCCCAGAGAGCAGCCACTGTGTCTTTGTACGTAGCGGCTGTCCGGTAATATGTCAGTGTTGCAGGAGGCATCTTGTATAAATAGATGCCTCCTGCTGGCTTCACGCCGCCACTGGCTTCAGCACACCCAGAAACAGGATGCACAAAAGCCCTTGTTTACTAGAACGCTGCCTGTGGCCACCTCCTAACGGCCGCTTCTGTCAGTCAGGCTGTGGTGTCCAGGGCAATGCGAGCGACTACGCAGAACAAGATCTGCTCGCGCACAGATCTCACACCATCAGAGATGTACATAAACCATCAGGATTTGCTTTAAAATTGTATTGACAGGGCCTTTTTAAAATCTGCATCACTTGCTCTGTCATCATAACATCTGAGTCTAGAAAGAAAGACTTTAGGCTTCGGGTGTGCACTGGCTCCTCCCTCTATGCCCCTCCTCCAGACCTCAGTTTGATACTGTGCCCAGAGGAGATGGGTGCACTGCAGGGAGCTCTCCTGAGTTTCCTGTAAGAAAGTATTTTGGTTAGGTTTTTTATTTTCAGGGAGCCTGCTGGCATCAGACTCCCTGCATCGAGGGACTGAGGAGAGAGAAACAGCCCTACTTCTCTGAGTTTCAAGGTCCTCTTTCTTAGGCTACTGGACACCATTAGCTCCAGAGGGATTGGTACGCAGGTTTCATCCTCGCCGTCCGTCCCAGAGCCGCGCCGCCGTCCTCCTCGCAGAGCCAGAAGATAGAAGCCGGGTGAGTATGAGAAGAAAGAAGACTTCAGAGGCGGCAGAAGACGTCTGATCTTCATAGAGGTAACGCACAGAGGTGAAGCTGTGCGCCATTGCTCCCGTTCACCTCACACACTCCGGTCACTGTAAGGGTGCAGGGCGCAGGGGGGGCGCCCTGGGCAGCAGTATAAACCTCTCCTATGGCAAAAGCATATATATACATGTACAGCTGGGCACTGTACATGTATATAAAGAGCCCCCACCATGTTTTGATAGATTTTGAGCGGGACAGAAGCCCGCCACCGAGGGGGCGGGGCTTCTTCCTCAGCACTCACCAGCGCCATTTTCTCCACAGCACAGCGCTGAGGGGAAGCTCCCCGGACTCTCCCCTGCTTACTGACGGTGACAGTGGGTTTTTCAAGAGGGGGGGGGCACATAATTGGCGTGTATAAAGTTATAACAGCGCTACTGGATAAAACATTCTGTGTTTTTTCCTGGGTCATATAGCGCTGGGGTGTGTGCTGGCATACTCTCTCTCTGTCTCTCCAAAGGGCCTGGTGGGGAACCTGTCTTCAGAAAAGAGCTTCCCTGTGTGTGTGGGGTGTGTCGGTGCGTGTGTGTCGACATGTATGAGGTTGAAGGCTCGCCTAAGGAGGAGGGGGAGTGTATGAATGCAAGGTCTCCGTCGGCAGCGCCGACACCTGACTGGATGGATATGTGGAATGTCTTAAGTGCTAATGTGAATTTATTGCACAAAAGATTAGACAAAGCTGAGGCTAGGGAACAGTCAGGAAGTCAAACCATGACTGTCCCAATGTCGCCGAGTCCTTCGGGGTCTCAGAAGCGCACACTATCCCAAATAGTTGACACAGATACCGACACGGATTCAGACTCCAGTGTCGACTACGATGATGTAAAATTACAGCCAAAAGTGGCTAAGTGTATTCGATATATGATTATTGCAATAAAAGAGGTTTTGCATATCACAGAGGAACCCCCTGTCCCTGACACGAGGGTACACATGTATAAAGAGAAAAAGCCTGAGGTCACCTTTCCATCCTAGTATGAGCTGAACGAATTATGCGAAAAGGCTTGGGAAACCCCAGACAAGAGACTGCAGGTTCCCAAAAGGATTCTTATGGCGTATCCTTTCCCGCAAAAGGACAGGATACGATGGGAATCCTCTCCTAAGGTGGACAAGGCATTGACACGCTTATCAAAAAAGATAGCGCTGCCATCCCAAGATACGGCTACCCTCAATGATGCTGCTGATCGCAAGCAGGAGGTTACTATGAAGTCCATTTACACACATTCTGGTACAATACTTAGACCGGCAATGGCGTCGGCCTGGGTTTGTAGTGCTGTGGCTGCATGGACTGATTCCTTATCAGCGGAGATTGAGACCCTAGATAAGGATACCATTTTAATGACCCTAGGGCATATAAAAGATGCTGTATTATATATGTGGGATGCTCAAAGAGATGTTTGTTTACTAAGTTCCAGAATAAACGCTATGTCTGTTTCCGCTAGGCGAGTCTTATGGACCCGACAGTGGACGGGGGATGCCGACTCGAAGAGGCATATGGAGTTTTTGCCTTACAAAGGTGAGGAGTTATTTGGAGAAGGCCTCTCGGACCTAGTCTCCACAGCTACGGCAGGTAAATCGAATTTCTTGCCTTATGTTCCCTCACAGCCTAAGAAAGTGCCTCATTGCATCAAATGCAGTCCTTTCGTTCGAATAAAAGCAAAAAAGTACGTGGATCGTCCTTTCTTGCCAGAGGTAAGGGCAGAGGAAAAAAGCTGCACACAGCTAGTTCCCAGGAACAGAAGTCCTCCCAGGCCTCTTCAAAATCCACCGCATGACGCTGGAGTGGGGGCACGTCTTCGACTTTTCAGACACATCTGGGTTCTCTCACAGGTGGATCCCTGGGCAATAGAAATTGTTTCTCAGGGATACAAGCTGGAATTCGAAGAGGTCCCCCCTCGCCGGTTTTTCAAATCGGCTCTGCCAGCTTCTCCCTCAGAGAGGGAGTTAGTGTTAAATGCAATTCAAAAATTGTATCTTCAACAGGTGGTGGTCAAGGTTCCCCTACTGCAACAGGGGAGGGGATATTACTCAACCCTGTTTGTGGTCCCGAAACCGGACGGTTCGGTCAGACCCATTTTGAATTTAAAATCCCTGAACCTATACTTGAAAAAGTTCAAGATGGAGTTGCTCAGAGCGGTCATCGCCAGCCTGGAAGGGGGGGATTTTATGGTTTCCCTAGACATAAAGGATGCGTACCTTCATGTTCCAATATTTCCACCTCATCAGGCGTTCCTGAGATTTGCTGTACAGGATTGTCATTACCAATTTCAGATGTTGCCGTTTGGGCTTTCCACGGCCCCGAGGATTTTCACCAAGGTACTGGCGGAAATTATGGTGCTCCTGCGCAAGCGAGGTGTCACAATTATCCCATACTTGGACGATCTCCTCATAAAAGCGAGATCTCGGGAGAAGTTACTGGACAGCGTGTCACTTTCATTGAAGGTGTTACAGCAACACGGCTGGATTCTCAATATCCCGAAGTCGCAGCTGGTTCCTACGACGCGTCTGACCTTCTTGGGCTTGATTCTGGACACAGACCAGAAAAGGGTTTTTCTTCCGACGGAAAAAGCTCAGGAACTCATGACTCTGGTCAGGAACCTATTGAAGCCAAAACAGGTGTCAGTGCATCACTGCACTCGAGTCCTGGGGAAAATGGTGGCATCATACGAAGCCATTCCCTTCGGCAGGTTCCATGCGAGAACCTTCCAATGGGACCTGCTGGACAAGTGGTCCGGGTCACATCTACATATGCATCGGCGGATCACCCTGTCCCCCAGAGCCAGGGTATCTCTCCTGTGGTGGCTGCAGAGTGCTCACCTCCTAGAGGGCCGCAGGTTCGGCATTCAGGACTGGATCCTGGTGACCACGGACGCAAGCCTCCGAGGTTGGGGAGCAGTCACACAGGGAAGAAATTTTCAAGGTCTTTGTCAAGTCTAGAGACTTGTCTCCACATCAACGTCCTGGAGTTGAGGGCCATATACAACGCCCTACGTCAAGCGGAGGCATTACTTCGCGACAAACCAGTTCTGATTCAGTCAGACAATGTCACCGCAGTGGCTCATGTAAACCGCCATGGCGGCACAAGGAGCAGGGTGGCAATGGCGGAAGCCACCAGGATTCTTCGCTGGGCGGAGAATCATGTCAGCGCACTGTCAGCAGTGTTCATTCCGGGAGTGGACAATTGGGAAGCAGATTTCCTCAGCAGACACGATCTGCATCCGGGAGAGTGGGGGCTTCATCAGGAAGTCTTCGAGCAGATCGCAAGTCGGTGGGGACTGCCCCAAATAGACATGATGGCGTCCCGTCTCAACAAAAAGCTAAAAAGGTATTGCGCCAGGTCAAGAGATCCTCAGGCGGTAGCTGTGGACGCCCTGGTGACACCGTGGGTGTACCGGTCGGTCTATGTATTTCCTCCTCTTCCTCTCATACCCAAGGTGTTAAGAATAATAAGACAAAGAGGAGTGAGAACAATCCTCATTGTTCCAGATTGGCCACGAAGGACCTGGTATCCGGAGCTGCAGGAGTTGCTCACAGAAGATCCGTGGCCTCTTACTCTAAGACAGGACCTGCTGCAACAGGGGCCCTGTCTGTTCCAGGACTTACCGCGGCTGCGTTTGACGGCATGGCGATTGAATGCCGGATCCTAGCGAAAAAAGGTATTCCGGATGAGGTCATTCCTACACTAATAAAGGCTAGGAAGGACGTGACATCAAAACATTATCACCGAATATGGCGAAAATATGTTTCTTGGTGTGAGGCCAGGAATGCTCCTACGGAAGAATTCCAGCTGGGCCGTCTCCTTCACTTCCTACAAACTGGAGTGAATTTGGGCCTAAAATTAGGCTCCATTAAGGTTCAGATTTCGTCCCTATCCATTTTCTTTCAGAAGAAATTGGCCTCTCTTCCTGAAGTACAGACGTTTGTGAAGGGAGTACTGCATATTCAGCCTCCTTTTGTACCTCCGGTGGAGCCTTGGGATCTTAACGTGGTGTTAGGTTTCCTTAAGTCGCATTGGTTTGAACCACTCAAAACGGTGGAGTTAAAATATCTCACTTGGAAGGTGGTCATGTTGTTAGCCTTTTCTTCGGCTAGGCGAGTTTCGGAATTAGCGGCTTTATCACATAAAAGCCCCTATCTGGTTTTTCATATGGATAGGGCGGAATTGCGGACTCGTCCTCAATTCCTACCTAAAGTGGTCTCATCCTTACATATGAACCAGCCTATTGTCGTGCCTGTGGCTACACGTGACTTGGAGGATTCCGAGTCCCTTGATGTGGTCAGGGCTTTGAAGATTTACGTTGCCAGAGCGGCTAGGATCAGAAAAACAGAGGCACTGTTTGTCCTGTATGCAGCCAACAAGGTTGGCGCCCCTGCTTCAAAGCAGACTATTGCTCGCTGGATCTGTAACACGATTCAGCAGGCGCATTCTACGGCAGGATTGCCGTTACCAAAATCGGTTAAGGCCCATTCCACTAGGAAGGTGGGCTCTTCTTGGGCGGCTGCCCGAGGGGTCTCAGCACTACAGCTGTGCCGAGCTGCTACTTGGTCGGGGTCAAACACCTTTGCAAAATTCTACAAGTTTGATACCCTGGCTGAGGAGGACCTCTTGTTTGCTCAATCTGTGCTGCAGAATCATCCGCACTCTCCTGCCCGTTTGGAAGCTTTGGTATAATCCCCATGGTCCTTACGGAGTCCCCAGCATCCTCTAGGACGTTAGAGAAAATAAGATTTTAAACCTACCGGTAAATCTTTTTCTCGTAGTCCGTAGAGGATGCTGGGCGCCCGTCCCAAGTGCGGACTACTTCTGCAAGGCTTGTATATAGTTATTGCGCACATAAGGGTTATGTTATAGTTTCATCGGTGGTGGACCGAGGCTATGTTGGTTTTTCATACTGTTAACTAGATAGTATATCACAAGTTATACGGTGTGATTGGTGTGGCTGGTATGAATCTTGCCCTTGGATTACCTAAAATCCTTTCCTCGTACTGTCCATCTCCTCTGGGCACAGTTTCTCTGAGGTCTGGAGGAGGGGCATAGAGGGAGGAGCCAGTGCACACCCAGAGCCTAAAGTCTTTCTTAAAGTGCCCATGTCTCCTGCGGAGCCCGTCTATCCCCCATGGTCCTTACGGAGTCCCCAGCATCCTCTACGGACTACGAGAAAAAGATTTACCGGTAGGTTTAAAATCTTATATTTTGGATTGTGGGTGGAAATCGGAACACCCAGAGGAAACCCACGCAAGTACGGGGAGAATATACAAACTCTGCACAGTTAGGGCCATGGTGGGTATCAAACCCATGACCTCAGTGCTGCGAAGCAGTAATGCTAACCATTACTCCATCCGTACTGCTATTATTATTACTGTTATATAGCGGAGTAAGTATACTGTCAGTCATCCATGGCTTTGTAGAATATTTATTAGATGTACAAACAAATGATACCTGAGAATTTGTTTTCCCCATGTATCTGAAATAGTCTTGCCTCTGAAAGTTGGGAACACTACTACAGCTTTTACTCAGATCAATTTAGTATTTTAAATCCGCATTTTGTTGATTTTAAAATATGGCATTGTGCATTGTTCTAGGTTTGATTTTAAATAAAACGTTTACGAGAACTAAAAATTATTGAATTATTAATATATTACCTATTATGTTTCTTAGTAGGGAAGATCGAGGACTCTGAGATCTACAACTTAGCTGCAAAGCAGTTGGAGACGTTGATCAAACACAAAAAAGTTAAGAGCCCCTCGGTTCCTGAGAAATTTCCTGAGACTAAGCCAAGCCCAAAGACTGCAGTGCGCTTGGCGCCTGGTAAGACCGTAGTTTATTTTGTTTGTTTTTTTGTTTTATTTTATTGCAAAGCTGCAAGGATTCTTCCACTGTCCATGGGCATTTTATTCTTTTGTTTTAATGATACCCGGTTGCCGGGTTGACACGGGTCAGTGTGCGATATGAAAGGGGCCTTGGAGAATTCCCGAGACGCCTGACCCGGTAATTCAACCCGGGTAAAAAGAAGGGTTATTCCCGGGTAGAATACCGAGTCAGTGGCAGCGTAAACGGATTCCCGGGTTAATGCGACCCGGGACCCGTTTACTACATAGGGAGAGGCAGCGCAGAGATGAGCTCATCTCCCAGCGCCGGCTCCGCTCCCCGCCACCATGGCAAACAACCCGGCATATTGCCGGGTCAGGAAGCCAGCGCAGAGGCTCCAATGCCGGATCCCACCCGGGAAGGACCCGTTTCCAATTCCCGAGTGGGATCCGGCATTGGAGATCTGAAAGGGGTATACTTCAGTAACTTCATAATGGTGCACCCCTGTGTTAGCCGCATAGTGAAAGGGACACTAACCTCAATCTGTCTACGGGTGGGATGTATCTAGCATTGCAGTTTGGATGCGATACATTCCACCATTTATGGCATAGATACGTATGTAGAATTATGATTATAATGCGCCGAATGACACGTGAGCCACTGGGAGGGATCCTATGTGATCCCTCTCGGTGTACAATGTAGAAAGTAGCACATAGGCTTCTATTAGGTGGCGCTGCCTAATGGGTCCACGCTACGAAAAGTATTGCATTCCCGAGCTTGATACATATGGCAAAGGAGGACAGAACTTTGAAAACTCCAGTTTTCTGAGTTTTGGCCTCGTTTTGCTTTTATTACATCCCGCCCTTTGTTACATCCCGCCTTTAGTGCTTGCAAATGTTGTCTGTTTTGTCCTATATTTGCAGTAAACTGTTTACGTATAGCCTGCTGGCAATGATGAGAGGTCCTTGGTGACCCTAAAGACGTGACTGGTCTGAGAACTAAAGTCTGCAGATACGCTCACTCCCTGCACTGTACCACATACATTTACCTCCTGCAAGGGCGGTGTCTATTCTTCAGTAGGGAAGAAGTTCGGGCAGCATTTGTGTCATGGGAACCAGTTATATCTACAATACACTAATTCTTGCAATGTCTCATAGCCAGGGGCGTTTTAAGAGAGAGGGCCCGCGTGCAGCCCCCTCCTCTCTGGCAGCAAGTAGACTCTGGCTGCCAGAGAGGAGCAATAAGGCACAGCTGCAGCAATAAGGCACAGGTACCATGTTCCCAGAAACATGGTACCTGTGCCTTATTGCTGCAGCTGCTATTTTCTGGGAACATGGTACCTGTGCCTTATTGCTGCAGCTGCTATTTTCCAAGTGATTTGTGTCTGCAGTGCAGGGCCTATGCCGCGGGACTCTGGAGGGGTAAGTATAATATATGGGTGCTGGGTGTGCGGTGTGGGCCCCTCTGAACTCAGGGGCTTGTGTGCACCGCACACCTTGGGGGAGATTCAAATGTTTGAAAAGTCGGTTGGGTGTCTGTTTTTTCATGTCTATTAGATAGGAAAAAACAGACTCCCAACTGACTTTTCAAACATTTGAATCTCCCACCTTGTATCCAGTATACAAACGCCTATGCTTATAGCGTATACCCAACACGATCCCACAGACGAGAATACAGTATGCAGTGGTATAAAAAAGAAAAACATTTACTTACAATTCATATACATTACTTTAGGGTAGGTGGTTTTTATTTCTTTTTAGGAGGCTTGAAATCTCTATGAACAAATTGATTATTATCCGTCTGCATACAAAGTACCAGTGCAGCAAGAAAACAGCAGGGTTTTGACACCAAATGACTACAACAGAATTCCCATTCACTAAGAATCCCTCCTGTCCATGAGTTGTGAGAGTGCACAGTTCAGAGCAAAATATTTTCACTTAAATGGATTTTTAATACTGAGATTTTCCCATGTGTACTCAGCAGTGGAGAGAGATAAAGTAGAGAGAGAGAAACATCCAACCAGTCAGCTCCTAACTGTCGTTTTTCAAACACAGCCTGTAACATGGCAGTTAGGAGCTGATTGGCTGGTACTTTATCTCTGTCCACTTTATCATTCTCGAAAGCTTAGTACATATATAATAATAATAATAATAATAATAATAAGCTTCTAAGTCTGGAACAGAGATCAGAGATTGTATGGTAACAATGTTGATGTGGAATTTGTTCATCTTCATTTGTTGAGGCCTTGCATTTATCCACTATCACTATCAAGAACATGTACGGTGTCCTAAATGCCCCAAAATACGCTTATATGATCAGAAAGACGGATTCCTTATTCGTGCTCCCTGATGCACAGAAAAAGGGTTGTCCTGCTTCAAAGCGGTCCATTGCTCGTTGGCTTAGGCTTGCTATCCAAAAAGCCTATGTGTCGGCAGCCTTACCTGTTCCTAAGTCTCTAAAGGCCAACTCTACAAGATCGGTGGGCTCTCCCTGGGCGGCTGCCCTTGGAGTCTCGGCCTTGCAACTATGCCGAGCTGCTACCTGGTCGGGGAAGAACACGTTAGTGAAGTTCTACCAGTTTGATACCCTGGCCAAAGAGAATACCCAGTTTGGGCAGGCGTTGCTGCAGAAGTCTCTGCACCTTCCCGCCCGTTCTGGAAGCTTTGGGACGTCCCCATCATACTGAGGGGGTCATTCCGAGTTGATCATAGCTGTGCTAAATTTAGCACAGCTACGATCATAAACTTAGACATGCGGGGGGACGCCCAGCACAGGGCTAGTCCGCCCCGCATGTCAGTCCTTTGTATTTGAGGAGTAACTCCCGGCCAGCGCAGCTCCTGCGGCTGGCCGGGAGTTACTCGTCGCTCCCGCTGGCCGTATCGGCTGCGTGAGACGTCTCGCAGCCGCCGCGCCCCCCCCCCCCCCCGAATGGTCTGGCCACACCTGCGTTGGTCGGACCGCTCCCCCTAAACGGCGGCTTAACGCCACCGTTCAGAATTCTCCCGCATAGCGACCGTCTCTGTCTCAGAGTCGATCTCTAGGTAACGACGGCTGCCATGCGCCGGCGCAGTTCCGACCCGATCGCTGCGCTGCGACAAACTGCAGCGAGCGATCGGGTCGGAATGACCTCCTAAGTCTCCCCAATATCCCTTATGGATGCTAGAGAAAATAGGATTTTAATTACCTACCGGTAAATCCTTTTCTCGTAGTCCATAAAGGATATTGGGCGCCCGCCTCAGTGCGGTGACTTTTCTGCAGGTTCTCTTTTATGTGGTTACCTGTTTAGCTGTTGCTGTTGTTGTTACCAGCCATTGCTGGTTGTTGTATGTTAGTGGTGTGCTGGTGTATAAATCTCACCACTTCTTGTTATTATGTTCCTTCTCTCATATATGTCCTTTCTCCTTCGGGCACTGTATTACCTATAACTACCTGTGGGAGGGGGGCATAGAGGGGAGGAGCCAGCACATCCAGTGAAGAAATTTAAAGTGCACAAGTTCCTTTGGACCCCATCCATACCCCATCGTACTAAGTCTCCCCAATATCCCTTATGGACTACGAGAAAAGGGTTTACCGGTAGGTAATTAAAATCATATTTTTCCTCTAATGGGCAAAACCATGTGCAGTGCAGGGGGGGCAGATGTAAAAAGTGCAGAGAGAGATTTGGGTGGGGTGTGTTCAAAGTGAAATCTAATTTGTAGTGTAAAAATAAAGCAGTTGGGGGCGTGGCCTGGAAGCTGAGCTGAGTGGACGTGCGGCTCCGGAGCTCCCGCACAGGGGACCTTTCAAACTGTTTCCCCGCGGCTTAGCCGGCGCCTGTCATCACCCGGGAGCATTACAACACTGTGAGTCAGCCCCACAAGACGATCCGGCGCGGCCGGGCGGCTCTCCGCACCCTCTGACCGCTGCGGCCTTCTCCCCGGTCCAACGCCGGGAGCTGGAGTTTGGCGGCGGCCCGGCCGTGAGCTCCGTGCCCGGCGCGGCCACGACAAGACCTCTCGGAACACTCCGCGGCCCTCAGCCCTCCTCTACTGTGCCCTGCTGGGTGGCTCCTGGCTCTCGGGTCCCCTCTAGACGGCTGGGATCTCCTTCCATGGCTCCTGGAAGATCAGGTACTCTCTGCAAGCCCTGGCGGCGGCCATCTTTCCTCTCCCAAGTGCTGGCTGCTTCTCTCCCCCCTTCCTCTGTGACTGCTTCGGCAAGCTGTGCCTGCCAGTGTTCCTCCATCTCTCCCTGCAGGAGCTCTAGCTGCTCTGACCCCCCTCTTTTCAGTATTGGGTCATGATATAGGTTGCTGGGGCTCCCTGATATTTTATTACTGCTCTGGGCTTTCCTGTATTACAATCTACAATCCTGGGGCGCCATCTCCTGGCCATTACCTACGACTACACCTGCATTATGCTCCAGTCTTCTATGATACTTCTGAGCAGGGGAATGCGCTGCTAAATACCTACGGGCACAGCCCTGGGGGCCTCGTGCTTATTTTCATTACACGTAATATGATGGATCACTGACTTTTTACGCTATTGCTCAGTTTTGACCTTTGACCTTTTCTATTTCTGGGACTGTCGCACACCATGCCTAGGTCCAAGAAATCTACACTTTCTGCGGAGCTGTCTTCCTTTATTTCTAAGATGAAGCCTAGTGCATCTAAATCACCAGCCGCCCCCCCTCCTGCCCCTGTTTCGGAATCTGAGGAAGACTCGCCTGTTCTAGAACCTTCCATGAAAGATTGCATTTCCTCTATCCTTACTGAGATGAAGTCGTTGAAACAGGCTTTCCACTCGGAGATCCACAAAGCCATCTCTGGGCTTAAGGATGAGATATCTGATCTTGGGGCTCGCACTAATGATGTCGAACAGAAAATTGATGAAGTCATTAATTTCCAGCAGGAGATGGAACATTCGGTCCACGTTATGCAGGAAGACATCTACCTCCTCCAAGACCAACAGGAGGATGCAGATAATCGTGCACAACGTAATAATCTACGTATTAAATACATCCTGGAGTCGGTGGAACCAGCACAACTGGAAGATTTCCTCCTCCGCTTTTTTCAACATCTCCTGCCGGACACACCGCCTGAGCATTTCCTCCTAGATAGAGCTCATCGCTCCCTGCGCTAAAAGCCATCATCATCGTCCCCTCCGAGAGACGTGGTCTTACGCTGTCACTACTTCAAAACTAAGGACAGAATACTGACTGCTGCTCGGAACAAGGACATGTGTCTGTTTGAAACGCATAGACTGCTGGTGTTTCTGGACTTATCCCCTACTACTCTTAAGAGGCGCTTCGATCTGAGAGAGTACACCCAAATCCTCAGAGAGAATCAAATCCGCTACAGATGGGGTTATCCCTTCGCCTTGATTGTGCAGCTTGATGGGAAGAGGCTACTAGCACGATCCAAGGAGGATGCCCATCGGCTTCTTTTGAAACTTAACCTGCCTCCTCCGGAACCTGACAAGCCTTCTACCCCACAGGTTGCACCGGGTCTTCAACGCACCCCAAACTCACCTTTTCCACAGCGAGCACCTCGACGCCTTTGGTCGACAGTCCCGGCAAAAACCTCTGCTAGACGTGACCCTCCGTGAACTTTCCTTCACAGCTGCCTTGATGGGTTATTGCATGTCATTTCATACTGTTGTGCTTACTAGTTTAGAGGTTTTAAGTTTCTTTTTTCACTGAGCTTATATAACTGAGCATATGTTTTTCCAGTTCACTTGATTCTGTTGTGGTTCATTACGGTCATATGTTGCTACGACCCCCATGGTTGCCCTATTAGTTCGCCAGTGGGCTCCTTGGTGTTCGGCGCCGCGCCATCCACCGAGCCATTATAGTCGGTTTTGAGCATAAGGGAGATCTTCTCTCCCTTAATACCCCATACGGGTGCTCAAACGTGCGGACCCGTGCGATGCATACAATGGGTCTTTGGCTCGGTTTATTATATTTGTTTACTTTGCATTGTTCTCGATGTTTCTTTTCTCCTCTCTTTCCTCTTTTCCTGCTTTCTGTTCCTCCTCTTTCCTTCGTTCTCCCGGGAGACCAACCATGGGTCCTTAGGGACGTTCTTGCTCTGCTCTTATTTATACTGCTATGTCTGTTAACGTAATAACCTACAATGTGAAGGGTCTCAATAGCCCCAAAAGAGGACCAAATTATTTCTTTTTCTGAAACAGGTTGGGGGAGATCTGGTATTCCTCCAGGAGACGCATTTTAGAGATACTTCCCATCCTGAATTACGTTCTAGACGCCATCCAGTCGTCATACATGCATGTGATCACGCCCAGAAGAAACGAGGGGTTGCCATATTGATTCCCGCCCACTTACACTTGGAACCAGAAAAAATCATTAGGGACAAAAGGGGTAGATTCCTTATCATAGTGGGCAAGCTTAATAATGTTCCCATCACTCTGGTCAACGTCTATGCCCCTAATGTTAATCAGGCCTCGTTCTTCGCCTCTTTAGATTCCAAAATTGCCCAATGTAGGAAAGGCGATATCTTAATGGCAGGGGATTTCAACACTATACTCCATCACAGTCTCGACCGCTCCCACTCCCTCCCACTGTCCCAGTCCCACACAAGTACTCGCAATTCCAGAGCCTTGCTGTCACTACTTAAAAACCACGTACTATTTGATTCCTGGAGGGTTCTCGACCCTTTAGTTAAAGATTATACGTTTTTTTCCCCAGTACACAATCTATATACAAGAATTGATATGATTATGATTGGGAGAGATTTGACCTCTAGGATCCAGAAAAGTTGTATTCACCCAATTACGTGGTCTGACCATGCCCTGGTATCTTTGACTCTTTCTGGTTTGTCCCGCACTCTTCCCCCCCCCCCCCCCCCCCCTCCTGGTCCCTTAATGATGCCCTCCTCCAACATTCTGATGTTCTGCCGCAAATTACTCAGGTGCTAACTGATTATTTTAGCTTGAATCAGACGCCTGGTATGTCTGATATGACCCTGTGGGAGGCGCATAAAGCGGTCCTTCTGGGCCACTTCATGCAGATCGCGGCTAGGCTCACTAAACAGCGCTCCCAAAAGATCTTGGAGTTAACTGACCAACTCCACCGTCTGGAGGAAATTCATAGGTCTTCTCTGAACCCGGTTGACTTGGATCGGCTACTTAAAGTTAGGGGGGAACTTAATATGCTGTTATCTCATAAGACAGAACAATGCCTTAGACGCCTTAACCAGATTTATTATGAAAAAGGGGATAAGGCAGATAAACTCCTTGCCAGGAAATTGAGGGCTCAAATTTCTTCCAAAAATATCTTATCTATTCGTACTAAACAGGGTGACTGACTCATGATCCTGACCACATTCTTTGTGAATTTGAGGAATTTTATAAATCATTATATAATGCGGAAGCGGCTCCCTCATCCTCACTGAGATTCGACGAGGGGATTGAATCCCTTTTGGATAAATGCAATCTACCATCATTGAGTGGTTCGACGGTGTCTCAGTTGGGTTCAGAGATAACTATTGAGGAAATAGATAATGCACTTAAGACTCAGAAGCCAGGTAAGGCCCCTGGACCTGATGGGATGTCAATTATGTATTTTAAGAAATTTAAGGGGATTCTCCTGCCCCACCTCTGTAGGCTCTTTAATGGATTCCTTAGAGGTAACCCTCTGTCGCCCCGTACACTGGAGGCACGAATTGTTTTAATTCATAAACCCGGGAAAGACCCCAACTCATGTTCTAGTTATCGCCCCATCTCTTTACTAAATAATGATATTAAACTCTTTGCCAAAATCCTAGTTTTGAGGTTAAACTCAGTTCTCCCGCATTTGATACATGCTGACCAGGTGGGCTTCATCCCAGGCCGACAAGCTAGAGACAACACCCGCAGAACTATTAATTTAGTCCATCTTATTAACAAAGCTAGATTGCCCTCTATCCTTCTCTCGCTTGATGCAGAGAAGGCTTTTGATAAAATACTGTGGCCCTTCATGTTCGCCACCCTGCGTAGGTTCGGCCTGGGCGGAAACCTACTCCAGGGCATTCAAGCACTCTACTCCAACCCCTCCGCTAGAGTTCGGGTTAATGGCAAGGACTCTCGCCTTTTCCAAATCAACAACGGTACGCGTCAGGGGTGTCCCCTGTCACCATTAATTTTTGCTATGACTATCGAACCTCTGGCGTGTATGGTTAGGGCCAACCCCGATATTAAGGGTATATCAGCTGGTGACGAAGAGTTTAAACTGTCATTATTTGCAGATGATGTTTTGTTAACTCTTTCCTGTGTGACAAATATGGCATTACCCAACCTGTACTTTACGAGTATCTACAACTCCGCTCCTTCTTAAGTTCCCTTCCTAAACCCAAGGTTATTCGTCAACTCACCCCTTTGGAAAGTCTCTGTATTTATTCCCCTATGCGACAGGGTATTATATCTATACTTTATGGTTTATTACGCTCTCTGAAAGCAGCGGACATACTTCCCCATGAAAGTAAATGGGAGCAGGACCTGGGCCCTCCTCCTGAGGAAGATTCATGGGAGATCATTAGACAAAATGTAGCCCAGTCCTCAATTTCCTCCCTAGTGAAGGAAAACTCATATAAAGTCTATACCAGATGGTATCTGGTCCCAGCGACACTGCATAGGATTTTCCCCGGGTCCTCCCCATTGTGTTGGCGTGAGTGTGGTCAAATTGGAGATTTTAAACGCATTTGGTGGTCCTGTCCCAAAATCCGCCCGTTCTGGGCCCAAGTGGAAACTCTTATTGGATCTATTTTCTGTTCTCAGGTAACATTGGGTCCCTGGTCGGCTCTACTGGGCCTACCTTTGCCTAATATTAGCAGCCATGCGGGTAATCTAGTACTCCAAATTCTCCATGCCGCCAGATGTGTGATAGCCAAAAGTTGGAAAAAGACCACTATCCCCCCTAGGAGCATGTTGCTGTCTAAAATATGGCATATCTCCATGATGGAGAAAATCACAGCTTCCTTACATGACAGGTCAGAGAAATATATGAGGACTTGGGAACCTTGGTTCACTTATGCTATATCCTCTACTGCCCGGGTATGATATACTGTGTCAAACGGGTCCCAAAAGGCAAAAGTTATGGTGTACTCTTCATTGTATTTAGGTTTGAAGATAGTGTGGGCTACCCCCCACGACACGACTATACCTTGAATGCTCCCTTAGTGGTCCCCCACTCTCCCACCCCCCCCTCTCCTCTCTTTCTTCCTCTCTTCATCTCTGTTCTTCTCTTTCCTTCTCTCTTTTTACCCTTCGTTAAAACACAGAAAAACTGTTGTCGACATATATTTTGTATTGTTGATGTTCTCCCCTTTTCTTGTTATGTTTTGTCATATCCCACTGGATATCATGTATGTTATTTTGAATTTATTTGGAGTCATCATCTCCTGTTTGATTTGTATCAGCTTATTCAACTTCTCTTCAATAAAAATATTGCATTAAAAAAAAATAAAGCAGTTAGTATTGACCCTGCGCAGAAGAAAATATAACCCACCCAAATCTAACTCTCTCTGCACATGTTATATCTGCTCTACCTGCAGTGCAACATGGTTTTGCCCATTAAAGGAAAATGTTATCTTGCAATCAACCTTGAATTAGGCCCATATGCCTTTACTTAATTGCTTTGAGCAACACCTGTTTTTCTGCGCAATTACATTGGAATCGGTTCCCAAAATGTTTTCACTTGCCCTTAACTGAGTCTGGTGAGGAGTGTCCTGTTTAGGATGCGGTAATCTACAGTGTGAGCATATATCCATAGATCCCTCTCCCTGCTTAGCGTACTGAAGCACATACTGTACTGCATTAATGATACTTTTCCTATAAGTATTTATTTTGTCATTTGTGCATCTACAGTACCATTCAAAGAGAACAATAATGTGACCACAAATGACCAACCACCTGTTGTAGACAAAGAGGAGGTGATCCAGAAGCTGGTGGCTCTTCTCCAGGAGCAGGCAGTGGTCATCAATGAGCAGGTGAGAGATGAGTGTGAACCAGTCTCTGATACGATTAAATGCAGAACAAAGCTGACCAGTCACACACAAGCACACACATACTGTAGGGCCTGATGCTGATTTGGAAGTAATGGAGAATACCAAGTAACATTGTATTTAAAACAACCCATACTGCATACCTCCCAGCATTGGAGCCTTCAGAAGCAGGACCCTGCGAGCATGCGTGACCTAAAAGGGGGTGGAGCCTCACTGTACCCCAGTTCACGTCACTTTGGGGCGAGATCCCCTCCGGTATGCTATGCTGCCCCCAGGCCACCCTGCACTGGGAATAGATGCCACATGCGCATGGCATTTATCACCTGCTGCTCTGCTATGAGTAGAGCAGTGATGTGTGCTTCCCCCAAACACCCATCCCTCCCGCCCCGCACCGCAGGGAGACGGGACTGCCGTGCTGAATGTTGGGAGGTATGCATGTTGCAATACAAGGGGAGAAAATACATGTATATTGTCTCTGTGCAGGGTATATACTGGCTGCCTTTGCATGTAACCCACAAATGTTAGACAGATTTATTTTTACATTACAATTTAGATTTCTGTTTGGACACAGCCCACCCAAAGCTGAATCCCTCTGCACGTGTTCCATCTGCCCCACCTGCAGTGCAGCATGGTTTTGCCCAGGTGCACAGTTACTTGCTTTTGCTTTACTTTTAAATCAGAATCAGGCCCAGAGATGGAACTTTGTACAATGGATGAACAACCTCAACTGTCTGTGGGCTTGTCATGCCTTGCCAAACTTAGGGCATTATTCAGCATGAGTTTCAGTTACATCGCAAAACTACAACTCCTTTCTCTAGCTGCTGCAGGGAAGGGGGAGGGCTAGGGTCAGACTGCGGGTAAGGAGGGTTAGGGATTAGGGGTACCATACGTACTTAGTAGGTATTGGGAACCTGAGCGTCGGGATGCCGATGTTGGTATTCTGACTGCCAGCATCCCAAGCGTCGGGATCCTGATACCATTCCGATAAATCTGCACCGATTAATTTGATATGTGACATATGTATGTGCAGATGCGGCTGAATCTGTATACCAAGTGTTGCCATGCAGCGGCCTTGGCTTTTTTTTTTCACTGGAAAGTTCTGATGTACTTTGTATACAGATTCAGACTCTGTTGTACACATATTTAAAGTGTCAATATCAAACTAATCCGTGCTGTCTTGAGAAACGGTTTTGCTGCATCACATTGCCACTAAGAGGCATATTTAGGTGAAAAAGATTCTACTACTCTTAGTGCAGCTCGCGTATGTCAGGTGTCTTGCATCGCATGGCGTATTGAGACTAGGTGCATGAGAACACATCTGAACGTGCATCTTTAACTGACCGCATCACTGGTTGGTGCTTGTTAAAATATTGGCCCGTAGATGACTTTGACAGGCGCTATGACATTTCCGCCATAGACACAACTAGTGTTTCTGGCATGTGCAATAGCGGTTTTCTATAAGCTGTAATTCACTACTTTGATAGTGATATTACTAGAAGTATGTACCCTTACCGGGCATAGGAAGAGCTCATGTAGGAAGGAAAGGTCATTGATAAAAGCGATATACTGTGTATCTTTATTACACTGAAGTATATAAACCTCTGAATCACTAATTCAGCATGAGTTGTAGTTTTGCAAAAAATCGGAAAACTACAACTCCGTTCTCAAGCATGCTGGGGTGCCTTCCCCCCCCCCCCCCCCTTCCCCCTGCTGAAATGCAAGTTTAGCGAAGCGCTTACATGTGAAGGGTAGCCCTCTGCTGCGAAAGCAGTTGGTGGGTTGCCATGTTTTGGGTCACAGCCACCCCACCCTGGAAACGGTCTGGCCACGCCTCCATTGTCCAGACTGCGCCCCCCCAACGCCGCGTTGCCGCCTCCAAAATGCTGCAACAACGTTCCCCGCCGGCTCTTAAACTGCGATCGCATGTCAAATAGCGATTTCTGCATTTCAACGTTCAATGCTAAATTAGGCCCTTTATCTGATTGGACACTCTGGTTTTTTGATGCACTATTCAGGTGCACTTTATCTCTCTCCAACGCTAAGAACATCTGCCCTCAGGTGATCCTTTAAATAAAAGAGTAATTGAGTACAACGTGTTGTCATGAATATAAAAGCATTTTGCACAGTTCACAAATCCATATCTAAAAATGTATCAGTATATATCAATTCAAAATGGCTTGTGGGCTGAATACAAGTAATCTTTCATTCACAATGTTTAGAAATAAACCTTCCTTTATGTCAGTACACAGTGCATGCAGCAGCTTATAGAATTACAAGGTCCCCTTTTATAAATCTGTTTCACTCTTGCCCATATTCTGCTTTGTAAACACATTTGGGAACTAAACTGTGAACATCACCCTAAGAGACTTTGGTAATTGTTGGTTGCTTTTAGCTGCATTGTGTGACTTTTCCAGCCCACAGTGGTGACCACTAAGTGTATTCTTCTCATGGTAATGAGGAGGCCCCAATTCAGGTACATTGTGATTTTCACCAGGGTGGGAGCATGGACGTAATTTACATTTAAATAAATGTACATTGACATTACTAGGTGTTGGGAAATTAACTTATCAAAGGCCGAGCTTGAAAGAAAAGCAAAGTGTATCTGCAGGTCAGAGGATTTGCATTACAGCAGTATAGTCATGAATGTAGCACCGAAGGGGGTGTAAGTGGAATTTGGTATACAGGAAATCCCATTTTCCTAGTGGTTATGCAGTATGACACACACAGAAAGAAATGATTGTAAGCAGTTGCTGTTTGGTATCCGTCTCATGTTACAATATGTTTATATAAAGTGTGTAATGTATGTAACTTAACTTTTATTTCAGTTTATGCAGTTTTTTTATGTAGTGATCACTTGTTTTCTTTCCAATCTCAATTAAAATGCTAATTACACATTTGTTGTTTAATTCTTCCTTTCTCTATCGTCCTAGTGGATGCTGGGGTTCCTGAAAGGACCATGGGGAATAGCGGCTCCGCAGGAGACAGGGCACAAAAGTAAAGCTTTCCGATCAGGTGGTGTGCACTGGCTCCTCCCCCTATGACCCTCCTCCAAGCCAGTTAGATTTTTGTGCCCGGCCGAGAAGGGTGCAATCTAGGTGGCTCTCCTAAAGAGCTGCTTAGAAAAGTTTAGCTTAGGTTTTTTATTTTACAGTGAGTCCTGCTGGCAACAGGATCACTGCAACGAGGGACTTAGGGGAGAAGAAGTGAACTCACCTGCGTGCAGGATGGATTGGCTTCTTGGCTACTGGACATCAGCTCCAGAGGGACGATCACAGGTACAGCCTGGATGGTCACCGGAGCCTTGCCGCCGGCCCCCTTGCAGATGCTGAAGTAAGAAGAGGTCCAGAATCGGCGGCAGAAGACTCCTCAGTCTTCTAAAGGTAGCGCACAGCACTGCAGCTGTGCGCCATTTTCCTCTCAGCACACTTCACACGGCAGTCACTGAGGGTGCAGGGCGCTGGGAGGGGGGCGCCCTGGGAGGCAAATGAATACCTATTTTGGCTAAAAATACCTCACATATAGCCTCCGGAGGCTATATGGAGATATTTAACCCCTGCCAGAATCCGTTAAGAGCGGGAGACGAGGCCGCCGAAAAAGGGGCGGGGCCTATCTCCTCAGCACACAGCGCCATTTTCCCTCACAGAAAGGCTGGAGGGAAGGCTCCCAGGCTCTCCCCTGCACTGCACTACAGAAACAGGGTTAAAACAGAGAGGGGGGGCACTAAATTGGCGTTAGAAATATATAAAAAAGATGCTATAAGGGAAAACACTTATATAAGGTTGTCCCTATATAATTATAGCGTTTTTGGTGTGTGCTGGTAAACTCTCCCTCTGTCTCTCCAAAGGGCTAGTGGGTCCTGTCCTCTATCAGAGCATTCCCTGTGTGTGTGCTGTGTGTCGGTACGTGTGTGTCGACATGTATGAGGACGATGTTGGTGAGGAGGCGGAGCAATTGCCTGTAATGGTGATGTCACTCTCTAGGGAGTCGACACCGGAATGGATGGCTTATTTAGGAAATTACGTGATAATGTCAACACGCTGCAAGGTCGGTTGACGACATGAGACGGCCGACAAACAATTAGTACCGGTCCAGACGTCTCAAAAACACCGTCGGGGGTTTTAAAACGCCCGTTTACTTTAGTCGGTCGACACAGACACAGACAGGGACACTGAATCCAGTGTCGACGGTGAATAAACAAACGTATTCCTTATTAGGGCCACACGTTAAAGGCAATGAAGGAGGTGTTACATATTTCTGATACTACAAGTACCACAAAAGAGGGTATTATGTGGGATGTGAAAAAACTACCGTAGTTTTTCCTGAATCAGATAAATTAAATAAAGTGTGTGATGATGCGTGGGTTCCCCCCGATAGAAAATTATGGGCGGTATACCCTTTCCCGCCAGAAGTTAGGGCGCGTTGGGAAACACCCCTTAGGGTGGATAAGGCGCTCACACGCTTATCAAAACAAGTGGCGGTACCGTCTATAGATAGGGCCGTCCTCAAGGACCAGCTGACAGGAGGCTGGAAAATATCATAAAAAGTATATACACACATACTGGTGTTATACTGCGACCAGCGATCGCCTCAGCCTGGATGTGCAGAGCTGGGGTGGCTTGGTCGGATTCCCTGACTAAAAATATTGATACCCTTGACAGGGACAGTATTTTATTGACTATAGAGCATTTAAAGGATGCATTTCTATATATGCGAGATGCACAGAGGGATATTTGCACTCTGGCATCAAGAGTAAATGCGATGTCCATATCTGCCAGAAGATGTTATGGACACGACAGTGGTCAGGTGATGCAGATTCCAAACGGCACAAAGGTGTATTGCCGTATAAAGGAAGAGGAGTTATTTGGGGTCGGTCCATCGGACCTGGTGGCCACGGCAACTGCTGGAAAATCCGCCGTTTTTACCCTAAGTCACATCTCTGCAGAAAAAGACACCGTCTTTTCAGCCTCAGTCCTTTCGTCCCTATAAGATCATATCTGCCCAGGGATAGAGGAAAGGGAAGAAGACTGCAGCAGGCAGCCCATTCCCAGGAACAGAAGCGTTCCACCGCTTCTGACAAGTTCTCAGCATGGCGCTGAGACCGTACAGGACCCCTGGATCCTACAAGTAGTATCCCAGGGGTACAGATTGGAATGTCGAGACGTTTCCCCTTCGCAGGCTCCTGAAGTCTGCTTTACCAAGGTCTCCCTCCGACAAGGAGGCAGTATGGGAAAAAATTCACAAGCTGTATTCCCAGCAGGTGATAATTAAATTACCCCTCCTACTACAAGAAAAGGGGTATTATTCCACACTATATTGTGGTACTGAAGCCAGAAGGCTAGGTGAGACTTATTCTAAAAAAATTTTTGAACACTTACAAAGGTTCAAATCAAGATGGAGTCACTCAGAGCAGTGATAACGAACCAGGAAGAAGGGGACTATATAGTGTCCCGGGACATCAGGGATGCTTACCTCTATGTCCCAAATTTGCCCTTCTCACTAAGGGTACCTCAGGTTCGTGGTGCAGAACTGTCACTATCAGTTTCAGACGCTGCCGTTTGGATTGTCCACGGCACCCCGGGTCTTTACCAAGGTAATGGCCGAAATGATGATTCTTCTTCGAAGAAAAGGCGTCTTAATTATCCCTTACTTGGACGATCTCCTGATAAGGGCATAGTCCAGGGAACAGTTGGAGGTCGGAGTAGCACTATCTCGGATACTGCTACAACAGCACGGGTGGATTCTAAATATTCCAAAATCGCAGCTGATCCCGACGACACGTCTGCTGTGCCTAGGGATGATTCTGGACACAGTCCAGAAAAAGGTGTTTCTCCCGGAAGAGAAAGCCAGGGAGTTATCCGAGCTAGTCAGGAACCTCCTAAAAACAGTGCATCATTGCACAAGGGTCCTGGTAAAAATGGTGGCTTCCTACGAAGCAATTCCATTCGGCAGATTTCACGCAAGAACTTTTCAGTGGGATCTGCTGGACAAATGGTCCGGATCGCATCTTCAGATGCATCAGCGGATAACCCTATATCCAAGGACAAGGGTGTCTCTCCTGTGGTGGTTATAGAGTGCTCATCTTCTAGAGGGCCGCAGATTCGGCATTCAGGATTGGATGCTGGTGACCACGGAGCCCAGCCCGAGAGGCTGGGGAGCAGTCACACAAGGAAAAAATTTCCAGGGAGTGTGATCAAGTCTGGAGACTTTTCTCCACATAAATATACTGGAGCTAAGGGTAAATTTATAATGCTCTAAGCTTAGCAAGACCTCTGCTTCAAGGTCAGCCGGTATTGATCCAGTGGGAAAAACATCACGGCAGTCGCCCACGTAAACAGACAGGGCGACACAAGAAGCAGGAGGGCAATGGCAAAAACTGCAAGGACTTTTCGCTGGGCGGAAAATCATGTGATTGCACTGTCAGCAGTGTTTCATCCCGGGAATGGAAACTGGGAAGCAGACTTCCTCAGCAGGCACGACCTCCACCCGGGAGAGTGAAAACTTCATCGGGAAGTTTTTTCCACATGATTGTAAACCGTTGGGAAATACCAAAGGTGGACATGATGGCGTCCTGTCTGAACAAAAAACGGGACAGGTATTGCGCCAGGTCAAGAGACCCTCAGGCAATAGCTGTGGACGTTCTGGTAACACCGTGGGTGTACCAGTCGGTGTATGTGTTCCCTCCTCTGCTTCTCATACCTAAGGTGCTGAGAATTATAAGACGTAGAGGAGTAAGAACTATACTCATGGCTCCGGATTGGCCAAGAAGGACTTGGTACCCGGAACTTCAAGAGATGCTTACAGAGGTCTTATGGCCTCTGCCGCTAAGAAGGGACTTGCTTCAGCAAGTACCATGTCTGTTCCAAGACTTACCGCAGCTGCGTTTGTCGGCATGGCGGTGGAAAGCCGGATCCTAAGGGAAAAAGGCATTCCGGAAGAGGTCATTCCTACCCTGGTCAAAGCCAGAAAGGAGGTGACCGCACAACATTATCACCACATGTGGCGAAAATATGTTGCGTGGTGTGAGGCCAGGAAGGCCCCACAAAGAAATTTCAACTCGGTCGTTTCCTGCATTTCCTGCAAACAGGAGTGTCTATGAGCCTCAAATTGGGGTCCATTAAGGTTCAAATTTCGGCCCTGTCGATTTTCTTCCAGAAAGAATTGGCTTCAGTTCCTGAAGTCCAGAAGTTTGTCAAGGGAGTATTGCATATACAACCCCCTTTTGTGCCTCCAGTGGCACTGTGGGATCTCAACGTAGTTCTGGGATTCCTCAAATCACATTGGTTTAAAACCAGTCAAATCTGTGGATTTGAAGCATCTCACATGAAAAGTGACTATGCTCTTGGCCCTGGCCTGGACCAGGCGAGTGTCAAATTGGTGGGTTTTTTCTCAAAAAAGCCCATATCTGTTTGTCCATTCGGACAGGGCAGAGCTGCGGACTCGTCCCCAGTTCTCTCCCTAAGGTGGTGTCAGTGTTTCACCTGAACCAGCTTATTGTGGTGCCTTGCACCTACTAGGGACTTGGAGGACTCCAAGTTGCTAGATGTTGTCAGGGCCCTGAAAATATGTTCCAGGACGGCTGGAGTCAGGAAAACTGACTTGCTGTTATCCTGTATGCACCCAACAAACTGGGTGCTCTTGCTTCTAAGCAGACTATTGCTAGTTGGATGTGTAATACAATTCAGCTTGCACATTCTGTGGCAGGCCTGCCACAGCCAAAATATGTAAATGCCCATTCCACAAGGAAGGTGGGCTCATCTTGGGCGGCTGCCCGAGGGGTCTCGGCTTTACAACTTTGCCGAGCAGCTACTTGGTCAGGGGCAAACACGTTTGCTAAATTCTACAAATTTGATATCCTGGCTAAGGAGGACCTGGAGTTCTCTCATTCGGTGCTGCAGAGTCATCCGCACTCTCCCGCCCGTTTGGGAGCTTTGGTATAATCCCCATGGTCCTTTCAGGAACCCCAGCATCCACTAGGACGATAGAGAAAATAAGAATTTACTTACCGATAATTCTATTTCTCGGAGTCCGTAGTGGATGCTGGGCGCCCATCCCAAGTGCGGATTATCTGCAATACTTGTACATAGTTACAAAAATCGGGTTATTATTGTTGTGAGCCATCTTTTCAGAGGTTCCGCTGTTATCATACTGTTAACTGGGTTTAGATCACAAGTTGTACGGTGTGATTGGTGTGGCTGGTATGAGTCTTACCCGGGATTCAAAATTCCTCCCTTATTGTGTACGCTCGTCCGGGCACAGTACCTAACTGGCTTGGAGGAGGGTCATAGGGGGAGGAGCCAGTGCACACCACCTGATCGGAAAGCTTTACTTTTGTGCCCTGTCTCCTGCGGAGCCGCTATTCCCCATGGTCCTTTCAGGAACCCCAGCATCCACTACGGACTCTGAGAAATAGAATTATCGGTAAGTAAATTCTTATTTTCCCCTACCAATTGTTGTGCTTTTCCCTTCTTCAGTGCCCTAAGGACATGCACTCATACATTATTTATGTATTACCAGTTATTTATATAGCGCACACACATATTCCGCAGCGCTTTGCAAAGAGAATATTTGGCCATTCACAACAGTCCCTTCCCCAGTGGAGCTTACAATCTATTTTCTCTACCACATGTACACGCACACACATTCATGGTAGGGTTAATTTTTGTTGGGAGCCAATTAACATACCAGTATATGTTTGGAGTTGTGGGAGGAAACCGGAGTACCTGGAGGAAACCCACGCAAGCACAGGGAGAATATACAAACTCCACACAGTTAGGCCATGGTGGGAATCGAACACATGACCTCAGTGCTGTGAGGCAGTAATGCTAACCAATACACCGACCGTACATCCCATCGTGACCTTAGAAATATAGTGATCGATCACTCAAAAAAAGAAAATGCTCCGAGACTTCTCAGGACAGTTTTTGACAAATGGCAGATGGGCCATAGAAAAAAGTGGGCACTTGTATACATTGCAGCCAGTGTTGTATCTTTTGGTGGCTATTACGTTTTCACTCTATATTCTCATTCTGGTTTGAGAAATTCACCAATGTCCTACGTGACATCATCCCACTGGTATGTCTGTGGTAGTGACCTGCAGGTGTGATACAGTTAGCGTTTTGAAAGGGTGTCCCTCTATGGTTGCCTGATGCCATCTGTAATCAAAGCCGACTCTTGCAATGGTAGACTGTGATCGGGACACGCGTGACCACTGCACGCATGCTGGGCCTGTCTGTGGGCTGATGAATGGCTCGTCAAAGTTACATCCCTCAGGTATAACCAGTAGAGCAGGGAACAGGCGGTGACAGGTAGCCCAGAAGGTTGCATGTTGTGATTTCCTACTATTGTATATGTCATTCTAGTTTGCAAGAGCTTTCCTCTATCCTGCGCCTCCTTCTGAAAATGCACATTTTCTATCAATTAATTTGTTCCCCGCTGCTAGATGTGTAGAATGATTTTTGTGCTTGGCAATGTACAGTAGTTCTGCAAAAGTAAGCATTTCAAGCATGCAACAGATCCTTTTTCACTAGACAAGGGGAAACCTTTTCGGGTCAGATTCTGTGAGTTGCATGGGGTGATCTCCTGGGTAAAGTGCCCGGAGTTATTCAGTTAGAGATCTTTGTTCGAACCGCGAGCAGCCCCGAGGCAGTGGTTAAAGCTTTATTACTGGTCTCCACTCTCTACCTCAGGAATGGGGAACCTTCGGCCCTCCAGCTGTTGCTGAACTCCACATACCAGCATGCCCTGCTACAGTTTTGCAATTTGGTCATTCTAAAACTGTTGCAGGGCATGCTGGTATGTGTAGTTCAGCAACAGCTGGAGGGCCGAAGGTTCCCCATCCCTGCTCTACCTGAAGAGCCCTGGGCACTTGACCCAGGAGAAGAGACCGTCTGACACAACCAGCAGCTGATTCAATTGAAAGTATATTAACGTAAGCAACAAAAAAAAAACAACAACCAAAAAAACAGATCTGAGTAGTTATTCTAGTGGGTTGGGTATGAAATCCCAGCGTCCGGGCTCCCGGCGGTCAGAATAGCGACGCCTGGCCTGGGAATAGCTCTGGTGCAGCGGTCGGCATTTTTGGATGTCGGGATCCTGGCGTCGGTATTCTGACCACTGGGGATCATACATCCCATTCTAGTAGTGTAAAAATAAATAAGGTAACATTGTTGTGAAAAAGCAATAAGTTTAAAGGGTCAGACTCTGACCGCTGTGCTTGTGATTTATCCTCTAGATCAACAAAGATCCCTTCCTCCGGAACGCGCTCAGCAGGATGTCCTACGGCAGCTTCTCCCGCCTTGCAGAGGTTTTCACCAGCCAGGCAGAGGTGGTACCGAGTGAAGTGGGTGCCAGCGTGAGTCCCGAACTGACTAAAATAGCACTGACCATGGAGCTGACCAGGAAGGTGGCCGGGATTAACAGCCACACCGTACACACACTAATGGGCTACAGCCTACAGTACATGGACATGTTCGTACCGTGGCTGCAGAAACAAGGAGGCTGGGTAATGTTTTATTTCATTATGATTTTTAATCTCTGATAATACAATACAAAATACATTCAGTGAGCAACATCCATTAAAGCCTTGGACCCTTCGTCATTCTGTAGGTTTCCATTACTGTCCACGAAGTGACTTTAGGTCTTATGCTGACAAATTGTCATTGATGGGGGAGGCCAAGTGACCAGATCTTATTTCCTATTGGCCGATATCTGCACAACGCAGCTCTTACTTGTCCATCCTCAAAATTCTCTTATGATGAATACAATACTTTCTCTATCGTCCTAGTGGATGCTGGGGTTCCTGAAAGGACCATGGGGAATAGCGGCTCCGCAGGAGACAGGGCACAAAAAGTAAAGCTTTAGGATCAGGTGGTGTGCACTGGATCCTCCCCCTATGACCCTCCTCCAAGCCTCAGTTAGATTTTTGTGCCCGGCCGAGAAGGGTGCAATCTAGGTGGCTCTCCTAAAGAGCTGCTTAGAAAAGTTTAGCTTAGGTTTTTTATTTTACAGTGAGTCCTGCTGGCAACAGGATCACTGCAACGAGGGACTTAGGGGAGAAGAAGTGAACTCACCTGCGTGCAGGATGGATTGGCTTCTTGGCTACTGGACATTAGCTCCAGAGGGACGATCACAGGTACAGCCTGGATGGTCACCGGAGCCTCGCCGCCGGCCCCCTTGCAGATGCTGAAACGAGAAGAGGTCCAGAATCGGCGGCAGAAGACTCCTCAGTCTTCTTAAGGTAGCGCACAGCACTGCAGCTGTGCGCCATTTTCCTCTCAGCACACTTCACACGGCAGTCACTGAGGGTGCAGGGCGCTGGGAGGGGGGCGCCCTGGGAGGCAAATGAAAACCTTTTTTGGCTAAAAATACCTCACATATAGCCTCCTGGGGCTATATGGAGATATTTAACCCCTGCCAGAATCCGTTACGAGCGGGAGACGAGGCCGCCGAAAAAGGGGCGGGGCCTATCTCCTCAGCACACAGCGCCATTTTCCCTCACAGAAAGGCTGGAGGGAAGGCTCCCAGGCTCTCCCCTGCACTGCACTACAGAAACAGGGTTAAAACAGAGAGGGGGGGCACTAATTTGGCGTTAGAAATATATAAAAAAGATGCTATAAGGGAAAACACTTATATAAGGTTGTCCCTATATAATTATAGCGTTTTTGGTGTGTGCTGGCAAACTCTCCCTCTGTCTCTCCAAAGGGCTAGTAGGTCCTGTCCTCTATCAGAGCATTCCCTGTGTGTGTGCTGTGTGTCGGTACGTGTGTGTCGACATGTATGAGGACGATGTTGGTGAGGAGGCGGAGCAATTGCCTGTAATGGTGATGTCACTCTCTAGGGAGTCGACACCGGAATGGATGGCTTATTTAGGGAATTACGTGATAATGTCAACACGCGCCAAGGTCGGTTGACGACATGAGACGGCCGACAAACGATTAGTACCGGTCCAGACGTCTCAAAAACACCGTCAGGGGTTTTAAAACGCCCGTTTACTTTAGTCGGTCGACACAGACACAGACAGGGACACTGAATCCAGTGTCGACGGTGAATAAACAAACGTATTCCTTATTAGGGCCACACGTTAAGGGCAATGAAGGAGGTGTTACATATTTCTGATACTACAAGTACCACAAAAGAGGGTATTATGTGGGATGTGAAAAAACTACCGTAGTTTTTCCTGAATCAGATAAATTAAATGAAGTGTGTGATGATGCGTGGGTTCCCCCCGATAGAAAATATGGGCGGTATACCCTTTCCCGCCAGAAGTTAGGGCGCGTTGGGAAACACCCCTTAGGGTGGATAAGGCGCTCACACGCTTATCAGAACAAGTGGCGGTACCGTCTATAGATAGGGCCGTCCTCAAGGAGCCAGCTGACAGGAGGCTGGAAAATATCATAAAAAGTATATACACACATACTGGTGTTATACTGCGACCAGCGATCGCCTCAGCCTGGATGTGCAGAGCTGGGGTGGCTTGGTCGGATTCCCTGACTAAAAATATTGATACCCTTGACAGGGACAGTATTTTATTGACTATAGAGCATTTAAAGGATGTATTTCTATATATGCGAGATGCACAGAGGGATATTTGCACTCTGGCATCAAGAGTAAGTGCGATGTCCATATCTGCCAGAAGATGTTTATGGACACGACAGTGGTCAGGTGATGCAGATTCCAAACGGCACAAAGGTGTATTGCCGTATAAAGGAAGAGGAGTTATTTGGGGTCGGTCCATCGGACCTGGTGGCCACGGCAACTGCTGGAAAATCCACCGTTTTTACCCTAAGTCACATCTCTGCAGAAAAAGACACCGTCTTTTCAGCTTCAGTCCTTTCGTCCCTATAAGAGTCATATCTGCCCAGGGATAGAGGAAAGGGAAGAAGACTGCAGCAGGCAGCCCATCCCCAGGAACAGAAGCGTTCCACCGCTTCTGACAAGCTCTCAGCATGACGCTGAGACCGTACAGGACCCCTGGATCCTACAAGTAGTATCCCAGGGGTACAGTTTGGAATGTCGAGACGTTTCCCCTGCGCAGGCTCCTGAAGGCTGCTTTACCAAGGTCTCCCTCCGACAAGGAGGCAGTATGGGAAAAAAATCACGAGCTGTATTCCCAGCAGGTGATAATTAAATTACCCCTCCTACAACAAGAAAAGGGGTATTATTCCACACTATATTGTGGTACTGAAGCCAGAAGGCTAGGTGAGACCTATTCTAAATCTAAAAAAATTTGAACACTTACAAAGGTTCAAATCAAGATGGAGTCACTCAGAGCAGTGATAACGAACCGGGAAGAAGGGGACTATCTGGTGTCCCGAGACATCAGGGATGCTTACCTCCATGTCCCAAATTTGCCCTTATCACTAAGGGTACCTCAGGTTCGTGGTACAGAACTGTCACTATCAGTTTCAGACGCTGCCGTTTGGATTGTCTACGGCACCCCGGGTCTTTACCAAGGTAATGGCCGAAATGATGGTTCTTCTTCTTCGAAGAAAAGGCGTCTTAATTATCCCTTACTTGGACGATCTCCTGATAAGGGCAAAGTCCAGGGAACAGTTGGAGGTCGGAGTAGCACTATCTCGGATACTGTTACAACAGGGGTGGATTCTAAAGATTCCAAAATCGCAGCTGATCCCGACAACAAGTCTCCTGTGCTTAGGGATGATTCTGGACACAGTCCAGAAAAAGGTGTTTCTCCCGGAAGAGAAAGCCAGGGAGTTATCCGAGCTAGTCAGGAACCTCCTAAAATCAGTGCATCATTGCACAAGGGCCATGGTAAAAAAATGGTGACTTCCTTCGAAGCAATTCCAGTCGGCAGATTTCATGCAAGAACTTTTCAGTGGGATCTGCTGGACAAATGGTCCGGATCGCATCTTCAGATGCATCAGCGGATAACCCTATATCCAAGGACAAGGGTGTCTCTCCTGTGGTGGTTACAGAGTGCTCATCTTCTAGAGGGCCGCAGATTCGGCATTCAGTTTTGGATGTTGGTGACCACGGAGGCCAGCCCGAGAGGCTGGGGAGCAGTCACACAAGGAAAAAATTTCCAGGGAGTGTGATCAAGTCTGGAGATTTTTCTCCACATAAATATAGCTAAGGGTAAATTTATAATGCTCTAAGCTTAGCAAGACCTCTGCTTCAAGGTCAGCCGGTATTGATCCAGTGGGATAAAACATCACGGCAGTCGCCCACGTAAATAGACAGGGCGGCACAAGAAGCAGGAGGGCAGTGGCAAAAACTGCAAGGACTTTTCGCTGGGCGGAAAATCATGTGATAGCACTGTCAGCAGTGTTTCATTCCGGGAATGGAAACTGGGAAGCAGACTTCCTCAGTAGGCACGACCTCCACCCGGCAGAGTGGGAACTTCATGGGGAAGTTTTCCACATAATTGTAAACCGTTGGGAATTACCAAAGGTGGACATGATGGCGTCCCGTCTGAACAAAAAACGGGACAGGTATTGCGCCAGGTTAAGAGACCCTCAGGCAATAGCTGTGGACGTTCTGGTAACACCGTGGGTGTACCAGTCGGTGTATGTGTTCCATCCTCTGCTTTTCATACCTAAGGTACTGAGAATTAGAAGACGTAGAGGAGAAAGAACTATACTCATGGCTCCGGATTGGCCAAGAAGGACTTGGTACCCGGAACTTCAAGAGATGCTCACAGAGGACTTATGGCCTCTGCCGCTAAGAAGGGACTTGTTTCAGCAAGTACCATGTCTGTTCCAAGACTTACCGCAGCTGCGTTTGACGGCATGGCGGTGGAACGCCGGATCCTAAGGGAAAAGGCATTCAGGAAGAGGTCATTCCTACCCTGGTCAAAGCCAGAAAGGAGGTGACCGCACAACATTATCACCACATGTGGCGAAAATATGTTGCGTGGTGTGAGGCCAGGAAGGCCCCACGAAGAAATTTCAACTCGGTCGATTCCTGCATTTCTTGCAAACAGGAGTGTCTATGGGCCTCAAATTGGGGTCCATTAAGGTTCAAATTTCGGCCCTGTCGATTTTTCTTCCAGAAAGAATTGGCTTCAGTTCCTGAAGTCCAGAAGTTTGTCAAGGGAGTATTGCATATACAACCCCCTTTTGTGCCTCCAGTGGCACTGTGGGATCTCAACGTAGTTCTGGGATTCCTCAAAACACATTGGTTTAAAACCAGTCAAATCTGTGGATTTGAAGCATCTCACATGAAAAGTGAACATGCTCTTGGACCTGGCCTGGACCAGGCGAGTGTCAAATTGGTGGTTTTTTTCTCAAAAAAGCCCATATCTGTTTGTCCATTCGGACAGGGCAGAGCTGCGGACTCGTCCCCAGTTCTCTCCCTAAGGTGGTGTCAGTGTTTCACCTGAACCAGCTTATTGTGGTGTCTTGCGCCTACTAGGGACTTGGAGGACTCCAAGTTGCTAGATGTGGTCAGGGCCCTGAAAATATAGGTTCCAGGACGGCTGGAGTCAGGAAAACTGACTTGCTGTTATCCTGTATGCACCCAACAAACTGGGTGCTCTTGCTTTTAAGCAGACTTTTGCTAGTTGGATGTGTAATACAATTCAGCTTGCACATTCTGTGGCAGGCCTGCCACAGCCAAAATATGTAAATGCCCATTCCACAAGGAAGGTGGGCTCATCTTGGGCGGCTGCCCGAGGGGTCTCGGCTTTACAACTTTGCCGAGCGGCTATTTAGTCAGGGGCAAACACGTTTGTAAAATCCTACAAATTTGATACCCTGGCTAAGGAGGACCTGGAGTTCTCTCATTCGGTGCTGCAGAGTCATCCGCACTCTCCCGCCCGTTTGGGAGCTTTGGTATAATCCCCATGGTCCTTTCAGGAACCCCAGCATCCACTAGGACGATAGAGAAAATAAGAATTTACTTACCGATAATTCTATTTCTCGGAGTCCGTAGTGGATGCTGGGCGCCCATCCCAAGTGCGGATTATCTGCATTACTTGTACATAGTTACAAAAATCGGGTTATTATTGTTGTGAGCCATCTTTTCAGAGGCTCCGCTGTTATCATACTGTTAACTGGGTTCAGATCACCGGTTGTACAGTGTGATTGGTGTGGCTGGTATGAGTCTTACCCGGGATTCATAAATCCTTCCTTATTGTGTACGCTCGTCCGGGCACAGTACCTAACTGAGGCTTGGAGGAGGGTCATAGGGGGAGGAGCCAGTGCACACCACCTGATCCTAAAGCTTTACTTTTTGTGCCCTGTCTCCTGCGGAGCCGCTATTCCCCATGGTCCTTTCAGGAACCCCAGCATCCACTACGGACTCCGAGAAATAGAATTATCGGTAAGTAAATTCTTATTTTTTGGCCAGCTCACTGTAAAGTTATTATATTGGCTGACAAAACAGCCTTGTGCGTAATAAGGTACAATATCCTGGGATTCGTGATTTTAGGGCAGAAATCAGCACTATGGGAAGTAATTGGGCTAGAAGGTAAAAGTATACAGATGTGTCCTGATATATTGTGGCTCAGGTTGTGCCGAGTCTCCTATTGGCTTAAAATGTGTGTTTTATCTGCACTGCTAAAACAGCCAACTTTGCTAGCCTAACACGTACAGGGCAGTACGAATGGTGTAATAATTAGCATTACTGCCTCACAGCACTGAGGTCATGGGTTCGATTCCCACCATGGCCCTAACTGTGTGGAGTTTGTATATTCTCCCCGTACTTGCGTGGGTTTCCTCCGGGTACTCCGGTTTCCTCCCACAATCCAAAAATATACTGGTAGGTTAATTGGCTCCCAACAAAATTAACCCTAGCATGAATGTGTCTGTGTGTACATGTGATAGGGAATATAGGGGTACATTTACTAAACGGAGATAAGAACGGAGAAGTGAGCCAGTGGAGAAATTTTCCCCATCAACCAATCAGCAGCTCTATATAATTTTATAGTATGCATATTATAGATGTTACTTCAGTGCTGATTGGTTGCCATGGGCAACTTCTCCACTGGCTCACTTCTCCACTCTTATCACTGCTTAGTAAATGTACCCCATAGATTGTAAGCTCCACTGGGGCAGGGACTAATGAATGGCCAAATATTCTCTGTAAAGCGCTGCAGAATATGTGTGCGCTATATATATATAACTGGTAATAAATAAATAAACACGTACGGCAAGTATGGATGATCCACCAAGAGCTGGCTTACTCTCAGTCTGTCCATAGCTATTCATAAAAGCTCTGTAGTAGCTGTTGCGTTGATGAGCTGTGAACGGCATTACAGTCCACTCCAGCAGACACTGTATTTACTCCTGGTAGTGTTATTAAAGCATATTTGATAAATAAGGGGTTACAATAAAGTGCCCTTTATTACGGTTAATAATAGCTTCTTTTACTTCACTAGTCACTAACACACATGGCAGGGAATAATTGCATGTGGTATGCATTCTTTACATTGATGGGATAAATACATGTTACATTTAAGCACAGAAATGTACATGACAAATTCCATGCACAGCAGTAGCGGGACAGCCCCAATAGTACTAGGATGTGATGGCTTCCGGGAGAGCGCAATAAATGATATATGTCTCAGATTCAGCCGAAATACACTGTCTGCACACGTCAGTGCTATGTAACATAGAAGCAAGTAGCGCGCCCTCCTTTCACATTTATGACATGTGGAAGAGGCATTGTACAGATGCCATTCCTGGGCCATGTGTAAATTAATCCATTGTCTGTACTCACTCATCAATGTATCCATGCTCTAAAATAAAGCATGCGGCCCGCCAGCTGCTGTGGAACTACACATCCCAGCATGCCATGCAACAGTTTTGCTATTGAGGCATGCTAAAACTGAATCAGGGCATGCTGGAATATGTAGTTCCACAGCAGCTGTAGGGCCGCACGTTGAAGACCCATGCTCTGAAGTCTCCTGCACATAGGACCTAATTCAGACCTGGTCTTAGATGTGCGAAAAAATGCACCTCTACGATCAAAATCTTTGGCACGCAGGGGGGCGCCCAGCACAGGGCAAGTCCGCCCCGCATTCCGGGTCCTGCCGCCCCCCGCTCAGACGTGCGAAGGCATCGCACAGCGGCGATGCTTTCGCACCTGATGAGTAGATCTCTGCCTACGCAGCCTAGTTGCGAAGACTGGCGGTTACCTGCCATGTTCAGGGTCGCAGAGGTTACATGTGACGTCACGCAGCTGCCGCGGCCCGCCCCGCCCATGCCTGCGTTGTCCGGACTGCACCCCTCAAACGCCGACGACTACATACCCAGCGACCACCTCTGCATGTCAATCAGGCAGGGGCGATCAAACAAGTGAGATGCCGTCGCATCTCACTGTGTGCATATGTGCAGTGCGGCTGCTGCACGTGCGCACACTTCTCTGGGCTTCAGCCTGCGTACGCTGCCGCTGCAACGACCAGGTCTGAATTATGACCATGGATCGCACAGTTTGCCCATTCACAAAGAGACCTTGTTTGCAAGCCATGGGCAGCTCCATGGTCAGTGCTATTTCATTGTTACGGCCCCATCTGGAATACTGTGTCCAGTTCTGGAGACCATATCTCCAGAAAGATATAAATACATTAGAGACTGTACGAAGAAGGGCAGCTAAAATGGTGCATGACCTACATCACAAAACTTACCCAGAAAGGCTAAAAGATCTTAACATGTATAGTCTGGAGGAGAGAAGGGAAAGGGGGGACATGATAGAAACTTTCAAATATATCAAGGGTCTTAACAAAGTTCAGGAGGGAAACATTCTTCAAAGGAAAAGAAGTATTAGAACTCGAGGACATACACTGAGACAGGACGGAGGCAGGTTCAGGGGAAATTTAAGGAAAAATTACTTCACAGAAAGGGTAGTGGGTAAGTGGAATAGTCTCCCATCAGAGGTGGTAGAGTCTAAGGGGCCCTACACACTGGCCGACCCGCCGCCGAGCTGCCCGACGGCGGATACGGCCGACGAGCGACCCGGCGGCGGGGGGGCAGTGACGGGGGGAGTGAAGTTTCTTCACTCCCCCCGTCACGCGGCTCCATAGAACTGCAGGCAAATATGGACGAGATCGTCCATATTGGCCTGCATGCACAGCCGACGGGGGACCAGCGATGAACGAGCGCGGGACCGCGCATCGTTCATCGCTGGAGCCTCCACACTGAAAGATATGAACGAGTTCTCGTTCATATCTTTCAAAAAAACGGCCAGTGTGTAGGGCCTATAACACTGTAGAGCAATTTAAACATGCATGGGATAGACATATGAATATCCTTACAAAGAATTAAGGTTCAAAAAGGGTTGAGATTACCTAAAGGATAAAAAAAGGGGCAACCAGAAGGGCCAAGTGGTTCTTATCTGCCGTCAAATTCTATGTTTCTGTGTTTAACTAACACTTTTAAATTCCGGTGATCACATTTTTCACAAAGATCTTTTCAATTTAGCTTGGACAAACTTTGTAACAACAATATCTCATCAACTATGACCACACTCCTCTATCTATGTGCATGTGACCAATACCCTTTAGGTTTTCTATAAAGTCATTTTTCAAGACTATCTGAACACTGTGAAATGCTCCTTTATATGGGTGCTTAATTCTGGTATTGGTTTCGTTTTAGGTTATCTGCCAGATCTGGCTGGTTGGAATGAAAATCTGGCAATCCTGGAAAATGGGCAAAACCTGTCTGTGATTTAACCAATTTGTTTCAACAACAGTTTTTGTCCAGTGCTTGGGAGCAAATGGTCGATTGTCCGTTGCTCTCACCCGTTACCAGATTTTCATTCCAACCAGCCAGATCTAGCAGATGATCTGCCTGATAATTGTATAGTGTATGCCCTGTGAGGCCACAATGTTAACATTTATGCCACATGCTGCTCATGTAATATAAGTTCTCTGGATAAAAATGGATCTTCAATGATTGGTCTAAGCTTTCGTGATGGATTATAAAACAGATGCATAGTAACGTTTTATTCTATTTTATTTTGCAGGAGAATATTGTTTCCAATGGAGATATTGCCGATTTGCAAATAGACTAAAGCTGCAGAATGAATGGACCTACCTCAGCGGCTGCCGAGATGGCTAGTCCAGAGTTTGGCTGCACTTCTACAATTGGTAATTTCCTCGCAGTTATACAGACCTCTTCCAATACCTCAGGGAGCACCGCTTGCCAAACCCCACTGGAGACTGAATATATTTTATTATGTGTCATATCAAGACTTTCCTGAAATGTTGGCATCTGCAGGCATGTGCCACTATATTTTTATCCTGGTGCAAAATAACGTATTTCACCCCATTTGGGGCAGGAAATTTTTATTTTTTTATTTTGCCCTTTGGGCTTTTTGTTTTTATACCAAATTTTTTAACCTCCAATGTTAAGCTGGCAGCGTACTCTGAGGGTACCGGCAGCGCCATTGGACAAATTTCCCAATAGCATTGTGCATTCCCTGACAAGTACATTGTGCAATGTTGTTTTTGTCCTCTTTTTAATCTTTTATCTGATACATTGGCGGATACTTGGGAAGACGTCCGATAACAGCCTGTGCGTGTGTATTCATCTTGGTATAGGGGGTCATTCCGAGTTTTTCGCTAGCTGCATTAGTTCGCTGTGCAGCGATGAGGCAAAAACACAGCACTTCTGCGCATGCGGCACAATGCGCACGCGTGACGTACTATTACAACGAACGATGTAGTTTCACACAGGGTCTAGCGAAGCTTTTCAGTCGCACTGCTGACCGCAGAGTGATTGACAGGAAGTGGGAGTTTCTGGGTGTTAACTGACCGTTTTCAGGGAGTGTTTGTAAAAACGCAGGCGTGCCAAGAAAAACGCAGGCGTGGCTGGCTGAACGCAGGGCGTGTTTCTGACGTCAAAACAGGAACCGAACAGTCTGAAGTCATCGCAAGCGCGGAGTAGGTTTAGAGCTACTCAGAAACTGCACAAAAAAACTTTGTAGTCGCTCTGCGATCCTTTCGTTCGCACTTCTGCTAAGCTAAAATACACCCCCAGTGGGCGGCGGTATAGCGTTTGCACGGCTGCTAATAACTGCTAGCGAGCGATCAACTCTGAATGACCACCATAGTGCTAACAGGCTGCAGTGGAGACTGAAGTTTTCTCATCTTGTTCATTCTGGACACCTACATGTGTAGCCATATTGGACAGTAATCCGTTCATTTGGTTTGCGTGCTGCCTGCTTTGATACTGTGATTGTATGTGATAAACATGTTGAGAAAAACACTGTGCGGATGCTGTTTTGCACTCTAAACACTTCTGTCTTTTATTCTGTTTACAGTTTATTTAAAGGGAAAAAATTGCTAATTTTATTTTGTAATGATTGTTGGTGCGTGAGAAACTTACTATGAAACGATAACCGTTTTGTCATCAAATGTACATTTTTATACATGTGATCGGGGTCTGCCATTTTGCTCTGAAAAGGGAGGCATGCATCCTTGCCATTAAAGAAACGTTCATCCTCAAAAATGTTCTTTTCATTATTTGAGATTTCTATTTTTGTTGTGAATTACATGACAAAAACATTTTTTAAAGAAGAGAGCGCTACTGTGCAGACGCCAGTTTACTTTTTACTTTTCCTCTGGGTAGATTTCATGCTCTATACCAAGAGATCACTACTGAGCATGTGCAGGAGCCATCTTGAGATTGTGTACAGTGACATGTTGGGAGACAGAATTCCATACATCCCAACTGTCCTGATTTTCCCGGGATAGTCACATTTTTTTGGGGGACTGTCCCACCAGCAGGCCGCAGTGTCATGGGGGGGGGGGGGGGGGAGTTGGGTGGCTCCTGTCATAGCAGTAGAGCAGCGGGGAATAGACTATTCAGTAAAGTCAAGGGGACTGAGGGCATGTTAGCAGCTCACACAGCGCTGGGCACACCCCCTCACTCATGACAAGGGGGGCGTGGCTGGTGATCGCGGCACTGCCGTAAAGCCATGCCCCCTTTTCCATAGGCCAACCCCCCCCCGTCCCCCCCTTTCAGACACACACTCAGAAGTCCCTCTTCGTTGATATCAAATGTTGGGAGGAGGTATGGAAGCTCCTATTCATTTACTGGTGTGTGTGCCTGCTCGTATATCAACACCTGCACATCATTTCCAACAAACATTTCATATAAACTTGTGTGTGTTTTAAACATTGTGTAGAGTAGACCATGGATACATTTGGCTGTTTTTTTTCACAAGAATTATTGAAGATAAGAATAAGAGAAGGTATTTGGCGGGTAATGAGTAAGAAGGATTCTGGGGTTGTGGAGACAACTAGCAACAGAATTACAGTGAACCTGTCACTATTATTATTTATTTATTACAAGTTATTTATATAGCACACACATATTCCGCAGCGCTTTACAGAGAATATTTTGGGCATTCACATCAGTCCCTGCACCAGTGAAGCTTACAATCTATATTGCCTACCACATATACACGCACACACATTCACGCTAGGGTTAATTTTCTTGGGAGCCAATTAACCTACCAGTATATTTTTGGATTGTGAGAGGAAACCTGAGAACCCAGAGGAAACCCACGCAAGTACAGGGAGAATATACAAACTCCACACAGGTCCATGGTGGGAATTAAACCTATGACCTCAGTGCTGTGAGGCAGTAATGCTAACCATTACACCATCCGTACTGCCCACTTAGACACCAAAAAGGTAACCATTTCATTGTACCATGGGGGTCATTCCGACCCGTTCGCACACAGCGGTTCTTTGCTGCGGTGCGAACGGGTCGGAACTGCGCATGCGCGGCGGCCGCAATACGCACGTGCGTCTTGCCGGGCAGCGGCCAGAAGAAAGTGATCTCTAGTGCGATCGCAAGAAGAGTGACAGCGGGGAGGCGTTCCGTGGGCGTCTACTCACCGTTTTCCGGGCGTGGAGATCCGAATGCAGGCGTGTCCAGGCGTTTGGAAGGCGAATGTCCGACGTCAATCCCGGGACCTTCGTCGCTGGATCCTTCGCACAGGGTAAGTAAGTCTGACCCTGATCTTGTTTTGCAGGAAACTTTTTTAGCATAGCAGGGCTGCACAAGCGATCGCAGCCCTGCTATGCTAAAATACACTCCCCCATAGGCGGCGTCAAGTTGATAGCACGAGCAGCAAAAAGTTGCTATGTGCGATAAACTTGGAATGAGGGCCCATGGGGGTCATTCCGATTTGCACATAGCTGTGCTAAATTTAGCACAGCTACGATCTTCTTCTTCCCTGACATGCGGGGGGACGCCCAGCACAGGGCTAGCCCGCCCCACATGTCAGTCCAGCCCCGCCTCGCAGAAGTGCAAAGGCATCGCACAGTGGCGATGCCTTTGCACTTAAAGAGTAGCTCCCGGCCAGCGCAGCTTTAGTGTGCTGGCCGAGAGCTACTCAGCGCACCCCGGCCCGCGGCGGCTGCGTGTGACGTCACGCAGCCGCTGCTGCCCGCCCCCGTTTGGTCCGGCCACGCCTGCGTTGATCGGACCAAACCCACGAAACGGCGGCCAAATGCCGCCGTTCCGCTTCCTCCCGCCCAGCGATCGCCTCTGCCGGTCAATCAGGCAGTGGCGATTGCATCCCTGCTACGGCCTTCGGCCGTCTGGCATGCGCCGGCGCATGCGCAGCAGGAACCCGTTCGCTCTGCTGCGTTAAAACACAGCGAGCGAACGGGTCAGAATGACCCCCCATATCCTTTCACTTTCAGCCCATATCATGAATATGGTAGTGCCTCAGTGAGGTTGCTGGTTCTTAGCAGGTGATAGGCTGCATACTTTAGCCAACAAAATGGGTGCATTTGCTGTCTAATGGGAACCAGTCCATTTTAAGGATAGGCCGTTAAGGCTTTCAGCATGACCCTTCTACTCAACAGCTGTGCTCTGAAACATCCAGGTTCATTTTCTGTCGCAATGGTCTGATGTTTTATTGTAAACATTGATCACTTAATTACAGTTGTAAATTAATTGTGAAGTTCAAGAGCAGATTATTGTGTACTGGCTGGAAAGGGGTCACCTTAGAGGGTCTGGCAGGACTGCCATACTGTGCCCAGGTCATTAACCATGCATTGCCTGGATCTTCCGACAAGGGCACAGCTAAAGGCCCCCATCCACTAATACGATATGGCCACTTTTCATCCGATTGAGACAAATTATTGCGACGGATCGAATGAAAAGTGTCTCATCGCATGTCATTTTCGTGCGACTGCGATGCAAGGCGCGTTGCCGTGCACCTCACATTGGAGTTGCAGATCTTACGGACTGACCGTAATATTTTTCGCAATCGCACGTAAATATGTGAACATCGCAGTACAACGTACCTGCAGTACGTTAGATCGCATGCAATAAATCAAATGTAAATATAAACTCCAGTAGCAAATTGCAATCACAGGACTCCCGGGAAGCTGCCGCCCAGAATGCAGGAAAAGGCATCCAACTAATTGGTATGATAAATCTCACTAGTGGATGGGGGCCTTAACCGTTTCAAATTGGTTGAATTCGGATTAGATACATTCAGTTGGAAAACAAGCTTTAATATGGGATAGGGAACCATGGCATCAGGTTGCTTTATGAAGAAATGTTTACTGTATAAAAGACACATTTACTGTATAAAAGGCACATTTAAGAAATTGCTTCCAAAGAACTGAAAATTAGTCATCTGTATTTGCAGATGAAAGCTACATTGGTAAGTCTATAAAAATAATCTATAGTTATTAATTTAATATTTCTCTGACGTCCTAGTGGATGCTGGGAACTCCGTAAGGACCATGGGGAATAGCGGCTCCGCAGGAGACTGGGCACAACTAAAAGAAAGCTTTTAGACTACCTGGTGTGCACTGGCTCCTCCCACTATGACCCTCCTCCAAGCCTCCGTTAGATTTCTGTGCCCGGCCGAGCTGGATGCACACTAGGGGCTCTCCTGAGCTCCTAGAAAGAAAGTTTATTTTAGGTTTTTTATTTTACAGTGAGACCTGCTGGCAACAGGCTCACTGCATCGAGGGACTAAGGGGAGAAGAAGCGAACCTACCTGCTTGCAGCTAGCTTGGGCTTCTTAGGCTACTGGACACCATTAGCTCCAGAGGGATCGACCGCATGGAACTGGCCTTGGTGTTCGTTCCCGGAGCCGCGCCGCCGTCCCCCTTACAGAGCCAGAAGCAAGAAGAGGTCCGGAAAATCGGCGGCAGAAGACATCAGTCTTCACCAAGGTAGCGCACAGCACTGCAGCTGTGCGCCATTGCTCCTCATACACACCTCACACTCCGGTCACTGAGGGTGCAGGGCGCTGGGGGGGGGGGGGCGCCCTGAGCAGCAATAAAAACACCTTGGCTGGCAAATATATCACAATATATAGCCCCAGAGGCTATATATGTGATAAATACCCCTGCCAGAATCCATAAAAAAGCGGGAGAAAAGTCAGCGAAAAAGGGGCGGAGCTATCTCCCTCAGCACACTGGCGCCATTTTCTCTTCACAGTGCAGCTGGAAGACAGCTCCCCAGGCTCTCCCCTGTTGTTTGCAGGCTCAAAGGGTTAAAAAGAGAGGGGGGGCACTAAATTTAGGCGCAATATTGTATATACAAGCAGCTATTGGGAAAAATTCACTCAATATAGTGTTAATCCCTAAATTATATAGCGCTCTGGTGTGTGCTGGCATACTCTCTCTCTGTCTCCCCAAAGGGCTGTGTGGGGTCCTGTCCTCAGTCAGAGCATTCCCTGTGTGTGTGCGGTGTGTCGGTACGGCTGTGTCGACACGTTTGATGAGGGGGCTTATGTGGTGGCAGAGCAGATGCCGATAAATGTGATGTCGCCCCCTGTGGGGCCGACACCAGAGTGGATGGATAGGTGGAAGGTATAAACCGACAGTGTCAACTCCTTACATAAAAGGCTGGATGACGTAACAGCTGTGGGACAGCCGGCTTCTCAGCCGCGCCTGCCTAGGCGTCTCAAAGGCCATCGGGGGCTCAAAAACGCCCGCTCCCTCAGATGGCAGACACAGATGTCGACACGGAGTCTGACTCCAGTGTCGACGAGGTTGAGACATATACACAATCCACTAGGAACATCCGTTACATGATCCCGGCAATAAAAAATGTGTTACACATTTCTGACATTAACCCAAGTACCACTAAAAAAGGGTTTTATGTGTGGGGAGAAAAAGCAGGCAGTGTTTTGTTCCCCCATCAAATGAGTGAATGAAGTGTGAAAAAGCGTGGGTTCCCCCGATAAGAAACTGGTAATTTCTAAAAAGTTACTACCCTTTCCCGCCAGAGGATAAGTTACGCTGGGAGATATCCCCTAGGGTGGATAAGGCGCTCACACGTTTGTCAAAAAAGGTGGCACTGCCGTCTTAGGATATGGCCACTTTGAAGGTACCTGCTGATAAAAAGCAGGAGGCTATCCTGAAGTCTGTATTTACACACTCAGGTACTAGACTGAGACCTGCAGATAGTGCTGCTGCAGCGTGGTCTGTGACCCTGTCAAACAGGGATACTATTTTGCGAACATAAGAGCATATTAAAGACGTCGTCTTATATATGAGGGATGCACAGGGATATTTTGCCGGCTGGCATCCAGAATTAATGCAATGTCCATTCTGTCAGGAGGGTATTAGAGACCCGACACTGGACAGGTGATGCTGACTTTAAAAGGCACATAGAGCCTTATAAGGGTGAGGAATTGTTTGGGGATGGTCTCTGGGACCTCGTATCCACAGCAACAGCTGGGAAGAAAATTTTTTACCTCAGGTTTCCTCACAGCCTAAGAAAGCACTGTATTATCAGGTACAGTCCTTTCGGCTTCAGAAAAGCAAGCGGGTCAAAGGCGCTTCCTTTCTGCACAGAGACGAGGGAAGAGGGAAAAAGCTGCACCAGTCAGCCAGTTCCCAGAATCAAAATTCTTCCCCCGCTTCCTCTGAGTCCACCGCATGACGCGGGGGCTCCACAGGCGTAGCCAGTTACGGTGGGTGGCCGCCTCAAAAATTTCAGCGATCAGTGGGCTCGCTCACAGGTGGATCCCTGGATCCTTCAAGTAGTATCTCAGGGGTACAAGCTGGAATTCGAGGCGTCTCCCCCCCGCCGTTTCCTCAAATCTGCCTTGCCGACAACTCCCTCAGGCAGGGAGGCTGTGCTAGAGGCAATTCACAAGCTGTATTCCCAGCAGGTGATAGTCAAGGTGCCCCTACTTCAACAAGGACGGGGTTACTATTCCACACTGTTTGTGGTACCGAAACCGGACGGTTCGGTGAGACCCATGTTAAATTTAAAATCCTTGAACACATACATAAAAAAATTCAAGTTCAAGATGGAATCGCTCAGGGCGGTTATTGCAAGCCTGGAGGAGGGGGATTACATGGTATCCCTGGACATCAAGGATGCTTACCTACATGTCCCCATTTACCATCCTCACCAGGAGTACCTCAGATTTGTGGTACAGGATTGCCATTACCAATTCCAAACACTGCCGTTTGGACTGTCCACGGCACCGAGGGTCTTTACCAAGGTAATGGCAGAAATGATGATACTCCTTCGAAAAAAGGGAGTTTTAATTATCCCGTACTTGGACGATCTCCTTATAAAGGCGAGGTCTAAGGAGCAGTTGTTAATCGGAGTAGCACTATCTCGGGAAGTGCTACAACAGCACGGATGGATTCTATACATTCCAAAGTCACAGCTGGTTCCTACCACACGCCTACTGTTCCTGGGGATGGTTCTGGACACAGAACAGTAAAAAGTATTTCTCCCGCACGAGAAAGCCAAGGAGCTGTCATCTCTAGTCAGAGACCTCCTGAAACCAAAACAGGTATCGGTGCATCACTGCACACGAGTCCTGGGAAAAATGATAGCTTCTTACGAAGCAGAATTCCATTCGGCAGGTTCCATGCAAGAACCTTTCAGTGGGACCTCTTGGACAAGTGGTCGGGATCGCATCTTCAGATGCATCGGCTGATAACCCTGTCTCCAAGGACCAGGGTATCTCTACTGTGGTGGCTGCAGAGTGCTCATGTTCAAGAGGGCCGCAGATTCGGCATACAGGACTGGGTCCTGGTAACCACGGATGCCAGCCTTCGAGGCTGGGGGGCAGTCACACAGGGAAGAAATTTCCAAGGACTTTGGTCAAGTCAGGAGTCGTCCCTACACATAAATATTCTGGAACTGAGGGCCATTTACAATGCCCTAAGTCTGGCAAGGCCTCTGCTTCAAAACCAGCCGGTACTGATCCAATCAGACAACATCACGGCAGTCGCCCATGTAAACCGACAGGGCGGCACAAGAAGCAGGATGGCGATGGCAGAAGCCACAAGGATTCTCCGATGGGCGGAAAATCACGTCTTAGCACTGTCAGCAGTGTTCATTCCGGGAGTGGTCAACTGGGAAGCAGACTTCCTCAGCAGACACGACCTACACCCGGGAGAGTGGGGACTTCATCCAGAAGTCTTCCAACTGTTGGTAAACTGTTGGGAAAGGCCACAGGTGGACATGATGGCGTCCCGCCTAAACAAAAAACTAGATATTGCGCCAGGTCAAGGGACCCTCAGGCGATAGCGGTGGACGCTCTAGTGACACCGTGGGTGTACCAGTCGGTTTATGTATTCCCTCCTCTGCCTCTCATACCAAAGGTACTGAGAATAATAAGAAGACGAGGAGTAAGAACGATACTCGTGGTTCCGGATGGGCCAAGAAGAGCTTGGTACCCAGAACTTCAAGAAATGATATCAGAGGACCCATGGCCTCTACCGCTCAGACAGGATCTGCTACAGCAGGGGCCCTGTCTGTTCCAAGACTTACCGCGGCTGCGTTTGACGGCATGGCGGTTGAATTCCGGATCCTAAAGGAAAAGGGCATTCCGGAGGAAGTCATTCCTACGCTGATAAAAGCCAGGAAAGAAGTAACCGCAAACCATTATCACCGTATTTGGCGAAAATATGTTGCGTGGTGTGAGGCCAGGAAGGCCCCAACAGAGGAATTTCAGCTGGGTCGTTTTCTGCACTTCCTACAGTCAGGAGTGACTATGGGCCTAAACTTGGGTTCCATTAAGGTCCAGATTTCGGCTCTGTCGATTTTCTTCCAGAAAGAACTGGCTTCACTGCCTGGAGTTCAGACATTTGTAAAGGGAGTGCTACATATTCAGCCCCCTTTTGTGCCTCCTGTGGCACCTTGGGATCTCAACGTGGTGTTGAGTTTCCTAAAATCACATTGGTTTGAGCCACTTAAAACTGTGGATTTGAAATATCTCACGTGGAAAGTGGTCATGTTATTGGCCTTGGCTTCGGCCAGGCGTGTGTCAGAATTGGCGGCTTTGTCATGTAAAAGCCCTTATCTGATTTTCCATATGGATAGGGCAGAATTGAGGACTCATCCCCAGTTTCTCCCTAAGGTGGTATCAGCTTTTCACTTGAACCAACCTATTGTAGTGCCTGCGGCTACTAGGGACTTGGAAGATTCCAAGTTACTGGACGTAGTCAGGGCCTTAAAAATTTATATTTCCAGGACGGCTGGAGTCAGGAAAATTGACTCGCTTTTTATCCTGTAGGCACCCAACAAAATAGGTGCTCCTGCTTCTAAGCAGACTATTGCTCGCTGAATTTGTAGCACAATTCGGCTGGAGCATTCTGCGGCTGGATTGCCGCATCCTAAATCAGTAAAAGCCCATTCCACGAGGAAAGTGGGCTCATCTTGGGCGGCTGCCCGAGGGGTCTCGGCTTTACAACTTTGCCGAGCTGCAACTTGGTCAGGGGCAAACACGTTTGCAAAATTTTACAAATTTGATACCCTGGCTGAGGAGGACCTTGAGTTCTCTCATTCGGTGCTGCAGAGTCATCCGCACTCTCCCGCCCGTTTGGGAGCTTTGGTATAATCCCCATGGTCCTTACGGAGTTCCCAGCATCCACTAGGACGTCAGAGAAAATAAGATTTTACTCACCGGTAAATCTATTTCTCGTAGTCCGTAGTGGATGCTGGGCGCCCATCCCAAGTGCGGATTGTCTGCAATACTTGTATGTAGTTATTGCCTAACTAAGGGTTATTGTTGAGCCATCTGTTGAGAGGCTCAGTTATATTTCATACTGTTAACTGGGTATAGTATCACAAGTTATACGGTGTGATTGGTGTGGCTGGTATGAGTCTTATCCGGGATTCAAAATCCTTCCTTATTGTGTCAGCTCTTCCGGGCACAGTATCCTAACTGAGGCTTGGAGGAGGGTCATAGTGGGAGGAGCCAGTGCACACCAGGTAGTCTAAAAGCTTTCTTTTAGTTGTGCCCAGTCTCCTGCGGAGCCGCTATTCCCCATGGTCCTTACGGAGTTCCCAGCATCCACTACGGACTACGAGAAATAGATTTACCGGTGAGTAAAATCTTATTTTTGACATGGTGGTATAGATGTTGCAGCCTACTTCATTAAATGTCTCCATTCATCCCTCCCACCTGTTGGCGCTGTGACTCAGCTATAGGTAACCCACTGCATATCTGGTGGGACTACCTTTGAATAAAGCCTTAAGATGTGTACACACTGGACGATATATTGTCCGTTCTATTGAAATGGCAATATATTGCGAGTGGGTTGCTGGGTGTGTATACCCAATATGTCTGTGAACGATACCAGTCACAGGCATATCTTGTCAGCCCTGCAGTACAGCCAAAGCCAATATACCTGTAGATACTGTATATAGGCGCATCTGGCTGCGTGTACAGCCCGCCGACTGTCCGTACACTAGCTGCAAGGACTGATGTTCCATTTGGCCGGGCCTAGCTGTGCTGTGAGGACTGACATTAAGTGGCCCGTTTGGTAAGTGGTAACTCTCTCTGCACGTTATATCTGCCCCACCTGCACTGCACATGGTTTTGCCCATTAGAGAAAAATTTTGCTGCTGCGATCAGGTCTGAATGAGGCCCTCACTACCTAACAGGCAGCAAGCTTGTTGTGGGACGCTGTGATTTTTATGTACTGTGCATATGTCTGTTTGTGGTAGGGGCATTATGTCCAACCACTCTGATAGAGGGAATCAGGGCGCAGGGGGGGGCGCCCTGGGCAGCAATATAAACCTCTGCATGGCAAAAAGACTATATACATGTACAGGTGGGCTCTGTACATGTATATAAAAGAGCCCCCGCCATATTTTACTAAGTTTGAGCGGGACAGAAGCCCGCCGCCGAGGGGGCGGGGCTTCTCCCTCAGCACTCACCAGCGCCATTTTCTCCCCACAGCACTGCTGAGAGGAAGCTCCCCGGACTCTCCCCTGCTTACACACGGTGAAAGGGTGCTTAAAAGAGAGGGGGGGGGGCACATAATTGGCGGTTTACATATTACACAGCGCTGCTGGGGAAAAACATTTTGTGTTGGTCTCCAGGGTTATTGCGCTGGGGTGTGTGCTGGCATACTCTCTCTCTCTGTCTCTCCAAATGGCCTTGACAGGGATACTGTCTTCAGAAAAGGGGTTCCCTGTGTGTGTGAAGTGTGTCGGTACGCGTGTGTCGACATGTTTGACGAGGAAGGCTCGCTTACTGTGGAGGGGGAGTGTTTGAATGTCAGGTCGCCGTCGGCAACGCCGACACCGGAATGGGTGGATATGCTGGATGTCTTGAATGCAAATGTCAATCTATTGCATAAAAGGTTAGAAGGCAGAAGCTAGGGATCAGTCAGGTACCCAGTCCATGCCTGTCCCTGTGGTGCCAGGCCCGTCGGGGTCAGAAGCGCACCATATCCCAGATCGATGACACAGATACCAACACAGATTCTGACTCTAGTGTCGACTATGAAGATGCAAAATTACAGCCGAAGGTGGCAAAGTGTATTCGGTACATGATTATGGCCATTAAAGAGGTTTTGCATATTACTGAGGAACCCCCTGTCCCTGACACGAGGGGGTACACATGTATAAAGAGAAAAAGCCTGAAGTCACTTTTCCATCTTCATATGAATTAAGTGAATTGTGCGAAAAGGCTTGGGACTCTCCAGATAGGAGACCACAAGTTCCCAAAAGGATTCTTATGGCGTATCCTTTTCCACAAACTGATAGGATACGCTGGGAATCTTCACCAAAGGTGGACAAGGCGCTGACACGCTTGTCCAAAAAGGTGGCACTGCCTTCTCAGGATACGGCTTCCCTCAAGGAACCGGCTGATCGCAGGCAGGAAATTACCTTGAAGCACATTTACACTCACTCCGGTACTATTGCTAGACCGGCTATGGCGTCGGCCTGGGTTTGTAGTGCGGTTGTGGCATGGGCAGATTCCTTATCTGCGGAGATTGACACCTTAGATAGGAATGCCATTCAAATGACCATAGAGCATATCAGAGATGCTGCCTTGTATATGAGAGATGCTCAGAGAGACATTTGTTTATTAAGCTCCAGAATAAATGCTATGTCTATTTCTGCTAGGCGACTCCTGTGGACCCGGCAGTGGACGGGAGATGCCGATTCTAAGCGGCACATGGAGTCCTTGCCGTACAAGGGGGAGGAGTTGTTTGGAGACGGCCTCTCGGACCTTGTCTCTACGGCTACGGCTGGTAAGTCGAATTTCTTACCTTATGTTCCCCCGCAGCATACTAAGAAGGCACCTCATTATCAAATGCAGTCCTTTCGTTCCAATAAAAACAAGAAGGTGCGGGGATCGTCCTTTGTTACCAGAGGAAAAGGCAGGGGAAAGAAGCTGCACACAGCTAGTTCCCAAGAGCAGAAGTCCTCCCCTGCGTCTGCAAAGTCCACCGCATGACGCTGGGGCTTCCCGGGGGGAGGCAGATCTGGTGGGGGCTCGTCTTCGGTTTTTCAGCCACGTCTGGGTTCAATTGCAGGTGGATCCCTGGGCAGTAGAGATTGTTACTCAGGGATACAGGCTAGAATTCAAAGACTTGCCTCCTCGCCGTTTTTTCAAATCAGCTCTGCCGACTTCCCCGTCAGAGAGGGAGTCAGTGTTGACAGCAATCCAAAAATTGTATGTTCAACAGGTGATTGTTACAGTTCCTCATCTCCAGCAGGGAGAGGGATATTATTCAACCCAGTTTGTGGTCCCGAAACCGAACGGTTCGGTCAGGCCCATTTTAAACCTGAAATCTCTGAACTTGTACTTGAAAAGGTTCAAGTTCAAAATGGAATCATCGCCAGCCAGGAGGGGGGGGGGGATTGGATGGTGTCCCTGGACATAAAGGATGCATACCTTCATGTTCCAATATTCCCCCCCCATCCCCCCCCCATCAGGCGTTCCTGAGATTTGCAGTGCAGGACTGTCACTACCAATTTCAGAAGTTGCCGTTTGGGCTTTCCACGGCCAAAGGGTTTTCACCAAGGTAATGGCGGAAATGATGATGCTCCTGCGCAGGCAGGGGGTCACAATTATCCCATACTTGGACGATCTCCTAATAAAGGCGAGATCTCGGGAGAAGTTGCTGGACAGCGTGTCTCTGTCCATGAAGACGTTGCATACACGGCTGGATTCTCAATATACCGAAGTCCCAGCTAGTTCCTACAACGCGTCTGACCTTTCTGGGCCTGATCCTAGACACAGGCCAGAAAAAGGTTTTTCTTCCGATCGAAAAGGTTCAGGAACTCATGATCATGGTCAGGAACCTATTGAAACCAAAGAAGGTTTCAGTGCATCAGTGCACGCGGGTCCTGGGGAAGATGGTGGCTTCATACGAGGCCATCCCTTTCGGCAGATTCCATCCAAGGACTTTTCAATGGGACCTCTTGGACAAGTGGTCCAGGTCCCATTTACAAATGCATCAAAGGATCACCCTGTCTCCCAGGACCAGGGTATCTCTCCTGTGGTGGCTGAACAGTGCTCACCTTCTAGAGAGTCGCAGGTTCGGCATTCAGGACTGGGTCCTGGTGACCACGGACGCAAGCCTCCGAGGCTGGGGAGCAGTGGCACTGGGAAAAAATTTCCAAGGTCTCTGGTCAAGCCTGGTGACTTGTCTCCACATCAGCGTCCTGGAGTTGAGGGCCATATACAACGCCCTGCGTCAAGCGGAGAACTCACTTCGGAGAAGACCGGTTCTGATTCAGTCAGACAATGTCACGGCAGTGGCTCATATAAACCGCCAAGGCGGAACAAGGAGCAGAGTGGCCATGGCAGAAGCGACCTGGATTCTACGCTGGGCGGAAGGCCATGTAAGCGCGCTGTCAGCGGTGTTCATCCCGGGGGTGGACAACTGGAAGGCGGACTTCCTCAACAGGCACGACCTGCATCCGGGGGAGTGGGGACTTCATCAAGAAGTCTTTGCACAGATCGCGGATCGGTGGGGCCTGCCTCAAATAGACATGATGGTGTCCGGTCTCAACAAAAAGCTAAAGCGGTATTGCGCCAGGTCAAGGGACCCTCAGGCGGTAGCGGTAGACGCTCTGGTGACACCTTGGGTGTTCAGATCGGTCTATGTGTTTCCTCCTCTTCCTCTCATACCCAAGGTGTTGAGAATTGTAAGAATAAGCAGGGTCAGAACAATCCTCATTGTTCCAGATTGGCCACGGAGGACTTGGTATCCGGAACTGTAAGAGTTGCTCACAGAAGATCCGTGGCCTCTTCCTCTAAGGCAGGACCTGCTGCAGCAGGGGCCCTGTCTGTTCCAAGACTTACCGCGGCTGCGTTTGACGGCATGGCGGTTGAACGCCGGATCCTAGCGGAAAAAGGAATTCCGGAGGAAGTCATTCCTACCCTGATCAAGGCTAGGAAAGACGTGACGTTGAAACATTATCACCGTATATGGCGGAAATATGTTTCTTGGTGTGAGGCCAGAGCTGCTCCTACGGAGGAGTTCCATTTGGGCCGTCTACTTCACTTCCTTCAAACAGGAGTGACCTTGGGCCTAAAATTAGGGTCCATAAAGTTCCAGATTTCGGCCTTATCCATTTTCTTTCAAAGAGAATTAGCCTCTCTTCCTGAGGTACAGACTTTTGTGAAGGGGGTGCTGCATATTCAGCCTCCGGTGGCGCCTTGGGATCTTAACGTGGTGTTACGTTTCCTCAAGTCACCTTGGTTTGAACCACTTAAAACTGTGGAGTTGAAATACCTCCCGTGGAAAGTGGTCATGTTGTTGGCGTTAGCTTCGTCGAGACGTGTTTCAGAATTGGCGGCTTTATCGCATAAAAGCCCATACTTGGTTTTTCACGTGGATAGGGCAGAGTTGAGGACTCGTCCTCACTTTCTGCCAAAAGTGGTCTCATCTTTTCATGTGAACCAACCTATTGTCGTGCCTGTGGCTACAAGGGACTTAGAGGATTCCGAGTCCCTGGATGTAGTCAGGGCTTTGAAGATTTATGTGACCAGAACGGCTCGGATCAGGAAGACTGAAGCTTTGTTTGTTCTGTATGCGGCCAACAAGGTTGGCGCCCCTGCTTCAAAGCAGACTATTGCTCTCTGGATCTGTAACACGATTCAGCAGGCGCATTCTACGGCAGGATTGCCGTTACCGAAATCGGTTAAGGCCCACTCCACTAGGAAAGTGGGCTCTTCTTGGGCGGCTGCCCGAGGGGTCTCGGCATTACAGCTGTGCCGAGCAGCTACTTGGTCGGGGACAAACACCTTTGCAAAGTTCTATAAGTTTGATACCCTGGCTGAGGAGGACCTCCTGTTTGCTCAATCGGTGCTGCAGAGTCATCCGCACTCTCCCGCCCGTTTGGGAGCTTTAGTATAATCCCCATGGTCCTTACGGAGTCCCAGCATCCTCACGGACGTTAGAGAAAATAAGATTTTACTTACCGGTAAATCTATTTCTCGTAGTCCGTAGAGGATGCTGGGCGCCCGTCCCAAGTGCGGACTTCTTCTGCATGACTTGTATATAGTTATTGCTTACATAAGGGTTAGGTTATAGTTTTCGGTGATACCGTGGCTATGTTGTTGTTCATACTGTTAACTGGGTAAGTTTATCTTAAGTTATACGGTGTGATTGGTGTGGCTGGTATGAATCTCGCCCTTAGATTTACAAAAATCCTTCCTCGTACTGTCCATCTCCTCTGGGCACAGTTTCCCTAACTGAGGTCTGGAGGAGGGGCATAGAGGGAGGAGCCAGTGCACACCCAGAATCCAAAGCTTTCTTAAAGTGCCCTATCTCCTGCGGAACCCGTCTATCCCCATGGTCCTTACGGAGTCCCAGCATCCTCTACGGACTACGAGAAATATATTTACCGGTAAGTAAAATCTTATTTTTACAAGGGTCACACCCAGGATTAGAAACCACAACCTATTACACTGGAAGCAGACACCTTACTGATGAAACTGTTTGCTCCTGTATAGGAAATATGAGAATCCTAACTATATGAAGATACTTCTCTGACAATTACACGCAACTTCATATTGTTAGAATTCTCATGTTTCCCGTACATGAGCAAATAACTCCATCAGTAAAGTGTCTGCTGTCAGTGTAACAGGTCATGGGTTCTAATCCTGGGTATGACTGCTAAGAATTGTGTGATTTAAATAAAAAAGACAATTAAATGTATAAATACAGTATATACATTTTTTCAGAACACTCCACACACATACACACACACACACACACACATATACACGCACAAACAAATATATATACGCACACACAAATATATACATTTATTTATCTTAATATAGGAAATAGGGGGGTACCAATATTTATCTTGCCTTGGGCAACTGGGACAAACTTACGCCACTGAGTACATACTGCATATTGTGTTTTACTTTTTATGTGTATTATTTTTCATTACCTTTTGTAGTATATACTTTCCAGCATCATACACTTGTAGGTTTTGTTGTCCAATGCTCTAACTTACTGCCATGTGGCCTTTGTACTCCTTTGTAAAAAATAAAATAAAAAATATAAAAAAAGATTAATTACTACTATTAACCTTTATTTATATGGTGACACAGTGCATCCACAGCACCCAATTACAGAGTACATAAACATAAGTAAATAAGTAAAACAAGAAGACAGTGACTTACAGTTAAAGATAATATAGGACAGGTAAGGGGTATAGATAGCTGCATCAGCTGACAACACTGAAATAAGTATCAGGGTGGCAGAAAACCGAGGGATTTGGTGCCGTTGAAGGGAGTATGGAGCAGAAGATGGTTTAATTAAGAGAAGGAAAAGCAGCAGGGAAGAGGGCCCTGCTCGTGAGAACTTACATTCTAAAGGGGAGGAGCTGGCAGACAGGGGTGACACAGATGGGGTACACAGTGAGCGTGGGACAGAGGGCTTAAGCTGGGTACACACTAGATAATATTCTGGATGATATGCCCAATTCCGACATTTCTGCTGAATGCAGTATGGCCCCCGCTCCCAACCCCCCCCCCCCTTCCCCTTCAACTGTCTTTCACAGCATCGGCAAGTGTGAATTCCATAGAAAGGGAGCAGCATGTGCTAAATGTTGGAGGGAGGAGGTAATCAGTAGGCAGGAGAGGCAGCGTGCATTAGCAGAGCGAAGAGGACGGGTGGGAATATAAAGGGAGATAAGGTCAGAAAGCAGCATTGAGGATAGATTGGAGTGGAGAGAGGAATTTGTCAGTGATGCCACATAGGAGATTACAGGAGTCCAGTCTGGAGATGAGTAGTCCAGTGAGTGGATAAAGGAGGCATTTATCATTGCTTGCATACTGAATCCGATCTGGGCAGGATCACACCGATCCTATCAGCTGGATGCATCATCCAGGACCCGCAGGGACAAGGACTCCGAAAGGAGCCCGTGTGCTGCGATGTGCTGCGATCCTGCGATGTGCTGGGAGGGCTGCCGGGGGGTCTGCTCAGACCACACTGCAGAGCGGCTACTTCCGCGGAGGGTTCCAGCGGAACCCGGTGCCCGGCCAGGAATGCGATGTGTAGCCCATAGGCTACAATGGGCTACCGCCATTCCGGATATTGGTAAATTGGCCAGCATCACATCCCTCATAGAAACTATGGGGGATGTGGCTGCGAACGCAATGGAGGGATCGCCACAGGTATCAGAGATACCTGCTGCAGTCCATCCTTCTTACATTCAGAAGAAGGCTAATATTTGTGGATAACCCCCCAAAACAGGTGTTTTCGGGGCTATAGCCACAAATATACTTTGATAAATGGGCCCCTAAGGGTCTTAGTGACATCCTGGGTGAGAAAGGGTCGGATCCTGAAAAGAATTTTGAGATGGAAACGGCAGGTTTGTGAATGTGTGGATTGAAGGAGAGGGAGGAGTCAAACTATTAATAACATAAATAATACACATATAGTCATATGGCATACCTACAAACAGTCCCGTTTTTTTGGGACTGTCCCGCCCGAGGGCTGCAGTGTCCTGTGGTGGTAAGTGGGGGGAGGGGGGGGGGGCAGGCAGCCGGGAGGCTCCTGTCATTGCTGCCCTGCTTAGCAGAGCAGCGGTGAATAGATCTATTCACTGGAAACAAGAGAGGGGGCATGCCAGCAGCTCACAATCGCCATGCCCCTTTTTCATAGGCCACGCCTGAAGGGGGTTGGGAAGTAAAATTACAATGGGCGCCAATTAACACGGGTGGGGTGCAAAAATCACCTGCTAGTTATATGTTTTTTTTAATAAAATATTTAAATAAATTTGTTAAAATATTTGTTAAGCTTTTTTAAGTAATAATGTCAATTTCTGCATGGCTTTGGCAAAAAAATATTGTCAGTCGTTCATCCTCTTGAAAAAAAAGGGCATTAGACACGGCATGTGGCTGGAGCCAGGTTTGTAGCTTATAGGAACCGCATCCCAGCATCCACAGCAGCGCCGGGCAGCCTATATGGAAGGAGAGGGGGATGCTGCAGCGGCGCTTACTACCAATGAAATAGCGCTGCTGCGGCTCCCTGCTCCCCCTCCCTCCTCCTCCTTCTCACCTGCCCGGCGCTGCTCTCTCCTCCAGCGCGGCTGCGGCGCACGGCGCAGAGACTTCAGAGGCGGCATGTAATGAGTCAATTTGACTCATTACATGCCGCTGGCCGTGTGCCCTCAGGGCAACTGCGCTGTGTGCCAAGCCCACTTGGCACACACGTAGTTACGGCCCTGCTGCGTTGAATAGCAACACATGAATATAAAATACAGATGATGTAATCTATATACAGTATACACACTGATTTATGAAATATTTATACTGGCCAACAATGGCAATAAGAGCTAACCTGTACCAGTCTATCAATATAGAAAATCTCTAAATATTTTCTATCAACCACGTTAAATTGCTAATTTTATTCTATCGAGACGTATTTTATATTCTTGTGTTGCTATTCTGGACTGCCTTAGCGCTGTTTACTGTTTTGTTTTGAGCAAAGTGTACACCAGGAGTTAATAGTTGCTCAGCCAATCATAAGTGGTTTTTAACAATTACTGCATGTTATCATCTGTTGGTGGAGGTGTCCTAGGGGTTCCTCATCTTAGCTTACACATGATTTGAGAGTCATTAAATACCTAATAATGTAGTTAAAATAAAAAGTACCACTGCTGTACAGCTCCATTCATGATTACTGGAACATTATGCAACAGGTAGCACCTATACTTGTGTATCCATGCCTATTTCCCAATAGATTATAGGCTTGCGAGCAGGGCCTTCCTACCTCTATGTCTGTCTGTTATTACCCAGTTTTGTTCTATTACTGTTGTTCCAATAGTAAAGCGCAATGGAATATGTTGAGCTATATAATAAACTGTTAATAAATAGTCAATTAAAAAACAGAAACAAAAAAGCAATATACATGAATCCTGAAAAGAGACATACTGTATGTCATGCAAGTAGGGAAATATTTTCCCATATCTCCATTTACGTTTATTTTAAGATTACTTGACTGTCTCTCTATCTTCCCTTCTCCTTTTTTTAAGCCCCGTGCACACGGGGGAGATGTGTGCTGAGCGATCTAGCACAGACCGCTCAGCACACATCTCTCCCCCGGGTGGTCTTCAGGTTGCCGACTGTCGGGATCCCGGCGCACAGTATACCGACGCCGGAATCCCGACAGCCGGCATACCGACAGTTTTTCTCCCTCGTTGGGGTCCACGACCCCCCCTGGAGGGAGAATAAATAGCGTGGCGCGCATAGCGTGCCCGCAAGGGGCTAATTTGCGCTCGCCACGCTGTTGGTATGCCGGCGGTTGGGCTTCCGGCGTCGGTATGCTGGTCGACGGGAGCCCGGCCGCCGGCATACCATACCCGTTTCCCCCCGCTCAGCACACAGCGCAATGTGTACTGAGCGAGGAGGGGGGCTGTTCATTTCACCCAGCGGTGAAATGAGTGATCAAACTAGATTTGGCCTGCATGCATGCCAAATCTAGAGTCAGCGATAGCGACGCGCGTGGCCATGAATCGCTATCGCTGTGGGGCATACACACGGCGAGATCCGTGCTTAATTTCTAAGCAATCTAGTCAGATTGCTTAGAATTTAAGCACGGATCTCTCCGTGTGTACCCCCTTTAGAATGTCTTTTGTATCAAAGAGAGGAAGAACAGATAAGCTTGTGTGTAGAAGGTCATTACAGAAGTCCCTGCACTCCTGTCCTACTAGATCAGTGGTCTCCAACCTTAATTGGGGTGTGAGCTACTCGAGAAAAATGAAACCTCCTGAGGAGCTACTCAAGTTTTTTTGTTTAAATGCTGTACTTGAATGGTTGCTGGCGCTCTCTCAGTGATAAGACTGGACTCGTGGGCAGTGGCGTAGCTATAAATTTTGCACCCTCTTGCCCAAAAAGTTTCTGGCGCCCCTCCCATTGCTATATTAAAAGTAAAGACTTAGCGCGCACCATGGGCGTGCATGCTTCAAAAAGAGGGTGTGGCCTCACTGCAAGGGGTGTGGTATTGCAGGAAATGACTACCTTATACCCCAGTTTTGCAACCTGCACACCCAGATATTGGTCACCACAGACAAAAAAAATCCTGATTCATCACCATTACATTATTTGTCATTTTTCCTCCTCATGGCAATGCCTGTGACACCTTATACCACACACCTTAATGCCACTTACACAATATGCCACACACCGCAGTGCTTCTGACACATTATTCCACATACCATAATGCCCTTGATACATTATGCCACACACCGCAATCCCCATTATACATTATGCCACGCACTGCAATGCCTGTGATACATTATGCCACACACCGCAATCCCCATTATACATTATCCCACGCACTGCAATGCCTGTGATACATTATGCCACACACCGTAATGCCCATTGCACATTATATCACACACCGCAATGCCCATTATACATTCTGCCACACACTGTAATGCCCATTACAGATTATTCCCCACAGTAAGGCTTCTAATTAATTTTAAATTACCTGCTCCTTGTCAGGGGTCTCATGCTCATTGCCAGGGGTTTCATGCTCATTGCCAGGGGTGTAACGTTCTGCGTGTCATCCTTGTTGCCAGGGATATAATGCTCTGCGTGTTATGCTCGTTGCCAGTGGTGTAATGCTCTTTTCAGGGGTGTAATGGAAGTGCTGGGAGCACCAGTGCCGCTGGTCTACTCTAGAGTGTTTTGATATGGGGTAACTAACTGCTCCAAATCGCTTGTAATGTTCTCAGTCACTTTCTCTTTTTATCCATTATGAAAGCGCCTTTTTCCCTATTAGATCAGAAATTGCAACCGGATTATGACCACCAGTGGTTAAAGTGGGCCGGAACAGGGCGGAACTGCGTTCCGTCACCTCTAATTGCAGTCGGAACCAGTTCCGCCTCTGTCCGGCCACAGCATCAGGTCCCAGCTGCATTGTAAAGTTTGCAGCGTCCGCCAGCCAATCCCGGCTCGCGCACCGGCTGCATAACCAATAAAAAGAAGGGGCGGCTATTTCAAAAGCTGGCGTGAGCCAATCACGGCTCGCAGACCGCCAGCCAATGAGAAGCTGCCAAGTGGCAGCTTATCATTGGCTAACAGTCTGCAATACGTGATTGGTGCGCAATCGGCGTTAGATTCAAAAGAGCAGCCCCTTCTTCCCCTATACAGATACTGGGAACGGCGAGTCTGTCTCCCCGCAGCACAGCGTAATGGGACCGCCGGAGCCCGTGATTCCACTGTCCCCCCCGCACACATGCATGGGATCATAGGTGTGCACATGGGGGGTGCCTGGTGCGCACAGGCACCCCCCACACTCCACGCGTGCCCTACATTGATTGCTGCACATTTATGTGCCCCTCTCCTGCTGCGCCCGCCGTCAGGTCTTGTGAGTGAAAGTGGAGTGTGCTTTCTTTCCTCGTCGGCGGCCGCGCACTTGAATCACCCTCCTGGACTCGTCCCACAATGTTACATGATGATGTCACGCCGCGTGTCCTCCCTCTCCACCTGCCTGCACTCTCTCCTCGTGTGCCGACATGCGCCATGCCAATGCTACAGCCTCCCGTACTGCAGGCCTGCAGCTGAGGTCAGTTTCTGCAGGGGAAAGAGAGGGGGCCTTCCAGTGTGTGTTCCCCAAAACAGCACTCCTCATAAAATCAATATGGCCATTAATTAGGCATACATGTTTCTCCAGCGGCACACAATAAGGACAAGAATCGGCTTTAGTCACTAAAGCCGACTCTTGTCCTTATTGAGTGCTGCTGGAGAAACATGTGTTTTTATATATATATATATATATATATATATGTGTGTGTGTTTACTTATTATCTGGCACTGTAGGGGGCATTACGGGTATCTGGCACTGTAGGGGGCATTACGTGTATCTGGTATTGCAGGGGGCATTACATGTATCTGGCTCTACTGTGTGGCGTAATGTGAATTTCATCTCATTCTGTGTGGCGTAATTTGAGTTTCATCTAATACTGTGTGGTGTACTGTGAATTTTAGCTCATACTGTGGGGCGTAATGTGAATTTTGGCTCATTCTTTGTGGTGTAATGTGAATTTTAGCGCATAATGTGTGGTGTAATGTGAGTTTCGTCTTATACTTTGAGGCATAATGTAAGTTTGCCTTATACTGTGTGGCGTAATGTAAATTTTGTCTCATACTGTGTGGCCACACCCCTTCCTTATGAGACCACACCCCTTTTTGCGGCACGCGCCTTAGGCGCGCGCTAAGGGAGAGGGGTCATGGGGGAGATGAGTTCCCCCACCTCTCCAGGACCACTTTAAGCCCTGATGACCACCCTTTCTGACTGTACCCTTAGCACTGCTGCCTCTCTGACCAGGGCACTCTCTGCGTTAGGTTCATATGTACTTGCAAAGTGCATACCCTCCAACATTTTACACAGAAAATTCGGTACAAATTAGGAAAGGGGGCGTGGCTATGGGTAAAGGGCTTTTCCTATACTTTCAATGGAAGTTTGGAGAGCCAAAAATCGGTATGGACCATAAAAAAAAAGGTACTGTACCTGCCAAAAAGGTACAGTTGGAGGGTATGGAAGTGTAACTCTGTGTCTTTCAGGTTCTCCAGATTCCTCCTGCAGTCCAATAATATTTATGTAGGTTGATGTTAGTTTGATGTTACTGTTAGCCCCATTCAGGGATGAAGAGGATGAAAAATAAGATTTTACTTACCGGTAAATCTATTTCTCGTAGTCCGTAGTGGATGCTGGGGACTCCGTAAGGACCATGGGGAATAGACGGGCTCCGCAGGAGACATGGGCACTTTAAGAAAGAATTTAGATTCTGGTGTGCTCTGGCTCCTCCCTCTATGTCCCTCCTCCAGACCTCAGTTAGAGAAACTGTGCCCGGAAGAGCTGACAGTACAAGGAAAGGATTTTGATAATCCAGGGCAAGATACATACCAGCCACACCAATCACACCGTATAACTTGTGATAAACTTACCCAGTTAACAGTATGAAAACAACATATAATCAGTTCAACCCTGATGCAACCATAACATAACCCTTATTTAAGCAATAACTATATACAAGCATTGCAGAAGAAGTCCGCACTTGGGACGGGCGCCCAGCATCCACTACAGACTACGAGAAATAGATTTACCGGTAAGTAAAATCTTATTTTCTCTAACGTCCTAGTGGATGCTGGAGACTCCGTAAGGACCATGGGGATTATACCAAAGCTCCCAAACGGGCGGGAGAGTGCGGATGACTCTCCAGCACCGACTGAGCAAACACAAGGTCCTCCTCAGCCAGGGTATCAAACTTATAGAACTTTGCAAAAGTGTTTGAACCTGACCAAGTAGCCGCTCGGCACAGCTGTAATGCCGAGACCCCTCGGACAGCCGCCCAAGAAGAGCCCACCTTCCTAGTGGAATGGGCCTTAACTGATTTTGGCAGCGGCAATCCAGCCGCAGAATGAGCCTGCTGAATCGTGTTACAGATCCAGCGAGCAATAGTCTGCTTTGAAGCAGGAGCACCAAGCTTGTTGGAAGCATACAGGATAAACAAAGACTCTGTTTTCCTGACTCTAGCCGTTCTGGCCACATAAACCTTCAAAGCCCTGACCACATCAAGCAACTCGGAATCCTCCAAGTCAGTAGTAGCCACAGGCACCACAATAGGTTGGTTTTAAATGAAAAGATGAATCCGCTTTCGGCAGGAATTGTGGACGGGTCCTCAATTCTGCTCTATCCGCATGGAAAACCAGATAGGGGCTTTCATGTGACAAAGCCGCCAATTCTGACACACGCCTAGCCGAAGCCAAGGCTAGTAGCATGACCACCTTCCACGTGAGATATTTCAATTCCACCGTTTTGAGTGGTTCAAACCAGTGGGATTCAGGAAACTCAACACCACGTTAAGATCCCAAGGTGCCACTGGAGGCACAAAAGGGTGCTGAATATGCAGCACTCCCTTTACAAACGTCTGAACTTCAGGTAGAGAAGCCAGCTCTCTTTGAAAGAAAATGGATAGGGCCGAAATCTGGACCTTAATGGAACCCCAATTTAAGGCCCTAAGTCACTCCTGACTGTAGGAAGTGAAGGAAACGGCCCAGCTGGAATACCTCCGTAGGGGCATTCCTGGCCTCACACCAAGCAACATATTTTCGCCATATACGGTGATAATGTTGAGCTGTCACGTCCTTCCTAGCCTTTATCAGCGTAGGAATAACTTCATCCGGAATGCCTTTCTCTGCTAGGATCCGGCGTTCAACCGCCATGCCGTCAAACGCAGCCACGGTAAGTCTTGGAACAGACAGGGCCCCTGTTGCAACAAGTCCTGTCTTAGAGGCAGAGGCCACGGGTCCTCTCTCCTCTGTGAGCATTTCTTGCAGATCTGGATACCAAGTCCTTCTTGGCCAATCCGGAACAATGAGTATTGTTCTCACTCCTCTTTTTCTTATGATTCTCAGCACCTTGTGTATGAGAGGAAGAGGAGGAAATACATAGACCGGTGTCACCAGTGCGTCCACAGCTATCGCCTGAGGGTCTCTTGACCTGGCGCAATACCTCTGTAGCTTTTTGTTGAGGCGGTATGCCATCATGTCCACCTGTGGCAGTTCCCACCGACTTGCAATCTGCGTGAAGACTTCTTGATGAAGTCCCCACTCTCCCGGGTGGAGGTCGTGCCTGCTGAGGAAGTCTGCTTCCCAGTTGTCCACTCCCGGGATGAACACTGCTGACAGTGCGCTTACGTGATTCTCCGCCCAGCGAAGAATCCAGGTGGCTTCCACCATCGCCACCCTGCTCCTTGTACCGCCTTGTCGGTTTACATGAGCCACAGCGGTGATGTTGTCTGACTGAATCAGAACCGGTTGGTCGCGAAGCAGGGTCTCCGCTTGACGTAGGGCGTTGTATATGGCCCTTAGTTCCAGGATGTTGATGTGAAGGCAAGTCTCCTGACTTGACCACAGACCTTGGAAATTTCTTCCCTGTGTGACTGCCCCCCACCCTCGGAGGCTTGCATCCGTGGTCACCAGGACCCAGTCCTGAATGCCGAATCTGCGGCCCTCGAGAAGGTGAGCACTCTGCAGCCACCACAGGAGAGACACCCTGGCCCTGGGGGATAGGGTGATTAACCGATGCATCTGAAGATGTGATCCGGACCATTTGTCCAGTAAGTCCCATTGAAAGGTCCTCGCATGGAACCTGCCGAAGGGAATGGCCTCGTATGATGCCACCATCTTTCCCAGGACTCGAGTGCAGTGATGCACCAACACCTGTTTTGGTTTTAATAGGTTTCTGACCAGTGTCATGAGTTCCTGAGCTTTCTCTATCGGGAGATGAACCCTTTTTTTCTGGTCTGTGTCCAGAATCATGCCCAGGAAAGGCAGACAAGTCGTAGGAATCAACTGCGACTTTGGAATATTTAGAATCCAGCCGTGTTGCCGTAACACTTCCAAAAAACGTGCTACGCTGATCAGCAACTGCTCTCTTGACCTCGCTTTTATGAGGAGATCGTCCAAGTATGGGATAATTGTGACCCCTTGCTTCCGCAGGAGTACCATCATTTCCGCCATTACCTTGGTAAATATTCTCGGTGCCGTGGAGAGACCAAACGGCAACGTCTGAAATTGGTAATGACAATCCTGTACCACAAATCTGAGGTACGCCTGATGAGGTGGATAAATGGGGACATGAAGGTATGCATCCTTTATGTCCAGAGACACCATAAAATCCCCCCCTTCCAGGCTTGCAATGACCGCTCTCAGCGATTCCATCTTGAACCGGAACCTTTTCAGGTACATGTTCAGGGAATTTAAATTCAATATGGGTCTGACCGAACCGTCCGGTTTCGGTACTACAAACATGGTCGAATAATAACCCCTTCCTTGTTGAAGGAGGGGAACCTTGACCACCACCTGTTGAAGATACAATTTGTGAATTGCAGTTAACACTATTTCCCTCTCGAGGGGTAAGCTAGCAGGGCCGATTTGAGGTATCGGTGAGGGGGCATCTCTTCGAATTCCAGCTTGTATCCCTGAGACACAATATCTATTGCCCAGGGATCCAACTGGGAGTGAACCCACTTGTGGCTGAAATTTCGGAGACGCGCCCCCACCGGGCCTAGCTCCGCCTGTGGAGCCCCAGCGTCATGCGGTGGATTTTGTGGAAGCCGGAGAGGACTTCTGTTCCTGGGAACTAGCTGTGTTGTGCAGCTTCTTTCCTCTGCCCCAGTCCCTGGCAAGAAAGGACGCACCTCGGACTTTCTTGCTTTTCTGTGATCGAAAGGACTGCATTTGGTAATACGGTGCTTTCTTAGGTTGTGAGGAAACATATGGAAAATTTTTTTACTTTCCAGCAGTAGCTATGGAGACCAGGTCCGAGAGACCCTCCCCAAACAATTCCTCACCCTTGTAAGGTAAAACCTCCATGTGCCTTTTTGAGTCGGCATCATCTGTCCATTGCCGAGTCCACAGGACCCTTCTGGCAGAAATCGACATAGCATTTATTCTAGAACCCAGTAGACTAATGTCTCTTTGAGCATCTCTCATATATAGGACAGCGTCTTTTATATGCCCCAGGGTCATTAATGCTATGCTACCAGGCTCAGACTGACACACATGCTGCATACAAACCACATCTTATATTTGAATGTATGTGATGTTTTTCTTGTAATTTCCTATGTATGTGCTTGAATTTATTGTGAATAGCTAGAGTAGTTTTAGTCTGTTGACCCACCCTGTGCAATTTGTTCTATGATCAATTAGCATTTCAATCAGGTGACCAAATGTTCAGAGGTAGGCCTGTTCCTAATCAGAGACAGTATTTCTTTAGAGTCAGTTAAGGGGTCAGCTTGCTGGGGGTAGCTTGCTGGAATTTATTAAGTGTGGAATTAATAAGTGTGTTATCCGAACAGTTAAAAAAAACAGTTGAACAAACATTAAACAACATCAAGAAAAGGTAACTTACTTTAACAACTTACTCTAACTCCACTTAACCCATAAAACACAAACAACCTCAGCATGTTCATCAAACTACTGTTTTTAATTTCAATTCATGGAATTCTCACCAAATTTAAAACATTCTACACTCACCCTGAAACTCACCCCTCTGGACACATTAAAGCTTCTATTCTCCACTCCCCTCAACTAAATACTCATGACATTTATACTTTCCTCTCTGCAAGTACTTTGACAACCACAATTGGCCACCAGAACAAACACCTTTCCCTCTCACACTCTGCTGTCTCAAGACAACATAGAAATCCATCTAACCTCATAAATATCACGTGTCTCCCATCCCCCTCCAAAACACTAAAATGTGCCTTATTGAATGCACGCTCTGTTTGTAACAAATTAACATCCATCCATGCCCTCTTCATATCTCACAACTTTAATCTGCTGGCTATAACAGAAACATGGCTCACACAATCAGACACGGCCTCCCCTGCAGCACTGTCACACGGTGGTTTCCATTTCTCACACACACCTAGGCCTAATAACAGTAAAGGTGGAGGGGTCGGAATCTTACTGTCACAGTTTTTCACATACACTGTTCTACCTCAGGTTCCATCACTCGCATTCACCTCATTTGAAGTTCACTCTATCAGGATTTTCACCCCCTTCTCTCTGCGTGTTGCAGCTATCTATCGCCCTCCTGGGCAACCTAAACAACAATTTCTAGATGATTTTTCTGCCTGGCTCCCACACTTCTTATCCTCTGACATCTCCACCATCATTATGGGAGATTTCAATATAGCTCTTGACAGTCCACAATCTGTTCATGCATCCAAACTCCTCTCTCTTGGCCTAACCCAATGGTCCGACTCCTCTACTCACCAGGAGGGCCACTGCCTTGATCTTGTGTTCACCAGGCTCTGCTCAGTTTCCGAATTCACTAACACTCCTTTCCCTCTCTCTGATCACAACCTGATCACCTTCACAAAAATATACATTTTCAACAACTTTCCACTTCTCTGCAACAACTGCTCTCACCAATCTCTACATTTACTACATCTGACACTGCTGTATTACACCTGCACCAGACCCTAGAGAGTGCCCTTGATGAAGTGGCTCCAACTACCCATCACACTCCACGTAGGCTTAGATGCCAACCATGGCACTCTAAATTAACAAGACACCTACAAAAACTGTCACGTAAAGTAGAACGTCAGTGGCGTAAATCTCAGAATCCAAGTGACTTTCTCACATATAAAACTACCTACCACTCCTATCGTCAGGCCCTGGACACTGCCAAACAAACATATATCCAATCTCTCATCTCTTATCATGCCAACAACCCCAAGCAACTTTTTAATACATTTAAATCACTTCTTTACCCTCCCTCACCTCCCCCACTAGCTACTATCCGTGCACAAGAACTTGCTTCCTACTTCAAGGATAAGATTGATAACATCCGAGATGAAATGGTATGCTCTAACTCAGCCAGTGACCTGCTCAATTCCCTACCTGAACCCTCTGGCACTTTCTCTTCATTTGATCCCACAAGTGAAGATGAAGTATCAACACTCTTTTCATCCTCCTACTCCACTACCTCTCCTCTTGATACTATACCCTCACAGGTCAGTAAAACTTTGTCTCCTGTGCTTATCCCAACCTTAACTAAAATCTGTAATCTCTCTCTCTCTACTGGTATCTTTCCCTCTCTGTTTAAACATGCAGTCATTACTCCCATTCTAAAAAAACACAACTCTGACCCAAACACACTCTCTAACTACCGTCCCATTTCTCAGCTACCCAGTCCCTCCAAGCTACTTGAGAGGCTTGCCTACACTCGCCTTACACACTTTCTTAACTCGCACAACTTATTAGACCCACTTCAGTCAGGCTTTCGTGCCCAACACTCCACAGAGGCGGCACTGACCAAAGTAGTGAATGATCTAGTCACTGCAAGATCAAAAGGCCATTACACACTACTTATTCTTCTAGATCTCTCTGCTGCTTTTGACACTGTTGACCACTCTCTTCTCATACAAACACTACAATCCCTAGGTCTTCAGGACACAGCCCTTTCTTTGTTCTCATCCTACCTATCTAATCGCTCTTTCAGTGTTCACTTGTCTGATTCTACCTCCTCTTCTCTACCTCTATCAGTTGGAGTGCCGCAAGGCTCAGTCTTAGGTCCTCTGCTTTTCTCAATCTATACCTCCTCTCTTGGTAAATTAATCAGCTCCTTTGGATTTCAGTATCATTTGTACGCTGATGATACTCAAATCTACCTATCCTCCCCAGATTTGTCACCACCAGTATTGGCTCGTGTCACTGGATGCCTGTCTGCCATTTCATCTTGGATGTCATCTCGCCAACTAAAACTCAACATTTCCAAAACCGAATTAATTATTTTCCCACCAGCTAAGAGTAGTTACCAACCTGATATCTCTATAACTGTTGACAATGCAACTATCCACCCCACCCCACAAGCTCGTTGCCTAGGTGTCACCCTTGACTCTGAACTGTCCTTTATTCCACACATTCAATCTGTCTCTAAATCATGTTACATGCACCTTAAAAACATATCCAAAATACGCCCTTATCTTACACAAGACACTGCAAAAACTCTAATCCATGCACTCATCATCTCCCGCATTGATTATTGTAATAGTCTCCTTACTGGTCTTCCCAAACATAGGCTATCACCACTTCAATCCATTTTAAATGCAGCTGCGAGGCTAATCTTCCTCGCCAGACGTTCTTCATCTGCTGATCCGCTCTGTCAGTCCCTCCATTGGTTACCGGTTTTCTACCGTGTCAAATATAAAATACTTTTACTTACATACAAGGCTATTAACCAAACTGCACCATCATACATCTCCTCACTCATCTCAAAATATCTCCCTACCAGACCTCTCCGCTCTGCACAAGATCTGCGTCTCTCATCCACATGTATTACCTGTTCCCACTCAAAATTACAGGACTTTACCCGGGCTTCACCCTCTCTGTGGAATGCACTGCCACACACAATAAGACTCTCCTCTAGTCTCCAAACCTTTAAACGTTCTCTGAAAACTCATCTCTTCAGACAAGCCTACCAAATTTCAGACCCACACACATAACCTTAACAGCTTCCCTATCAAGTTACATCCCCTCTGTACAGTCCACATAAACTCACATTTTGTCTTCCAACATTGCTAGGTGATCATATCATATACAACCCATTAAGAACCAAGCAACCTGGGGAACCATTATGTAACAGGTAGCATCTATCCTTGTGTATCAATGCCTATTTCCCTATAGATTGTAAGCTTGCGAGCAGGGCCTTCCTACCTCTGTCTGTCTTTGCCCAGTTTTGTTCTATAATTGTTGTTCTAATTGTAAAGCGCAACGGAATATGCTGCGCTATATAAGAAACTGCTAATAAATAATAATACATAAATAAATATAGTATCCTTGTCTAAGGTATCAAGTTCCTCAGACAGGGTGTCCGTCCATGCTGCTACAGCACTACACACCCAGGCCGACGCGATCGCAGGCCTCAGTAAGGTACCTGAATGTGTATAAATGGACTTCAGGGTACCCTCTTGCATTCTATCCGCAGCATCTTTGAGGGTAGCCGTATCCTGTGACGGCAGGGCTACCTTCTTGGATAAGCGTGTTAAAGCTTTGTCCACCCCAGGGGAGGATTCCCAGCGTAACCTGTCCGTTGGCGGGAAAGGATATGCCATAAGAATCCGTTTGGAAATCTGCAGTTTTTTATCTGGAGATTCCCAAGCCTTTTCACATAACTCATTTAGCTCGTGTGAAGGGGGAAAGGTCACCACCTGCCTCTTTTCCCCATACATATGAACCCTCTTGTCAGGGACTGGGGTTTCCTCTGTGATGTGCAACACATCCTTAATTGCTATAATCATATAACGGATGGATTTAGCCAACTTTGGCTGTAACTTTGCATCACCGTAATCCAGGGCCGGATTAAGCCTTGGGGGTGCCCGGGGCACTTAAGACAGGGGGGCCCCGGTATAAATTGGGGGGTGTATATTAGATTGTGTATACCTCCCAACATGTCCCATTCCCGGAGGGTCAAAATGCTCTCTACCTGGACTTCCCACTTAATATATGATTGGCGTCACCTGTGTTGAACTATTTAATTTATAAGAAAGGTGTCTCAACACAGGTGATTGCAATCATAAATTAAGAGGGAAGTCCAGGTAGAGAGCATGCAGTCCCTCCAGGAATGGGTCATGGTGGGAGGTATAGATTGTGTATATTAAATGTAAAACAATTATGTATATTAGATTTAAAGTAATAGTTTAATAATGCCTGGATACTGTTTATAGCTCCACTTAATTGAAAGACAGCTATTATACAAAAGTTTCTTGTAGTGGAACAAAGACAACTTAACCTCAAAATACACATAGAAAAATAAAATAATTTATCTTGTCACATGCAAGAATATCAGCAGCCTCTGCATTACTTAAACACTTGGACAGGACTCAGGAGGACTCTCTGTGTGTGTCTCTATAGACTCAAATGGTTTAGTTGCATAACCGTTTACACAAGACTCAGACACCCAGCAGGGAAGTGAAGTAGCTGGGATCCCTGTGTCACTTACAGCTCTCTCCACCCTCTTATCTCTCCTCTGGTCAGAAAGCTCTGTCCGTAGCTCATGAAACATGATACTCCTGTGTTTCTGCCCGCGCTGCATACTGTCCTGCTCACATTCTGGCTGCTGGTTCTGCTGCTGCTTAAGAGGGAAAGCTAGTAATGTCAGTGTGCTCTGGCCGGGGGGCCCCCTGACAAAAGGGGGCCCGGGGTACAGTATGCCCTGCACTCCCCCCTTAATCTGGCTATGCCGTAATCGACACTGGAATCAGAATCCATGTCGGTATCTGTGTCAACAATTTGGGATAGTGGGCGCTTCTGAGACCCTGACGGCCTCTGCGACATAGGATCAGGCACGGGCTGAGACCCTGACTGTCCTAAGGCTTCCGCTTTTTCCAACCTTTCATGCAAGGAATTAACATTATCATTTAAAACCTTCCACATATCCATCCAATCAGGTGTCGGCGCCGTCGGCGGAGACACCACATTCATTTGCTCCCGCTCTATTTCCACATAGCCTTCCTCGTCAAACATGTCGACACAAGCGTACCGACACACCACACACACAGGGAATGCTCTTTTTGAAGACAGTTCCCCCACAAGGCTCTTTGGAGAGACAGAGAGAGTATGTCAGCACACACCCCAGCGCTATAAACCCAGGAATAACACAGTAACTTAATGTTAACCCAGTAGCTGCTGTTTATATTGATTTTTGCACCTAATTATGTGCCCCCCCTCTCTTTTTACCCTCTTCTACCGTGTATCTGCAGGGGAGAGCCTGGGGAGCTTCCTCTCAGCGGAGCTGTGGACAAAAAATGGCGCTGGTGAGTGCTGAGGAAGAAGCCCCGCCCCCTCGACGGCGGGCTTCTGTCCCGCTTAAATATGTATTTTCTTGGCTGGGGCTCATACATATATACAGTGCCCAACTGTATATATGTTCACTTTTGCCAAAAAGAGGTCCAAATGCTGCCCAGGGCGCCCCCCCCCCCCTGCGCCCTGCGCCCTGCACCCTTACACTGACCGGAGTATGTGAGGTGTGTGGGAGCAATGGCGCACAGCTGCAGTGCTGTGCGTTACCTAAGTGAAGACCGGAGTCTTCTGCCGCCGATTTCGAAGTCTTCTTGCTTCTCATGCTCACCCGGCTTCTGTCTTCCGGCTCTGCGAGGGGGACGGCGGCGCGGCTCCGGGATCGGACGACAAAGGGTGAAATCCTGTGTACGATCCCTCTGGAGCTAATGGTGTCCAGTAGCCTAAGAAGCAGGACCTATCTTCAGAGAGTAGGGCTGCTTCTCTCCCCTCAGTCCCACGATGCAGGGAGTCTGTTGCCAGCAGAGCTCCCTGAAAATAAAAAACCTAACAAAATACTTTCTCACAGCAAGCTCAGGAGAGCTCACTGAAAAGCACCCAGCTCGTCCGGGCACAGATTCAAACTGAGGTCTGGAGGAGGGACATAGAGGGAGGAGCCAGAGCACACCAGAATCTAAATTCTTTCTTAAAGTGCCCATGTCTCCTGCGGAGCCCGTCTATTCCCCATGGTCCTTACGGAGTCCCCAGCATCCACTAGGACGTTAGAGAAACATTATTTGTTTCAGGTGTGTAATGGACGTGCCGGGAGTGCCAGCGCTCAGCACTCCCAGCAGAGCCGGATTAAGGGCGGGGACCAGGGGGTAAGTATGCCTGGGGCCCCCTGGCTCAAGGGGCCCCCTGGCTAGAGCTGTTTTGCCTCAGCTCTGATGGTGCTGTCTCTCCTCTCCAGCCACCACTGGTAGCAGCGGAGGCTGGAGATTACAGTATAACTCAGCGAGCTGCCCGAGAGGAGGTGGAGGGGAGGGAGATGCTGCACGCCTGATAACACTGCCGCGGCTCCTGCATGTGAGTCACTGCTCTTCCACCACCCCTGGCAGCCTGAAACCCTCCCTGCCCAACAGCATGCCCCAAAGTCTTTGACCCCCACCCACCCCGGAGCCTGAAAACCACCCTCCCCGACAGCCTGCCCAGAAATCTCCCCCAACCACACACCCTGCAGCACCAAACCCTCCCTTCCCGACAGCATGCCCCAAAGTTCCCCTCCCCATCCTTCCTGTGCTGGCTGCCCGACCGTATTCTATTCCACCCAAGCGTGGAGACTCACCAGCGGTCAGCCCCAGCAAATAAGTGATGAGCAGGAAATAGTGCAGCGCCAGGGAGAACACGTTTTTAAGGTGCGTTCAGTGATCAGCCTCATTTTGTTGAAACGGGGGGGGGGGGGAAACAGCAGGCACATCAAGGGTATAATTGCCAACAAGAAGGCGAGGACCCCCCTGCATTAAGTGCCCTGGGCCCCCTGAATGCCTGAATGCTTAATCCGGCCCTGACTCCCAGCACTTCCGGGTAGCTATAGCGCTGTGCTGCCTGACAGACGCTAGAGGTCAGGTATGACCTCTAGCGCTGTCTCCTCCACGATGGAGGAGCGCTACGGACCTGCCGGGGTGGGGGAGTTAATTGCGAGCCTCCCCCCCCCCCCCTCTCGAAGTTGGGCAGCGGTAGCAGCCAGTACGGGTCGAGCGACCCAGATTGCGGCTGCGGGCTACGTGGCGGGCTGACAACCTCTGTACTAGATTCTGAATAGACAATCCCATTGCAATTACTATTAGTTTCTCAGGTAATAACACGGGTATATAGTTCAGCTTCATAGGGGGTGATGGATGCAAACTGCTGTCAGAACGGCGGTACTTTGTGACCATTAACATTGCCAATTTTCTCTCGCTTGCCATAAAGGCGATGTAGAGATACCGGCCCTTTGTGTCAGCCTCACCTATAATCATAGATAATAGTGCACAATTTATACCCGTTTTCCACTGACATCTAAATCCTGGGTTTTCTCCGGCAGGGACCACAGGTTATCCACAGGATAACAATGTGATATGATGAAGCGACAGCGGATTTGCACCAATTGGTCAAAGCTTTTCCGGCCTCCCAGCATGCAACGGGCCTGTCCATATAACCTCGTCTTCTTGCTCAGGCAAATCAGTTTTTTGTTTGGTGCGGCAGGAGCTGGACCATGGTCAGAGGGCTGCTGGTTTTTTTGCAGCCCTAAGCTTTCTTATTTTATTTTTATAGTCTTATTATTTTTTCTTGAGTGATCTTTCTAAACAGCGTCTTATACATACCTTAGAAAGAGTTGCTCCAACAACTCTCCGCCGGGTCGCGACAACGCTTACCCACAAGTACAGTGCTGTTTCGGCGGGCGTCTGTGTCGGATATACTAGCAGGTCCAGCAGACGTTACAAGGCTGTAGCCGGAGCACGGGGAGAAGGTAAGGCATCGGTTCCGCTTATAAGGGGAACACGGACACAGCTGCACTGTTTTGGGAGGAGATTACCAAACAGTCGCTGATGTGGCTGCCACCACGGGTGCATCAGCGCTAGGCCTTAGGGATCAAAGGGTCCAGGAATAGTATGAGGCCACGATCCCTAGGGTTGATGTCAGCAGTGGGGAGTCAGACGCTCTCCTAGTCGCCCCTCCCCCGGTTCAGGACCAGTTTCCTCCGACTGTACTGCCATGAACTGTTTCCCGCTTCCGTCTCAGACGCTGTACCCGAAGGGGACCCAGTCGCAGCATAGGCGGCTGTGTGACTTGTCCGTCGGTGTTCACTATAGGTTCATGGAGCGGCATTGTACACTAGTAGCGTCTGGATCCACTCAGCGTTCGCTAACGTATCGATCGGTCCTGGAAGCAAGGTGAGTCTCCCTGTATCCCACTCTACTGAGTACAGTTAATATAGCACTAATTCTCTACCCTTTTGAGTATGAATAGTTAGATAAGTGCCTATTGCATGAGTCTGTATACATTTACTGTTGTTTCTTTCGCAATTGCGTCTGAATACGGTAGATCTGTTTAAACATGATTCAGTAATATGTTCTCCTACATACTTAAAATGTATTTGTAGTTGCTGATATGCTCATATTGCTTATTATACTAATGTATAACATGTGACTGACTGCTAGTGTGATTGCGGACTTTACTATATTTCTGTCAGTTTGTTTATTCCGATCCTCAATGCTGGTGCACGGGTAGAGTCGGATTGTATGTCACTTTAAGAAGTTTAAAGTGATTACAGTCACAAATTGTGTAGTACACTGTGGAAGTGTTGATTATTTATCATGTCTAAGAGCGGCAAAGGTGAGGAAGGTACACTCACAGAAACACCAACACTCATATCATGTTTGTCTTGCAAAGCTGTGTTATCCTCTCAGGATCTGGTTCAGGATGGTTTGTGTGCAAATTGTTTTAGCTTTTACCAGGGGTTAATGAAAAATACAAGGCAGATTCAGGTGCAGGTTGATCCACCTTGGGCTATGTTTGCACAGATAACGGATAATTCCTCCAACTCTTGTACCAGGGATAGGTTACACTATGAACCCTTACATGCAGCTCCCCACCTACGGTGTATCACTTCCAGCAGCAGCCTCTCAAAAGAAACAAGCTGATAAGACGGTGGTAAGTAAATCTTCACCGTCACAGGCTACACATGATTCAGATGAGGATTCATCGGAAGATGAAAGCTCAATAAATTCTACTTCGGCATACAAAGAGGAGGAAGGTCTCAGCTCAGTGTATATTGCAGAGTTAATTAAAGCAATGAAAGCCATTCTATCCTTAGAAGATTCAGCAGAGCCTGTGTTAGAAACCAAGGCACCTGTGTTTAAACGTCCCAAAACAGTGAAGACTGAGTTTCCAGGGTCATATCAGCTGACGGAAATTATGAAAGAGGCTTGGGCTACGCCCAATAAGTTTAGAATTCCTAAGAAATGGAATTCCTATTATCCTCTTCCAGCTGGGGATTGTTTAAAAAGGGAGGTGGCTCCTAAAGTAAATATGCATGTAATTCGATTAGTGCGAAAATCTACATTACCTTTGCTTTCAACATCATTAAATGATGTCACGGATAGAAGAGTGGATGGTTTTCTAAAAAACATTTTTTCCCTGTCTGGGGCAGTCATAAGGCCAGCCATGGCTTCAGCTTGGATGGCAAAGGCAGTGGCTGCCTGGGCTGATGCATTGGAGGGGGATTTTTCAATAGCTTCCAGAGATCAAAAATCACATATAGCTCATATAAAACAGGCTGCAATGTTCTTGGAAGGAAGCAGCATTGGATATGAGTACTATTGCCTCCAGGGCATCAGCTTCAACAATAGCTGCTCGCAGAACAGTTTGGATACGTACGTGGAAAGCTGATTCAGAATCTAAGAAGGTTTTGGAATCTTTGCCCTTTTCTGGAGATATTCTTTTTGGTAAAGAATTGACAGATATTCTGGAGTCAGATGCAGACTCCAAGAAGGTCAAGTTTCCTTCCACATACAATTTCAAACCTAAAGTTCTGGCTTTTTGGTCCTTTCAGTCTCCAGGCAAAGCTAAAGGAAAAAGTGATGGCAAGCAGCACCAATACAACAGTCTGGTAAGACTAAAAAGCATTGGGCTACAAGAGGACCGGTTGGGAAAACAGATAATAGTCCATAAGCTTGATGGTGCGGGCCTCCACCTGGGGGACCCCAGGGTGGGGGCCGACTTCTTCAGTTTGCATAGATCTGGCAGCAGTCTACAACAGATGCCTGGGTGCAGGAAGCGGTATTTCTAGGTTATGCCTTTGCCTTCAAGAAGCACCCTCCTTGAAGGTTTTTTTGTACCAGCCCATCTCGGGTAGAGAAGGCCAGGGCTTTGTTAGAGGCAGTTCAGAAATTGCTTCACTCAGGAGTAGTCATTCCAGTTCCTCCTGCACAACGAGGACAGGGTTTTTACTCCAACCTGTTTTTAGTTCAGAAGCCGAATGGGTCATTTTGGCCCATTCTCAATCTCAAAGTACTGAACAAATACATTTGGGTACCTCGGTTTCACATAGAGACATTACGTTCCATAATTTTGCCCATGGAGCCAGAGGATTATATGGTATCCCTGGCTATACAGGATGCTTACCTACATGTTCCTATAGCACTGTCCCATCAGTGCTATCTCAGGTTTGCTATCCTCCAACAGCATTTTCAGTTCCAGGCCCTATCTTTTGGGTTAGCCACAGCTTCCAGAGTATTTACCAAGATTATGGTGGTGATGGCAGCTTATATCCGCCAGCAGGGGATAAGAATATTTCCATACCTCGACAATCTTTTAATCCTGGCACGGATAAAGGAATTGCTCTTATGTCATCTGCAACAGACAATAACGTGTCTGCAGAACCACGGGTGGCTCATAATTTGGGCAAAATATGTCTCTGGTTCCGTCACAACGGATGACTCACTTGGGGGCTGTACTGGATTCAAGTCTTCAGAGAGTAATTTTACCTCTGAACAAGATATCCAAGGTTCAGTCAAGTATTCAGGACTTGTTACACAGTCAAAAGGTATCCATTCATGCAGCAATGCGCGTGATGGGTTTGATGGTGTCAACATTCGACATGGTGGAGTATGCACAGTTCCACTCGAGGCCTCTGCAGCATCTGATTCTTGCCAAATGGAATGGGTTGCATCAGACGATAAAAATACAGACTATGCTTCTTACCATAGAAGTAAGAAGGCCATTAGCTTGGTGGCTACAGACATCCCATCTGGACAAGGGGAGACCCTTTTGGATATCAGATTGGAAAATTCTGACGACAGATGCCAGTCTCCAGGGCTGGGGATCAGTGTCAGGAAGGTTGTGTTTTCAGGGGCAATGGACAAAGGAATAAAGTTGCCTGCCAATAAATATATTGGAACTTCGGGCCACATACATGGCACTGATTCAGGCAAAGGTCATTCTTCGGGGAAAACCAGTCCAATGTGACAGCAGTAGCGTACCTCAACCATCAGGGATGAACTTGCAGCCGAAAAGCGATGAAGGAGGTAAGTCTCATACTAAAGTGGGCAGAACTTCATCATCCAGCCTTGTCCGCAGCGTTCGTTCCGGGAGTCCTAAACTGGGAAGCGGACTTTCTCAGTCGATACACCATTCAGGCAAGCGAACGGACTCTACACCCGGACTCTCTACCCAGACTCTAGTAGACAAGTGGGGGTTGCCAGAAATAGATCTCGCATACGGGTCAAGAACAAAGGATCCCAGAGCGATCTTTGTGGATGCCCTGTCGGTGAGATGGGATTTTCATCTGGCTTATGTGTTTCCTCCAATCATCCTATTACCCAGGGTGGTGAGAAAGATAAAGCAAGGAAAAGGTACCGTGATACTAATAGCTCCTGCTTGGCCCAGAAGACATTGGTACACAGATCTGCAGAGGATGTCGATGGATGTTTCACTTCTGCTCCCTGAACGTCCAGATCTACTGATGCAGGGTCCTTGTTATCACAGACATCTGGATCGACTGTCTTTGACGGCGTGGCTCATGAAACCTCTATCCTGAAGTCAAGAGGATTCTCACAACAGGTAATTCAAACTATGCTCAGAGCAAGGAAACCTTCCTTAGCTCGCATTTAACACTTTAACACAGAATATGGCAAACCTATATTCATTGGTGCAATTAAAGGAAAATGGACCATAAATCTTTCAGGGTTTCCAGGATCTTAGCATTCCTTCAGGCAGGAATGGATAAAGGTTTGAAGGTGGCTTCCTTGAGAGTGCAAGTGTCGGCATTGGCTGTATGGTTCCAAAAGAAAATTGCCAATTTACGGGATGTGCGTACTTTTTTCCAGGGAATGCTGCGCATTCAACCTCCTTTTGTTCCTCCTACAGTGCCTTGGGACTTAAGTCTAGTCCTGAAAGCCCTTCAAGTTGCCCCGTTTGAACCACTTAATAAAGTGGATCTTAAATGGTTGACAGCTAAAGTTCTCTTTCTACTGGCATTGGCATCAGCTAGAAGAGTATCAGAATTAGGGGCATTCTCATGTCATTCCCCATTTCTGATTTTTTTATCCAGATAAAGCAGTTCTCAGAACTAGATCTGGGTATCTTCCGAAGGTGGTGTCCAAACCTGGTGTGTCCACCTTAATGAAGAAATTGTAGTCCCAGCTTTCCAGGTACCGGGCCTTTCTGCGGGAGATGCATCGCTGGACATGGTCCGTGCATTAAGGATCTACGTGGATTGTACCAGTGCCATCAGAAAGACAGATTCTCTCTTCATTCTCTACGGATTTCACAAGAGAGGATGCCCTGCTGATAAGCAGACACTGGCAAGATGGCTTCGGATGACAATTTCAGAAGCATATTCTCAGGCTGATCTCCCTGTTCCGGCTAATGTCTGCTCACTCTACTCGTAAGGTAGGTCCATTATGGGCAGCACAATGTGATGCTTCAGCAGAACAGATAGGTAAGGCAGCCACATGGTCTTCCATTAACATATTCATTAGACATTATGCCTTGGATACCTTTGCCTCTCATGACGCTGAATTCGAGCGAAGGATTCTCCTGTCCAATCAGGAGCGTCCCCACCACTAAATTGCTTTGGTAAATCCCATTGTTATCCTGTGGACAGCGCTGCAAGGGGCCGGGTCGTCCACCATACTGCATCCTGCTGGCTTCGTTCTGTGTGAGGGGAGGAGAGCGCAGCGCCTCTCCTGCCCCTCAATTCTCTTTGATGCACGGTTTCACTCTCCAGCGGTGGCGGCGGGGTCATTCTGAATAAGGCACCGGTTTGCTAGCCAATCAGAGCTTGCGGACCGGCAGCCGCGGCTCCTGATTGGCTGCAGGTTCGTGAGCTCTGATTGGCTAACGAACCGGCGCCTCATTTCAGATTGACCCAGCCGCCGTCGCTGGAGAGTGAGATCGGACATCAAAGAGAATTGAGAGTCAGGAGAGGCGCTGCGCTCTCCTCACCTCACACAGAAGAAACATCCAGCGGTAAGGGGTGGGGGGGCAATGAGCGCACAGTGGGACAATGTATATCTGGCACAGGGGGGCATTGTATATCTGGCACTGTGGGGACATTGTATATCTGGCACTGTGGGGGCAATGTATATCTGCCACAGGGGGGCATTGTATATCTGGCACTGTGGGGGCATTGTATATCTGGCACTGTGGGCAGAGCCGGATTAAGGGGGTGGCTCCGGGGGTAAGTACCCCGGGTCCCCCCATCTAAAAGGGACTCCCGCCGCCAGCTACAGATCGGATCTCTGTTACAGATCCGATCCGTAGCGCTGAGCTCCTCCCCGCTGTCTGCCGTCACAGCTGCCGGCGCTGCAGAGCTCTGCTGGGCTGCTGAGAGACAGCTCAGCTGTCCAATGGAATGTGCAGCTACAGCCTGTGGCTCGGTGACTGGCCGGAGCACAGGCTGCAGGGATGAAAGAGGAAGGATTCCTAACGTGCCCGTGCCGTTCACACAACCACAGCATGCGGAGGTGTCTGTGCTCGTCGTCAGAGAGAACTTCAAACTCTCATTCTCCTTTCTGCGTGAGTTGACTTTTTCTGGCTGCATTTAATTTTTTTGGGTTATGGTTCTGGGTCCCAAATAAAATATATACTCACATAATCGGTTATCATGCTGGGGTGCATTTCCAGTGAAAGACAACCAGCAGGTTATAGTTCCAAAATATCCATAGGATACATCAACGTTTCGGTCCTATCTAGGACCTTTGTCTTTGTCAAGACAAAGGTCCTAGATAGGACCGAAACGTCGATGTATCTGTTTTATCTCATGCTTTGAAATAAAGGATCTACGTTTTAAGAAGTCTGGTGAGTGCTTCCCCTTCCTATGGATATATATATATATATATATATATATTTCTTTTGTTGGACCGGCACTCCACCTAATAGGTCATAATGCTTCGGTGCCCTCTGGTAGACTTTTTAAACAGAATCCAAGAATCCATGGTATGCAAAGCAGCGGCACTCAGAGACTTGTATTTCACAACTACAACATTTCGGGGCGTTCTATTCACCTTGACAAGTTGGAGTTGGAGTTGTGTAATACACTTTATTCTTGATGAAAGTCTCCGAGTGCCGCTGCTTTGCATACCATGGTCCAATTTTATCAGTCTGGTTAGATCTGACTATTGGGTCACCACCTCAAATGGTCCCAATATGTATGTGCAATCTTTATTAGTAGGTGTTTAACTATCTAACAGTAGCTTTAGGGTGATATATGAAGTGGTTCGTATTGGGGATGTGATTTGAATTTATTGGGACTAGAGACTTCACATAAAGCTAACCCCGTCATATGCATCTTTATGTGGTAGACACAACTAAACTGCCCACAGACTGTCCACAGTATGTATGGAGGAATGTTTAGCATGACTGCCACACAGCACTGATGTTGTGGTATCGATTCCCACCACTACCCTAACTGTGTGGAGTTTGTATATTCTCCATGTGCTTGCGTGGGTTTCCGCGGTGTACTCTGGTTTGCTTTCACAATCCAAAAATATACTGGTAGGTTAATTGGATCCCAAAAAAAAATTAACCATAGCGTGTAAGTGTGCGTGTACATGGGCTGACTAGATGGGCCAAGTGGTTATTTTCCGCCGTCAAATTCTATGTTCCTATGTTCTATATATATATATATATATATGTATGTATGTATGTTTGTATGTATGTAGAGTGGGGGGATAAGGGTACCAGCGACTAGTGTTGTTTAGAATAGCAAATGCTAAAACTTATAATTTATGAGCCAAAAAATATATAAAATTGAACAAACAGTTTTTTAATAACACATAAAAAATGGGATAAAACATAAAGGTTTTCCGAAAATTGATAAAAACATAAAGGTCTTATATAAAAGGTAAGGAGTTCTGACTTAACTTAAAATAGGCAAGGGGGTCAATGCAGGGAACCAATTTAGTGTGCTGCAAGCTTAATTCAGGATAAATTGATGTCATGTTATAAACGTATTAGAAATTTACGGGACATTTTGGTTAAAACTGACGTCTCGACACATGTACCTAGTCAAGCTACGTTTAGCAAAAAGGGTTGCATACGGTGTACCTGCACCACATGCCAGTATATGATCCCGGGTGACAAATTTCAACACCCTCATTCAGGCAAAACTTTATTTATTTACCACACCCTCACTTGCTCCTCTAGATATGTGGTATACCAATTGATGTGCCCCTGTGGGCTGTCATATGTCAGTAAGACTGAACGGATGTTCAAAGAGAGTATGGCAGCCCACAGGTCTGCCATTAAATTGGCTATTGCCAAGGGCACCAGCGAACAGCCTGTTGCCAGGCATTTTGCCATACAGCGTCATCCTTTACCCACCTTAAAATACCGCATGATTGACCATGTTCCAGCTGCAGTTAGGGGTGGTGATCGTGGGGGGAAATTATTGAGATTGGAAGCAAGGTGGATTTACCGCCTCGACACTGTACACCCACGGGGTCTTAATGAATCTTATGGGCTTAATAGCTTTCTCTGGGGCATGAATCATTTTCCATCAACTAGTCTGTGTGCACGTTATAACAACATTTCGCCTTCATGCTATAACAATATCTGAATGGTCACGGAACTTACATGGTCGCTACTCATTATAGTGCTGTTAAAGAGGGGTTAAAGCCGCATGTCTGTGAGATAGCACTGGTGTCAATCAGAGGTATATGTGATAGCTACCTGTATTGTTGGTATATCAGGCTCGCAATTCATTTGCAATATAGCATGCGTTAATCTCAGATCATGTATCGGCTGAAACCTGGGCATCTAGGATCCGTGTTATTGTTAATCTATAATCTATATCCTGTTTTATCATGTGCAGGCAATCGGTACACTGGTTGTTTACTTATATGAAATTCTTGTGCTTCTATTATCGAGTCTAAAATGTACCATTAGATCTTGCTTTAAATATAAATGTAACTCTTATGTATTTATGGGCTGTGTTTAAAGTTGGTCAGTTAGCGTACTGCGTTGCCATAGTCACAGTAGCTCCGTGTATGTTATTGTTTTGTTATTGTCATGGTGACGGGGAGCACGTTACCGGAAGTGACGTAGTGCGACGTCACTTCCGCCGCGCTGGACGGAGTGGGAGTCGTCCCGCACGCCAGATGATGTTAATCACAGGGTGATTTAGTGCCTTTATAAGGTAAGACCTTTTTATTGTATGTATACCTGAGGAAAATGCCTTAAATAAACCGACATTGAAACGTTGTATTCCATATTCTGCCTACTCGAGAGTTCTTATTGACACAAGTCGCCAGGAGTGCCATGCCCACTGCTTGTGTATCTCTTCCTATTGCGGAGGCACCTGGTGCAGGAATCATTATAAAGGAGAGCCGGATCTCTGGGACTGTATGTATATATATATATATATATATATATATATATATATATATATATATATATATATATATATAAAAAAAAAATAAGATTTTACTTACCGATAAATCTATTTCTCGTAGTCCGTAGTGGATGCTGGGGACTCCGTCAGGACCATGGGGAATAGCGGCTCCGCAGGAGACAGGGCACAAAAAGTAAGCTTTTAGGATCACATGGTGTGTACTGGCTCCTCCCCCTATGACCCTCCTCCAAGCCTCAGTTAGGTACTGTGCCCGGACGAGCGTACACAATAAGGAAGGATCTTGAATCCCGGGTAAGACTCATACCAGCCACACCAATCACACCGTACAACCTGTGATTTGAACCCAGTTAACAGTATGATAACAACGAAGGAGCCTCTGAAAAGATGGCCCACAACAATAACAACCCGATTTTTGTAACAATAACTATGTACCAGTATTGCAGACAATCCGCACTTGGGATGGGCGCCCAGCATCCACTACGGACTACGAGAAATAGATTTATCGGTAAGTAAAATCTTATTTTCTCTAACGTCCTAGTGGATGCTGGGGACTCCGTCAGGACCATGGGGATTATACCAAAGCTCCCAAACGGGCGGGAGAGTGCGGATGACTCTGCAGCACCGAATGAGAGAAACTCCAGGTCCTCCTCAGCCAGGGTATCAAATTTGTAGAATTTTACAAACGTGTTCCCCCCTGACCACGTAGCTGCTCGGCAAAGTTGTAAAGCCGAGACCCCTCGGGCAGCCGCCCAAGATGAGCCCACCTTCCTTGTGGAATGGGCATTTACAGATTTTGGCTGTGGCAGGCCTGCCACAGAATGTGCAAGCTGAATTGTACTACAAATCCAACGAGCAATAGTCTGCTTAGAAGCAGGAGCACCCAGCTTTTTTGGGTGCATACAATATAAACAGCAAGTCAGACTTTCTGACTCCAGCCGTCCTGGAATTATATATATATATATATATATATATATATATATATATTTTCAGGGCCCTGACAACGTCTAGCAACTTGGAGTCCTCCAAGTCCCTAGTAGCCGCAGGCACCACAATAGGTTGTTTCAGGTGAAACGCTGACACCACCTTAGGAAGAAACTGGGGACAAGTCCGCAGTTCTGCCCTGTCCGAATGGAAAATTAAATATGGGCTTTTGTAAGACAAAGCCGCCAATTCTGACAATCGCCTGGCCGAGGCCAGGGCCAACAGCATGGTCACTTTCCATGTGAGATATTTCAAATCCACAGATTTGAGCGGTTCAAACCAATATGATTTGAGGAATCCCAACACTACGTTGAGATCCCACGGTGCCACTGGAGGCACAAAAGGGGCTGTATATGCAATACTCCCTTGACAAACGTCTGGACTTCAGGAACCGAAGCCAATTCTTTCTGGAAGAAAATCTACAGGGCCGAAACTTGAACCTTAATGGACCCCAATTTGAGGCTCATAGACACTCCTGTTTGCAGGAAGTGCAGAAATCGACCTAGTTGAAATTTCTTCGTGGGGCCTTCCTGGCCTCACCCACGCAACATATTTTCACCACATGTGGTGATAACGTTGTGCGGTCACCTCCTTCCTGGCTTTGACCAGGGTAGGTATGACCTCTTCCGAAATGCCTTTTCCCTTAGGATCCGGCGTTCAACCGCCATGCCGTCAAACGCAGCCGCGGTAAGTCTTGGAACAGACATGGTACTTGCTGAAGCAAGTCCCTTCTTAGCTCCCGAGGCCATTAGTCCTCTGTGAGCATCTCTTGAAGTTCCGGGTACCAAGTCCCTCTTGGCCAATCCGTAGCCACGAGTATAGTTCTTACTCCTCTACGTCTTATAATTCTCAATACCTTGGTTATGAGAAGCAGAGGAGGGAACACATACACCGACTGTTACACCCACGGTGTTACCAGGACGTCCACAGCTATCGCCTGAAGTCTCGTGACCTGGCGCAATACCTGTCCCGTTTTTTGTTCGGGCGGGACGCCATCATGTCCACCTTTGGTCTTTCCCAACGGTTCACAATCATGCGGAAAAATTCCCGATGAAGTTCCCACTCTCCCGGGTGGAGGTCGTGCCTGCTGAGGAAGTCTGCTTCCCAGTCGTCCACTCCCGGAATGAACACTGCTGACAGTGCTATCACATGATTTTCCGCCTAGCGAAAAATCCTTGCAGTTTTGCCACTGCCCTCCTGCTTCTTGTGCCGCCCTTTCTGTTTACGTGGGCGACTGCCGTGATGTTATCCCACTGGATCAATACCGGCTGACCTTGAAGCAGAGGTCTTGCTAAGCTTAGAGCATTATAAATTTGCTCTTAGCTCCAGTATATTTATGTGGAGAGAATTCTCCAGACTTGATCACACTCCCTGGAAATTTTTTCCCTGTGTGACTGCTCCCCAGCCTCTCAGGCTGGCCTCCGTGGTCACCAGCATCCAATCCTGAATGCCGAATCTGCGGCCCTCTAGAAGATGAGCACTCTGTAATCACCACAGGAGAGACACCCTTGTCCTTGGATATAGGGTTATCCGCTGATGCATCTGAAGATGCGATCCGGACCATTTGTCCAGCAGATCCCACTGAAGAGTTCTTGCGTGAAATCTGCCGAATGGAATCGCTTCGTAATAAGCCACCATTTTTACCAGGACTCTTGTGCAATGATGCACTGACACTTTTCCTGGTTTTAGGAGGATCCCGATTAGCTCGGATAACTCCCTGGCTTTCTCCTCTGGGAGAAACACCTTTTTCTGGACTGTGTCCAGAATCATCACTAGGACCAGCAGACGTGTCGTCGGAACAACTGCGGTTTTGGAATATTTAGAATCCACCCGTGCTGTCGTAGAACTACTTGAGATAGTGCTACTCCGACCTCCAACTGTTCTCTGGACCTTGTTCTTATCAGGAGGTCGTCCATTTTCTTTGAAGACGAATCCTCATTTCGGTCATTACCTTGGTAAGGACCCGGGGTGCCTTGGACAATCCAACGGCATCGTCTGAAACTGATAGTGACAGTTCTGTACCACGAACCTGAGGTACCCTTGGTGAGAAAGGCAAATTTTGGGACATGGAGGTAAGCATCCCTGATGTCCCGGGACACCATATAGTCCCCTTCTTCCCGGTTCGCTATCACTGCTCTGAGTGACTGCATCTGGATTTGGACCTTTGTAAGTGTTCAAATATTTCAGATTTAGAATAGGTCTCACCTAGCCTTCTGGCTTCAGTACCACCATATAGTGTGGAATAATACCCCTTTCCTTGTTGTAGGAGGGGTAATTTTATTATCACCTGCTGGGAATACAGCTTGTGAATTGTTTTCAATACTGCCTCCCTGTCGGAGGGAGACATTGGTACAGCAGACTACAGGAACCTGCGAGGGGGAAACGTCTCGACATTCCAATCTGTACCCCTTGGATACTACTTGTAGGATCCAGGGGTCCTGTACGGTCCCAGCGTCATGCTGAGAACTTGGTAGAAGCGGTGGAGGGCTTCTGTTCCTGGGAATGGGCTGCCTGCTGCAGTCTTCTTCCCTTTCCTCTATCCCTGGGCAGATATGACTCTTATAGGGACGAAAGGACTGAGGCTGAAAAGACGGTGTCTTTTTCTGCAGAGATGTGACTTAGGGTAGAAAACGGTGGATTTTCCAGCAGTTGCCGTGGCCACCAGGTCCCATGGACCGACCCCAAATAATTCCTCCCCTTTATACGGCAATACATCTTTGTGCCGTTTGGAATCTGCATCACCTGACCACTGTCGTGTCCATAAACATCTTCTTGCAGATATGGGCATCGCATTTACTCTTGATGCCAGAGTGCAAATATCCCTCTGCGCATCTCGCATATATAGAAATGCATCCTTTAAATGCTCTATAGTCAATAAAATACTGTCCCTGTCAAGGGTATCAATATTTTTAGTCAGGGAATCCGACCAAGCCACCTCAGCTCTGCCCATCCAGGCTGAGGCGATCGCTGGTCGCAGTATAACACCAGCATGTGTGTGTATACTTTTTAGGATATTTTCCAGCCTCCTATCAGCTGGCTCCTTAAGTACGGCCCTATCTGTAGATGGTACCGCCACTTGTTCTGATAAGCATGTGAGCGCCTTATCCACCCTAAGGGGTGTTTCCCAACGCGCCCTAACTTCTGGCGGGAAAGGGTATACCGCCAATAATTTTCTATCGGGGGAAACCCACGCATCATCACACACTTCATTTAATTTATCTGATTCAGGAAAAACTACAGGTAGTTTTTTCACATCCCACATAATACCCTTTTTTGTGGTACTTGTAGTATCAGAAATATGTAACACCTCCTTCATTGCCCTTAACGTGTGGCCCTAAAGGAAAATACGTTTGTTTCTTCACCGTCGACACTGAAATCAGTGTCCGTGTCTGGGTCTGTGTCGACCGACTGAGGTAAATGGGCGTTTTACAGCCCCTGACGGTGTTTGAGACGCCTGGACAGGTACTAATTTGTTCGCCGGCCGTCTCATGTCGTCAACCGGCTTGCAGCGTGTTGACATTATCACGTAATTCCATAAATAAGCCATCCATTCCGGTGTCGACTCCCTAGAGAGTGACATCACCATTACAGGCAATTTGCTCCGCCTCCTCACCAACATTTACCTCATACATGTCGACACACACGTACCGACATACAGCACACACATAGGGAATGCTCTGATAGAGGACAGGACCCACTAGCCCTTTGGGGAGACAGAGGGAGAGTTTGCCAGCACACACCAAAACGCTATAATTATACAGGGACAACCTTTATATAAGTGTTCCTCCCTTATAGCATTTTAATATATATTCATATCGCCAAATCAGTGCCCCCCCTCTCTGTTTTAACCCTGTTTCTGTAGTGCAGTGCAGGGGAGAGCATGGGAGCCTTCCCACCAGCATTTCTGTGAGGGAAAATGGCGCTGTGTGCTGAGGAGAATAGGCCCCGCCCCCTTTTCGGCGGGCTTCTTCTCCGGAGTCTATGATATCTGGCAGGGGTTAAATACATCCATATAGCCTCAAGGGCTATATGTGATGTATTTTTCGCCATACAGGTATTATACATTGCTGCCCAGGGCGCCCCCCCCCCCCCCGCGCCCTGCACCCTCCGTGACCGCTGTGTGAAGTGTGCTGACAACAATGGCGCACAGCTGCAGTGCTGTGCGCTACCTGATGAAGACTGAAAGTCTTCTGCCGCCTGGTTCCGGACCTCTTCAATCTTCAGCATCTGCAAGGGGGGTCGGCGGCGCGGCTCCGGGACGAACCCCAGGGCGAGACCTGTGTTCCGACTCCCTCTGGAGCTAATGGTGTCCAGTAGCCTAAGAAGCCAATCCATCCTGCACGCAGGTGAGTTCACTTCTCTCCCCTAAGTCCCTCGATGCAGTGAGCCTGTTGCCAGCAGGACTCACTGAAAATAAAGAACCTAAAAACTTTTTCTAAGCAACTCTTTAAGAGAGCCACCTAGATTGCACCCTGCTCGGACGGGCACAAAAACCTAACTGAGGCTTGGAGGAGGGTCATAGGGGGAGGAGCCAGTACACACCATGTGATCCTAAAAGCTTACTTTTTGTGCCCTGTCTCCTGCGGAGCCGCTATTCCCCATGGTCCTGACGGAGTCCCCAGCATCCACTAGGACGTTAGAGAAATAAAAATAAGTACAATAAACTATATTATATATATATATAAATCATAAGCAGATATGGAGCAACACCATAGCCCCTGTCACCATATTATGCCCCACAGTAATGCCCCTGACATCATATACCCCCAACATTAATGCCCTTGTCACTATAATATGACCACTCCATTAATTATTCAGTACCTGCTTGTTGTGAAGGTTCTGCTCTGTCAGTGGGTTCTCCCCCCACCCCCCGGCCGCCACTGCTTCAGCCGCTGCAGAGCAGACTGTTCGCGCCTGCCTGCTTAAATGGAAAATATCCCTCCCAAAATGGCCGCCGCCTCAGAGGAGATTGTTATTAAAGATACTAGAGCCTCCTCTAGTATCTTTAATAACTGTCTCCTCTTAGATGGCGGCCATTTTGAAAGGGACATTTCCATTCGATTGCTTCGGACAGTGGCGGCGGAAGACGGGGATGGGAGGCTGTGACGGAAGATGGGGACGAGTGGCGGCGGGCGAACGGAGGTACAGGCAGCCCGGGCCCTCTCCTCTCTTTTAGAGAGGCCGGGCACGGCACTGCTGTGCCCGCGGCACCCCCCTCAGTGGCGCACCCACCTCCCTCCACTACAAAAAAAATAAAATAATTTTTTTTAAATTTTTTTTTAGCTGCATGAGTATTATTAACGGCTGTCTAGCGTCCTCTGCAGCCTGCTGTCTTCCTGGTGGCACTTGTAAGTGCAATAAAAGTTTACTTTATTTTAATTATAGTACATATATATCCATGTGCATACATATATACACATGTATATACATACATACATATAAACACACACACATATGATATATAATAAGATTTTACTCACCAGTAAATCTATTTCTCGTAGTCCGTAGTGGATGCTGGGACTCCGTAAGGACCATGGGGAATAGCGGCTCCGCAGGAGACTGGGCACAACTAAAGAAAGCTTTAGGACTACCTGGTGTGCACTGGCTCCTCCCTCTATGACCCTCCTCCAGACCTCAGTTAGGATACTGTGCCCGGAAGAGCTGACACAATAAGGAAGGATTTTGAATCCCGGGTAAGACTCATACCAGCCACACCAATCACACCGTATAACTCGTGATACTATACCCAGTTAACAGTATGAAATATAACTGAGCCTCTCAACAGATGGCTCAACAATATCCCTTTAGTTAAACAATAACTATATACAAGTATTGCAGACAATCCGCACTTGGGATGGGCGCCCAGCATCCACTACGGACTACGAGAAATAGATTTGCCGGTGAGTAAAATCTTATTTTCTCTGACGTCCTAAGTGGATGCTGGGACTCCGTAAGGACCATGGGGATTATACCAAAGCTCCCAAACGGGCGGGAGTGCGGATGATGGAAACAAAAAGAGAAAAGATACTACTTCACCAGTGCGGATGACTCTGCAGCACCGAATGAGCAAACTCTAGGTCCTCCTCAGCCAGGGTATCAAACTTGTAGACTCTTGCAAAAGTGTTTGAACCCGACCAAGTAACAGCTCGGCAAAGTTGTAAAGCCGAGACCCCTCGGGCAGCCGCCCAAGAAGAGCCCCTTTCCTCGTGGAATGGCCTTTACAGATTTAGGGTGCGGCAGTCCAGCCGCAGAATGTGCAAGTTGAATCGTACTACAGATCCAGCGAGCAATAGTCTGCTTAGAAGCAGGAGCACCCAGCCTGTTGGGTGCATACAGGATAAATAGCGAGTCAGTTTTCCTGACTCCAGCCGTCCTGGAAACATATATTTTCAGGGCCCTGACTACGTCCAGTAACTTGGAGTCCTCCAAGTCCCAAGTAGCCGCAGGCACCACAATAGGTTGGTTCACATGAAAAGCTGATACCACCTTAGGAAGGAATTGGGAACGAGTCCTCAATTCCGCCCTATCCATATAAAAAAATAAGAAAAGGGCTTTTGCATGACAAAACCGCCAATTTTGATACACGCCTGGCCGACGCCAAGGCCAACAGCATGACCACTTTCCACGTGAGGTATTTTAGCTCCACGGATTTAAGTGGCTCAACCTAATGCGACTTCAGGAAATCCAACACCACGTTGAGATCCCACGGTGCCACTGGAGGCACAAACGGGGGCTGAATATGCAGCACTCCCTTAACAAAAGTCTGAACTTCAGGCAGTGAACCCAGTTCTTTTTTGGAAGAAAATGTACAGAGCCGAAATCTGGACCTTAATGGAACCCAATTTTAGGCTTATAGTCACTCCTGACTGTAGGAAGTGCAGAAATCGACCCAGTTGAAATTCCTCCGTTGGGGCCTTCCTGACCTCACACCAAGCAACATATTTTCGCCATATGCGGTGATAATGGTTTGCGATCACATCTTTCCTAGCCTTAATCAGCGTAGGAATGACTTCCTCCGGAATGCCTTTTTCCTTTAGGATCCGGTGTTCAACCGCCATGCCGTCAAACGCAGCCGCGGTAAGTCTTGGAACAGACAGGGCCCCTGCTGCAGCAGGTCCTGCCTGAGCGGCAGAGGCCATGGGTCCTCTGAGATAATTTCTTGAAGTTCTGGGTACCAAGCTCTTCTTGGCCAATCCGGAACCACGAGTATAGTTCGTACTCCTCTCCTTCTTATTATTCTCAGTACCTTGGGTATGAGAGGCAGAGGAGGGAACACATACACCGACTGGTACACCCACGGTGTTACCAGAGCATCCACAGCTATCGCCTGAGGGTCCCTTGACCCGGCGCAATATATTTTTAGCTTTTTGTTGAGGCGGGACGCCGACATGTCCACCTGTGGCCTTTCCCAATGGTGTACAATCATTTGGAAGACTTCTGGATGAAGTCCCCACTCTCCCGGGTGGAGGTCGTGCCTGCTGAGAAAGTCTGCTTCCCAGTTGTCCACTCCGGGAATGAACACTGCTGAAAGTGCTAACACATGATTTTCCGCCCATCGGAAAATCCTTGTGGCTTCTGCCATCGCCATCCTGCTTCTTGTGCCGCCCTGTTGGTTTACATGGGCGACCGCCGTGATGTTGTCTGACTGGATCAGCACCGGCTGGTGTTGAAGCAGGGGTCTAGCCTGACTTAGGGCATTGTAAATGGCCCTTAGTTCCAGAATATTTATGTGTAGGAAAGTCTCCTGACTCGACCATAGTCCTTGGAAGTTTCTTCCCTGTGTGACTGCCCCCCAGCCTCGAAGGCTGGCATCCGTGGTCACCAGGACCCAGTCCTGTATGCCGAATCTGCGGCCCTCTAGAAGATGAGCACTCTGCAGCCACCACAACAGCGACACCCTGGCCCTTGGAGACAGGGTTATCAGCCGATGCATCTGAAGATGCGACTCGGACCACTTGTCCAACAGATCCCACTGGAAGATCCTTGCATGGAACCTGCCGAATGGAATTTCTTCGTAAGAAGCTACCATCTTTCCCAGGACTCGCGTGCATCGATGCACCGACACCTGTATTTGTTTTAGGAGGTCTCTGACTAGAGATGACAACTCCTTGGCCTTCTCCTCCGGGAGAAACACTTTTTCCTGTTCTGTGTCCAGAACCATACCCAGGAACAGTAGACGCGTCGTAGGAACCAGCTGCGACTTTGGAATATTCAGAATCCAGCCGTGCTGTTGTAGCACTTCCCGAGATAGTGCTACTCCGACCAACAACTGCTCCCTGGACCTCGCCTTTATAAGGAGATCGTCCAAGTACGGGATAATTATAACTCCCTTTTTTCGAAGGAGTATCATCATTTCGGCCATTACCTTGGTAAATACCCTCGGTGCCGGGGACAGACCAACGGCAACGTCTGGAATTGGTAATGACAGTCCTGTACCACAATTTTGAGGTACTCCTGGTGAGGAGGGTAAATGGGGACATGCAGGTAAGCATCCTTGATGTCCAGTGATACCATGTAATCCCCTTCGTCCAGGCTTGCAATAACCGCCCTGAGCGATTCCATTTTGAACTTGAACCTTCGTATATAAGTGTTCAAAGATTTCAATTTTAGAATGGGTCTCACCGAACTGTCTGGTTTCGGTACCACAAACATTGTGGAATAGTAACCCCGGCCTTGTTGAAGGAGGGGTACCTTGATTATCACCTGCTGGAAGTACAGCTTGTGAATTGCCGCCAGTACTACCTCCCCTTTCTCCGAGGGCAGCAGGCAAGGCTGATTTGAGGGAACGGCGAGGGGGAGTCGCCTCGAACTCCAGCTTGTATCCCTGTGATACTACTTGCAGAACCCAGGGATCCACCTGTGAGCGAGCCCACTGGTCGCTGAAATTCCCGAAACGCGCCCCCACCGCACTTGGCTCCACCTGTGGAGCCCCAGCGTCATGCGGTGGACTCAGATGAAGCGGGGGAAGATTTTTGATCCTGGGAACTGGCTGTCTGGTGCAGCTTTTTCCCTCTTCCCTTGTCTCTGTGCAGAAAGGAAGCGCCTTTGACCCGCTCGCTTTTCTGAAGCCGAAAGGACTGTACCTGATTTACGGTGCTTTCTTAGGCTGTGAGGAACCTGAGGTAAAAAAAATTCTTCCCAGCTGTTGCTGTGGATACGAGGTCCCAGAGACAATCCCCAAACAATTCCTCACCCTCATAAGGCAGAATCTCCATGTGCCTTTTAAAGTCAGCATCACCTGTCCACTGCCGGGTCCCTAATACCCTCCTGGCAGAATGGACATTGCATTAACTTTTGGATGCCAGCCGGCAAATATCCCTCTGTGCATCCTTCATATATATAAGACGACGTCTTTAATATGCTCTATGGTTAGCAAAATAGTATCCCTGTATAGGGTATCAATATTATCTGACAGGGTATCAGACCACGCTGCAGCAGCACTATCCATGCTGAGGCAATTGCAGGTCTCAGTATAGTACCTGAGTGTGTATATACAGACTTCAGGATAGCTTTCTGCTTTTTAACAGCAGACTCCTTCAAAGTGGCCGTATCCTAAGACGGCAGTGCCACCTTTTTTGACAAACGTGTGAGCGCCTTATCCACCCTAGGGGATATCTCCCAACGTGACCTATCCTCTGGCGGGAAAGGGTACGCCATCAGTAACTTTTTAGAAATTACCAGTTTCTTATCGGGGGAACCCACGCTTCATTCACTCATCTGATGGGGGAACAAAACACTGGCTGCTTTTTCTCCCCAAACATAAAACCCCTTTTTTTGTGGTATTTGGGTTAATGTCAGAAATGTGTAACACATTTTTCATTGCCGAGTGCAACGGATGTTCCTAGTGGATTGTGTATATGTCTCAACCTCGTCGACACTGGAGTCAGACTCCGTGTCGACATCTGTATCTGCCATCTGAGGTAGCGGGCGTTTTTGAGCCCCTGATGGCCTGAGACGCCTGGGCAGGCGCGGGCTGAGAAGCCGGCTGTCCCATAGCTGTTACGTCATCCAGCCCTTTACATAAGGAGTTGACACTGTCGGTTAATACCTTCCACTTATCTATCCACTCTGGTGTCGGCCCCACAGGGGGCGACATCACATTTATCGGCATCTGCTCCGCCTCCACGTAACCTTCCTCCTCAAACATGTCGACACAGCCGTACCGACACACCGCACACACACAGGGAATGCTCTGACTGAGGACAGGACCCCACAAAGTCCTTTGGGGAGACAGAGAGAGAGTATGCCAGCACACACCAGAGCGCTATATAATGCAGGGATTAACACTATAACTGAGTGATTTTTCCCCCAATAGCTGCTTGTATACACAATATTGCGCCTAAATTTGGTGCCCCCACTCTCTTTTTAACCCTTTGAGCCTGAAAACTACAGGGGAGAGCCTGGGGAGCTGTCTTCCAGCTGCACTGTGAAGAAAAAATGGCGCCAGTGTGCTGAGGGAGATAGCCACGCCCCTTTTTCGGCTGACTTTTCTCCCGCTTTTTTTATGGATTCAGGCAGGGGTATTTATCACATATATTGCCTCTGGGACTATATATTGTGATTTTTTGCCAGCCAAGGTATTCATATTGCTGCTCAGGGCGCCCACCCCCCCAGCGCCCTGCACCCATCAGTGACCGGAGTGTGAGGTGTGCATGAGGAGCAATGGCGCACAGCTGCAGTGCTGTGCGCTACGTTGTTGAAGACCGAAGTCTTCTGCCGCCGATTTCCAGGACCATCTTCATGCTTCTGGCTCTGTAAGGGGGACGGCGGCGCGGCTCCGGGACTGAACGATCGAGGTCGGGTCCTGTGTTCGATCCCTCTGGAGCTAATGGTGTCCAGTAGCCTAAGAAGCCCAAACTATCTCCAGTCAGGTAGGTTCGCTTCTTCTCCCCTTAGTCCCTCGTAGCAGTGAGTCTGTTGCCAGCAGATCTCACTGAAAAATAAAAAACCTAAAATATACTTTCTTTTCTAGGAGCTCAGGAGAGCCCCTAGTGTGCATCCAGCTCAGCCGGGCACAAGATTCTAACTGAGGTCTGGAGGAGGGTCATAGAGGGAGGAGCCAGTGCACACCAGGTAGTCCTAAAGCTTTCTTTAGTTGTGCCCAGTCTCCTGCGGAGCCGCTATTCCCCATGGTCCTTACGGAGTCCCAGCATCCACTTAGGACGTCAGAGAAATATACATGTGTATATATTAGTGATGAGCGGGTTCGGTTTCTCGGAAACCGAACCCCCCCGAACTTCACCCACTTTACACGGGTCCGAGGCATACTCGGATTCTCCCGTATGGCTCGGTTAACCCGAGCGCGCACGAACGTCATCATCCCGCTGTCGGATTCTCGCGAGATTCGGATTCTATATAAGCAGCCGCGCGTCGCCGCCATTTTCACTCGTGCATTGGAAATGTTAGGGACAGGACGTGGCTGGCGTCCTCTCCGTTATTGTTGAACTTGATTGTGCATTATTGCTTAATTGTGGGGAGGACTGGGGAGCAGCTGTATAATATAGGAGGAGTACAGTGCAGAGTTTTGCTGATCAGTGACCACCAGTTTTATCCGTTCTCTGCCTAAAAAAAATGCTCCATATCTGTGCTCAGTGTGCTGCATATATCTGTGCTCACACTGCTGAATTGTAGGGACTGGGGAGCAGCTGTATTATATAGCAGGAGTACAGTGCAGAGTTTTGCTGACAGTGACCACCAGTATACGTTGTCTGCCTGAAAAACACTCCATATCTGTGCTCAGTGTGCTGCTTTATTGTGGGGACTGGGGACCACCAGTATAATTAATAATATATAGGAGGAGTACAGTGCAGAGTTTTGCTGACCAGTGACCACAAGTATATAATATATAGCATTACGGTACAGTAGGCCACTGCTGTACCTACCTCTGTGTCGTCATTAAGTATACTATCCATCTACATTCTATACCTGTGGTGCATTTTAGTTTTGCAGTTTGCTGACACAGTGACCACCAGTATATATAGCAGTACGGTACGGAAGGCCACTGCTGTACCTACCTCTGTGTCGTCATTAAGTATACTATCCATCTACATTCTATACCTGTGGTGCATTTTAGTTTTGCAGTTTGCTGACACAGTGACCACCAGTATACTATATATAGCAGTACGGTACGGAAGGCCACTGCTGTACCTACCTCTGTGTCGTCATTAAGTATACTATCCATCTACATTCTATACCTGTGGTGCATTTTAGTTTTGCAGTTTGCTGACACAGTGACCACCAGTATACTATATATAGCAGTACGGTACGGAAGGCCACTGCTGTACCTACCTCTGTGTCGTCATTAAGTATACTATCCATCTACATTCTATACCTGTTGTGCATTTTAGTTTTGCAGTTTGCTGACACAGTGACCACCAGTATACTATATATAGCAGTACGGTACGGAAGGCCACTGCTGTACCTACCTCTGTGTCGTCATTAAGTATACTATCCATCTACATTCTATACCTGTGGTGCATTTTAGTTTTGCAGTTTGCTGACACAGTGACCACCAGTATACTATGTATAGCAGTACGGTACGGAAGGCCACTGCTGTACCGACCTCTGTGTCGTCATTAAGTATACTATCCATCTACATTCTATACCTGTGGTGCATTTTAGTTTTGCAGTTTGCTGACACAGTGACCACCAGTATACTATATATAGCAGTACGGTACGGAAGGCCACTGCTGTACCTACCTCTGTGTCGTCATTAAGTATACTATCCATCTACATTCTATACCTGTGGTGCATTTTAGTTTTACAGTTTGCTGACACAGTGACCATCAGTATATATAGCAGTACGGTACGGAAGGCCACTGCTCTACCTACCTCTGTGTCGTCATTAAGTATACTATCCATCTACATTCTATACCTGTGGTGCATTTTAGTTTTGCAGTTTGCTGACACAGTGACCACCAGTATATATAGCAGTACGGTACGGAAGGCCACTGCTGTACCGACCTCTGTGTCGTCATTAAGTATACTATCCATCTACATTCTATACCTGTGGTGCATTTTAGTTTTGCAGTTTGCTGACACAGTGACCACCAGTATACTATATATAGCAGTACGGTACGGAAGGCCACTGCTGTACCTACCTCTGTGTCGTCATTAAGTATACTATCCATCTACATTCTATACCTGTGGTGCATTTTAGTTTTGCAGTTTGCTGACACAGTGACCACCAGTATATATAGCAGTTCGGAACGGAAGGCCACTGCTCTACCTACCTCTGTGTCGTCAAGTATACTAGCTTAGTCACACAGCGACCTTGGTGCGCCTCTTTTTTTTCTTTGCATCATGTGCTGTTTGGGGACAATTTTTTAGAAGTGCCATCCTGCCTGACACTGCAGTTCCACTCCTAGATGGGCCAGGTGTTTGTGTCGGCCACTTGTGTCGCTTAGCTTAGTCACACAGCGACCTTGGTGCGCCTCTTTTTTTCTTTGCATCATGTGCTGTTTGGGGACAATTTTTTAGAAGTGCCATCCTGCCTGACACTGCAGTGCCACTCCTAGATGGGCCAGGTGTTTGTGTCGGCCACTTGTGTCGCTTAGCTTAGTCACACAGCGACCTTGGTGCGCCTCTTTTTTTCTTTGCATCATGTGCTGTTTGGGGACAATTTTTTAGAAGTGCCATCCTGCCTGACACTGCAGTGCCACTCCTAGATGAGCCAGGTGTTTGTGTCGGCCACTTGTGTCGCTTAGCTTTGTCACACAGCGACCTTGGTGCGCCTCTTTTTTTCTTTGCATCATGTGCTGTTTGGGGACAATTTTTTAGAAGTGCCATCCTGCCTGACACTGCAGTGCCACTCCTAGATGGGCCAGGTGTTTGTGTCGGCCACTTGTGTCGCTTAGCTTAGTCACACAGCGACCTTCGTCCGCCTTTTTTTCTTTGCATCATGAGCTGTTTGGGGACAATTTTTTTGAAGTGCCATCCTGCCTGACACTGCAGTGCCACTCCTAGATGGGCCATGTGTTTGTGTCGGCCACTTGTGTCGCTTAGCTTAGTCACACAGCGACCTTGGTGCGCCTCTTTTTTTCTTTGCATCATGTGCTGTTTGGGGACAATTTTTTAGCAGTGCCATCCTGCCTGACACTGCAGTGCCACTCCTAGATGGGCCAGGTGTTTGTGTCGGCCACTTGTGTCGCATAGCTTAGTCACACAGCGACCTTGGTGCGCCTCTTTTTTTCTTTGCATCATAAGCTGTTTGGGGACAATTTTTTTGAAGTGCCATCCTGCCTGACACTGCAGTGCCACTCCTAGATGGGCCAGGTGTTTGTGTCGGCCACTTGTGTCGCTTAGCTTAGTCACACAGCGACCTTGGTGCGCTTCTTTTATTCTTTGCATCATGTGCTGTTTGAGGACAATTTTTTAGAAGTGCCATCCTGCCTGACACTGCAGTGCCACTCCTAGATGGGCCAGGTGTTTGTGTCGGCCACTTGTGTCGCTTAGCTTAGTCACACAGCGACCTTGGTGCGCTTCTTTTATTCTTTGCATCATGTGCTGTTTGAGGACAATTTTTTAGAAGTGCCATCCTGCCTGACACTGCAGTGCCACTCCTAGATGGGCCAGGTGTTTGTGTCGGCCACTTGTGTCGCTTAGCTTAGTCACAAAGCGACCTTGGTGCAAATTTTAGGACTAAAAATAATATTGTGAGGTGTGAGGTGTTCAGAATAGACTGGAAATGAGTGGAAATTATGGTTATTGAGGTTAATAATACTATGGGATCAAAATGACCCCCAAATTCTATGATTTAAGCAGTTTTTTAAGGGTTTTTTGCCAAAACGCGTCCGGATCCAAAACACGGCCGCGGAACCGAATCCAAAACCAAAACCCGAAAAATGTCCGGTGCACATCACTAGTAAATATATGTGTACTGTATGTGTGTGTACATATATATATATATATATATATATATATATATATATACATGTTTAATATGCTATGTATATGTATGTGTGTGTGTGTATATATATATATATATATATATATATATATATTTCTCTGACGTCCTAAGTGGATGCTGGGGACTCCGTCAGGACCATGGGGAATAGCGGCTCCGCAGGAGACAGGGCACAAAAGTAAAAGCTTTAGGATCAGGTGGTGTGCACTGGCTCCTCCCCCTATGACCCTCCTCCAAGCCTCAGTTAGATTTTTGTGCCCGGCCGAGAAGGGTGCAATCTAGGTGGCTCTCCTAAAGAGCTGCTTAGAGTAAAAGTTTTGTTAGGTTTTTTTATTTTCAGTGAGTCCTGCTGGCAACAGGCTCACTGCATCGAGGGACTTAGGGGAGAGAAGTGAACTCACCTGCGTGCAGGATGGATTGGCTTCTTAGGCTACTGGACACCATTAGCTCCAGAGGGAGTCGGAACACAGGTCTCACCCTGGGGTTCGTCCCGGAGCCGCGCCGCCGACCCCCTTGCAGATGCCGAAAAGTGAAGAGGTCCAGAAACCGGCGGCAGAAGACTTTTCAGTCTTCATAAGGTAGCGCACAGCACTGCAGCTGTGCGCCATTGTTGTCAGCACACTTCATAGCAGCGGTCACTGAGGGTGCAGGGCGCTGGGGGGGGGCGCCCTGGGCAGCAATGATAGTACCTTATTCTGGCTAAAAATACATCACATATAGTCCCTGGGGGCTATATGGATGTATTTAACCCCTGCCAGGTCTCAGAAAAACGGGAGAAGAAGCCCGCCGAAAAGGGGGCGGGGCCTATTCTCCTCAGCACACAGCGCCATTTTCCCTCACAGAAATGCTGGTGGGAAGGCTCCCAGGCTCTCCCCTGCACTGCACTACAGAAACAGGGTTAAAACAGAGAGGGGGGGCACTTATTTGGCGATATGTATATATATAATAAAATGCTATAAGGGAAAAACACTTATATAAAGGTTGTCCCTGTATAATTATAGCGTTTTTGGTGTGTGCTGGCAAACTCTCCCTCTGTCTCCCCAAAGGGCTAGTGGGGTCCTGTCCTCTATCAGAGCATTCCCTGTGTGTGTGCTGTGTGTCGGTACGTGTGTGTCGACATGTATGAGGACGATGTTGGTGAGGAGGCGGAGCAATTGCCTGTAATGGTGATGTCACTCTCTAGGGAGTCGACACCGGAATGGATGGCTTATTTATGGAATTACGTGATAATGTCAACACGCTGCAAGCCGGTTGACGACATGAGACGGCCGGCGAACAAATTAGTACCTGTCCAGGCGTCTCAAACACCGTCAGGGGCTGTAAAACGCCCATTTACCTCAGTCGGTCGACACAGACACGGACACTGATTTCAGTGTCGACGGTGAAGAAACAAACGTATTTTCCTTTAGGGCCACACGTTACTTGTTAAGGGCAATGAAGGAGATGTTACATATTTCTGATACTACAAGTACCACAAAAAAGGGTATTATGTGGAGTGTGAAAAAACTACATGTGGTTTTTCCTGAATCAGATAAATTAAATTAAGTGTGTGATGATGCGTGGGTTTCCCCCGATAGAAAATTATTGGCGGTATACCCTTTCCCGCCAGAAGTTATGGCGCGTTGGGAAACACCCCTTAGGGTGGATAAGGCGCTCACACGCTTATCAAAACAAGTGGCGTTACCGTCTCCAGATACGGCCGCCCTCAAGGAGCCAACTGATAGGAGGCTGGAAAATATCCTAAAAAGTATATACACACATACTGGTGTTATACTGCGACCAGCGATCGCCTCAGCCTGGATGGGCAGCGCTGGGGTGGCTTGGTCGGATTCCCTGACTGGAAATATTGATACCCTTGACAGGGACAGTATTTTATTGACTATAGAGCATTTAAAGGATGCATTTCTATATATGCGAGATGCACAGAGGGATATTTGCACTAGTGATGAGCGAGGTTCGGTTTTACTCGGTTTTACCCGGTTCTCAAAACGGCATCTTATTGGCTATCCAAAACACGTGACATCCGTGAGCCAATAAGATGCCGTTTTGAGAACCGAGTAAAACCGAGTAAAACCGAACCCGCTCATCACTAATTTGCACTCTGGCATCAAGAGTAAGTGCGATGTCCATATCTGCCAGAAGATGTTTATGGACACGACAGTGGTCAGGTGATGCAGATTCCAAACGGCACATGGAAGTATTGCCGTATAAAGGGGAGGAGTTATTTGGGGTCGGTCCATCGGATCTGGTGGCCACGGCAACAGCTGGAAAATCCACCTTTTTACCCCAAGTCACATCTCAGCAGAAAAAGACATCGTCTTTTCAGCCTCAGTCCTTTCGTCCCCATAAGGGAAGAAGACTGCAGCAGGCAGCCCATTCCCAGGAACAGAAGCCTTCCACCGCTTCTGCCAAGTCCTCAGCATGACGCTGGGGCCGTACAAACAGGTGCGGTGGGGGGTCGTCTCAAGAGTTTCAGCACGCAGTGGGCTTACTCGCAAGTGGACCCCTGGATCCTACAAGTAGTATCCCAGGGGTACAGATTGGAAATTCGAGACGTCTCCCCCTCGCAGGTTCCTGAAGTTTGCTTTACCAACGTCTCCCTCCGACAGGGAGGCAGTATTGGAAACAATTCACAAGCTGTATTCCCAGCAGGTGATAATCAAAGTACCCCTCCTACAACAAGGAAAGGGGTATTATTCCACACTATATTGTGGTACTGAAGCCAGACGGCTCGGTGAGACCTATTCTAAATCTGAAATATTTGAACACTTACATACAAAGGTTCAAATCAAGATGGAGTCACTCAGAGCAGTGATAGCGAACCAGAAAGAAGGGGACTATATGTGTCCCTGGACATCAAGGATGCTTACCTCCATGTCCCAATTTGCCCTTCTCACCAAGGGTACCTCAGGTTCGTGGTACAAAACTGTCACTATCAGTTTCAGACGCTGCCGTTTGGATTGTCCACGGCACCCCGGGTCTTTACCAAGGTAATGGCTGAAATGATGATTCTTCTTCAAAGAAAAGGCGTCTTAATTATCCCTTACTTGGACGATCTCCTGATAAGGGCAAGGTCCAGAGAACAGTTGGAGGTCGGAGTAGCACTATCTCAAGTAGTTCTACGACAGCACGGGTGGATTCTAAATATTCCAAAATCGCAGCTGTCTCCGACGACACGTCTGCTGTTCCTAGGGATGATTCTGGACACAGTCCAGAAAAAGGTGTTTCTCCCGGAAGAGAAAGCCAGGGAGTTATCCGAGCTAGTCAGGAACCTCCTAAAACCAGGCCAAGTGTCAGTGCATCAATGCACAAGGGTCCTGGGAAAAATGGTGGCTTCTTACGAAGCGATTCCATTCGGCAGATTCCACGCAAGAACTTTTCAGTGGGATCTGCTGGGAAAATGGTCCGGATCGCATCTTCAGATGCATCAGCGGATAACCCTGTCTCCAAAGACAAGGGTGTCTCTTCTGTGGTGGCTGCAGAGTGCTCATCTACTAAAGGGCCACAGATTCGGCATTCAGGACTGGGTCCTGGTGACCACGGATGCCAGCCTAAAAGGCTGGGGAGCAGTCACACAAGGAAAAAATTTCCAGGGAGTGTGATCAAGTCTGGAGACTTCTCTCCACATAAATATACTGGAGCTAAGAACAATTTACAATGCTCTAAGCTTAGCAAGACCTCTGCTTCAAGGTCAGCCGGTATTGATCCAGTGGGACAACATCACGGCAGTTGCCCACGTAAACAGACAGGGCGGCACAAGAAGCAGGAGGGCAATGGCAGAAACTGCAAGGATTCTTCGCTGGGCGGAAAATCATGTGATAGCACTGTCAGCAGTGTTCATTCCGGGAGTGGACAACTGGGAAGCAGACTTCCTCAGCACGACCTCCACCCGGGAGAGTGGGGACTTCATCGGGAAGTCTTCCACATGATTGTGAACCGTTGGGAAAGACCAAAGGTGGACATGATGGCGTCCCGCCTGAACAAAAAACTGGACAGGTATTGCGCCAGGTCAAGAGACCCTCAGGCAATAGCTGTGGACGTTCTGGTAACACCGTGGGTGTACCAGTCGGTGTATGTGTTCCCTCCTCTGCTTCTCATACCTAAGGTACTGAGAATTATAAGACGTAGAGGAGTAAGAACTATACTCGTGGCTCCGGATTGGCCAAGAAGGACTTGGTACCCGGAACTTCAAGAGATGCTCACAGAGGACTCATGGCCTCTGCCGCTAAGAAGGGACTTGCTTCAGCAAGTACCATGTCTGTTCCAAGACTTACCGCGGCTGCGTTTGACGGCATGGCGGTTGAACGCCGGATCCTAAGGGAAAAAGGCATTCCGGAAGAGGTCATTCCTACCCTGGTTAAAGCCAGGAAGGAGGTGACCGCACAACATTATCACCACATGTGGCGAAAATATGTTGCGTGGTGTGAGGCCAGGAAGGCCCCACGAAGAAATTTCAACTCGGTCGATTCCTGCATTTCCTGCAAACAGGAGTGTCTATGGGCCTCAAATTGGGGTCCATTAAGGTTCAAATTTCGGCCCTGTCGATTTTCTTCCAGAAAGAATTGGCTTCAGTTCCTGAAGTCCAGAAGTTTGTCAAGGGAGTACTGCATATACAACCTCCTTTTGTGCCTCCAGTGGCACTGTGGGATCTCAACGTAGTTCTGGGATTCCTCAAATCACATTGGTTTAAACCGCTCAAATCTGTGGATTTGAAATATCTCACATGGAAAGTGACCATGATGTTGGCCTTGGCCTCGGCCAGGCGAGTGTCAGAATTGGCGGCTTTGTCTCACAAAAGCCCATATCTGATTGTCCATTCGGACAGTGCAGAGCTGCGGACTCGTCCCCAGTTTCTCCCTAAGGTGGTGTCAGCGTTTCACCTGAACCAGCTTATTGTGGTACCTACTAGGGACTTGGAGGACTCCAAGTTGCTAGATGTTGTCAGGGCCCTGAAAATATAGGTTTCCAGGACGGCTGGAGTCAGGAAAACTGACTTGCTGTTATCCTGTATGCACCCAACAAACTGGGTGCTCTTGCTTCTAAGCAGACGATTGCTAGTTGGATGTGTAGTACAATTCAGCTTGCACATTCTGTGGCAGGTCTGCCACAGCCAAAATATGTAAATGCCCATTCCACAAGGAAGGTGGGCTCATCTTGGGCGGCTGCCCGAGGGGTCTCGGCTTTACAACTTTGCCGAGCAGCTACTTGGTAAGGAGCAAATACGTTTGTAAAATTCTACTAAATTGATATCCTGGCTGAGGAGGACCTGGAGTTCTCTCACTCGGTGCTGCAGAGTCATCCGCACTCTCCCGCCCGTTTGGGAGCTTTGGTATAATCCCCATGGTCCTGACGGAGTCCCCAGCATCCACTTAGGACGTCAGAGAAAATAAGAATTTACTTACCGATAATTCTATTTCTCGTAGTCCGTAGTGGATGCTGGGCGCCCATCCCAAGTGCGGATTGTCTGCAATACTTGTACATAGTTATTTTTACAAAAATCGGGTTATTATTGTTGTGAGCCATCTTTTCAGAGGCTCCGCTGTTATCATGCTGTTACCTGGGTTCAGATCACAGGTTGTACAGTGTGATTGGTGTGGCTGGTATGGTTCTTACCCGGGATTCAAAATCCTTCCTTATTGTGTACGCTCGTCCGGGCACAGTATCCTAACTGAGGCTTGGAGGAGGGTCATAGGGGGAGGAGCCAGTGCACACCACCTGATCCTAAAGCTTTTACTTTTGTGCCCTGTCTCCTGCGGAGCCGCTATTCCCCATGGTCCTGACGGAGTCCCCAGCATCCACTACGGACTACGAGAAATAGAATTATCGGTAAGTAAATTCTTATTATAATAAGAATTTACTTACCGATAATTCTATTTCTCGTAGTCCGTAGTGGATGCTGGGGACTCCGTAAGGACCATGGGGAATAGCGGCTCCGCAGGAGACTGGGCACATCTAAAGAAAGCTTTAGGACTATCTGGTGTGCACTGGCTCCTCCCCCTATGACCCTCCTCCAAGCCTCAGTTAGAATACTGTGCCCGGACGAGCGTACACAATAAGGAAGGATTTTGAATCCCGGGTAAGACTCATACCAGCCACACCAATCACACTGTACAACTTGTGATCTGAACCCAGTTAACAGCATGATAACAGAGGAGCCTCTAGAAAAGATGGCTCACTACAGCAATAACCCGATTTTTTTGGTAACAATAACTATGTACCAGTATTGCAGACAATCCGCACTTGGGATGGGCGCCCAGCATCCACTACGGACTACGAGAAATAGAATTATCGGTAAGTAAATTCTTATTTTCTCTAACGTCCTAAGTGGATGCTGGGGACTCCGTAAGGACCATGGAGATTATACCAAAGCTCCCAAACGGGCGGGAGAGTGCGGATGACTCTGCAGCACCAAGTGAGAGAACTCCAGGTCCTCCTCAGCCAGGGTATCAATTTTGTAGAATTTTACAAACGTATTTGCTCCTGACCAAGTAGCTGCTCGGCAAAGTTGTAAAGCCGAGACCCCTCGGGCAGCCGCCCAAGATGAGCCCACCTTCCTTGTGGAGTGGGCATTTACAGATTTTTGGCTGTGGCAGGCCTGCCACAGAATGTGCAAGCTGAATTGTACTACAAATCCAACGAGCAATAGTCTGCTTAGAAGCAGGAGCACCCAGCTTGTTGGGTACATACAGGATAAACAGCGAGTCAGATTTCCTGACTCCAGCCGTCCTGGAAACATATATTTTTCAGGGCCCTGACAACGTCTAGCAACTTGGAGTCCTCCAAGTCCCTAGTAGCCGCAGGCACCACAATAGGTTGGTTCAGGTGAAACGCTGAAACCACCTTAGGGAGAAACTGAGGACGAGTCCTCAATTCCGCCCTGTCCGAATGGAAAATCAGATAAGGGCTTTTACAGGATAAAGCCGCCAATTCTGACACACGCCTGGCCCAGGCCAGGGCCAACAGCATGACCACTTTCCATGTGAGATATTTTAACTCCACAGATTTAAGTGGTTCAAACCAATGTGACTTTTGGAACCCAAAAACTACATTGAGATCCCAAAGTGCCACTGGAGGCACAAAAGGAGGCTGTATATGCAGTACCCCTTTTACAAACGTCTGAACTTCAGGGACTGAAGTTAGTTCTTTTTGGAAGAAAATTGACAGGGCCGAAATTTGAACCTTAATGGACCCCAATTTCAGGCCCATAGACACTCCTGTTTGCAGGAAATGTAGGAATCGACCCAGTTGAATTTCCTCCGTCGGGCCTTACTGGCCTCGCACCACGCAACATATTTTCGCCAAATGCGGTGATAATGTTTTGCGGTTACATCCTTCCTGGCTTTGATCAGGATAGGGATGACTTCATCCGGAATGCCTTTTTTCCTTCAGGATCCGGCGTTCAACCGCCATGCCGTCAAACGCAGCCGCGGTAAGTCTTGGAACAGACAGGGTCCTTGCTGGAGCAGGTCCCTTCTTAGAGGTAGAGGCCACGGATCCTCCGTGAGCATCTCTTGAAGTTCCGGTTACCAAGTCCTTCTTGGCCAATCCGGAGCAACGAATATAGTGCTTACTCCTCTCCATCTTATCAATCTCAGTACCTTGGGTATGAGAGGCAGAGGAGGGAACACATACACTGACTGGTACACCCACGGTGTTACCAGAGCGTCTACAGCTATTGCCTGAGGGTCCCTTGACCTGGCGCAATACCTGTCGAGCTTTTCCCAACGGTTTATAATCATGTGGAAGACTTCTGGGTGAAGTCCCCACTCTCCCGGGTGGAGGTCGTGCTGAGGAAGTCTGCTTCCCAGTTGTCCACTCCCGGAATGAATACTGCTGACAGTGCTATCACATGATTTTCCGCCCAGCGAAGAATCCTTGCAGCTTCTGCCATTGCCCTCCTGCTTCTTGTGCCACCCTGTCTGTTTACGTGGGTGACTGCCGTGATGTTGTCCGACTGGATCAACACCGGCTGACCTTGAAGCAGAGGTCTTGCTAAGCTTAGAGCATTGTAAATGGCCCTTAGCTTCAGGATATTTATGTGAAGTGATGTCTCCAGGCTTGACCATAAGCCCTGGATATTCCTTCCCTGTGTGACTGCTCCCCAGCCTCGCAGGCTGGCATCCGTGGTCACCAGGACCCAGTCCTGAATGCCGAATCTGCGGCCCTCTAGAAGATGAGCACTCTGCAACCACCACAGGAGGGACACCCTTGTCCTTGGTGACAGGGTTATCCGCTGATGCATCTGAAGATGCGACCCGGACCATTTGTCCAGCAGGTCCCACTGGAAAGTTCTTGCGTGGAATCTGCCGAATGGGATTGCTTCGTAGGAAGCCACCATTTTACCCAGAACCCTTGTGCATTGATGCACTGAGACTTGGCTCGGTTTTAGGAGGTTCCTGACTAGCTCGGATAACTACCTGGCTTTCTCCTCCGGGAGAAACACCTTTTTCTGGACTGTGTCCAGGATCATCCCTAGGAACAGAAGACAAGTCGTTGGAACCAGCTGCGATTTTGGAATATTGAGAATCCAATCGTGCTGCCGCAACACTACCTGAGATAGTGCTACACCGACCTCCAACTGTTCCCTGGATCTTACCCTTATCAGGGAATCGTCCAAGTAAGGGATAACTAAAATTCCCTTCCTTCGAAGAAATATCATCATTTCGGCCATTACCTTGGTAAAGACCCGGGGTGCCGTGGACCATCCATACGGCAGCGTCTGAACTGATAGTGACAGTTCTGTACCATAAACCTGAGGTACCCTTGTGAGAAGGGTAAATTTTGACATGAAGGTAAGCATCCTTGATGTCCCGAGACATCATGTAGTCCCCTTCTTTCAGGTTCGCAATCACTGCTCTGAGTGACTCAATCTTGAATTTGAACCTCTGTATGTAAGTGTTCAAAGATTTTAGATTTAGAATCGGTCTCACCGAGCCGTCTGGCTTCGGTACCACAACAGTGTGGAATAATACCCCGTTCCCTGTTGCAGGAGGGGTACCTTGATTATCACCTGCTGGGAATACAGCTTGTGAATGGCTTCCAAAACTGTCTCCCTGTCAGAAGGAGACATCGGTAAAGCCGACTTTAGGAAACGGCGAGGGGGAGACGTCTCGAATTCTAATTTGTACCCCTGAGATATCACCTGAAGGATACTTGCGAGTGAGCCCACTGCGCGCTGAAATTCATTGAGACGAGCCCCCCACCGTGCCTGATTCTGCTTGTAAAGCTCCAGCGTCATACTGAGGGCTTGGCAGAGGCGGGAGAGGGTTTCTGTTCCTGGGAACTGGCTGATTTCTGCAGCCTTTTTCCTCTCCCTCTGTCACGGGGCAGAAATGAGGAACCTTTTGCCCGCTTGTCCACGAAAAGACTGCGCCTGATAATACGGCGTCTTCTCATGTTGAGAGGCGACCTGGGGTACAAACGTGGATTTCCCAGCTGTTGCCGTGGCCACCAGGTCTGAAAGACCGACCCCAAATAACTCCTACCCTAATAAGGCAATACTTCCAAATGCCGTTTGGAATACGCATCACCTGACCACTGACGTGTCCATAACCCTCTACTGGTAGAAATGGACAACGCACTTAGACTTGATGCCAGTCGGCAAATATTCCGCTGTGCATCACGCATATATAGAAATGCATCTTTCAAATGCTCTATAGGCAAAAATATACTGTCCCCCTCTAGGGTATCAATATTTTCAGTCAGGGAATCCGACCACGCCAACCCAGCACTGCACATCTAGGCTGAGGCGATTGCTGGTCGCAGTATAACACCAGTATGTGTGTAAATACATTTTAGGATACCCTCCTGCTTTCTATCAGCAGGATCCTTAAGGGCGGCCATCTCAGGAGAGGGTAGAGCCCTTACAAGCGTGTGAGCGCTTTATCCCCCCAGGGGGTGTTTCCCAACGCACCCTAACCTCTGGCGGGAAAGGATATGATGCCAATAACATTTTAGAAATTATCAGTTGTTATCGGGGGAAACCCACGCATCATCACACACCTCATTTAATTTCTCAGATTCAGGAAAACTACAGGTAGTTTTTCCTCACCGAACATAATACCCCTTTTTGGTGGTACTCGTATTATCAGAAATGTGTAAAACATTTTTCATTGCTTCAATCATGTAACGTGTGGCCCTACTGGAAGTCACATTTGTCTCTTCACCGTCGACACTGGAGTCAGTATCCGTGTCGGCGTCTATATCTGCCATCTGAGGTAACGGGCGCTTTAGAGCCCCTGACGGCCTATGAGACGTCTGGACAGGCACAAGCTGAGTAGCCGGCTGTCTCATGTCAACCACTGTCTTTTATACAGAGCTGACACTGTCACGTAATTCCTTCCAACAGTTCATCCACTCAGGTGTCGACCCCCTAGGGGGTGACATCACTATTACAGGCAATCTGCTCCGTCTCCACATCATTTTTCTCCTCATACATGTCGACACAAACGTACCGACATACAGCACACACACATGGAATGCTCTGATAGAGGACAGGACCCCACTAGCCCTTTGGGGAGACAGAGGGAGAGTTTGCCAGCACACACCAGAGCGCTATATATATATATATACAGGGATAACCTTATATAAGTGTTTTTCCCCTTATAGCTGCTGTATCATTTAATACTGCGCGTAATTAGTGCCCCCCCTCTCTTTTTTAACCCTTTCTGTAGTGTAGTGACTGCAGGGGAGAGACAGGGAGCTTCCCTCCAACGGAGCTGTGAGGGAAAATGGCACCAGTGTGCTGAGGAGATAGGCTCCGCCCCCTTATCGGCGGCCTTATCTCCCGTTTTTCTATGTATTCTGGCAGGGGTTAAATGCATCCATATAGCCCAGGAGCTATATGTGATGCATTTTTTGCCATCCAAGGTGTTTTTTATTGCGTCTCAGGGCGCCCCCCCCAGCGCCCTGCACCCTCAGTGACCGGAGTGTGAAGTGTGCTGAGAGCAATGGCGCACAGCTGCAGTGCTGTGCGCTACCTTGTTGAAGACAGGACGTCTTCTGCCGCCGATTTTCCGGACCTCTTCTGTCTTCTGGCTCTGTAAGGGGGCCGGCGGCGCGGCTCTGGGACCCATCCAGGCTGGGCCTGTGATCGTCCCTCTGGAGCTAATGTCCAGTAGCCTAAGAAGCCCAATCCACTCTGCACGCAGGTGAGTTCGCTTCTTCTCCCCTTAGTCCCTCGATGCAGTGAGCCTGTTGCCAGCAGGTCTCACTGAAAATAAAAAACCTAAACTAAAACTTTCACTAAGAAGCTCAGGAGAGCCCCTAGTGTGCACCCTTCTCGTTCGGGCACAGAGATCTAACTGAGGCTTGGAGGAGGGTCATAGGGGGAGGAGCCAGTGCACACCAGATAGTCCTAAAGCTTTCTTTAGATGTGCCCAGTCTCCTGCGGAGCCGCTATTCCCCATGGTCCTTACGGAGTCCCCAGCATCCACTTAGGACGTTGGAGAAATATATATATATATATATATATATATATATACACACACACACACACACACACACACACAGACACACTAGTTTTACAGACCAGCATATACTGGGTCACCTCAATCCCCACCCCCGTGATTGGCTCCGCCCAGTTCTGGAAACCCCCCCATGCAAATCCTGCGTTTGCCACTGCCCCTGATGGCGGCCCTGCTGCTGGCTGTATAGTATAGCAGTCGCTAGACTGCACGCTGGATCGTATAGAGGTAACTAGACTGCTCGCTGCAATGTCTAGCAGTCACTAGACTGCTCGCTGCATCGTATAGTGGCCCTCATTCCGAGTTGATCGCTCGCAAGGCGAATTTAGCAGAGTTGCTCACGCTAAGCCTACGCCTACTGGGAGTGTATCTTAGCTTCTTAAAATTGCGACCGATGTATTCGCAATATTGCGATTACAAACTACTTAGCAGTTTCAGAGTAGCTTCAGACTTACTCGGCATCTGCGTTCAGTTCAGTGCTTGTCGTTCCTGGTTTGACGTCATAAACACACCCAGCGTTCGCCCAGACACTCCCCCGTTTCTCCGGCCACTCCTGCGTTTTTTCCGGAAACGGTAGCGTTTTTATCCACACGCCCCGAAAACGCTGTGTTTCCGCCCAGTAACACCCATTTCCTATCAATCACACTACGTTCGCCAGAGCGAAGAAAAAGCCGTGAGTAAAAATACTATCTTCATTGTAAAATTACTTGGCGCAGTCGCAGTGCGAATATTGCGCATGCGTACTAAGCGGAATTTCACTGCGATGCGAAGAAAATTACCGAGCGATCAACTCGGAATGAGGGCCTGTGGTCACAAGACTGCTCACTGTATAGTATAGCTGTCACTAGATTGCTGGCTGTAATGTATATCGGTTGCTAGACTGCACGCGGTATAGTATAGTGGCCGCTGGACAGCTCACTGTATAGTATAGTGGTCGCTAGACTGTTCGCTGCATAGTATAGCGGTCACTTGACTGCTCGCTGTACAATGTGGTGGTCGCTAGACTGCTCGCTGTACAATATGGCGGTCGCTAGACTGCTTGATGCACAGTATCGCGGTCGCTAGACTGCTCGCTGTAATGTATGGCGGTCACTAGACTGCTCGCTGGATTGTATAGCAGTCACTAGACTGCTCGCTGGATTGTATAGCGGTCATTGGGGGTCATTCCGAGTTGATCGCTAGCTGCAATCGTTCGCTGTGTAGCGATCAGGCAAAAAAAAACGGCACTTCTGTGCTTGAGTATGCAGCGCAATGCGCACGTGCGACATACTATTACAAAGAACGATGTAGTTGCACACAAGGTCTAGCGAAGCTTTTCAGTCGCACTGCTGGCCGCAGAGTGATTGACAGGAAGAGGGCATTTCTGGGTGTCAACTGACCGTTTTCAGGGAGTGTTCGGAAAAACGCAGGCGTGCCAGGAATAATGCAGGCGTGTCTGGGCGAACGCAGGGCGTGTTCGTGATGTCAAAACAGGAGCTGAATAGTCTGAAGAGATCGCAAGCGCTGAGTAGGTTTTGAGCTACTTTAAAACTGCACAAAAAAAGTTTGCCCCTGTTCTGCGATCCTTTCATTCGCACTTCTCCAAAGCTAAAATACACTCCCAGTGGGCAGCGGCATAACGTTTGCACGGCTGCTAAAAACTGCTAGCGAGCGATCAACTCGGAATGACCCCCATTAAACTGCTCGCTGTACTGTATAGCGGTCACTAGACTGCTCTCCGCATAGTATACAGGACACAATATAGGGGGTCATTCCGAGTTGATCGTAGCAGTGCAAAATTTTGCACAGCTACGATCAACTTTCCGGACATGAGGGGGGGAAGCCCAGCACAGGGCTAGCCCGCCCCGCATGTCAGCGCTGGCCCCCCCAGAAGTGCAAAGGCATTGCACAGCGGCGATGCCTTTGCACTTCAGGAGTAACTCCTGGCCAGCGCAGCTTTAGCGAGCTGGCCGGGACCTACTCCTCGCTCCCTGGCCCCCCGTTCGGTCCGGCCACGCCGCCGTTTCGCCCCCTCCCGCCCATCGATCAATCAGGCAGAGGTGATTGCTGTCCTGCCACGCCCGTCCCACATGCGCACGCGCAGCAGGGACCCGTTCGCTCTGCTGCGTGAAAATGGGTCGGGATGACCCCCATAATGCGCTCTCTCTGTGTAGTAAATAGTGGTCAGATGGGGCGGCTATACTGCAGTGAGTGGACACAGTAGAACAATGCCCGGGCTGTGCAGGACAATGAGCATAGAGAACACTGTCAGGGACATCCCTGGTTCCCCCTCCCATGCTGGTGGTACAGTATGTGCAGGTGCTGCTGGCTGCGTCCACCCGTGCTGCGTCTCAATGCACATAAATCACACACATGGACTGCACCATTATCAGGGCACTGCATCACTCCCCGTCCCTGTCACACACCAGGCACCCCAGCAGTGACGCAGGAGGGCGGGCTAGCCGCGCAGTGACTGTATATGGGGGACTGCACCGCGTGGAGGAGCCGCAACAATAGCGGACACATTTGGGCGCAATGCTCCCGCGCCAATGCCGTCCCCGTCACGCTGGCGCCGCCATTTTAGCGGATCCAAAACGCCGCGCACTGACACACAACCCCGCCCCGGGGCGAGGCCTCGCCGAAGCCTCCCAATCAAATGCAGAGAGGACGTGACCTAAAACCCCACCCCCTCCATAGCCGCCTGCGAGGTGGGCGGGGCGGGCGCTAGCGGTGGGTTGGGCCTGCGAGACGCTATATATACAGCCGGGCCTCGCCGCATGTCGCAGTTCTCTCTCGGGAAGCCGTCCTTCATCTATTTGGCTCCTTGTTTAGCGTGTGAGGGAGGCTCGGCGCGGACAGCATGGCGGAGGCCAGCACCTGCAACATGGAGGTAATACCAGGCGGGGAATGGCGGCCGCTTTCATTCATTCGGGGGACGTAGTGGGCGGATGGCAGGAGGCAGGGCCTTTCCCGGGCGGCGTGGTCACTGCTACTAGGCCGGCCGCGTGTAGTCCCCGTCTGTCCCTAATAATAGAGGGGGGCCCTCTCCTCACCCCCCCCCCCTCTCTGCCTGTCCCCGTAACCCCCCGGCTCTGCGCGCGGCCGGCCCCGCCCCCATGCCGGAAACACAAAGGCGGCCTTGTGCGGCCCCACGTGTACCGGCTGCTGAGCTGGCCGCTTTGTGTGCCCGGATCCTGCCCCCGCACCCCTGCCGGGGCTCCTGCTACACCACACATGGGGCATGCTGGCACATTGTGCGCAGTCACCCCATTCCCCGTCCGGGGTGTCTCCTACTACACCTCTCACGTTCCACTAATGCCGCCGGCCTGCTGCTGCCTATATCCCAGCTGGGGGTGCCATCTATATCCCCTCACATGGGACATGCTGATATAAATCATACTAGTGCCGACAACTACTTTCCCTCTTGGGGTGACTGTAAACCCCCCCTTCCCCCTAGAGGGAGAACAGTGTGTAGTGTGCCCCCTCCATACCCTGGCTGGGAACTCTTTCCCCTCACAACATTGTAGGCAAACTGTATGGCCTAGTAACCCATGTGTAAGTGTTCATTATTCATCGTTCCTTCTCCCATCAGCTGCCTGCTGTAGGACATGAGGCTAACCTAGTGTCTCTCCTTGTTGCTTTCTCCTAGAACTTTGTAGCCAAGTTGGCCAATGGGATGCGCCTGCGGACTGCAGTAGAAGATGTAAATATCCTTTGTGCATGGCTGCTTATACTTTGGCCAACTTGGCTATGAAAGTGGTATATAGCAAGTCACTGTTTCCATTGTAGGAGGTGGGGGTAATTATACTGTCTTGTGAATTAAAGTACTGAGAGATTTCATGTGTTTGAAATCTGACTCATTCATGGTGGTGGCTTTTACTTCGTCTGATGGGAATTTTACTTTGCCCTCACGGTGTAAAACCATGAAGACTGCTTCAGTTAAGTGCGTGTAGCTCGTGTTGCATATCGGCCCATTATGGTAGGATGATTCTGCTCACACCTCCATAGGCTGCGTGCTGAATCTTTCCTAGTTATACCCCCCTTTCACACTGCCAATGCTGGATCTCACCCCCGGGAATTGGAGCTGGTCCTTCCCGGGTGGTATCTAGCATTGCACACTACTGTTGGTTTCCCTGACCCAGCAATTGCTGGGTGGGATACTTTAGTGGAGGTGGTGCTGAGATGAGAGAATCTCTGTGCTGCCTCTCCCTGTTGTAGTGAACAGGTCCCGGGTCGCATCTACTCTGGAGCCCGTTTATGCAGCCACTGACCTGGTATTCAACCCAGGAATAACACTGCGGTATTCCCAGGTTGAATTACCGTGTCAGATGACCTGGGATTTACACTATGGCACTTCCACACCACACGCCGACCTGGCAATATGCTGAGTTGATACCGGGTTGTTTGTGCGGTGTGAAAGGGGTATTAGGGGTATATGCAATAAGAGTCTGATCCACTCCGACATGTATTTGTCGAAACTAGTTTGACAACCCATATTCAGTAGTGGCCAAATCCGACTGTCATATTTGGCTGTTGTCCATGCGGCTGACAGCAGCTCCCCGTGTGTAAGAACATGGGGAACTGCTGGAGACGCACATCATGGCTGCCCAGTGACGCGCTGCAGGGAGAGAGGTGCTTGACAGCCCTGCTACCGGTAGTCTGCTGCACTGCTCCCCATAGCCTGCCACACTGCTCCCCATAGCCTGCCACACCGCTCCCCATCTCCTCACCTCAATCTGACTTTTCTTTTTTCTTTTCCCAAGTTGAAGTGAGTGTCAAAGGGGTCCAAAACCTGTCAGACTTGGCCCTGTTTCCAACAGAAGCATGCAGATTGGCGGCTATTCCGCTGATCCACGTGTTTTCCAACAAGTCGGCAATTCCTGACTTGTCGGAAAACTGCCCATATTGAATAGGTCGGGGCCCCTTCTGACAGAAATTTGTTGGAATCTGCCCTCTTTCTGAATAGACAGCTATTTAATACACCCCATATTCATGATTACGGTGTTTAACTGAATCTGCTTCAAAGGCTTTTGTGTATCATCCTGTGGGCTCAATGGTCTTGATGGAGCTCCTTTAGTCAAAGGCCAGGTACGCACTTGTCATATGCCACTTCCAGTCAAATCTGAGCAACATAGCGTTCAGTTGTGGACCCCTGTGGGTCCTATACAATATCTTCTGACTGGCTATGCTGTACAGCCAATCAGAAGAAATTGTATATGATGTGGTGCAGTCAAATAAAGGATGAAATGATAGGATGAAATGATAGTTGATAGAATTGCAATGTGTACAGCCAATCTCTTGTTCCAAGACTAAGGAAATTCATCCTGACATCTTTCCAACAGACTGTCTTGGTGTGGACCCGGTCTAGGGTGGTAACTTGTACCCCTTTCAGATTTAAAATCCAGGTTGCACCCGTGATTTTATATAAGGATATGACCCTGCTGATGCCCCTTTCAGACCGGCAGGCTGGTCCCGGCTTATTCCCATGTTGGCGATTTCACTGTGCACATGTGCAGTCCTGGCTCTTCATATGCTGTAAACTGGTCCTGGGTTGGTTGGATTGACCTGGGTTACCCACTTACCCTGAACCTTATTCTGGTCTTTCCCAGGAGAAACCCGGTTCATTAGCATGGTTGGATTCCTGGGTCACTGGACCAGGGTTGAGCCACTTCCACTGACAAATCCTGGGTCCATGTGCATGAACATAGTATTTTCTTATCCATAGAAAAGGTCTGTCAGATACCTGTGATGGGATGCTACCTGAACCCCAGTATCTGTTCAGGTGGTAACAATCTTAAGGTTGACCCCTATTAGTTGACATGGACAAATGGTTGACGCATGAAAAGCTTGACATGGCTTTCTTAAAAAAAAAAAATAAAAAAAAAAAAATCGATTTTTAACTTTCATACTTTACCATACACGTGGACTACGATTGCCCACAGCATGGCGGGCGAAGCAGTACACTAATTGGGGTTCTTGGTCATGTTATGGAAAAAATGACACCAAAAACAGTTCAAAAATCTGTCAAACCTTTCATGTGGTGACCATTTTCATGTGTCAACGATTTGTCATTGTCAGCCAATAGTGGTCAACCTAATTACTGTCTACCTTAACATTGTCGACCATTCATACTAGAGCCCTGAACACCAGTAGTGGCTCACTATTTTGAGCCTGCTTGGTGTTTTACTCTGACCCCACCCCTACCACAATTACCTGTATAGGAGGCTTGTGCACAGAACTTCTTGTACCTATGCCGGAACATGCCATGTTAATTGTGTTGAAGTAGCTTTATTTATGAACAATTACTGTGAATACTAGCTGTGTACTGGCAAAACTGAAATTCTAATCTTGGGGAAGGCAGTGTCTTCTGTGAAGCCTACAGTTCATAGAGCTCTCCCTTCTTACTTGGCCTGGATGCACAGGGTATGGAGTCTCTTGTATTGTAGAGTAACTCTCATATCATGCCAGCTCAGTGGATGCGTAGGGTTCTGTTTTAAGTGTATGGTCTTGCTGGCCTATATATCAGTTCAGTTATATACACTATCTCTTGCCTAGGTTTCCTGTCCTCAACCAGAAAGCACCATAAAACCTACAGCAGAAGAAATGACATCTAAAGATTACTACTTTGATTCGTACGCCCACTTCGGTATCCATGAGGTAAGTCTTTTAAGCTATGCAGCATTCCTTTAGTTTTTTTATGTTCTTAATTGAAGTTTTCCTAACTAACCCTTAACTTGCAGGAGATGTTGAAAGATGAAGTTCGGACACTGACTTACCGTAACTCCATGTTTCACAACAGACACTTGTTTAAGGACAAGGTGGTCTTGGATGTCGGAAGTGGAACAGGAATCCTCTGCATGTTTGCAGCCAAGGCGGGGGCAAAGAAGGTCATTGGGGTAAGCAAATGTTTGTATGTACAGTAGTTGCCTATCGAGCAGTAGATCTTTATGGGGTTAAGACTAGCTACATTTTAGCTTTTACATCTAGAACGCAGGACTGTTGAAACTATTTAAAACTATATATATTTATTTGAATGGACTACAGGAGGTGTTGGAAACCAGTTCACATGTTGCTGTATAGCTGGCAAAGGGTGGTTCTTTTGTTTTTTTTTGGTCTGTTTACGAAACTGCAAATCTGTAATGTGTTTTCAGATTGAGTGCTCAAGTATTTCTGATTATGCCATCAAGATAGTGAAGGCCAACAAACTGGATCATGGTAGGTTTATCAATGCTGGCTTAAGCTGCCAAACTTGCAGATGTGTCTACACACCAACCCTCATATTGTGTAAAGTAGTCTTATCATGCCACAAACATTGCTGCTTAGCTGTGGTAAACCACAAATCCTGAGGACCCAGTGACTTAACTTGCAGTATTAAGGAAAGTACTGGAGTCACGCCAGGCTACTTGCATGATGTAAATGGGATAGGTGTATGGTATGAGGGCACATCTGTATTCTCCAATATGCAATCCTCAATGTATTAACCTTTTGCTGCTCTTTACAGTTGTAACCATCATCAAGGGAAAGGTAGAGGAGGTTGAACTGCCAGTAGAGAAAGTGGACATAATCATCAGTGAATGGATGGGATATTGTCTGTTCTATGAATCCATGCTTAACACCGTTATCTATGCACGGGACAAATGGCTGGTAAGCTTTAATTGATGTCCCAATGACAAATGGGTGGTTCAGATGCGGCGCGGTCACTAGTATGTGTAGGGATGTGAGAATTGCTCAGATGTTGTAGAGGCCATGATTTCTTCTCCGAGCATCCGCCTGTGCCAGATTGAGACATGGCATGCTGTGTTTGCCTAGATTTTCTGGAGAGAATGGTGCTACCTACTGTAATTACTTTATTCTATAATGCTTTTGTTTCTTTTCAGACACCTGATGGTCTTATATTTCCAGACCGCGCAACACTCTATGTGACTGCTATTGAAGATAGACAGTACAAAGACTATAAGATTCACTGTAAGTTTCACTGAAGGGGTATGTTCCTAACGTTAGGCCTAGAATGTCGGGGTGAGACAGTGCGGCTAGTCTGATCCCTAGATTGTCTGAAGCTTATGTTTATGAAACAATATGGGTGGATTTAAAGTTGCACCCAATTTGATCACATGGTGTGCCTGAGCACTCTGCCTATGGTTGTAACAGTAGTAAATGGCATGTATTCTCACAAGCCATATCCTTGCTGCAGTAGATCAACCTGAAATTGGGCAATTTTCTGAGTGGCCTGCAATTCAGTGTCCATGTTGGATGGCCATCACTTATTGCACTACTGGCAATGCCACCACTGAGTGCACACATTTCATAGTGCTTTTACAGTGAATACTTGGCCATTAACAGCAGTCCCTGCCCCATTGGAGCTTACAATCTATACTCCCTACTACTCACATTGGGGTTAATTTTTGCTGGGAGCCTATTAACCAACCAGTATCTTTGGATTGTGGGAGGGACCTAGAGGACACTCACACAAGTGTGTGGAGAATATACAAACTCCACACAGTAATGGCCATGGTGTAAATTGACCTCAGTGCTGTGAGGCAGTAATGCTAACCATTACACAATCTGTGCTACCCAGTATAAATTCCAGTGTAGTAATCTCAAGCAAACAATGCGAAGGTACCACTGATGGCCATCCTATGCAGCATCACCAATGCCACCTGCAGAGGGTCTTTGCTGAGGAAACTGCTTATGGGTGTCTCCAGCTGGATAGGTTTAATGCAGTATTGGAAGACAAGCCATGGTGGAAAAACCACTTCCATCAACCCTGAAACATCTATGGTAGCCAACCACTAGATTATAGCCTTATTTCACACATTGGGCATGATAGATCATTTGAATTCCACCCTATCACCTGTCTAAATTGATCCTTGTTGTGCATATCCCTTCCATAGTAATCTGGTTTAGCTGTGTAAAGGGTTGGGTGCCTTGCTACTCAAAGGGTAGTAAGCTGAAATAGATACCATGCTCCCGAGGGCAGAAACAGAACAGGGGTGAAAAGAATCGAATCTTGCCCATAGTGTGCTTGCCAACATGTAGATTCCTTACAGTTACGCCCATGCGGATGCAGCAAAGATGAGTAGCCATCCACTAGGGGGAATTGCATTCAACGCAAGACCTTTTATGTGTACTAATAGTGCTAATCTTTCAGGGTGGGAGAATGTCTATGGATTTGATATGTCGTGCATCAAGGATGTAGCCATCAAAGAACCCCTTGTAGATGTTGTTGATCCCAAGCAACTTGTCTCAAACTCATGTCTCATTAAGGTATGTAACTTGCATCTATAGGTCTATCTCCCTTCATCACAGGGAAAACTCTTCTGGCCATAATCTAGAACTTGTCTGAGGTCTTAACAGGATTTACGATGCCTTATTCATATAGAATATATATTTGCAGAGGACCTTTTTAGTTTAAACTGGATTGGGTGAGATGAGGTGTAAAAAGCCTATGAGGAATTTCAGGATTTGCATTTTATGAGCCTTAGTCCTTCTCTGAAAGTGGCCAGTCTTTCTAACAAAGTGTTGCTGGTTGTAGAATTTACAATAGAAATGATTAGCTGGGTTTCTGTGGTTAAATTTTCCCCATATAAAACAGTACATGGAGTCGGCTAAGGCATAATTGTCTATCTGCAGTCCCCTGGTATTGTCAGGATTTTATTGGCGGTGCCGGTAAGTGCGTTTCTGTGTTATGGAGGCATTTAATGACTTAAGTCCAGTAAGTGGCAAACAATGACATTTGTCCAATTTATGCAGGGATTGCTCATTATCCTCTGCGGTTGGTTGGGGTTAGCGCAGCTCCTCTCTAGACACTTGCTCTGTCAAAGGAGGTACACGGGTGGGAAAGTGATTTTATTCTGTTATGGGGATCTATTGGTTTACTGCTTCCATACAAACCTAAACTGTTTTGTGTGGCTGTGGCCTGCTTAGGTACTGAAGGGTGTGATTGGGTTTCAGCACTTGTTGCATAATGCAGGTTCAAAGGAAAATACTGAACTGGCTGACATATTTTTTTTTTCTTTTACTTGTTACAGGAAGTGGACATCTATACAGTTAAGGTTGACGACCTAAGCTTTACCTCTCCATTCTGTCTCCAAGTAAAGAGAAACGACTATATACATGCCCTAGTTGCTTATTTCAACATAGAGTTTACACGCTGCCACAAGAGGACAGGCTTCTCTACAAGTAAGCTTGTTTCACTAGCCTGAAACACTGGATAAATTCAACTGTTTTGCCTCCTACAGTTCACTGTCCCAATTCTAAGACTTGGCCGTTTAGTCAACAGGATCCACCTACCTATTTTTTAATGTGGTTTCTTGTATTCTCTTGCTAGGTCCAGAGTCTCCCTACACTCACTGGAAGCAGACTGTCTTTTACATGGAAGATTATCTCACTGTTAAAACTGGTGAGGAGATCTTTGGAACAATAGGCATGAAGCCAAACGCCAAGAATAACGTAAGTTGCCCATTGAGAGCCTATGTATGTAGTGTGTCTGTTGCCCCTCCCCACTAGATTGTTAGCACTTCAGAGCAGGGCCCTCTTTCCTCTTGTCTAAACCCTCTTCTTGACACATTTCACTCAGCGACCATCTTTACCTGCTTTCTCTCCTGCTGGTAAAGGCTCATCTCTATCTATGGCCGCCAGCCCCAAGTAGTACAATGATTACTCCTTCGCTACTTACATCTAAGCTGTATTATGTTTTGAGATTTGTGTTGCTCTTTGTTACCTGCACTCCATTTTTGTTTTTCTCTGACGTCCTAGTGGATGCTGGGACTCCGTAAGGACCATGGGGAATAGCGGCTCCGCAGGAGACAGGGCACAAAATAAAAGCTTAAGGATCAGGTGGTGTGCACTGGCTCCTCCCCCTATGACCCTCCTCCAAGCCCCAGTTAGATTTTTGTGCCCGGCCGAGAAGGGTGCAATCTAGGTGGCTCTCCTGAGCTGCTTAGAATAAAAGTTTAGTTTAGGTTTTTTTATTTTCAGTGAGTCCTGCTGGCAACAGGCTCACTGCATCGTGGGACTAAGGGGAGAAGAAACGGACTCACCTGAGTGCAGAGTGGATCGGGTTTCTTAGGCTACTGGACATTAGCTCCAGAGGGACGATCACAGGTTCAGCCTGGATGGGTCACCGGAGCCGCGCCGCCGTCCCCCTTACAGAGCCAGAAGAGACTAAGAGGTCCGGTGAAATCGGCGGCAGAAGACATCCTGTCTTCAGACTAAGGTAGCGCACAGCACCGCAGCTGTGCGCCATTGCTCTCAGCACACTTCACACTCCGGTCACTGAGGGTGCAGGGCGCTGGGGGGGAGCGCCCTGAGACGCAATATAACAGTATATACCTTAGGTGGCAAAAAGAATACATCGCATATAGCTCCTGGGCTATATGGATGTATTTTAACCCCTGCCATTTTTACACTAAAAAGCGGGAGATAGGCTCCGCCCCTTCACGACGTCCTTATCTCCTCAGCACACAAGCGCCATTTTCCCTCACAGCTCCGCTGGAAGGACGGCTCCCTGACTCTCCCCTGCAGTCCTGCTTCAGAATCAGGGTAAAAAAGAGAAGGGGGGGCATTTTTGGCAGCAAATAACGATAATAACAGCAGCTATAAGGGAATAACACTTAGATAGATAGATAGATATATATCTATCTATCTATCGCGCGCTGGGTGTGTGCTGGCAGACTCTCCCTCTGTCTCTCCAAAGGGCTAAGTGGGGTCCTGTCCTCTATCAGAGCATTCCCGGTGTGTGTGCTGTCGGTACGCGTGTGTCGACATGTATGAGGAGGAAAATGATGTGGAGGCGGAGCAGTTGCCTGTGTTGGTGATGTCACCCCCTAGGGAGTCGACACCTGACTGGATGATTGTATTTAAACAATTAAGTGATAATGTCAGCAATTTGCAAAAAACTGTTGACGACATGAGACAGCCGGCAAATCAATTAGTGCCTGTCCAGGCGTCTCAGACACCGTCAGGGGCGCTAAAACGCCCGTTACCTCAGTGGGTCGACACAGATACTGAGTCTAGTGTCGACGGTGACGAGACAAACGTAATGTCCAGTAGGGCCACACGTTACATGATCACGGCAATGAAAGATTGAACCTTTCTGACACTACAAGTACCACAAAGAAGGGTATTATGTGGGGTGTGAAAACTACCAATAGTTTTTCCTGAGTCAGAGGAAATAAATGAGGTGTGTGATAAAGCGTGGGTTTCCCCCGATAAACAGCTAATTTCTAAAAAATTATTAGCATTATATCCCTTCCCGCCAGAGGTTAGGGCGCGTTGGGAAACACCCCCTAGGGTAGATAAGGCGCTCACACGTTTATCTAAACAAGTAGCGTTACCGTCTCCTGATACGGCCACCCTCAAAGAACCAGCTGATAGAAGGCTGGAAAATATCCAAAAAAGTATATACACACATACTGGTGTTATACTGCGACCAGCAATCGCCTCAGCCTGGATGTGCAGTGCTGGAGTCGCATGGTCGGATTCCCTGACTGAGAATATTGATACCCTGGATAGGGACAATATTTTGTTAACTATAGAACATTTAAAGGATGCATTGCTATATATGCGTGATGCACAGAGGGATATTTGCACCCTGGCATCAAGAGTAAGTGCTATGTCCATCTCTGCCAGAAGAGCGTTATGGACGCGACAGTGGTCAGGGGATGCGGATTCCAAACGGCACATGGAAGTATTGCCGTATAAAGGGGAGGAGTTATTTGGGGCTGGTCTATCGGACCTGGTGGCAACGGCTGGAAAATCCACCTTTTTACCCCAGGTCACTTCACATCAGCAGAAAAAGACACCGTCTTTTCAAACTCAGTCCTTTCGTTCCCATAAGTACAAGCGAGCAAAAGGCCACTCCTTTCTGCCCCGGGGCAGAGGAAGAGGAAAAAGACTGCACCATGCAGCCGCTTCCCAGGAGCAGAAGCCCTCCCCTGCTTCTGCCAAGTCTTCAGCATGACGCTGGGGCTTTACAAGCAGACTCAGATATGGTGGGGGCCCGTCTCGAATTTCAACGCGCAGTGGGCTCACTCGCAAGTGGATCCCTGGATTCTACAGGTAGTATCGCAGGGGTACAAACTGGAATTCGAGGCGTTTCCCCCTCGTCGGTTCCTGAAGTCTGCTTTACCAAAGTCTCCCTCCGACAGGGAGGCAGTTTTGGAAGCCATTCACAAGCTGTATTCCCAGCAGGTGATAATCAAGGTACCCCTCCTGCAACAAGGAAAGGGGTATTATTCCACGCTGTTTGTGGTACCGAAGCCGGACGGCTCGGTGAGACCAATTTTAAATCTGAAATCCTTGAACACTTACATAAAAAGGTTCAAATTCAAGATGGAGTCACTCAGAGCAGTGATAGCGAACCTGGAAGAAGGGGACTATATGGTGTCTCTGGACATCAAAGATGCTTATCTCCACGTCCCAATATACCCTTCTCACCAAGGGTACCTCGGGTTTGTAGTACAAAACTGTCTATCAGTTTCAGACGCTGCCGTTTGGATTGTCCACGGCACCTCGGGTCTTTACTAAGGTAATGGCCGAAATTATTCTTTTACGAAGAAAAGGCATTTTAATTATCCCTTACTTGGACGATCTCCTGATAAGGGCAAGATCCAGGGAACAGTTAGAAGTCGGAGTAGCACTATCTCAGGTAGTGTTACGTCAGCACGGGTGGATTCTAAATATTCCAAAATCGCAGCTGATTCCAACGACACGTCTACTGTTCCTAGGAATGATTCTGGACACAGTCCAGAAGAAGGTGTTTCTCCCGGAGGAGAAGGCCAGGGAGTTATCCGAGCTAGTCAGGAACCTCCTAAAACCAGGCCAGGTCTCAGTGCATCAGTGCACGAGGGTCCTGGGAAAAATGGTGGCTTCTTACGAAGCGATTCCATTCGGAAGATTCCATGCAAGAACGTTTCAGTGGGATCTACTGGACAAATGGTCCGGATCGCATCTGCAGATGCATCAGCGGATAACCCTGTCGCCAAGGACAAGGGTGTCTCTCCTGTGGTGGCTGCAGAGTGCTCATCTACTAGAGGGCCGCAGATTTGGCGTTCAGGATTGGATCCTGGTAACCACGGATGCCAGCCTGAGAGGCTGGGGAGCAGTCACACAGGGAAGGAATTTCCGGGGCTTGTGGTCAAGCATGGAAACATCTCTTCATATAAACATTCTGGAACTAAGGGCCATTTACAATGCCATAAGTCAAGCAAAACCTCTGCTTCAGGGTCAGGCGGTGTTGATCCAATCGGACAACATCATGTCAGTCGCCCACGTAAACAGACAGGGCGGCACGAGAAGCAGGAGGGCAATGGCAGAAGCTGCAAGGATTCTTCGCTGGGCGGAAAATCATGTGATAGCACTGTCAGCAGTGTTCATTCCGGGAGTGGACAACTGGGAAGCAGACTTCCTCAGCAGACACGACCTTCACCCGGGAGAGTGGGGACTTCACCCAGAAGTCTTCCACCTGATTGTAAACCGTTGGGAAAAACCAAAGGTGGACATGATGGCGTCACGTCTAAACAAAAAACTGGACAGATATTGCGCCAGGTTAAGGGACCCTCAGGCAATAGCAGTGGACGCTCTGGTAACGCCGTGGGTGTACCAGTCAGTGTATGTGTTCCCTCCTCTGCCTCTCATATCAAAAGTACTGAGAATCATAAGAAGGAGAGGAGTAAGAACTATACTCGTGGTTCCGGATTGGCCAAGAAGGACTTGGTACCCGGAACTTCAAGAGATGCTCACGGACGAACCGTGGCCTCTACCTCTAAGAAAGGACCTGCTACTGCAGGGGCCTTGTCTGTTCCAAGACTTACCGCGGCTGCGTTTGACGGCATGGCGGTTGAACGCCGGATCCTGAGGGAAAAAGGCATTCCAGAAGAAGTCATCCCTACTCTGGTCAAAGCCAGGAAGGACGTAACCGCAAAACATTATCACCGCATTTGGCGTAAATATGTTGCGTGGTGTGAGGCCAAGAAGGCCCCTACAGAGGAATTTCAACTGGGTCGATTCCTGCATTTCCTGCAAACAGGACTGTCTATGGGCCTAAAATTAGGGTCCATTAAGGTTCAAATTTCGGCCCTGTCGATTTTCTTCCAGAAAGAACTGGCTTCAGTACCTGAAGTTCAGACATTTGTAAAAGGGGTGCTGCACATACAGCCTCCTTTTGTGCCTCCAGTGGCACCTTGGGATCTCAATGTGGTGTTGAGTTTTCTAAAGTCACATTGGTTTGAACCACTTTCCACGGTGGACTTAAAATATCTCACATGGAAGGTGTCGATGCTGTTAGCCTTGGCTTCAGCCAGGCGTGTGTCAGAATTGGCGGCTTTATCATATAAAAGCCCTTAATTTTTCATTCTGACAGGGCGGAATTGAGGACTCGTCCTCAATTTCTACCTAAGGTGGTTTCTGCATTTCACATGAACCAACCTATTGTGGTACCTGCGGCTACCAGGGACTTAGGACTCTAAGTTGCTTGACGTTGTCAAGGCCTTGAAAATATGTTTCCAGGATGGCTGGAGTCAGAAAATCTGACTCGCTGTTTATCCTGTATGCACCCAACAAGCTGGGTGCTCCTGCTTCTAAGCAGACGATTGCTCGTTGGATTTGTAGTACAATTCAGCTTGCACATTCTGTGGCAGGATTGCCACAGCCAAAATCAGTAAAAGCCCATTCCACAAGGAAAGTGGGCTCATCTTGGGCGGCTGCCCGAGGGGTCTCGGCTTTACAACTTTGCCGAGCAGCTACTTGGTCAGGGGCAAACACGTTTGCCAAATTCTACAAATTTGATACCCTGGCTGAGGAGGACCTGGAGTTCTCTCATTCGGTGCTGCAGAGTCATCCGCACTCTCCCGCCCGTTTGGGAGCTTTGGTATAATCCCCATGGTCCTTACGGAGTCCCAGCATCCACTAGGACGTCAGAGAAAATAAGATTTTACTTACCAATAAATCTATTTCTCGTAGTCCGTAGTGGATGCTGGGCGCCCATCCCAAGTGCGGATTGTCTGCAATACTTGTACATAGTTATTGTTACAAAAAAATCGGGTTGTTATTGTTGTGAGCCGTCTGTTCAGAGGCTCCTACGTTTGTCATACTGTTAACTGGGTTCAGATCACAAGTTATACGTGTGATTGGTGTGGCTGGTATGAGTCTTACCCGGGATTCAATATCCTTCCTTATTATGTACGCTCGTCCGGGCACAGTATCCTAACTGAGGCTTGGAGGAGGGTCATAGGGGGAGGAGCCAGTGCACACCACCTGATCCTTAAGCTTTTATTTTGTGCCCTGTCTCCTGCGGAGCCGCTATTCCCCATGGTCCTTACGGAGTCCCAGCATCCACTACGGACTACGAGAAATAGATTTATCGGTAAGTAAAATCTTATTTACTGTTATGCTAAGTTTTGTCTCCCTGTACTGTCCTTTGTACGGCGCTGCGAAACACTTGTGGCACCCTATAAATAAAATGTAATAATAACATGAACCTAACTTATTGTCTTTGTCTTATAGCGGGACTTGGATTTTACCATTGACATCGACTTCAAAGGTCAGCTCTGCGAGTTGTCATGTTCCACTGACTACAGAATGCGCTGAGATGAAGAGCACTTGACCAGCCTGAAGAAAACAATGCATCATTTATACATTTAGCTGTGTGTTTTTATTTACATATAGCATACATTTTAACCCCTGCTGCTATCCTCGGAGTGGGGGTGGATATTTTTAGAGCCCCCTCCCCGTCTTCAGTGTCCTTGCTGCACTAATGACTCGGTCTTCACCTCCATAATAGCCATATGGCTGGAGGGAATTTCATTCTGCTGGATTCATCTGTAAATGATCCTGTGTGGACTTCATAAACCAGAGATTCTTAGTCATGCCTCACTAGAGGTGCAGGGTCAGACTACAGGCTCAAACTGCTCCTGTCCATTGAGCTTCCACTTACGGACCCCCCCTTTTCAATATAGCATCCCTAACACTTCTTATTGCTCAGCCTGTCACACTGGCATGAACAGTGTATTGAATTAATGGTTTTTCTCAGAGTTGAGTGGGAGGTGCCACTTATGCGCTGAAGGGGTAGAATGCATGGTCTGGCTTTAACAGAACTTCCCCCTCTGACAGTTCTCATGGACTTTTTAAATCGGTCACTCCTAGTTGCAAGTGAAATTAAATTAACTCTGCAGGTGCACTACAGTCAGTTTAGGTGGAGGGACAGGTTCACATCTCACCATTTTGTACTGTTTTGTAAGTCCCTTTTCGGAACTCAACATGGAAAGGAATTTTTTTTGTTTCTTTGTTTTACAGATTGCTCAAAGGCTGCCCATTGTGACTGTTTCATAAGTTATAGTTTTTATATGGTTACATTCATAATGAAATTAAAAAGTGAACTGTGGATTAGTATCGTCTTTTTGCATTTTGTGTACTAAACAAATTGGTCTCTAAACAGCAGCGCAATGCCAAATGGAATGCTTAAATGTATCCAGACTCTAAACTATATAAATGGCTATTTCTCTATCGTCCTAGTGGATGCTGGGGTTCCTGAAAGGACCATGGGGAATAGCGGCTCCGCAGGAGACAGGGCACAAAAAGTAAAGCTTTAGGATCAGGTGGTGTGCACTGGCTCCTCCCCCTATGACCCTCCTCCAAGCCAGTTAGATTTTTGTGCCCGGCCGAGAAGGGTGCAATCTAGGTGGCTCTCCTAAAGAGCTGCTTAGGAAAGTTTAATAGAGCATTTCTATATATGCGAGATGCACAGAGGGATATTTGCACTCTGGCATCATGAATAAACGCGATGTCCATAACTGCCAGAAGATGTTATGGACACGACAGTGGTCAGGTGATGCAGATTCCAAACGGCACAGTATGGCCGTATAAAGGAAGAGGACTTGTTTGGGGTCGGTCCATCGGACCTGGTGGTCACGGCAACTGCTGGAAAATCCACCGTTTTTTACCCTAAGTCACATCTCTGCAGAAAAAGACACCGTCTTTTCAGCCTCAGTCCTCTCGTCCCTATAAGATCATATCTGCCCAGGGATAGAGGAAAGGGAAGAAGACTGCAGCAGGCAGCCCATTCCCAGGAACAGAAGCGTTCCACCGCGTCTGACAAGTTCTCAGCATGGCGCTGAGACCGTACAGGACCCCTGGATCCTACAAGTAGTATCCCGGGGGTACAGATGGGAATGTCGAGACGTTTCCCCTTCGCAGGCTCCTGAAGTCTGCTTTACCAAGTCTCCCTCCGACAAGGAGGTAGTATGGGAAAAAATTCACAAGCTGTATTCCCAGCAGGTGATAATTAAATTACCCCTCCTACTACAGAAAAGGGGTATTATTCCACACTATATTGTGGTACTGAAGCCAGAAGGCTAGGTGAGACTTATTCTAAAAAATTTTTTTGAACACTTACAAAGGTTCAAATTAAGATGAAGTCACTCAGAGCAGTGATAACGAACCAGGAAGAAGGGGACTATATAGTGTCCCGGGACATCAGGGATGCTTACCTCTATGTCCCAAATTTGCCCTTCTCACTAAGGGTACCTCAGGTTCGTGGTGCAGAACTGTCACTATCAGTTTCAGACGCTGCCGTTTGGATTGTCCACGGCACCCCGGGGTCTTTACCAAGGTAATGGCCGAATTGATGATTCTTCTTCGAAGAAAAGGCGTCTTAATTATCCCTTACTTGGACGATCTCCTGATAGGGGCATAGTCCAGGGAACAGTTGGAGGTCGGAGTAGCACTATCTCGGATACTGCTACAATCAGCACGGGTGGATTCTAAATATTCCAAAATCGCAGCTGATCCCGACGACACGTCTGCTGTGCCTAGGGATGATTCTGGACACAGTCCAGAAAAAGGTGTTTCTCCCGGAAGAGAAAGCCAGGGAGTTATCCGAGCAAGTCAGGAACCTCCTAAAAACAGTGCATCATTGCACAAGGGTCCTGGTAAAAATGGTGGCTTCCTACGAAGCAATTCCATTCGGCAGATTTCACGTAAGAACTTTTCAGTGGGATCTGCTGGACAAATGGTCCGGATCGCATCTTCAGATGCATCAGCGGATAACCCAATATCCAAGGACAAGGGTGTCTCTCCTGTGGTGGTTATAGAGTGCTCATCTTCTAGAGGGCCGCAGATTCGGCATTCAGGATTGGATGCTGGTAACCACGGAGCCCAGCCTGAGAGGCTGGGGAGCAGTCACACAAGGGAAAAATTTCCAGGGAGTGTGATCAAGTATGGAGACTTTTCTCCACATAAATATACTGGAGCTAAGGGTAAATTTATAATGCTCTAAGCTTAGCAAGACCTCTGCTTCAAGGTCAGCCGGTATTGATCCAGTGGAAAAAAAAAAAAAAAAAAAAAAACATCACGGCAGTCGCCCACGTAAACAGACAGGGCGACACAAGAAGCAGGAGGGCAATGGCAGAAACTGCAAGGACTTTTCGCTGGGCGGAAAATCATGTGATAACACTGTCAGCAGTTTTTCATCCCGGGAATGGAAACTGGGAAGCAGACTTCCTCAGCACGACCTCCACCCGGGAGAGTGGAAACTTCATTGAGAAGTTTTTTCCACATGATTGTAAACCGTTGGGAAATACCAAAAGTGGACATGATGGCGTCCCGTCCAAAAAAAAAAAAAAAAAAAAAAAAACGGGACAGGTATTGCGCCAGGTCAAGAGACCCTCAGGCAATAGATGTGGACGTTCTGGTAACACCGTGGGTGTACCAGTCGGTGTATGTGTTCCCTCTGCTTCTCATACCTAAGGTGCTGAGAATTATAAGACGTAGAGGAGTAAGAACTATACTCATGGCTCCGGATTGGCCAAGAAGGACTTGGTACCCGGAACTTCAAGAGATGCTTACAGAGGTCTTATGGCCTCTGCCGCTAAGAAGGGACTTGCTTCAGCAAGTACCATGTCTGTTCCAAGACTTACCGCAGCTGCGTTTGTCGGCATGGCGATGGAAAGCCGTATCCTAAGGGAAAAAAAGGCATTCCGGAAGAGGTCATTCCTACCCTGGTCAAAGCCAGAAAGGAGGTGACCGCACAACATTATCACCACGTGTGGCGAAAATATGTTGCGTGGTGTGAGGCCAGGAAGGCCCCACAAAGAAATTTCAACTCGGTCGTTTCCTGCATTTCCTGCAAACAGGAGTGTCTATGGGCCTCAAATTGGGGTCCATTAAGGTTCAAATTCGGCCCTGTAAATTTTCTTCCAGAAAGAATTGGCTTCAGTTCCTGAAGTCCAGAAGTTTGTCAAGGGAGTATTGCATATACAAACCCCTTTTTTGTGCCTCCAGTGGCACTGTGGGATCTCAACGTAGTTCTGGGATTCCTCAAATCACATTGGTTTAAAACCAGTCAAATATGTGGATTTGAAGCATCTCACATAAAAAGTGACCATGCTCTTGGCCCTGGCCTGGACCAGGCGAGTGTCAAATTGGTGGTTTTTTTCTCAAAAAAGCCCATATCTGTTTGTCCATTCGGACAGGGCAGAGCTGCGGACTCGTCCCCAGTTCTCTCCCTAAGGTGGTGTCAGTGTTTCACCTGAACCAGCTTATTGTGGTGCCTTGCACCTACTAGGGACTTGGAGGACTCCAAGTTGCTAGAAGTTGTCAGGGCCCTGAAAATATGTTCAAGGACAGCTGGAGTCAGAAAATCTGACTCGCTGTTTATACTGTATGCACCCAACAAGTTGGGTGCGCCTGCTTCTAAGCAGTCGATTGCTCGTTGGATTAGTAACACAATTCAACTTGCACATTCTGAGGCAGGCCTGCCACAGTCTAAATCGGTTAAGGCCCATTCCACAAGGAAGGTGGGCTCATCTTGGGCGGCTGCCCGAGAGGTCTCGGCATTACAACTCTGCCGAGCAGCTACGTGGTCAGGGGAGAACACGTTTGTAAAATTCTACAAATTTGATATCCTGGCAAAAGAGGACCTGGAGTTCTCTCATTCGGTGCTGCAGAGTCATCCGCACTCTCCCGCCCGTTTGGGAGCTTTGGTATAATCCCCATGGTCCTTTCAGGAACCCCAGCATCCACTAGGACGATAGAGAAAATAAGAATTTACTTACCGATAATTCTATTTCTCGGAGTCCGTAGTGGATGCTGGGCGCCCATCCCAAGTGCGGATTATCTGCAATACTTGTACATAGTTACAAAAATCGGGTTATTATTGTTGTGAGCCATCTTTTCAGAGGCTCCGCTGTTATCATACTGTTAACTGGGTTTAGATCACAAGTTGTACGGTGTGATTGGTGTGGCTGGTATGAGTCTTACCCGGGATTCAAAATTCCTCCCTTATTGTGTACGCTCGTCCGGGCACAGTACCTAACTGGCTTGGAGGAGGGTCATAGGGGGAGGAGCCAGTGCACACCACCTGATCCTAAAGCTTTACTTTTTGTGCCCTGTCTCCTGCGGAGCTGCTATTCCCCATGGTCCTTTCAGGAACCCCAGCATCCACTACGGACTCCGAGAAATAGAATTATCGGTAAGTAAATTCTTATTTTAAACTGGACTATTAAATCTGCAGATTTGGAAACAAACTTTTTCTGACGTCTTAGTGGATGCTGGGAACTCCGTAAGGACCATGGGGAATAGACGGGCTCTGCAGGAGACTGGGCACTCTAAAAGAAAGATTAGGTACTATCTGGTGTGCACTGGCTCCTCTATGCCTCTCCTCCAGACCTCAGTTAGAATCTGTGCCCAGCCAGAGCTGGGTGCTCCTAGTGGGCTCTCCTGAGCTTGCTAGAAAAAGTTTCTCTAACGTCCTAGTGGATGCTGGGGACTCCATCAGGACCATGGGGTTTAGCGGCTCCGCAGGAGACAGGGCACAAAAATAAAGCTTTAGGATCAGGTGGTGTGCACTGGCTCCTCCCCCTATGACCCTCCTCCAAGCCCCAGTTAGGTTTTTGTGCCCGTCCAAGCAGGGTGCAATCTAGGTGGCTCTCCTAAAGAGCTGCTTAGAAAAAGTTTTTAGGTTTTTTATTTTCAGTGAGTCCTGCTGGCAACAGGCTCACTGCAACGAGGGACTTAGGGGAGAAGAAGTGAACTCACCTGCGTGCAGGATGGATTGGCTTCTTAGGCTACTGGACACCATTAGCTCCAGAGGGATCGAACACAGGCCCAGCCATGGAGTCCAGTCCCGGAGCCGCGCCGCCGACCCCCTTGCAGATGCCGAAAAGCGAAGAGGTCCAGAAACCGGCGGCAGAAGACTTTTCAGTCTTCATGAGGTAGCGCACAGCACTGCAGCTGTGCGCCATTGTTGTCACACACTTCACACCAGCGGTCACGGAGGGTGCAGGGGGTGCCCTGGGCAGCAATGAGAATACCTTGTTCTGGCTAAAAAATACATCACATATAGCCCTTGGGGCTATATGGATGTATTTAACCCCTGCCAGGTCTCACAAACTCCGGAGAAGAGCCCGCCGAAATAGGGGGCGGGGCCTATCTCCTCAGCACACAGCGCCATTTTCCTGCTCAGCTCCGCTGCGAGGAAGGCTCCCAGGACTCTCCCCTGCACTACAGAAACAGGGTAAAAAAGAGGGGGGGCCACTTTTTTTGGAGTTTTTGATATATATTAAGCTGCTATAAGGGAGACAACACTTCTATAGGGTTGTTCCTATATATTTATAGCGCTTGGGTGTGTGCTGGCAAACTCTCCCTCTGTCTCCCCAAAGGGCTAGTGGGGTCCTGTCTTCGATAAGAGCATTCCCTGTGTGTCGACATGTATGAGGATGATGTTGGTGTGGAGGCGGAGCAATTGCCGGTAATGGTGATGTCACCCCCTAGGGAGTCGACACCGGAATGGATGGCTTTATTTATGGAATTATGTGATAATGTCAGCACATTACAAAAATCAGTTGACGACATGAGACGGCCGGAAAACCAGTTAGTACCTGTACAGGCGTCTCAGACACCGTCAGGGGCTGTAAAATGCCCTTTACCTCAGTCGGTCGACACAGACACGGACACCGAATCTAGTGTCGACGGTGAAGAAACAAACGTATTTTCCAGTAGGGCCACACGTTATGATCACGGCAATGAAGGAGGCTTTACATATCTCTGATACTGCATGTACCACAAAAAGGGGTATTATGTGGGGTCTGAAAACTACCTGTAGTTTTTCCTGAATCAGACGAATTGAATGAAGTGTGGGTTAACCCCGATAGAAAACTGCTAATTTCAAAGAAGTTATTGGCATTATATCCTTTCCCGCCAGAGGTTAGGGCGCGCTGGGAAACACACCCCCTAGGGCGGATAAGGCGCTCACACGCTTATCAAAACAAGTGGCGTTACCGTCTCCTGAAACGGCCGCCCTCAAGGATCCAGCAGATAGGAGGCTGGAAACTACCCTGAAAAGTATATACACTCATACTGGTGTTATACTGCGACCAGCCATCGCCTCTGCATGGATGTGCAGTGCTGGGGTGGTTTGGTCGGATTCCCTGACTGAAAATATTGATACCCTGGATAGGGACAGTATTTTACTGACTATAGAGCATTTAAAGGATGCATTTCTATATATGCGAGATGCACAGAGGGATATTTGCACTCTGGCATCGAGAGTAAGTGCGATGTCCATATCTGCCAGAAGAAGTTTATGGACGCGACAATGGTCAGGTGATGCGGATTCCAAACGGCATATGGAAGTATTGCCGTATAAGGGGGAGGAATTATTTGGGGTCGGTCTATTGGATTTGGTGGCCACGGCAACAGCCGGGAAATCCACCTTTTTACCTCAGGTCCCCTCCCAACAGAAAAAGACACCGTCTTTTCAGCCGCAGTCCTTTCGTTCCTATAGAAACAAGCGGGCGAAAGGACCGTCATATTTGCCCCGAGGCAAAGGAAAGGGTAAGAGTGCACCAAGCAGCTTCTTCCCAGGAGCAGAAGCCCCCCCCCCCGGCTTCTGCAAAGCCCTCAGCATGACGTTGGGGCTTTACAAGCGGACTCAGGGGCGGTGGGGGGTCGACTCAAGAATTTCAGCGCACAGTGGGCTCACTCACAGGTGGACCCCTGGATCCTGCAGATAATATCTCAGGGTTACAGGTTGGAATTCGAGAAGTCTCCCCCTCGCCGGTTCCTAAAGTCTGCTCTGCCAACGTCTCCCTCAGACAGGGCGACGGTATTGGAAGCCATTCACAAGCTGTATTCTCAGCAGGTGATAGTCAAGGTACCCCTCCTACAACAGGGAAAGGGGTATTATTCCACACTATTTGTGGTACCGAAGCCGGACGGCTCGGTAAGACCTATTCTAAATCTGAAATCTTTGAACCTGTACATACAAAAATTCAAGTTCAAGATGGAGTCACTCAGAGCAGTGATAGCGAATCTGGAAGAAGGGGACTTTATGGTGTCCCTGGACATCAAGGATGCTTACCTGCATGTCCCAATTTGCCCTTCACATCAAGGGTACCTCAGGTTCGTGGTGCAAAACTGTCATTATCAGTTTCAGACGCTGCCGTTTGGATTGTCCACGGCACCTCGGGTCTTTACCAAGGTAATGGCCGAAATGATGTTTCTTCTACGAAGAAGAGGCGTATTAATTATCCCTTACTTGGACGATCTCCTGATAAGGGCAAGGTCCAGGGAACAGCTGGGGGACGTAGTAGCACTAACCCAAATAGTGCTGCAACAGCACGGGTGGATTCTGAATTTTCCAAAATCTCAATTGACCCCGACGACACGTCTGCTGTTCCTGGGAATGATTCTGGACACGGTTCAGAAAAAGGTGTTTCTTCCGGAGGAGAAAGCCAAGGAGTTATCCGAACTTGTCAGGAACCTCCTAAAACCAGGGAAAGTGTCTGTGCATCAATGCACAAGAGTCCTGGGAAAGATGGTGGCTTCTTACGAAGCGATTCCATTCGGCAGATTCCACGCACGAACTTTTCAGTGGGATCTGCTGGACAAATGGTCCGGATCACATCTGCAGATGCATCAGCGGATAACCTTATCGCCACGGACAAGGGTGTCTCTGCTGTGGTGGTTGCAGAGTGCTCATCTGTTAGAGGGCCGCAGATTCGGCATACAGGACTGGGTCCTGGTGACCACGGATGCCAGTCTGAGAGGCTGGGGAGCGGTCACACAGGGAAGAAACTTCCAGGGAGTATGGTCAAACCTGGAGATGTCTCTTCACATAAATATACTGGAGCTAAGAGCGATTTACAATGCTCTAAGCCTGGCAAAACCCCTGCTTCAGGGTCAGCCGGTGTTGATCCAGTCGGACAACATCACGGCAGTCGCCCACGTAAACAGACAGGGCGGCACAAGAAGCAGGAGAGCAATGGCAGAAGCTGCAAGGATTCTTCGCTGGGCGGAAGATCATGTGATAGCACTGTCAGCAGTGTTCATTCCGGGAGTGGACAACTGGGAAGCAGACTTCCTCAGCAGACACGATCTACACCCGGGAGAGTGGGGACTTCATCCAGAAGTCTTCCACATGATTGTGAACCGTTGGGAAAAACCAAAGGTGGACATGATGGCGTCTCGCCTCAACAAAAAACTGGACAGGTATTGCGCCAGGTCAAGAGACCCTCAGGCAATAGCTGTGGACGCTCTGGAACACCCACGGCGTTACCAGTCAGTGTATGTGTTTCCTCCTCTGCCTCTCATACCAAAAGTACTGAGAATTATACGGCAAAGGGGAGTAAGAACGATACTCGTGGCTCCGGATTGGCCAAGACTATCTTGGTACCCGGAACTTCAGGAGATGCTCACGGAACTTACCGCGGCTGCGTTTGACGGCATGGCGGTTGAACGCCAAATTCTAAGGGAAAAAGGCATTCCGGAAGAGGTCATTCCTACACTGGTAAAAGCCAGGAAGGAGGTGACTGCACAACATTATCACCGCATTTGGAGAAAATATGTTGCGTGGTGTGAGGCCAGGAAGGCCCCCACGGAGGAATTTCAATTGGGTCGATTCCTACATTTCCTGCAAACAGGATTGTCTATGGGCCTCAAGTTGGGGTCCATTAAGGTTCAAATTTCGGCCCTGTCGATTTTCTTCCAGAAAGAATTGGCTTCAGTTCCTGAAGTCCAGACTTTTGTAAAAGGAGTACTACATATACAGCCCCCGGTTGTGCCCCCAGTGGCTCCGTGGGACCTTAATGTAGTTTTGGATTTTCTCAGATCCCATTGGTTTGAGCCACTCAAATCGGCGGATTTGAAATATCTTACATGGAAAGTAACCATGCTACTGGCCCTGGCTTCAGCCAGGAGAGTGTCAGAATTGGCGGCTTTATCGTATCAAAGCCCATATCTGATTTTCCATTCGGACAGGGCAGAACTGCGGACGCGTCCTCATTTTCTGCCTAAGGTGGTGTCAGCGTTTCACCTGAACCAGCCTATTGTGGTGCCTGCGGCTACTAGCGATTTGGAGGATTCCAAGTTGCTGGACGTTGTCAGGGCATTGAAAATATATATTTCAAGGACGGCTGGAGTCAGAAAATCTGACTCGCTGTTTATACTGTATGCACCCAACAAGCTGGGTGCTCCTGCTTCTAAGCAGACGATTGCTCGTTGGATTTGTAGCACAATTCAACTTGCACATTCTGTGGCAGGTCTGCCACAGCCTAAATCTGTCAAGGCCCATTCCACAAGGAAGGTGGGCTCATCCTGGGCGGCTGCCCGAGGGGTCTCGGCATTACAACTCTGCCGAGCAGCTACGTGGTCGGGGGAGAACACGTTTGTAAAATTCTACAAATTTGATACCCTGGCTAAAGAGGACCTGGAGTTCTCTCATTCGGTGCTGCAGAGTCATCCGCACTCTCCCGCCCGTTTGGGAGCTTTGGTATAATCCCCATGGTCCTGACGGAGTCCCCAGCATCCACTAGGACGTTAGAGAAAATAAGATTTTACTTACCGATAATTCTATTTCTCGTAGTCCGTAGTGGATGCTGGGCGCCCATCCCAAGTGCGGATTGTCTGCAATACTTGTACATAGTTATTGTTACAAAAAAATCGGGTTGTTATTGTTGTGAGCTGTCTGTTCAGAGGCTCCTACGTTGTCATACTGTTAACTGGGTTCTGATCACAAGTTGTACGGTGTGATTGGTGTGGCTGGTATGAGTCTTACCCGGGATTCAAAATCCTTCCTTATTGTGTACGCTCGTCCGGGCACAGTATCCTAACTGAGGCTTGGAGGAGGGTCATAGGGGGAGGAGCCAGTGCACACCACCTGATCCTAAAGCTTTATTTTTGTGCCCTGTCTCCTGCGGAGCCGCTAATCCCCATGGTCCTGACGGAGTCCCCAGCATCCACTACGGACTACGAGAAATAGATTTATCGGTAAGTAAAATCTTATTATTTGTTAGGTTTTTAATTTTCAGTGAGATCTGCTGGCAACAGACTCACTGCTACGTGGGACTGAGGGGAGAGAAGCAAACCTACCTGCTTGCTTCTTAGGCAACTGGACACCATTAGCTCCAGAGGGTTCGAACACAGGGCCTGACCTCGATCGTCCGGAGCCGCGCCGCCGTCCCCCTTGCAGAGCCAGAAGACAGAAGAGAAGCGATGAAATTGGCGGCAGAAGACTCCTGTCTTCATTAAGGTAGCGCACAGCACTGCAGCTGTGCGCCAGTGCTCCCACAGCACACCACACACTCCAGTCACTGTAGGGCGCGGGGGGGGGGGGGGGGGCAGCAATTATAATACCTTTTGGCACTTAAAATACACATAATACAGTCTGAAAACTGTATTTCTCTAACGTCCTAAGTGGATGCTGGGGACTCCGTAAGGACCATGGGGAATAGCGGCTCCGCAGGAGACTGGGCACATCTAAAGAAAGCTTTAGGACTATCTGGTGTGCACTGGCTCCTCCCCCTATGACCCTCCTCCAAGCCTCAGTTAGATCTCTGTGCCCGAATGAGAAGGGTGCACACTAGGGGCTCTCCTGAGCTTCTTAGTGAAAGTTTTAGTTTAGGTTTTTTTATTTTCAGTGAGACCTGCTGGCAACAGGCTCACTGCATTGAGGGACTAAGGGGAGAAGAAGCGAACTCACCTGCGTGCAGAGTGGATTGGGCTTCTTAGGCTACTGGACATTAGCTCCAGAGGGACGATCACAGGCCCAGCTTGGATGGGTCCCAGAGCCGCGCCGCCGGCCCCCTTACAGAGCCAGGAGGCAGAAGAGGTCCTGTCTTCAACAAGGTAGCGCACAGCACTGCAGCTGTGCGCCATTGCTCTCAGCACACTTCACACTCCGGTCACTGAGGGTGCAGGGCGCTGGGGGGGGCGCCCTGAGACGCAATAATAAACACCCTGGATGGCAAAAAAAATGCATCACATATAGCTCCTGGGCTATATGGATACATTTAACCCCTGCCAAAATACATAAAAAAATGGGTGATAGGCTCCGCCCCCTTATCGGCGGCCTTATCTCCTCAGCACACTGGCGCCATTTTCCCTCACAGCTCCGTTGGAGGGAAGCTCCCTGGCTCTCCCCTGCAGTCACTACACTACAGAAAGGGTTAAAAAAGAGAGGGGGGCACAAATTAGGCGCAGTATTAACTATACAGCAGCTATAAGGGGAAAAACACTTATATAAGGTTATCCCTGTATGTATATATATATATATGTATGTATATATATATATATATATATATATATATATATATATATAGCGCGCGCTGGCAAACTCTCCCTCTGTCTCCCCAAAGGGCTAGTGGGGTCCTGTCCTCTATCAGAGCATTCCCTGTGTGTGTGCTGTATGTCGGTACGTTTGTGTCGACGTGTATGAGGAGAAAAATGATGTGGAGACGGAGCAGATTGCCTGTAATAGTGATGTCACCCCCTAGGGGGTCGACACCTGAGTGGATGAACTGTTGGAAGGAATTACGTGACAGTGTCAGCTCTGTATAAAAGACAGTGGTTGACATGAGACAGCCGGCTACTCAGCTTGTGCCTGTCCAGACGTCTCATAGGCCGTCAGGGGCTCTAAAGCGCCCGTTACCTCAGATGGCAGATATAGACGCCGACACGGATACTGACTCCAGTGTCGACGGTGAAGAGACAAATGTGACTTCCAGTAGGGCCACACGTTACATGATTGAGGCAATGAAAAATGTTTTACACATTTCTGATAATACGAGTACCACCAAAAAGGGGTATTATGTTCGGTGAGGAAAAACTACCTGTAGTTTTCCTGAATCTGAGAAATTAAATGAGGTGTGTGATGATGCGTGGGTTTCCCCCGATAACAACTGATAATTTCTAAAATGTTATTGGCATTATATCCTTTCCCGCCAGAGGTTAGGGTGCGTTGGGAAACACCCCCTAGGGTGGATAAAGCGCTCACACGCTTGTAAGGGTTCTATCCTCTCCTGAGATGGCCGCCCTTAAGGATCCTGCTGATAGAAAGCAGGAGGGTATCCACATACTGGTGTTATACTGCGACCAGCAATCGCCTCAGCCTGGATGTGCAGTGCTGGGTTGGCGTGGTCGGATTCCCTGACTGAAAATATTGATACCCTAGATAGGGACAGTATATTTTTGCCTATAGAGCATTTGAAAGATGCATTTCTATATATGCGTGATGCACAGCGGAATATTTGCAGACTGGCATCAAGTCTAAGTGCGTTGTCCATTTCTACCAGTAGAGGGTTATGGACACGTCAGTGGTCAGGTGATGCGTATTCCAAATGGCATTTGGAAGTATTGCCTTATTAAGGGGAGGAGTTATTTGGGGTCGGTCTTTCAGACCTGGTGGCCACGGCAACAGCTGGGAAATCCACGTTTGTACCCCAGGTCGCCTCTCAACATGAGAAGACGCCGTATTATCAGGCGCAGTCTTTTCGTGGATAAGCGGGCAAAAGGTTCCTCATTTCTGCCCCGTGACAGAGGGAGAGGAAAAAGGCTGCAGAAATCAGCCAGTTCCCAGGAACAGAAACCCTCTCCCGCCTCTGCCAAGCCCTCAGTATACGCTGGGGCTTTACAAGCAGAATCAGGCACGGTGGGGGGCCCGTCTCAATGAATTTCAGCGCGCAGTGGGCTCACTCGCAAGTAGACCCCTGGATCCTTCAGGTGATATCTCAGGGGTACAAATTAGAATTCGAGACGTCTCCCCCTCGCCGTTTCCTAAAGTCGGCTTTACCGATGTCTCCTTCTGACAGGGAGACAGTTTTGGAAGCCATTCACAAGCTGTATTCCCAGCAGGTGATAATCAAGATACCCCTCCTGCAACAGGGAACGGGGTATTATTCCACACTGTTGTGGTACCGAAGCCGGACGGCTCGGTGAGACCGATTCTAAATCTAAAATCTTTGAACACTTACATACAGAGGTTCAAATTCAAGATTGAGTCACTCAGAGCAGTGATTGCGAACCTGGAAGAAGGGGACTACATGATGTCTCGGGACATCAAGGATGCTTACCTTCATGTCAAAATTTACCCTTCTCACCAAGGGTACCTCAGGTTTATGGTACAGAACTGTCACTATCAGTTCAGACGCTGCCGTATGGATGGTCCACGGCACCCCGGGTCTTTACCAAGGTAATGGCCGAAATGATGATATTCCTTCAAAGGAAGGGAATTTTAGTTATCCCTTACTTGGACGATTCCCTGATAAGGGTAAGATCCAGGGAACAGTTGGAGGTCGGTGTAACACTATCTCAGGTAGTGTTGCTGCAGCACGGTTGGATTCTCAATATTCCAAAATCGCAGCTGGTTCCGACGACTTGTCTTCTGTTCCTAGGGATGATCCTGGACACAGTCCAGAAAAAGGTGTTTCTCCCGGAGGAGAAAGCCAGGGAGTTATCCGAGCTAGTCAGGAATCTCCTAAAACCGAGCCAAGTCTCAGTGCATCAATGCACAAGGGTTCTGGGTAAAATGGTGGCTTCCTACGAAGCAATCCCATTCGGCAGATTCCACGCAAGAACTTTCCAGTGGGACCTGCTGGACAAATGGTCCGGGTCGCATCTTCAGATGCATCAGCGGATAACCCTGTCACCAAGGACAAGGGTGTCCCTCCTGTGGTGGTTGCAGAGTGCTCATCTTCTAGAGGGCCGCAGATTCGGCATTCAGGACTGGGTCCTGGTAACCACGGATGCCAGCCTGCGAGGCTGGGGAGCAGTCACACAGGGAAGGAATATCCAGGACTTATGGTCAAGCCTGGAGACATCACTTCACATAAATATCCTGAAGCTAAGGGACATTTACAATGCTCTAAGCTTAGCAAGACCTCTGCTTCAAGGTCAGCCGGTGTTGATCCAGTCGGACAACATCACGGCAGTCACCCACGTAAACAGACAGGGTGGCACAAGAAGCAGGAGGGCAATGGCAGAAGCTGCAAGGATTCTTCGCTGGGCGGAAAATCATGTGATAGCACGGTCAGCAGTATTCATTCCGGGAGTGGACAACTGGGAAGCAGACTTCCTCAGCACGACCTCCACCCGGGAGAGTGGGGACTTCACCCAGAAGTCTTCCACATGATTATAAACCGTTGGGAAAAACTCGACAGGTATTGCGCCAGGTCCAGGGACCCTCAGGCAATAGCTGTAGACGCTCTGGTAACACCGTGGGTGTACCAGTCAGGGTATGTGTTCCCTCCTCTGCCTCTCATACCCAAGGTACTGAGATTGATAAGATGGAGAGGAGTAAGCACTATATTCGTGGCTCCGGATTGGCCAAGAAGGTTTGGTAACCGGAACTTCAAGAGATGCTCACGGAGGATCCGTGGCCTCTACCTCTAAGAAGGGACCTGCTCCAGCAAGGACCATGTCTGTTCCAAGACTTACCGCGGCTGCGTTTGACGGCATGGCGGTTGAACGCCGGATCCTGAAGTAAAAAAGGCATTCCGGATGAAGTCATCCCTATCCTGATCAAAGCCAGGAAGGATGTAACCGCAAAAACATTATCACCGCAATTGGCGAAAATATGTTGCGTGGTGCGAGGCCAGTAAGGCCCGACGGTGGAAATTCAACTGGGTCGATTCCTACATTTCCTGCAAACAGGAGTGTCTATGGGCCTGAAATTGGGGTCCATTAAGGTTCAAATTTCGGCCCTGTCAATTTTCTTCCAAAAAGAACTAGCTTCAGTCCCTGAAGTTCAGACGTTTGTAAAAGGGGTACTGCATATACAGCCTCCTTTTGTGCCTCCAGTGGCACTTTGGGATCTCAATGTAGTTTTGGGTTCCAAAAGTCACATTGGTTTGAACCACTTAAATCTGTGGAGTTAAAATATCTCACATGGAAAGTGGTCATGCTGTTGGCCCTGGCCTGGGCCAGGCGCGTGTCAGAATTGGCAGCTTTTTCCTAAAAAAAGCCCTTATCTGATGTTCCATTCGGACAGGGCGGAATTGAGGACTCGTCCTCAGTTTCTCCCTAAGGTGGTTTCAGCGTTTCACCTGAACCAACCTATTTGTGGTGCCTGCGGCTACTAGGGACTTGGAGGACTCCAAGTTGCTAGACGTTGTCAGGGCCCTGAAAATATATGTTTCCAGGAGGGCTGGAGTCAGGAAATCTGACTCGCTGTTTATACTGTATGCACCCAACAAGCTGGGTGCTCCTGCTTCTAAGCAGACTATTGCTCGTTGGATTTGTAGTACAATTCAGCTTACACATTCTGTGGCACGCCTGCCACAGCCAAAAATCTGTAAATGCCCACTCCACAAGGAAGGTGGGCTCATCTTGGGCGGCTGCCCGAGGGGTCTCGGATTTACAACTTTGCCGAGCAGCTACAGGTTGAGTATCCCTTATCCAAAATCCTTGGGACCAGAGGTATTTTGGATATGGGATTTTTCAGTATTTTGGAATAATTGCATACCATAATGAGATGATATGGTGATGGGACCTAATTATAAGCACAGAATGCATTTATGTTACATATACACCTTATACACACAGCCTGAAGTTTATTTTAGACAATATTTTTTATAACTTTGTGCATTAAACAAAGTGTGTGTACATTCACACAAATCATTTATGTTTCATATACACCTTATACACACAGCCTGAAGGTCATTTAATACAATATTTTTAATAACTTTGTGTATTAAACAAAGTTTGTTTACATTGAGCCATCAAAAAACAAAGGTTTCACTATTTCACTCTCACTCAAAAAAGTCCGTATTTCGGAATATTCCGTATTTCGGAATATTTGGATATGGGATACTCAACCTGTACTTGGTCAGGAGCAAATGCGTTTGTAAAATTATACAAAATTGATATCCTGGCTGAGGAGGACCTGGAGTTCTCTCATTTGGTGCTGCAGAGTCATCCGCACTCTCCCGCCCGTTTGGGAGCTTTGGTATAATCCCCATGGTCCTTACGGAGTCCCCAGCATCCACTTAGGACGTTAGAGAAAATAAGAATTTACTTACCGATAATTCTATTTCTCATAGTCCGTAGTGGATGCTGGGCGCCCATCCCAAGTGCGGATTGTCTGCAATACTTGTACATAGTTATTGTTACAAAAATCGGGTTATTATTGTTGTGAGCCATCTTTCAGAGGCTCCTCTGTTATCATGCTGTTAACTGGGTTCAGATCACAGGTTATACGGTGTGATTGGTGTGGCTGGTTTGAGTCTTACCCGGGATTCAAAATCCTTCCTTATTGTGTACGCTCGTCCGGGCACAGTATCCTAACTGAGGCTTGGAGGAGGGTCATAGGGGGAGGAGCCAGTGCACACCAGATAGTCCTAAAGCTTTCTTTAGATGTGCCCAGTCTCCTGCAGAGCCGCTATTCCCCATGGTCCTTACGGAGTCCCCAGCATCCACTACGGACTATGAGAAATAGAATTATCGGTAAGTAAATTCTTATTTTCTCTGACGTCCTAGTGGATGCTGGGAACTCCGAAAGGACCATGGGGAATAGCGGGCTCCGAAGGAGGCTGGGCACTCTAGAAAGATTTATGACTACCTGGTGTGCACTGGCTCCTCCCACTATGATCCTCCTCCAAGCCTCAGTTAGATCTTGTGCCCGGCCGAGGTTGGATGCACACTAGGGGCTCTCCTGAGCCCTTAGAAAGAAAGTATAGATTTAGGTTTTTTATTTTCAGTGAGACCTGCTGGCAACAGGCTCACTGCAGCGAGGGACTAAGGGGAGAAGAAGCGAACTCGCCTGCTTGCAGCCGGATTGGGCTTCTTAGGCTACTGGACACCATTAGCTCCAGAGGGATCGACCGCAGGCCCAGTCCTTGGTGTTCGGTCCCGGAGCCGCGCCGCCGTCCCCCTTACAGAGCCAGAAGCAAGAAGAGGTCCGGAAAAACGGCGGCAGAAGACATCAGTCTTCACCAAGGTAGCGCACAGCACTGCAGCTGTGCGCCATTGTTACTCAGGCACACTTCACACTCCGGTCACTGAGGGTGCAGGGCGCTTGGGGGGGGTGCCCTGAGCAGCAATAAAAACACCTTGGCTGGCAAAAATACCACAATATATAGCCCCAGAGGCTATATATGTGGTAAATACCCCTGCCAGAATCCAGAAAAAAGCGGGAGAATAGGCCGCGGAAAAGGGGCGGAGCTATCTCCCTCAGACACACTGGCGCCATTTTCTCTTCACAGTGCAGCTGGAAGAAAGCTCCCCAGGCTCTCCCCTGTAGTTTTCAGGCTCAAAGGGTTAAAAAGTGAGGGGGGCACTAAATTTAGGCGCAATATTGTATATACAAGCAGCTATGGGGGAAAATTCACTCAGTTATAGTGTTAATCCCCACATTATATAGCGCTCTGGTGTGTGCTGGCATACTCTCTCTCTGTCTCCCCAAAGGGCTTTGTGGGTCCTGTCCTCAGTCAGAGCATTCCCTGTGTGTGTGCGGTGTGTCGGTACAGCTGTGTCGACATGTTTGATGAGGAGGCTTATATAGTGACGGAGCAGATGCCGATAAATGTGATGTCGCCCCCTGTGGGGCCGACACCAGAGTGGATGGTTAGGTAAAAGGTATTAACCGACCGTGTCAACTTCTTACATAAAAGGGTGGATGACGTAACAGCTGTGGGACAGCCGGCTTCTCAGCCCGTGCCTGCCCAGGCATCTCAAAGGCCATTAGGGGCTCAAAAACGCCCGCTCATTCAGATGGCAGACACAGATGTCGACACGGAGTCTGACTCCAGTGTCGACAAGGTTGAGACATATACACAATCCACTAGGAACATCCGTGACTTGATCCCGGCAATAAAAAATGTGTTACACATTTCTGACATTAACCTCTAAAAATGGGTTTTTATGTTTGGGGAGAAAAAGCAGGCAATGTTTTGTTCCCCCATCAGATGAATGAATGAAGTGTGTGAAAAGCATGGGTTCCCCATGATAAGAAACTTGTAATTTCTAAAAAGTTACTGATGGCGTACCTTTTCCCGCCAGAGGATAAGTTACGCTGGGAGATATCCCCTAGGGTGGATAAGGCGCTCACACGGTTGTCAAAATAGGTGGCACTACCGTTTTAGGAACGGCCACTTTGAAGGTACCTGTTGATAAAAAGCAGGAGGCTATCCTGAAGTCTGTATTTACACACTCAGGTACTAGACTGAAACCTGCAGAGCGTGCTGCTGCAGCGTGGTCGGTGACCCTGTCAAACATACTAGTTTGCTAACATGAGAACATATTAAAGACGTCGTCTTATATATGAGGGATGCACAGAGGGATATTTTGCTGGCTGGCATCCAAAATGAATGTAATGTCCATTCTGTCAGGAGGGTATTAGAGACCTGTCACTGGACAGGTGATGCTGACCTTAAAAGGCGCATAGAGATTCTGCCTTATAAGGGTGAGGAATTATTTGGGGATGGTCTCTGGGACCTCGTATCCGCAGCAACAGCTGGGAAGAAATATTTTTACCTCAGTTTTCCTCACAGACTAAGAAAGCACTGTATTATCAGGTACAGTCCTTTCGGCTTCAGAAAAGCAAGCGGGTCAAAGGCGCTTCCTTTCTGTACAGAGACAAGGGAAAAAGCTGCACCAGTCAGCCTGTTCCCAGAATCATAATTCTTCTCTCGCTTCCTCTGAGTCCACAGCATGACGCGGGGGCTCCACAGGTGTAGCCAGGTACGGTGGGGGGCCGTCTCAAAAATTTCAGCGATCAGTGGGCTCGCTCACAGGTGGATCCCTGTTTCATTCAAGTAGTATTTCAGGGGTACAAGCTGGAATTCGAGATGTCTTCCCCCCGCCGTTTCCTCAAATATGCCTTGCCGACAACTCCCTCAGGCAGGGAGGCTGTGCTAGAGGCAATTAATAAGCTGTATTCCCAGCAGGTAATACTTAAGGTGCCCCTACTTCAACAAGGACGGGGTTACTATTCCACACGGTTTGGGGTACCGAAACCGCATGGTTCGGTGTGACCCTTTTTTATATTTAAAATCCTTGAACACATACATAAAAAATTCAAGTTCAAGATGGAATCGCTCAGGGCGGTTATTGCAAACCTGGACGAGGGGGATTACATGGTATCCCGGGACATCAAGGATGCTTACCTGCATGTCCCTATTTACTATCCTCGCCAGGAGTACCTCAGATTTGTGGTACAGGATTACCATTACCAAGTCCAGACTCTGCCGTTTGGACTGTACATGGCACCGAGGGTGTTACCAAGGTAATGGCCGGAATGATGATACTCCTTCGAAAAAGGGGAGTTTTAAGTATCCCGTACTTGGACAATCTCCTTATAAGGGCGAGGTCCAAGGAGCAGTTGCTAGTCGGGGTAGCACTATTTTGGAAAGTGCTACAACAGCACGGTTGGATTCTAAACAGTCCAGAGTCACAGCTGGTTCCTACGACACGTCTACTGTTCCTGGGGATGGTTCTGGACACAGACCAGAAATAAGTGTTTCTCCCGGAGGAGAAAGCCAAGGAGCTGTCATCTCTAGTCAGAGACCTCCTGAAGCCAAAACAGGTATCGGTGCATCATTGCACGTGAGTCCTGGGAAAAATGGTAGCTTCCTACGAAGCAATCCCATTCGGCAGGTTCCATGCAAGAATTTTTCAGGGGGACCTGTTAGACAAGTGGTCCGGGTCGCATCTTCAGATGCATTAGGCTGATAACCCTGTCTCCAAGGACCAGGGTATCTCTACTGTAGTAGCTGCAGAGTGCCCATCTTCAAGAGGGCCGCAGGTTCGACATACAGGACTAGATCCTAGTGACCATGGTTGCCAGCCTTTGAGGCTGGGGGGCAGTCACACAGGGAAGAAACTTCCAGGGACTTTGGTCAAGTCAGGTGACTTCCCTACATAAATATTCTGGAACAGAGGGCCATTACAATGCCCTGAGTCAGGCAAGGCCTCTGCTTCAAAACCAGCCGGTCCTGATCCAATCAGGCAACATCACGGCAGTCGCCCATGTAAACCAACAGGGCGGCACAAGAAGCAGGATGGCGATGGCAGAAGCCACAAGGATTCTCCGATGGGCGGAAAATCATGTGTTAGCACTGTCAGCAGTGTTCATTCCCGGAGTGGACAACTGGGAAGCAGATCTTCTCAGCAGACACGACTTCCACCCGAGAGTGTGGGGACTTCATCCAGAAGTCTTCCAAAGGATTGTACACCATTGGGAAAGGCCACAGGTGGACATGAAGGCGTCCCGCTTAAACAAAAAGCTATAAAAGATATTGCGCCAGGTCAAGGGACCTTCAGGCGATAGCGGTGGACGCTCTAGTGACACTGTGGGTGTACCAGTCAGTTTATGTGTTCCCCCCTCTGCCTCTCATACCAAAGGTACTGAGAATAATAAGAAGGCGAGGAGTAAGAACGATACTCGTGGTTCCGGATTGGCCAAGAAGAGCCTGGTACCCAGAACTTCAAGAAAATATATCAGAGGACCCATGGCCTCTGCCGCTCAGACAGGACCTGCTGCAGCAGGGGCCTTGTCTGTTCCAAGACTTACCGCGGCTGCGTTTGACGGCATGGCGGTTGAACGCCGGATCCTAAAGGAAAAGGGCATTCCGGAGGATGTCATTCCTACGCTGATTAAAGCCAGGAAAGATGTAACTGCAAAACATTATCACCGCATATGGCGGAAATATGTTGCTTGGTGTGAGGCCAAAAAAGGCCCCAACAGAGGAATTTCAACTAGGTCGATTTCTGCATTTCCTACAAGCAGGAGTGTCTATGGGCCTAAAATTAGGCTCCATTAAGATACAGATCTCGGCTCTGTCGATTTTCTTCCAAAAAGAACTGGCTTCACTACCTGAAGTTCAGACATTGTAAAAGGAGTGCTGCATATTCAGCCCCGGTTGTGCCTCCAGTGGCACCTTGGGATCTCAACGTGGTGTTGAGTTTCTTAAAAATCACATTGGTTGAACCACTAAAAACCGTGGATCTAAAATATCTCACGTTGAAAGTGGTCATGTTATTGGCCTTGGTTTCGGCCAGGCGTGTATCAGAATTGGCGGCTTTGTCATTTAAAAGCCCTTATCTGATTTTCCATATGGATAGGGCAGAATTGAGGACTCGTCCCCAGTTTCTCCCTAAGGTGGTGTCAGCTTTTCACTTGAACCAACCTATTGTGGTGCCTGCGGCTACTAGGGACTTGGAGGATTCCAAGTTACTGGACGTAGTCAGGGCCTTGAAAATTTATGTTTCCAGGACGGCTGGAGTCAGGAAAACTGACTCGCTATTTATCCTGTATGCACCCAACAAACTGGGTGCACCTGCTTCTAAGCAGACTATTGCTCGCTGGATTTGTAGCACAATTCAGCTGGCGCATTCTGCGGCTGGACTGCCGCATCCTTTCTACAAGGAAGGTGGGCTCATCTTGGGCGGCTGCCCGAGGGGTCTCGGCTTTACAACTTTGCCGAGCTGCTACTTGGTCAGGGGAAAACACGTTTGCAAAATTCTACAAATTTGATACCCTGGCTGAGGAGGACCTTGAGTTCTCTCATTCGGTGCTGCAGAGTCATCCGCACTCTCCCGCCCGTTTGGGAGCTTTGGTATAATCCCCATGGTCCTTTCGGAGTTCCCAGCATCCACTAGGACGTTAGAGAAAATAAGATTTTACTCACCGGTAAATCTATTTCTCGTAGTCCGTAGTGGATGCTGGGCGCCCATCCCAAGTGCGGATTGTCTGCAATACTTGTACATAATTATTGTTAACTAAAGGGTTATTGTTATGAGCCATCTGTTGAGAGGCTCAGTTATGTTTCATACTGTTAACTGGATATGGTATCACGAGTTATACGGTGTGATTGGTGTGGCTGGTATGAGTCTTACCCGGGATTCAAAATCCTTCCTTATTGTGTCAGCTCTTCCGGGCACAGTATCCTAACTGAGGCTTGGAGGAGGGTCATAGTGGGAGGAGCCAGTGCACACCAGGTAGTCTAAAAGCTTTGTTTTAGTTGTGCCCAGTCTCCTGCGGAGCCGCTATTCCCCCATGGTCCTTTCGGAGTTCCCAGCATCCACTACGGAATGCGAGAAATAGATTTACCGGTGAGTAAAATCTTATTATGTGTAAAAACCCCTGCCATTAAGTTACATAAAACGTGGGACAGAAGCCCGCCACTGAGGGGGCGGGGCCTTCTTCCTCAGCACACCAGCGCCATTTTCCCTTCACAGCTCCGCTGGAAGCAGCTCCCCAGGCTCTCCCCTGCAGTATCCTGATACAAGAAGGGTAAAAAAGAGAGGGGGGGCACAAATTTATGCGCAAATAAGATATTTAAGCAGCTATTGGGTAAATCACTTTTTATAGTGTAAATCCCTGTGTTATATAGCGCTGTGGTGTGTGCTGGCATACTCTGTCTCCCCAAAGGACTTTGTGGAGTCCTGTCCTTAGTCTGAGCATTCCCTGTGTGTGTGCGGTGTGTCGGTACGGCTGTGTCGACATGTTTGATGAGGGTTACGTGGAGGCGGAGCAGGGGCAGATAAGTGTGGTGTCGCCCCCGATGGGGCCGACACCTGATTGGATATGTGGAAGATCTTAACCGACAGTGTTAACTCCTTACACAAAAGGTTCGATGACGCAGCAGCCTTGGGACAGCCGGGGTCTCAGCCCGCGCCTGCCCAGGCGACTCAGAAGCCGTCAGGGGCTCATAAACGCCCGCTAGCTCAGATGGTAGACACAGATGTCGACACGGAGTCTGACTCCAGTGTAGATGAGGATGAGACAAATGTACAGTCTACAAAAGCCATCCGATGCATGATTACTGCAATGAAAGATGTATTGCACATTTCTGATATTAACCCGGTTACCACCAAGATGGGTATTATGTTTGGGGAGAAAAAGCAGCCAGTGACTTTTCCCCCATCTGATGAATTAAATGATTTGTGTGAAGAAGCGTGGAGTTCCCCTGATAAGAAACTAGTGATTTCTAAGAGGTTACTGATGGCGTACCCTTTCCCGCCAACGGATAGGTTACGTTGGGAAACATCCCCTAGGGTGGACAAGGCGCTAACACGCTTATCTAAAAGGGTGGCACTGCCGTCTCAGGATACGGCCGCCCTAAAGGAGCCTGTGGATAGAAAGCAGGAAGCTATCCTGAAGTCTGTGTATACACACTCTGGTACTCTACTGAGACCTGCTATTGCTTCAGCCTGGATGTGTAGTGCTGCAGCAGCATGGACTGATACCCTGTCAGACAACATTGATTCCCTCGACAGGGATACTGTTTTGCTAACATCGAACATATAAAAGACGTCGTCTTATATATGCGGGATGCCCAGAGGGACAATTGCCTGCTGGCATCTAGAATTAATGCAATGTCCATTTCTGCCAGGAGAGTATTGTGGACAGGTGATGCTGATTCTAAAAAACACATGGAGGTTTTGCCTTATAAGGGTGAGGAATTGTTTGGGGATGGTCTCTCGGACCTCGTATCCACAGCAACTGCTGGGAAGTCGACTTTTTTACCTCAGGTTCCCTCACAGCCTAAGAAAGCACCGTATTATCAAGTGCAGTCCTTTCGGCCTCAGAAAGGCAAGCGAGTCAGAGGAGCATCCTTTCTGGGTAGAGGAAAGAAGCTGCACCAGGCAGCCAGTTCCCAGGAACAAAAATCCTCCCCTGCTTCCACTAAGTCCACCGCATGATGTTGGGGCTCCACAGGCGGAGCTAGGTGCGGTGGGGGCGCGTCTCCGAAACTTCAGCAACCAGTGGGTTCGCTCACAAGTGGATCTCTGGGCTGTACAAATTGTATCTCGGGGATACAAGCTGGAGTTCGAGGTGACTCCCCCTCGCCGTTACCTCAAATCAGCCTTGCCAGCTGCTCCCAGGGAAAGGGAGGTAGTACTGGCGGCAATTCACAAGCTGTACCTCCAGCAGGTGATAATCAAGGTCCCCCTCCTTCAACAGGGCAGGGGTTACTATTCCACAATGTTTGTGGTACCGAAACCGGACGGTTCGGTGAGACCCATTCTGAATTTAAAATCCTTGAACACTTATATAAAGAAGTTCAAGTTCAAAATGGAATCGCTCAGGGCGGTTATTACAAGCCTGGAAGAGGGGGATTTTATGGTGTCGCTGGACATCAAGGATGCTTACTTGCATGTCCTCATTTACCCACCTCACCAGGAATACCTCAGGTTTGTGGTACAGGACTGTCATTACCAATTCCAGACGTTGCCGTTTGGTCTCTCCGCGGCACCGAGAATATTTACCAAGGTAATGGCCGAAATGATGATACTCCTTCGGAAGAAGGGAGTTATAATTATCCCGTACTTGGACGATCTCCTTATAAAGGCGAGGTCCAGAGAGCAGTTGTTGGTCAGCGTAGCACTCTCTCAGGAAGTGTTGCAACAGCACGGCTGGATTCTGAATATCCCAAAGTCGCAGTTGATTCCTGCGACGCGTCTGCTTTTCCTGGGCATGATTCTGGACACAGAACAGAAGAAGGTGTTTCTCCCGGTGGAGAAGGCCCAGGATTTGTCATCTCTGGTCAGGGACCTCCTGAAACCAAAACAGGTGTCGGTGCATCACTGCACGCGAGTCCTGGGAAAGATGGTGGCTTCTTACGAAGCAATTCCCTTCGGCAGGTTCCATGCAAGGATCTTTCAGTGGGATCTGTTGGACAAATGGTCCGGATCGCATCTTCAGATGCATCGGTTGATCACCCTGTCCCCAAGGGCAAGGGTGTCTCTGCTGTGGTGGCTGCAGAGTGCTCATCTTCTCGAGGGCCGCAGGTTCGGCATACAGGACTGGGTCCTGGTGACCACGGATGCAAGCCTCCGAGGATGGGGGCAGTCACTCAGGGAAGAAACTTCCAAGGACAGTGGTCAAGTCTGGAGACTTCACTACACATAAATATACTGGAACTAAGGGCCATTTACAACGCCCTGAGTCAAGCAGAGCCCCTGCTTCAAAACCACCCAGTACCGATTCAGTCAGACAACATCACGGCGGTCGCCCATGATGGCGTCCCGCCTCAACAAAAAGCTAAAAAAATATTGCGCCAGGTCAAGGGACCCTCAGGTGATAGCTGTGGACGCACTAGTGACACCGTGGGTGCACCAGTCGGTTTATGTGTTCCTTCCTCTTCCTCTCATACCCAAGGTACTGAGGATAGTAAGAAAGAGAGGAGTAAGAACTATACTCATCGTTCCGGATTGGCCAAGAAGTACTTGGTACCCAGAACTACAAGAAATGATCTCAGAGGACCCATGGCCTCTGCCTCTCAGACAGGACCTGTTACAGCAGGGGCCCTGTCTGTTCCAAGACTTACCGCGGCTGCGTTTGACGGCATGGCGGTTGAACGCCGGATCCTAACGGAAAAGGGCATTCCAGATGAAGTGATTCCTACGCTGATAAAAGCTAGGAAGGATGTGACAGCAAAGCATTATCACCGCATATGGCGGAAATATGTCGCTTGGTGTGAGGCCAGGAAGGCCCCAACAGAGGAATTCCAGCTGGGTCGATTTCTGCACTTCCTACAGTCAGGGGTGACTATGGGCCTAAAATTGGGGTCCATAAAGGTCCAGATTTCGGCCCTATCTATTTTCTTTCAAAAAGAACTGGCTTCACTGCCTGAAGTTCAGACGTTTGTTAAGGGAGTGCTGCATATTCAGCCCCCTTTTGTGCCTCCAGTGGCACCTTGGGATCTTAACGTTGTGTTGGATTTCCTGAAATCACACTGGTTTGAGCCACTTAGGACCGTGGAGCTAAAGTATCTCACGTGGAAGGTGGTCATGCTGTTGGCCTTAGCTTCAGCTAGGCGTGTGTCAGAATTGGCGGCTTTGTCATGTAAAAGCCCGTATCTGATCTTCCATATGGACAGGGCAGAATTGAGGACTCGTCCCCAATTTCTCCCAAAGGTGGTATCAGCGTTTCATTTGAACCAACCTATTGTGGTGCCTGCGGCTACTCGGGACTTGGAGGATTCCAAGTTGCTGGACGTAGTTCGGGCTTTGAAAATTTATGTTTCCAGGACGGCTGGAGTCAGGAAAACTGACTCGCTGTTTATCCTGCATGCACCCAACAAGCTGGGTGGTCCTGCTTAAAAGCACACTATTGCTCGCTGGATCTGTTGCACGATTCAGCTGGCACATTCTGCGGCTGGACTGCCGCATCCTAAATCAGTGAAAGCCCATTCCACAAGGAAGGTGGGCTCTTCTTGGGCGGCTGCCCGAGGGGTCTCGGCTTTACAGCTTTGCCGAGCTGCTACTTGGTCGGGTTCAAACACATTTGCTAAATTCTACAAGTTTTATACACTGGCTGAGGAGGACCTTGAGTTTGCTCATTCGGTGCTGCAGAGTCATCCGCACTCTCCCGCCCGTTTGGGAGCTTTGGTATAATCCCCATGGTCCTTACGGAGTTCCCAGCATCCACTAGGACGTCAGAGAAAAAAAGAATTTACTGACCGGTAATTCTATTTCTCGTAGTCCGTAGTGGATGCTGGGCGCCCGTCCCAAGTGCGGACTCTCTGCAATACATGTATATAGTTATTGCTTCACTAAAGGGTTATTGTTATGAGCCATCCGTAAAAGGAGGCTCAGTTGTTGTTCATACTGTTAACTGGGTATGGTTATCACAAGTTGTACAGTGTGATTGGTGTGGCTGGTATGAGTCTTACCCTGGATTCCAAATCCTTTCCTTGTTGTGTCAGCTCTTCCGGGCACAGTTTCCCTAACTGAGGTCTGGAGGAGGGGCATAGAGGGAGGAGCCAGTGCACACCAGATAGTACCTAATCTTTCTTTTAGAGTGCCCAGTCTCCTGCGGAGCCCGTCTATTCCCCATGGTCCTTACGGAGTTCCCAGCATCCACTACGGACTGCGAGAAATAGAATTACCGGTGAGTAAATTCTTATTTTTACTGGAGCCAGTTTAAATGGCTGTTACATCATTTAAAGACCACTGTTTGGAAAACTTTACAGTAAAAGACTTTACAGTAATAAGTGTTCTATAGTAAACAGTCTTACTGTATTAAACAGTCTTGCAGAAATTCAGTCATGCAAGAGCAGATAGCAGCATGGTGTGGGCATTCTGGTGTTCACCCATCACTGCTGCCTGGGAGAGCCCAGGGGGTGGTGCTACAGTGTGCATGTCATGGAAGGTGATCCTGTAAGGATCTTTGTCACAACCAGTGGCAGGGCTTAAAAAAAAACCACACACACTTGTAGCTGTTGGACAGGACTGCCCTGTACCCGGGCAACAAGAGGGACTGGAGTACCCAGCTGGGTGTACTGAGCCTGGTGCCTGCTTGTAAGATTACTCTCCAGCAGGCACCAATAGGTGTTCTCATACATATGGAGTGAATTTGTTTTTCTCATAGGTCCTAGAGGATGCTGGGGACACCATAAGAAACATGGGGTATAGATGGGATCTGCAGGAGACATGGGCACTTTAAGACTTTGGGGGTGAACGGGCTACTCCCTCCATGCCCCTCCTCCAGACTCCAGTTTAGAATCTCTGCCCAGGCAGACTGGATGCATACTGAGGAGCTCTACTGAGTTTCTCGGAAAAGACTTTGTTAGGTTTTTAATGTTCAGGGAGCACTGCTGGCAAGTCTCTCTGCATCGTGGGACTTAGGGGAGAGAAGTCAGACCTACTTCTAGTGAGTTTAAAGCAGAGGTCCTCAAACTCGGTCCTCGGGGGCCCACACAGTGCATGTTTTGCAGGTAACCCAGCAGGTGCACAGGTGTATTAATTACTCACTGACACATTTTAAAAGGTCCACAGGTGGAGCTAATTATTTCACTTGTGATTCTGTGAGGAGACCTGCAAAACATGCACTGTGTGGGCTCCCGAGGACCGAGTTTGAGGACCTCTGGTTTAAAGGCTCTGCTTCTTGGCTACAGGACACCATTGGCTCCTGAGGGTTTGAAACACTAGGTACGCCTAGTGGGTTCATTCCCAGAGCCCACAGTCGCTTCCCTTGCAGAGTCAGAAGACGGTTGATTAGAAGACATCAGTGACGGCTTCTGAGGTACCATGCTGCTCGCCATGCTCCCACGCATGGCGAGCAAAAAAAAAAAATAGCGGGCTGAGGCGTGCCATGAAGGGGGTGGGGCTTAGCCCTCACAGCTCTAATCAGCACCATTTTCTCTTCGCAGAGATGCTGGTCCTTCCTCACCACTGCTGTACAAGTAACGGTGCAAAATGGGGGGCGAGGACAGAGTAAATTTGGTGCTGAAATAAGCTATTATAAAAGCGCTGCAGGGTCTGAGGCATTATATCAAGGTTTCAGAGCCAGGATAAGCGCTGGGTTGTGAGCTGGCAGACTCCCTCTGTTTCTCTGACAGGCTGTACTGTGGGTCTGTCCCCTATTGGCCCAGTGTGGGTGTCGGCATGTCTGAGGCAGAGTGCTCTTCCCAGGAGGAGACTGTGTTAGGGGCAGAAACGGCTGTGGGAGTGACCCTGTTGGCACCGCCGACTCCTGATTGGGTAAATGTGTTGAATGCTAATGTGGCTCTTATTAAGAGATTAGATAAATCTGAGTCTCAGAACCAGGTATGGAAGAAGTCTGTGGAGGATGTGTTCTCACCGGGTTCACATAAACGGTCGTTTGCTCAGTTGGCAGATACCGACACTGACTCTAATGTCGACTATAGTGATACCAGATTAGACCCAAAATTGGCAAACAGGCATTCAGTACATGATTGTGGCAATAAAAGACATGTTGCATATCACTGAGGACCCTACTGTTCCTGATACTAGGGTCTGTATATATAAGGGAAAGAAACCTGAGGTAACGTTTACACTCTCTCATGAACTGAACACCCTTTCTGAAAAAAATTTGGGAAAAACCTGAAAGTTTGATTCCCAAAAGGATTCATATGGCGTATCCGTTCCCCCTGGCGATAGAGAAAAGTGGGAGTCACCTCCCATTGTGGACAAGGCGCTATCACGGTTGTCTAAAAAGTTGGCTTTACCGTCTCCTGACATGGCAGCCCTTAAGGATCCTGAGGATCGTAGACAGGAAAATACGTTAAAATCCATTTACGTCACCCCAGGGACACTACTCAGACCAGCTATTGCATCTGCGTGGGTGAGTAGTGCTATCGAAAAGTGGGCAGATAACTTGTCATCTGATATACACTGCTCAAAAAAATAAAGGGAACACTAAAATAACATCCTAGATTTGAATGAATGAAATATTCTTATTAAATACTTTGTTCTTTACATAGTTGAATGTGTTGACAACAAAATCACACAAAAATTATCAATGGAAATCAAATTTATTAACCCATGGAGGTCTGGATTTGGAGTCGCACTCAAAATTAAAGTGGAAAAACACACTACAGGCTGATCCAACTTTGATGTAATGTCCTTAAAACAAGTCAAAATGAGGCTCAGTAGTGTGTGTGGCCTCCACGTGCCTGTATGACCTCCCTACAACGCCTGGGCATGCTCCTGATGAGGTGGCTTTTATTCAAGCCTGTTCGTGGTCCCGAAGCTGGATGGCTCCGTCAGACCGATTCTGAACCTAAAATCTCTCAATTTCTCTCTAAAAATCTTCAAATTCAAGATGGAATCTCTCCGAGCAGTGATCTCCTACTTGCATGTCTCCATATATCCTCCACATCAGGCTTACCTGAGGTTTACTGTTCAGGATTGTCATTACCAATTTCAGAAGTTGACGTTTGGTCTGTCCACGGCTCCGAGGATTTTCACCAAGGTAATGGCGGAAATGATGGTTCTCCTTCGCAAGCAAGGAGTCACAATTATCCCTTACCTGGACGATCTCCTGATAAAGGCGAGATCCAAAGACAAGCTGGAGCAGGACATTGCGCTCTCCCTGACAATTCTGCAACAACATGGTTGGCTCCTAAACTTGCCGAAGTCAAAGTTGAATCCGACGAAGCGGCTGTTGTTTTTGGGAATGATTCTGGACACGGAATTACAGAGAGTTTCAAGAACCATGGGGTATAGACGGGATCCGCGGGAGAAACGGGCACACCATAAGACTCTGAATGGGTGTGAACTGGCTCCTCCCTCTATGCCCCTCCTCCAGACCAGTTAGATTCTGTGCCCAGTGAGACTGGATGCACACTGAGGAGCTCTCCAGAGTTTCTCAGAAAAATACTTTTGTTAGGTTTATTTTCAGGGAGACCTGCTGGCAACAGACTCCCTGCATCGTGGGACTGAGGAGAGAAGCAGACCTACTTCTCTGAGTTCAAGGGCCCTGCTTCTTAGGCTACTGGACACCAATAGCTCCAGAGGGTTCGATCACTTGGTGCGCCTAGCTGCTTGTTCCCGGAGCCGCACCGTCACCCCCCTCACAGAGCCAGAAGACAGAAGCCGGGTGAGTATGAGAAGATCAGAAGACTTCAGTGATGGCAAAAGACGCATTTGAGGTACCGCGCAGCGGCCACGCTGCGCGCCATGCTCCCACACATAACACGGCACTGCAGGGCGCAGGGGGGGGGCGCCCTGGGCAGCATGTATACCTCAAACAGCACTGGCATAAGTACAAACAGTGCCTAGGCACTAGTTAAGGGACCCCCGCCAGTATAAATATAAATTTCTGCTGCGGGGTACGCTGGGCTCCACAAGGAATGGACAATGGGGTATAGAGTAGGATCTTGATCCGAGGCACCAACAGGCTCAAAGCTTTGACTGTTCCCAGAATGCATAGCGCCGCCTGCTATATCACCCCGCCTCCCTGCACAGGATCTCAGTTTTGTAGTTGGTGCTGCAGTAGCAGGCACTTAACAGAGGGGCTGCTCCAGGCAGCCCTAAGGAGAGCTTTTTTTCTGAGGAAAAAAGTGAAGACTTCAAGGGCAAGCAGCAGTGTTACATGTCAGTGGACATTCACGGCAGCTTCGGCTCTCCCCAGTGGCGCTGTACACTCCCGAGCCCTGGTTGCCGGGTAACTACAGCAGGAGGCTCCGGTTTTCTTCTTGTCAGGCACACACGACGGGGGCTCTCCGGGATCGCTTGGCCGCGCTTCGGGAGGTGATAAGTGGGTCCCGCTTGCGGGACCCGGTCTTTATCGCGATCCGGCACGGTCAGTGGGAGGCGGGCCGCGCGCGCTGGTGGTGGACACTGTGGCAGTACAGGCGATCCCACTAGATCACCAGGGCATGGGACAGGTCAGGTTTTCTCTATAAACCGTTTTATTAGACCCCTCAGTACCCGGTGGTTTTGCCAGCAGGGGGATAGAGCTTGGACCTGAAGCCCCTCCCCCAGCCCCAGGGCGCCATTTTCTGCAAATGTTCCCGCCCTGGAGCTGCATATCTGTCTCTCCCTCACTCCCTGGCAGTGTCTGCGGCGCCATTATCCCGCAGCTCACTGTTCCTGGGAATGCTTGGGCAAATCCTCCTATGTAAAGCCGCCTGGTTGTCAGGGCTGTGACTTTACAAGACACTTAAGTATTCTACCTGCCTTTTTTAGTCAGTGTTAAGAAAGAGTTTCCTAGTACAATTACCCTGTGATATACATCCAGTTCTTACTGTGTACTGTTATATCTATTGTTATATAGCTGTGTAAGCTAGTCCAGTGCAGTATTATTGTTAGTAATAACCTCTGCATAGTACAAACTGTGACTATTTGTGTGTGCATTTGATAGCTGAGTGGTGGTCATTTCGTGTCTTTCACTCAACCTGCTATCCCTATATTCTATAATCTGAGGGGGCTTGGTGCGTCAGGTTTTATCTAATATAGGATTTTCACAAAGATATACTGTATTACGCATTTTTCTCTGTGATTTAGTCACCATATCTCTCTATCTCTGCTGGTGCTGACTACACTGCGCAGGGGTTTGGGCTAGAGGTATCGTGCTGCTGACAAATTGTACTGTGTTACCTGATACTGCAAGTTATATCATGTCTGCTTCTGAGGGTAACGGTTCTGGGGCTGAACACACTGCCGGTGTTGCTGAAGCCGCAGATACCTATGAGGAGAATATAGCAGCTTTGGGCTCTGGTGCTGGGGGCTCCTTGCCCCCCCAGTGGGACGGGGGCAAATATTGACCCGCCGTGGGCCGCTTTTTCCACGCTTCTGCATACGCTAGTTCATAAACTAACACCCCCTATGGGACCCCCAATGCCGGTACAACCGTTTGTGGTCCCTGCAGCTAACCCGCTGTGGGCGGACGATTTATCTGCTCAAATAAAGAAGTTGAACCAGTCCCTGACTACTAAAAAGTCTGACCGTCGCTTGCCTATGTCCAAGGGGTCCTCTAAGCGAGCGCTTGTATCCTCACAATCCACTGCTGTCACTGACACCTCGTCGGATGAAGACGGCACTTACACTGACCCCACAGGTTCTGACTCAGATACGGCTGATGGGGAGGGTGGTTCACATGTGGATGTTCCTGATCTCTTGGAGGCTATTAAGTTAATTTTACAGATTACGGATGATCCCGAGCCATCCGTTCCTCCTAAGAAACCAGATAGGTTCAAGCGTCAGAAGGTGATTAAACAAGTTTTACCTCACTCTGACCACCTAATTGATATACGTCAGGAACCCTGGGAAAACCCGGGTACGAAGTTTGTGCCTCAAAAGAAGATGCTGGCTCGCTATCCCCTCGCGCTGGAGCTGTCTAAGAATTGAGAAACGCCTCCTCCAGTGGACTCACATGTGGCTAGGATGGTGGTTTCCTCAGCTCTACCGGTCACCACCGTCACGTCTCTAAAAGAGCCTACGGAATGTGTGGAGGGTTGTCTGAAAGTGATTTACACCCTCACGGGTGCTGCACAAAGGCCCACTATTACCGCTACTTGGGCTGTAGAGGCCATTGAAGCATGGGCCTTGGAGTTAGATGCTGAAATCTCCTCTGACCATGCTAGACAATGCTTGTCTTATATTGTCACAGCTTCTCGTTATATTAAAGAGGCGGCTTCTGATGCCGGTATCCTGGCAGCCAAGGCCTCTACTACATCAGTCCTGGCTCGCCGGATATTGTGGCTGAGATCCTGGTCTGTGGATCTGGACTCTAGAAAAACCCTGGAGGTACTCCCTTTTAAGGGAGATATTCTGTTTGGGGAGGATTTAAATAAGATTGTGGCTGACTTGGATACTGCCAAAACTGCCTGTCTGCCAAGTACTGCTCCTTCTGTGTCGAAGGATAAAGGTACTTCCTTTCGTCCTTCAGGTAAAGCAAAAGGTCAGGCGTACAACAAGCAGGCCTGCACTTCCAAACCTGGTAAGCCTAAGCCCAAAAGAGCCTGGGCAGCCCGTCAGCCAGCTTCCAAGACAGTTAAGCCTGCCGCATGACGGGGCGGGCCTCCCTCTGGGGAATCCCAGGGTGGGGGGCCGGCTTCTAGGGTATACCCAGGAATGGTTGAAGACCACTTCAGATGCCTTGGTACGGGAAGTCGTCACGAGGTTACGCCATAGCCTTCAAAAACCGACCCCCTCATCGATTTTGCCAGACAGATGTCCCGTTGGACAAGACAAAGGCAAACACTCTACATTCGGTGGTACAGACCCTCCTGGATACAGGAGTCGTAGTACAGGTGCCTCTTGCGCAGAGGGGCCGGGGGTACTATCTCCGCTGTTTCTAGTCCCGAAACCGAATGGGTCCTCCCGGCCCATTCTCAACCTCAAGGCAATGAACAGGTTTGTGAAGGTTTCCAAGTTGCGGATGGAAACCCTTCGCTCTATAGTTCTGGCCTTGGAACCTGGGGACTTCATGGTCTCCCTGGATATACAGGATGCTTACCTGCATGTTCCTATAGCAGTGTCTCATCAGCATAACCTGAGATTTGCGATTGGCAACTGCCATTACCAGTTTCGGGCGTTACCTCTTGGTTTAACAACGGCTCCGCGAGTCTTTACAAAAGACATGGCGGTGATGACGGTGGTACTCCGCCGTCAAGGGGTCAGGATACTGCCGTATTTGGATATTTGAAACTTCAGGACAGGATTCGTTGCTTCCTATCTCGTCCGCAAGTGTCGATACATTCGGCGATGCAGGTGCTGGGTCTCATGGTGTCAGCATTCGACATGGTGGAGTACGCTCAATTTCATTCTCACCCTCTCCAGAGGCTGATTCTAGCCAAATGGGACGGCCTGCCTCACCGGATCAGGTCTCAAATGATCTCATTAACTCCGGAGGTCCGTCTGTCGCTGCTCTGGTGGCTCCGGGACCAACAACTGTGCAGGGGCCGTCCGTTCTGGATATCCGACTGCGTCCTGTTGATGACAGAGGCCAGTCTAAGAGGTTGGGGTGCGGTGCTTGAGCAACACTCCCTTCAGGGACGGTGGACCGAGGAGGAGTCCTTCCTCTCGATCAATATTCTGGAGTTGCGGGCGGTCTTCGATGCCTTGAACCTAGCCCTGCATTTAATTCAGAACCGTCCTGTTCAAGTACAGTCGGACAACGCCGCCACAGTGACTTACATAAATCATCAAAGCGGCACTCAAAGCCGCCTAGCAATGAAGGAAGTCTCACGGATTCTACAGTAGGCAGAACGCCATCTACCGGCTATATCGGCAATCTTCATTTCGGGAGTCCTGAATTGGGAATCGGACATTCTCAGTCGTCAGGACGTGCATGCCGGCGAGTGGGGCCTCCATCCAGAAGTGTTTCAACTCCTAGTGGAAAGGTGGGGCCTTCCAGACGTAGATCTAATGGCATCTCAACACAATCACAAGGTTCCGGTCTTCGGAGCAAGGACAAGGGATCCTCAAGCAGCATTCGTGGATGCGCTGGCGGTACCGTGGAGGTTTCGGCTGCCGTACATGTTCCCTCCGGTGTCACTCCTGCCCAGGGTAATTCGTAAGTTCAAGCAAGAAAAAGGAATTCTGCTTCTCATAGCTCCAGCGTGGCCCAGACGGCACTGGTTCTCAGACCTGCAAGGCCTATCGCCAGAGCGTCCAATTCTACTTCCAAAACGCCCAGACCTCCTCGTTCAGGGCCCCTGTGTCTACCAGGACCTAGCCTGGCTGTCTTTGATGGCGTGGCTCTTGAAGCTTCCGTCTTAAGGGCTAAAGGGTTTTCTGAGGCGGTCATTCAAACTATGTTGTGGGCCCGGAAACTGGCTTCGGCTCGGATTTACTATAGGGTCTGGCATTCTTACTTTGGTGCGCATCTAACGATTATGACGCTTCCAAGTTTAGTATAGCCCAGTTGTTGGCTTTTCTTCAGCAGGGCCTGGACTTAGGCCTGCGTCTGGCCTCCCTCAAGGTTCAAATATCTGCCTTGTCAGTGTGGTTTCAGAGAAAAATTGCGACCTTACCTGATGTGCATACCTTTACTCAGGGCGTGTTGCGTATCCAACCTCCCTGTGTCCCGCCTGTGGCTCCTTGGGACTTGTCGGTGGTTTTGGAGGCGTTACAAGAGTCTCCGTTTGAACCTCTTGGTTCAGCTGACCTTAAGTGGCTTTCCCTTAAGGTGGTGTTTCTGCTGGCTATTGCTTCAGCTAGGAGAGTGTCGGATTTGGGTGCCTTGTCCTGTAGTTCCCCATATCTGATATTTCACCGTGACCGGGCGGTTCTTAGGACTCGTCCTGGCTATCTACCTAAGGTGGTTTCTTCGTTCCACCTTAATCAGGAGATTGTAGTTCCGGCACTTGTTTCTCCTGATCTGTCTCCCAAAGAGCGGTCTTTGGATGTGCTACGGGCTCTTCGTATCTATGTGAAGAGAACTGCTCCTATTAGGAAATCGGATTCTCTTTTTGTTGTGTTTGGGTTTCACAAACGTGGTTGGCCTGCTCACAAGCAAACTGGCCAGATGGATTAGAATGGTGATTGCACATTCTTATGTGAAGGCTGGTCTCTCTGCTCCTGATCACATTAAGGCCCATTCTACTCGGTCTGTTGGACCTTCTTGGGTGGCCCATCGTGGTGCGACCCTTGAACAATTGTGCAAGGCGGCTACGTGGTCCTCTGTGAACACGTTCATAAGGTTCTATGCCTTAGATTCTGCCGCTTCCCAGGATGCTTCTTTTGGACGCCGGGATGTTTTGCCCGCTACAGTGCGTCCCCTCCCATAAGGAACTGCTTTAGGACATCCCCATTGTCCATTCCTTGTGGAGCCCAGTGTACCCCGTAGCAGAAAACAAATTTTATGGTAAGAACTTACCTTTGTTAAAACTCTTTCTGCGAGGTACACTGGGCTCCACAAGGCGCCCACCCTGACGCACTTTGCTTCTTTGGGTTGGTATGGCATTAGCTGCTGACACGTCTCCTGTCGCGAGAATGCGGTGTTGGGGCTACTAACCATTGTCGTCTCTTTTCCTGCTACTGCATTGGACTGGTTAACTAAAAACTGAGATCCTGTGCAGGGAGGCGGGGTGATATAGGAGGCGGCGCTATGCATTCTGGGAACAGTCAAAGCTTTGAGCCTGTTGGTGCCTCGGATCAAGATCCTACTCTACACCCCATTGTCCATTCCTTGTGGAGCCCAGTGTACCTCGCAGAAAGAGTTTTAACAAAGGTAAGTTCTTACCATAAAACTCGTTTTAAGCGGGACTGAAGCGTGCCATGTAGTGGGCGGGGCTTAGCCCACACAGCTCTGACCAGCGCCATTTTCTCTTCACAGAAAGCTGCAGAGACGCTGGCCCTGCCCTCCACACTGCTGTACAAATAACAGGGCGCAAAACGGGGGGGGGGGGGGTACAAGTGATTTGATGCTAATTGAGATATATATATATATATATATATATATATATATAAGCGCTAACAGGTCTGGGCAGTCTTTTTACTTGCTTCAGTACCGGGATAGGCGCTGGGTTGTGAGCTAAAATTGGGGTACAGAAAAATTCCCAAACCTGCGCCTGTATGTGTAAGCTGCTTTGATTTTGGTTATAAATTAAACAATAAAAAGTTATATCAAAGCGCTATAAATGAAAAGGGAGGTGGGGTGGGGAGGGGGGGGGAGATACCAGTATGTTTACAGCTCTTTTTTGAGTTGATAAGATGAGTGTCCGGAATTTTATTTTTAGTGAGTGAGTTTGGATTCCATATATTTGCCTTTTGGGATATCCTCAGCAGGTAGTAGTGGGCTAGCTGTCCCTATCTGTACCTTGCTGTGTTGATGTTTGTTAACTCCCGTGGCTGGTTTCCAAGCTTCTGTCTCACAGGCTTGGTTGTGGGTCTGTCTCCTATAGCCCCAGTGTGGTTGTGGGTGTCGGTACGTGTGTCGACATGTCTGAGGCTGAGTGCTCTTCCCAGGAGGAGGCTGGAGTGGGGACAGAAAATACTGTGAGAGTGACCGTGTCGGCACCGCCGATGGATGATTGGGTAAATATGTTGAGTGTTTTAAATGCAAATGTGACTCGGTTGACTAAGGGATTTGATAAATCTGAGTCTAAGAACCAGACATGGAGGAAATCCATGGAGGATGCTTTGTCACAAGTCCAGACCCCTTCGGGGTCACAGAAACGTGCATTTACCCAGATAGCTAATACAGATACCAACACGGACTCTGATTCCAGTGTCGACTATAGTGATGCCAGATTAAATCCAAAACTGGCTAAGAGTATTCAGTACATGATTGTGGCGATAAAATAAGTGTTGCACATAACAGAGGACCCTGCTGTTCCTGATACAAGGGTCTGTATGTTTAAAGGAAAGAAACCTGAGGTAACGTTTCCTCCCTCTCATGAACTGAACGCGCTTTTTGAAAAGGCTTGGGAAAATCATGACAAGAAGATACAGGTTCCCAAAAGAATTCCAGTGGCATATCCGTTCCCTTCTGGGGACAGGGAAAGGTGGAAGTCAACCCCTACGGTAGACAAAGCTTTATCGCGTCTATCCAAAAAGGTGGCGCTTCCGTCTCCTGACACGGCAGCCCTAAAAGATCCTGCGGATCGTAAGCAGGAAAATACACAAATCCATTTATGTCGCTACAGGGTCGCTACTCAGGCCTGACGTTGCGTCGGCATGGGTGAGTAACGCTATTGAAAAGTGGGCAGATAATTATCATCTGAGATGGATACCCTAGACAGGGATAGCGTGCTTTTGACTCTGGGTCATATCAGGGATGCTGCAGCATATTTAAAAGAAGCTGTACGGGATATTGGCCTTTTGGGATCAAGGGCCAATGCCATGGCAGTCTCAGCAAGGAGAGCATTGTGGATTCATCAATGGAATGCTGACGCTGAGAAGGCGGTGGAGTCTCTACCGTTTAATGGTAGGGTCTTGTTTGGTGACGCCCTCACTGACCTGGTGTCTACTGCTACCGCAGGTAAGTCTTCATTTTTACCTTATGTTCCTGCACAGCAGAAGAAAACACCTCACTATCAGATGCAGTCCTTTCGGCCCAATAAATTCAAGAAAGGACGAGGGTCCTCCTTCCTTGCGGTGAGGGGAAGGGGAAAAAAGTCAGGCTGTGGCAAGTTCCCAAGAGCAGAAGTCCTCTCCGGCTTCTACCAAATCCACCACATGACGCTGGGGCTCCTCTGCGGGAGTCCGCACCGGTGGGGGCACGTCTCCAACTCTTCAGTCAGGTCTGAGTACACTCGGACCTGGATCCTTGGATAGTAGAAATAGTAACCCAAGGATACAGGTTAGAGTTTCAAGACGTGCCCCCTCACTGATTTTTCAAATCGGCCTTGCCAGCTTCTCTTCTAGAAAGGGAGGTAGTAAGCGCTGCGATACTAAAGTTGTATCAAAATCAAGTAATTGTCACGGTGCCCCCGTCACAACAGGGGGAAGGCTTTTATTCGAGCCTGTTCGTGGTCCCGAAGCTGGATGGCTCCGTCAGACCGATTCTGAACCTAAAATCCCTCAATTTCTCTCTAAAAATCTTCAAATTCAAGATGGAATCTCTCCGAGCAGTGATCTCCTACTTGCATGTCTCCATATATCCTCCACATCAGGCTTACCTGAGATTTGCTGTTCAGGATTGTCATTACCAATTTCAGAAGTTGCCGTTTGGTCTGTTCACGGCTCCGAGAATTTTCACCAAAGTAATGGCGGAAATGATGGTTCTCCTGCACAAGCAGGGAACCACAATTATCCCGTACTTGGACGATCTCATAAAGGCGAGATCCAAGGAACAATTGCTGAAAAATGTTGCCCTTTCTTTTTTTTTAAACACATTTTATTGGATGGATCATAAAAGAATTACATTTAACAACATAGCACCCTGACAGTTTGGGTGTTTAAATAACAAATGTAATTACAGTAAATTATTACGATAACAGAATGGATCCTTTTTTTTTTTTTTTTTTCCCCTTTAATCTTTTTCCCCGTATTTAGGGATTAAAGTTAAGGCATATGTAGTGGGAGACTCTCGGCAACGGAGTGGCTTTCCGTCATAGAGAGTCAGCAGAAGAAATAAGAAAAGAAGGGTACTCAAAGAGCGAGTGGAGGGGTACAGAGAAGCGTAGGAGGCTAAGCGTTTCCAGTCAGAAATAGAGAGAGGGGGAATAGGTAGGGGGTGGAGGGGTGGCCTTCGGGGGCAGGAGGTGGTTCGGACCGTGGCTTATCGTGTCAGGTTATAAATGGGGAGGAGGCCTGTTGTAGGTTTAGCCACGGGGACCATACTTTGTCGAATTGTTTTGAGGTGTTACGTATGACTGCCGTCATATATTCCATTTTGTGGACATACCATATCCGGGATATTATCACCGGCATTGGTGAGGGGGTCGGGTTCTTCCAGTCCATGGCTATTTGGCACGTCATTGCCGAGACTACGTGTCGGAGCAGTTTGTTTTGTTGTTTATTGAGGGTTGGGAGGGTCATGGGGAGCAAAAAGTATTGGGGGTCAGGGAGAATGGGGGTGTCAGATTTTGGAGATTTTGAGGCATGTCCACCAGATATGTAAGAACGAACCGATGTCCGAACAGCCTCTCCAGCATCCATCTGAAGTGTCTGGGAACATAGTGTGTAGACGAGAGGGGACATAGTACCATCGATAAAGTAACTTGTAGATATTTTCTTTGATTCTCACACATATAGAGCTAGAGGTCGCGTTGTCCCATATATCTACCCAATCTTCATTGTCTATGGTAATTCCCAGTTCCCTCTCCCATGCCGCTTCGTGAGGGGCCCGGAATGTAGTGGGGTGGTCGTCCAGTAGGGTGTAAATGTCTGATATGAGGCCTTTAGTGTTTCCAACTAATATATTCAAAGGGGGATAGATGTCTGTGGAGTAGGGTATTGGTTTTGGTGGAGTGGAAGTGTCTAATTTGCAGATAGCGAAAGAAATCTGAAGAGGGGATTACTGTTCCTTCACGGATATCTACGAATTGTGGGAAAGTGGCATTGGGTGTGATATCGTTAATGTATAGAATACCACTCGAGCGCCAAGATGTATGAGTGGCTCTACTCATTCCTGGAGGGAAGGCTGGGTTGTGAAACAACGGGATTAGGGGGGATGGGTGTGGTGCCAGACTGAACCGTCTATTTGTCAGGTCCCATATCGCTAATGAGCGACTTACTACGGGGTGTAATAGGGCCGCACGCGGGCGCTGGTTCCGGTGAAGCCACAGTAAAGAGGATAATGTAGCTAGGCCCGTTTCTTCCGCCTCTATCCCCACCCAGACCTTCCGTGTCCCACCCTCGTTGCACCATTGTGCACACTGCGCAAGTTGCGCAGCGTAGAAGTATTTTCTAAAGTCCGGGATACCCAGGCCTCCGTTTCTGGAGGGACGTTGTAGTAGTTTAAGTCTGACACGGGGACATTTGTGATTCCATATAAAGAGGGAGGATTGGCGTTGTAGGGACTTGAAAACGTAAGTAGGGACATAAATCGGGAGGGTCTGGAATAAGTACAAGAGTCGAGGGAGCACGCTCATCTTGACGGAGTTAATTCTGCCTATCCATGATGTAAAATAGCTAGACCATTCCACTAGGTTCTCCTTTATTGTCTGTAGTAAGCGGGGGTAGTTTGCTTGAAAAAGTTGGTGGTGATGGTGGGTCAGGTACACACCAAGATATTTGATTTTCTTTGTGTACCAGTTACAGGGGAGGATATTTTGAAGGTCTTGTTTGAGAGCTGCCGGGATATAAAAGTTGAGGGCCTCTGTTTTGTTGACGTTTATTTTATAGCCGGAGAACTGTGAGTATGAGCTGATCTCAGATAAGAGAGCGGGGAGAGATTGGACTGGGTCTGTGAGGGAGATCAGGACGTCGTCGGCGTATAACGCTATCTAATGTTCGGATAGGCCTGTGGATATTCCATGAATAGTGCTGTTATTGCGGATCTTTGCTGCTATGGGCTCCATGACTAGTGCAAAGATTAAAGGGGAGAGGGGGCACCCCTGTCTGGTACCATTGGTTATCTTGAAGCTGGAGGAGGAGACACCGTTAACCATAACCCGGGCCGATGGGGAGCGGTAGAGTGCTTTGATCCCCTCTAGAAATTTTCCGGAAAATTCCATTTTGTCGAGGACTGCAAAGGCAAAAGACCACGATATACGGTCGAAGGCTTTCTCCGCGTCGAGAGCCAGAATGAGAGAGGGAGACTTCCGTTTCTGAATTGAATGTATTAGGTCTATGGCCCTTCTAGTGTTGTCTGACGCCTGGCGTCCAGGGATGAAGCCGACCTGGTCCGGGTGGACCATGCCGGGCATCAAGGGACCCAGACGGTTAGCTAGTATTTTCGCGTATATCTTCAGGTCTATATTCAGTAGTGAAATTGGTCTAAAGTTCAAGCAACTAGTCGGGTCTTTGTCAGGCTTTGGGATTACCACTATGTCGGCTTGGGTTGTCTCCGGCCGGAAGGAGGCGCCCTCAAGGATACCATTAAATAGGGAGGTTAGGTGTGGGGCCAGTTCCTTCGCAAAAAGTTTATAATATTGAGCTGTGAAACCGTCCGGACCCGGAGCGGCCGACGTGCGCATAGATCGTATGGCTGCTATTGTCTCCTCCTCCGAGATTCGACTATTAAGGGCCTCTACCTGATTGCCAGAGAGAGTCGGGAGGGGGATATCAGACAGGTAAGGGCGCTCCCCCCCAGGTTCGTCAGGAGATGACGGGGACAGGTCGGGAAGGTTATATAGGGAGCTATAAAAAAGACGGAAATCTTCGGCCATCACTTCAGGGTCATATGTATAGGTTCTCCTTTGTGGCGAGTACAATTTATCTATTGCACTCAACGCCTGTTTACGACGTAGTTTGTTGGCCAATAGGGTATCTATTTTGTCCATTTTGTCATAGAAACGTTGTTGCAGTTTCCGAAGGATTAGTGCCGCGCGGTTGGAAAGAAGGGTGTTGAGTTGTCCCCGGAGAGAATCTATCTGGGTGAGCAGGGAAGGGTTGGGGGATGCTTTATGTTTGGCTAGTAAGGTGGCTATTTCTCTAACGTCCTAAGTGGATGCTGGGGACTCCGTCAGGACCATGGGGAATAGCGGCTCCGCAGGAGACAGGGCACAAAAATAAAGCTTTAGGATTAGGTGGTGTGTACTGGCTCCTCCCCCTATGACCCTCCTCCAAGCCTCAGTTAGGTTTTTGTGCCCGTCCGAGCAGGGTGCAATCTAGGTGGCTCTCCTAAAGAGCTGCTTAGAAAAAGTTTTTAAGGTTTTTTATTTTCAGTGAGTCCTGCTGGCAACAGGCTCACTGCATCGAGGGACTTAGGGGAGAGAATTTCAACTCACCTGCGTGCAGGATGGATTGGATTCTTAGGCTACTGGACACCATTAGCTCCAGAGGGAGTCGGAACACAGGTCTCACCCTGGGGTTCGTCCCGGAGCCGCGCCGCCGACCCCCCTTACAGATGCTGAAGATTGAAGGTCCGGAAACAGGCGGCAGAAGGCTCTTCAGTCTTCATGAAGGTAGCGCACAGCACTGCAGCTGTGCGCCATTGTTGTCACACACTTCACACCAAGCGGTCACGGAGGGTGCAGAACGCTGCTGGGGGCGCTCTGGGCAGCAATATTTAATACCTTTATGGCAAAAGAATACATCACATATAGCCATTGAGGCTATATGTATGTATTTAACCCATGCCAGATATCTAAAACTCCGGGAGAAAAGCCCGCCGAAAAAGGGGGCGGGGCTTATTCTCCTCAGCACACAGCGCCATTTTCCTGCTCAGCTCCGCTGTGAGGAAGGCTCCCAGGACTCTCCCCTGCACTGCACTACAGAAACAGGGTAAAACAGAGAGGGGGGGCATTTTTTGGCGATATTTTGATATATTTAAGCTGCTATAAGGAACAACACTTATATAAGGTTGTTCCCATATATATTATAGCGCTTGGGTGTGTGCTGGCAAACTCTCCCTCTGTCTCCCCAAAGGGCTAGTGGGGTCCTGTCTTCGATAAGAGCATTCCCTGTGTGTCTGCTGTGTGTCGGTACGTGTGTGTCGACATGTATGAGGACGATGTTGGTGTGGAGGCAGAGCAATTGCCGATAATGGTGATGTCACCCCCCAGGGAGTCGACACCGGAATGGATGGCTTTGTTTATGGAATTACGTGATAATGTCAGCACATTACAAAAATCAGTTGACGACATGAGACGGCCGGCAAACCAGTTAGTACCTGCCCAGGCGTCTCAGACACCGTCAGGGGCTGTAAAGCGCCCTTTACCTCAATCGGTCGACACAGACCCAGACACAGACACTGAATCTAGTGTCGACGGTGATGAAACAAACGTATTTTCAAGTAGGGCCACACGTTATATGATCACGGCAATGACGGAGGCTTTGCATATCTCTGATACTGCAAGTACCACAAAAAGGGGTATTATGTGGGGGGTGAAAAAACTACCTGTAGTTTTTCCTGAATCAGAGGAATTAAATGATGTATGTGATGAAGCGTGGGTTAACCCAGATAGAAAAGTGCTAATTTCAAAAAAGTTATTAGCATTATACCCTTTCCCGCCAGAGGTTAGGGCGCGCTGGGAAACACCCCCTAGGGTGGATAAGGCGCTCACACGCTTATCAAAACAAGTGGCGTTACCGTCTCCTGATACGGCCGCCCTCAGGGATCCAGCTGATAGGAGACTGGAAACTACCCTAAAAAGTATATACACACATACTGGTGTTATACTGCGACCAGCCATCGCCTCAGCCTGGATGTGCAGTGCTGGGGTCGTCTGGTTGGATTCCCTGACTGAAAATATTGATACCCTGGATAGGGACAGTACTTTATTGACTATAGAGCAATTAAAGGATGCTTTCCTTTATATGCGATATGCTCAGAGAGATATTTGCACTCTGGCATCGAGAGTAAATGCGATGTCCATATCTGCCAGAAGGAGTTTATGGACGCGACAGTGGTCAGGTGATGCGGATTCCAAACGACATATGGAAGTATTGCCGTATAAAGGGGAGGAATTATTTGGCATCGGTCTATCGGATCTGGTGGCCACGGCAACTGCCGGAAAATCCACCTTTTTACCTCAGACCCCCTCCCAACAGAAAAAAACACCGTCTTTTCAGCCGCAGTCCTTTCGGTCCTATAAGAACAAGTGGACAAAAGGACAGTCATATCTGCCTCGGGGCAGAGGAAGGGGTAAGAGAGGGCAGCAAGCAGCCCCTGCCCAGGAACAGAAGCCCTCCCAGGGTTCTGCAAAGCCCTCAGCATGACGCTGGGGCCTTACAAGCGGACTCAGGAGCGGTGGGGGGTCGACTCAAGAATTTCAGCGCACAGTGGGCTTGCTCACAGGTGGACCCCTGGATTCTGCAGGTAGTATCTCAGGGTTACAGGTTGGAATTCGAGAAGTCTCCCCCTCGCCGGTTCCTAAAGTCTGCTTTGCCAACGTCTCCCTCAGACAGGGCGACGGTATTGGAAGCCATTCACAAGCTGTTTTCTCAGCAGGTGATAGTCAAGGTACCCCTCCTACAACAGGGAAAGGGGTATTACTCCACGCTATTTGTGGTACCGAAGCCGGACGGCTCGGTAAGACCTATTCTAAATCTGAAATCTTTGAACCTGTACATACAAAAATTCAAGTTCAAAATGGAGTCACTCAGAGCAGTGATAGCGAATCTGGAAGAAGGGGACTTTATGGTGTCCCTGGACATAAAGGATGCTTACCTGCATGTCCCAATTTGCCCTTCACATCAAGGGTACCTCAGGTTCGTGGTGCAAAACTGTCATTATCAGTTTCAGACGCTGCCGTTTGGAATGTCCACGGCACCTCGGGTCTTTACCAAGGTAATGGCCGAAATGATGATTCTTCTGCGAAGAAGAGGCGTATTAATTATCCCTTACTTGGACGATCTCCTGATAAGGGCAAGGTCCAGAGAACAGCTGGAGGACGGAGTTGCACTAACCCAACTAGTGCTGCAACAACACGGGTGGATTCTGAATTTTCCAAAATCTCAGTTGACCCCGACGACACGTCTGCTGTTCCTGGGAATGATTCTGGACACGGTTCAGAAAAAGGTGTTTCTTCCGGAGGAGAAAGCCAGGGAGTTATCCGAACTTGTCAGGAACCTCCTAAAACCAGGGAAAGTGTCTGTGCATCAATGCACAAGAGTCCTGGGAAAGATGGTGGCTTCTTACGAAGCGATTCCATTCGGCAGATTCCACGCACGAACTTTTCAGTGGGATCTGCTGGACAAATGGTCCGGATCACATCTGCAGATGCATCAGCGGATAACCTTATCGCCACGGACAAGGGTGTCTCTTCTGTGGTGGTTGCAGAGTGCTCATCTGTTAGAGGGCCGCAGATTCGGCATACAGGACTGGGTCCTGGTGACCACGGATGCCAGTCTGAGAGGCTGGGGAGCGGTCACACAGGGAAGAAATTTCCAGGGAGTATGGTCAAGCCTGGAGATGTCTCTTCACATAAATATACTGGAGCTAAGAGCGATTTACAATGCTCTAAGTCTGGCAAAACCCCTGCTTCAGGGTCAGCCGGTGTTGATCCAGTCGGACAACATCACGGCAGTCGCCCACGTAAACAGACAGGGCGGCACAAGAAGCAGGACAGCAATGGCAGAAGCTGCAAGGATTCTTCGCTGGGCGGAAGATCATGTGATAGCACTGTCAGCAGTATTCATTCCGGGAGTGGACAACTGGGAAGCAGACTTCCTCAGCAGACACGATCTACACCCGGGAGAGTGGGGACTTCATCCAGAAGTCTTCCACATGATTGTGAACCGTTGGGAAAAACCAATGGTGGATATGATGGCGTCCCGCCTCAACAAAAAACTGGACAGGTATTGCGCCAGGTCAAGAGACCCTCAGGCAATAGCTGTGGACGCTCTGGTAACACCGTGGGTGTTCCAGTCAGTGTATGTGTTCCCTCCTCTGCCTCTCATACCAAAAGTACTGAGAATTATACGGCAAAAGGGAGTAAGAACGATACTAGTGGCTCCGGATTGGCCAAGAAGAACTTGGTACCCGGAACTTCAAGAGATGCTCACGGAGGATCCGTGGCCTCTACCTCTAAGACGGGACCTGCTTCAGCAGGGACCGTGTCTATTCCAAGACTTACCGCGGCTGCGTTTGACGGCATGGCGGTTGAACGCCGAATTCTAAGGGAAAAAGGCATTCCGGAAGAGGTCATTCCTACACTGGTAAAAGCCAGGAAGGAGGTGACTTCACAACATTATCACCGCATTTGGAGAAAATATGTTGCGTGGTGTGAGGCCAGGAAGGCCCCCACGGAGGAATTTCAACTGGGTCGATTCCTAAATTTCCTGCAAACAGGATTGTCTATGGGCCTCAAATTGGGGTCCATTAAGGTTCAAATTTCGGCCCTGTCGATTTTCTTCCAGAAAGAATTGGCTTCAGTTCCTGAAGTCCAGACTTTTGTAAAAGGAGTACTACATATACAGCCCCCGGTTGTGCCCCCAGTGGCACCGTGGGATCTTAATGTAGTCTTGGATTTTCTCAAATCCCATTGGTTTGAGCCGCTCAAATCGGTGGAGTTGAAGTATCTTACATGGAAAGTAACCATGCTACTGGCCCTGGCTTCAGCCAGGAGAGTATCAGAATTGGCGGCTTTATCATATAAGAGCCCATATCTGATTTTCCATACGGACAGGGCAGAACTGCGGACGCGTCCTCATTTTCTGCCTAAGGTGGTGTCAGCGTTTCACCTGAACCAGCCTATTGTGGTGCCTGCGGCTACTAACGATTTGGAGGATTCCAAGTTGTTGGACGTGGTCCGGGCATTGAAAATATATATTCTAAGAACGGCGGGAGTCAGAAAGTCTGACTCACTGTTTATATTGTATGCACCCAACAAGATGGGTGCTCCTGCTTCTAAGCAGACGATTGCTCGTTGGATTTGTAGCACAATTCAACTTGCACATTCTGTGGCAGGCTTGCCACAACCTAAATCTGTCAAGGCCCATTCCACAAGGAAAGTGGGCTCATCCTGGGCGGCTGCCCGGGGGGTCTCGGCATTACAACTCTGCCGAGCTGCTACTTGGTCAGGGGCAAACACGTTTGCAAAATTCTACAAATTTGATACCCTGGCTGAGGAGGACCTTGAGTTCTCTCATTCGGTGCTGCAGAGTCATCCGCACTCTCCCGCCCGTTTGGGAGCTTTGGTATAATCCCCATGGTCCTGACGGAGTCCCCAGCATCCACTTAGGACGTTAGAGAAAATAAGAATTTACTTACCGATAATTCTATTTCTCGTAGTCCGTAGTGGATGCTGGGCGCCCATCCCAAGTGCGGATTGTCTGCAATACTGGTACATAGTTATTGTTACAAACAAATTCGGGTTGTTATTGTTGTGAGCCGTCTGTTCAGAGGCTCCTACGTTTGTCATACTGTTAACTGGGTTCAGATCACAAGTTATACGGTGTGATTGGTGTGGCTGGTATGAGTCTTACCCGGGATTCAATATCCTTCCTTATTGTGTACGCTCGTCCGGGCACAGTGTCCTAACTGAGGCTTGGAGGAGGGTCATAGGGGGAGGAGCCAGTACACACCACCTAATCCTAAAGCTTTATTTTTGTGCCCTGTCTCCTGCGGAGCCGCTATTCCCCATGGTCCTGACGGAGTCCCCAGCATCCACTACGGACTACGAGAAATAGAATTATCGGTAAGTAAATTCTTATTTTCTGATTCGAGGGATGATATCTCCTGGGCGGCTTTTTTCTTAATTGCCGACGATTTTGCTAGTAAGGCGCCGCGAATCATGGCTTTGTGGGCTTCCCAAAGTACATTAGGTGGAATGTCGGGGGACACATTTTCGGTGAAATAGTGTGTGATCGCCAGCCTAGTTTCCTCTAGTGCTGAGGGGTGTTGTAGTAGCGAATCGTCAAGGCGCCATTTGTATGTCCTACGTGATGTGCGATATATGTCTATAAGGAGGTAGACCCCGGCGTGGTCCGTCCAAGTTAGTGGTGTGATGCCTGTATCAGAGATCAGCGGTACAAGAGTCGAGGAGATGTGGATCATGTCGATCCTGGAGTAGTGTTGGTGTGGAGCTGAGAAATGCGTATAGTCTTTGGTATGGGGGTGTTGGGAACGCCAAGTGTCACAGAGGCCGTGATGTTTCATGATGGCGGTGAGTGTGCGGGAGGTCCGAGGAAGGGCCGTCGCAGAGGCGTGAGGCGGGGGGCCAGATCTATCAAGCAACGGGTCGATTATGGTATTAAAGTCACCACCCATGATTATACTACCCTGTGCTTCTCGTGAGAGGCGTTTAGAGAGAGAGTCGAAAAACAGAGACTGGTCTTGGTTGGGAGCGTAAGCGGAAACCAGAGTAAGGGCCGTAGAGCGGAGGGTACCCATTACCATGAGGAACCTTCCATCTGGGTCTGTCACTGTCCTGGAATGTATAAACGGGATGTTACGATGGATCATAATGGCCACACCTCGTTTTTTACTATCTGCTGAGGCGAAGTAGGACTGGGAAAACCATTTGCCCTTAAGTTGAGAGTGGTGACCGGTGAGGTGTGTTTCCTGAAGGAATGCTATATCGACTTTCTCACGTCTGCAAGTACTCAGGAACACGTGCGCTTTCTTGGGGAGTTCAGGCCATTTACATTGACCGAGAATATTTTAAGGGACATTGTCATTTACGTTGGGGAATATGGCATGTCGCCAAGTATAGTCCAGTAACGTGCGATTTGTGTCAGGTAAGGGCCACCCCTCTGAGCCAAGCAAGAGGATGAGTGGGGAGGTCAGGCAAAGGCCACAAGAAAAAGAAGAAAGGAAAGAACATGGAGAGAGAGAAGAAATACCCCAAACGGGGAAACATCCCTGAGGTTGTGGGTCCCACTCTGGGGCCGCTAAGAAAAAACACTGCATAAGTAACATTGTAAACAACAGTAAGGGTTTGTGGGGGGGTAACCAGGCTGCCATGTGAGAGGGTGTGAGTCACCCGGGCCATAAGGGTAGAGAATAGCTATGGGCATTTTCCATCTATATCTAGCATGGAATAATTTGGGACATTGAGAACTGTGTCCAGATAACAAAAAATTCAAACATAAAAACCAAGAATGAGGGGGGGGGAAGGAGGGAGAGGGGTGGGGGGTTTGGCGTGGTGAGGGGGGAAAAAAACAGAGGGAGGGGGGGGGGTGGAGGAGGGGGGAATACCACAAGGGTGCAAGCAATTGTAACTTAGTTATAACAGTAATAACAGAGAATAATTACGACTTTGGAGTTTGGACGGGAGTCGGTTCTTTCGTTGCCGTCGTTCGTGTCAAGGCGTGGAGGCCTTGCACCAATAGTTTGTGTACTTTTCCACATCAGGAGGTTTCTCCAGATCAGGGAGGGTCTTTATCCACGTTGCGTTGTCGAGTCACCCGTGTCCAGTCGGGAAGAGGGGACTGAGGGTGTGGTGGTTTGGATGCTGAGGCCGCCATGTCAACTACAGATGATGCTGGGAGGAGATCTAGTTTTGCCAGCAATTCCTGTCCTTGGATTAAGGTCTTGACAGAGTGAACCGAGTTGTTGACCGAGACGTGTAGTTGGAAGGGGAATCCCCATCTATATCTGATCTGGTGCTGTCGCAGGACCCGGGTGACCGGCTGGAGATCTCGCCGCTTTTGGATTGTGGAGGGTGCCAAGTCCTGAAAGATCTGTATCTGCATGCCTTTGAACAGGATCTCTGATGAGTCTCGAACGGAGGACAAGATCTTCTCCTTTGTGCGGCAGTAGTGGAAACGGACAATAACATCCCTGGGCGGTTGGGCGGAAGACGGTTTTGCACGGAGTGCTCTATGTGCCCTATCACAGTGACACTCTTCGTCCGTGAGGTCTGATATTAAATGTTTGAAGAATTCTCTCAAGAATGATGACAGCGATGGACCGAGGACCGATTCTGGGACGCCGCGTATGCGTAGGTTATTTCTACGCGAGCGATTTTCTTGGTCCTCTTGTCGCTCCTTGAGGGTCTCCATTTCCTCGCTCAGTCTAGTGAGCTCTCTGTCAAGGCGGTGTTGAGAGCGGCAGATGTCATCCGTCTTTGTTTCCAATTCGTCCGTTCGGTTGCCAAGAGCTGTAAGGTCCGATTTAAATTCAGCTATAGCATTCGAAAGTTCCTGTTTGAACGCGGACTGTACTCCCTCTAGTAGGCTCGACATGACCGCCTGTATCTGGGGGTCGATACCCATTTCCGACGAACACGGAGAGGAGAGGGAGCTTGTGGCCATGATGGGGTTCTGCGGGCCTTAGACTTTGAGCCAAAGAAGTTGGTCGGGGCTTGCGATGTTTTTTTGTTTTTGGACATAGTGGCATATATCAGAAAAAAAAAAAAAAAAAGGGAGAGGATAAAGGTGGGTGTGAAAAAAGGGGGAAGAAAAAATTATTGATGCTAGGACACAGGTCAAGGTCCGTATAGTGAGCGGGAAGTCCAGACAGGTCAGATATTTCGACCGCGGAGTTGAGAATAATATGCTGGAGCGTTATATATAGGGTCTGACCGCTAAGCTATGGCACGTGTGGTATTTGATTATTTTGCGTTAAATCATCCTGAGAGCCATTTTGAGAGTGTGTCGGGGATATGTGGGTCCGAGTGTCATAACGCTGAGGCCGTGATTCTTCTAAGCGCCAACTCCGCAGTTGGGGTAGCTCATAGCTTGATCCCCCATTCAATGGCCCGGGCGCACATGGTTGGTATTAGAGCACTTTCATGGCCGTCGCCATTGTGGGCAGAAGTGCGAGCAAATTCTGTCTTCCTACCGGGGTGAGGTATAAGTGATGTAGTGCAGCTTATGCTTATCCTGGCTGGGTGCTAGACAGCAAGATGGCGGTTCTGGGAAGTTGTCGCAGGTCTCCGTGGCACTGGGGTGCATATAGGGGAAGGCCGGTGTGGCCGCAGCAAGTATTCACAGTATTCCAGTTGGGCCGGGTACTGAAGGTAATGCTGCCCTTTTTCGATGTGTCGTAAAGACTTCTAGGGCTGCATGCAGGTGTGCACAGCCCTCACCAGCTCGTGTCCCGGGAGTCCAGAATGGCCGCCGCAGTTCCCACAGGGCTGCTTTCTTCACCCCTTTTATCTCCTGCGGGGTTGTCAGTGATTTAGGGGCCCTCTATATGTATTGTGGGGTGTCCAGCTACACATGGGGGTGAGATCCGGGAGGCCCGTCACGACCGCGCTCCGATCCCGGAGCTCACGGCCGGGTTGTCTTCAAACCCCGGTTCCCGGCTGCAGGGTTTGTGGTAGGCCGCGACGGCCGGAGGCTGCAAGGGGCCGCAGGCCCGTGTCTTTGGCCTCGTTTTCTGCTGGGGGGGTCCCTCGAGGGGGACGAGGTCACCGCCGGGTGCCGTGGGCGGTCCTGAGGGGGAGAGATGATGTCCCCGGCTCCCGCGGGTAGCTCCCGAGTCCGGCCCCGCGAGGCGCTGCAATTGAGGCCCCGGCTCCAGCTGGGGGTGAGGGGAGGCCGCAACCCGCAAGGGCAACCAAGGCCGCCCTCCGATTCCGCGGCTCGCCCCCCCGGTTCAGGTAGGTACAAGTAGAGGTGGTGGGGGAAATGCAAGGGGCTCCAGGGCACTGCCAAAGGGGTTATTTAGGGAGGCAGAAGACCCTCTGTATTTTTGTATAGTCCGGCGCCCAGCAGGAGAGAGAGCCCAGGCAGACTCACCGTGCAGATCAAAGATGGCCGCCGGGCGCTCGTCGGCTCCGTCCCGCGCCGCGGGTCGCAGGACCTCCGGGCAGTAGAGGTGAGCAGCGGGCAGCAGGGAGCGTCTCTTAGCCACGGCCGGCGGCGGCACGAAGGACGGAGCTCCAGGAGAGGTCCGCGGCCCGATCCGGCGGGCCCCGGAGCAACCGTCGGTGTGAGGGGGAAATTGAGGCCCCGGTCTGTGTGAGCCCCGTAGGCCGCAACCCGCAGGAGCAGTAAAAACTGCTCCCCGATTCCGCGGTACCCACGGGGACCCGGCAGTGGAAGCAGGAGAGACAGTGGGGGTGCTGAGGGTGCCTAGGGAGCTCGGAAAGGGGATTTATGGAGGTATAAAAGCCCCGGGTTGCAGGAGCTCTTGCAGGACACTCAAAATGTTGCCCTTTCACTGACTATTCTGCAACAACATGGTTGGCTCCTAAATTTGCCAAAATCACAGTTGGATCCGACGACACGGCTGTCTTTCCTGGGTATGATTCTGGATACAGAATTGCAGAGAGTTTTTCTTCCAGTGGAAAAAGCTCTGGAAATACAGAATATGGTAAAACAGATTCTGAAACCAGCAAGGGTGTCAGTTCTTCAATGCACTCGGTTCCTGGGGAAGATGGTGGCGGCCTACGAGGCCATTCCGTATGGCAGGTTCCATGCCAGGGTGTTTCAGTGGGACCTGTTGGAACAGTGGTCCGGGTCTCACCTAGACATGCACCGGAAAATAATTCTATCTCCCAGGACCAGAATCTCCCTTCTGTGGTGGCTACACAGTTCTCAACTTCTGGAGGGACGCAGGTTCGGAATTCAGGATTGGATCCTGGTGACCACAGATTCAAGCCTCCGAGGCTGGGGAACAGTCACACAGGGGAAAAACTTTCAGGGACAGTGGTCAAGCCAGGAAGCTTGTCTACTCATAAACATTCTGGAATTAAGGGCCATTTACAACGGCATCCTGCAAGCAGAACATCTTCTTTGAGGTCTGCCTGTCTTGATTCAGTCAGACGTGACAGCAGTGGCGTACATAAACCGCCAGGGCGGAACAAGGAGCAGAGCGGCGATGGGCGAGGCCACGAAGATTCTTTGCTTGGCGGAAAGACATGCCAGCGCTCTGTCAGCAGTCTTCATTCCAGGAGTGGACAACTGGGAAGCAGACTTCCTCAGCAGACACGATCTCCATCCAGGAGAGTGGGGTCTTCATCAAGAGGTCTTTGCAGAGGTGACAAGTCATTGGGGAGTTCCTCAAGTAGACATGATGGCGTCCCGCCTCAACAAGAAACTTCAGAGATATTGTTCCAGGTCAAGGGACCCTCAAGCGATAGCGGTGGACGCCCTAGTGACACCGTGGGTGTTTCTGTCGGTATATGTGTTCCCTCCACTTCCACTCATTCCAAAGGTGATAAAAATTTTAAGAAGAACAAGGGTTCAGGCGATACTCATTGTTCCGGATTGGCCAAGAAGGGCCTGGTATCCAGATCTTCAGGAGTTGCTCATAGAAGATCCCTGGCCTCTTCCTCTTCGGGAGGACCTGTTGCAACAGGGGCCGTGCGTGTATCAGGACTTACCGCGGCTGCGTTTGACGGCGTGGCGGTTGAACGCCAAATCCTAGCCCGGAAGGGTATTCCCAGTGAAGTCATTCCCACACTTCTTCAGGCTAGGAAAGAAGTAACGGCAAAGCATTACCACCGTATTTGGAAAAAAATATGTGTCTTGATGTGAATCCAAGAAGGCTCCTACGGAAGAATTTCGCCTGGGGCGTTTGCTCCATTTTTTGTAAGCAGGTGTGGATGCGGGCCTTAAGTTAGGCTCCATTAAAGTACAGATTTGGGCCTTGTCGATCTTTTTTCAGAAAGAATTGGCCTCCCTTACAGAAGTTCAGACCTTCGTGAAAGGCGTGCTTCACATCCAACCTCAGTTTGTGCCTCCTGTGGCACCGTGGTATCTTAATGTGGTGTTGCAGTTCCTGCAATCGCATTGGTTTGAACCTTTACGCAAGGTTGAGTTAAAATTCCTTACTTGGAAAGTAGTCATGTTGTTGGCATTGGCATCCGCAAGGCGGGTGTCTGAGTTGGCGGCTTTGTCTCACAAAAGCCCCTATTTAATCTTCCATGCTGATGAAGCGGAGTTGAGAACTCGGCAGCAATTTCTACCGAAAGTGGTTTCATCATTTCCAGGGAACCAGCCTATTGTGGTGCCAGTGGCTACTGACGCCTTGGAGGAATCAAAGTCTCTCAATGTGGTCAGAGCTCTGAAGATCTATGTCGCCAGAACGGCTCAGATTAGGAAAACAGGCTCTGTTTGTCCTGTGGGCTCCCAACAAGATTGGGGCTCCTGCTTCCAAGCGGACTATTGCACGCTGGATCTGTAATACGATTCAGCAGGCTCATTCTACGGCAGGATTGCCGTTACCGAAATCGGTGAAAGCCCATTCTACCAGAAAGGTGGGCTCATCCTGGGTGGCTACCCGAGGGGTCTCGGCATTACAGCTTTGCCGAGCAGCTACCTGGTCGAGTTCAAACACCTTTGCGAAGTTTTACAAGTTAGATACCCTGGCTGAGGAGGACCTCTTGTTTGGTTATTCGGTGCTGCAGAGTCATCCGCACTCTCCCGCCCGCTCTAGAGCTTTGGTATAAACCCCATGGTTCTTGAAGCATCCCCAGCATCCTCTAGGACGTATGAGAAAAATAAGGACTCTTGTGAGACAAAGCCGCTAACTCAGACACCCGCCTTACGGATGCTAAGGCCAATAGCATGACCACTTTCCAAGTGAGAAATTTCAACTCAACCTTCTGTAAAGGTTCAAACCAATGTGATTGAAGGAAACACAACACCACGTTAAGATTCCATGGTGCCACTGGGGGCACAAATGGAGGTTGGATGTGCAGAACTCCTTTTACGAATGTCTGAACTTCTGGAAGGGAGGCCAATTGCTTTTGAAAGAAAACCGATAAGGCCGAAATTTGTACTTTAATCGAGCCTAACTTTAGGCCCGCATCCACACCTGCCTGCAGGAAATGGAGAAAACGCCCTAGCTGAAATTCTTCCGTAGGAGCCTTCATGGATTCACACCAAGACACATATTTTCTCCAAATACGGTGATAATGCTTAGACGTTACTCCTTTTCTAGCCTGAAGAAGTGTGGGAATAACTTCACTGGGAATACCCTTTCGGGCTAGGATCCGGCGTTCAACCGCCAAACGTAGCCGCGGTAAGTCGTGATACACGCACGGCCCTTGCTCTAACAGATCCTCTCATAGAGGAAGAGGCCAGGGATCTCTTATGAGTAATTCCTGAAGATCTGGATACCAAGCCCTCCTTGGCCACTCCGGAGCAATGAGGATCGCCTGAACTTTTGTTCTTCTTATGATCCTTAGCACCTTTGGAATGAGTGGAAGCGGAGGGAACACGTACACCGACTGAAACACCCATGGTGTTACCAGCGCGTCCACCGCTATTGCTTGAGGGTCCCTCGACCTGGAACAATATCTCTGAATTTACTTGTTGAGACGAGACGCCATCATGTCTATTTGAGGAATTCCCCAAAGACTTGTCACTTCTGTGAAGACCTCACTCTCCTGGATGGAGATCGTGTCTGCTGAGGAAGTCTGCTTCCCAGTTGTCCACTCCTGGAATGAAGACCGCTGACAGAGCGCATGCATGTCTTTCCACCCAGCGGAGAACTTTTGTGGTCTCTGCCATTGCCGCCCTGCTCTTTGTTCCGCCCTGGCGATTTATGTGCGCTACTGCTGTTATATTGTCCGATTGTATTAGGACGGGCAGGTTGCGAAGAAGAAGGCCGTTGTAAATGGCCCTTAACTCCAGAACGTTTATGTGTAGACAAACTTCCTGGCTTGACCATTTTCCCTGGAAGGTTTCCCCCTGTGTGACTGCTCCCCAGCCTCGGAGACTCGCATCCGCGGTTACTAGGATCCAGTCCTGGATCCCGAACCTGTGTCCCTCTAGGAGGTGAGAACTGTGCAGCCACCACAGGAGTGAGATTCTGGTCTTAGAGGATAGGATTATTTTCCGGTGCATGTGCAGATGGGATCCGGACCACTTGTCCAATAGGTCCCACTGAAAACACTCTGGCATGGAATCTGCCAAACTGAATGGCCTCGTAGGCCGCCACCATCTTCCCCAGCAACCGAGTGCATTGATGAATTGATACTCTCGCTGGTTTCAGAATTTGTTTGAACAAACTCTGAATTTCCAGAGCCTTCTCTTCCGGAAGAAAAAAATAGGATTTTAATACCTACCGGTAAATCCTTTTCTCTTAGTCCGTAGAGGATGTTGGGGATGCTTCAAGAACCATAGGGTATAGACGGGATCCGCAGGAGACACGGGCACACCATAAGACTCTGAATGGGTGTGAACTGGCTCCTCCCTTTATGCCCCTCCTCCAGACTCCAGTTATAGGAACTGTGCCCAGGGAGACGGACATTTTGAGGAAAATAATTTATTTATTTGAAAACTAAAGTGAGATACATACCAGCTCACACCTCAAACGCCGTACAACAAGGCATTTAAGAACAATGCATGCAACGGCATGACCAACAACAGTCACAGATGGACTGAACTCAACGCAACATGAGCGTAACTATAACCAAACTGCAGATACAGCCCGCACTGGGACGGGCGTCCAGCATCCTCTACGGACTAAGAGAAAAGGATTTACCAGTAGGTATTAAAATCCTATTAATCTTCCATGAAGATAGAGCGGAGTTGAGGACTCGTCAACAATTTTTGCCGAAGGTGGTTTCATCGTTCCACATGAACCAGCCGATTGTGGTACCAGTGGCTACTGACGCTTTCGCGGAGTCAAAATCTCTCAATGTTGTCAGGGCCTTGAAGATTTATGTCGCCAGAACGGCTCAACTTATGAAAACGGAGGCTCTGTTTGTCCTGTATGCTGCCAACAAGATTGGAACGCCTGCTTCCAAGCAGATATTGTGCGCTGGATCTGTAATACGATTCAGCAGGCTCATTCTACGGCTGGATTGCCGTTACCGAAATCAGCGAAGGCCCACTACCAGAAAGGTGGTCTCATCCTGGGCGGCTGCACGTGGGGTATCTGCATTACAACTCTGCCGAGCAGCTACTTGGTCGGGTTCAAACACTTTTGCGCAATTTTACAAGTTTGATACCCTGGCTGATGAGGACCTCATGTTTGGTCAATCGGTGCTGCAGAGTCATTCGCACTCTCCCGCCCGTTCTAGAGCTTTGGTATAAACCCCATGGTTCTTATGGTGTTCCCAGCATCCTCTAGGACGTATGAGAAAATAGGATTTTAATACCTACCAGTAAATCCTTTTCTCTTAGTCCATAGAGGATGCTGGGCACCCGTCCCAGTGTGGACTCTATCTGCAGTTATTAATTAAGTTTACACACGGGTTGTGTTATGTTATAGTCAGCCTGTTGCTGACGTTCATGCCGTTGACTGGAGTTCTGTTAAATGCCATGTTGTACGGCGTGTTGAGGTGTTAGCTGGTATGTATCTCACCTTAGTTTAACAATAATTCCTTTCCTCGAAATGTCCGTCTCCCTGGGCACAGTTCTTATAACTGGAGTCTGAAGGAGTAGCATAGAGGGAGGAGCCAGTTCACACCCATTCAAAGTCTTAAAGTGCCCATGTCTCCTGCGGATCCCGTCTGTACCCCATGGTTCTTATGGTGTCCCCAGCATCCTCTACGGCAGGGGTGTCAAACTCGTGGCCCTCCAGCTGTTTTGGAACTACACATTCCAGCATGCCCTGCCACAGTTGCAGCCGTCCCTAATACAAAATAGATGGCAAGGCATGCTGGGATGTGTAGTTTCACAACAGCTGGAGGGCCGCGAGTTTGACACCCCTGCTCTACGGACTAAGAGAAAAGGATTTATCGGTAGGTATTAAAATCCTATTTTTGTGTGTGCTAACACTTGTACCATTTGAATTTATTTATTTTTGTTCTGTACCATATCACTGATGCAGTATAACAAGTCAATTGAAGGTCTTCAACTTTAAGATCCTTTTTGACTCGTGCAGTTTATCGAACTCAACCTTCCATATGTGACTGTTCTGTGACGAGCCCAGCTTTGTGTTTCTGCAATATACAGAGGCTATGCAGAGCCGGCCCTAACCAATATGATGCCCTAGGCAAGATTTTGGCTGGTGCCCCCTAGCACCACCGCTAGCACCACCGCTGGTTCCGCCTTTGACCTTTCACCTCTTTCCCAGCACCACCACCCCTCATCCATAGCAGTCCTTATTTTGGTGTTTGTACCCCCTATACTTTAAATAGGAACAGTTCGCACATTTGGTGCACAGCCCAAAAAGGGGTGTGGTTTTGCTGGCAAGGGGCATGACCACACAATAGTAACCCCAATTCCAATTACGCCACACAGTGCTGCAACTTTATTCACATTTGATCATGCGATAGTGTCCATAATTCATATTACATCCCACAGTAGTATCACTTTACCTTATAAACATTACTCCTCACAGTAGAGCCCCTTATTCACATTACATCACACTGAATTGCTCCTTATTCACATTACACCACAACCTATTGCTCTTTATTCACATTAGACGACACAGTAGTGCCCTTTCTATACGCAATACCACATAGTAGAGCACCTTATACACATAATGCCATACAGTAATGCCCCTTACACATATGAGACACGTTATTAATGTCCTTATAAACATTATGCGCCTTACACATTATGACAACCTTTATTAATGCCCTTTTACACATAATGTCCCTTACACATATGCTGCACATTATTAATGCCATTATACACATGACACACATAGTGCCCCCTACACATTTGCTGCACATTATTAGTGCCCCTATACACATAATGACAAACATACAGTAGTACCCTGTTACACATATGCCGCACATTATTAATGCCTTTATACACATAATGACACACATAGTGCCCCTTACACATATGTTGCACATTATTAATGCATTTTTACATGACACACAAAATGCTCCTTACATATATTCCGAACACTACTGCACAACCAACCCACTCACATGCATACAGCACTCACACTGTCACTAACACTGTGACCTCTGCCTCTGCCTGGATACAGATGTGTCCTCATAAATCTTGCCTCAATGCTAACGTCGGGCACATTTTTTTAATGAAAATGCTTCTTATTTGCATTGCTATGTAGCTAGGATGCACAAGCAGCTTCTGCTAATTAAAATGATATGCAGCATGCCTATATACTGTGTGAGACTGGCTGTATCTGCATATGAAATGCTACACACAGAATATAGGCATGCCACATATCATTTTAATCAGCAGAAGCTGCTGATGCCCCTAGGCATATCAAATGCCCTAGGCAATTGCCTAGTTTGCCTATGCCTATGGCCGGCTCTGAGGCTATGGAGCAAAAAAGCAAGCCAGGGCCTCTACAATTCAGAGTTTCTTGCCTTCAACTAAGAAATATGCTTAACTTGACTGGTGCTTTGAGGCTTATTGGCTAACATCCGTTCACTACAGTGTCCTTTGTTCTCAGTCATACCATATGGCCAATACCCCCTTCCCCCGATTCTGACTACTTATATGAGGTGACCAAATCTGGCACACTTGTAATGGCTTATGGAGGAACATTTAGGGGTCTACTTACTATGTATTACCCTGTGGAGAGAGATCTAAAGAACCATTTAGGTCCTCAAATTTCTCATACGTCCTAGAGGATGCTGGGGTCCACTTCAGTACCATGGGGTATAGACGGTTCAACAGGAGCCATGGGCACTTTAAGACTTTTCATGGGTGTGAACCGGCTCCTCCCTCTATGCCCCTCCTCCAGACCTCAGTTTTAGAAATGTGTCCAGGCAGACTGGATGCACTCCAGGGGAGCTCTACTGAGTTTCTCTGAAAAGACTTATGTTAGGTTTTTTATTTTCTGGGAGAACTGCTGGCAACAGTCTCCCTGCTTCGTGGGACTGAGGGGGCAGAAGTAGGAACCAACTTCCTAAAGAGTTTCATGGCTCTGCTTCTGGCTGACAGGACACCATTAGCTCATGAAGGGTACTGAACGCTAGCTGCGCCTAGATGCTTACTCCCACAGCACGACGTCACCCCCCTTGCAGAGCCAGAAGACAGGTGAGTGTAAGAAGATAGATCTTACATCAAGGTGACGGCTAAAGGTATCGCGCGGTTGGTGGGAGCGCAGCGCGCCATGTTGCCCACTCTCACACAGGCGGTGCAGGGCGCAGGGGGACGGGGGTGCCCTGGGCAGCATGAAACCTAATTAAACTAGCAGAAAGGGGGCATAAGATGCCATGGCACAGCCCTACCCCCGCCAGTATAAATATTATTGTGAAAATCGCTGAGGAGAAACGCGCCATTGCGGGGACGGAGCTTCCTCAGTCAGCCAGCACACTGCTCAGCGCCATTTTCCCTCCTCAGGCTGGTCCTGCTCCACTACTGAATACAAGTATCAGGGTGCAAAACAGGGGGGGGCATAGTGAAATTGGTGCTTTACATTGTGTATTAACATAAAAAAGCGCTGTATGTCAGTGGGCATTTTATGTTTCACAGGCATTATGTTACTGGCGCTGGGTTTGTGAACTGGCTGCTCCTATCTGTCCTTCTGACAGATTTTACTGTGCGTCTGTCTCCTATAAGTCCCGGAGTGTCTCTGGGGTGTTTGTACACGTGTGTGACATGTCTGAGGCAGGGAGTTCTTCCCCTGAGGGAGCCATTTTAGGGACACAGAGTTGTAATGAGGTGGCGCTGCCGGCACACCACGAGCCTGACTGGGTGAAAGAAATACGCGATAGTGTGAATCATACCAGTAGGAGATTAGATAAGTCTGAGTCTCATGCAGAAAGTTGGAGAAAATCAGTGGAAGATGTGATTTTTCAGGGTTCTGCTGTCTTATCCGCAGGCGACCCCTCTGGGTCACATAAAAGACCGTTTGCAAACATTGTACATACTGATACCGACATGGACTCTTGTGTCGACAATAGTGATTCCAGGGAGGTAGATCCTAAATTGGCAAAAAATAAGATTTTACTCACCGGTAAATCTATTTCTCGTAGTCCGTAGTGGATGCTGGGGACTCCGTAAGGACCATGGGGAATAGACGGGCTCCGCAGGAGACTGGGCACTCTAAAGAAAGACTTAGTACTGCCTGGTGTGCACTGGCTCCTCCCTCTATGCCCCTCCTCCAGACCTCAGTTAAGGAAACTGTGCCCAGAAGAGCTGACATTACAAGGAAAGGATTTTGGAATCCAGGGTAAGACTCATACCAGCCACACCAATCACACCGTATAACTCGTGATAAACTTACCCAGTTAACAGTATGAACAACAACAGAGCATCAAACAACAGATGCCAACATAACATAACCCTTTCTTTTTCATCCACTAGGGGTCACTGGAGTACTCTTGGGATATGGACGGTTCCACTGGAACTAGGCACTGAACAGTTAAACTTTGACTATACCTCCCCTCCATATCCCAGAGTACCTCAGTGTTTTTTCGGTGCTCACAGAGCAACTAGGCTTGTGGAAGTGGATCCACAATTATTGATTTTTCTCTTTGATTTTTGAAAACATCCCTTTCCCCCTTCCAAGAAGGCGAGGGTTTGGGATAGTGAAAGCTGCTGATGCAGCTGTGGGTGTCGGACCTCTCTAGAAGAGCTCCCTCATTTCCACGTGCAGGACACCTGCAGTAAAAGGCTGACAGTGCTTGCAGAGAAGCCCCGTCATTGCCCTCACCACAGGGTCCAGGTATGTGTTTGGGGCGGTCAGCTCATGCTGCCGCCCCGCTGTGTGGGATTACTGTGTCTGTGTATTATGCCGTGCGCTGCCCGCAGCCGCCCGCCGCCGCTTTCAGCGCCGCTGTGAACACCTCTCCCGCCGCGCTCAGCCACGCTGGTGCATAGCCGCTCCACGGCTCCATGCGGCATATCGTCTGGAACTTCCGGAGTCATAGCAGCGGTCTCCGGATACAGAGTAGCGGTACACGGAGCACGGGGGAGAGAGGGAGGCACACACTTCTTTATCCAGGGTGTATGGTCTAACACAGAGCCAGCAGCGCTGTATAGATAAGTAACAGGATGGCATATATACATTTAAGTATAATCTGCTGCATAAATTAAATGTTTGCACTTTGTGATATTCTGTGAGCATGGGGACATATTCAACCATGCTTCCTGTTTTTCCTGTTTCTCTCCAGATTTTCCTGTAATACATCTCTCCACCATTGAAGGCGCAGGGGTGTTAGGGGGATTTTGGGATCAGGCATATTACTGGCACACTTGGCCAGATATATAGAGACACCTTAGTACTATTTACTGAGTCGCACAGGTTTTCTCTCTCTTGTCTTTGTATTTATATTGGGTTTTTTTTATTATTATTTACATAATGAGTAAGACACCAGCAAAGTCTAAGAAGCAGTTTTTCAGCAATGTCTGTAAGGGTGTATTACCTGACGGATTTACCACAAAGTATGTGTGGTAAATTCCGAAACAAATACAACTCCTGCTCCGGTTCCAAATCCAGTTTCTACCCCGGACCCGCCATGGGCTATATTAGCAGATGTTTTAGCTGGTTTGCAATCAGAGTTGGCCGCCTCTCGGCAGGAGCGAGAAGCGGCAAGATCTGAATCTAGGGTGAGACCGCTAGAACTTCCTGAGGGGTCTCAGCCTTACCAAAGGTCCAGATCCTCTTTGACTAAAGGGGATAAGTTTCATTTTTCTTATAAACTACCGGTTTCTGCTATGTTACTGTCTGATGATTCTTCACCAGACCTCACTGTACAAGATGTGGGTGAGGAGGGCGAAGTAGACCAGCAGTCAGATGGTGACGATTTTGACAGGCCGGGTATTGATAATCTCATCAGAGCAGTGCGTCAGTCTCTGAATTTTACAGAAACTGAGGAGCCTCTGACAAATGATGAGGTCGTTTTTACTAAACGACAGAGAATTCCAATTTGTTTTCCTGTGTCAGAATCTCTTAATAAAATGTTACTAGAAACAAGGAAGAATCCGGATAAACGGTTTTCTGTACCTCACAGATTTAGGTCTAGCTATCCGTTTCCAGATTCGATGACAGCTACATGGGAGAATCCGCCGTTGGTGGATTCATCTGTGTCTAAACTTACAAAGAAATTAACCATACCAGTACCAGCTGCAACTACACTCAAGGACCCTTCGGACCGTAAAATAGAGGTTATGCTGAAGTCCATGTATACAGCGGCAGGAGTGCTGCTTAGACCTGGGTTGAGTGGCATTTGGGTAACTAAAGCTCTAATGGTATGGATAACAGAACTCAGATCTGCCTTAACTGATGATCATCTTATACTTCTCGCTGATCAAATCTGGGAAGCGGCTGACTATTTATGTACAGCTTCTACTGACGTCTGTCAGCTCACTTCTCGCCTTTCATCATCACTAGTCACAGCACGACGTGCGCTCTGGCTACGTTCTTGGCGAGCGGAGACAGAGGTCAAAAAAGGAATAGAAGCATTACCTTATGAGGGCGAGAAGTTATTCGGTCCTGAATTGGACAAATGGATTTCTGAGGCCACGGGAGGGAAGTCGGTTTTCTTACCATTTCCTCCAACAGTGCCTAGAAAAAGATATTCTGGACCGGCGTTCAAATCTTTTACACCTCAGTCCTTTCGCGGGCGTGGCAGGGGAACGGCCACACCAGGTAGACGAGGTCGGGGACGTAGTTTCCAACGAGCCAATACCACTCGTCAGGATACTAAAGTCACCGGTAAGCCAGTGGCATGACGGGCTCCCAGCCCATCTCGGTTCTCCTATTGTAGGAGCACGTCTTCAGTCATTCCAGTTGGCGTGGCTTCAGACGTCCACAGATGGGTGGATCCGCAATCTAGTTTTAACAGGTTACAAAATAGAGTTTGACTGTCTCCCGCCAATGCGGTTTTTCAGGACAGGACGGCCTCTGTCGGACGACCATTCAGTCTCTGCTGGACGCAGCAGTTTTGGTTCCGGTCCCTGTGCACCAACAGGGTCAGGGTTATTATTCCAGTCTGTTTGTGGTACCGAAGCCGGATGGCTCGGTCAGGCCAATATTGAACTTAAAGGGCCTCAACCAGTACGTCACTTACTACAGATTCAAAATGGAATCTCTACGATCAGTAATTGCAGGTCTAGAGCCACAGGAGTTTATGATTGCGCTGGATCTCAAGGATGCGTACTTACACATTCCGATTTGGCCTCCTCATCAAAGGTTTTTGCGGTTTGCAATACGACAGAACCATTACCAGTTTCAGGCTCTACCGTTTGGCCTCTCGTCAGCGCCTCGGGTATTCACCAAGGTGATGTCTGTGATGATAGCTCATCTCAGATCTCTAGGAGTGATAATAGTTCCATACTTGGACGATCTACTCATCAAAGCTCCGTCTCAACAAATCCTCCTTCAACAGGCATTGCTGACATACAATGTACTGGTTCACCACGGTTGGATTGTCAACTTCAAGAAATCACATCTAGTTCCGTCCCAACGACTTCAATTCCTAGGTATGATTCTCGATACGGTAGACCAAAGGATCTACCTACCCGAACAGAAAGTACAGGTCATTCGTCATCTGGTACAATTAGTGCTCAAGCCACGCACAGTCTCGGTTCATTTGTGCATTCGCCTCTTAGGCACAATGGTGGCGGCTTTCGAAGCACTTCAGTTCGGAAAGGTTTCACTCACGTTCTTTTCAACTGGATGTGCTCGCACAGTGGTCGGGCTCGCACTTACAGATTCACCACAGGGTAAGGTTGTCTCCAAGGACCAGAGTGTCTCTACTCTGGTGGCTCAGGGTACAGAATCTAACCGCAGGAAAACAGTGCAGCACCTGGAATTGGATAATTCTCACGGCAGACGCAAGTCTCAGAGGTTGGGGAGCTGTAGTTCAGAATCTTCAGCTCCAGGGTCTCTGGGCGGATCACGAAAGATTGCTGTCTATAAATGTCCTGGAACTCCGGGCAATTCACAATGCGTTACGACAGGCAGTGCACATGCTGCAGGCTCAGGCAGTCCAGGTGCAATCAGACAATGCGACGGCGGTCGCATACATCAACAAACAAGGCGGAACGAGAAGCCGCATGGCAATGCGGGAAGTAGCTTGAATCCTCAATTGGGCAGAATACCACCAGGTCATATTGTCGGCAGTATTCATTCCGGGAGTGGACAACTGGGAGGCGGATTATCTCAGTCGTCGGGATTTTCATCCAGGAGAATGGGCATTAAATCCAGACGTATTTCTCATGCTGGTCCAGAGGTGGGGTTACCCGCAGGCAGACTTGATGGCATCTCGCCACAATCATCAAACGCCCCAGTGTGTATTCAGAACGAGAGATCCAGAGGCAGTGGCAGTGGATGCTCTCACAGTCAGGTGGCCATACAGTCTAGTATATTTGTTTCCACCGTTTCCGCTGCTCCCTCTATTGCTAAAACGGATCAAAAGAGAGTTTGTCACAGTCATACTAGTGGCGCCTCATTGGCCACGGAGAGCTTGGTTTTCGGATCTTCGCGGATTACTCGCAGACGATCCTTGGCCGCTCCCACTACGTCCGGACCTGTTACAACAGGGTCCGTTTCTTTACCCCGATTTAGCGCGGCTGCGTTTGACGGGGTGGCTGTTGAGACCGCCCTCTTAAGAAGAGAGGACATTCCAGAATCAGTCATTCCAACCATGTTACGAGCTAGGAAGCCGGTTACGGCAGCTCATTATTATAGAATTTGGCGTGCCTATATAGGTTGGTGTGAAGCTAGGAAGTTTCCAACTTCATCTTTCAAGTTATCCCATCTTTTGTTATTTCTACAGATGGGATTAGATTGAGGTCTACGTTTATCCACGCTAAAAGTGCAGATATCTGCTTTGTCAATTTACTTTCAAAGACGATTGGCTCTTTTGCCATCAGTACACACCTTTATGCAGGGTGTCCTCAGAGTACAGCCTCCATTCATTCCACCTACAGCGCCATGGGACTTGAATCTGGTTTTAGATTTCTTACAGTCTTTTCATTTTGAACCCTTACAACAGGTGGATATTAAATTTCTCACTTGGAAAACAATTTTTCTTCTAGCCTTGGCTTCGGCAAGGCGAGTTTCAGATTTGGGTGCCTTGTCATGCAAACCACCATATTTGGTGTTTCATGATGACAGAGCGGAACTTCGGACGAATCCCGCTTTCTTACCAAAAGTAGTGTCATCTTTTCACATCAACCAACCAATAGTAGTTCCTGTGTTATTAGGACATTCTGAAACTCTGGATGTGGTACGCGCTTTACGCGTTTATGTGTCTCGAACGTCTACACTTCGTAAGATGGATACGTTGTTTGTTCTCTATGATGCTGCCAAGAGGGGTTGGCCAGCCTCTAAGCAGACCCTATCCAGATGGATAAAACTGACCATACGTCAGGCTTATCTTCAGGCTAGATTACAGCCGCCTACATCGGTAACAGCTCATTCCACACGTTCTGTTAGAACTTCATGGGCAGCTGGTCGTGGAGCCTCTACGACACAGCTTTGCCGGGCGGCTACATGGTCATCAGTGCACACGTTTGTGTGCTTTTATAAGTTTGATACTTTTGCGGCATCAGCATCTAGCTTTGGCCGTTTAGTGTTACAAGTGCCAAATAGCTCTCCCGCCCACGGGGGAAACTTTGGTACGTCCCAAGAGTACTCCAGTGACCCCTAGTGGATGAAAAAGAAAATAGGATTTTGGTACTTACCAGGTAAATCCTTTTCTTTGAATCCATAGGGGGCACTGGACGCCCACCCAGAGCAGTTATTACCTGGTTGTGGTAAGTGCAGGGAATATTATGGTAACACACTCTTACCGACTGTTTCAAATTAGAAATTCTGTCGGGTTGGTGTCAACTGTTAGTTGTCATTTTTTGTTGGTGTCAACTTTATTGTTGTCCAGTTTTGTTATATGTATTTCTCCATTGTCAACCTCTATAGCTCAAGTTCGGATCAGTAAAAAACACTGAGGTACTCTGGGATATGGAGGGGAGGTATAGTCAAAGTTTAACTGTTCAGTGCCTAGTTCCAGTGGAACCGTCCATATCCCAAGAGTACTCCAGTGCCCCCTATGGATTCAAAGAAAAGGATTTATCTGGTAAGTACCAAAATCCTATTTTTATTAAGCAATAACTATATACACGTATTGCAGAAAGTCCGCACTTGGGACGGGCGCCCAGCATCCACTACGGACTACGAGAAATAGATTTACCGGTGAGTAAAATCTTATTTTCTCTAACGTCCTAGTGGATGCTGGGGACTCCGTAAGGACCATGGGGATTATACCAAAGCTCCCAAACGGGCGGGAGAGTGCGGATGACTCTGCAGCACCGAATGGGCAAACACAAGGTCCTCCTCAGCCAGGGTATCAAACTTATAGAACTTTGCAAAGGTGTTTGTACCCGACCAAGTAGCTGCTCGGCAAAGTTGTAATGCCGAGACCCCTCAGGCAGCCGCCCAAGAAGAGCCCACTTTCCTTGTGGAATGGGCTTTCACTGATTTTGGATGCGGCAAACCAGCCGCAGAATGAGCCTGCTGAATCGTGTTACAGATCCAGCGAGCAATAGTCTGCTTTGAAGCAGGAGCACCCAGCTTGTTGGATGCATACAGGATAAACAGCGAGTCAGTTTTCCTGACTCCAGCCGTCCTGGCTACATAAATCTTCAAAGCCCTGACTACATCAAGCAACTTGGAGTCCTCCAAGTCACGAGTAGCCGCAGGCACCACAATAGGTTGGTTCAAATGAAAAGATGACACCACCTTCGGCAGAAATTGCGGATGAGTCCGTAATTCTGCCTTGTCCATATGGAAAACCAGATAGGGGCTTTTACATGACAAAGCCGCCAATTCTGACACACGCCTAGCCGAAGCTAAGGCCAATAGCATGACCACTTTCCACATGAGATACTTTAGCTCCACGGTCTTAAGTGGCTCAAACCAGTGAGATTTCAGGAAACTCAACCCACGTTAAGATCCCAAGGTGCCACTGGTGGCACAAAAGGGGGCTGAATATGCAGCACTCCCTTTACAAACGTCTGAACTTCGGGAAGCGAAGGCAGTTCCTTTTGAAAGAAAATGGATAGGGCCGAAATCTGGACCTTTATGGATCCTAATTTTAAGCCCATAGTCACTCCTGACTGTAGGAAGTGCAGGAACCGGTCCAGCTGGAATTCCTCTGTAGGAGCCTTCCTAGCCTCACACCAAGCAACATATTTTCGCCATATACGGTGATAATGCTTTGCTGTCACGTCCTTCCTAGCCTTTATCAGCGTAGGAATAACTTCATCCGGAATGCCTTTTTCCGCTAGGATCCGGCGTTCAACCGCCATGCCGTCAAATGCAGCCGCGGTAAGTCTTGGAACAGACAGGGCCCTTGTTGCAACAGGTCCTGTCTGAGAGGCATTTCTTGCAGTTCCGGGTACCAAGTCCTTCTTGGCCAATCCGGAACAATGAGTATTGTTCTCACTCCTCTTTTTCTTATGATTCTCAGCACCTTGGGTATGAGAGGAAGAGGAGGAAACACATAGACCGACTGGAACACCCACGGTGTTACTAGTGCGTCCACCGCTGTCGCCTGAGGGTCCCTTGACCTGGTGCAATACCTTTTTAGCTTTTTGTTGAGGCGGGACGCCATCATGTCCACCTGTGGCAGTTCCCATCGATTTGCAATCTGCGTGAAGACTTCCTGATGAAGTCCCCACTCTCCCGGGTGGAGGTCGTGTCTGCTGAGGAAGTCTGCTTCCCAGTTGTCCACTCCCGGAATGAACACTGCTGACAGTGCTAGTACGTGATTCTCCGCCCAACGAAGAATCCTGGTGGCTTCTGCCATTGCCACCCTGCTTCTTGTGCCGCCTTGGCGGTTTACATGGGCCACTGCAGTGATGTTGTCTGACTGAATCAGCACTGGTTGGTTTCGAAGCAGAGGCTCCGCTTGACTCAGGGCGTTGTATACGGCTCTTAGTTCCAGGATATTGATGTGCAGACAAGTCTCCTGACTTGACCACAGCCCCTGGAAGTTTCTTCCCTGAGTGACTGCCCCCCATCCTCGGAGGCTTGCATCCATGGTCACCAGGACCCAGTCCTGTATGCCGAACCTGCGGCCCTCGAGGAGGTGAGCACTTTGCAGCCACCACAGAAGAGACACCCTGGCCCTGGGGGACAGGGTGATCAGCCGATGCATCTGAAGATGCGATCCGGACCACTTGTCCAACAGATCCCACTGAAAGATCCTCGCATGGAACCTGCCGAAGGGAATGGCTTTGTATGACGCCACCATCTTTCCCAGGACTCGCGTGCAGTAATGCACCGACACCTGTTTTGGTTTTAGGAGGTCTCTGACCAGAGTCACGAGCTCCTGAGCCTTTTCCTCCGGGAGAAACACCTTTTTCTGGCTTGTGTCCAGAATCATGCCCAGGAAGGGCAGACGCGTCGTAGGAATCAGCTGCGACTTTGGAATATTCAGAATCCAGCCGTGCTGTCGCAACACCTCCTGAGAGTGTGCTACGCTGATCAGCAACCGCTCCCTGGACCTCGCCTTTATGAGGAGATCGTCCAAGTATGGGATAATTGTAACCCCTTGCTTCCGAAGGAGCACCATCATTTCCGCCATCACCTTGGTAAATATTCTCGGTGCTGTGGACATGCCAAACGGCAACGTCTGGAATTGGTAATGACAGTCCTGTACCACAAACCTGAGGTACTCCTGGTGAGGTGGATAAATGGGGACATGCAAGGACGCATCCTTGATGTCCAGAGACACCATAAAATCCCCTTCCTCCAGGCTTGCAATGACCGCTCTGAGCGATTCCATCTTGAACTTGAATTTCTTCAGATAAATGTTCAGGGATTTTAAATTCAAAATGGGTCTGACCGAACCGTCCGGTTTCGGTACCACAAACATAGTGGAATAGTAACCCCTTCACTATTGAAGGAGGGGAACCTTCACTACCACCTGCTGGAGATATAGCTTGTGAATTGCTGCCAACACTACCTCCCTTTCCATGGGGGAAGCTGGCAAGGCCAATTTTAGGTAACGGTGAGGGGGCGTCACCTCGAATTCCAGCTTGTATCCCTGAGACACAATTTGTATAGCCCAAGGATCCACCCGTGAGCGAACCCACTGGTGGCTGAAATTTCGGAGACGCGCCCCCACCGCTCCTGGCTCCGGCTGTGGAGCCCCAGCGTCATGCGGTGGATTTAGTGGAAGCCGGGGAGGACTTTTGTTCCTGGGAACTAGCTGCATGGTGCAGTTTTTTTTCTCTACCCCTGCCTCTGGCAAGAAAGGATTCACCTCTGACTTTCTTGCTTTTTTGTGAACGAAAGGACTGCATTTGGTAATACGGTGCTTTCTTTGGCTGTGAGGGAATATATGTCAAGAAATTTGACTTCCCAGCCGTAGCTGTGGAAACTAGGTCCGAGAGACCGTCCCCAAACAATTCCTCACCCTTATAAGGTAACACCTCCATGTGTTTTTTAGAGTCGGCATCACCTGTCCATTGCCGAGTCCATAGGACCCTTCTGGCAGAAATCGACATTGCGTTTATTCTAGAGCCCAGCAGGCAAATTACCCTCTGGGCATCCCGCATATATAGGACAGCGTCTTTGATATGCCCTAGGGTCAGTAAAATAGTCTCCCTGTCCAGGGTATCTATCTCCTCAGACAGAGTATCTGTCCATGCTGCTACAGCACTACACATCCAGGCCGAAGCAATTGATGGCCTCAGAAGAGTACCAGAATGTGTATAAACAGACTTCAGGATACCTTCCTGCTTCCTATCTGCAGGATCCTTTAGGGTGGCCGTATCCTGTGACGGCAGGGCCACCTTCTTAGATAAGCGTGTCAACGCTTTGTCTACCCTAGGGGAGGATTCCCAGCGTAACCTATCTGTTGGCGGGAAAGGATACGCCATAAGTAATCTTTTGGAAACCAGTACTTTCCTATCAGGGGAATCCCACGCTTTTTCACATAACTCATTTAATTCATGTGAAGGGGGAAAAGTCACTTCTTGCTTTTTCCCCCCAAACATATAAACCCTCTTGTCAGGGACAGGGTTTTCCTCCGATATGTGCAATACATCCTTCATTGCTATAATCATGTATCGGATGGCTTTAGTCATTTTAGTCTGCTACTTTGCATCATCGTCATCGACACTGGAGTCAGAATCCGTGTCGACATCTGTGTCAACCAACTGGAATAGTGGGCGCTTTTGAGACCCTGACGGCCCCTGAGCTGTAGAATCAGACATGGGTTGAGACCCTGACTGATTATCCAACCTTTTTAGCAAGGAGCTTACGTTACCATTTAACACCTTCCACATATCCATCCAATCAGGTGTCGGCGCCGTCGGCGGCGACACCACATTCACTTGCACTTGTTCTGCCTCCACGTAACCGTCCTCATCAAACATGTCGACACAAACGTACCGACACACCGCACACACACAGGGAATGCTCTAATTGAGGACAGGACTCCACAAGGCCTTTTGGGGAGACAGAGAGAGAGTATGCCAGCACACATCCCAGCGCTATATAACCCAGGGATTACACAGTAACTTAGTGTTTACCCAGTAGCTGCTGTTTATGATAATTTGCGCCTAAATTTATGTGCCCCCCCCCTCTCTTTTTACCCTTTTTCTACCTTGATACTGCAGGGGAGAGCCTGGGGAGCTTCCTCTCAGCGGAGCTGTGGAGAGAAAATGGCGCCGGTTAGTGCTGAGGAAGAAGGCCCCGCCCCCTCAGCGGCGGGCTTCTGTCCTGGGTCTGTGTAAATAAAATGGCGGGGGCTCGTACATATATACAGTGCCCAGCTGTATATATGTGTCTTTTTGCCAAGAGGTATCCTAATTGCTGCCCAGGGCGCCCCCCCCTGCGCCCTGCACCCTACAGTGACCGGAGTGTGTGGATAGTGTGGGCGCAATGGCGCACAGCTGCAGTGCTGTGCGCTACCTCATGTGAAGACAGGAGTCTTCTGCCGCCGATTTCGATGTCTTCTTGCTTCCGCCGGCTTCTGTCTTCTGGCTCTGCGAGGGGGACGGCGGCGCGGCTCCGGGAACGGACGACCAAGGTTAAGATCCTGTGTTCGAACCCTCTGGAGCTAATGGTGTCCAGTAGCCTAAGAAGCGCAACCTAGCCGCAGTTAGTAGGTTTGCTTCTCTCCCCTCAGTCCCTCGTAGCAGAGAGTCTGTTGCCAGCAGAAGCTCTCTGAAAATAAAAAACCTAACTAAAATACTTTCTTATTAGCAAGCTCAAGAGAGCTCACTAAAAGCACCCAGCTCTGGCCGGGCACAGATTCTAACTGAGGTCTGGAGGAGGGGCATAGAGGTAGGAGCCAGTGCACACCAGGTAGTACTAAATCTTTCTTTAGAGTGCCCAGTCTCCTGCGGAGCCCGTCTATTCCCCATGGTCCTTGCGGAGTCCCCAGCATCCACTAGGACGTTAGAGAAAACATACAATATATGATTGTTGCTATAAAGGAGGTTTTAGAAGTTACGGAAGACCCTACTGTACCTCAGGAGAAGGCTTATTTCTATAAGGAAAAGAAATGTAAGGTAACTTTCCCTCCTTCCCACAAGCTCAATACTCTTTTGGAGGGTGTGTTGGAGAATCCTGAAAAGAAATTTTGTATTCCCAAAAGGATGCAAATTGCTTATCCTTTCCCTTCAGAGGACAGGAAAAGATGGGAGTCACCCCCGGTGTTAGACAGTGCCCTGTCAAAGTTGACAAAAAAGGTGATTCTCCCTGCACCTGGGATGGCTTCACTTAAAGAGCCGGCAGACCGCAAAATGGAGACCACGTTAAAATCTATTTATGTGGCCAATGGTACGCAGCCCAGACCCACCATTGCTTGCGCATGGGTGAGTCGTGCTATTGAAAAAATAAGAATTTACTTACCGATAATTCTATTTCTCATAGTCCGTAGTGGATGCTGGGGACTCCGAAAGGACCATGGGAATAGCGGCTCCGCAGGAGACTGGGCACAAAGTAAAAGCTTTAGGACTAGCTGGTGTGCACTGGCTCCTCCCCCTATGACCCTCCTCCAAGCCTCAGTTAGGATACTGTGCCCGGACGAGCGTACACAATAAGGAAGGATTTTGAATCCCGGGTAAGACTCATTACCAGCCACACCAATCACACCGTACAACTTGTGATCTGAACCCAGTTAACAGCATGATAACAGAAGGAGCCTCTGAAAAGATGGCTCACAACAACAATAACCCGATTTTTGTAACAATAACTATGTACAAGTAATGCAGACAATCCGCACTTGGGATGGGCGCCCAGCATCCACTACGGACTATGAGAAATAGAATTATCGGTAAGTAAATTCTTATTTTCTCTAACGTCCTAGTGGATGCTGGGGACTCCGAAAGGACCATGGGGATTATACCAAAGCTCCCAAACGGGCGGGAGAGTGCGGATGACTCTGCAGCACCGAATGAGAGAACTCCAGGTCCTCCTCAGCCAGGGTATCAAATTTGTAGAATTTAGCAAACGTGTTTGCCCCTGACCAAGTAGCTGCTCGGCAAAGTTGTAAAGCCGAGACCCCTCGGGCAGCCGCCCAAGATGAGCCCACTTTCCGTGTGGAATGGGCTTTTATAGATTTTGGCTGTGGCAGGCCTGCCACAGAATGTGCAAGCTGAATTGTACTACAAATCCAACGAGCAATCGTCTGCTTAGAAGCAGGAGCACCCAGCTTGTTGGGTGCATACAGGATAAACAGCGAGTCAGATTTTCTGACTCCAGCCGTCCTGGAAACATATATTTTCAGGGCCCTGACTACGTCCAGCAACTTGGAATCCTCCAAGTCCCTAGTAGCCGCAGGCACCACGATAGGTTGGTTTAAGTGAAATGCTGAAACCACCTTAGGGAGAAATTGAGGACGAGTCCTCAATTCTGCCCTGTCCGTATGAAAAATTAGGTAAGGGCTTTTATAGGATAAAGCCGCCCATTCTGATACACGCCTGGCTGAAGCCAGGGCTAACAGCATTACCACTTTCCAAGTGATATACTTCAAGTCCACAGTGGTGAGTGGTTCAAACCAATGTGATTTTAGGAATCCCAACACTACATTGAGATCCCAAGGTGCCACTGGAGGCACAAAAGGAGGCTGTATATGCAGTACTCCCTTGACAAACGTCTGAACTTCAGGTACAGAAGCTAGTTCTTTTTGGAAGAATATCGACAGGGCCGAAATTTGAACCTTAATGGACCCTAATTTGAGGCCCATAGACAGTCCTGTTTGCAGGAAATGCAGGAATCGACCCAGTTGAAATTCCTCCGTAGGGGCCTTCCTGGCCTCGCACCACGCAACATATTTACGCCAAATACGGTGATAATGTTGTACGGTTACATCCTTCCTGGCTTTGATCAGGGTAGGGATGACTTCATCCGGAATGCCTTTTTCCTTCAGGATCCGGCGTTCAACCGCCATGCCGTCAAACGCAGCCGCGGTAAGTCTTGGAACAGACATGGTCCCTGCTGGAGCAGGTCCTGTCTTAGAGGTAGAGGCCACGGGTCTTCCGTGAGCATCTCTTGAATTTCCGGGTACCAAGTCCTTCTTGGCCAATCCGGAGCCACGAGTATAGTCTTTACTCCTCTCCTTCTTATGATTCTCAGTACTTTTGGTATGAGAGGAAGAGGAGGGAACACATACACTGACCGGTACACCCACGGTGTTACCAGAGCGTCCACAGCTATTGCCTGAGGGTCCCTTGACCTGGAACAATATCTGTCCAGTTTTTTGTTGAGGCGAGACGCCATCATGTCCACCTTTGGTTTTTCCCAACGGTTTACAATCATGTGGAAGACTTCCGGGTGAAGTCCCCACTCCCCCGGGTGAAGATCGTGTCTGCTGAGGAAGTCTGCTTCCCAGTTGTCCACTCCCGGAATGAACACTGCTGACAGTGCTATCACATGATTTTCCGCCCAGCGAAGAATCCTTGCCACTTCCGTCATTGCCCTCCTGCTTCTTGTGCCGCCCTGTCTGTTTACGTGGGCGACTGCCGTGATGTTGTCCGACTGGATCAATACTGGCTGACCCTGAAGCAGAGGCCTTGCCTGACTTAGGGCATTGTAAATGGCCCTTAGTTCCAGGATATTTATGTGAAGTGACGTTTCCATGCTTGACCACAAGCCCTGGAAATTTTTTCCCTGTGTGACTGCTCCCCAGCCTCTCAGGCTGGCATCCGTGGTCACCAGGACCCAATCCTGAATGCCGAATCTGCGGCCCTCTAGGAGATGAGCACTCTGTAACCACCACAGGAGAGACACCCTTGTCCTTGGAGACAGGGTTATCCGCTGATGCATTTGAAGATGCGATCCGGACCATTTGTCTAGCAGATCCAACTGAAAAGTTCTTGCGTGGAATCTGCCGAATGGAATCGCTTCGTAAGAAGCCACCATCTTTCCCAGGACCCTTGTGCACTGATGCACTGACACCTGGCCTGGTCTTAGGAGTTTCCTGACTAGGTCGGATAACTCCCTGGCTTTCTCTTCCGGGAGAAACACCTTTTTCTGTACTGTGTCCAGAATCATCCCTAGGAACAGCAGACGTGTCGTCGGAATCAGCTGCGATTTTGGAATATTTAGAATCCATCCGTGCTGTCGTAGTACTATTTGCGATAGTGCTACTCCGACCTCTAACTGTTCTCTGGACCGTGCCCTTATCAGGAGATCGTCCAAGTAAGGGATAATTAAGACGCCTTTTCTTCGAAGAAGAATCATCATTTCGGCCATTACCTTGGTAAAGACCCGGGGTGCCGTGGACAATCCAAACGGCAGCGTCTGAAACTGATAGTGACAGTTCTGTACCACAAACCTGAGGTACCCTTGGTGAGAAGGGCAAATTGGGACATGGAGGTAAGCATCCTTGATGTCCAGAGACACCATGTAGTCCCCTTCTTCCAGGTTCGCTATCACTGCTCTGAGTGACTCCATCTTGAACTTGAACCTTTTTATGTAAGTGTTCAAGGTTTTCAGATTTAAAATGGGTCTCACCGAGCCGTCCGGCTTCGGTACCACAAACAGCGTGGAGTAATACCCCTTTCCCTGTTGTAGGAGGGGTACCTTGATTATCACTTGCTGGGAATACAGCTTGTGAATGGCTTCCAATACCGCCTCCCTGTCGGGGGTAGACGTTGGTAAAGCAGACTTCAAGAACCGGCGAGGGGGAGACGTCTCGAATTCCAATTTGTACCCCTGAGATACTACCTGCAGGATCCAGGGGTCCACTTGCGAGTGAGCCCACTGCGCGCTGAAATTCTTGAGACGGGCCCCCACCGTGCCTGAGTCCGCTTGTAAGGCCCCAGCGTCATGCTGAGGACTTGGCAGAAGCGGGGGAGGGCTTCTGGTCGTGGGAAGAAGCTGTCTGTTGTAGTCTTTTTCCCCTTCCTCTGCCCCGGGGCAGATATGAGTGGCCTTTTGCCCGCTTGCCCTAATGGGGACGAAAGGACTGAGCCTGAAAAGGCGGTATCTTTTTCTGCTGCGAGGTGACTTGGGGTAAAAAGGTGGATTTCCCAGCCGTTGCCGTGGCCACCAGGTCCGATAGACCGCCCCCAAATAACTCCTCCCCTTTATACGGCAATACTTCCATATGCCGTTTGGAATCCGCATCCCCTGACCACTGTCGCGTCCATAATCCTCTTCTGGCAGAAATGGACATCGCACTTACTCTTGATGCCAGAGTGCAAATGTCTCTCTGTGCATCTCGCATATATAGGAATGCATCCTTTAAATGCTCTATAGTCAATAATATATTGTCCCTGTCCAGGGTATCAATATTTTCAGGCAGGGAATCCGACCAAGCCACCCCAGCACTGCACATCCAGGCTGAGGCGATTGCTGGTCGCAGTATAACACCAGTATGTGTGTATATACTTTTAAGGATATTTTCCAGCCTCCTATCTGCTGGCTCCTTAAGGGCGGCCGTTTCTGGAGACGGTAACGCCACTTGTTTTGATAAGCGTGTGAGCGCCTTATCCACCCTAGGGGGTGTTTCCCAACGAGCCCTAACCTCTGGTGGGAAGGGATATAGTGCCAATAACTTTTTAGAAATTAGCAGTTTTCTGTCGGGGGTAACCCACGCTTCATCACACACTTCATTCAATTCATCTGATTCAGGAAAAACTACGGGTAGTTTTTTCACACCCCACATAATACCCCTTTTTGTGGTACTTGCAGTATCAGAGATGTGCAAAACCTCCTTCATTGCCGTGATCATGTAACGTGTGGCCCTACTGGAAAATACGTTTGTTTCTTCACCGTCGACACTGGAGTCAGTGTCTGTGTCTGGGTCCGTGTCGACCCACTGAGGTAACGGGCGTTTAATAGCCCCTGACGGTGTTTGAGACGCCTGGACAGGCACTAACTGAGCTGCCGGCTGTCTCATGTCGTCAACAGTTTTCTGTAACGTGCCGACACTGTCACGTAATTCCTTAATTACGGCCATCCATTCAGGTGTCGACTCCCTAGGGGGTGACATCACCATTATAGGCAATTTGCTCCGCCTCCACATCATTTTCCTCCTCATACATGTCGACACACACGTACCGACACCCAGCGCACACACACAGGGAATGCTCTGATAGAGGACAGGACCCACTTAGCCCTTTGGGGAGACAGAGGGAGAGTTTGCCAGCACACACCAGAGCGCTATATATGTATAGGGACAACCTTACAATAAGTGTCTATCCCTTATAGCTGCTTATATCTGTTATTTTGCCAAATAAGTGCCCCCCTCTCTTTTTTACCCTGTTTCTGTAGTTGCAGGATGCAGGGGAGATTCTGGGAGCCTTCCTACCAGCGGAGCTGTGTGGGAAAAATGGCGCTGTGTGCTGAGGAGATAGGCCCCGCCCCCTTCACGGCGGGCTCTTCTCCCGCTTTTTTCTGGAAAACTGGCAGGGGTTAAATACATCCATATAGCCCAGGAGCTATATGTGATGTATTTTTCGCCAACTAAGGTAAATTCATTGCTTCCCAGGACGCCCTCCCCCAGCGTCCTGCACCCTCAGTGACCGGAGTGTGAAGTGTGCTGAGAGCAATGGCGCACAGCTGCAGTGCTGTGCGCTACCTTATGAAGACAGGAAAGTCTTCTGCCGCCGATTTATGGACCTCTTCTTGCTTCAGCATCTGTAAGGGGGCCGGCGGCGCGGCTCCGGGACCCATCCATGGCTGGGCCTGTGATCGTCCCTCTGGAGCTAATGTCCAGTAGCCTAAGAAACCCAATCCACTCTGCACGCAGGTGAGTTCGTTTCTCTCCCCTAAGTCCCTCGATGCAGTGAGCCTGTTGCCAGCAGGTCTCACTGAAAATAAAAAACCTATTTAAACTTTTACTCTAAGCAGCTCAGGAGAGCCACCTAGATTGCACCCTTCTCGTTCGGGCACAAAATCTAACTGAGGCTTGGAGGAGGGTCATAGGGGGAGGAGCCAGTGCACACCAGCTAGTCCTAAAGCTTTTACTTTGTGCCCAGTCTCCTGCGGAGCCGCTATTCCCATGGTCCTTTCGGAGTCCCCAGCATCCACTAGGACGTTAGAGAAATGGTCTGATAACTTGTCATCAGAAATTGACACGCTTGATAGAGACGAGATACTCCTAACATTAGGTAATATCAAAGACGCTGCAGCATACATGCTGGAAGCTATGAAGGATATTGGACTCTTGAGTTCAACAGCCGCTACCATGGCAGTCACGGTTCGGAGGGCGTTGTGGATTCGCCAGTGGAATGCTGATGCAGATTCCAAGAGAAATATGGAGGCTCTCCCATATAAAGGTGAGACCTTATTTGGTGATGGGCTGGATGCGTTAGTCTCGGCTACCGCAGGTAAGTCGACATTCTTGCCTTATGCTCCTGCACCGGCGAAGAAGACATCACTCTAACATGCAGTCCTTTCGGTCCAACAAATACAAAAAGGCCAAAGGTCCCCCCTTCTTTGCAGGTAGAGGAAGGGGAAGAGGAAAGAAATCTGCAGCGTCTCCAGGAGCAGAAGTCACCCCTACTTCTGCCAAATCTACAGCATGACGCTGGGGCTCCCTTGCGGGTGTCCGCTCGGGTGGGAGCACGTCTGAAACTCTTCAGTCAAATTTGGATTCAATCTGGCCTGGACCCATGGGTCTTACAAATAGTGTCCCAGGGGTACAAACTGGAGTTTTAAGACATCCCCCCATGCCGATTTTTCAAATCGACCATGCCAGCTTCTCTTCCAGAAAGAGAGGCAGTAACAACGGCAATTCAAAAATTATGTCAGGATCAGGTCATAATCCTGGTACCCTTGTCACAACAAGAAGAAGGTTTTTATTCAAGCCTCTTCGTAGTTCCGAAGCCGGACGGCTCGGTCAGACTGATTTTAAACCTGAAAAATCTGAATCTCTACTTGAAAAGGTTTTAGTTCAAGATGGAATCCCTGAGGGCAGTGATTTCCAGTCTGGAGGAGAAGGACTTCATGGTGTCAGTAAACATAAAGGATGCTTACTTGCATGTTCCCATTTATCCTCCTCACCAAGCTTATCTGAGATTCGCGGTACAGGATTACCATTACCAGTTCCTCGGTCTCTCCACGGCACCGAGGGTATTCACCAAGGTGATGGCGGAGATGATGGTCTTCCTTCGTCAAAAAGGAGTCAATATAATTCCTTATCTGGACGATCTCCTGATAAAAGCGAGATCCAGGGAACAGTTGGTGCAGAACATCGCACTCTCCCTGTCAATACTCCAACAACACGGTTGGATCATGAATTTTCCAAAGTCGCAGTTGGAACCAACGACAAGATTGTCCTTTTTAGGGATGATTCTGGACACAGAAGTACAGAGAGTATTTCTTCCAGTGGAAAAGGCTCTAGAAATCCAGAAAATGGTCAAACAAATATTGAAACCAACTAGAGTGTCGATCCATCAATGCATTCGGTTGTTGGGGAAGATGGTAGCGGCCTACGAGGCTATACAGTTTGGCCGATTCCGTGCCAGAGTATTCCAGTGGGACCTGTTGGACAAGTGGTCCGGATCCCACCTACACATGCACCAGAAGATAATCCTGTCATCCAAAACCAGGTTTTTGCTCCTGTGGTGGCTACACAGTTCTCACTTACTAGAGGGACGCAGGTTCGGGATTCAGGACTAGGTCCTAGTAACCACGGATGCAAGTCTCCGAGGCTGGGGAGCTGTCACACAGGGGGAAACCTTCCAAGGAAGATGGTCAAGTCAGGAAGCCCGCCTTCACATAAACGTTCTGGAATTGAGAGCCATTTACAATGGCCTTCTACAAGCGGTACATCTTCTTCAAGATCATCCCGTGCAGATCCAGTCAGACAATGTAACAGCAGTTGCGTACATAAACAGGCAAGGCGGAACGAAAAGCAGAGCAGCAATGGCAGAGGTGACAAGGATTCTCCTCTGGGCAGAAAGGCATGTAAGAGCTCTGTCAGCAATTTTCATTCTGGGAGTGGACAACTGGGCAGCAGACTTCCTCAGCAGACACGATCTCCATCCAGGAGAGTGGGGCCTCCACCAAGAAGTCTTCGCAGAGGTGACAAGTCTTTGGGGAGTTCCTCAAGTAGACATGATGGCATCTCGTCTAAACAAGAAGCATCATAGATATTGTTCCAGGTCGAGAGACCCTCAAGCAATAGCAGTGGATGCACTGGTGACCCAGTGGGTGTTTCGGTCGGTGTATGTTTTCCCTCCACTTCCACTAATTCCAAAAGTTCTCAAAATAATAAGAAGAACAAGAGTTCGAGCAATCTTCATTGCCCCAGACTGGCCAAGGAGGGCTTGGTATTCAGATCTTCAGGAGTTGCTCATAGAAGATCCTCAGCCTCTTCCTCCTCGCGAGGACCTGCTGCAGCAGGGGCCGTGCGTGTACCAAGACTTACCGCGGCTACGTTTGATGGCATGGCTGTTGAGCGCCGGATCCTAGCCCGAAAGGGTATTCCCAAGGAAGTCATCCCCACTCTTATTCAGACCAAGAAAGGAGTAACGTCTAAACATTACCACCGTATTTGGAGAAAATATGTGTCTTGGTGTGAATCCAAGAAGACTCCTACGGAAAAGTTTAAGTTGGGACGTTTTCTCCATTTTCTGCAGGCTGGTGTGGATGCGGGCCTTAGATTGGGGTCAATCAAGGTCCAGATTTCGGCCTTATCAGTTTTCTTTCAAAAACAATTGGCCTCCTTCCCAGAAGTTCAGACCTTCGTGAAAGGGGTTCTGCACATCCAGCCTCAATTTGTGCAGCCAGTGGCACCATGGGACCTTAATGTGGTGTTGCAATTCCTTCAATCGGATTGGTTTGAACCTCTGCAGGAGATAGAATTGAAGTTTCTCACATGGAAAGTGGTGATGCTTTTGGCCTTGGCATCCGCAAGGTGGGTGTCTGAGTTGGGGGCCTTGTCTCACAAGAGCCCTTACCTGATCTTCTATGAAGATAGGGCAGAGTTGAGAACCCGCCAACATTTTCTTTCAAAGGTGGTTTCATCTTTCCACATAAACCAACCTATTGTGGTGCCAGTGGCTACTGACACTTTCACTGTGTCAAAGTCTCTAGATGTGGTTAGAGCTTTAAAGATTTATGTCGCAAGAACAGCTCGGATACGGAAAACAGAGGCTCTGTTTGTCCTGTATGCTCCTAACAAGATTGTGTGTCCTGCTTCTAAGCAGACTATTGCGCACTGGATCAGAGGTACCATTCAGCACGCTCATTCCACGGCAGGATTGCCGATACCGAAGTCGGTGAAGGCCCATTCTACTAGGAAGGTGGGCTCATCCTGGGCAGTTCGGCATTACAACTTTGCCGAGCGGCTACTTGGTCAGGGTCAAACACGTTTGCAAAGTTCTACAAGTTTGACACCTTGGCGGATGAGGACCACAAGTTTGGTCAATCGGTGCTGCAGGGTCATCCGCACTCTCCCGCCCGTACTGGAGCTTTGGTATAACCCCATGGTACTGAAGTGGACCCCAGCATCCTCTAGGACGTATGAGAAAATAGGATTTTAATACCTACCGTAAGAATGCCAAATTTATTTCTCACAAATATTTAAAATGCCCGCTCTAATATATATTGCAGACGCCAGGCGCATCTTATTACCATATACGATAAAAGTGCGCTGTACATCGCAAAACACTGTATCCCATAAGAGAAAACAATACACCCACACATTATCTGAGTTCCGAAGCTCATTGATGTATATATTTGTTATTAAAAGGATATGGATTCAATATATATTACAAAGTACAGTATACCTATAGTTACATGATTACAACTCACACAGTAAGCAGTTAAAACATACAATTACATACAGTTACATACAGTTTCAGTTACATGCCAGCGATACAATGCCATTATCCTTAAGTTATATAAATTCATCTTTCCATATCACTCTCTCTCTCTCTGTAATGTAATGCTGGGACTCCATCTTCCTCTGAGACCTTACAGCAACTCTGAGACCAAAACAGGAACTACCTTCCTGTGTGATCAGCAAAATGTGTTAACTAGTTTCTGGGGGAGGGGACTCTCTCTCATTCATGATTGAGTCACTAGTTTCTTTGTATATGCTGAACAGGTTCAGCCTTAGGGATGTCCAAAGGGGCTGGCCTGAGTTTCCTGTTCACCACCTGTTTGGAATATCTATTGTTCTAATAAAAGTGATTTTAGCTTTTATACATTTAATCATAATTCCGTGTTGCAATGTCCTACAACTTAATAACAAGTATCAAATGAATCCACACATTAATGTGGTCGTTTCAATAGTAAATATGACAGGTCTATCTTGTTTCGTTCAAATAATACACATTCATGACATTAATTCATTAGATAATTTTAAATCATCATGATGTCTGGCGCTTGATATTATTATAATTATGTACTGTATGAAATAAGTGTCGAATCCATCTCTGGCATGTCCATGTAAATGCGTGTGTTACCATATATTGCTGTGCTCGCTGCGCATATTTGCAAGTATAGCGACTTAAATGTGTGTAGTTTGTATGTTCTCTTTATGTAATATTTTTGACTTTGACAGTCCACCCTTTGGCAGTAAACAATAACTGCCATCAATTATTAACATAAGAAAAAAATATTTCATACCATAATCGGTGACCTAGACTCAAGTATGTATGCATTTCGCAAATCAGACACTTGACTATATTTGGGGAAGACAGGGAGGAGGATGAGACATCCTCTATATGCACTCGGCAGTCACGGGACCACTGGTTGGGTGTGGGACAACATTCAACCTATAGAGTATGCTGGGACAGTGCTTTGGCCTATAATGTCTGATTTGCGACGAACATTTCACACATACATGTACCTACGTCTTTGTACACTGATGTTTGGATTCAATTGAGGTTCTGCTGGGTAGGTGAAGAAGACACAAACAAATCGCGACAGTGACATATAAAATTTTCATGATCTACATATTCCTATCATTTTCTGAACATTGTTTCCATTTCTGGAACGTATGCTAGGTCTGTTTAATCATTGAACAAGGGTTGTAAGTAGTGTCCTTCCTAAATAACATAAACCTTCGGAGTTCGGGGAGAGCCACTCATAAACCTTTCTTCCACATATATTAATGAGCTCTTTATCTGCAATGTGTAAACAGCCATTGTCTAATTTTTCCTGATTACCTCTGAACTTCATAACTACTAGACCTTTGATTTTTCTCTGACTTTAACAAACTGATCGGCTAATCCTGGGATCCTATAAGGAGATCACTCCTTCCTACAGAACCAGTTCCAGTCCCACACTCGACTCCTCATAAAAAAAACCTCGCAAAAATAGAATATCCTGAAAGAAAATGTTTGTCAGCGGGAAAGAGAGAAAAGAGAAATAGAACAAAACAACTCTTGTTCATAACAAATCAATTACAATGACTGGTCTTTCTGCAGTCCTTCAGTATGCTCAGGTAGTGTTCAACAGTGCCGCCTCTCAGTCTTCACGGAACAGAGTCTCTGGTGATACGAGGTTCTCTTTGCCTTGCTCTTTGGACACAGTTCACTTGGAACACACAGTCACTTTGCTCTCCACCTTGCTCTTTGAACACACAGTTCACTTGGAACACACAGTCACTTTGCTCTCCACCTTTGACTTTGACAACCGCTAAATCCTTTTCTCCTAGTCCGTAGAGGATTCTTGGCACCCGACCCAGTGCGTACTTTACCTGCAGTTTATTCATTATAGTTACACAAGTTGTGTTACATTTGTTTTCAGCATGTTGCTGCAAATGGTTCATGCCTGTTGGAGTGTGTTAAGTTGAATGCCATGTTGTGCGGCATGGTTGAGGTGTGAGCTGGTATGAATCTCACCATTAGTATTAAGTAAATCCTTTCCTCAAAATGTCCGTCTCCCTGGGCACAGTTCCTATAACTGAGGTCTGGAGGAGGGGCATAGAGGGAGGAGCCAGTTCACACCATTGAAAAGTCTAAAAAGGGCCCATGGCTCCTGCGCTACCGTCTATACCCCATGGTACTGAAGTGGACCCCAGCATTCTCTACGACTAGGAGAAAAAGGATTTACCGGTAGGTATTAAAATCCTATTTTTTCAAAACCAGCCTGTAACATGGCAGGGGCTGATTGGCCTGTACTTTCTCTGACCCCCTTTATCTCAATCCAAGGCTTGGTACATAGACCCCATAGTCCAGAGGTTTAGGGATGTACATCGGAAGGCCACCGTCAAATTATGGCAGGGCTTCAACCATTGAATCTGTTGATGTCATAGTAACTGATCATTGCATCAAAATTCATAGAATTTGCGCAGGGACAAAACCTCAGCAGTATGGCTGGCCAGGGACTGGTGACAGGACCATTGCAACACCATATGTTTACCATTCAGTGGTGGCAGACATTGGAATGCCACCAATGAATGGTAAAAATCGCTGCTATCACAATGAGAAATTGCAATTTTGTGATGCAGTGTCCATACCTAGAGGCTCCCAAAAGCAGTCCAGGTTTTACATTTATCAATGCTTGGCTGCAGGTGTCTTGTACCCCTGTTAAACAAAGTTGAAATCCTGGGTTATTGCCCGGTTGACCTGTGTCTGGCCTCAGTGTAAACTGCGCCAAATAATAAAAAAAGAATGCCCCTCGTCCTCTGACCCAGCAATCCAACCTGGGATTCAACCAGGGCAGGACCTGTGAGGGGCAGTGTAAATGGGTAACTGAGTCATTGACCTAGGAGCCATTTACAGCAATGGGAGAGCTCATACCTTCCCACCGCACTGTCCTGTAGGAGGTTATGGGTCACGGTGCATGCAGTCTCTGCTGCTGTCTGCCCTGCTATGCAGACAGCAGCAGTGTCGGGGTGAAGGATGTATTAACATTTTGCTGAATCAGTAATTTTACCACATTTCCACAGAAGTCCTCAAAACAAGACCTAAGGGTTAATGAAAACCGCTTGTCTAACAAGTAGGCTAGTCCCGCTAAAGTTTTACAAACGGGTAATGTTTTCAGTATTTTTGTGAAAATAGGTGGTAAAATTACCCAGGAGAATAGATGAACTCTGTAGTTGAGCTGAGAGTTGCAAATGACTGTCCATTTTGATATCTGCAGAATAAATGGACCCTAACTATCCAGCAGAAGCTGTGTTCTAAGTGAAACTTTAGAACAGGAAATGGATATACTTGGGTTACTCTTATCTGTATAGAGTGGGGATGGGGTGCTACTGCAGTATACATGGATATGATGTACAAAGCACTCACCTGTCCTGGTGCGTGAGAGTAGGGATTTTTTTTTTTTTTGGGGGGGGGGGGGGGGGGGAGATGAGGGATGCTTAACCTGGTTGCGTCAAATTTAGAGTGCAGGGCATTAGAGTGCAAGTTGGAAAAATGTACATCAGTGCCCCTCTTGGAAAATACCATACATATGTAGTGTAAAATGCTGATCCAGTAGGATCAAAGGTACCTACACACTGGCATAAGAATAACCTATTAACTTTTTGCATAAAGTGGGATCACAATGCTCCTATAAAAACAATAGTCAATTGACTGCTGTTGTAAATGGCTAGATGTATGGTGTTGAGAGCCTCTCTCCATATGGTACTTAGGACTAGATGGACTTAGACTTGAAAAGTGATACTGTCGAAGTCGGAAAATATTACAGTACACACATTACGTACAAACACCACATAGATGGCCTCCGTGCACGTACTTATTCGGCCGTGCATGCACATATTCGCAAATTGTGTATGATCGCTCACGCGGTCGTGCGTGTTAGCGCGTGGTATGAGTAATTACGGAGGCATTTGTACTCGCATGGAAAAGCCACAAAGACATATCATATATTTAATCCATATATTGCATAAATCACCCACTGTCTGCTCATCCTTCTAATAACATGAAGATGGTTTGCACATAAATTATCCTCCCAGAAACTCAAATACAATGTACCAGATGGCGTTATTTACGCAAAGCTTTGAAATCCTATGAAGAAGGCAAATACCTTTGGTTACCCATATTGTTCTAGAGTTGTCCAGTATCTGTCGAAGACAATAAATACTGGATTGTCATTGTCTTATCTGAAGACAGGACAAACAAAAAAGACAATATCTAGGAACCTAGGTTGACTGAAGAGAAACTCAATTAGCAATAGCTAACAAATTACAAACCAGACATTTAGAAATCTGAGGTAATAACATTCATAGACTAAACTCTTGGATATATATATATATATATATATATATATATTTCCTAACAAATTGTAATAGCAGGAGTGTGTGTGTATGTATATATATATATATATGGATATAGATATATATGGATATACGTATATCTTGAGGATGGAAATAGATAATCATATCATGTGTGGGATCATATTGTTCAGAGTCACGTAAACATTAATCTGGTGGGTATAAGAATATTATCATATATTGCAACATTAAGTTATTAATAATACCAGATTTATGGATGATTAATGTGATGGGTTTAACTGGTCATGGAGCGGGAACCCAGATGCAAATAACAGAAATCACATCTCAAGTCTTAGCCATCGCCCACCTCTTGAGCTGACCAATGATCCCCGGTGCACAGGATATGTCCCACCCCCGAACCAATGGAAGAAGAGCACACAGTGTCTATTGTATCACGTTTTGATCCACTGTATAAAAAGCCAGCTGCAGGCCAGGTCACTATCACAGACTCTGAATGTCATCTCCCTTGATGACTGAGGACCAGCCGGGAAGCGCAGGCGAAACCAAAACGTATGTACCATTGACTGTAGCCATTTTTCTATTGTAGTGTATTGTTGTTATTGTAACCCCCTTTCAGCAATTATATATTGGTGTGTCGGAACGATACACCAACATATAATTGCTGAAAGGGGGTTACAATAACAACAATACAATACAAGAGAAAAATGGCTACAGTCAATGGTACATACGTTTTGGTTTCGCCTGCGCTTTTCCCTGCTAAGGTTATAAGTGTATTTCAGTCACACGAGTAGCTGCAGAGTGCTCATGGCGTGTCTTTGGGTGTGTACGCACTGCGTGTACTTTGTACGGCCAGCGCTGCGTTTGTACGCAAAGTACGTACACGGTACGGGGATTTGTACGCTAATGGTGTAAAAAGTACGTAGACTAAGGTTGATCACAAACGGCCACAGCGGCTCCATTTTAAAGTGTATTTAATGTGTTTCTAAAGTGTTGCTTTTAGTCCTGTATGTAAATCGACGTTTACAATTTAGGTGCTCGATCCAGTTTTCACATGCTCACAGCCTAGCAGGTCATAGCAGACTTAATCTATCAGCAAAGGGTGGAAAGTTATCTACGTAACCTTTTCCTGGTTGGTGGATGTTCTAAAAACCCTATTTGTGTGCTGTTAGATTGTGTCTGCTCTGTCTGGTCTGCAGTGGTGCTGATAGAACCCGTAGGTAAACAGGAAAAAAGCTATTTAAAAATCTGTGAATTTTTTTTGGGGGCGCGCCAAAAAGCATACACAAAGGGCACCAATACTTTGCATACCCTCTCATATTGTTCTGTCATAAAGTTTAGATTGCTAGATTCGTTTAGATCTGTGTGAAATCGGATACATTTGTTGCTATATAGTTAAATTTGAAATAAAAGTATTTAAGGAAGTAAGTATAAAGCACAACACGCAGGTCTGGCCCAGTCGTAAAGGGTTACACAGAACAAGCGTGGGTTGTGCTCGTGAGTGATTATAGTTAGCATTGCTCACATTTCTAGAGGTTGTGGGATTTGTTTTATTGTGGACGTACGTTTCGTACACGTGGCTCGGACAAAGTACAGGACCGCGCACGCAGCGTAAAAGACACGCACGGCCGCGTGTTTAGGCAAAGTGCGTAAGAGTGCGGACGCTAAGTACAAATTACACGATAGTTTAGTTCAATTGAAAGGTGGGATAGTAGCCATACTACAATAGCACATAACTATCCGGTTTCAAAAGCAGATTAGTAGAAAACTTTTGTTTAAACTGTATTACATCTGGGGGAAAAGCTGCCGATCAGTACAAGTGGAAATTTTCTGTACAGAAAAACAAAGTGTATTTGAGTGAGTGAAAGTATGAGTGAACGTATTGAACCCCGTGAATTCGGGATCCTGTCGTTCGGTACACCAAGTGAGTGGAGGCTTGGCGGCGTGAGGCGGCTGACTCACGTTAGTATAGATTGGAATACGTAAGTCAGGAGGAGACTTACACAGGAGTGTGGTAGGGAATTGTGAATTGTGACCCATATAGTTTTTTTGATATGCTCCGGCTGAGGTTTCGCAGCTTGTGATTCGATTCCAGTGGTCGTAGGGCGGATAGGTAACAAGTACCTATACGCTGTGCGATTGGACCGCATGTTTGTGGGTGTGATACATAGCGCAACTTGATACCCCTTTTACGAGCTTTTGCGTAAAATCGCGGTATCATTATCGCTGTATAGAGCATACGCAAGCGTGATTTGTGTACAAGTGCATAAAGGGAGTTTTCACTGGTCTCTCTCAGGAAAATCTCCAAAGGCAGATATTTACTGGAAAAGGTAAGTCACTCCTAAAAAAACTTCCAGTAAATATAGGTCATTTAGGGGCCCTAAGTTGGGTACATTGCCTTCCGCTATCAACAGTGTATCGCAGTACCGGCCAACGTGGGCGAGAGTGGGTGAAAGCGCTCTAAGAACTTTCACCGTCTGCTTATATTGAGTATTTTGGTGTTTGTGGGAAAAAGCCCACAATTATGGGAGCCAGTTGCTCAAGTAAGAGACGTATGGTAGCCAGGGTTCAGGCAGGAGAGTCGCGGCCCAAGGGGTCCGCGAGGTTTATAATGTGTGGGAAATATGGTCCACACGCTGAAGTTTATTGTGACGAATGGGTACTGTCAAAGTCGAAAAATATTGCAGTACATACATTACGTACAAACTACACACAGATGGCCTCCGTGCGCGTACTTGCTCTGCCGTGCGTGCGCATATTCGCATTTTGTGTATGGTCGCTCGCGCGGACCTGCGTATTAGCGCGTGGTATGAGTATTTACGGTAGAGTTTGTGAACGCATGGAAAAGCCATCAAAACACATTACATATTTAATCCAAATAGTGCACATTTTACACATAGCCTCCCTGCACTAGTTACAGCAGTTTAAAAGGTAACAGAACAAAGTGTTATGATTCCAGTACTCCTGACCGGAGGAGATCTAATGACAATGGCCAGAGTACTGGAAGGGGAATGCTGGTTACGGGAGCTAGAAAGACTAGTTGCCCCTGGCGCCCTAACTCTATTGTCTCACCCGTGCTATCGAAAATCTCTTGCGAGACTATGGTTTCTTGAGCCCCTGGCAGCCACGTTTGAAAGGCGGATTATGTCTGCCCAACTCCGGTGCCCCCCGGTCTTAGTGAGAGACAAAGGGAAATCCGAGGCAGGATGATGACAAGAGGACCTCTGACTGACAACAGGCCAGGGGCAACAAGCTAACTAACCAAACCAGAAGTATGCGCGGAAAAACCGCCAGATAAAAGGACAACCAAAATCCACTAGTCCGTTACTCCTACCCAGCACCGCTGGATACCAGAGTGGATCTGTGGGAGCGGAATCCTCCGCAAAAGCTCCGAAACACAAATAATAAATAATAATAAAGCGGCCAAGCCGCAACACACGGCAACGCCGTGACTCACGAACACCACTGGATGTTTAAAGGTGCTCAGTCAGGACTCCAGGAACAGATGACGACTTCCGAGTACAGGACAACTGAGGACAGGAATGACCGGGTACAGCAGGACTGGAAACACTCTCAGCAAACAGATACAGCACGCAGGAAGCTATTACCGGCGTCTGTGAGAAGCCCTGGAAGTGTACTTAACAGGGAGTCCTCCAATCAGCTGTTCAGAGGCTGATTGGATTAAATGCCGTGCAGCTGCCTTGCTGCACGGCCAGGAAACAGGTGCCCTATTAATTTAAATGGACCCAGCAACGGGGAACGCGGTCCGCCAGTGGCGTCCCCGTTGCTAGGGTCCGTGCGGCTCCGTGTGCCCGGCGTCTAGCGTTGCCAGGGAGCCAGCGGCTGTACGCGCACGGCGTCCCTGGTTGCTAGGCGCCGGGCCGCACCGACGAGCGGACCCCGGCGCCTAACAGTACCCCCCCCTTGAGGAGGGGTCAAGGAACCCCTAAAGCCAGGTTTCCGAGGAAATTCCCGAAAAAATGCCCTCTTGAGCCTCGGGGCATGGAGATCCTTATCCAGGACCCAAGACCTTTCCTCTGGACCATAGCCCTTCCAGTGCACCAGAAAATAAAGCCGACCCCGGGACAATTTGGAATCGAGAACCTTCTCCACCAAGAACTCCTGATGTCCCTGTACATCTACTGGTGATTTCCCCTGAGAGATCTTCAGAGGAAATCTACTGGAAGAAACGTATGGTTTCAACAGGGAGCAATGGAACGTATTTCCGATTCGGAGAGCTCTTGGTAAACGTAACCGGAAAGCAACTGGATTGATTTTTTTAATAATATGAAATGGTCCAATAAATTTGGGGCCCAATCTAGCTGAGGTTTGTCGAAGTCTAATGTTACGAGTCGACAACCATACCCTGTCTCCCACCTTAAAAGTGCAAGGACGCCGGAGCCTGTCAGAAAACTTTTTCTCTCGAAATGCCGCTTTTCTGAGAGCAAGGTGCACTTTTTTCCAAATGACTCTGAGATGAGAGGTTAAGGTTAGCGAGGAAACAGAGGAATGTTGAAAAAAAGAATTAGCTCTGGGGTGAAAACCAAAAACTGAAAAGAATGGAGACACATTAGTGGAGGAATGACAAGAATTGTTGTAAGCAAACTCCGCCAAAGGAAGAAACTCGGACCAATCATTCTGGAGTTTGGCTGAGTACAAACGCAAATACTGTTTTAATGATTGATTAACTCGCTCGGTCTGCCCGTTGGATTGGGGATGATAGCCGGATGTTAAAGACAATTTCATCTTTAATGAGGCACAAAAAGACTTCCAGTATTGTGCAATGAATTGTGGACCCCGATCAGAAACAATATCAGTGGGCAACCCATGAAGTCTGAAAACATGGCGGAGAAACAAAACAACCAATCCCTGGGCAGATGGCAGTCGGGGAAGAGCAATGAAATGGGCCATCTTGCTAAAACGGTCCACTACCACCCATATGACTCGGAATCCGGCTGACAGAGGGAGGTCTACCACAAAATCCATGGAAATATGAGACCATGGCCTGAGAGGAACATTTAAGGGCATAAGTTGCCCGATAGGCAAGGAACGGGGAACCTTATGCTGTGCACAGACCTGACAAGAAAAAACAAACTCCTTAATGTCTTTAGAAAGACCAGGCCACCATACTGAGCGGGAGACTAATTCCAAAGTCTTAGAGATCCCCGGATGCCCGGCAACTTTGCTATCATGAAACTCAGTCAAAACAGTAGCTCTCAAAAACTCAGGGACGTAAAGACGACCAGCAGGAGTATTTCCAGGAGCTTGATGTTGAAGCTGCTTTAACTGGGTAAACAAATCTTGTGTGAGGCCTGCCCAAATGACTGAAGACGGAAGTATGGGAGTAACAGGACTGTTATTATGAACTGGAAGAAAACTGCGTGACAGGGCATCCGCCTTGGTATTCTTGGAACCTGGCCTAAAAGTGATAATAAACTTGAAACGAGTAAAAAATAAAGCCCAACGAGCCTGCCGGGCATTCAGCCGCTTAGCTGATTCGATGTACTGAAGATTTTTGTGGTCAGTCAATACTGAAATGGTATGTGTTGCTCCCTCAAGCCAATGCCTCCACTCCTCGAAAGCCCATTTAATAGCCAGTAACTCCCGGTTACCAACATCGTAGTTGGATTCAGCAGATGAGAATTTCCTGGACATAAAGGCACAAGGATGTAGTTCCAGAGAGTCCGGATCCTTCTGAGATAGGATAGCCCCCACTCCAACCTCCGAGGCATCAACCTCAACAATGAAGGGCAATTCTGGGTTGGGATGTCTGAGGACTGGAGCTGAGACAAAAGCTTGTTTCAAGGCCTGAAAGGATAACTCAGCTTCACGTGACCAGTTGGTAGGATCCGCTCCCTTCTTAGTCAGTGCCACAATGGGAGCAACCAGGTCGGAAAAAGAATGAATAAATCTTCTATAATAATTCGCAAACCCTAAAAAGCGCTGAATTGCTTTTAAGTTGGTGGGTTGCGCCCAACTAAGGATGGCTTGGAGCTTCTTAGGTTCCATACAGAATCCCCGAGGGGAAATAATGTACCCTAAAAAGGATACCTCCGTGACATGAAACTCACACTTCTCCAGCTTGGCATATAGGTGATTTTCACGTAATTTTTGAAGAACCTGACGCACCTGGGTAACATGTTGTTCAATTGAGTCAGAATAGATCAGGATGTCGTCTAAGTAAACGACCACGAATCTTCCTAGAAAATCACGGAGCACATCGTTAATGAGATCCTGGAAAACTGCCGGAGCGTTAGACAAGCCAAACGGCATCACCAGATACTCGTAGTGACCCGACTGAGTACTGAAAGCCGTCTTCCACTCATCTCCCGACTTGATTCGGATGAGGTTATACGCTCCCCTCAGGTCAATTTTAGAAAAAAATCACAGCCGAACGCAGCTGATCAAAGAGGACAGAAATCAGCGGCAGAGGGTAAGTATTTTTAACTGAGATCTTATTCAGGGCTCTAAAGTCAATGCAAGGTCTGAGTGATCCATCTTTTTTCTCCACAAAGAAGAAGCCTGCACTTAAAGGGGATTTAGATGGCCTGATAAATCCTTTCCCTAGGCTCTCCTTAACATACTCATTCATGGCCGCAGTTTCTGGCCCGGATAATGCATATAACCTTCCCTTTGGCAATGTGGCACCAGGAATTAGCTCAATAGCACAATCATAAGGCCGATGGGGAGGCAGAAGGTCCGCATTGCCCTTGGAAAACACATCAACAAAGTCCTGGTATTCCACGGGAATGAGTTCGGGAATGGCAGCAGCTATTCTGACGGGAAACGTAATACATTCCTTATTACAGATGGTACCCCATTGTGAAATCTCCCCCGACTGCCAATCAATGATGGGATTATGAAAGGCCAGCCAAGGGTGACCCAGAACCACTGGAACTGCTGGGCAATGGGTAAGGAAAAACTCGATCTTTTCGGAATGAAGAGCTCCTACCGTAAGTAGTATAGGGGGTGTACGGAGGGAAATAACCCCATTGGACAAGGGACTCCCATCTAAACCATGCATGGTGATACACCTACCCAAGGCTAACTGAGGAATACCTAAGGCTTTGGCCCACGTTAAGTCCATAAAGTTCCCTGCAGCTCCACTGTCAACAAAAGCCGACACCGAAGAACTGAGGCTGCCAAAGGAAACTTTAGCTGGGACTAAAAGGGAGTTATTCGAGGAGATAAGCTGCAGACCAAAGTGAACCCCCTCACAATTCACTTGGTCGAGGCGTTTCCCGACTTGTTCGGACAATTACGGGCAAAATGTCCCTTACCCCCACAGTACAAACAAAGACCAGAGTTTTGCCTTCTGGCTCTTTCTTCTGGAGACAGCCGGGAGAGACCCATCTGCATGGGCTCCTCTATGTCCTCAGGAATGGAAAATACACATGGAGTAGACCTGACAGGTGCTCCTTTTTCAGCCCTCCGCTCTCTGAGACGACGATCAATCTTAATAGAAAGCTCCATGAGTTTATCGAGAGTCTCAGGAGCGGGATACTGAAGGAGACTGTCTTTTATAGACTCAGATAAGCCGAGGCGAAACTGACGGCGCAGGGCTGGGTCATTCCAGCCACAGTCGTTCGACCAACGGCGAAATTCTGTACAATAAACCTCTGCAGGATTTCTACCCTGTCTGAGAGCGCGTAACTGACTCTCAGCGGATGCCTCTCTATCAGGGTCATCATACAAAAGCCCTAAAGACCCCAAAAAGGCGTCTACTGACAACAATGCCGGATCCTCTGCTTTTAAACCAAAAGCCCAGGTCTGAGGATCCCCCTGGAGCAAAGAAATAATAATTCCGACCCGCTGAGATTCAGTACCTGAGGAGATCGGTCTTAAACGAAAATAAAGTTTACAGGATTCTTTAAAATTAAAAAACTCCTTCCTATCACCAGAAAAACGGTCAGGCAAGTGCATTTTTGGTTCAGGGACTACCCTCGGGGAAGTTCGTAAAAGATCTTCCTGCGACTTCACCCGAAGGGAATGATCCTGAACCATCTGAGTAAGTTCTTGAATCTGGCTGACTAGGAGCTGGCCAGGATTTGTCCCTAAACCTGTGGGATTCATGAGGCCGATAACTCTTACAAAACTGAATAAGGAAAAAATCAAACCCTGTTTAATTTTAAGTTTTGGTAGGGCCGGTAATAATGTTATGATTCCAGTACTCCTGACCGGAGGAGATCTAATGACAATGGCCAGAGTACTGGAAGGGGAATGCTGGTTACGGGAGCTAGAAAGACTAGTTGCCCCTGGCGCCCTAACTCTATTGTCTCACCCGTGCTATCGAAAATCCCTTGCGAGACTATGGTTTCTTGAGCCCCTGGCAGCCACGTTTGAAAGGCGGATTATGTCTGCCCAACTCCGGTGCCCCCCGATCTTAGTGAGAGACAAAGGGAAATCCGAGGCAGGATGATGACAAGAGGACCTCTGACTGACAACAGGCCAGGGGCAACAAGCTAACTAACCAAACCAGAAGTATGCGCGGAAAAACCGCCAGATAAAAGGACAACCAAAATCCACTAGTCCGTTACTCCTACCCAGCACCGCTGGATACCAGAGTGGATTTGTGGGAGCGGAATCCTCCGCAAAAGCTCCGAAACACAAATAATAAATAATAATAAAGCGGCCAAGCCGCAACACACGGCTACGCCGTGACTCACGAACACCACTGGATGTTTAAAGGTGCTCAGTCAGGACTCCAGGAACAGATGACGACTTCCGAGTACAGGACAACTGAGGACAGGAACGACCGGGTACAGCAGGACTGGAAACACTCTCAGCAAACAGATACAGCATGCAGGAAGCTATTACCGGCGTCTGTGAGAAGCCCTGGAAGTGTACTTAACAGGGAGTCCTCCAATCAGCTGTTCAGAGGCTGATTGGATTAAATGCCATGCAGCTGCCTTGCTGCACGGCCAGGAAACAGGTGCCCTATTAATTTAAATGGACCCAGCAACGGGGAACGCGGTCCGCCAGTGGCGTCCCCATTGCTAGGGTCCGTGCGGCTCCGTGCGCCCGGCGTCTAGCGTTGCCAGGGAGCCAGCGGCTGTACGCGCACGGCGTCCCTGGTTGCTAGGCGCCGGGCCGCACCGACGAGCGGACCCCGGCGCCTAACACAAAGGGATTCACCTTTACAGGATAGGAGGGGACAGAACAAGGTTATAAGGTGGTGTTTGGTATCCAGCTGTAGGGTATCTTAAGGGTAACATACCGGTGTTGGTTTGAGGAAGATTGCATGTTCCTGCAGATAGTTATGTGCAGGAGCAGAATATAGATATAAACTGTATTTACTGTACATTATGTATGCGGCGGGAATCCAGAGGAGACCACCCACAAGAGCAGTTGGAACAGACATCTATTCAAACCGACCTATGACCTCTCTTGTACTGTAAATGACCATCCCTGTGTCCAATAGACAAAGAGATTACAGTATCCATTGTGTTAAGTTTTGGATGAATTGTATAAAGAGAGCCTGCTGCAGACCTGGTCAGACACAAGACTCACAAAGTTATCTATTAGATGACCGAGGACCGGGGACCGCGTAGCGCTGCGAATCCAATCACGCTAAGGTTTAAAGTGTATTAGTATCGCATTGCATTGCTGTATAAGGTTTAAAGTGTATTCATTGGGTGTGTATGCACTGTGTGTACTTTGTACCGTCAGCGCGGCGTTTGTACGCAAAGTCCGTACGCAGTACGGGACTTTTTACGCTAATAGCGTAAAAAGTACGTAGAGTGTGTATTAAGTATAGCGGCCGCAGCTGCTCCATGGTAAAGTGTATTTAAGGTGTGTTTAAGGTATAGCTTTTATTCCTGTATATAAATCAGCATTCTCAATTGGGGGCTTCGTCCGGTTTTCCATATACTCACAGCCTAACAGGTCACAGCAGACTTAATCTATCAGCAAAAGGGCAGACAGAAAGTATCCTACGTATCCTTTTCCTGGTCGATGGATACACTGAAAACCCTATTTATTTGCTGATTAGATGGCGTCTGCTCTGTATGGTTTGTAGAGATGCTTGGAGAACCCGTAAAGTAAACAGAAAAAAAGCTATTTAAAAATCTGTGAAATTTTTTTGGCGCCAAAAGCGTACACAGCACCCATACTCTTTGTATACCCTCACATTGTTGCCATAACACTCAGATTGCTAGATTCATTTAGATCTGTGTGAAACCGGTTACATTTGTTGCTATATAGTTAAAACTAAAATAAATGTTTAAGGAAGTAAGCATAAAGCACAAACGCAGTCTGGCCTGGTTGTAAAGGTTTATACAGGAAGAAACTGTGTTGTGTTTAGTGGGCAATAGTAGTATTGCTCACATTTATAGAAGTTGTGTGATCTGTTTTATTGCATACGCACATTGGTACGGAACGTGAGGACAGCGTACAAAAAATGTGCATGTGGCGCAAGGCCGCACACGTGGCATAGAGGTACGCACGGTTGCGTAATTACGCAAGCTTGCGTAGGGTTGTGTGTGCATAATAAAATCACACGATAGTTCGCTTAGATTAAAGGTAGGACAGTAGCCATGCTACAATAGCACAAAACTGCCCGGTTTCTAAAGCAGATTAGTATTAAAAAAAAAAAATTTAAACTGCTTCTGGGGTAAAGCTGCCAACCTGAATGAATCCAAATTTTCTGTACAGAAAAACAAAGTATATTTGAGTGAGCGAATGTAAGAGTGAACGTATTGAACTCCGGAAATCGGGTCTTGTGGTACACCAAGTAAGTAGAGGCTTGGTGGCATGAGGCGGCTGACTCACGTTAATATAGATTGAAATACGCAAATTGTGAGGTGATTTGCAAAGGAGCGTGATAGTGCATAAGTATTGCGAAGTATTGAAGTAAAAAGGTTTTTGTATTACGCTCCGGGCTGAGGGTCGCAGTTTGTACATCGACCCGTGGTTGTACGGCAGATAGGTAACAAGTACCTATACTCTGTGCGATTGGACCGCGCATTTGTGGGTGCGATATATATAGCGCAACTGGATACCCCTTTACGAGCTTTTGCGTAAAATTGCGGTATTATTAGCGCTGTATAGAGCATACGCAAGTGTGATTTGTGTATAAGGTTATAGGGAGTTTTCGCTGGTCTCAGGAAAATCTCTAGCGGTGTATATTTACTGGAATAGGTAAGTCACTCCTAAACACTTCCAGTAAATAGAAACCAGATAGACCTCGCTGGGTTCGCGATGTTCACTATTGCAGTGAGTCGTGGTACTCAGTGGAGAAGGAGCGAGTGAAAGCGCTAGGTGTCTTCCACCGTCTATCTGCGATGTGCATTGGGGATTGTGTTTATTGGCAAAAAGTCCGCAATGGGATCCAATTGCACAAGCAGTGGGTGTTCAGTAGCTAGGGTTCAGGCTGAAGAAGTGGGACCGAAAAGGTCAGATTTGCGACCGAGAGGGTCAGCAAGGTTTATTATGTGTGAAAAGTATGGTTCACACACGGAGGCTTTTTGCAATGAATGGGTATGTATGACTAACAAAGATAGGGAACCATTCCCTAGGGTGGGCAGCTTTGAACCAGAGGTATTGCAGAACTTAAGGATAAGGATATGTCTGATGAAATCCAGGAGACAAAGGATTAGACATACAGATTGTTTAAATTTATGGCAGCAAGAGGGGGATGTGCAAAGGGAATTAGCTCGTGCAGCAGGTTCCAAACCTAGCGGGAAAACAATGGCAACCACACCACCACCACCACCATATATTGATGGGGAGAAAGTGGCTACAGACAATGGTACATTGGTACAGGATAGGAGAGTAATTGATAAATGTACTAACGCTAACCCTTGCCAGTTGTATCCCATTTTAAATTTTCCCCAGGATTGCGAGTAGGAAGATGAGCCCAGCACGATATCGGCACTCTCTCTAGCAGCCACCATACAAGACACTCAGGTGGGCACAGCTCAACCAACAAGAGCAGTAACAAGGCCCCCTAGTGGAGGGATAAGTGAGGTCGTGTCCACAGGTAAGTATGGTACCATACATTATGCAGAGGCAATAGCTCCCCACATTGTAGAATCAAACCAGAATGATGTAATTGAATTAAATCCTGTCAGGGTGATTGCAGTCCCCAATGGGAAGACTGACGCTCAGGGAGTCACTCCCATCAGGAACATTGCCATGCACTGTCCCTGGTCCCGAGCAGAGTTAAGGTCAATTATGTCAGAATTTCCTGATCCCAGAAAAGATCTAGTCGCATGCCAGAGGTTCATTAAAGAGTTAGGTAATGCCAACGAACCCGCGAACAAAGATTGGCGAATAGTGCTACGGGTATGTTTAGCCTCAAATATTGACCCGCAAAATTCATAACCGATTGTAAGTTAGACGCAGAAGTACCTCTCACTGATGAATACAATCAGGAGAATGTACGGCAAATCAATCTTCAATTAGGAGTATATTTCCCTACTGTTGTCAAATGGAATAAAATCTTTTCCATAAGACAAAAGGAAGGTGAAATGGCATCCGAATATTTCCATCGAGCACTGCAGGAAATGTCTAGATACACTGGGATCGAGGACATAAAAGATAATGCGCATCACAGGGAGGTAGGTGTTACTGTATTAATGGACGGGTTAAAGGAGGCATTAAGAACAAGGGTACAGACCTCTCTACCAAACTGGAGAGGTATCTCGGCTGCATTGAGAGAGTCCGCTATCGAGCACGATAGGAACATCAGTAAACACAGGGAGTTTCAGGGGGAGAAGCTGATGACAGTAAGTATAAATGCTCTTACAACGAAAGCACATCAGCCAAAACTCCAGACCCCTGATGGTAAGTCACGGTCAATAATATGCTTCTATTGTAAGAAAGAAGGACATTTTGCAAGGGACTGTAGGAATAAAGGTACACATAATGTATACCGACCCCCTAGACCAGGATATGAACCATACTACAATGCACATAATTGGGATCAGGGACCACCTAGGAGAAATTACGAGCCACATGCAGGGGAAACAAGGAGGTACCCACCAAGGAGAGACTGGCAGGCCTCCGAAAATTCTCAGCTACCCCCCTCACATATTGTAGCTGCCAATGCGCTGTGGGAGGGTCTCACCACACAATAGGGGTTGGGCCACACCTGTAGTCTGCAGCCAGTGAAGTTGATTACTAGCCTTGGTAGCGAACTTGATGTCACAGTTTATGTAGCTGGTGTACCATTACCTTTTCTTGTAGATACAGGGGCGGCCAGGTCAGTGTTAAATTCGACGGTAGGTATAAAAACCACGGGAAAAACAATTTCGGCAATGGGAGTAACAGGAACTGTGCAACAATACCCTTTGAGTAGACCGGCAGAGATTACGATAGGGCCCTTGCAAACCAAACATTCTTTTCTGTTGGCTGCATCGGCTCCGACTAATCTGCTCGGCAGAGATTTATTGTGTGAAATGCGGTGTGTCATATACTGTACTCCTGAGGGTGTCTTCTTGGATATACCTGGGAACCACGCTCAAGAAGTACAAGATATATTAGACACCCTTCAAAGGCTAATGTCGCATTCTACTGTTATAGACAAGTGTCCATCAAAGGTAGAGGAAATGATCTCACAAATACCGGGTTCCCTTTGGACCAAAGATGGACAAGACACTGGATTGATGGCAAATGTAGCTCCAGTAGTAGTGCAAGTAAAAGATGGTAGGATAGCTCCAAAAATCCCCCAGTATTCTCTGAAGCCATAGGTAGATTTAGGAGTGTACCCTGTCATAGAGCGGTTTTTAAGACAGGGCATCCTAGTCAGGACATCCAGCACTGCCAATAGTCCCATCTTCCCTGTGAAAAAGAGTGGGGGGAGGGGTTACAGGCTAGTGCAGGATCTAGGGGGGATAAACAAGATAGTTGAGAGCCAATTCCCCGTAGTGCCCAATCCAGCTGTCATCCTCATGCAAATCCCCTCTACTGCTAAATTCTTCACAGTCATCGACCTCTGTTCTGCCTTCTTTTCTGTCCCTCTGCACCCTGACAGCCAATACCTCTTCACTTTTACATACAGGGGAGTACAGTACACCTGGACTCGTCTCCCCCAAGGTTTAATTGGCAGCCCGAGTATTTTCTCCCAGGCCTTGCATGACTGTTTACAATCCTTTCAACCTGAGAGTGGATCAGTGCTAATACAGTATGTCGATGACTTATTGTTGTGTTCTGACTCACTCGAATCGTCCTTGAAAGACACGAAACAGCTTCTGTTTCATCTTTCCCAAACGGGACACAAGGTTTCAAAGGATAAGTTGCTGTTGTGCCAGACCAGGGTAAAATATTTGGGACATTGCTTGACTCAAGGACTTAGACACCTCACCGCTGATAGAATACAGGCGATTCGCGACATGACTGCCACAAACGCAGCAACAGATCCGCACTTTCCTTGGAATGTGTGGGTACTGTCGAAACTGGATTCCAGGGTTCTCTATACTGGCTTTACCTTTGCAAGAAATGGTCTCTTCGAACAAACCAGAACGGATCTCGCACACAGATGAGTCCGAACTGGCCTTTGAGAGACTCAAACAGTGCCTATCACAGGCACCTGCATTAGGTATGCCAGATTATGAGAAGCCCTTTGAATTATACGGTACAGAAAGTGCAGGCTGCGCGGCAGGAGTATTAACCCAGAGACATGGTGATGCCAGCAGGCCGGTAGCTTACTACAGTGCACAGTTGGACACTGTAGCGCGGTCTCTCCCCACATGCTTGCGAAGTGTTGCAGCGATAGCTTTGCTAGTAAGTAAAAGCGAGGACGTAGTGTTAGGACACAACCTGACCATCCATACACCTCATGCAGTATCAGCCTTACTGAACTCCGCCCAAACCAGACATGTCTCATCTGCTCGGTTTACAAAGTGGGAATTATCACTGATGGCCCCTGTAAACATCACCATTAAGAGATGCAGCTCACTAAATCCTGCAACTTACTTGCCAAGTATGCCTGGACAGGCACAAAGTGTGGAGGATGAGAATGATGGTGAAGGAGGATATAGTGCAGACACTGATACGCATGATTGTATGGAATGCCTGAATCAGACTTTCACTGCGACACCTGACATCAGTGACAACCCACTGGAAGGAGTAGACTTTACCTTCTACACTGACGGTAGTTGCCATAGACAGACGGACTCGGGAGACCTGTGCACTGGATATGCAATTGTAGACGACAGAGGTATCATAGAAGCTGAACCCCTGGGCCCACTGCACTCAGCACAAGTTGCTGAGTTGGTCGCCCTAACCAGAGCGTGTGAATTGGTCAAGGGTAAGTCAGCTAATATATACACAGATTCTAGGTATGCCTTTGGATTGGTGCATGATTTCGGGGTCCTATGGCACCTCAGAAATTTCATGACGGCAGCTGGCACACCGGTAGCGCATGCGTCCCACATAAAAAGACTTCTAACAGCGATACAGGAACCAGCCAGAGTGGCTGTTATCAAGTGCAAAGCACACACTTACAACCAAGACCCAATCTCACTTGGTAACAGCCGGGCAGACGAAGCTGCTAAATCAGTAGCCAGCACCCCCATACAAACGAACATCACATCACTGATGACATTTAACACGATCAACACACAACACTTAATTGAAATACAAGATTTGGGTTCTTTACAGGAAAAGGCAGTCTGGAGGTCAAAGGGGTATGGCCAGGAGTCCTCAGGACTTTGGACAGGTGGACACGGTAAGCCAGTAGCCCCCAGAGCATATCTTCCAAGCTTAGCTGAGGCGGCACACGGTCTGACTCATCTGGGTAAAGAGGGTATGTGTAAGCTAGTGAGAGCCTACTGGTGTGCGCCAGGATTCTCTTCTCATGCAGGTAAGAGAGCAATGACATGTTTTACTTGCTTGAGGAAGAATATTGGAAAGTCAATACCAACAGAGCCATCCCATATCCCTCCAACAGACGGACCTTTTCAGGTAATACAAATCGATTTCATACAGCTACCACCCTGTAGGAATTTAAAATATGTGTTAATTTGTATCGATGTATCTTCCAACTGGGTAGAAGTATTCCCTGCTGCCACAAATACTGCTACGTTCACTGCAAAGAAAATTGTGCAGGAATTTGTGTGTAGATATGGTATCCAGAGCCGGCCATAGCTATAGGCAAATTAGGCAATTGCCTAGGGCATTTGATATGCCTAGGGGCATCAGCAGCTTCTGCTGATTAAAATGATATGCGGCATGCCTATATTCTGGGTGTAGCATTTCATATGCAGATACAGCCACAGTCTCACACAGTACATAGGCATGCTGCATATCATTTTAATCAGCAGAAGCTGCTTGTGCATCCTAGCCACATAGCAATGCAAATTAGATGCATTTTCATTAAAAAATTTGCCCGATGTTAGCACTGAGGCAATATTTATGAGGACACATCTGTATCCAAGCAGAGGTCACAGTGTTAGTGGAAGTGTGAGTGCTGTGTGCATGTGAGTGGGTTGGTTGTGCAGTAGTGTTCAGAATAGGTGTAAGAAGCATTATGTGTGTCATGTAAAAATGCATTAATAATGTGCAACATATGTATAAGGGGCACTATGTGTGTCATTATGTGTTTAAGGGCATTAATAATGTGTGGCATACTGTATGTGTAACAGGGTACTACTGTATGTGTCATTATGTGTATAGGGGCACTAATAATGTCCAGCAAATGTGTAGGGGGCACTATGTGTGTGACATTATGTGTATTAGGGCATTAATAATGTGCGGCATATGTGTAAGGGACATTATGTGTAAAAGGGCATTAATAAAGGTTGTCATAATGTGTAAGCACATTATGTTTAGAAGGACATTAATAATGTGTCTCATATGTGTAAGGGGCATTACTGTGTGGAATTATGTGTTTAAGGTGCTCTTCTATGTGGTGTTGCGTATAGAAAGGGCACTACTGTGTCGTCTAATGTGAATAAAGAGCAATAGGGTGTAGTGTAATGTGAATAAGGAGCAATTCAGCGTGATGTAATGTGAATAAGGGGCTCTACTGTGAGGAGTAACGTTTATAAGGTAAAGTGATACTACTGTGGGATGTAATATGAATTATGGAAACTATCGCATGATCAAATGTGAATAAAGTGCAGTACTGTGTGGCGTATTTGGAATTGGGGTTACTATTGTGTGGCCATGCCGCTTGCCAGCAAAAACACACCCCTTTTTGGGCTGTGCGCCAAATGTGCGAACTGTTCCTATTTAAAATATAGGGGGTACAAACACCAAAATAAGGACTGCTATGGCTGAGGGGTGATGGTTCTGGGAAAGAAGTGCAAGGTCAGAGGCAGAACCAGCAGTGGTGCTAGGGGGCACCAGCCAAAATCTTGCCTAGGGCATCATATTGGTTAGGCCCGGCTCTGATGGTATCCCTAGAATAATTGAAAGTGATAGGGGTACCCTTTTTACAGGTGAAGTCTTTCAGGTCATGTGCAAACTGATGGGAATTAATAGCAAGCTGCATACTCCGTACCGTCCACAGGCGAGTGCAAAAGTGGAGAGAGTGAATAGCACTATTAAGAACAAGTTGAGCAAATTAATGGCTGAAACTGGATTGTCGTGGCCAGAAGCTTTGCCACTACTATTGTACAGCATCAGAACCACTCCCAGGTCTCCCCTTAACCTATCACCCTTTGAAATCCTTTTTGGTCGACAACCTCATGTAATGATAGACCCCCAGGATGATTTGAAATGTAATAATGAAGTGACTGTAAAATATTTGGTTGGGATGAGCCAGCAGCTGAGAAATCAGCAAAGAAATTTAAAGCTGGTGATTCCTGACCTACCGAACAGTAATTGTCATGACATTGAACCTGGGGATTATATGATGATTCGAAATTTCTTACGCTCAGGTTGCCTCGTAAACAGGTGGGAAGGACCATATCAAGTCTTGTTAACCAGCACAACAGCATTGAAGGTCGCCGAAAGAGAGACTTGGATCCACTCGTCCCACTGCAAGAAGGTCGCTGACCCGGAGAGAACTCGTGACAAAGAGCAGAGTGTAGAGAATTTCGTATCACTGGAGTGTCTGTTCCGGGAAAGTTGAGAGGCAGGACTGTTGAAGGGCATCTGAGCACAGAGAGTAACAAGATATAGAACGGTTGTCGTACCACTTTCTTTTTTCACCTCCCCCTGCATTTTTCCTTTCTTTTCTCCTTCTTATTTTCCTCCTTTCTCATAACGAAATGGATCGATCACAAGAGACTGCGTTTCGGGTTCTGTTAGTAATTCTGGTTTTGATAAGGACAGTGTGATTTGGTGAGGGTCCCAGAGAGGTCGAGCAGGGATCTGGAATGGGTTCTGATGGCAAGTATGAATTTGTAGGATCTCAGGATCAGCGCATCACTTTAGTAAAGGCTGGCATCAGTAAGCGCTCTGGTAGTCAGGGAGCTCGGAGGCACTGTGAGGGGTTATTGTCTGATGAATATTGTATTTGTAGGAATTGTGAGAATATAGTTGAGGATGGGTGCATCCAGAGATGTCAGTCCAACCTTAATATCGACATGGACCTTCATCCGTTGAGTGATTACCACTCACTAGTGGGTAAGGTCTTAAACCAGACAGAATGCTGGGTGTGCTCACAGGTACCTCAAGGTCAGAGCAAGTCGGGATTAGTACCGTACCCTTTAGCAATAGATGAGGTACTCGAATTACGGGGTGGGAGACCGGTGGACAAGAAGTTCAATATCTCTAGGCCCCCTAGTTTGAAGCTCCACCAGTATCATGTAGACAGGTCCTTATTGTGTTTTAATATTTCCAATTACCGAAAACCGGGAAATTGGGAAGTGACGTGGAATAACCAGACAATGACCTTTTCACACAGAGCTGATAGGATACCCATAGACTCTGAACTTGTACGCCAAATAGCCAACAGTGGGAGGTATTTTCGGTATAGGTATTCTCGTGGAAGCAAGACCATGTTGGTTGGAAAAGTATCGCCAGGGTATTGTGCTCATATCATCCAGCCAGATACTTGTACTGAGCAGATGGGAGAAATAGGGATTGGTTTCTTTACTTGGAATATTTGTAATATGGTGATGTTATATTTTGTCCCCTATGTTCTCCCAGATGATGCCTATTTCATATGTGGGAGGAAGGCGTACAAGTGGCTTGCCCCGAGCTCAGAGGGATTGTGTTATATTGGGAGAGTACTGCCAGAGGTCATGACCATAACCCATGATAAGATGAAAGACGTTCACTGCAGTGCTCAGGCTCCTTATACTCATACTCACTATGGACACATCATCAAGAGACACCTCATAGATAGAACAGAGTACGCAGTCTCTGATTTGATCCACGAATCCACCGGGATTCAATTCCTTCTCGCAGTAGACATCACCCGTACTGCCAGAGGAATTATAAATTATAGGTATATCCATGCGCTAGCGAACTTGATAGATAATATCACTGAGATGTATGATGACACCTTCAGGTATACTGGAAGGGAGTTACAAGCTTACAAGAAGGAACTGATTCAGCACAGGATGGTCCTTAATTATATCACAGCCGTGACAGGTGGGTACTGTGTTACTCTGGCAACTCAATATGGTGTGAAGTGCTGTACGTATATTACGAACAGTACTGACGACCCCACGGAGATCATCGATCAAAAGATGGACGATATCTTGCAGTTGAAGTGGGAGTTCAGGAGGAAGCACAACCTTACCTTAGCAACTGTGAGTAATGAACTGACCAGCTGGGTCTCATGGTTGAACCCACGAAATTGGTTCTCAGGTTTAGGAGAGTGGGCTCAAAATGTTATTATGAGTGTAGGGAAGTTTCTCCTTTGCATCCTGGGAGTCGTCATAATTATTGGTTCGATATTTAGGTGTGTTCGAATTCTGACGCAGTGCAAACATGGCACAAAGTTGATGAGTCTAAGGAGCGAGGACGCTGTTATAGCAACAGATTTAATTTATGACCCATCCATAGAGACAGTGTTATGATAAGGATTGCAAATGAATTTCATGGCCTGTTTCTTTCACCCGTTTCTCTTTTGTTTCCCCCTCTGCCCAGATACATCCATCCGGAAAAGACATCAGCCCTACCCAAAATGTTTATGTGAATGTATTTTAGATATGTGTCTTATCTTCATCTCTGCAACCTCCAGTTAACAAGCACACATAGTCGACAGGTGATATCCACATATACTAGCACTCACATATGTTTCCCCATCCATGTATCATCAACTAAATGTGCACCCCATTTGTTGGAACAAGAAGCCGAAAAGAGCTCGGTAGTGTTTGTTGGCCCATTTACAGACCCTTAGTACGGGATGAGAAGGATTTAATGTATACTTCGCAGTACCTCGAAGCTTATTTAGAACATATACGGCACGATGATACATGCCCCTCAGACATGGATTCATACATACATGCTTTTTACTATCCCACTAGGTCATACATTTCCAACCTACAACTCTCCCCGATCATAAAAGCTTCTGTAGATATTGTATAGATATTTCTCTGACGTCCTAGTGGATGCTGGGGACTCCGTAAGGACCATGGGGAATAGACGGGCTCCGCAGGAGACTGGGCACTCTATAAGAAAGATTTGGTACTATCTGGTGTGCACTGGCTCCTCCCTCTATGCCCCTCCTCCAGACCTCAGTTAGATTTCTGTGCCCGGCCCGAGCTGGTTGCACACTAGGAGCTCTCCTGAGCTTCTAGAAAGAAAGTTTAAATTAGGTTTTTTATTTTACAGTGAGACCTGCTGGCAACAGGCTCACTGCAACGAGGGACTAAGGGGAGAAGAAGCGAACCTACCTGCTTGCAGCTAGCTTGGGCTTCTTAGGCTACTGGACACCATTAGCTCCAGAGGGATCGACCGCAGGACTCGTCCTTGGTGTTCGTTCCCGGAGCCGCGCCGCCGTCCCCCTTACAGAGCCAGAAGCATGAAGATGGTCCGGAAAATCGGCGGCAGAAGACTTCAGTCTTCACCAAGGTAGCGCACAGCACTGCAGCTGTGCGCCATTGCTCCTCATACACACTTCACACTCCGGTCACTGAGGGTGCAGGGCGCTGGGGGGGGGCGCCCTGAGCAGCAATAATATCACCTTGGCTGGCAAAATAACCACAATATATAGCCCCAGAGGCTATATATGTGGTAATTACCCCTGCCAGAATACAGAAAAAAGCGGGAGAAAAGGCCGCCGAAAAAGGGGCGGAGCCATCTCCCTCAGCACACTGGCGCCATTATTCCCTCACAGCTCCGCTGGAAGGAAGCTCCCTGACTCTCCCCTGCAGTCTACACTACAGAAAGGGTAAAAAAGAGAGGGGGGCACTAAATTTGGGCGCAGTTTAATATAATAAGCAGCTATAAAGGGTCATAATTCAGTTAGTCCCTGTATTATTATAGCGCTCTGGTGTGTGCTGGCATACTCTCTCTCTGTCTCCCCAAAGGGCTTTTGTGGGGTCCTGTCTCCTTTAAGAGCATTCCCTGTGTGTGTGTGCGGTGTGTCGGTACGGCTGTGTCGACATGTTTGATGAGGAGACTTATGTGGAGGCGGAGCAGATGCCTATAAATGTGATGTCACCCCCTGCGGGGCAGACACCTGAGTGGATGGATTTATGGAAGGAATTACGTGCAAGTGTCGACTCCTTACATAAAAAATTTGACGACATGCCAAATGCGGGACAGCCGGCTTCTCAGCTCGTGCCTGCCCAGACGTTTCAAAGGCCGTCAGGGGCCCTGAAACGACCACTACCTCAGATGGCAGACACAGATGTCGACACGGATACTGATGCAAGTGTCGACGACGATGAGTCAAATTTAATGTCCACTAGGGCCATTTGTGGCATGATTGAGGCAATGAAAGAGGTGTTACACCTTGCTGATATAAACCCAGGTACCTCAAAAAAGGGTATTATGTTTGGGGAGAAAAAGCTACCAATAGTTTTTCCCCCATCTGAGGAATTGAATGAGGTGTGTGAAGAAGCGTGGGCTTTCCCCGATAAAAAATTGGTGATTTCAAAAAAAATTACTAATGGCGTTCCCTTTCTCGCCAGAGGATAGGTCACGTTGGGAAATTCCCCCTAGGGTGGATAAAGCGCTCACACGTTTGTCTAAAAAGGTGGCACTACCGTCTCCGGATACGGCCGCCCTAAAGGAACCTGCTGATAGAAAGCAGGAGGCTATCCTAAAATCTATATACACACACACTGGTGTTATACTGAGACCAGCTATTGCTTCAGCCTGGATGTGCAGTGCTGCTGCTGCTGCTTGGTCAGATTCCCTGTCGGAAAATATTGACACCCTAGACAGAGACACTATATTGCTAACCATAGAGCATATAAAAGACTCAGTCTTATACATGAGAGATGCACAGAGGGAGATCTGCCGGCTGGCATCTAGAATAAGTGCTTTGTCCATTTCTGCTAGGAGAGGCTTATGGACTCGGCAGTGGACAGGAGATGCAGATTCTAAAAGGCACATGGAAGTTTTGCCTTATAAGGGTGAGGAGTTATTCGGGGACGGTCTCTCAGACCTTGTTTCCACAGCAACAGCTGGGAAGTCTGCATTTTTGCCCCATGTCCCCTCACAGCCTAAGAAAGCACCGTATTACCAAGTACAGTCCTTTCGACCCCAGAAAAATAGGCGGGGAAAAGGCGGGTCCTTTCTGTCTAGAGGCAGAGGAAGGGGGAAAAAGCTGCAACACACAGCAGGTTCCCAGGACCAAAAGTCCTCCCCCGCTTCTTCCAAATCCGCCGCATGACGGTGGGGCTCCACAGGCGGAGCCAGATACGGTGGGGGGCCGCCTCAAGAATTTCAGCAATCAGTGGGCTCGCTCACGGGTAGATCCCTGGATCCTTCAAGTAGTATCTCAGGGGTACAAGCTGGAATTCGAGGCGCCCCCCCCCCGTTTCCTCAAATCAGCCTTACCGACGACTCTATCAGGCAGGGAGGCTGTGCTAGAGGCCATTCACAAGCTGTATTCCCAGCAGGTGATAGTCAAGGTGCCCCTACTTCAACAAGGCCGGGGCTACTATTCCACACTGTTTGTGGTACCGAAACCAGACGGTTCGGTGAGACCCATTTTAAATTTGAAATCCTTGAACACTTACATAACAAAATTCAAGTTCAAGATGGAATCGCTCAGGGCGGTTATTGCAAGCCTGGACGAGGGGGATTACATGGTATCCCTGGACATCAAGGATGCTTACCTGCATGTCCCTATTTACCTTCCTCACCAGGAGTACCTCAGATTTGTGGTACAGGATTGCCATTACCAATTCCAGACACTACCGTTTGGACTGTCCACAGCACCGAGGGTGTTTACCAAAGTAATGGCAGAAATGATGATACTCCTTCGAAAAAAGGGAGTTTTAATTATCCCGTACTTGGACGATCTCCTTATAAAGGCGAGGTCCAGGGAGCAGTTACTGGTCGGAGTAGCACTATCTCGGGAAGTGCTACAACAGCATGGCTGGATTCTAAACATTCCAAAGTCACAACTGGTTCCTTCCACTCGCTTACTGTTCCTGGGGATGATTTTGGACACAGAACTGAAAAAAGTGTTTCTCCCGCAGGAGAAAGCCAAGGAGCTGTCATCTCTAGTCAGAGACCTCCTAAAACCAAAACGGGTATCGGTGCATCACTGCACACGAGTCCTGGGAAAAATGGTGGCTTCATACGAAGCAATTCCATTCGGCAGGTTCCATGCGAGGACCTTTCAGTGGGACCTCTTGGACAAGTGGTCGGGATCGCATCTTCAGGTGCATCAACTGATAACCCTGTCTCCAAGGACCAGGGTGTGTCTACTGTGGTGGCTGCAGAGTGCTCATCTTCTAGAGGGCCACAGATTCGGCATACAGGACTGGGTCCTGGTGACCACGGATGCCAGCCTTCGAGGCTGGGGAGCAGTCACACAGGGAAGAAACTTCCAAGGACTATGGTCAAGTCAGGAGACTTCCCTACACATAAATATTCTGGAACTGAGGGCCATTTACAATGCCCTAAATCAGGCAAGACCCCTGCTTCAAAACCAGCCGGTACTGATCCAGTCAGACAACATCACGGCAGTCGCCCATGTGAACCGACAGGGCGGCACAAGAAGCAGGATGGCAATGGTAGAAGCCACAAGGATTCTCCGATGGGTGGAAAATCACGTACTAGCACTGTCAGCAGTGTTCATTCCGGGAGTGGACAACTGGGAAGCAGACTTCCTCAGCAGACACGACCTACACCCGGGAGAGTGGGGACTTCATCCAGAAGTCTTCCTACTGTTGGTAAACCATTGGGAAAGGCCACAGGTGGATTGCGCCAGGTCAAGGGACCCTCAGGCGATAGCTGTGGACGCTCTAGTGACACCGTGGGTGTACCAGTCGGTTTATGTGTTCCCTCCTCTGCCTCTCATACCAAAGGTACTGAGAATAATAAGAAGGCGAGGAGTAAGAACGATACTCGTGGTTCCGGATTGGCCAAGAAGGGCTTGGTACCCGGAACTTCAAGAAATGATATCAGAGGACCCATGGCCTCTACCGCTCAGACAGGATCTGCTGCAGCAGGGGCCCTGTCTGTTCCAAGACTTACCGCGGCTGCGTTTGACGGCATGGCGGTTGAATTCCGGATCCTAAAGGAAAAGGGCATTCCGGAGGAAGTCATTCCTACGCTGATAAAAGCCAGGAAAGAAGTAACCGCGAACCATTATCACCGTATTTGGCGAAAATATGTTGCGTGGTGTGAGGCCAGGAAGGCCCCAACAGAGGAATTTCAGCTGGGTCGCTTTCTACACTTCCTACAGTCGGGAGTGACTATGGGCCTAAAATTGGGTTCCATTAAGGTCCAGATTTCGGCCCTGTCGATTTTCTTCCAGAAAGAACTGGCTTCACTGCCTGAAGTTCAGACTTTTGTAAAGGGAGTGCTTCATATGCAGCCCCCTTTTGTGCCTCCCGTGGCACCTTGGGATCTCAATGTGGTGTTGAGTTTCCTGAAATCACATTGGTTTGAACCACTTAAAACTGTGGATCTGAAATATCTCACGTGGAAAGTGGTCGTGTTATTGGCCTTGGCTTCGGCCAGGCGTGTGTCAGAATTGGCGGCTTTGTCTTGTAAAAGCCCTTATCTGATTTTTCATATGGATAGGGCAGAATTGAGGACTCGTCCCCAGTTTCTCCCTAAGGTGGTATCTGCTTTTCACTTGAACCAGCCTATTGTGGTGCCTGCGGCTACTAGGGACTTGGAGGATTCCAAGTTACTGGATGTAGTCAGGGCCTTGAAACTTTATGTTTCCAGGACGGCTGGAGTCAGGAAGACTGACTCGCTTTTTGTCCTGTATGCACCCAACAAGATAGGTGCTCTTGCTTCTAAGCAGACTATTGCTCGCTGGATTTGTAGCACAATTCAGCTGGCGCATTCTGCGGCTGGATTGCCGCATCCTAAATCTGTGAAAGCCCATTCCACGAGGAAAGTGGGCTCATCTTGGGCGGCTGCCCGAGGGGTCTCGGCTTTACAACTTTGCCGAGCTGCAACTTGGTCAGGGGCAAACACGTTTGCTAAATTCTACAAATTTGATACCCTGGCTGAGGAGGACCTTGAGTTCTCTCATTCTGTGCTGCAGAGTCATCCGCACTCTCCCGCCCGTTTGGGAGCTTTGGTATAAACCCCATGGTCCTTACGGAGTCCCCAGCATCCACTAGGACGTCAGAGAAAATAAGATTTTACTCACCGGTAAATCTATTTCTCGTAGTCCGTAGTGGATGCTGGGCGCCCATCCCAAGTGCGGATTATCTGCAATACTTGTACTGTATATAGTTATTGCCTAACTAAAGGGTTATTGTTGAGCCATCTGTTGAGAGGCTTTGTTATATTTCATACTGTTAACTGGGTATAGTATCACGAGTTATACGGTGTGATTGGTGTGGCTGGTATGAGTCTTACCCGGGATTCAAAATCCTTCCTTATTGTGTCAGCTCTTCCGGGCACAGTATCCTAACTGAGGTCTGGAGGAGGGGCATAGAGGGAGGAGCCAGTGCACACGAGATAGTACCAAATCTTTCTTATAGAGTGCCCAGTCTCCTGCGGAGCCCGTCTATTCCCCATGGTCCTTACGGAGTCCCCAGCATCCACTACGGACTACGAGAAATAGATTTACCGGTGAGTAAAATCTTATTTTTTCTGTTTAGTGATTAGATAGTGGCAGTTATTGGTGACTGCCAAAGGGTGGACTGTCAAAGTAAAAAAATATTGCAGTACATACATTACGTACAAACTACACACAGATGGCCTGCCGTGCGTGCGCATATTTGCAATTTGCGTATGGTCGCTCCCGCGGACCTGCGTATTAGCGCGTGGTATGAGTATTTACAGTAGAGTTTGTGAACGCATGGAAAAGCCATCAAAACACATTACATATTTAATCCAAATAGTGCACATTTTACACATAGCCTCCCTGCACTACAGCAGCAAGTTACAGCAGTTTAAAAGGTAACAGAACAAAGGGATTCACCTTTACAGGATAGGAGGGGACAGAACAAGGTTATAAGATTGTGTTTGGTATCCAGCTGTAGGGTATCTTAAGGGTAACATTCCGGTGTTGGTTTGAGGAAGATTGCATGTTCCTGCAGATAGTTATGTGCAGGAGCAGAATATAGATATAAACTATATTTACTGTACATTATGTATGCGGCGGGAATCCAGAGGAGACCACCCACAAGAGCAGTTGGAACAGACATCGCCCACCTATTCAAACCGACTTATGACCTCTCCTGTACTGTAAATGACCATCCCTGTGTCCAATAGACAAAGAGATTACAGTATCCATTGTGTTAAGTTTTGGATGAATTGTATAAAGAGAGCCTGCTGCAGGCCTGGTCAGACACAAGACTCACAAAGTTATCTATTAGATGACCGAGGACCGGACCGGGTAGCGCGGCGAATCCAATCACATATGTACCATTGAATGTAGCCATTATTCTGTTGTATTGTATTGTTTGTATTGTAACCCCCTTTCAGCAATAATACGCTGTGGTGTCAGAACCCAGTGGTTTAACTACAGACTGGTGTCGTGTCTTTCTTTCCCTGCTAAGGTTTAAAGTGTATTAGTATCATATTGCATTGCTGTATAAGGTTTAAAGTGTATTCATTGGGTGTGTACGCGCTGTGTGTACTTTGTACCGTCAGCGCGGCGTTTGTACGCAAAGTCCGTACGCAGTACGGGACTTTTTACGCTAATAGCGTAAAAAGTACGTAGAGTGTGTATTAAGTATAGCGGCCGCAGCGGCTCCATGGTAAAGTGTATTTAAGGTGTGTTTAAGGTATAGCTTTCATTCCTGTATATAAATCAGCATTCTGACAAAGATAGGGTATCAGTCCCTAGGGTGGGCAGCTTTGAGCCAGAGGTATTACAGAACTTAAGGATAAGGATATGTCTGATAAAATCCAGAAAACAAAGGATTAGACATACAGATTGTTTAAATCTGTGGCAGCAAGAGGGGGATGTGCAAAGGGAACAAGCACGGACAGCAGGTTCCAAATCTAGCGGGAAAACAATGGTGACACCACCACCACCATCATATATTGATGGGGAGAAAGTGGCTACAAGCAATGGTGCATTGGTACAGGATAGGAAAGTGATTGATAAATGTACTAACGCTAACCCTTGCCAGCTGTATCCCATTTTAAATTTTCCCCAGGACTGTGAGCAGGAAGATGAACCCAGCACAATATCGGCACTCTCTCTAGCAGCCACCATACAGGATACTCAGGTGGGCACGGCCCAACCACCAAGGGTTGAAGCAAGGCCCCCTAGCGGAGGGATAAGTGAGGTTGTGTCCACAGGTAAGTACGGCACCATACACTATGCAGAGACGATAGCTCCTCACATTATAGAGTCAAATCAGAATGATGTAATTGAATTAAATCCTGTCAGGGTGATTGCAGTCCCCAATAGGAAGACTGACGCTCAGGGAGTAACCTCCATCAGGAACATTGCCATGCATTGTCCTTGGTCCCGAGCAGAGTTAAGGTCAATTATGTCAGAATTTCCCGATCCCAGAAAAGATCTAGTCGGATGCCAGAAGTTCATTAAAGAGTTAGGTAACGCCCATGAGCCCACAAATAAAGATTGGCGAACAGTGCTACGGGTGTGTTTACACTCAAATATTGACACCACAAAATTCATAACAGATTGTAAATTAGACGCAGAAGTACCTATCACTGATGAATACAATCAGGAGAATGTATGGCAAATCAATCTGCAATTAGGAGTATATTTCCCTACTATTGTCAAATGGAATAAAATCTTCTCCATGAGACAAAAGGAAGGTGAAACGGCATCCGAATATTTTCATCGGGCACTGCAGGAAATAGCTAGATACACTGGGATCGAGGATATTAAAGATAATGCACACCATAGGGAGGTAGCTGTTTCAGTATTAATGGACGGGTTAAAAGAGGCACTGAGAACAAAAGTGCAGACCTCTCTACCTAACTGGAGAGGTATCTCGGTGGCTGCATTGAGAGAGTCTGCTATCGAGCACGATAGGAACATCAGTGAGCACAGGGAGTCACAGGGGGATAAGCTGATGATGATAAGTATACAGGCTCTTACAACAAAATCACATCAGCCAAGACCCCAGACCGCTGATGGTAAGTCACGTGTAGTAATATACTATAATTATCAGAAGGAAGGACATTACTCAAGGGAATGTATGAATAAAGGTACACATAATGTATACCGACCCCCTAAACCAGGATATGAACCACGCTATAACACACATAATTGGGAACAGGGACCACACAGAGGGGAAACACGGAGGTATCCACCTAGGAGGGACTGGCAAACCTCCGAAAACTCTCATCTATCCCCCTCACATATCGTAGCTGCCAATGCACTGCGGGAGGGTCCCACTACACAATAGGGGTTGGGCCACACCTGTAGTCTGCAGCCAGTAAAGTTGATTGCTAGCCTTGGTAGTGAACCTGAGGTCACGGTTGATGCAGATGGTGTACCATTACCTTTTCTTGTAGATACAGGGGCGGCCAGGTCAGTGTTGAATTCCACATCAGGTGTAAAGACCACGGGAAAAATTATTTCGGCAATGGGAGTAACAGGAACGGTGCAACAATACCCTTTGAGTAGACCTGCAGAGATTACGATAGGGCCCTTGCAAACCAAACATTCTTTTTTGCTGGCTGCATCGGCTCCGACTAATCTACTCGGCAGAGATCTATTGTGTAAAATGCGGTGTGTCATATACTGTACTCCTGAGGGTGTCTTTTTAGATATACCTGAGAACCATGCTCAATAAGTACAAGATATACTAGACACCCCTCAAAGGCTAATGTCGCATTCTACTGTTATAGACACATGTCCATCAAAGGTAGAGGAAATGATTTCGCAAATACCGGGTTCCCTTTGGACCAAAGATGGACAGGACACTGGATTGATGGCGAATGTAGCTCCAGTAGCAGTACAAGTAAAAGATGGTAGGATAGCTCCAAAAATCCCTCAGTATCCTCTGAAGCCAGAGGTAGAGTTAGGAGTGTACCCTGTCATAGAGCGGCTGCTATGGCAGGGCATCCTAGTCAGGACGTCCAGCACCGCCAATAGTCCCATCTTCCCTGTGAAAAAGAGTGGGGGGTGGGGTTACAGGCTAGTGCAGGATCTAAGGGGGATAAACAAGATAGTTGAGAGTCAATTCCCCAAAGTGCCCAATCCAGCTGTCATCCTCATGCAAATTCCCTCTACTGCAAAATTCTTCACTGTCATTGACCTCTGTTCTGCTTTCTTTTCTGTCCCTCTTCACCCTGACAGCCAATACCTCTTCGCTTTTACATACAGGGGAGTACAGTACACCTGGACTCGTCTCCACCAAGGTTTCATTGACAGCCCGAGTATTTTCTCCCAGGCCTTGCATGACTGTTTACAATCCTTTCAACCTGAGAGTGGATCAGTACTAATACAGTATGTCAATGACTTATTGTTGTGTTCTGACTCACTTGAATCATCCTTGAAAGATACGAAACAGCTTCTGTTTCATCTTTCCCATACAGGACACAAGGTTTCAAAGGATAAGTTGCAGTTGTGCCGGAGCAGGGTCATATATTTGGGACACTGCTTGACTCAAGGACTTAGACACCTCACCGCTGATAGAATACAGGCGATTCGCGACATGACTGCCACAAACTCAGCAACAGATCCGCACCTTCCTTGGAATGTGTGGGTACTGTCGTAAATGGATTCCAGGGTTCTCTATACTGGCTTTACCATTGCAAGAAATGGTCTCTTTGAACAAACTGGAACGGATCTCTCACACAGATGAGTCCGAACTGGCATTTGAGAGTCTCAAGCAGTGTCTATCACAGGCACCTGCATTAGGTATGCCAGATTATGAGAAGCCCTTCGAATTATGCGGTACTGAAAGTGCTGGGTGCGCGGCAGGAGTCTTAACACAGAGACATGGTGATGCCAGCAGACCGGTAGCTTACTACAGTGCACAGTTGGACACTGTAGCGCGGTCTCTTCCCACTTGCTTGCGAACTGTTGCAGCGATAGCTTTGCTCTGCCGTGCGTGCGCATATTCACAATTTGCGTATGGTCGCTCACGCGGTCCTGCGTATTAGCGCGTGGTATGAGTATTTACGGTAGAGTTTGTGAACGCATGGAAAAGCTATCAAAACACATTACATATTTAATCCAAATAGTGCACATTTTACACATAGCCTCCCTGCACTACAGCAGCAAGTTACAGCAGTTTAAATGGTAACAGAACAAAAGGATTCACCTTTACAGGATAGGAGGGGACAGAACAAGGTTATAAGGTGGTGTTTGGTATCCAGCTGTAGGGTATCTTAAGGGTAACATTCCGGTGTTGGTTTGAGGAAGATTGCATGTTCCTGCAGATAGTTATGTGCAGGAGCAGAATATAGATATAAACTGTATTTACTGTACATTATGTATGCGGCGGGAATCCAGAGGAGACCACCCACAAGAGCAGTAGGAACAGACATCGCCCACCTATTCAAACCGACCTATGACCTCTCCTGTACTGTAAATGACCATCCCTGTGTCCAATGAACAAAGAGATTACAGTATCCATTGTGTTAAGTTTTGGATGAATTGTATAAAGAGAGCCTGCTGCAGGCCTGGTCAGACACAAGACTCACAAAGTTATCTATTAGATGACCGAGGACCGGACCGGGTAGCGCGGCGATTCCAATCACGTATGTACCATTGAATGTTGCCATTATTCTGTTGTATTGTTTGTATTGTAACCCCCTTTCAGCAATAATACGCTGTGGTGTCGGAACCCAGTGGTTTAACTACAGACTGGTGTCGTGTCTTTCTTTCCCTGCTAAGGTTTAAAGTGTATTAGTATCGCATCTCATTGCTGTATAAGGTTTAAAGTGTATTCATTGGGTGTGTACGCACTGTGTACTTTGTACCGTCAGCGCGGCGTTTGTACGCAAAGTCCGTACGCAGTACGGGACTTTTTACGCTAATAGCGTAAAAAGTACGTAGAGTGTGTATTAAGTATAGCGGCCGCAGCGGCTCCATGGTAAAGTGTATTTAAGGTGTGTTTAAGGTATAGCTTTCATTCCTGTTTATCAGCATTCTGACAAAGATAGGGTATCATTCCCTAGGGTGGGCAGCTTTGAGCCAGAGGTATTACAGAACTTAAGGATAAGGATATGTCTGATAAAATCCAGAAAACAAAGGATTAGACATACAGATTGTTTAAATCTGTGGCAGCAAGAGGGGGATGTGCAAAGGGAACAAGCTCGCACAGCAGGTTCCAAACCTAGCGGGAAAACAATGGCGGCCGCACCACCACCACCATATATTGATGGGGAGAAAGTGGCTACAAGCAATGGTGCATTGGTACAGGATAGGAAAGTGATTGATAAATGTACTAACGCTAACCCTTGCCAGCTGTATCCCATTTTAAATTTTCCCCAGGACTGTGAGCAGGAAGATGAACCCAGCACGATATCAGCACTCTCTCTAGCAGCCACCATACAGGATACTCAGGTGGGCATGGCCCAACCACCAAGGGTTGTAGCAAGGCCCCCTAGCGGAGGGATAAGTGAGGTTGTGTCCACAGGTAAGTACGGCACCATACACTATGCAGAGATGATAGCTCCTCACATTATAGAGTCAAATCAGAATGATGTAATTGAATTAAATCCTGTCAGGGTGATTGCAGTCCCCAATGGGAAGACTGACGCTCAGGGAGTAACCTCCATCAGGAACATTGCCATGCATTGTCCTTGGTCCCGAGCAGAGTTAAGGTCAATTATGTCAGAATTTCCCGATCCCAGAAAAGATCTAGTCGGATGCCAGAAGTTCATTAAAGAGTTAGGTAACGCCCATAAGCCCACAAATAAAGATTGGCGAACAGTGCTATGGGTGTGTTTACCCTCAAATATTGACATCACAAAATTCATAACAGATTGTAAATTAGACGCAGAGGTACCTCTGATGAATACAATCAGGAGAATGTATGGCAAATCAATCTGCAATTAGGAGTATATTTCCCTACTATTGTCAAATGGAATAAAATCTTCTCCATAAGACAAAAGGAAGGTGAAATGGCATCCGAATATTTTCATTGGGCACTGCAGGAAATAGCTAGATACACTGGGATCGAGGATATTAAAGATAATGCACACCATAGGGAGGTAGCTGTTTCAGTATTAATGGACGGGTTAAAAAAGGCACTGAGAACAAGAGTGCAGACCTCTCTACCTAACTGGAGAGGTATCTCGGTGGCTGCATTGAGAGAGTCCGCTATCGAGCACGATAGGAACATCAGTAAGCACAGGGAGTCACAGGGGGATTAGCTGATGACGATAAGTATACAGACTCTTACAACAAAATCACATCAGCCAAGACCCCAGACCCCTGATGGTAAGTCACGTGTAGTAATATGCTATAATTATCAGAAGGAAGGACATTACTCAAGGGAATGTATGAATAAAGGTACACATAATGTATACCGACCCCCTAGACCAAGATATGAACCACGCTATAACACACATAATTGGGAACAGGGACCACACAGAGAGGAAACACGGAGGTATCCACCTAGGAGGAACTGGCAGACCTCCAAAAATTCTCAGCTATCCCCCTCACATATCGTAGCTGCCAATGCACTGCGGGAGGGTCCCACTACACAATAGGGGTTGGGCCACACCTGTAGTCTGCAGCCAGTGTAGTTGATTGCTAACCTTGGTAGTGAACCTGAGGTCACGCTTGATGCAGCTGGTATACCATTACCTTTTCTTGTAGATACAGGGGCGGCCAGGTCAGTGTTGAATTCCACATCAGGTGTAAAGACCACGGGAAAAATTATTTCGGCAATGGGAGTAACAGGAACGGTGCAACAATACCCTTTGAGTAGATTACGATAGGGCCCTTGCAAACCAAACATTCTTTTCTGCTGGCTGCATCGGCTCTGACTAATCTACTCGGCAGAGATTTATTGTGTAAAATGCGGTGTGTCATATACTGTACTCCTGAGGGTGTCTTTTTAGATATACCTGAGAACCATGCTCAATAAGTACAAGATATACTAGACACCCCTCAAAGGCTAATGTCGCATTCTACTGTTATAGACACGTGTCCATCAAAGGTAGAGGAAATGATCTCGCAAATACCGGGTTCCCTTTGGACCAAAGATGGACAGGACACTGGATTGATGGCGAATGTAGCTCCAGTAGCAGTACAAGTAAAAGATGGTAGGATAGCTCCAAAAATCCCTCAGTATCCTCTGAAGCCAGAGGTAGAGTTAGGAGTGTACCCTGTCATAGAGCGGCTGCTATAGCAGGGTATCCTAGTCAGGACGTCCAGCACCGCCAATAGTCCCATCTTTCCTGTGAAAAAGAGTGGGGGGAGGGGTTACAGACTAGTGCAGGATCTAAGGGGGATAAACAAGATAGTTGAGAGTCAATTCCCCATAGTGCCCAATCCAGCTGTCATCCTCATGCAAATTCCCTCTACTGCAAAATTCTTCACTGTCATTGACCTCTGTTCTGCTTTCTTTTCTGTCCCTCTTCACCCTGACAGCCAATACCTCTTCGCTTTTACATACAGGGGAGTACAGTACACCTGGACTCATCTCCACCAAGGTTTCATTGACAGCCCGAGTATTTTCTCCCAGGCTTTGCATGACTGTTTACAATCCTTTCAACCTGAGAGTGGATCAGTACTAATACAGTATGTCGATGACTTATTGTTGTGTTCTGACTCACTTGAATCGTCCTTGAAAGATACGAAACAGCTTCTGTTTCATCTTTCCCATACAGGACACAAGGTTTTAAAGGATAAGTTGCAGTTGTGCCAGACCAGGGTCAAATATTTGGGACACTGCTTGACTCAAGGACTTAGACACCTCACCGCTGATAGAATACAGGCGATTCGCGACATGACTGCCACAAACTCAGCAACAGATCCGCACCTTCCTTGGAATGTGTGGGTACTGTCGAAACTGGATTCCAGGGTTCTCTATACTGGCTTTACCATTGCAAGAAATGGTCTCTTTGAACAAACCGGAACGGATCTCTCACACAGATGAGTCCGAACTGGCATTTGAGAGTCTCAAGCAGTGTCTATCACAGGCACCTGCATTAGGTATGCCAGATTATGAGAAGCCCTTCGAATTATACGGTACTAAAAGTGCTGGGTGCGCGGCAGGAGTCTTAACACAGAGACATGGTGATGCCAGCAGACCGGTAGCTTACTACAGTGCACAGTTGGACACTGTAGCGCGGTCTCTCCCCACTTGCTTGCGAAGTGTTGCAGCGATAGCTTTGCTGGTAAGTAAAAGCGAGGACGTAGTGTTAGGACACGACCTGACCATCCATACACCTCATGCAGTATCAGCCTTACTAAACTCTGCCCAAACCAGACATGTCTCATCTGCTCGGTTTACAAAGTGGGAATTATCACTGATGGCCCCTGTAAACATCACCATTGCAGCTCACTAAATCCTGCAACCTACTTGCCAAGTGTGCCTGGACAGGCACAAAGGGTGGAGGATGAGAATGATGGTGAAAGAGGATTTAGTGCAGATACTGATACACATGATTGTATGGAATACCTGAATCAAACTTTTACAGCGAGACCAGACATCAGTGACAACCCACTGGAAGGAGTAGACTTTACCTTCTACACTGACGGTAGTTGCCACAGACAGACGGAATCGGGAGACTTGTGCAGTGGATATGCAGTTGTAGATGACGAAGGTATCATAGAAGCTGAACCCCTTGGCCCACCGCACTCAGCATAAGTTGCTGAGTTGGTCGCCCTAACCAGAGCGTGTGAATTGGCCAAGGGTAAGTCAGCTAATATATACACAGACTTTAGGTACGCCTTTGGAGTTGTGCATGATTTTGGGGCCCTATGGCGCCTCAGAAATTTCATGACGGCAGCTGGCACACCTGTAGCGCATGCGTCCCACATCAAAAGACTTTTGTCAGCAGTACAAGAACCAGACAGAGTGGCTGTTATCAAGTGCAAAGCACACACTTACAACAAGACCCAATTTCACTTGGTAACAGCCGGGCAGACGAAGCTGCTAAATCAGCAGCAAGCACCCCCATACAAATGAACATCACATCACTGATGACATTTAACACAGTCAACACACAACAGTTAATTGAAATGCAAAATTTGTGTTCCCTACAGAAAAGGGCAGTCTGGAAGTCAAAGGGGTATGGTCAGGAGTCCTCAGGACTTTGGACAGGTGGATACGGTAAGCCAGTAGCCCCCAGAGCATATCTTCCAAGTCTAGCTGAGGCGGCACACGGTCTGACTCATCTGGGCAAAGAGGGTATGTGCAAGCTGGTAAGAGCCTACTGGTGTGCGCCAGGATTCTCTTCTCATGCAGGTAAGAGAGCAATGACATGTTTTACTTGCTTGAGGAAGAATATTGGTAAGACAATACCAACAGAGCCATCCCATATCCCTCCTACAGACGGACCTTTTCAGTTAATACAAATCAATTTCATACAGTTACCACCATGTAGGAATTTGAAATATGTGTTAGTATGTATTGATGTATTTTCCAACTGGGTAGAAGCGTTCCCTGCTGCCACAAATACTGCTACGTTTTAACTGCAAAGAAAATTGTGCAGGAATTTGTGTGTAGATATGGTATCCCTAGAATGATTGAAAGTGACAGGGGTACCCATTTTACAGGTGAAGTCTTTCAGGTCATGTGCAAACTAATGGGAATTAATAGCAAGCTGCATACTCCGTACCGGCCACAGGCGAGTGCAAAGGTAGAGAGAGTGAACAGCACTATTAAGAACAAGCTGAGCAAAGTGATGGCTGAAACTGGATTGTTGTGGCCAGAAGCTTTACCACTAGTGTTGTACAGCATCAGAACCACTCCCAGGTCTCCACTTAACTTATCACCCTTTGAAATTCTTTTTGGTCGACAACCTCATGTAATGATAGACCCCCAGGATGATTTGAAATGCAATAATGAAGTGACTGTGAAATATTTGGTTGGGATGAGCCAGCATCTGAGAAATCAACAAAGAAATCTAAAACTGGTGATTCCTGACCTACCGAACAGTAATTGTCATGACATTGAGCATGGGGATTATGTGATGATTCGAAATTTCTTACGCTCAGGTTGCCTCATAGACAGGTGGGAAGGACCATACCAAGTCTTGTTAACCACATGACAGCATTAAAGGTCGCCGAAAGAGAGACTTGGGTCCACTCGTCCCACTGCAAGAAGGTCGCTGACCCGGAGAGAACTCATGACAAAGAGCAGAGTGTAGAGAACCTCGTATCACTAGAGTGTTCCGGGAAAGTTGAGAGGCAGGACTGTTGAAAGGCACCTGAGCACGGAGAGCAACAAGATCTAGGACGGTTGTCGCACCATTTCTTTTTTTTCTGCATTTTCCTTTCTTTTTCTCCTCCTTATTTTCCTTCTTTCCCCTAACGAAATGGATCTATCACAAGAGACTGCGTTTCGGGTTCTGCTAGTAATGCTGTTTTTGATCAGGATAATTTGTTTTGGTGAGGGTCCCAGAGAGGTCGAGCAGGGATCTGGAATGGTTTCTGATGGTGAGTACGAATTTGTAGGATCTCAGGAGCAGCACATCACTCGAGTAAAGGCTGGTATCAGTAAGCGCTCTGGTAGTCATGGAGCTCTGAGGCAATGTGAAGGGTTATTGTCTGATGAATATTGTATTTGTAGGAATTGTGAGAATATAGTCGAGGATGGGTGCATCCAAAGACGTCAGTCCAACCTTAATATCGACATGGACTGCCATCCGTTGAGTGATTACCACTCACTAGTGGGTAAGGTCTTAAACCAGACAGAATGCTGAGTGTGCTTACAGGTACCTCAAGGTCAGAGTAAGTCAGGATTAGTACCATACCCTTTAGCAATAGATGAGGTACTCGAATTACGGAGTGGGAGACCGGTGGAAAAGAAATTCAATATCTCTAGGCCCCCTAGCTTGAAGCTCCACCAGTACAACGTAGATAGGTCCCTGTTGTGTTTCAATATTTCCAATTACCGAAAACCAAGAAATTGGGAAGTGACGTGGAATAACCAGACAATGGCCTTTTCACACAGCGCTGATAAGATACCTATCAACTCTGAACTTGTACGACAGATAGCCAACAGTGGGAGGCAGGGGTGGATTGGGATTTAAAACCAGCCAGGGAAATTTATGGAAGCAGCCCTCATAAAGGGTGGGGGGGCTGTTGAGGGGGTGGAGTCTGTCGAGTGGGAGGGATTACTGCTCAGAAAGCATGACTATAGAAAGCACGGAGAGTGCGCGCCGCAGGAGCGTTGCAAAATTTTAGGGGTGTGGCTTCGTGGGGGAAGGGGCATGGCCACATAATACCGACAATTCACATTACACCACACAGTAGTGCCGCTTATACACATTGCACCAGATAGAACCTCCTATACACACTGCGCCAGGTAGAGCAAGTTATACATATTCCGCCAGATAGAGCACGTCTACACTTTGTGCCAGGTAGAGAATGGTATACACTTTACCCCAGGCAGAGCACATTATACAAAAGAAAATCAGACTGAGTTTGTTACCAGGCGCCACTTATACAATATGTCACAATGAAATGTCCATGTGTAGTACGTTCCTGATAACGAATCACCAAAACTCCTCCCACTGTTGCATTGCCTTGAGAAAGACCCATAGCATTTTGGGTTGAAACGCGTCGGCTGTACTTTGAACCCCTTTGTTCCAGCGAGAGACAGACTGTTCCAGTGACCAGACGAATACACCTGAGGGTCTATCCCGGGAGACTACTGTGGTGATTATTCAAATAAACACGCTTTTGTTGAGGACTGCTTCACACCAGCCCTCATATTATTCTGGTAATTGTTACATCTACAGCATCTCTTGCAGAACAGGGGAACATAGAACTGTTTTTTACTGTGTTTTATCTTGTGTATGTCATTAAACAAATACTGTACTACACATGATTATTCTTATCCATTCTCTCCACATGCGCTGAGATCTATAAACGCAACAGTGGGAGGAGTTTTGGTGGATTCGTTATCAGGAACGTACTACACATGGACATTTCATTGTGACATATTGTATAAGTGGCGCCTGGTAACAAACTCAGTCTGATTTTCTTTTGTATGCATATGTTTATGAGTGTCTTGGGGAAACACTTACTTTGACTGTTGTAGTGTTCAGGAAGCCTTTTGCGCGGTTAGTGATACAACTTTTCTGTCTATCTTTTAGAGCACATTATACGCATTGCCCCAGGTAAAGCACGTTATTTTCGGCCTTGAAACGTTGATAATAAAATATATATAGTATATATATAGTATGTGACAGACAGCGACACTCCACACCGCAATAATGAACACCACACAGGAGGTATGTTTCAACGTTTCAATGCCTTAACATAATATATGGCATTTTCATCAGGACATCATATATGTTTAGCCAATGAAACGTTGAAACGTACCTCCTGTGCGGTGTTCATTATTGCGGCGTGGAGTGTCGCTGTCTGTCGCATACTGTATATCCTTCTACTGCGGGAAACCAGCTAAGTAATGGTGATATATGGAATGCCGGGCTTCTGGATTTGTTTATATATATGCACATGCGCAGCAGCTCAGCTGGCGGCCATCTCTCAGTTAGCTTCAGGTTAACGCTGCCGCGATCGGAGCTAAACACCACTCACGGCAGCCGGCCAGCATGAGTGATAACGGCGGTCACTGAGGGGACATCCGGACCAGTCAAACGGCATCTGGTCCGGCATCCCGGCATGCCAATCTGCCTATACCCCTTTTCTTTACTCGGTACGCTCTTTGAAGCCTCACCTTTCTCTTTAGTCTTTATTCTCATTTACTCTCCCTTTCTTTTCTAGATCATCTCTCACTCACTTTTCTTCCTTTCTCATCTGTCACATAACATACTGACCTTGAATCTTTTCTAACCTCTTACACAGAGCATCTCACTATACACAGAACATCTCACTACACACAGAGCATCTCACTACACAGAGCATCTCACTACACACAGAACATCTCACTACACACAGAGCATATCACTACACACAGAGCATCTCACTTTACACAGAGCATATCACTGCACACAGAGCATCTCACTACAAACAGAGCATATCACTACACACAGAGCATCACACAGAGCATCTCACTATACACAGAGCATCTCACTTTACACAGAGCATATCACTGCACACAGAGCATCTCACTACAAACAGAGCATATCACTACACACAGAGCATCACACAGAGCATCTCACTATACACAGAGCATCTCACTAGCTTTCTTTTCTCTATCACCTACTTTTCTTTGCTGCCTCAGGCTAGTCTTTTCTTTCCCTCCACTGTCATTCCTAAGTCACATTCCTCTCTTCACTCTCACTTATCCTTATACCTTTCTGCACTGCAGCTTACTGTACTCACTGCTAGTTTCTTCTTCTGCCTCACATCTTCCTATAGTTCTCTAAGTCTCTGTAGTGTGTAGTTAAATGGAAGCAGACATTGCTGTGCAGAGTGCTGATCCCGCCCCACCCGACGTCATGAAGAGGGCGGGGCTTACAGTGAGGAAGTGCTGCACACTGACAGCCCACCGAGTACGAGCAGCTCTACACAGCCTGCAGCTAAACAGACTGTGAAAGGGGACTGTTTCTCAGCGCTACCCGATCGGAGCTAAGCTCCGATCGCGGTAGCCGGCCTGGTGGAGGAGAAAGTCAGCCCTCTGAGGGGACAAAGGGGCCAGCCTACCAGGAACTGGCATGGTGTCCCGGCGTCCCAATCCGCCCCTGGTGGGAGGTATTTTCGGTATAAGTATACATGTGGAAGCAAGACCATGTGGGTTGGAAAAGTATCGTCAGGGTATTGTGCCCATATCATCCAGCCTGATACTTGTACTAAGCAAATGAGAGAACTAGGGATTGGTTTCTTTACTTGGAAAGTTTGCAATATGGTGATGTTACATTTTGTCCCCTATGTTCTCCCAGATGATGCCTATTTTATATGTGGGAGGAAAGCGTACAAGTGGTTTGCCCCGAGCTCTGAGGGATTGTGTTATATTGGGAGAGTACTACCGGAGGTCGTGACCATAACCCACGATAAAATGAAAGACGTTCACCGCAGTGCTCAGGCTCCTTATACTCATACTCACTATGAACACATCATCAAGAGACACCTCATAGATAGGGCAGAGCACGCAGCCTCTGATTTGATCCACGAATCCACCGGGATTCAGTTCCTTCTCGCATTAGACATCACCCGTACTGCCAGAGGAACTATAAATTATAGGTATATCCATGCGCTAGCGAACTTGATAAATAATATCACTGAGATGTATGATGACACCTTCAGGTATACGGGAAGGGAGTTACAAGCCTACAAGAAGGAACTGATCCAGCACAGGATGATCCTTAATTACGTCACAGTCGTGACAGGTAGGTACTGTGTTACTCTGGCAACTCAATATGGTGTGAAGTGCTGTACATATATTACGAACAGCACTGACGACCCCACAGAGATCATCGATCAGAAGATGGACGAGATCTTGCAGTTGAAGTGGGAGTTCAGGAGGAAGCACAACCTTACCTTAGCGACTGTGGGTAATAAACTGACTGGCTGGGTCTCATGGTTGAACCCACGCAAATGGTTCTCAGGTTTAGGAGAGTGGGCACAGCGTGTCATTATGAGTGTGGGGAAGTTTCTCCTTTGTATCCTGGGAGTCATCATAATTCTTGGTTTGATATTTAGGTGTGTTCAAATTCTAATGCGGCGCAAGCGCAGCACAAATTTGATGAGTCTAAGGAGTGAGGGTGCTGTTATAGCAGCAGATTTAATTTATGATCCATCCATAGAGACAGTGTTATGATAAGGATTGCAAATTAATTTCATGGCCTGTTTCTTTCACCCGTTTTTCTCTGTTTCCCCCTCTGCCCAGATACATCCAACCGGAAAAGACGTCAGCCCTACCCAAAGTGTTTATGTGAATGTATTTTTATATATGTGTCTTATCTTCATCTCTGCAACCTCCAGTTAATGGCACACATAGTCGACAGGTGATAGCCACATATACTAGCACTCACATGTTCCCCCTCCATGTATCATCAACTAAATGTGCACCCTATTTGTTGGAACAAGAAGCCGAAAAGAGCTCGGTAGTGTTTGTTGGCCCATTTACAGACCCTTAATACGGGATGAGAAGGATTTAATGTATACTTCGCAATACCTCGAAGCTTATTTAGAACATATACGGCACAATGATACATGCCCCTCAGACATTGATTTATACATACATGCTTTTTATTATCCCACTAGGCTATACATTTCCCACCTACAACTCTCCCCGATCATCCAAGCTTTTGTATATATTGTATATGTAATATTTTTTTCTGTTTATTGATTAGTTAGTGGCAGTTATTGATGATTTCCAAAGGGTGGACTGTCGAAGTCTGAAAATATTACAGTACAAACACCACATAGATGGCCTCCGTGCGCGTACTTATTCGGCCGTGCATGCACATATTCGCAAATTGCGTATGATCGATCACGCGGTCGTGCGTGTTAGCGCGTGGTATGAGTAATTACGGAGGCATTTATACTCGCATGGAAAAGCCACAAAGACATATCATATATTTAATCCATATATTGCATAAATCACCCACTGTCTGCTCATCCTTCTAATAGCATGAAGATGGTTCGCACATAAATTATCCTCCCAGAAACTCAAATACAATGTACCAGATGGCCTTATTTACGCAAAGCTTTGAAATCCTATGAAGAAGGCAAATACCTTTGGTTACCCCTATTGTTCTAGAGTTGTCCAGTATCTGTCGAAGACAAATACTGGATTGTCATTGTCTTATCTGAAGACAGGACAACCAAAAAAGATAATATCCAGGAACCTAGGTTGACTGAAGAGAAACTCAATTAGCAATAATTAACAAATTACAAACCAGACATTTAGAAATCTGAGGTAATAACATTCATAGGGGTAAATTTACTAAGATTCGTATTTTCCCGTTTCAGGTCAAAGTTCAATCACGAATGACATCGACAGTGTAAAATTGCAACTTTTTGAATTGATTACGTCTAATTTACTAAGCTGCCGTATTTAGCCTTTTCGGGTTTTCCGATGTCGATGTCATTCGTTTTTTTTTTCTGTTTTTTACGGCAGTGATTAGCAAAACACTGCCGACTTTTTTACAATGAATCTCGGCCGGATCTGTGTGATCCGTGCTGGGGTTAATTTTTTTTTTTTTTTTTTAATTAAACACTGTAAAATAAAAAATAAAAATTGCGTGGGGTCCCCCATCCTAAACATAACCAGCCTCGGGCTCTTTGAGCCGATCCTGGTTGCAGAAATATGGGTAAAAAATTGACAGGGGTTCCCCCATATTTAAGCAACCAGCATCGGGCTCTGCGCCTGGTCCTGGTTCCAAAAATACGGGGGACAAAAAGAGTAGGGGTCCCCCGTATTTTTAAAACCAGCACCGGGCTCCACTAGCTGGACAGATAATGCCACAGCCGGGGGTCACTTTTATATAGTGCCCTGCGGCCGTGGCATCAAATATCCAACTAGTCACCCCTGGCCGGGGTACCCTGGGGGAGTGGGGACCCCTTCAATCAAGGGGTCCCCCCCCCAGCCACCCAAGGGCCAGGGGTGAAGCCCGAGGCTGTCCCCCCCCATCCAATGGGCTGCGGATGGGGGGGCTGATAGCCTTTTGTGATAATGAAAAGATATTGTTTTTAGTAGCAGTACTACAAGGCCCAGCAAGCCTCCCCCGCATGCTGGTACTTGGAGAACCACAAGTACCAGCATGCGGCGGAAAAACGGGCCCGCTGGTACCTGTAGTACTACTACTAAAAAAATACCCAAAAAAAGACAAGACACACACACCGTGAAAGTAAAGATTTATTACATACATGCACACAAACATACATACATACTTACCTTATGTTCACACGAGGGTCTGTCCTCTTCTCCAGTAGAATCCAAGGGGTACCTGTTGAATAAATTCTACTCACCAGATCCCGGGTCCCAGGGTCCTCGGGGCAACCATTTGTAATCCAGGTACTTGAATAAAATAACAAAACGGAAAGCCGAGCCACGAACTGAAAGGGGCCCCATGTTTTCACATGGGACTCCTTTCCCCGAATGCCAGAAACCCACTCTGACTGATGTCTAAGTGGGTTTCTTCAGCCAATCAGGGAGCGCTACGTTGTAGCACCCTCCTGATCGGCTGTGTGCTCCTGTACTGTCTGACAGGCGGCACACGGCAGTGTTACAATGTAGCGCCTATGCGCTCCATTGTAACCAATGCTGGGAACTTTCTGCTCAGCGGTTGACCTAAAGTGACGTCACCGCTGAGCAGAAAGTTCCCACCATTGGTTACAATGGAGCGCATAGGCGTAGCGCTCCCTGATTGGCTGAAGAAACCCACTTTGACATCAGTCAGAGTGGGTTTCTGGCATTCGGGGAAAGGAGTCCCATGTGAAAACATAGGGCCCCTTTCAGTTCGTGGCTCGGCTCTCCGTTTTGTTATTTTATTCAAGTACCTGGATTACAAATGGTTGCCCCGAGGACCCTGGGACCCGGGATCTGGTGAGTAGAATTTATTCAACAGGTACCCCTTGGATTCTACTGGAGAAGAGGACAGACCCTCGTGTGAACATAAGGTAAGTATGTATGTATGTTTGTGTGCATGTATGTAATAAATCTTTACTTTCACGGTGTGTGTGTCTTGTGTTTATTTGGGTATTTTTTTAGTAATAGTACTACAGGTACCAGAGGGCCCGTTTTTCTGCCGCATGCTGGTACTTGTGGTTCTCCAAGTACCAGCATGCGGGGGAGGCTTGCTGGGACTTGTAGTACTGCTACTAAAAACAATATCTTTTCATTATCACAAAAGGCTATCAGCCCCCCCATCCGCAGCCCATTGGATGGGGGGGGACAGCCTCGGGCTTCACCCCTGGCCCTTGGGTGGCTGGGGGGGGGACCCCTCGATTGAAGGGGTCCCCACTCCCCCAGGGTACCCCGGCCAGGGGTGACTAGTTGGATTTTTGATGCCACGGCCGCAGGGCACTATATAAAGTGACCCCCGGCTGTGGCATTATCTGTCCAGCTAGTGGAGCCCGGTGCTGGTTTTAAAAATACGGGGGACCCCTACTCTTTTTGTCCCCCGTATTTTTGGAACCAGGACCAGGCGCAGAGCCCGATGCTGGTTGCTTAAGTATGGGGGAACCCCTGTCATTTTTTCCCCCATATTTCTGCAACCAGGATCGGCTCAAAGAGCCCGAGGCTGGTTATGCTTAGGAGGGGGGACCCCACGCAATTTTTTTTTAGAAAATAATCACTTTCCCACCCCTTCCCACTGATATACATGCACGGATCTCATGGATCCGTGCATGCCTATGCAATCACGGTAAAAAAAAGCAGGTCTGTTTTTTTTAAGCACTTTTTTACGAGTTGTAATTTTTCACGGCAGTGTTTGGTTTTTTTTTGCTTTGCACTTCTTAGTAAATTACCGAGATTCATAGTTAAACAGCCGCGTTTTGACCGATGGTGTATTCATTCGTAATTTTTTTGTTGGACTTCCAAAAAATTACGAATGCCCTCATCACTGCCGTGATTATTGCTTAGTAAATTACCGAGATGACACTTTGATGAAAAAACGGCATCTCGGTCAAAATCGGGACCTTAGTAAATTTACCCCATAGTCTAAACTCTTGGAGATATATATATATATATTTCCTAACAAATTGTAATAGCAGGAGTGTGTGTGTATGTGTATATATATATATATATATATATATAGATATATATAGATATATATAGATATATATATGGATATATGGATATCTTGAGGATGGAAATAGATAATCATATCATGTGTGGGATCATATTGTTCAGAGTCACGTAAACATTAATCTGGTGGGTATAAGAATATTATCGTATATTGCAACATTAAGTTATTAATAATACCAGATTTATGTATGATGAATGTGATGGGTTTAACTGGTCATGGGGCGGGAACTCAGATGCAAACAACAGAAATCACATCTCAAGTCTTAGCCATCGCCCACCTCTTGAGCTGACCAATGATCCCCGGTGCACAGGATATGTCCCACCCCCGAACCAAATGGAAGAAGAGCACACAGTGTCTATTGTATCATGTTTTGATCCACTGTATAAAAAGCCAGCTGCAGTAACTCTGTTGTTTATCTTACTGTAGTACTGCTCGTCATGTACCTAACGTTGCACTCTGCATGCTGCCTCTCCGCTATGTCTTCCACGCATTGCTTCTTTTACCTCACGGCCTCTACTGCAAATTCCGCATAGACCACCACTGGAGGGACGTGTTCCCCCACTACCTTTACATACCACACCAGTTCGCACCATTGCTCTCTAACCTCTAAGCCCACCTCCCTCGCCCTTTCCCCTTAGTGGAGGGAGCACAGTCTCTATCCGACACCCCCCACTCCGGATCCTTTGATCCTACTCTCTGTGCCTGTTCCTTCTCGCTGGTCGTAAGGAACCCCTGCACAGACTTCTCCCCCTGACAGTACCTATTCTCCTTTTTTCTCTCCTCTCTTTTCTTCTCTCTCCTCCGTTGAGTCGGAGTCCTTTCTTCGTCTCCCCCCCCCCTTTTTTTTTTTACTTTTGAGTTATTTATTTATTTTTAATTATTTATTTATTTATTTTCTCCTCTTTTCCTCTCTCTCTCTCTTTCCCACATCTCTCCTCCTTACTCCCCCCCCCCTTCTAGGACACATTCAAGATGCCCCTGGTCCTGGCGTCTCTGAACGCTAAGGGACTCAATACCCCTCAGAAACGTTCGTCCCTGTTCTGATCTCTCCAGTCTCTCAAAGTGGGAATAGTGTTTATCCAGGAAACTCACTTTAAATCTCGGCAGCATCCGACCCTGTCCACCAAACGCTACCCGACAACCTTTTATTCTTCAAGCCAATCGAAGCACAACGGGGTGGCCATTTTGATCCACTCCACAGTCCCATTTACACTACATTCGACTCACACGGACACTGACGGACGCTATATCATCCTGACGGGCACACTGGGACACTTGGAATGCACGATCGCCACTGTCTACGCTCCTAACTTCGGGCAACCCTCCTTTTTCAATTCTTTTTTCACAGATTTGACGAAAGTCCGAAAAGGTTACTTAATACTAGCGGGAGACTTTAACACCGTCCCAGACACTGACTTAGATAGATCTTCCGGTCATTCCCGCTCACAACGTGATTCATCATCACGATCCTTAAACAACCATATCCACGAATCTGGCCTCTTCGATGTCTGGCGGGCCCTCAACCCAACAGCTAGGGACTACACTTTCTTCTCGATTCCACACCAATCATACTCTCGAATCGATCTTTTTTTCTGCGGCACTCTGGTCTCTAAACACGTCACAGATTCATCTATTATCACCAACCCCAGGTCAGACCATTCCATCATCACCGCCTCTTTTTACATTCTCGATACTCCGACAACCCGCCCCAACTGGCGAATAAACGAGACACTTTTGAAAATCCCTAAGTTCCAAGAAAAAATTAATCTAGCTATCGCTGACTATTTTTCCCTAAATATTACTGATTCTTCTTGCACCCCATTAATCTGGGAAGCCCACAAAACTGTCATTAGAGGCCACATTATCAGCTATGCATCGCATAGAAACCGGGAACATAAGCAAAAGATAGCGTCTCTCACAGTTGAGGTTCATAACCTGGAAACCCTACATAAACGACGGCCCTCGCGTTCTCTCTACACACAACTCTTGTCGGTCAGGGCAGCACTGAACGCTTTACTGGCTGAAAAAACTGAGCGCTCTCTCTGCTGGTTAAAGCAAAGATTCTATGAAAAGAGTAACAAAGCGGATTAGCTATTGGCCAGCAGATTGAGAGCCCAGAAGGCGCACACTGCTATCCCGGCTATTAAAGACGACAACGGTTCCCTCCAATACAACCCGGCGACTATTAACTCTATTTTCAAGAATTACTACGAGCGGCTTTACAATCTGCCTGACACCTCATCTTCCTTGAACTCGACCCACCCCACGACTTCTGAATACTTAGCATCCTCTGACCTTCCCTGTATCGACTCAAACACCTCTTCGGGCCTCGATAAACCTATCACCCCTGAAGAAATCGACATCGCTATCAAATGTCAGAAGCCATCCAAAGCCCCAGGTCCGGACGGCTTTCCGATGTCCTACTACAAAACTTTTCAGCCCGCATTACTTCCTCACCTCACTACAGTATTTAAACTGTTTCTGGACGGGTCCCCCTTCCACTCCCACACTACTAAGGCTATCATTACCGTGCTTCCAAAACCCGGTAAAGACCCCCAGCTTCTTTCTAACTACCGGCCTATATCCCTTCTGAACTCTGATTTGAAAATTTTCGCTAAAGTATTGGCAACTAGACTTAATCCTATTCTTCCCTCGCTCATACACCCTGACCAGGTAGGCTTTGTCCCGTCTAGACAGGCTCTTGACAATACTAGACGCGTTGTCGACATCATTCACTACATTAACCTTCACAAGATCCCATCCTTGGTGCTCGCCCTGGATGCAAAGAAAACCTTCGACAGGGTCTCATGGCCTTTCATGCAGCTCACTCTACAACGTTTTGGCTTTCAAGGTAAATTTCTTCAGGCCATACAGGCCTTATATCATAACCCCTCAGCATCGGTACATTCCAACGGGTTACTATCGGATCCCTTCAAAATTTCAAATGGACCCCGACAAGGATGTCCATTATCTCCCCTCATATTCGCACTTATCATTGAGCCCCTCGCGAATCGCATCCGGGCCAACCCTGACATTTCAGGGATACGTATCAATCACACCCAGTACACCATCTCCCTCTTCGCCAACGATATCCTTTTGACATTGACAAACCCGACTATTTCCCTCCCGAATCTCTTCCAAGAATTATCCCACATATGGCAACCTCTCGGGTTACAAGATTAACCAGACAAAATCCAAAGCCTTCTCCTTACACATCTCCAAAACAACTAAATCTCACCTACAAAATAATTTTGACTTCTCCTGGCGCAGACATTCGCTTAAATATTTAGGGGTTTCTATCACCAAATCTTACAGTTCCCTTTACAGAGCCAACTACCCCCGCTCATTGCTTCTATCCTTAGAGATATTCATCAATGGGAATCCTACTTTCTCTCGTGGGTGGGACGAATCAATGCAATAAAAAGGAACGCCCTCCCCAAACTCCTATACTTATTTCAAACGCTCCCAATTCCGATCCCCCCCCCAGACTCTTAATACTCTTCAATTTTCTCTGTGTAAATTCATTTGGAACCATAAAAAAACCAGAATCCGGCGGGATATCTTAGCCAAACATTCCCGGAACGGCGGCCTAGGCCTTCCCATCTTCCAGCGTTATTACGATGCGACTAGGCTGAGCCAAATGGTTGCCTGGCATGCCCCAAAGCATACTAGAAGGTGGGTAGACTTGGAGAGTGATATGATGGGAGTCCCATCAATCTCATACTTGCCTTGGCTCTCTGGACAACAATGCTCCCAACTTCCCTGTCCTTCACCCACGATAGAATTGACACTCAAACATTGGAGGAACCTGAATAAAAAATTGAAATTGTCCACCCAACCCTCCCCTCTGACTCACATCTGGAACAATCCAGCATTTCCCCCGGGGCTCTCCGAAGGAATGGTCCGTCGTTGGATCTCTGTTGGTGCTACTAGAATTCATCACTTCACAGGGACACACGCCATTAAATCATTTGCCGATTTGAAAAGCACATATGACTTACCCAATTCCCTGTTTTACCAATATCTTCAAATTTGTCACTTTCTCTCTTCTCTTCACTTACCATTCTCATTACCGGTTCCCACACCTCTTGAAAGATACTGCATTTACAATCCTACAGAGAGGGGCACTATCTCTTTTCTCTATAAATCCATCCTCAACCCTGAATCGCCCCCCCCCTCGAACCGCACGAGTTAGCGTGGGAAGCAGATCTCGGGCAACACCTCGGGGAAGAGGGTTGGGACACAATTCGCACCGCAATCTCACAATGCTCCATCAACGTGGCAATACGTGAAAACTCATACAAAATATACACAAGATGGTACTTGGTGCCAGATCGGCTGCACAAGATCTATCCTGATACCTCCAATACCTCCTGATACCTCCTGATATCCCTTCTGAACTCTGATTTGAAAATTTTCGCTAAAGTATTGGCAACTAGACTTAATCCTATTCTTCCCTCGCTCATACACCCTGACCAGGTAGGCCTGACCAGGTACCTCCTGGTAAACAACATCATCCCGCTGCCCATGATCACACTTGTTGCAGTGGCAACACAACGGGAGAGCAGCGGACAGCCTACTTGAACACCAAAGGCTGAGGAATCCTGCAGGCTGGACCAAGGTAGGGATAGTTAGGGGAAGTTATTACATCACCCATATGCTCCAAAGGGAGATGTAAACATTTATTTTAAACATGTTTTCCCTTTTTACAGGTGCCACACAAAATAGCACTCATTTTAGATATGTCTGTGAACGCAGTCGTCCCTGCTGCACACACGATGACCTATATATCTACAGCTATATTAGTGCATTGCATGTGTACGTGCAGTTAGCCGACCACCCGTACACATGCTGCAGGGGCCATGTGACTGGCGGCTCAACTGGCCAGGCACATGTAAATGTCCATAGATTATTAGAAGAAAAAGACAAAAAAAAGTCCTTTTTGGGAGCACTCTTAGAAATCAATTATGAAAAAAGAGTAACACAAATACTGACATTTTTGTTCTGGTGAATCCTTTAAAACTTAACGTTTATTCTGTTTTCTATACTAAAATACTGACCATAGGTCTGATTTTTAAAATCTTGATTTACCTAGTGATTTATAAGGATCAAGAAATAGTGGTGAAAATATAATTAAAGATGCTCAATCCAAGAATATCATGTACTATGTTTTAAAAATCAGACCTATGGTCAGTATTTTAGTAAAGAAAACAGAATAAACGTTAAGTTTTAAAGGATTCACCAGAACAAAAATTTCAGTATTTTGTGTTACTCTTTTTTCATAATTGATTTCTAAGAGTGCTCCCAAAAAGGACTTTTTTTTGTCTTTTTCTTCTAATAATCTGTAGCCTGATCTACAAAAAATATTTGGGAGCACCACCAATAATCTACTTCTGTGAATTTAGCAATCAGCAGTGATTATATTGGTTTTTGAATATTTCTAATTCGTTATATGTATTTACATATTCAGTTGGTGCGGAACTGTACTTCTTTAATACATGTAAATGTCCACCCAGTTTTGACACAAACCCATTTGTATGCACAGCACACTGCCCGATCCGCCTATAGATATATCTGCAGATCTATCAGTGTGTACCCAGCATTAAGTAATCAATGATTTGATCAATGCTAAAAGGCCATTATTTCTAATTCTCCTGGCTTTCTCTGCTGTACTTGACACTGTCTTCATCCTACTTGTAAAATCATTCCCACTTTGGGGAGCCTCTTTCAAGGATGATGAAATGCATGGATGACTGCTACAGACCACACACACACACACACACACACACACACACACACACACACACACACACACACACACTACACTGTCCTCACACAGACCCAGCTGAGCCACAAGGCACCATACACACTACTACTATTGCCACAGGAGAATCCCATGGGCTCATGGCTTCCCAATTCCAAAACACACCAGGACTGAGTCTACAGCAAACGCACCCAGATGGGAGTAGCGTACTGATGCACTAAGATCAATCCAGTGTGGGATTCCACAACTGGATAAATCCACTCAGACGTACATCTCAGGTACCACATTACATATCCAAGGTCAACATATGTACCCAACATATGGAATTGGCCCTCTAAAAGGTGCTACCTTAACATGTCATTACACTATAATGTATTGGGATATTTAGGTGCAAAAAGCCAGATGTACTAAGCCTTGGAAAGTGATACAGTTCACTTCACAGTGATAAAGTACCAACCAATCAGCTCGTGTCATTTTTTTTAAAACCCAGCCTGTGGCATGACACTTATGAGCTGATTGGCTGGTACTTTATCACTGTGAAATGTATTGTAAACGTCGATTTACATACAGGACTAAAAGCAACACTTTAGAAACACATTAAATACACTTTAAAATGGAGCCGCTGCGGCCGTTTGTGATCAACCTTAGCCTACGTACTTTTTACACCATTAGCGTACAAAGCCCCGTACCGTGTACGTACTTTGCGTACAAACGCTGTGCTGGCCGTACAAAGTACACGCAGTGCGTACACACCCAAAGACACGCCGTGAGCACTCTGCAGCTACTCGTGTGACTGAAATACACTTATAACCTTAGCAGGGAAAAGAGACACGACACCAGATTGTATTTAAGATGCTGGGTTCCGACACACCAACATATAATTGCTGAAAGGGGGTTACAATAACAACAATACAATACAATAGAAAAATGGCTACAGTCAATGGTACATACGTTTTGGTTTCGCCTGCGCTTCCCGGCCGGTCCTCAGTCATCAAGGGAGATGACCTACAGAGTCTGTGATAGTAACCTGGCCTGCAGCTGGCTTTTTTTTTTTTTAATCAAGTAGTTTTTATTGTGAGAGCGAAACAAACATTTCAGCATTAGATAACACAACAGGAATATAATCAATGAACAGGTGGCTGAAAGGTCAGAGTGAATACAGATACATAAAGTTTTTCCGAAGAAGTGATAAAAAAGGAGAAAAGTGTAATATGTTAACGATTTATCTAGAGATTTGGGAAATAAGTAAGAAGTCGGGTTTTGTAAAACAGGAAGATGTAAAATCAGGAAAAGGAGTGAGCTCGCAGTGTTCCGAGCTGTAATGGAGACAGTAAATATTTGGCGGGACAGATGTGTAAAGTAGAAAGGAAGGGTAGGATAGAAAGAAGAAATCAAGAGATGTAGAAGCAAGGAGAAAAAGAAAAGTTTCGCTGTGAGTCGGAGGCCTGAGAAATAGAAAGAGAATAAGGGGAGGGGCGGGAAAAGAAAAAAAAAAGGGGGGGGAAGGGTTAGGGGGAAAGGTAGCAGTTATAGAATGGGATCCGGAATTAATTTAATCCTGGGAGGGGTTGGTCGTGATACCTTTACCAGGGAAGCCAGGTAGAGTGGAATTTTTGGACTGTGTTGTGTTGTAGGCTAGTAATGTATTCCATGTTTGCGACAAACCAGATTCTGTTCATTAGCGCCTGACGGTTTTGAGCATCGGGGTTCTTCCAGTTACATGCTATTTGAAATTTGGCTGCGCACGAGATAAAGAGGGTCAGTTTTTTCGAGTCTTTAGAGACGTGGTCGGGTGGAGTGCAGAGAAGAAAGTTAGCGGGCGAAAGAGGCACCGGAAAGTCAATTAGTTGGAAAAAGAGCGTGCCCATTAGAGAACAATTTTGCTGCTGCAATCAAGTCTGAATTAGGCCATGTGAACATATAAATAAATATGATTTTTGCACTAAAAGTAAAATCCGCTTAAGATTGGATAAAGCTATATAAAATTAAGATTGAGCGCTATTTTTGTGGCACTTGTAAAAAATAAAACCATGAATGTTTAAAGTAAACAACATCATCCCGCTGCCCATGATCACACTTGTTGCAGTGGCAACACAACAGGAGAGCAGCGGACAGCCTACTTGAACACCAAAGGCTGAGGAATCCTGCAGGCTGGACCAAGGTAGGGATAGTTAGGGGAAGTTATTACATCACCCATATGCTCCAAAGGTAGAAAATTGTTCTCTAATGGGCAAAACCATGTGCACTGCAGGTGTGGCAGATGTAACATGTGCAGAGAGCGTTAGATTTGGGTGGGTTATTTTGTTTCTGTGCAGGGTAAATACTGGCTGCTTTATTTTTTTTTTAAAGTTAGAGTTTTTATTGAGAGTGGTCAGTAATCACAAGGTTAACAAGAACAGACTTGTGCAGGTTAGGGCATAGATCATGAAAACAGCCATTTCACATATCGAGTTAGAAATATAAAAACAATTCTATGAAATCATAGTCCAACTGATAATATTGATAATATGCTCCCTGCTAATTTCTAAGCTCGTACTTGACCTGTCTCGTTTTATTTTATAGATATAGTATAAATTTTATACTAAAACTGAGAGTAAATCTGTGAAGAGTGAAAGTAAAAGAGAAAAAGAAAGGGCAGGGAGGAAGGATGCTAGAGTATATAGCTTAATTGAGGGAAATCCTTGGGTAAATTACCTACAGGGAGGCCAGATGGTGGGAACAATTCCCCTTATCAATAGGAGAGGGGGAGGTAACATAGGTGATAGAGGTATTAGCAGAGTTAGCAGTATTAGCAGCATCAACACAGTCCAGGCATCAATAAAGACCGAGCGAGGTACCAAGGAGACCAGATGTTGTGGAACTGGGCCACCGTGTTATTTCTTAGGCTTGTAATATATTCCATACTGGCTATATAATTGATCTTGGATATCAGTAATGTCTTGGAGGGAGGTTTATGGTCTTTCCAGCATTTAGCTATCAGAGATTTTGCCGCCATGCAAAGTATCATAGCAAGCTTGTCCTGGGTTTTGGGTAACATTGGTATGGGGGCTTGAAGTAGAGCAGTTTCAGGGGAGAGGTCTAAATTATGTCCGCATGTTTGAGCAACAAGTGCTCCTACCATTTTCCAAAATGGGCGGATCGAGGGGCACGTCCACCATATGTGGTAAAAGGTGCCCTCCTCTCCACAGAGTCTCCAACACATATTTGATGTCGTGGGGTAGATGGAATGTAATCTGGAGGGAACCAAGTACCACCTGGTGTAGACCTTATAGCACGTTTCCCTGAGTGCCACACTAATAGACGCTTTAGCTATGCGCATTCTGATTTCTTCCCATAGATCATCTTCCAACAGATGGGAGAGATCTGATTCCCAGGTACTGGCTGCTTTATTTTTACACTGCAATTTAGATTTCAGTTTGAACACACCCCACCCAAATCTAAAGGGACCCATACACTAGGACGATAATGCCCGATTTCATCCGATTTTAGGCATTCGGCCCGATATATCAGATGAAATCGGGCATTTTGGAGGCATTTTGTGCTGCACATTCAATCTGGTCCGACCCTGCAGGCATGGCTGGGATGGGCCAGTATCGCCCAAGATACATTGTATGCAAAAGGACAGCATACGATGTATCTTCGGAGTTCCTGCCCCCTGGAGGCTGCTGGGGGTGATCGCCTGCGACATGTCAGACAGACATGTCGCGGTAGTGTATGGGGCCCTTAACTCTCTCTGCACATGCTATATATACCCCCCTGCAGTGCACATGGTTTTGACCATTAGAGAACAATTTTGCTGCTGCGATCAGGTCTGAATTAGGACCACAGACATATTATTGGTACACACTGGCCGACAAACCAACAATATATCGGTCGTTCAACAGAATGGCCGATATATTGGCCAGTGTGTACCCAGCTTTAGTAGTCACTGCAGTCCAGGGTGTATTGGGAATTAAATACTTGTCTGGAGAGGGTCTAGTAGTCAGAAAGTGTGAGATGGGTGTAAGCATGTCTCTAAAGTAGCTTGGAGGGGCATGGGAGCTGAGAGTTTGAATAGGGGGGGGGGGGTGTTTGAGGATAGAAGCCATCGCTCTATGCTTGAATAAGGGTGGAAAGATTCCAGTAGAGAAAAATTTCAGACTTTAGATAAGGTTGAAAGGAACACGGGAGACGGAGCTCAACTGATTTGGATTGGTGAAAATATAGGATCAAAGAAGAGATTGTAGAGTAGGAAGATAAGTAGATACTGTATCTTCATTGGTGGGATCACATGACAAGAAGGTCTTGGGCACTGATAGCTGATAGGTTTGGTGTGGGAGGTGTGCAAAAAGATTTAAATGTATAAAAAAAAACTTGGGTTTAGAAGCTTGAAGAGAGATGAGAGATTGGAGATATGTTGGGTTGACAGTGTCCAGAACCTTCGATAGTGGGTAGATTATATATACACAGCCTTATATGTGAGGAAGTCATTAGGAGTTAGATGTACACTAATAACGTTCTACTTTACGAGAGTTTTTGTAGATGTGACATCACTTTAGAATACCATGGCTAACACCAATGTGAAGAGTAGCTGGATTTATCTCTTCAATGGCTATTTCTAGGGCTTTGGTAAGATGTGGTACAGCAATATCAGGAGAGATGAATGTAGAAATTGGGGGGAGCAGTTGTGGAAAGTTACTAAATAAATCAGATTTGTTTGGTCTAATTACCAAGCCTCTGGCATTTTCTCTTAATTTGTAAGCTTCTATTATCAGCAGGCCTAACACGCATATTTTAGTAGCTGCAAATGTATTATTATTCCCACCACGGCCCTTACTGTGTGGAGTTTATATATTCACCCCATACTAGCATGGTCCAAAATTATACTGGTAGGTCAATTGTCTCCCAACAAAAAAATAAATATATAACCTTAGGGCAGACTAGATGGACCAAGAGGTTCTTATCTGCTGTCAAATACTATGGGGCATATGTAATAGGATCAGAGTTTTCTGAAGATGTGGGATGCTGACCGATCTTGGACTTTTTTTTTTTAAATGGGCAATCATTTATTTACAAGGCAAAACCATGCCTGAGGTTCCCAGGTCGCAGTCTGAAAGGGGTATAAATGTGTTTAGGGATATCATTCTGCCAGTGTGGAAATTTATGGAGCCATTCATAGCAGCAACTATCGTCTCAGCTGATGGCTGCAGGGGAACGGTGTCTGAGGCTCTCTTACATCCGCACCGCTAGATCACTTGTCAGCTACTTACCTAGCATCACTGCACTGGAATAAAATATTGATCTACAAAGCAAATGTGAATGTCTTTCCGCTGCGCAAAAGCATCTACACATGGGTCTTTTTTTATTTCTTGAATGCCAGGAAAAAAAACAGATCATTTAGTACATAAAGTGTGACTGTTCATTTCTTTAATGGTTGCTGGATTAGGAACGCTGCTCCGCAGACCAAAGGAAAATACTTATGGATCTATCCTGCTTAAAGAAATGCATCAGAAAGATACGGAGCATAAACCCCTTCACATTTACTATGCAGGAAAGATGTGCTGCGCTAGTGATGAGAACCTCTCAGAAGGAGGCGATCGCAGTGTCACATGGGTAGTACTCGGGGAAATGCAGAGCTCTGCAGAATGTGGGCGATGTGACCTTAGAGTCAGGTAATTTGGGAGCTGTTCCCGTCACACCAGAGCAGTTTCTTTGTTGTAGGATTTCACGCTGTAGTTTTGTACCGTTTAAATTGCAACACTGAGTGTAGCATAAGAAAGTCATTTTACCTCCCCTAATGGCTAAGTAGACCCCGATTAAGAGAAAAAAAAAAGTCCCTGACTGGTATATAGGGCCAGAGTCAGGTTGAGTTGCACGGTGGGGAATCACGCAATAGTACACTGCACATGTGCAGCACGGGTCCTGCAACCCTGGGTGCAGTAAGACATGTTGCAACCATTTTGGGAAGGCGATGGGCTCCATTTCACAAAACGGAGGCGTAAATCTGAATCGCCCCCACAATGCGGCTTCTCTTACCCTGTACCTCTTCCTGTCTTTATGCATAGATTGTTCCAGTAGTAGTATGTTTTCTTTCTGTAGCACAGGGGTCACCTTCTCATCAGTCCCAGTGACACATAGGGAATGATGCAGAGGTGGACACGGAAGTGTTTCAGCGGTGGCCCGCCTGTGAGTTTATGCAAATGTGGCTACAAAGCCCCTCCCTGTTGTACATCCGGGCAGCTGAATGTGCCAGGCACGAGAGGCCCACTATGAGCACTGTCCATGCTGTAATGGCGATAGGTGCGTCTTTAGACATGTCATAGAAACTTGCACAGCCATATGGCAGTATGGCCTCCTGTGTGAGCGCCTGTGTACGCAGCCACTTTCACTGACACACCCGCTACAGTCCCATTACACGCCCATAAATCGGACCATCTCTGTACAGGCGCTAAGTCACCACCCGGAAACGCACATGCTCTCCACTGTGTCTGACATCGGCAGTGTGTCCATATCGGAGACCGGCCCATTGTCTGATGCTGCAAGCAGAGTACAGGCTAGCTACCCAAGTACGCCAATCTGCTGCTTCTAGGAGGGGTATATTTGTAAGGTACATAAATATCCGATAAGCAAGACCAGTGTTTCCCAACCGCGGTCCTCAAGGCACACTAACAGTCCTGGTTTTAGTGATATCCAGGCTTGAACACAGGTGACTTAATTAGTACCTCAGTTATTTTGATTTAACCATCTGTGCTGAAGCCTGGATATCACTAAAACCTGCACTGTTGGTGTGCCTTGAGGATTGTGGATGGGAATGCCTGAGCTAGACTATAGGTCTGCAAACTCGGTCCTCATTACTCCACACAGTGCATGTTTTGCAGGTCTCCTCACAGAATCACAATTGAAATAATTAACTCCATCTGCGGACCTTTTAAAATGTGTCTGTGAGTAATACACCTGTGCACCTGCTGGGTTACCTGCAAAACATGCACTGTGTGGGGTAATGAGGAATGAGTTTGCAGACCTATGAGGCGAGCTAGACAAGAGGTTCTCAAACTCGGTCCTCAGGACCCCACACAGTGCATGTTTTGCAGGTAACCCAGCAGGTGCACAGGTTTATTAATTACTCACTGACACATTGTAAAAGGTCCACAGGTGGAGCTAATTATTTCACTTGTGATTCTGTGAGGAGACCTGCAAAACATGCACTGTGTGGGGTCCTGAGGACCGAGTTTGAGAACCTATGAGCTAGACCAGTGGTTCTCATACTCGGTCCTCAGGACCCCACACAGTGCATGTTTTACAGGTAACCCAGCAAGTGCACAGGTATATTAATTACTCACTGACACATTTTAAAAGGACTGCAGGTGGAGCTAATTATTTCACTGGTGAATTTGTGAGGAGACCTGCAAAACATGCACCGTGTGGGGTCCTGAGGACCGAGTTTGAGAACCTGTGAGCTAGACCAAGGGTTATCAACCTCATCCCTCATATTTTCCCAGCAGGTCATGTGTGGTGGCTTTATTCAATCATGCACAGGTGAGTTACTCTATGGGGGTCATTCCGAGTTGTTCGCTCTTTGCCGATTATCGCTATATTGCGATTAGTCGCTTACTGCGCATGCGCAAGGTTCGCAGAGTGCATGCGCTTAGTTATTTTACACAAAAGTTAGGTATTTTACTCACGGCATAACGAGGATTTTTCATCGTTCTGGTGATCGTACTGTGGTTGACAGGAAGTGGGTGTTTCTGGGCGGAAACTGGCTGTTTTCTGGGCGTGTGCGAAAAAACGCTGGCGTTTATGGGAAAAACGCGGGAGTGTCTGAAGAAACGGGGGAGTGTCTGGACGAACGCTGGGTGTGTTTGTGACGTCAAACCAGGAACGAAACTGACTGAACTGATCGCAATGGCAGAGTAAAGGGCCCTACACACTGGCCGATTTTTTGAAAGATATGAACGATCTCGTTCATAAATGAACGAGAACTCGTTCATATCTTTCAGTGTGGAGACTCCTGCGATGAACGATGCGCGGCCCCGCGCTCGTTCATCGCTGGTCTCCCGTCGGCTGTGCATGCAGGCCAATATGGACGATCTCGTCCATATTTGCCTGCACTTCAATGCAGCCGCGTGACGGGGGGAGTGAAGAAACTTCACTCCCCCCGTCACTGCCCCCCGCCGCCGTGTCGCTCGTCGGCCGTATCCGCCGTCGGGTAGCTCGGCGGCGGGTCGGCCAGTGAGTAGGGCCCTTAAGTCTGGAGCTACTCAGAACTGCTAAGAAATTTCTATTCGCAATTCTGCTAAGCTAAGATACACTCCCAGAGGGCGGAGGCTTAGCGTGTGCAATGCTGCTAAAAGCAGCTAGCGAGCGAACAACTCGGAATGAGGGCCTATATTCCTGGGTCATCAATTATCGAACCTGCTTCCACATACACACATCCACAAAGCATGACCTGCTAGGAAAACTTGAGACCCACTCAGCTACACTAATGACAAGTATATGGCTTTCAAAGAGCCAGGCTCCACTCATCCCTCAATCTATACCCCAGTGTATATGCTCCACTGTCCCCTAGTGGATAAAGGATAAAGAATGTTGTCTAGACCAGACCCCTCTAACACGTGTATGAGGCAGAACTGCCCAGTATGCAGACAGATGGGTGGTCTTCTGTATGCCGAATGTCGGGATCCCGGCGCACAGTATACCGACAACTATTCTCCCTCGTGGGGGTCCACGACCCCCCTGGAGGGAGAATAAAATAGTGTGGTGCGCAAGGGGCTCCTTTGCGCTCGCCACGCTGTCGGTATGCCGGCGGTCGGGCTCCCGGCGCCGGTATGCTGGTCGCCGGGAGCCCGAGCGCCGGTATACCATACTACACCCCAGATAGATGGTCACATTCTGTTAATGACCAATGGGTGTTAGACATCATAAGAAATGGAATAAGATAGTTTCAACAGTATTTAAAAGGAAAAGTCTTTGCATTGTCCAGGGGGTTTATTTACTATACTTTATTTACTTTACCACAGCAACCAATCAGATTCTACCTAACAGTTATCTAGCACCTTCTAGAAGAAAATTTCTAGAATCTGGTTACTATGGGCAACATCAGTTCTAAAAAGCCACACTTAAATATGGGGTCTATGTGCTAAGCCTTGGAGAGTGATAAAGTGGAGGGAGATAAAGTACCAGCCAATACGCTCCTAACGGTCATGTTACAGACTGTGGGGGACAATTACTAAGCAGTGATAAGAGCAGAGAAGTGAGCCAGTGGAGAAGTTGCCCCATCAACCAATCAGCAGCTCTGTATCATTTTATAGTATGCAAATTATAGATGTTACTTCAGTGCTGATTGGTTGCCATGGGCAACTTCTCCACTGGCTCACTTCTCCTCTCTTATCACTGCTTAGTAAATGTCCCCGTGTTTAAAAAATGAATTAGGAGCTGACTGGCTGGCACTTTATCTCCACCCACTTTATCTCTCTCCAAGGCTTAGTACAAAGACCCCTTTACCAATATAGATCGTCTAGATTAGGGGTGGGCAAAATACGTCCTGCCCGGCCCGCTGCCTCCAACCTGCGCGCAATGACAAGCGGCCCGACTGGGCCGCTTGTCATTGTCCCGGCCAGCTTCCAGCCCAGGTCACCGGCAGCGAGATGATGCCTGCGACAGCACGGCTCTGTTAGCCGCAGCCGGCACTGTGTGATCTTTTGCCCCCTGCTCCCTGTCATGCGCTGACAGGGAGCAGGGGACAAAAGATCACACAGTGCCGGCTGCGGCTAATAGAGCCGCAGCCCCTCCACCCCCTGCTAGTCTCACCTTCCCAGCCAGCCCAGGCAAAGCTCCGCCTGCGAGATGAGGGGGATTGGGGAAGGACTGCTTGATTTGCAGTGGGAGAATGGTGAGCTCTCAGCAGCAGGGGTCTTTCGGGGCATATGTCTTGCCCCCGCCCCCCCTGATTATCAGAAGGAAAGAGGAAGCAGTGTCCCAGCAGGGGGCGGGGCTACCCAGCACGGAGCACAGCCTTGATGCTCCTGCACTTTATCATGCATGGCAGGAAGAATGAAGGACCTGCCAAAGCAGCCAAAGTTTTCATGCAGTGACATTCTTTAAGGTATGAGGGACCATAAATTATATTATGACTGTGTAACTGTATATGATAATGTGCCTGTAACTCTGTGTATGTGTCTGTATATGTCTCTGTGTAACTCTATATGTCTGTAGCTCTGTATATATGTCTGTAGCTCTGTATATGTGTCTGTGTAACTCTATGTATATTGTAACTCTGTATCTGTGTCTGTGTAACTATGTATCTGTAGCTCTGTGTATGTGTTGGATCAGTATGATTCAATGCCGCTTGGGATCCCGGCGGTCAAAATACTGACGATGGGATCCCGATATCTCGAAACCGACAGGGGTGGGCTAGGGGTGTTCTCCCCCCTCCCCACCCAGCAGCCTAACCCTAACCTCCTTCATTGGTGCCTAACCCTAACCACCCCCCATGGTTACCTAAACCTAGCCCGTCCCCGATACCTAAACCTACCTGGAGTAATGTGTAAAATGGGTCTCTACCTAGCATAATGTGTAAAAGGGGCTCTACCTGGTGTAATGTGTGTAAGTGGCGCTACTGTGTGGCGTAATTTGAATAATGGAGACTGTTGTGCAGCCTAATATGAATCTGTATTTTTTGGGGCCACGCCCCTTCCACACGAAGCCACGTCCCTATATTTTTGGTGCATGGGGTGGGGGGCTGCTATTTTGTGTGCGGCCCTCGAATCCTGACAGGAAAGTGTCAAGTGGCCCCTCGGCTGAAATAATTGCCCACCCCTGGTCTAGATGCTGATGTTCCTGGCCCAGTTGCAGTTCAGTAAAGGACTTTCCCTGGTTCTGAATCATGGGACCATACCTCCAATCCACAGTCGGCTTTCTGACCTGGCAGCTTCCACAAGTACTGATGACATTAGTAGCGGAAATAAGAAAACAGGAATTCAGTAAAAGCCTTATCTCTCTCCAAGCTTTGATACATCTGGCCCATGGTGAGAAGAGTGGATAGACTCAGGGAGTGCGCGTTTTATCAGAGTTCCACGTCAGAAGGTCTAGGAGCCGTCGGCTGCTTCATGTACACAACTGACGTATAATACAGCTGATATGGTATCATGGGAAGTGCACAGTAAGTAGATTGTACAGTCATATACACCATCTGAGGTCTCCCTCCATACGATGAGCACGGGATGATAGCAGCTTTGAAAGATTGCTACTTCGGCATTAGCCATACATTACCACTAAGAGACCAGCAACACTCTCAATGCACATTTCCTGCTCAAAGATGATGGAGATGTTGCTTATAGCAACCAAGCAGATTGTAGATATCATTTTATAGGAAGTACTAGATTAATTATAGTTAGAGAACAAAAATAATTTGACAAATAGGGCGCTAAATAATGCCCTAACAAATGGTCCAAAGGATTGGATAAGCTCTTAATTTCTTCAAACCTCCTCTTTTCAAGGACCCTCAGAAGAAATATATACGGAAGAGAGAGAGATCAAAACAGTGTGATAGTGATAAATCTCCCCCCAAATTGTAAGGTGATGGATCCCCACCTGCGTGGAGGCAATGGGGGTAATTCAGACCTGACCGATTGCAAGCGATTTTTGCACTGCTGCGATCAGATAGTCGCCGCCCACAAGGGGGTGTATTTTAGCTGTGCAAGTGTGCAAACGCATGTGTAGCAGAGCTGTACAAACAGATTTTGTGCAGTCTCTGCGCAGCTCAAGACTTACTCAGCCGCTGCGATCACTTCAGCCTGACCAGGAGCGGAATTGACGTCAGGAACCCTCCCTGCAAACGCTTGAACACACCTGCGTTTTTCCAAACACTCCCAGAAAACGGTCAGTTGCCACCGACAAACGCCTTTTTCCTGTCAATCTCCTTGCGAGCGCCTGTGCGAATGGTTCCTTCGCACATTCCCATCGCTGAGCGGTGATCCGCTTTGTAACCATGCGACACGCCTGTGCATTGCGGTGCATACGCATGCGCAGTTTAGACCTGATTGCCCGCTGTATGAAAACGCAGCCTAGCAATCAGGTCTGAATTAGCCTCAATATTGGGGGAAAAGATCCAAATAGTGTGGAGTTTTTATTTAAGTTGGCAACAGTTTTTAACCTTAAACAATAGTTTTATTGCTATGTTTTGTTTTCCATCCCACCATACACACCACCCACCCATCCATCCATCAATCAATCAATAAAAGAGGACAACACTGCAGCAAACAAATCTATTTTACAATTATTGCACACATTGGCCCAGCATGGCTGAGTTGCAGATCAGTAGTACGCCAGCCCTGAGGTCCCTGTTTCAGCACAGGTCACGCAGTGACTAGCATCATATGTAGCGTGTGATGATGGAACCCTCGCTTTGGCTAAATCTTTTACTTCTCTAGTGGCGCGTAGTTCAGCAGTTTTTCTATAAGATCCACGTGAGAAAGTAACATCCGGCGGCAACAGTAACGCTTCAGTCCTAGAGCATCCAGGGCGTCCCTACAAACACAGTAACTTCGGGTCAGTTGGAGAGGCTGCGGCACTGAACACAAGGCATTGCATATAACAAACATTTCTTTTTTAATCTATAAATAAAAATGAAAGTTAATGATCACTGGATTTAGTTACTTTAGATTTTACAAAGACATTTCATATGGAATGCCACAAAATATCCATTTAATACATTTAACATCCTTGGATTTGTTTCAAAGACAGTGGAATAGATAATGGTTTGGCTAAAGAGCCGAGGAGGTGAGTGTTTTAGTCAATGTCCTTATCTCACATGAAGGACTAGGGTATCCGGACTCCAGGTCGACACCTGAAATAGGTCGACATGGACAAAAGTTCGACATGAGTTTTTCACATTTTTTATTTTTTTTTGGAACTTTTTCATACTTTACGATCCACGTGGACTACAATTGGGAACTGTAACTTGTGCCGAGCGCAGCGGTAGCGGAGTGATGCACCTTGCCCAAAGCATGGCGAACAATGCGAGGGGACACGGTGCACTAATTGGGGTTCCCGGTCACTCTACGAAGTAAACAACACCAAAAAAAAACCATAAAATACTTATGTCAACCTTTTGTCCATGTCGACCTAGTTCAGGTGTCGACCTAAGGTGTGTCGACCAATTGTTGTTGAACTAAGGTGTGTCGACCATTTTGGTGTCGACCTGGAGTCCCAGACCCAAGGACTAGTAACCAGCAGATCAGTTCAAGGATCAGTCCTGGTTTGTGAAATGTATACATTCAAGAACTTCCTTGTGGCCTACAAGGTATGGTACACTGGGGGTAATTCTGAGTTGATCGCAGCAGGAATTTTGTTAGCAGTTGGGCAAAACCATGTGCACTGCAGGGGATGCAGATATAACATGTGCAGAGAGAGTTAGATTTGGGTGGGTTATTTTGTTTCTGTGCAGGGTAAATACTGGCTGCTTTATTTTTACACTGCAAATTAGATTGCAGATTGAACACACCACACTCAAATCTAACTCTCTCTGCACATGTTAAATCTGCCTCCCCTGCAGTGCACATGGTTTTGCCCAACTGCTAACAAAATTCCTGCTGCGATCAACATGGAATTACCCCCATTGTGTCTTCTTTTAACACGGCTGGTACCGCATAGAGGGATAATCAGCGGTGTAGTGATTTATAGAAGTGTGGAATCTTGCGTTTAATACATGAAAATGGAATGTAATTCATGTGGGACACTAAAAGCTAGAAGCAGAATACTGAATGATGTGTTAATGTGATATCAGCTAGAGAGCAGGGATCTTGGAGTTACAAGTTCAGAGGACATGAGGGTCGGCAATAGGACGTTTTGAATAGCATTGGGAAATGCCAGTAGAATACGTAGGGGCATATGGATCAATGTTTGGAGAGATAACGTACCAACAAATCAGCTCCTAGATTCCATGTTAAAGGCGGCGACTGAAAAAATAAGAATTTACTTACCGGTAAATCTATTTCTCGTAATCCGTAGTGGATGCTGGGGACTCCGTAAGGACCATGGGGAATAGCGGGCTCCGCAGGAGACTGGGCACTCTAAAGAAAGATTTAGTACTATCTGGTGTGCACTGGCTCCTCCCTCTATGCCCCTCCTCCAGACCTCAGTTAAGCAAACTGTGCCCGGAAGAGCAGACATTATAAGGAAAGGATTTTGGAATCTCGGGTAAGACTCATACCAGCCACACCAATCACACCGTATAACTTGCGATACACTTATCCAGTCAACAGTATGAACAACAACAGGGCATCAACAATGGATGCCAACATAACAGAACCCATTATTAAGCAATAACTATGTACACGTATTGCAGAAAGTCCGCACTTGGGACGGGCTCCCAGCATCCACTACGGACTACGAGAAATAGATTTACCGGTAAGTAAAATCTTATTTTCTCTGACGTCCTAGTGGATGCTGGGGACTCCATAAGGAGCATGGGGATTATACCAAATCTCCCAAACGGGCGGGAGAGTGCGGATGACTCTGCAGCACCGAATGGGCAAACTCAAGGTCCTCCTCAGCCAGGGTATCAAACTTGTAGAATTTTGCAAATGTGTTTGAACCCGACCAAGTAGCAGCTCGGCAAAGCTGTAATGCCGAGACCCCTCGGGCAGCCGCCCAAGAAGAGCTCACCTTCCTAGTGGAATGGGCTTTCACTGATGGATGCGGCAATCCAGCCGCAGAATGAGCCTGCTGAATCGTGTTACAGATCCAGCGGGCAACGGTCTGCTTTGAAGCAGGAGCACCCAACTTGTTGGGGGCATATAGGATAAACAGCGAGTCAGTTTTCCGGACTCCAGCCGTTCGGGCTACATAAACCTTCAAAGCCCTGACTACATCTAGTAACCTGGAATCCTCCAAGTCACGAGTAGCCGCAGGCACTACAATAGGTTGGTTCAAATGAAAAGATGACACCACCTTTGGCAGAAATTGGGGACGAGTCCGCAATTCTGCCCTGTCCATATGAAAAACCAGATAGGGGCTTTTACATGACAAAGCCGCCAATTCTGACACACGCCTAGCCGAAGCCAATGCCAATAGCATGACCACCTTCCACGTGAGATACTTTAGCTCCACGGTCTTAAGTGGTTCAAACCAGTGGGATTTTAGGAAACCCAACACCACGTTGAGATCCCAAGGTGCCACTGGTGGCACAAAAGGGGGCTGAATATGCAGCACTCCCTTAACAAACGTCTGAACTTCAGGAAGAGACGCCTGTTCCTTTTGAAAGAAAATGGATAGGGCCGAAATCTGGACCTTTATGGATCCCAACTTTAAGCCCATAGTCACTCCAGACTGTAGAAAGTGCAGAAATCTGCCCAGTTGGAATTCCTCTGTAGGGGCATTCCTGGCCTCACACCAAGCAACATATTTTCGCCATATGCGGTGATAATGCTTTGCTGTCACGTCCTTCCTAGCCCTTATCAGCGTAGGAATAACTTCATCCGGAATGCCTTTTTCCGCTAGGATCCGGCGTTCAACCGCCATGCCGTCAAACGCAGCCGCGGTAAGTCTTGGAACAGGCAGGGCCCCTGTTGCAACAGGTCCTGTCTGAGAGGCAGAGGCCATGGGTCCTCTGTGAGCATTTCTTGCAATTCCGGGTACCAAGGTCTTCTTGGCCAATCCGGAACAATGAGTATTGTTCTCACGCCTCTTCTTCTTACGATTCTCAGTACCTTGGGTATGAGAGGAAGAGGAGGGAACACATAGACCGACTGGAACACCCACGGTGTTACCAGGGCGTCCACAGCTATCGCCTGAGGGTCTCTTGACCTGGCGCAATACCGTTGCAGCTTTTTGTTGAGACGCCATCATGTCTACCTGTGGCAGTTCCCATCGATTTGTAATCTGAATGAAGACTTCTTGATGAAGTCCCCACTCTCCCGGGTGGAGGTCGTGTCTGCTGAGGAAGTCTGCTTCCCAGTTGTCCGCTCCCGGAATGAACACTGCTGACAGTGCTTGTACGTGATTCTCCGCCCACCGAAGAATCCTGGTGGCTTCCGCCATCGCGACTCTGCTTCTTGTGCCGCCCTGGTGGTTTACATGAGCCACCGCGGTGATGTTGTCTGACTGAATCAGCACCGGTTGGTTGCGAAGCAGGGGCTCCGCTTGACTCAGGGCGTTGAATATGGCCCTTAGTTCCAGGATATTTATGTGCAGACAAGTTTCCTGACTTGACCACAACCCTTGGAAGTTTCTTCCCTGAGTGACTGCCCCCCACCCTCGGAGGCTTGCATCCGTGGTCACCAGGACCCAGTCCTGTATGCCGAATCTGCGGCCCTCGAGAAGGTGAGCACTCTGTAGCCACCACAGAAGAGACACCCTGGCCCTGGGGGACAGGGTGATCAGCCGATGCATCTGAAGATGCGATCCGGACCATTTGTCCAAGAGATCCCATTGAAAGATCCTCGCATGGAACCTGCCGAAGGGAATGGCTTCGTGTGATGCCACCATCTTTCCCAGGACTCGCGTGCAGTGATGCACCGACACCTGTTTCGGTTTTAAGAGGTCTCTGACTAGAGTCACAAGCTCTTGAGCCTTCTCCGTCGGGAGAAACACCTTCTTCTGGTCTGTGTCCAGAATCATGCCCAGAAAGGGCAGACGCGTCGTAGGAATCAGCTGCGACTTTGGGATATTCAGAATCCAGCCATGCTGTTGCAACACTTCCTGTGAGTGCGCTACGCTGATCTGCAACTGCTCCCTCGATCTCGCCTTTATGAGGAGATCGTCCAAGTATGGGATAACTGTGACTCCTTGCTTTCTCAGGATCACCATCATTTCTGCCATTACCTTGGTAAATATTCTCGGTGCCGTGGACAGACCAAACGGCAACATCTGGAATTGGTAATGACAGTCCTGCACCACAAATCTGAGGTACTCCTGATGAGGCAGATAAATGGGGACATGCAAGTAAGCATCCTTGATGTCCAGAGACACCATAAAATCCCCCTCTTCCAGGCTTGCAATGACCGCTCTGAGCGATTCCATTTTGAACTTGAATCTTTTCAGATAAATGTTCAGGGACTTTAAATTCAATATAGGTCGGACCGAACCGTCCGGTTTCGGTACCACAAACATTGTGGAATAGTATCCCTTCCCCTGTTGAGGAAGGGGAACCTTTACCACCACCTGCTGGAGAAATAGCTTGTGAATTGCCGCTACCACTGCTTCCCTTTCTATAGGGGAAGCTGGCAGGGCCGATTTTAGGTAACGTTGAGGGGGCATCACCTCGAATTCCAGCTTGTATCCCTGAGACACAATCTGTATAGCCCAGGGATCCACCTGTGAGCGAACCCACTGGTGGCTGAAATGTCTGAGACGCGCCCCCACCGCTCCTGGCTCCACCCGTGGAGCCCCAGCGTCATGCGGTGGATTTAGTGGAAGCCGGGGAGGACTTCTGTTCCTGGGAACTAGCTGTAAGGTGCAGCTTTTTTCCTCTGCCCCTGCCTCTAGCAAGAAAGGAAGCACCTCTGACCTTCTTGCTTCTTTGCGCGCGAAAGGACTGCATTTGGTAATACAGTGCTTTCTTCGGTTGTGAGGGAATATATGGCAAAAAGTTTGACTTCCCAGCAGTAGCTGTGGAAACCAGATCCGAGAGACCGTCCCCAAACAATTCCTCACCCTTGTAAGGTAACACCTCCATGTGTTTTTTGGAGTCGGCATCACCTGTCCACTGCAGAGTCCACAGGACCCTCCTGGCAGAAATTGACATTGCATTAATTCTAGAGCCCAGTAGGCAAATGTCCCTCTGTGTATCCCTTATATATAGGACAGTGTCTTTTATATGCCCCAGGGTCAGCATAATGGTATCCCTGTCTAAGGTATCAATTTCCTCAGACAGATTATCTGTCCACGCTGCTACAGCACTACACATCCACGCCGACGCAATTGCCGGCCTCAGTAGAGTCCCTGAATGTGTATAAACAGATTTCAGGATACTTTCCTGCTTTCTATCTGCAGGATCCTTTAGGGTGGCCGTATCCTGCGACGGCAGGGCCACCGTCTTAGATAAGCGTGTCAGAGCTTTATCTACCCTAGGGAAGGATTCCCAGCGCACCCTGTCCTGTGGCGGGAAAGGGAGCGCCATAAGTAACCTTTTGGAAATCAGGACTTTCTTATCTGGGGAATCCCACGCTCTTTCACATAACTCATTTAACTCATGTGAAGGAGGAAAAGTCACCTCTTGCTTTTTCTCCCCATACATATAAACCCTCGTCAGGGACAGGGTTTACCTCTGATATGTGTAAAATATCCTTCATCGCTATAAACATGTAATGTATAGCTTTTGTCATTTTTGGTTGCAATTTTGCATCATCGTCGTCGACACTGGAGTCAGAATCCGTGTCGACATCTGTGTCAACCATTTTGGATAGTGGGCGCTTTTGAGACCCTGAGGGCCTCTGCGCTGTAGGATCAGGCATGGGTTGAGACCCTGACTGGCCCGAGGCATCAGCTTTATCCAACCTTTTATGTAAGGAGTTTACATTATCATTTAACACCTTCCACATATCCATCCAATCAGGTGTCGGCACCGTCGGCGGCGACACGTCAGTCAACTGCACTTGCTCTTCCTCCACATAGCCCTCTTCGTCAAACATGTCGACACACGTGTACCGACACACCACACACACAGGGGAAGCTCTAAATGAGGACAGGACCCCCACAAGGCCTTTTGGAGAGACAGAGAGAGAGTCTGCCAGCACACCATACTTGCCTACCTGACCCTCTCCATGAGGGAGAAAATGCTCTGTTCCTGGACTTTCCTGGTAATGTATGATTGCCATCACCTGTGGTGAAAAACCTTTCTTATCAATTAACTAGCTCACCACAGGTCATGGCAATCATACATTACCAGGAAAGTCCAGGAACAGAGCATTTTCTCCCTCATGGAGAGGGTCAGGTAGGCAAGTATGCAGCACACACCCCAGCGCTATATAACCCAGGGATTACACAGTAATTTAGTGTTTACCCAGTAGCTGCTGTATTATGATTTATGCACCTAAATTTATGTGCCCCCCCTCTCTTTTTTACCCTTCTACCGTGATTCTGCAGGGGAGAGCCTGGGGAGCTTCCTCTCAGCGGAGCTGTGGAAGGAAAATGGCGCTGGTGAGTGCTGAGGAAGAAGGCCCCGCCCCCTCAGCGGCGGGCTTCTGTCCCGCGATTTTTAGTAAAATAAATGGCGGGGGCTCATACATATAACAGTTTACCACTGTTTATATGCAGCATTCGCCAGGAAGTATCTAATTGCTGCCCAGGGCGCCCCCCCCTGCACCCTACAGTGACCGGAGTGTGCGGGTTAGTGTGGGCGCAATGGCGCACAGCTGAAGTGCTGTGCGCTACCTCATGTGAAGACAGGAGTCTTCTGCCGCCGATTTCGATGTCTTCTCCGCTTCTGCCGGCTTCTGTCTTCTGGCTCTGTGAGGGGGACGGCGGCGCGGCTCCGGGAACGGACGACAAGGTCAGGTCCTGTGTTCGATCCCTCTGGAGCTAATGGTGTCCAGTAGCCTAAGAAGCGCAACCTAGCCGCAGTTAGTAGGTTTGCTTCTCTCCCCTCAGTCCCTCGTAGCAGAGAGTCTGTTGCCAGCAGAAGCTCTCTGAAAATAAAAAACCTAACTAAAATACTTTCTATATTAGCAAGCTCAGGAGAGCTCACTAAAAGCACCCAGCTCTGTCCGGGATCAGATTCTAACTGAGGTCTGGAGGAGGGGCATAGAGGGAGGAGCCAGTGCACACCAGATAGTACTAAATCTTTCTTTAGAGTGCCCAGTCTCCTGCGGAGCCCGCTATTCCCCATGGTCCTTACGGAGTCCCCAGCATCCACTAGGACGTCAGAGAAATTACAGTTAGGAGGGGATTGGTTGGTACTTTATATCTCTCTCCAAGCTTTGATACAATTACCCCTTGTTGTATAGATATTAGTAAAAGGAAAAGAAGGTTACATTTCTCATTGTAGATCATTGATAAGTCCTCACCTTGATTGAGTACCATACCTCCCAACTATACTGAAACTGGGACCAAGTCCTGCCAATCAGGCAGTCCCCTTAGATTGGGGCAGTTGTGCGATATATCCATTTGGGGAATGTCCTTTCAAATGCATGCCACTGAAAGTTTTTAGGGAAGGACAAGGGAGCTGAAAGTCGCCTCACACTTCAAAAGTCCACCCACTAGGTTATAGATAAACCCCCTATCAGGGCACAACCTTTTGGGCATGTGCCAATTTCAACCTTTGCAATGTTGAAAAAGACAGGGAAATGGAAAAACATTACATAAGTTCTAATAAAATGGTGCAGGGCCTGCATACCAAACCTTATCCCTTGCAGAGAAGATGACAGCTTAGATGAGAGAAGGGAGCGCAGTGATATGATAGAAACTTTCAGGAATTTTGGAACACAGCTACAGTTTCAAATTGGGCAAAGACGGAAAGGCACCATAATACTAACTGATGTGTACCCAGCGACTGCATGATACATCGCACAGTCCGTACACACTGTACGATGCAGTGGACAGTGGAGCAATGTACCCATTCCATGCTGCATTTAGTTAATTGCATCGCACCATCTGCTGTGCAGCACAGTAGATGGGACGATGCGATGAACGATCGTCGGGAATGCGTGATCAGGTGTACATGTGATACGATCTGCGCGATATATATCATTCCGAACCGCGTCAGAATGATTATAAGACGGATCGCTTAGTGGGTACCCAGCATAACAGTCTAGGTTTTAAAGATATCCTTTTTTTTTTAAGCACATGTGACATAATTAGTACCTGTCAGTTTGATTATACCATCTATGGAAAAGTCCTTAAAATCTGGACTGTTAAGGTGCATGTAGGACGGAGTTTGAAAAATCCTACATTACTGTATAAGTGGGCCTTACGGAATGAATATAGGAGCTAGACCCTGCATAGGTAGAGTGGGCCAATTCTAAAGGCTTTTATGGTAGGCTAAAGGCAATACCGCAAAGTGAGCACCCAAAAACATGGAGACCAGATCAACATACATTGTGTGGATTAGTATGTAGGCATCGAACATTCACATGAGGAACTTACCAGGAATAAAGACTGTTTCACCTGGAAGTGGCAGAAAGAACAACATTGTTCAGGTGTGTGCCTAAATGTCCATCCCTGGCATCACAGCCATCATTGCTTCTTGTATAGAGGCAGAATAGTGCGGAGGACCCCCCAGGTATCCACTGGGAGAAGTGAGTGGGGTAAGACTCATAGTAGGGAGGATCCTGCCCATCCCTGGCATCACAGCCATCATTGCTTCTTGTATAGAGGCAGAATAGTGCGGAGGACCCCCCAGGTATCCACTGGGAGAAGTGAGTGGGGTAAGACTCATAGTAGGGAGGATCCTGCCCATCCCTGGCATCACAGCCATCATCGCTTCTTGTATAGAGGCAGAATAGTGCGGAGGACCCCCCAGGTATCCACTGGGAGAAGTGAGTGGGGTAAGACTCATAGTAGGGAGGATCCTGCCCATCCCTGGCATCACAGCCATCATCGCTTCTTGTATAGAGGCAGAATAGTGCGGAGGACCTTTCAGGTATCCACTGGGAGAAGTGAGTGGGGTAAGACTCATAGTAGGGAGGATCCTGCCCATCCCTGGCATCACAGCCATCATCGCTTCTTGTATAGAGGCAGAATAGTGCGGAGGACCTTTCAGGTATCCACTGGGAGAAGTGAGTGGGGTAAGACTCATAGTAGGGAGGATCCTGCCCATCCCTGGCATCACAGCCATCATCGCTTCTTGTATAGAGGCAGAATAGTGCGGAGGACCTTTCAGGCAGGGCCGGACTGGCCATCTGGCACTTCTGGCAAATGCCAGAAGGGCCGCTGGCCACTTGGGCCGGTCCAGCGGTCACTGAGACACGCTGCCGCTCAGTCCGGCGGCAGCATGTCTCAGCTGTCAGGAGAGGAGAGCAGAGCGCCCGCCAGCACGGCTGTGTCTGGTGCTGCGGCGGCTTCGTTCAAACCAGCCGCCGGTTCGTGAGCCAATCAGAGCTCGCGGACTGGCAGCCAATCAGAAGCCGCCGGTCCGCGAGCTCTGATTGGCTCACGAACCGGCGGCTGGTTTGAACGAAGCCGCCGCAGCACCAGACACAGCCGCGCTAGTGGGCGCTCTGCTCTCCTGATTCACCCCCGTCCCTCACAGCCCGGAGGAGCAGCAGCAGCAGTAGCAGTGCAGCAGCGGTAAGTAGCTGCAGCACTGGCTGCTGTGGGGACAATTTTATATCTGGCACTGTGGGGGCAATTGGCTGGCACTGTGGGGCATTTGTATACCTGGCACTGTGGGAGCAATTGTTTACCTGGCACTGTGGGGGCATTTGTTTACCTGGCACTGTGGGGGCATTTGTATACCTGGCACTGTGGGGGCATTTGTATACCTGGCACTGTGGGGGCATTTGTATACCTGGCACTGTGGGGGCATTTGTATACCTGGCACTGTGGGGGCAATTGTTTACCTGGCACTGTGGGGGCATTTGTATACCTGGCACTGTGGGGGCATTTGTATACCTGGCACTGTGGGGGCAATTGTGGATCTGGCACTGCACTATTGGGGGCATATAATGTAAATTTCGGCTCATACCGGGTGCTATAATGTAAATTTCGGCTCATACCGGGTGCTATAATGTGAATTTCGGCTCATACTGTGTGGTATAATGTGAAAGAGGCACCAGTACTAGATAGTATAAGGGGTCCTACTATTGTGGTGCATAATGCGTATAAGGGGTGTATGGTGTGATAAACTACACTGAAGGACACGCCCCCTTTTGAGTGGTCACGCCCCCTTTTCCGGAGCGCGCGCGCCTTCGGCGCGCACTTATTTACAAACTTCACATTTCCATACCCCCACTTAAAAATTTCCACTTCAACCACAGGTTGTGTGTATTTTAATAGAAAATGATGTACGCTTGTATGTTGTTAGAATATTAATTATATTTGTAAGAGCATAGACTAATAAGTGGGAGGAGTCAGGAATAGTAAGGGGAGGAGTCACAGAGGTGGGCCTGTGTGCTTCAAAAATGCCAGGGCCTAATTTTAGTCCCAGTCCGGCCCTGCTTTCAGGTATCCACTGGGAGAAGTGAGTGGGGTAAGACTCATAGTAGGGAGGATCCTGCCCATCCCTGGCATCACAGCTATCATTGCTTCTCGTATAGAGGCATAATAGTGCGGAGGACCTTTCAGGTACCCACAGGGAGAAGTGAGTGGGGTAAGTAAGACTCATAGTAGGGAGGATCCTGTCCATCCCTGGTATCACAACCATCATTGCTTACATACTGCCATCAGGCTACCTCCCGCTTGCTTGCACCTCATGTCATCTGTCTGTTGACCCTTCCCACTAGATTGTTAGCTCTTCAGAGCAGGGCCCTCTTTCCTCTTGTTATCTAAACCCACATTACACTAGCAGCTCTCCCCTACTCAGCGACCATCTATACCCGCTTTTTCTCCTGTGTCACGATCCGGGTTACTGGACGCCATTATTTACCATTCCGATGTCTCCTGAGGCTGGCTCAGCGTTCCAAGGCCGGGTCTCAGCTGTGTTGCTGATGTTCACATTCTACATCTGCCTCTTGTCATCCCGCAGCGCTGTTACAGCGGCCTCATATTAAAGTTCCAGAATGGCGTCTCCGGCCCTCCGCGGTCTCCGCCGCCGCGCCTGTGTTTTCAGTTTACAGTGTTGCTAAGTGTGGCATCTCCTGCTTGCTGCAGCCTCCACCGTCATTCCTGTGGATTCCAGTATGCAAGTGACCAGTATGGCGTCTCCTGCCTTCTGCGGCCTCCGCCGCCATTACAGTGAATCTCCACATGGTCTCATACACTAATTTTCCCTCCAAGTGCTAACATGGGCGCAGCCATGTTGGTTTCAATCACATGTTTCAGTTTCACCAATCCGCTCTGCTGCTGGAACCTGCATAATTGCTCAGCCAATGCCTGCCTCTCTGCATGTATAAATATCCTTTGCCTGAACCAGGAAGTTGTCAGTGCTTTGGTTGTCAAACCTTGTGTTTCCAGTTTCTTCTCCTTGTGGTTGTTTTGCTTCAGGTTTCCAGCTCCTGTTTCCAACTCCACTAGAGACCCGCACCAGCCTACCACCTTGCGGTGCAGCCTGACTCCGCAGTGCTCTGCCATTGCATCCTACTCCTGGCTATTACAAACACCGGCTTCCAGCTTTCAACTTCCAGCGGTGCTCTGTTTCCAAGCATCATCGGTGCTCCGCCATCGATTACCAAAGCATCATCGGTGCTCCGCCATTGATTACCAAAGCATCATCGGTGCTCCGCCATTGATTACCAAAGTATCATCAGTACTACATCATCAATCTCCACAAACCATCGATCTCCATAAACATCGATCCCTAGCTTCATTTTGTGCTTTCATATTTCACAGTTCAGCATCTGGATCAGTTCCATCCGGCATACCCGGCAGCCTACTTGCATTTTAACATTACTACCAGCTTCCAGGGAAACACCTGCTGGCCAGTTCCTACATTTCCACTACTCTGCAGGCAGGCGTAGGTTCAGGACATACCATCTCCTGGTCTGTTAAGACTGTACCGGATATTACCACGCCCAGAGGTATCCTCTAGTCTGCAGCACTCCTAGAAACTGTATATTGTTTCTGTTTATTCATTCCATACTTGAACAGTACTGCCGATGTATAACCTGCACTGCGATTAAGAAAAACCCATTGACTTTTACTCCTGTTGTTGTGGTCACGCCTTCGGGCATTGGTACTGCAACTCCATCTGCATGTCTAAGAGTCTCATATTACCTTCCAAGTTTAAATACAGCTCAGCCCCCTACAACTGAGGCTTCCTTACGTCAGCCTCAGCCCTCAGTTGTGACACCCTGCTGGTAAAGGCTCATCTCCATCGATGGCCACCAGCCCCTAGTAGTACAATGAACACTCCCACACTATTTACATCTTAGCTGTATTATGTCTTGAGAATTGTGGTGCTCTTTGTTACCTGTACTCTATTTGTTATTTATTTACTGTAATACTAAGTTTTGTCTCCCTGTACTGTCCTTTGTACGGCGCAGCGAAACACTTGTGGCGCCTTATAAATAAAATGTAATAATAATAATCATTGCTTCTTGTATAGAGGCATAATAGTGCGGAGGACCCTCCAGGTATCCACTGGGAGAGGTGAGTGGGGTAAGTAAGACTCATAGTAGGGAGGATCCTGCCCATCCCTGGCATCACAGCCATCATTGCTTCTTGTATAGAGGCAGAATATTGAGGAGGACCCTCCAGGTATCTGCCCTCTCTATAATATTACTACAGAACTGTGGCGCTCCTTAGTGTTGTGCTGCATAAAATACATCACACAGCATAATGGCAAGCGGTTGGAATACAGCTGGTCGGGATCACGGCATTCACAAAGGAGACGCCTGCATCCCGACTAGCGGTGAAATGCCCCTGCCGGAATACCGGCATCACAGTCTATTCTCCCTCTGTGGGTGTCCACGACACCCATAGAGGGAGAATAGAACCTGTGGCCAGCGCAGCGAGCCACCATGCCCACAAGTGGCATTCTAGCGCTCGCCCCGCTGCCACCATTACTTTGGACGGGATATCGCTTTCGGGATCATGACAGCCAGGATCCCGTCCGCTGACATTTCATACTGATCCCAGCATAATGTATGTGGTATGTTTTAAGAATATTGACCACAGGCACATCATGTTTGAGCAATTTACATGTTTATGTGAACAGTGACTAGAGAGCAGGGCCTAAGGGGCAGCACCATCACTCTCCCATGGCACCTGCATCTGGCAGGCAGCCTGTAGAAACTAGCGCATGCTCAAGCACTTCTCTTCTTGAACTAGCAGGCCCCCTTCACCCCCCCCCCCCCCGCCCCCCCCCCACCCGATGTCATGACATCACATGATCCAGGGACAGCACTGGCACAGAGCAGATCATTGCCCTGCTGAGGCCCTGCAACCAGGATAGCCTTTCACATAGCATGGACATGTTGGGCAGTTCCCAACCACTCAGCTATAATATTATGACCATCCACCAGGCTAAACCAACCAGAGTCCGTCCAGCCATAGCGTAACTGCAGGACCTGCCACACATTGCCAGTCTCTGCCCCACAATTGGCATGTAGTGTGAATCACCTGGAACCTTACCCTTCTGTATATTCCGCTTGTAGAAGACCCAGGTAGGCTTCCCATTTGTTCCCAACTACCTTCCCACAAGTGAAACATCTCACAGGTATGATCATACTGTACTCTTCACGGAAGGCTGCAAACAGAAAGGAGACACCGATTTGTATTTCCAGCAAATGGATGTGTAAGAAAGACAGAAGATCCTGTCTACTACCCTGGACATCAGCGGATGTAATATTTTCTGGAGGGAGCACACATGGAATGGGGCTAGCTGGCTGAGGCAGTGGTGATCACCGGTTACATTCTGGAGAAGGCACATACACATCCCTATATCCTCTATAGGCTCCGCACAATATATTTAGTAACTACTATAGCAAAGGTATGTGCATTGGTCAATTGGGTATTTGAGAAACCATAATTAAATAACGACAATTTAGTTGGGTGTCGTTAAAGAGTTAAGATAAAAGATTAAATTAGCGTCACCATCTCCATTATTAAATTTATATTGATCAAGTCATCAATTGTTTGGATGCACGGTTAGCTGGAACTAAAGTAGTGACCGATTATATTAATGGCCCTGCATCACTTTGTTATCTTATCTGTCCACTAGATTTTTGTATATACTGTATCAATTAACTTAACGCAACCCAAAACTCATTTTTATAAAGCTGAACAAGAAAATAGGATTTTGAATACCTACCGGTAAATCCTTTTCTATGAGTCCGTAGAGGATGTTGGGCCGCTCAAAGAACCATGGGGTATAGACGGGATCCGCAGGAGACATGGGCACTTTAAGACTTTCAAAGGTGCGTGACCTGGCTCCTCCCTCTATATCCCCCACCAGACTCAATTTGGAACTGTGCCCGGCGAGACGGACATTTCGAGGAAAGGATTTAAACAACAAGGGTGAGCACAACACCAGCTCACGCCATAAGCATGCCGTACAACAAGGCAGATAACTGAACACATGTCAACGGACATGAACAAGATTCAGCAAGAAGCTGAAAAAAAAAAAAAACATAACACCAACTGTGTTTAACCAGAACTACACTGCAGATACAGTACGCACTGGGACGGGCGCCCAACATCCTCTACGGACTCATAGAAAAGGATTTACCGGTAGGTATTCAAAAATAAGAATTTACTTACCGATAATTCTATTTCTCATAGTCCGTAGTGGATGCTGGGACTCCGTCAGGACCATGGGGAATAGCGGGCTCCGCAGGAGACAGGGCACATCTAAAAAAGCTTTTAGGTCACATGGTGCGTACTGGCTCCTCCCCCTATGACCCTCCTCCAAGCCTCAGTTAGGTACTGTGCCCGGACGAGCGTACACAATAAGGAAGGATCTTGAATCCCGGGTAAGACTCATACCAGCCACACCAATCACACCGTACAACTTGTGATCTGAACCCAGTTAACAGTATGATAACACAAACGAAGTAGCCTCTGAACAGATGGCTCACAACAACAGTAATAACCCGATTTTTGTAACAATAACTATGTACAAGCATTGCAGACAATCCGCACTTGGGATGGGCGCCCAGCATCCACTACGGACTATGAGAAATAGAATTATCGGTAAGTAAATTCTTATTTTCTCTAACGTCCTAGTGGATGCTGGGACTCCGTCAGGACCATGGGGATTATACCAAAGCTCCCAAACGGGCGGGAGAGTGCGGATGACTCTGCAGCACCGAATGAGAGAACTCCAGGTCCTCTTTAGCCAGAGTATCAAATTTGTAAAATTTTACAAACGTGTTCTCCCCTGACCACGTAGCTGCTCGGCAAAGTTGTAATGCCGAGACTCCTCGGGCAGCCGCCCAGGATGAGCCCACTTTCCTTGTGGAATGGGCCTTTACAGATTTAGGCTGTGGCAGGCCTGCCACAGAATGTGCAAGTTGGATTGTACTACATATCCAACGTGCAACCGTCTGTTTAGACGCAGGAGCACCCAACTTGTTGGGTGCATACAATGTAAACAACGAGTCAGATTTTCTGACTCCAGCTGTCCTTGAAATATATATTTTTAATGCTCTGACAACGTCCAGTAACTTGGAGTCCTCCAAGTCGCTAGTAGCCGCAGGCACCACAATAGGCTGGTTCAAGTGAAATGCCGAAACCACCTTAGGGAGAAATTGAGGACGTGTCCTCAATTCTGCCCTGTCCGAATGGAATATCAGATATGGGCTTTTGTATGACAAAGCTGCCAACTCCGAAACTCTCCTGGCTTCCATGTAAGGTATTTTAAATCTACCGATTTTAAAGGCTCAAACCAATGAGATTTGAGAAAATTTAGAACCACGTTCAAATCCCACGGTGCCACTGGAGGCACTATTGGGGGTTGTATATGTAGTACACCTTTGACAAAAGTTTGTACTTCAGGCACTGACGCCAATTCCTTCTGGAAGAAAATTGATAAGGCCGAAATTTGAACTTTAATGGACCCCAATTTGAGGCCCATAGACAATCCTGCTTGCAGGAAATGTAAGAATCGACCCAATTGAAATTCTTCCGTTGGAGCCTTCTTGGCCTTACACCACGCAACATATTTTCTCCAAATGCGGTGATAATGTTGTGCGGTCACTTCTTTCCTGGCTTTAATTAAAGTAGGAATAACTTCCTCAGGAATGCCCTTCTCTTTTAGAATCCGGCGTTCAACCGCCATGCCGTCAAACGCAGCCGCGGTAAGTCTTGGAACATACAAGGTCCCTGCTGAAGCAGATCCCTTCTTAGAGGTAGAGGCCACGGATCCTCCGTGAGCATCTCTTGAAGTTCCGGATACCAAGTTCTTCTTGGCCAGTCCGGAGCTACCAGTATTGTTCTTACTCCTCTTTTCCGTATAATTCTCAGTACCTTTGGTATGAGAGGCAGAGGAGGGAACACATACACTGACTGGTACACCCACGGTGTTACCAGAGCGTCCACAGCTATTGCCTGAGGGTCTCTTGACCTGGCGCAATACCTGTCCAATTTTTTGTTGAGGCGAGACGCCATCATGTCCACCTTTGGTTTTTCCCAACGGTTCACAATCATGTGGAAAACTTCTGGATGAAGTCCCCACTCTCCCGGGTGAAGGTCGTGTCTGCTGAGGAAATCTGCTTCCCAGTTGTCCACTCCCGGGATGAACACTGCTGACAGTGCTACGACATGATTCTCCGCCCAGCGCAGAATCCTTGCAGCTTCTGCCATTGCACTCCTGCTTCTCGTGCCGCCTTGTCGGTTTACGTGGGCGACTGCCGTGATGTTGTCGGACTGGATCAACACCGGCTGACCCTGAAGCAGCGATTTTGCCAGGCTTAGAGCATTGTAGATCGCTCTTAGCTCCAGTATATTTATGTGAAGAGACGTCTCCAGGTTTGACCACACGCCCTGGAAGTTTCTTCCCTTTGTGACTGCTCCCCAACCTCGTAGGCTGGCATCCGTAGTCACCAGGACCCAGTCCTGTATGCCGAATCTGCGGCCCACTAACAGATGGGCAGTCTGCAACCACCACAGGAGAGACAACCTTGTTCTCGGTGACAGTGTTATCCGCTGATGCATGTGCAGATGCGATCCGGACCATTTGTCCAGCAGATCCCACTGAAATGTTCGTGCATGGAATCTGCCGAATGGAATCGCTTCGTACGAAGCCACCATCTTTCCCAGGACTCTTGTGCATTGATGTACTGACACAGTTCCTGGTTTTAGGAGGTTCTTGACAAGTTCGGATAACTCCCTTGCTTTCTCTTCCGGGAGAAATACCTTTTTCTGAACCGTGTCCAGAATCATGCCCAGGAACAGCAGATGTGTTGTCGGGGTCAATTGAGATTTTGGAAGATTTAGAATCCACCCGTGTTGCTGAAGCACTACTTGTGTTAGCGCTACACCGACTTCCAGCTGTTCTCTGGACTTTGCCCTTATCAGGAGATCGTCCAAGTAAGGGATAATTAATACGCCTTTTCTTCGTAGAAGAACCATCATTTCGGTCATTACCTTGGTAAAGACCCGAGGGGCCGTGGACAACCCAAACGGCAGCGTTTGAAACTGATAATGACAGTCTTGTATCACGAACCTGAGATACCCTTGGTGTGAGGGGTAAATCGGGACATGTAGATAAGCATCTTTTATGTCCAAGGACACCATGAAGTCCTTCTTCCAGATTCGCTATCACTGCTCTGAGTGACTCCATCTTGAACTTGAATTTCTTTATGTACAGGTTCAAGGATTTCAGATTTAGAATAGGCCTTACCGAACCGTCCGGTTTCGGTACCACAAATAGTGTGGAATAATACCCCTTTCCCTGTTGTAGGAGGGGTACCTTGACTATCACCTGCTGAGAATACAGCTTGTGAATGGCTTCCAAAACCGACGTCCTTTCTGAGGGAGACGTTGGTAAAGCAGACTTTAGGAACCGGCGAGGGGGAGACCTTTCGAACTCCAGCATGTAACCCTGAGATACTATCTACAGGACCCACGGGTCCACTTGTGAGTGAACCCATTGATTGCTGAAAATCTTGAGTCGACCCCCCACCGTTCCTGAGTCCGCTTGTAAAGCCCCAGCGTCATGCTGATGGCTTTTTAGAAGCCGGGGCGGGCTTCTGTTCCTGGGCAGGGGCTGCTTGCTGCCCTTTCTTACCCTTTCCTCTGCCTCGCGGCAGATAAGACTGTCCTTTTGGTCGCTTTTTATAGGAGCGAAAGGACTGCGGCTGAAAAGACGGTGTCTTTTTCTGTTGGGAGGGGGGTCTGAGGTAAAAAAGTGGATTTGCCGGCAGTTGCCGTGGCCACCAGGTCCGAAAGACCGACCCCAAACAATTCCTCTCCTTTATATGGCAATACTTCCATATGCCTCTTGGAATCCGCATCACCTGACCACTGTCGCGTCCATAAACTTCTTCTGGCAGATATGGACATCGCGCTTACTCTTGATGCTAGAGTACAAACATCCCTCTGAGCATCTCGCATATAAAGGAAAGCATCCTTTAATTGCTCTAGAGTCAATAAAATACTGTCCCTATCCAGGGTATCAATATTTTCAGTCAGAGAATCCAACCACACTACCCCAGCACTGCACATCCAGGCTGAGGCTATTGCCGGTCGCAGTATAACACCAGTATGTGTGTATATACTCTTCAGTGTAGTTTCCAGCCTCCTATCTGCTGGATCCTTGAGGGCGGCCGTATCAGGAGACGGCAACGCCACTTGCTTTGATAAACGTGTGAGCGCCTTATCCACCCTAGGGGGTGTTTCCCAGCGCGCCCTAACCTCTGGTGGGAAAGGGTATAATGCCAATAACTTCTTGGAAATTAGCAGTTTTCTATCGGGGTTAACCCACGCTTCATCACACACGTCATTCAATTCCTCTGATTCTGGAAAAAATACAGGTAGTTTTTTCACCCCCCACATAATACCCCTTTTTGAGGTACCAGCAGTATCAGAGATCTGCAAAGCCTCCTTCATTGCCGTGATCATATAACGTGTGGCCCTATAGGAAAATACGTTTGTTTCTTCACCGTCGACACTAGATTCATCTGTGTCGGTACCCGTGTCGACTGACTGAGGTAAAAGACGTTTTACAGCCCCTGACGGTGTCTGAGACGCCTGAACCGGTACTAACTGGTTTGCCGGGCGTCTTATTTCGTCAACTGACTTTTGTAATGTGCTGACATTATCACGTAATTCCATAACTAAAGCCATCCATTCCGGTGTCGACTCCCTAGGGGGTGACATTACCATCATCGGCAATTGCTCTGCCTCCACACCAACATCGTCCTCATACATGTCGACACACACGTACCGACACACAGCAGCCACACAGGGAATGCTCTAATCGAAGACAGGACCCCCTAGCCCTTTGGGGAGACAGAGGGAGAGTTTGCCAGCACACACCAAAAGCGCTATAAATGTATATAAACAACCCTAGAAGGTGTTGTTTACTATATATGCGCTCTTAATATATAAATATCGCCAATTTATGCCCCCCTTCTCTTTGTTACCCTGTTTCTGTAGTGCAGTGCAGGGGAGAGACCTGGGAGCCTTCCTCACCAGCGGAGCTGAGCAGGAAAATGGCGCTGAGTGCTGAGGAGAATAAGCTCCGCCCCTTTTTCGGCGGGCTTTTCCCCGGTTTTTAAGAAACTGGCCTGGGTTAAAATACATACATATAGCCTTAATGGCTATATGTGATGTATTTATTTTGCCACTAAAGGTAATTATATTGCTGCCCAGGGCGCCCCCAGCAGCGCCCTGCACCCTCCGTGACTGAGTCAGTGAGCCGTGTGACAACAATGGCGCACAGCTGCCGTGCTGTGCGCTACCTTCAAGAAGACTGAGGAGTCTTCTGCCGCCTGCTTTCCGGACCTCCGTTCTGCCGTCTCTTCAGCGTCTGTAAGGGGGATCGGCGGCGCGGCTCCGGGACGAACCCCAGGCTGACCTGTGTTCCGACTCCCTCTGGAGCTAAGTGTCCAGTAGCCTAAGACTCCAATCCATCCTGCACGCAGGTGAGTTGGAAATCTCTCCCCTAAGTCCCTCAATGCAGTGATCCTGTTGCCAGCAGGAATCACTGAGATTGAAACCTAAAAAAAAACTTTTCTAAACAGCTCTTTAGGAGAGCCACCTAGATTGCACCCTCTCGGACGGGCACAAAAACCTAACTGAGGCTTGGAGGAGGGTCATAGGGGGAGGAGCCAGTACGCACCATGTGACCTAAAAGCTTTTTTAGATGTGCCCTGTCTCCTGCGGAGCCCGCTATTCCCCATGGTCCTGACGGAGTCCCAGCATCCACTAGGACGTTAGAGAAATCCTATTTTCTATTTCGTCCTAGAGGATGTTGGGCTGCTCAAAGAACCATGGGGATTATACCAAAGCTCTAAAAAACTGGCGGGAGAGTACGGATGACTCTGCAGCACCGATAGACCAAAACTAAGGTCTTCGTCGGCCAAGGTATCAAACTTGTAAAACTTAGCAAACGTGTTTGACCCCGACCAAGTAGCAGCTCGGCAAAGTTGCAATGCCAAGACACCCCGGGGAGCCGCCCAGGAGGAGCCTACCTTCCTAGTGGAATGGGCATTCACAGATTTCGGTAACGGCAAGCCTGCCTTGGAATGAGCCTGCTGAATTATTTGACAAATCCAGCGGGCAATGGTCTGCTTGGAAGCAGGACATCCAATCTTATTGGGAGCGTATAAAATAAACAGAACCTCCGTTTTCCGCAATGGAGCCGTTCTGGCTACATAGATTTTCAAAGCTCTGACCATATCCAGAGACTTATCCTCAGCCAAAGCGCCAGTAGCCACTGGCACCACAATAGGTTGGTTAATATGAAAAGAGGAAACCAGCTTTGGCAGAAATTGTTGCCGAGTTCTTAACTCAGCACGATCTTCATGGAAGATCAAATAAGGGCTCTTGTGAGACAAGGCCGCCAACTCTGACACCCGCCTAGCGGATGCCAATGCCAATAAAATGACAACCTTCCAAGTGAGGAATTTCAACTCCACTTTACGTAAAGGTTCAAACCAATGTGACTGAAGGAACGATAACACCACGTTAAGGTCCCAAGGTGCCACAAAAGGAGGTTGGATATGCAACACCCCTTTCACATAGGTCTGCACCTCAGGAAGTGAGGCCAATAGTTTCTGAAAGAAAATGGACAAAGCAGAAATCTGCACTTTTAATGGAGCCCAATTTAAGGCCCGCATCCACACCATTTTGTAGAAAATGGAGAAAAACGTCCAAGGTCAAATATCTCCACAGGAGCTGTCTTGGACTCGCACCAGGAAATATATTTCCTCCAAATACGGTGATAGTGCTTCGACGACACACCCTTCCTGGCAAGGATAAGAGTAGGTATGACTTCACTGGGAATACCCTTTTGGGCTAAAATCTGGCGTTCAACCGCCATGCCGTCAAATGTAGCCGCTGTAAGTCTTGATAGACGTACGGCCCCTGCCGCAGCAGGTCCTCGCGCAGAGGAAGAGGCCAGGGATCGTCGACCAGTAACGTCAGAAGATCCGGGTACCAAGTTCTCCTTGGCCAGTCCGGGACCACAAGGATCGCCGGTATGCTTGTTCTTTTTAGAAGCCTCAGCACCTTTGGGATGAGAGGAACCGGAGGGAACACATACACTGAGGGGAACACCCAGGGTGTTGTCAGTGCATCCACCGCGTCCGCCTGAGGGTCCCTGGACCAGGAACAATACCTCGGAAGTTTCTTGTTGAGGCGAGACGCCATCATGTCTATATGAGGAACCCCCCATCGATTTGTTAGCAGCGTGAAGACCTCCTGATGGAGGCTCCACTCTCCTGGATTCAGGTCGTGTCTGCTGAGGAAGTCTGCTTCCCAGTTGTCCACTCCCAGAATGAATATTGCCGACAGAGCGCTTGTATGACTCTCCGCCCAGCGAAGAATCTTTGTGGCTTCCGCCATTGCCGCTCTGCTTCTTGTGCCACCTTGGCGGTTTATGTAAGCTACTGCCGTGACATTGTCCGATTGGATCAGAACCGGCAGATTTCGAAGAAGATGTTCCGCTTGTAGAAGGCCGTTGTAAATGGCCCTCAGTTCCAGAACGTTGATGTGAAGATGAGTTTCTTGACTTGACAATCTTCCCTGGAAGGTCACCCCAGAGTGACTGCCCCCCAACCTCGGAGACTTGCATCCATGGTCACTAAGATCCAGTCCTGGATCCCGAACCGACGTCCTGCAAGGAGGTGAGAGCTGTTGAGCCACCACAGGAGGGAGATCCTGGTGTTGGGAGATAGAATTATATTCCGGTGCATATGCAGGTGAGATCCGGACCACTTGTCCAACAGGTCTCACTGAAACACCTGACATGGAACCTCCCGAACTAGAGGGCCTCGTATGCCGCTACCATCTTTCCCAGTAATCGAATGCATTGATGGATGGATACCGTTTTCGGTGACAGCAAGAGTTTTACCAAACTCTGAATTTCCAGCGCTTTCTCCATAGGGAGGCACCCTCTGCTGGACCGTGTCCAGTATCATGCCCAAAAACGCCAAGCGTGTTGTCGGGACTAACTGTGATTTCGGCAAGTTTAGGAGCCACCTGTGCTGTTGCAGAATGGACAGGGACATTGCAATGTCCTGTAACAATTTGTCTTTGGACCTCGCCTTTATCAGGAGATCGTCCAAGTACGGGATAATTGTAACACCCTGCTTGCGCAGGAGAACCATCATTTCTACCATTACTTTGGTGAAAATCCTCGGAGCCGCAGACAGACCAAACGGCAACGTCTGAAATTAGTAATGTGTATCCTGGATTGCAAACCTCAGGAAACTCTGGTGAGGAGGATAAATGGGTACATGAAGGTAAGCGTCCTTTATGTCCAATGAAACCATAAATTCCCCCTCCTCCAGACTGGAGATCACCGCTCTGAGAGACTCCATCTTGAATTTGAATTTCCTCAGAAAGAAATTGAGAGATTTCAGGTTGAGGATTGGTCTTACCGAGCCGTCCGGCTTCGGCACCACAAACAGGCTTGCATAAAAGCCCTGCCCCTGTTGCACTAGGGGTACCGGGACCACAACCCGATTTTGTACTGCACCGCAGATAAGCGCCCTATCCTGCAGCGAAGCAGGTAAGGCTGATATGAACAACGTCGAGGGGGCACGTCTTGAAACTCCAGTTTGTACCCTTGGGACACAATACTCAATACCCAAGGGTCTAGACCCGAGCGAACCCAGACCTAACTGAAAAAGCTGTAGACGTGTCCCCACCGGCGCGGGCCCCTGAAAGGGGGGCCCGGCGTCATGCGGTGGATTTGGCAGAAGCCGGGGAGGACTTCTGCTCCAGGGAACCCGAGGAGGCGGGTTCTCTTTTTTTTTTTTTTCTCCTACCCTAGAAGCAAGGAAGGAAAAACTTCGTCCTCTCTAGCATATATCGGACTGTAGATGATAATAGTGTGTCACCTGTAGTAGCGTAGGAACCTACCGTAAACAAACAGGGGACGGCTTACCCGCGGCCTTTGTATCTCAACAAAAAACACCACCTTCATATGGTAGAAAGTCCCTATAATTCCTAGAGGTAGCAACAGTATTCTACTGGTGAACCCCCAAATCACGCCTAACAGCGACTGATATGGCACCTTTTAATAAAAGGGCAATGTCCCTCGCAGTTTTCAATTGGAACGCTGTAGCGTCCCAGATAACTGATCGTCAAGAGGATGCTATCCCTATCCAGGGCATCCCAAATCAGAGAACCAGTTCTCTGTCTGCGTCTCAATGGCGCTACCCACCCACACAGAAAGTATAATCAGACTGAGTTGTGTACCGTTATAATGTATAGTAACGTAGCGTCTTTGAGGGCTGCTGTACCAGAGGCTGGCCGAGCCACTTGATTTTACAATGAGATAGACTTTTGTCCTCCTTTGGGAGGCAATCCCCACGTTTTCCCTCAGCAGGGGAAAAAATGGGGACTTCACTGTAATCCTACGAGGAGTCGAGATTATTCTGTCAGGGCTGTCCCAGACTACTGCAAAAACAGCGTTCAGTATAGAAGAGTGAGGAAATGTAAACACCGGTTTCTTTCCCTTATCATATAACACAGTTTTATTACAACAATGTACTGAAATCGCACTGCCATTTTAGCATCTAATCTGGAATCAGCATAGTCGACACATGAACAGAGCCCGTGTCGGTACCTGTGTCAGTCAACTGGGCAACTACATTATTGAGACCCCGTGGGGTCCTGGATCTGCAAGAAAACTAATCTTTTATAGATCCCATAATTAAAATCTGACTATGGGAGAGTCACATTTTGCAGGTAGTTAACCCCTGAGCCATCAGCGGTGCCGACCCGGCTACCCTCATAACATTATTGTGTCCCTACTATATGTTTCCTCCTGAGAGGAACTTCGGCTTCAGATATGTTGACACACAAGCACCAACATTTCCCCATTGAACATATATAGTTATAAACATTATGTACATACACATCATATACAGCCATATATAAGACAGCACCTAAAGAAAAGTCTGTCAGGGAACACAGAGGGACAATCCAGCCCACACCTCAGCGACAATACATTTTTATATTTAATAAAAACTGCCTCCCCCCCCTCGTTTTTAGCCCCTCTGGTCCTTGCTGCCTGTGAGGAAGGACCAGCGCTGCTGTGAGGAGGAGGAAATGGCGCCGAGTAAGTAGTGAGGAAGAAGCTCCGCCCCCAACATGGCGCGCTTCTTCCCGCATTTTTTGTTATATTTTTTTATCCTGGCGGGGGTTTGCGGGCAGTGCCTGGGCACTGTAGACATATGCCAGCCTTATTTGAGGTATATACGTGCTCCCCAGGGCGCCAACCCCCCCCCCCCCCCAGCGCCCTGCACCCACGGTGTGTACTGTCCGGGAGCTAGGCACGCACTGAGCAAAGCCGGTGCGCGGTACCTCTTATATGCCGTCTTTAGATGAAGAGAAGTCTTTTCCTCTTATACTCACCTGTCTTCTGACTTCTGGCTTGAAGAGGGGGGACGGCAAGCTGTGGGAGGGAGCATCCAGGAGAGCCCGGCGTTCGTCTCCCCTCAGGAGCTGAAGACATCCTGTCAGCAGCAGCAGAGTCCTGGAACTCATCAGAAGTGGGTCTAGACTGCTCTCCCCTCTTGCCCACGAAGCAGGGAGTCTGTAGCCAGCAGATCTCCCCAAAATAAAAAACCTAACATTAAGTCTTTCAGAGAAACTCTAGGAGCTCCTCCTAGTGCCCTGTGTCTCGTCCGGGCACATTTCTAAAACTGAGTCTAGTGGGGGATATAGAGGGAGGAGCCAGGTCACGCCCCTTTGAAAGTCTTAAAGTGCCCATGTCTCCTGCGGATCCCGTCTATACCCCATGGTTCTTTGAGCGGCCCAACATCCTCTAGGACGAAATAGAAAAGGTGTTACGGGGAACATCGCAGCAGAGGCTGCTGTAATTCTCCAGTCATTAGATAAAAACAACAATCACACATAGTTGTTTTTTTATTCCTGTAAATAGTTAAGTTATGGGTATTTTAAATATGTATATAGGATAGTCATTGTTTGCTTAGCTGTTCTTCAGATAATTATCTCCTTTTATTCTTTCTGGAGGCAAAACAATAATGGCTGCCAAGGGTTCACGGCGCTGAACGTGTCATGTGATGCCGAGGGAGGAGAAAGAGGGGGAGGATGTCACAGTAAAAATAGCTCAGAGGAGCGTTCATGTGTCATGAGACTGATTACCAAAGTAATCATATTAAACCATGGAAAACACAATAGATTTATCACATAGCAGCTTGAAGTAACAAACCTGATGTAGCCTATGAACCAATTCTAGAGCCCGCGCCATATATGGTATATTTGATAAAATTAAATATATCTTTGTGCAGAGCATATATTGCTTATGAAGAGTGACACTTCCTTGGGTGCCCGGTTTCAACCAGTGTAGATATGATTGATAACGCAATGTTTTGTTGCAAGAATAAGCCAGACCAGGCTACTGCAAATATGAAGCAGGTGGGAAACGCAAAATAAACTTATTTTTACAATTAAATGGATTCAGGTTGGAAGTCATTACTCCGAATGGGAATAAATTACCAAAATGATCAAATCATTCCAAGCAATGCAAAGTAAGTCTACACTAGGGTTCAGCCACCTGGCACTCTCCACTTGTTGTGGTACTACAAAACCCACCACACCCTGCAATGATTTGTAATTCCACAACACCTGCAGAGCCACAGATTAAAATTGATTCATTTCTAATGACATTTATATCACAAGCAGGGACATAGAGTAGTCTACATTCCCAGACTTTACTACATTATGGCAGTCACTATATTTGCACAACATGGTGCAGAACTCACTTACCACCAGCAGTGACAGGGAGAAGAACTTTCCTGCTCTATCGCTGCGATGACCATGCGCATTACACAGCTATTTAAAGAAAAGCCGCAGCATGTTTTTGTAGTTATTAGAGATTTACACTAGAGGGCAGCACAGGACGCAGAGTCTGTATTTTTAGAACTTGATGAGTGCAGAGGTTTATAGAATGCTTATTATATACCATGTAATATTCTAGGCTGGTCAGCAACTCTTAACAATGCGTGTATATTGATTGGGTGCAGGCTAAACGTTTAGATAGATGTCTTGCTGACTTTAATCTTTAACTTGTTTGGCCTGGCCATTTTATCTATATTTTTTTTTTTTTATTGGGCTGGCATTGTATGCACGAATGTTAATAAAAAAACAAACTTTATATACACTCATCAGCTATAACATTTAAAACCACTGACAGGTGCAGTGAATAACATTGATTATATGGCACCTGTCATAGGGTGGGATATATCAGTCATCATGTGAGCACTCATTTCTTGAAGCCAGTGTGCTGGTGCAGAAAAAGTGGATATGCGTAAGGATCTGAGCGACTTTGACAACGGCGAGATGTATTAAGCATCATCACTTCCCTGATGTCCTAACATATGCTATTAGTAACTTAAACCAGAGGCGTCACCGGATCTGGTGACTGTTGGTACGCACTCTGTACCCTCTCGCGGGCCGGACGCGTGCTTGCGTCTGAAAGGGGGCATGGCCTAAGGCGAATGGGGTGTGGCCTCACAGGGGAACCCGGTGACATCATTCCGGGGGCAGACCAGCATCCCTGAAGATGCTGTGCTACCCCCGGAGACTAGTGGTTGCACAGTCAGCTGCTCCTCTATGACAGGAGCCGGGTGATGTAAGTGTGGAGAAGGCGGAATTTTGGTGTCCTCCACTCAGCTGGTGACACTTGGGTGCAGGCGGTGCAGTCTGAACCCAAGTGTCACCCTCGGAGGGGGTGCCACCAAAATTCTCCCGGCTCCTATAAGTGTGGAGAAGCTGGCATTTTGGAGTCACCCCCTCCTAAGTTAACACTTGGGTGTGGTCCGCACTGCCCGCACCCCCCTTCTGACACCACTGACGCAAAGGACAGCTCTCCCGATAAGAGTTGTCCTTTGTGATGATGGAACTTCCGGGATTCGTCCCCAAAGGTACCGCTGCGCAAGCGCAGATAGCCACGGCAGCCCTGGGGGTGCTTGGAGGAATCTGATTAGACCCCTCTCAGAGGGAATGCAGAATAAAGCCCATCAGCTTCTATAGGGTAATGCCAGCCACTGCAACAAAGACGCATATGAAAAATGCTCCCAAAGTACGAAAACAGGAGCTTCCAGGGTTTTGTCCGCATTTTCACTTTAGTACATACCGCCCAAATTGCGATGACTCATTGGTGTGTGTGGGGAAGGAAGGCCAGACCGTCTGGTCCTATACCACAGAAGAGATCAGTAGCACACATTGCTAAATAGTTATTGCTGGCTATGATAGAAAGGTGTCAGAACACCCAGGGCATCGCATAGCCACAGACTGGTCAGAGTGCCCATGCTGAGCACTGTCCACTGCTGAAAGTACCAATAGGCATGTGAGTGTCAGACCTGGAACATGGAGCAATGGAAGAAGGTGGCCTAGTTGGATGAGCCATGTTTTTTTAATATCATGTGGACAGCTAGGAGCAGGTCATCATTTTCCTGGGGAAGAGATGGCACCAGGACGCACTATGAGAAGAAGGCAAGCCAGTGGAGGCAATGTGATGCTCTGGGCAATGTTCTGCTTGGAAACCTTGGGTCCTGGCAGTCATGTGAATGTTACTTTGTGACATATCACCTACCAATACATTGTTGTAGACCAGATACAACTCTTCATAGCAACAGTATTCCCTGATGGCAGTGGCCTCAACCACACTACAAGGATTGCTCAGGAATGGTTTGAGGAACATGGCAAAGAGATCAAGGCGTTGATGTGGTCTCCAAATTACCCAGGTCAAAATCTGATCAAGCATCTGTGGGAAGTGCTGGAAAAACAAGTCCAAGCCACGTAGGGCCCACCTTACAACTTACAGGACTTAAAGGATATGCCTCTAACGTCTTGGTGCCAGATACCACAGGACACCATCAGAGGTCTTGTGAAGTCCATGCCTCATTGGGTCAGAGCTGTTATGGCAGCACAAGCAGTGGCGGAACTAGCGAGCGGTGGGCCCAGGTGCGACAAAATGCTTTGGGCCCCCCCCCCCCACACACACACACACACACACACATCCCATCCAAGTCCACCCCCTCACCCCTGGAGAGGATCTGGTGAGGGGGACCTGCCCAGGGCCAGAGAAATGGATACCTAGCAACAGTGCCGTAACTAGACATTTTAGCACTGTGTGCAAGAAACGGCATCGGAGCCCCACCCCTGCATGCAAAACAGGGGCAGTGCGCGCCGTAGGCGCGCGCAAAAATACATAGTGGCGTGGCTTCGTGGGGAAGGGGTGTGGCCACAAAATAATACCAATTCATAAACCGGTACACAGTAGTCTCCATTGTTCAAATTACGCCGCACAGTAGCACCACTACACCAGGTAGAGACCCTTTTACACCTTACAGCGGACAGATTCCTCTTTTTACACATAACGGCAGACAGCGTGCCCTTTTTACACATAACGGCAGACAGCGTGCCCTTTTTACACATAACGGCAGACAGCGTGCCCTTTTTACACATAACGGCAGACCGCGTGCCCTTGTTACACATAGCGGCAGACAGCGTCCCCTTTTGACACATAACGGCAGACAGCGTCCCCTTTTGACACATAACGGCAGACAGCGTGCCCTTTTTACACATAACGGCAGACCGCGTGCCCTTGTTACACATAGCGGCAGACAGCGTACACTTTTTACACATAACGGCAGACAGCGTGCCCTTGTTACACATTACGGCAGACAGCATCCCCTTTTTACACATAACGGGCAGACAGCGTCCCCTTTTTACACATTACGGCAGACAGCGTGCCCTTGTTACACATTACGGCAGACAGCGTCCCCATTTTTACACATTACGGCAGGCAGATTCCCCATTTTTACACATTGCGGCAGGCAGATTACCCCTTTTTACACATAGCGGCAGGCAGATTACCCCTTTTTACACATAGCGGCAGGCAGTCCCCTATTTTTACACATTGCGGCAGGCTGATTCCCCCTTTTTACACATTACGTCAGGCAGTCCCCCCTTTTTACACATTGCGGCAGGCTGATTCCCCCTTTTTACACATTACGTCAGGCAGTCCCCCCTTTTTACACATTGCGGCAGGCTGGTTCCCCCTTTTTACACATTACGTCAGGCAGTCCCCCCTTTTTACACATTGCGGCAGGCTGATTCCCCTTTTTACACATAGCGGCAGGCTGATTCCCCTTTTTACACATAGCGGCAGGCAGTCCCCCATTTTTACACATAGCGGCAGGCAGGCCCAAGAAAGAAAGAAAGAGAAAGAAAGAAAGAAAGAAAAAGAGAAAAAGAAAGAAAGAAGAATTATACTTACCCTCTCCGCCGGCTCAGGCTCCTCGGTGCAGCCGCGTTAGACGATTCCCGGGCAGTAGAGGAGGTGGAGGACGGAGGTGAAGAAGGGAGCCGCAGCAGCGCTTTGTTACTGGTGGAGGCGCTGCTGCTGCTGCCCCTCTGCTTCCCTATAGGCTGTTCTCGGAAGACAGCCTATAGTGAAGCAGAGGGGCAGCAGCAGCAGCGCCTCCACCAGTAACAAAGCGCTGCTGCGGCTCCCTCCTTCACCTCCCTCCTCCTCCTTCCCCCGTCCGTGCCGCTGCTCCTCTCCTCTCCGGGCGGCTGTGCGCTGCGGGCAGCGGTTGCCTGCAGCGCACAGCGGCATGTAATGAGTCAGTTTGACTCATTACATGCTTGGGCCCCTGGACAGAGGCGGGCCCCAGTGCAACGCACTGCTTGCACTGCCGGTAGTTCCGCCTCTGAGCACGAGAGGGACCTACACAATATTAGGCAGGTGGTTTTTCATGTTATGGCTGATGAGTGTATATATCGCACACATACATTGTTTTGTTTGCAATCTAATATACTTTACTGGCCAGCAGAGCACACCACTGCATTTTAAGAAAATGACCCTGTCAAAGGTGCACCAATATATTGTGCTATTTTAAAGGCAATTAGGTCATTTTATATATATCTTAGCAATTTCTCCAAGGTGCTAATGAAAATTAATCAGTTATTAAAAATCTATCAAATTAATACATTTGTAAAAAGTCTTAAAAAAAACACAGCTGAGGTAAATAAAAGGTCTACCACAGGCATTCCCAACATCGGTCCTCAAGGCACACCAACAGTGCAGGTTTTAGTGATATCCAGGCTTCAGCACAGATGGTTAAATCAAATAACTGAGGTACTAATTAAGTCACCTGTGTTCAAGCCTGGATATCACTAAAACCAAGACTGTTATAGGCTCTACATACTGGCCGACATCACTCAAAGATATGAACGATCTTGTTCATTAATGAACGAGATACCGTTCATATCTTTGAGTGTGGAGGCACCAGCGATGAACGATGCGCGGCCCCGCGCTCGTTCATCGCTGGTGCCCCGTCGGCTGTGCATGCAGGCCAATATGGAGGATCTCGTCCATATTTGCCTGCAGTTCTATGGAGCCGTGTGACGGGGGGAGTGAAGTAACTTCACTCCCCCCGTCACTGCCCCCCCCCCACCGCTGGGTCGCCCGTCGGCCGTATCCGCCGTCGGGCAGCTCGGCGGCGGATCGGCCAATGTGTAGGGCCCTTTAGTGTGCCTTGAGGACCGTGGTTGGGAAACACTGGTCTACCAGAACCCCCTTCATTCAAAAACAAAACAAGAGGCTATGAAGGGGAAGACAAAATAATGTTATTTATGAAGAAGTAATATGACAAATGTATATATACTCCAAATTTATAATACAAGTGTCCTACAATACAATAAAATAAATATAAAAACGTTATTGAGCTGTTTATTTCAGGAGCATTAAAATAACATTACCGCCGCTGTAATTAATAAGCTGGCTAATTATTTTTGCTCCTAATCGATCAGGAACGTATAAAGTCCCCCACACATGCTACTGAGTTCAAGTCCACTGGGAAAAATTCAAACCAAGGTCTTTCCAGCAAGCTGTACCAGACAGCATGACAGCATAATCGGTTTTCTCATTCCCACTCTACCTGTGGTCTCTGCACAATACTGGAGTGTTATACTGGTCAGTTCATTAGTAACCATCTCACTCAGATACATGTGATTATAGCATATATGATAATTGGGGTGGGTGGGGGCAGCATGATGGCATGGTGGTCAGCATTCCTGTCTCAGAGCACAGGGGCCATGATTGCATTTCCCATGCAGGGTCCAATCTGTGCACAGTTTGTGTGGATTTTCTCTCACACCCAAAAAAACCCCACTGGTAGGTTAATTGGTCTCTGATTATAATTAACCCTAGAATGTGCGCATACATTACAAAATGTAAATCGTCGTTAAGTAATGAAAAATGATGGAGTGCCAGCTGCCAGAGATATCACATGAAGGACGCTAGCAACGAGCACAGTAACAACAGAACAGGCTGCCTGGCCGAGTGGCCTACAATGAAGGAAGGGTCGCAGCATCCAGGAGGCTGGATACTCATGTTTCGTACCAGGGGCATGGAATGGAAGCAAAAATGAATTTGATGATGAATTAGTGATGGCAGGGAGGAGATAACATTGAAAAAATACTGGATTACTTATGGAAAGTAGCTTCAACCCAGTCCATGTAAGATGAGGTATCCAATATTGCAAAATACATTTGTGTGCTATTATTATTATTATTATTATTATTATTATTATTATCATCATCATATATTTATATGTAGCCACATGGGAACCGCAGTGCCCAATTACAGAGAAATAAAAATAAGCAAAACATGAAGACAGTGACTTACAGTTCAATATAATATAGGACAAGTACAGGGTATATAAACATAGCTGCGTCAGTACACAGCACTGAAATAAGTATCAGGGTGGCAGATAAACAAAAAGATTTGGTGCCATCAAAGGGATTACTATTGAAAAGAAGATAGGTTGAGTAAGAGACATAAAATCACATGAGGGAAGAGGACCCTGCTCGTGAAAGCTTACATTCTAAAGGGGCTGAGATTATTAATAAAAGTTTTAGACAGCTCATGGTCAGTTTAAACTTTGGGTTAAGTATATACAAGAATGCCCATTCAGGACTAAGGGGGACATATTCCACTAAGGGACCCATTTATCACTGAATATTTGCGGCTTAATCCCCCCAAAACACCCGCTTTTGAGGATAAAGTGCACATATTTAGTAGCACCCTAATGTATTACTGAGGGGCCGCAGCAGTGATCTCTAACACCTGCTGCGTTCCCTCCATTCCCGCGGCAGCTGCAACCCCCATAGGTTTCTGTTGGGGATGTAATTCTGCAGGATTTACCCACTTCCGGAATGAAAACATTCCAGAGACTGGCCCCCACAGCTACCATCATATGAAGATGGTGGTAGACTGCTGTAGCCAATGGGAACCCTTCCCAGCAATGCCGGTGGCAAATGTGCGGTCAGAGGGCCTGTTCATGCACAGGAGCATATTGCAGGAACGGTCTCCTTTCAGGTGATCGTTAATAGATTCAACAGGTATAATCACATGCTAATATCATGCCCAGATTTCATTGCAAATGCGATTAATAAATGGGCCCCTAAATGAGTATATGTATAATCTCGAACACAACGCCAAAACAATTTAATGACGGGCAATCCCACATGTAATGTAGTAAAGATGTGTCTGATTGCTTCAGATATCCCCAGTATCCAACAGGCCCAAAGTACAGCGACAGTGAGGGGACAAATAGCCACGCTGATATATTCTTACAGGATATCTTACAGGAATATCTTACAGGATAGGTCAGGGAGCGAAACAGTTGGTTTAGAGAGAGGTAGATAAAGTCTGGGTCCAGTATAACGGGCCTGTAACAATCAAAGAAGTGCATAACGAGCGGTAAAACAAGGAGATGATTTTATTGCTCTGTGACAGATGACCTAAGGAGTGTCTGACCTCTTAGCCAATGAAAAGGAGACAGCGACTGAATGGGTATATCCAAGAGCCTGATGAATAGCAAAAGTATGGAGTAGGAGATAAGTGAAATTTAGTAAGTAGCTTTCCTCGCTTTTACTGCCAGGAGGGCAGTGGTCCTACACCTACTCAAGTGACACCCCATCTTTCGTCAGGCACACATTGCTGCAAGATTTGTAGACGGGGAGAAGAGAGGGGGGCAGTGGCGTGCGGTGAGGTCAGTGGCTGGGGAGGCATTTGCAGCTAAACATCGCCCCCCCCCCCCCATACAGTGGGGTGGAAAAAAGTGTAGTCCCCCATACATTGGTAAAACCAGCACCAGGCAGAACCAGCCAGGGGGGATAATGCTATAGCAGGGGAGACACCCGGTATGGGGTCCCCCTGCCATAGCATTACTCTGCTTCCCCCCCCCCCCCCAAACTAGTCAGCCCAGGGCTGGAATTCCTCGGAAGTGGGGACCCCAAAAAATAAAAATGGGGTCCCCCCTCCCAAGCAATAACCAGCACTGGGCTGATAGCCCAGTGCTATGCCCCGCACCCCTGGTGGCAGTGGTTGCGGGGTTCATTGTATGTTAATATTGTTCTTCACAGGTGGCCTACAGGTCCCAGCAAGCCTGTCCCAGTATGCTGGCACTTGGAGAACCATAAGTGCCAGCATGCCCGAACATAATGGGCCCGCTGGCACCTGTAGTCCACCTGTAAAGAAAATATTAAAATAAAAACACCACACTATCTTTAAAAAAAAGTTTATTAGTCAGGGTCTTCACCTGGGGACTTCCAGCATCTTCTGTCTTCAGGAGCTCTTCTCTGCTCCTCCTCCGCCGTCGGACTGACACGCCGCTGCCTCATGCTGACATATAAGTCAGCCGGAGGGGGAGGGGCGATGACACTGCGAGCCGTGATTGGCTTGCGGCGGCCATCTTGAATTTCAAAAATGACACTGAGGCGCCATTTTTTAAATTGGTACCGCTCCGCTGCCAAACTCTGCAGAATGGACTGCCGGTAATACTCTCACCGCCGCCCGCACCTCCGCCGCCTCCCGCCGCCTGCACCTCCGCCACGTCCGCACCTCCACCGCCTGCACCTCCGCCGCGCCAACACAGTGATTGACAGCGGATCCAGTGATGGATCCGCTGGCCAATCACTGTAGCCTCACTGACAGGGGCGTCCCTGTATGAAAGCGGCACCTCTAATGTGAGCTCAGTTTCGAGTTGGGGTCTCCATGAGCAGGTCACTTAATAGGGGGGCTGCACTGGGCAGCCCTGAAAAAGCTTTTAGAAGACTTCAACAGCCACAGCACTTACATGTCAGGGTGACATTCTGTGCTGCGGCTCCATCACCTCCCCAGAGGCGTCGCATACTCCCACTGGCTCTGTTCCTGGGTACTTGCGGCGGAGACGCTCCGGCTTCGGCACACGGTCGCAGACGCTCTCCTGGTTCGCGTGGCTACTACTGAAGGGAGGAAGTAAGAGGGTTCCCCAGGTGGGACCCGCCATTAAATTGTGTTCCGATCGCAGTCTAAGGAGATGGACTGCGACGCTGGCATGGACACTGTAACCGAGCAGCGATCCCACTATATCCACCAGGGCATAGGAGCACAGGTCGGGAGTACTAATGCCCACTTCACTAAGAATCCGTAGTACCAGGTGGTGAGGACCAGCCTAGGGGAGAAGGCGCTTGACCTATAGCCCCTCCCCCAGCTCCGGGCGCCATCTACTGCTGGCAGAGTCGGACTGGCCCACAGGGGAACAGGGGAAACCACCGGTGTGCCCCACTGCCTGTGGGCCCTCCACCTTCTCTAGGGATCATGTGTCAGACTCTATCCTAGTGCACTTGAATTATGCATTATACTTATGTTACATTATACTTCACAAGAATATGGTTTATTATATATTTACCAAGGGGAACAGAACACGTACTCTGTAATGGTTAGCCAAACGTCTGTGGTGGCTAGCCACGCCCCAGTGGAGCCTGGCCACACCCGTAACCATGGACCCCTACAGCAGCATCCTTCATGCCCCAGTCCGACACTGACTGCTGGTGTTCCCACTCTGGAGCTGCCTCACACTCTCCCTCACTCTCTGACTGAGACGCTAGGCGCCATCTTCTAAGAATAGCTGCGAATGGTCTCCAGGACTGCAGGGCAAGGTCTCCTTTGTAAATCCACCTGTACATCAGCGCTGTGGTTTTACAAGCACATAATTATTCTACATGTCGATAATAAGACAGCATTAGTTAAGAACAAGTGTACCTGTGCCAGTCAGAATATATTGTACGAGTATTCTGATATATACATCCGGTCTCCGGCCGTGCATTGTTATATATATATATATACATTTACTAGTCCAGTGCAGTTTTATTGGCTTACTATAATAATTATCTGCATTGTCACTGTGACTGTGTGTGCCTGTATCTGCTGTGTGGATTTCACTTTCAGTGTATCACAGCTTTAGCTATCACTGTATTCTGTACCCTAAGGGACTAGGGGGTTAATTCAGAGTTGATCGTAGCAGCAAATTTGTTAGCAGTTGGCAAAACCATGGGGTTCATTTAATTCCGAGTTGATCGCTTGCTGACGATTTTCGCAGTGCAGCGATCAGGTGAAAAATCTGCATTTATGCGCATGCGTATGTCCCGCAATGCGCACACGTGATGTACGGGTACAAAGCCCTTTGTGGTTGTGCTCAGGTTCTAGCGAAGTTTTTCTTCGCACTGGCGGCCGCTAGAAGATTGACAGGAAGGGGGCGTTACTGGGTGTCAACTGACCGTTTTCAGGGAGTGTTTGCAAAAACGCAGGCGTGGCTGGGCGTTCGCTGGGTGGGTGTATGACGTCAAATCCGGACACGAATAGGCTGAAGTGATCGCTAGCACTGAGTAGGTTCAGAGCTACTCTGAAACTGCAGAAACTGTTTTTGCAGAGCTCGGCTGCACATGCGTTCGCACTTCTGCTAAGCTAAAATACACTCCCCAGCGGGCGGTGGCAAAGCGTTTGCACGGCTGCTAAAACTAGCTAGCGAGCGATCAACTCGGAATGACCCCCCATGTGCACTGCAGGTGTGGCAGATATAACATTTGCAGAGAGAGTTAGATTTTGGTGGGTTATTTTTAGTGATGAGCGGGTTCGGTTCCTCGGAAACCGAACCCTCCCGAACTTCACGCATTTTACACGGGTACGAGGCATACTCGGATTCTCCCGTATGGCTCGGTTAACCCGAGCGCGCCCGAACGTCATCATCCCGCGGTCGGATTCTAGCGAGATTCGTATTCTATATAAGGAGCCGCGCGTCGCCGCCATTTTCACTCGTGCATTGGAAATGTTAGGGAGAGGACGTGGCTGGCGTCCTCTCCGTTTATTAATGTTGCTGCAAATATTTGTGCTTATTGCTTAATTGTGGGGACTGGGGAGCAGCTGTATTATATAGGAGGAGTACAGTGCAGAGTTTTGCTGATCAGTGACCACCAGCTTTATCCGTTCTCTGCCTGAAAAACGCTCCATATTAGTGCTCAGTGTCCTGCATATATCTGTGCTCACACTGCTTTATTGTGGGGACTGGGGACCAGCAGTATTATATAGGAGGAGTACAGTGCAGAGTTTTGCTGACAGTGACCACCAGTATATATAGCAGTACGGTACGGAAGGCCACTGCTCTACCTACCTCTGTGTCGTCAAGTATACTATCCATCTAGATTCTATACCTGTGGTGCATTTCAGTTTTGCAGTTTGCTGACAGTGACCACCAGTATATATAGCAGTACGGTATGGAAGGTCACTGCTCTACCTACCTCTGTGTCGTCAAGTATACTATCCATCTAGATTCTATACCTGTGGTGCATTTTAGTTTTGCAGTTTGCTGACAGTGACCACCAGTATATATAGCAGTACGGTACGGAAGGCCACTGCTCTACCTACCTCTGTGTCGTCAAGTATACTATCCATCTAGATTCTATAGCTGTGGTGCATTTTAGTTTTGCAGTTTGCTGACAGTGACCACCAGTATATATAACAGTACGGTATGGAAGGCCACTGCTCTACCTACCTCTGTGTCGTCAAGTATACTATCCATCTAGATTCTATACCTGTGGTGCATTTTAGTTTTGCAGTTTGCTGACAGTGACCACCAGTATATATAGCAGTACGGTACGGAAGGCCACTGCTCTACCTACCTCTGTGTCGTCAAGTATACTATCCATCTAGATTCTATACCTGTGGTGCATTTTAGTTTTGCAGTTTGCTGACAGTGACCACCAGTATATATAGCAGTACGGTACGGAAGGCCACTGCTCTACCTACCTCTGTGTCATCAAGTATACTATCCATCTAGATTCTATACCTGTGGTGCATTTTAGTTTTGCAGTTTGCTGACAGTGACCACCAGTATATATAGCAGTACGGTACGGAAGGCCACTGCTCTACCTACCTCTGTGTCGTCAAGTATACTATCCATCTAGATTCTATACCTGTGGTGCATTTTAGTTTTGCAGTTTGCTGAAGTGACCACCAGTATATATAGCAGTACGGTACGGAAGGCCACTGCTCTACCTACCTCTGTGTCGTCAAGTATACTATCCATCTAGATTCTATACCTGTGGTGCATTTTAGTTTTGCAGTTTGCTGACAGTGACCACCAGTATATATAGCAGTACGGTACGGAAGGCCACTGCTCTACCTACCTCTGTGTCGTCAAGTATACTATCCATCTAGATTCTATACCTGTGGTGCATTTTAGTTTTGCAGTTTGCTGACAGTGACCACCAGTATATATAGCAGTACGGTACGGAAGGCCACTGCTCTACCTACCTCTGTGTCGTCAAGTATACTATCCATCTAGATTCTATACCTGTGGTGCATTTTAGTTTTGCAGTTTGCTGACAGTGACCACCAGTATATATAGCAGTACGGTACGGAAGGCCACTGCTCTACCTACCTCTGTGTCGTCAAGTATACTATCCATCTGTTAGGCGCCGGGGTCCGCTCGTCGGTGCGGCCCGGCGCCTAGCAACCAGGGACGCCGTACGCGGACAGCCGCCGGCTCCCTGGCAACGCTGGACGCCGGGCGCGCTGAGCCGCACGGACCTTAGCAACGGGGACGCCACTGGCGGACCGTGTTCCCCGTTGCTAGGCTTTAAGAGTTAATGTATTCTCCTGCTCTCTGGCCATGCAGCAAGGCAGCTGCACGGCATTTATTCTAATCAGCCTTTTGGCAGCTGATTGGAGGACTCCTTGTTAAATACACTCCCAGGGCTTCTCACAGACGCCGGTAATAGCTTCCTGCATGCTGTTTCTGTTTGCTGAGAGTCTGTTCCAGTCTTGCTGTATCCGGTCATTCCAGTATTCGGAAGTCCTGAACTCGGAAGTTTGTCATCTTATTCCTGGAGTCCTGACTAATCACCATATAACATCCAGTGGTGTTCGTGAGTCGCGGCCTTGCCGTGTGTTGCGGCTTGTCCGCTTTATTATTTATTATTTGTGTTTTGGAGCATTTTGCGGAGGGATCCGCTTCCACAGGTCCACTCTGGTATCCGGCGGTGCTGGGTAGGAGTATTGGACAAGTGGATTTTGGTTGTCCTTTTCCCTGGCGGGTTTCCGCACATACTTCTGTTTTTGTTAGTTAGCTTGTTGCCCCTGGCCTGTTGTCAGTCAGAGGTCCTCTTGTTATCATCCTGCCTCGGATTTCCCTTTGTCTCTCACTAAGACCGGGGGGCACCGGAGTTGGGCAGACATAATCCGCCCTTCAAACGTGGCTGCCAGGGGCTCAAGAAACCATAGTCTCGCAGGGGATTTCCGATAGCACGGGTGAGACAATAGAGTTAGGGCGCCAGGGGCAACTAGTCTTCCCTGCTCCCGTTACCTGCATTCCATTCCAGCGCTCTGGTCCTTGTCATAAAATCTCCTCCGGTCAGGAGTGCTGGAATCATAACATTATTACCGGCCATACCAAAACTTAAAATTAAACGGAGTTTAATTTTTTCTTATTCAGTTTTTGTAAAGAATTGTCGGCCTCATGAATCCAACAGGGTTAGGACCAAATCCTGGTCAGCTCTTAGTCAGTCAGATTCAAGAACTTACTCAGATGGTTCAGGATCTTTCCCTTCGGGTGAAGTCGCAGGAAGATCTTTTACGAACTTCCCCGAGGGTAGTTCCTGAACCAAAAATGCATTTGCCTGACCGTTTTTCTGGGGATAGAAAAGAGTTTTTTAATTTTAAAGAATCCTGTAAACTTTATTATCGTTTAAGACCGATCTCCTCGGGTACTGAATCTCAGCGGGTCGGGATTATTATTTCTTTGCTCCAGGGGGATCCCCAGACTTGGGCATTTGGTTTAAAAGCAGATGATCCGGTGTTGTTGTCAGTAGACGCTTTTTTTGGGTCTTTAGGACTGTTATATGACGACCCTGATAGAGAGGCATCCGCTGAAGGTCAGTTGCGCGCTCTCAGACAGGGTAGGAATCCCGCAGAGGTTTATTGTACGGAGTTTCGCCGGTGGTCGAACGACTGTGGCTGGAATGACCCAGCCCTGCGCAGTCAGTTTCGCCTCGGCTTATCAGAATCTATTAAAGACAGTCTCCTCCAGTATCCCGCTCCTGAGACTCTCGATAAACTCATGGAGCTTTCTATTAAGATTGATCGTCGTCTCAGAGAGCGGAAGGCTGAAAAAGGAGCATCGGTCAGGTCATCTCCGTGTGTATATTCCATCCCTGAGGACATAGAGGAGCCCAAGCAGATGGGTCTCTCCCGGTTGTCTCCTGAAGAGAGAGCCAGAAGGCAAAACTCTGGTCTTTGTTTGTACTGTGGGGATAAGGGACATTTTGCTCGTAATTGTCCGAATAAGTCGGGAACGCCTTGACCAGGTGAATTGTGAGGGGGTTCACCTAGGTCTGCAGCTTATCTCCTCGCATAACTCCCTTTTAGTCCCAGCTAAGGTTTCCTTTGGCAGCCTCAGTTCCTCGGTGTCGGCTTTTGTCGACAGTGGAGCCGCAGGAAACTTTATGGATTTAACTTGGGCCAAGGCCTTAGGCATTCCTCAGTTATCTTTGGGTAGGAGTGTCACCATGCATGGTTTAGATGGGAGTCCACTGTCCAATGGGGTTATTTCCCTCTGTACACCCCCTGTACTACTTACGGTAGGAGCTCTTCATTCTGAAAAGATCGAGTTCTTCCTTACCCATTGCCCAGCAGTTCCAGTGGTTCTGGGTCACCCTTGGCTGGCCTTTCACAATCCCACCATTGATTGGCGGTCAGGGGAGATTTCTCAATGGGGTGCCTTCTGTGATAAGGAATGTATTTCGTTTCCAGTCAGAATAGCTGCTGCAATTCCTGAACTCATTCCCGTGGAGTACCAGGAGTTTGCTGATGTGTTCTCCAAGGGCAATGCAGACATTCTGCCTCCCCATCGGCCTTATGATTGCGCCATTGAGCTAATTCCTGGTGCCGCATTGCCAAAGGGAAGGTTATATGCTTTATCCGGGCCAGAAACTGCGGCCATGAATGACTATGTTAAAGAGAGCCTAGGGAAAGGATTTATTAGGTCATCTAAATCTCCTTTAAGTGCAGGCTTCTTCTTTGTGGAGAAAAAGGATGGCTCGCTCAGACCTTGCATTGACTATAGAGCCTTAAATAAAATCTCAGTTAAAAATACTTATCCTCTGCCGCTGATTTCTGTCCTCTTTGATCAGCTGCGTTCGGCTGTGATTTTCTCCAAAATCGATCTAAGAGGAGCGTATAACCTCATCCGAATCAGGTCCGGAGATGAGTGGAAGACAGCCTTCAGTACTCAGTCGGGTCACTACGAGTACCTAGTGATGCCGTTCGGCTTGTCTAACGCTCCAGCAGTTTTCCAGGACCTCATTAACGATGTGCTCCGTGACTTCCTAGGGAAATTCGTGGTCGTTTACTTAGACGACATCCTGATTTATTTTGACTCTATTGAACAACATGTTACCCAGGTGCGTCAGGTTCTTCAAAAGTTACGTGAGAATCATCTATATGCCAAACTGGAGAAATGCGAGTTTCATGTCACGGAGGTATCTTTTTTAGGATACATTATTTCCCCTCGGGGATTTTTCATGGAACCAAAGAAGCTTCAGGCCATCCTTAGTTGGGCGCAACCCACCAATTTAAAAGCAATTCAGCGCTTTTTAGGGTTTGCGAATTATTACAGGAGGTTCATTCATTCCTTCTCCGACCTGGTTGCTCCCATTGTGGCCCTGACAAAGAAAGGAGCGGATCCTACCAACTGGTCGCGTGAAGCGGAGTTGTCCTTTCGGGCCTTGAAACAAGCTTTTGTCTCGGCTCCAGTCCTTAGACATCCCAATCCAGGATTGCCCTTCGTTGTGGAGGTTGATGCCTCGGAGGTTGGAGTAGGGGCTATACTATCTCAAAAGGATCCAGAGTCTCAGGAACTACATCCTTGTGCCTTTATGTCTAGGAAATTCTCCTCCGCTGAATCCAACTATGACGTTGGTAACCGGGAACTACTGGCAATAAAATGGGCTTTCGAGGAGTGGAGGCATTGGCTGGAGGGAGCAACACATACCATTTCAGTATTGACTGACCATAAGAATCTGCAATACATCGAATCAGCTAAGCGGCTGAATGCCCGGCAGGCTCGTTGGGCTTTGTTCTTTACTCGTTTCAAGTTTATTATAACTTTCAGGCCAGGTTCCAAGAATACCAAGGCAGATGCTCTGTCACACAGTTTTCTTCCGGTTCATGATAACAGTCCTGTTACTCCCATACTTCCATCTTCAGTCATTTGGGCAGGCCTCACACAAGATTTATTTACCCAGTTAAAACAGCTTCAACACCAAGCTCCTGGAAATTCTCCTGCTGGTCGTCTTTACGTCCCTGAGTTCCTGAGAGCTAATGTTTTGACTGAGTTCCATGATAACAAAGTTTCCGGGCATCCAGGGATCTCTAAGACATTGGAGTTAGTCTCCCGCTCAGTATGGTGGCCTGGTCTTTCTAAAGACTTTAAGGAGTTTGTTTCTTCATGTCAGGTTTGTGCACAGCATAAGGTTCCCCGTTCCTTGCCTATCGGGCAACTTATGCCCTTGAATGTCCCTCTCAGGCCATGGTCTCATATTTCCATGGATTTTGTGGTGGACCTTCCCCTTTCAGCTGGATGCAGAGTCATTTGGGTGGTAGTAGACCGTTTTAGCAAGATGGCTCATTTCATTGCCCTTCCCCGACTGCCATCTGCCCAAGGATTGGCAGTGTTGTTTCTCCGCCATATTTTCAGACTTCATGGGTTGCCCACTGATATTGTTTCTGATCGGGGTCCACAATTCGTTGCACAATTCTGGAAGTGTTTTTGTGCTTCATTAAAGATGAGATTGTCATTAACATCTGGTTACCACCCACAGTCCAACGGGCAAACCGAGCGAGTTAACCAATCATTGAAACAGTATTTGCGTTTGTACTCAGCCAAACTCCAGAATGATTGGTCCGAGTTTCTTCCATTGGCGGAGTTTGCTTACAATAATTCTTGTCATTCCTCCACCAACGTGTCTCCATTCTTTTCAGTTTTTGGTTTTCACCCCAGAGCTAATTCTTTTTTTCAACATTCCTCAGTTTCCTCGCTAACCTTAACCTCCCATCTCAGAGCCATTTGGAAAAAAGTGCACCTTGCTCTCAGAAAAGCGGCCTTTCGTGAGAAAAATTTTTCTGACCGGCTCCGACGTCCTTGCAATTTTAAGGTGGGAGATAGGGTATGGTTGTCGACTCGTAACATTAGACTTCGACAATCTTCAGCTAGGTTGGGACCCAAATTTATTGGACCATTTCATATCATTAAAAAAGTTAACCCAGTTGCTTTCCGGTTACGTTTACCAAAATCTCTTCGGATTGGTAATACGTTTCATTGCTCCCTGTTGAAGCCATACATTTCTTCCAATAAATTTCCTCGGAAGATCTCTCAGGGAAGATCTCCAGTGGATGTACAGGGACAACAGGAGTTCCTGGTGGAGAAGGTTCTCGATTCCAAGTTGTCCAGGGGCCGGCTTTATTTTCTGGTTCACTGGAGAGGTTATGGTCCAGAGGAAAGGTCCTGGGTCCTGGATAAGGATCTTCATGCCCCAAGACTCAAGAGGGCATTTTTTCGGGAGTTTCCTTGGAAGCCTGGCTTTAGGGGTTCCTTGACCCCTCCTCAAGGGGGGGGTACTGTTAGGCGCCGGGGTCCGCTCGTCGGTGCGGCCCGGCGCCTAGCAACCAGGGACGCCGTACGCGGACAGCCGCTGGCTCCCTGGCAACGCTGGACGCCGGGCGTGCTGAGCCGCACGGACCCTAGCAACGGGGACGCCACTGGCGGACCGTGTTCCCCGTTGCTAGGCTTTAAGAGTTAATGTATTCTCCTGCTCTCTGGCCATGCAGCAAGGCAGCTGCACGGCATTTATTCTAATCAGCCTTTTGGCAGCTGATTGGAGGACTCCTTGTTAAATACACTCCCAGGGCTTCTCACAGACGCCGGTAATAGCTTCCTGCATGCTGTTTCTGTTTGCTGAGAGTCTGTTCCAGTCTTGCTGTATCCGGTCATTCCAGTATTCGGAAGTCCTGAACTCGGAAGTTTGTCATCTTATTCCTGGAGTCCTGACTAATCACCATATAACATCCAGTGGTGTTCGTGAGTCGCGGCCTTGCCGTGTGTTGCGGCTTGTCCGCTTTATTATTTATTATTTGTGTTTTGGAGCATTTTGCGGAGGGTTCCGCTTCCACAGGTCCACTCTGGTATCCGGCGGTGCTGGGTAGGAGTATTGGACAAGTGGATTTTGGTTGTCCTTTTCCCTGGCGGGTTTCCGCACATACTTCTGTTTTTGTTAGTTAGCTTGTTGCCCCTGGCCTGTTGTCAGTCAGAGGTCCTCTTGTTATCATCCTGCCTCGGATTTCCCTTTGTCTCTCACTAAGACCGGGGGGCACCGGAGTTGGGCAGACATAATCCGCCCTTCAAACGTGGCTGCCAGGGGCTCAAGAAACCATAGTCTCGCAGGGGATTTCCGATAGCACGGGTGAGACAATAGAGTTAGGGCGCCAGGGGCAACTAGTCTTCCCTGCTCCCGTTACCTGCATTCCATTCCAGCGCTCTGGTCCTTGTCATAAAATCTCCTCCGGTCAGGAGTGCTGGAATCATAACACCATCAATACCTGTGGTGCATTTCAGTTGTGCGCAGTATATATTGTAGTAGGCCATTGCTATTGATACTGGCATATAATTCCACACATTAAAAAATGGAGAACAAAAATGTGGAGGTTAAAATAGGGAAAGATCAAGATCCACTTCCACCTCGTGCTGAAGCTGCTTCCACTAGTCATGGCCGAGACGATGAAATGCCATCAACGTCGTCTGCCAAGGCCGATGCCCAATGTCATAGTAGAGAGCATGTAAAATCCAAAAAACAAAAGTTCAGTTAAATTACCCAAAAATCAAAATTGAAAGCGTCTGATGAGAAGCGTAAACTTGCCAATATGCCATTTACGACACGGAGTGGCAAGGAACGGCTGAGGCCCTGGCCTATGTTCATGGCTAGTGGTTCAGATTCACATGAGGATGGAAGCACTCATCCTCTCGCTAGAAAAATGAAAAGACTTAAGCCGGCAAAAGCACAGCAAAGAACTGTGCGTTCTTCTAAATCACAAATTCCTAAGGAGAGTCCAATTGTGTCGGTTGCGATGCCTGACCTTCCCAACACTGGACGGGAAGAGCTTGCGCCTTCCACCATTTGCACGCCCCCTGCAAGTGCTGGATGGAGCACCCGCAGTCCAGTTCCTGATAGTCAAATTGAAGATGTCACTGTTGAAGTACACCAGGATGAGGATATGGGTGTTGCTGGCGCTGGGGAGGAAATTGACAAGGAGGATTCTGATGGTGAGGTGGTTTGTTTAAGTCAGGCACCCGGGGAGACACCTGTTGTCCGTGGGACGAATATGGCCATTGACATGCCTGGTCAAAATACAAAAAAAATCACCTCTTCGGTGTGGAATTATTTCAACACAAATGCGGACAACAGGTGTCAAGCCGTGTGTTGTCTTTGTCAAGCTGTAATAAGTAGGGGTAAGGACGTTAACCACCTAGGAACATCCTCCCTTATACGTCACCTGGACTGCATTCATCAGAAGTCAGTGAGAAGTTCAAAAACTTTGGATGACAGCGGAAGCAGTCCACTGACCACTAAATCCCTTCCTCTTGTAACCAAGCTCCTGCAAACCACATCACCAACTCCCTCAGTGTCAATTTCCACCTTACACAGGAAAGCCAATAGTCCTGCAGGCCATGTCACTGGCAAGTCTGACGAGTCCTCTCCTGCCTGGGATTCCTCCGATGCATCCTTGAGTGTAACGCCTACTGCTGCTGGCGCTGCTGTTGTTGCTGCTGGGAGTCGATCGTCATCCCAGAGGGGAAGTCGGAAGACCACTTGTACTACTTCCAGTAAGCAATTGACTGTCCAACAGTCCTTTGCGAGGAAGATGAAATATCACAGCAGTCATCCTGCTGCAAAGCGGATAACTCAGGTCTTGTCAGCCTGGGTGGTGAGAAACGTGTGTCCGGTATCCACCGTTAATTCACAGGCAACTAGAGACTTGATTGAGGTACTGTGTCCCCGGTACCAAATACCATCTAGGTTCCATTTCTATAGGCAGGCGATACCGAAAATGTACACAGACGTCAGAAAAAGAGTCACCAGTGTCCTAAAAAATGCAGTTGTACCCAATGTCCACTTAACCACGGACATGTGGACAAGTGGAGCAGGGCAGACTCAGGACTATATGACTGTGACAGCCCACTGGGTAGATGTATTGCCTCCCGCAGCAAGAACAGCAGTGGCGGCACCAGTAGCAGCATCTCGCAAACACCAACTCGTTCCTAGGCAGGCTACGCTTTGTATCACCGCTTTCCATAAGAGGCACACAGCTGACAACCTCTTAAGGAAACTGAGGAACATCATTGCAGAATGGCTTACCCCAATTGGACTCTCCTGGGGATTTGTGACATCGGACAATGCCACCAATATTGTGCGTGCATTACATCTGGGCAAATTCCAGCACGTCCCATGTTTTGCACATACATTGAATTTGGTGGTGCAGAATTATTAAAAAAACGACAGGGGCGTGCAAGAGATGCTGTCGGTGGCCAAAAGAATTGCGGGCCACTTTCGGCGTTCAGCCACCACGTGCCGAAGACTGGAGCACCAGCAAACAGTCCTGAACCTGCCCTGCCATCATCTGAAGCAAGAGGTGGTAACGAGGTGGAATTCAACCCTCTATATGCTTCAGAGGATGGAGGAGCAGCAAAAGGCCATTCAAGCCTATACATCTGCCCACGATATAGGCAAAGGAGGGGGAATGCACCTGACTCAAGCGCAGTGGAGAATGATTTCAACGTTGTGCAAGGTTCTGCAACCCTTTGAACTTGCCACACGTGAAGTCAGTTCAGACACTGCCAGCCTGAGTCAGGTCATTCCCCTCATCAGGCTTTTGCAGAAGAAGCTGGAGACATTGAAGGAGGAGCTAAAACAGAGCGATTCCGCTAGGCATGTGGGACTTGTGTATGGAGCCCTTAATTCGCTTAACCAGGATTCACGGGTGGTCAATCTGTTGAAATCAGAGCACTACATTTTGGCCACCGTGCTCGATCCTAGATTTAAAACCTACGTTGTATATCTCTTTCCAGCAGACACAAGTCTGCAGAGGTTCAAAGACCTGCTGGTGAGAAAATTGTCAAGTCAAGCGGAACGTGACCCATCAACAGCTCCTCCTTCACATTCTCCCGCAACTGGGGGTGCGAGGAAAAGGCTAAGAATTCCGAGCCCACCCGCTGGAGGTGATGCAGAGCAGTCTGGAGCGAGTCCTGACATCTGGTCCGGACTGAAGGACCTGCCAACGATTACTGACATATCGTCTACTGTCACTGCATATGATTCTGTCACCATTGAAAGAATGGTGGAGGATTATATGAGTGACCGCATCCAAGTAGGCTTGTCAGACAGTCCGTACGTATACTGGCAGGAAAAAGAGGCAATTTGGAGGCCCTTGCACAAACTGGCTTTATTCTACCTAAGTTGCCCTCCCTCCAGTGTGTACTCCGAAAGAGTGTTTAGTGCAGCCGCTCACCTTGTCGGCAATCGGCGTACGAGGTTACTTCCAGAGAATGTGGAGAAGATGATGTTCATCAAAATGAATTATAATCAATTCCTCCGTGGAGACATTCACCAGCAATTGCCTCCAGAAAGTACACAGGGATCTGAGATGGTGGATTCCAGTGGGGACGAATTAATAATCTGTGAGGAGGGGGATGTACACAGTGAAAGGGGTGAGGAATTGGAGGATGATGATGAGGTGGACATCTTGCCTCTGTAGAAACAGTTTGTGCAAGGAGAGATTGATTGCTTCTTTTTTGGTGGGGGTCCAAACCAACCAGTCATTTCAGTCACAGTCGTGTGGCAGACCCTGTCGCTGAAATGATGGGTTCGTTAAAGTGTGCATGTCCTGTTTATACAACATAAGGGTGGGTGGGAGGGCCCAAGGACAATTCCATCTTGCACCTCTTTTTTCTTTCATTTTTCTTTGCATCATGTGCTGTTTGGGGACTATTTTTTTAAGTGCCATCCTGTCTGACACTGCAGTGCCACTCCTAGATGGGCCAGGTGTTTGTGTTGGCCACTTGTGTCGCTTAGCTTAGTCACACAGCGACCTTGGTGCGCCTCTTTTTTTCTTTGCATCATGTGCTGTTTGGGGACAATTTTTTTGAAGTGCCATCCTGTCTGACACTGCAGTGCCACTCCTAGATGGGCCAGGTGTTTGTGTCGGCCACTTGTGTCGCTTAGCTTAGCCATCCAGCGACCTCGGTGCAAATTTTAGGACTAAAAATAATATTGTGAGGTGTGAGGTGGTCAGAATAGACTGAAAATGAGTGTAAATTATGGTTATTGAGGTTAATAATACTATGGGCTCAAAATGACCCCAAATTCTATGATTTAAGCTGTTTTTGAGAGTTTTTTGTAAAAAAACACCCGAATCCAAAACACACCCGAATCCGACAAAAAATTTTCAGGGAGGTTTTGGCAAGATGCGTCCAAATCCAAAACACGGCCGCGGAACCAAAACCAAAACCAAAACACAAAACCCGAAAAATTTCCGGTGCACATCTCTAGTTATTTTGTTTCTGTGTAGAGTAAATACTGGCTGCTTTATTTTGACACTGCAATGTAGATTTCAATTTGAACACACCCCACCCAAATCTAACTCTCTCTGCACATGTTATACCTGCCCCCCCCCCCCCCCCCTTGCAGTGCACATGATTTTGCCCAACTGCTAACAAATTTGCTGCTGCAATCAACTCTGAATTAGGCTCTAGGTGCGTCTGGGTCACATATATAGTGCTTCACAGTATTTACAGTTAAGTGTATTCTACTGTGTACTGGTGTTGTGTACTGTGTACGCAGTCACATTGTACCGGACTATGGGGGTCATTCCGACCTGATCGCATGCTGTCGTTTTTTGCAGCGGTGCAATCAGGTCTGTAGTGCATGGGTCACAATGCGCAGGGAGCGACAGAACTGACGAGGAAAGTGATTGCATCCGCGACCGCAAGAAGATTGACAGGAAGAGGCCGGCCGGAGGCATCAACTGACCGTTTTCAGGAAGTGTCCATCCAAACGCAGGCGTGCCCAGCCGTTTCCAGGGAGGGGTCCTGACGCCAGCTCCGTCCTGGATGATCGCAGCGGGTGAGTAAGTCCTGAGCTGTGCGGAATCTGCACAAACCTTTGTTTATGCAGCTCTCTGCACAAGCGAGCGCAGCCCTGCACAGCGATTCCCGCCTCAATCGGTAGGCGGCGACTACCTGATCGCAGCAGTGCTAAAAGTAGCCTGCTAGCGATCAGGTCGGAATGAGGGCCTTAGTCGCTGGTGTTGTGTACTGTGTGTGCTGTCACATACTAGGAGATTTATTTGCAAGTATTGTACTCTGTCTGGCTGTGTCATACTCATACGCTCTGCAGTTGCATTCACTGAAAATGTCTAACACAAAGGGCGGGAAATCCGTGGACGCTCCTGTATCATGCAGAGCATGCACCAAGGATTTGCCTGAGGGGGAAGTTTTGTATGATGGTCTGTGTACTCTTTACCATACATCTCCCAGTCAGTCCGCAGCTCCTGTAACCAATCTGGAGCCACCTTGGGCGGGTTTCTCAGCTATGTTAAATACGCTTGTGACATGCCTAACGTCCCCTATGGGACCTCCTGTGCCGTTACAGTCACATATTGTCCCTCTGGTAAATCCGCCTTGGGCGGATAATTTGTCTACTGAATCAATCCTTGGTTAGACATAAAACCGCCCAAGTCACTCTTGTGTCATGAGGTCATCTAAGCGGGCTACTTCCTCCTCACAATCCACTAATCTCTCAGAAGATTCTTCTGATGAGAATGGGGAGTATACTGCCCCGTCAGACACTGACACAGATGCTTCTGACGAGGAATCTACTACTCAGGTTGAAATCCCTGACTTAGTGGTTGCTATTAAGCAGATCCAACAGATCACTGATGATGATGAGGATTACACTACGGTGTCTAAGAAACCTGATAAGTTTAAACGTCAGAAGGTAACTAAAAATGTATTACCGCATTCTGACCATTTAGTAGATATACGTAAAGAACCCTGGTCTTCCCCAGAAAAGAAATTCTCCCTATTTAAAGGATGATAGCTCGCTATCCTCTCCCTTCAGAGTTATGTAACAAGTGGGAAAACTCACCGCCGGTGGATTCCCATGTCACCCGTCTCGTGGTGTCATCTACTCTGCCTGTCACTACTGTCACCTCACTGAAGGAACCGACAGATAAGCGTGTGGAGGGATGCCTGAAAGTCTTTACTCCCTTACAGGTGCTGTACATAGATCCACTATAGCAGTCTCCTGAGCTGCAAAAGGAATTGAAGCATGGTTTCAGGAAGAGCTGCCTCAAGATATCTCTGACACTGCCAGACAATACCTGTCTCATATTACCACAGCCGCCTTACATTCAGGAGGCGTCCTCTGAGGCGGGTGTGTTGGCGGCCAAGGCATCGACTACGTCCATCCTGGCTCGCCGTATTCTGTGGTTGAGGTCATGGACGGTGGACCTGGACTCCAAAAAGACTTTGAAGGTACTCCCTTTTAAGGGGGACATCCTATTTGGGGAAGATCTCAATAAAATTGAGACTGACTTATCGGCTGCTAAGACTGCTTTTCTCCCAACTACTAATCCTTCTGCACAGAAGGCAAAAGGTACAACTTTTTGCTCCTTTCGACCTCCAGGGAAAGCAAAAGGTCAGGCATACCCAGTGGTGCAAGTAGGAAAAAGTATTATACTTACTGTGTGCGTTCTCGAAGGCGTGCATGCCAAAAAAATGGGTGTGACCAAATGCCACATGGGGTGTGGCCAATAAAAAGGGGGCATGATACACATATGGGGGACCTGATACACATATGACCCCAATAGTGCCAGATACACATATGCCCCCACAGTGCCAGATATGCCCCCACCGTGCCAGATATGCTCCTACAGTGCCAGATACACAAATGCCTCACAGTGCCAGATGCACAAATGCCCCACGATGCCAGATGCACAAATACCCCACGGTGCCAGATGCACAAATGCCCCCACAGTGCCAGACACACATATGCCAGATATGCCCCCACAGTGCCAGATATGCCCCCACTTTGCCAGATACACATGCCCCCACAGTGCTAGATATGCCCCCACAGTGCTAGAAATGCCCCCACTGTGACAGATATGCTCCTACAGTGCCAGATACACAAATGCCCCATAGTGCCAGATGCACAAATGCCCCACGGTGCCAGATGCATAAATGCCCCCACAGTTCCAGATATGCCCCCACAGTGCCAGATACACATATGCCCCCACAGTGCCAGATATGCACAAACAGTCCAGATATGCCAGTACTTTGCCAGATACACATGCCCACATAGTGCTAGATATGCCCCCACAGTGCTAGATATTCCCCCACAGTGCCAGATATATCCCCACTTTGCCAGATACACATTGCCCCAGAGTGCCAGATATGTCCCAAGAGTGCCAGATACACATGCCCCACAGTGCCAGATATGCCACCACAGTGCCAGATACACATAAGCCCCCACAGTGCCAGATATGCCCATACAGTCCAGATATGCCCCCACAATGCCAGATATGCCCCCACTTTGCCAAATACACATGCCCCCACAGTGTCAGATATGCCCCTACAGTGCCAGATATGCTCCCACTTTGCCAGGTACACATGCCCCCAGAGTTTCAGATATGCCCCCAGAGTGCCATATATGCCCCAGCAGTGCAACTCACCGTTCTTGCTGCGGCCTGGGGCTTGCATTGTCTCCTGCTGCTGGCCTACTGCTGGGGAGAGGAGAGCGCAGCATGCGCTCCTCCTGCCCCTCTCCTGCCCTTAGTCCGGTCTCCGCGTCCTTCTTCTGCGGCGGTGGCATCCTGTATATTAGATCTGGCGCCAGTCCGCGAGCAGTGGCGGCTCCTGATTGGCTGCCAGTCCTCGAGTTCTGATTTTCTCACGAACCGGCATTTCAGCGCACGCCGCCGCCGCAAGGCTCAGAGGACTCGGGCAGGCAGGAGAGGAGAGGCGCATGCTGCGCTCTCCTCTCTCCACACCTGGTGGCGGCCCGGCTCTGAATTTCTTACCGGTACGCCGTACCGCCATACTTGCAGCACTGGGCATACATGAGACAATCTCATGCTCCCAAAACCACTAAGCTCAAGGCAAAACAATCCTAGGCAGCCCATCAGCCTGCTTCTAAACACGACAAGCCTGCTGCATGACGGGGCGGGCCTCCCCCTGGGGGACCCCAGGGTGGGAGGCCGACTTCTGCGATTCACCGAGCTCTGGTTGAAGACCACTTCAGACGCATGGGTGCGAGAAGTTGTCTCTCACGGGTGCGCAGTTTCTATCAAGAGATGTCCGCCTCACCAGTTCTGCACAATGGTTATCCCTTCGGATCCATTGAAAGTGCAAGCTCTACAACTGGTTGTGCGTTCTCTCCTGGATACAGGAGTGGTGGTGCTGGTACCTCTGTCCCAGAGAGGCAGAGGATAGTACTCGATCCTGTTTCTAGTTCCGAAACACAGTGGGTCTTTCCGGCCTATACTCAATCTCAAATCACTGAACAAGTTTGTGAGAGTGTCCAAGTATCGTATGGAAACACTGCGCTCAATTGTACTGGCCATGGAACCTGGAGACTACATGGTATCCCTGGATATACAATATGCTTACCTACATATACCTATTGCCATATCGCATCAGCAATATCTGCGGTTTGCTATTGGCAACCTTCACTATCAATTCCAGGCTCTGCCGTTTGGACTGGCCACAGCCCCTCGGATATTCACCAAGGTTATGGCCGTGATGACGGCTCATCTCCGTCACCAGGGAGTCAGGATCCTGCCGTATCTGGAGGACTTGCTGATTCTCCCAAGATGTCCTCCTGAGTCATCTACAACTGACTGTAAACTTCCTACAAGCCCACGGGTGGCTTATCAACTGGAAGAAGTCCTCGCTGGTCCCTGCTCGGAGCATGGTGCACCTGGGGGCACTGCTGGACACACACAGTCAACGGCTGTTTCTGTCTCCAGAGAAGGTCCTAAAAACTTCAGGACAGGATCAGATACTTCCTCTCTCGCCCAAGAGTGTCGATACACTCGGCGATGCAAGTACTAGGCCTCATAGTGTCGGCATTCGCTCAATTTAATTCCGCCCTCTGCAGAGGTTAATCCTTTCCAAGTGGGATGGCCTACCTCATCGAATCAGGTCTCACATGATCTCCTTGACTCCGGAGGTTCATCTGTCGCTGACCTGGTAGCTACAGGACCAGCAGTTGAGCAGGGGCCGTCCCTTCTGGATCCCCAACTGGGTGTTACTAACTATAGACACCAGTCTGAGGGGTTGGGGCGCGGTGTTGGAGCAACACTTTTCCCAGGGTCGGTGGACCATGGAGGAATAACTCCTCCCGATAAACATTCTGGAATTGCGGGCAGTGTTCAATGCTTTGTCTCTCGCCGTGCCTCTGATACAGAACAGGCCTGTTCAAGTACGGTCAGACAACGCCACCACGGTGGCATACATAAACCATCAAGGCGGCACTCAAAGTCGCATAGCAATGACGGAATTGTCAAAAATCCTTTGCTGGGCGGAACACCATCTACCAGCAATATCGGCAGTATTGATTCCGGGAGTCCTCAACTGGGAAGCGAATTTCCTCAGTCGTCAGGACGTACACGCCGGAGAGTGGAGTCTTCATCAGGAAGTCTTTCAACTCCTAGTGGACAAGTGGGGTCTACCAGATGTAGACCTGATGGCGTCTCGACACCATCACAAAGTTCCGGTCTTCGGATCAAGAACCAGGGATCCTCAAGCAGCATTCGTGGATGCACTGGCAGTATCACTTCTGCCCAGGGTACTGCGAAAGTTCAAACAAGAAGGAGGAATACTACTTCTAGTTACTCCAGCGTGGCCAAGACGACATTGGTTCTCAGACCTGCAGGGTCTATCAATAGAGCGTCCTCTTCTACTTCCTCAACGCCCAGACCTCCTCGTTCAGGGCCCTTGTGTCTACCCAAACCTGGTCAGACTGGCTTTGACGGCGTTGCTCTTGAAGCATCACTCCTAAGGGCCAAAGGATTCTCCGAGGCGGTTATCCAAACTATGCTGAAGGCCCACAAACCGGCATTTGCGCGGATTTATTACAGGGTCTGGAATTCTTACTTCACCTGGTGTGCTGCTAAGAATTATGATGCTTACAAATTCAGTACTTCCAGACTTCTGGCATTTCTGCAACAAGGCCTGGACTTAGGCCTTTGTCTGGCCTCCCTCAAGGTTCATATCTCTGCCTTGTCGGCAGAGGTGTATCGACCTTTTGGCCAGGATGGCACTCGACAGGGGCGCCAGCCGAGCAGGGGCGCCACCCGACAGTGCCTCCCGCGGTCATGAGGTAGATACACTTCATACACTTTGCACATTTGTTCCCCCTTCCCCTGGCAGTTCCTCACCCGCCCCGGCATGAACCACAGCAGACAGCAGCTGGAGCCACTGTAGGCGCCGGGGTACGGTGCCGCACCGCATTACAATAACGAAACCGCTGCAGAAACTACAGCTCCCAGCAGCCCTTGTTGGCGGAGCTTACAGAAGTGAGGGCTGCTGGAAGCTGTAGTTTATGCCATGTTTCTTTATTGTAATGTGGTGCGGTGCCGGACGCTGACGCCTACAGTGGCTCCAGCTGCTGCCTGCCGTGGTTGTTGCCGGGTGGGTGAGGAACTGCCAGGGGAAGGGGGAACAAAGGTGCTGCCTCTACAAATTATATATGTGTATGTATATATATATATATATATATATATAGTATATACTCGCTGGATGACGGCGTCACTCATCAGACTTGCACAGGATCTTTAAAGCAGTGTCGATTTATTGACCATTAGGCCGTCAAGTTTCGGGGATATACCCCGTCGTCAGGGCCAGACAGCAATAAGACATACAATAAAAAAACACCAATATACCTACTCGAGCATAAGTGTCTAAACATACTCACCTGTTCCACGGCACCACTGCCCGCTCTGCTGACTTCCACATCGCTGGGTGATGACGTCCCGGCGCACCGCGTGAACAGGAGAGTTGCCATGGGGACCAGAGACGCGTCCTTCAGGGCGTCGCCCCGGTAACCTAACAGTGATACATAAACTTATTAACATTTAATAACATGCAAACAAACAGGAAAATACAGAAGCATGGCATCGATATACTGTATATACAGTAAAACCCTACCACAATCATATCACCTGCTAGAAACAAATTTATGCAGGGTAATATTGTATCGCTAAAGAACATTATATTGTATCAGATCAGGACCATGTTTACCCAAAAAATTTATGTAACCCTGGATTAGATAACTAATTGATTTATAGAAAACATTGCAATCCCATGTTTTCATTCATTCCCAAGGAAAAAATCCAATGAGTCTCTTTCTGTAATAATCTCCTAGCCCTGTTACCTCTTCTCAATGAGGGTGGTACATGGCCAATGAGTATGGCTCTAATACTAGCAACCCCATGTTTCGCCTGAAGGCAATGGCGTGCAAACTGCTGATCACTGGATCCCTTCTCATATGCTTTCTTAATAGCACTCCGATGGAGTGCTATTAAGAGTACCTTTGTTCCCCCTTGCCCTGGCAGTTCACTCAGGGTGTTTTACGGTATCAGCCTCCCTATGTCCCTCCTGTGGCTCCATGGGATCTGTCTGTTGTCCTGAATGCCCTGCAAGAGTCTCCATTTGAACTAGTGATGTGCACCAGAAATTTTTCGGGTTTTGTGTTTTGGTTTTGGATTCGGTTCCGCGGCCGTGTTTTGGATTCGGACGCATTTTGGCAAAACCTCCCTGAAAATTTTTTGTCGGATTCGGGTGTGTTTTGGATAAAGGTGGGTTTTTTTTACAAAAAACCCTCAAAAACAGCTTAAATCATATAATTTGGGGTCATTTTGATTCCATAGTATTATTAACCTCAATAACCATAATTTCCACTCATTTCCAGTCTATTCTGAACACCTCACACCTCACAATATTATTTTTAGTCCTAAAATTTGCACCGAGGTCGCTGGATGGCTAAGCTAAGCGACCCAAGTGGTCGACACAAACACCTGGCCCATCTAGGAGTGGCACTGCAGTGTCAGACAGGATGGCAGATTTAAAAAATAGTCCCCAAACAGCACATGATGCAAAGAAAAAAAGAGGTGCAATGAGGTAGCTGTGTGACTAAGCTAAGCGACCCAAGTGACCGACACAAACACCTGGCCCATCTAGGAGTGGCACTGCAGTGTCAGACAGGATAGCAGATTTAAAAAATAGTCCCCAAACAGCACATGATGCAAAGAAAAAAAGAGGTTCACCAAGGTCGCTGGATGGCTAAGCTAAGCGACCCAAGTGGCCGACACAAACACCTGGCCCATCTAGGAGTGGCACTGCAGTGTCAGACAGGATGGCAGATTTAAAAAATTGTCCCCAAACAGCACATGATGCAAAGAAAAAAAGAGGTGCAATGAGGTAGCTGTGTGACTAAGCTAAGCGACCCAAGTGGCCGACACAAACACCTGGCCCATCTAGGAGTGGCACTGCAGTGTCAGACAGGATAGCAGATTTAAAAAATAGTCCCCAAACACACATGATGCAAAGACAAAAAGAGGTTCACCAAGGTCGCTAGATGGCTAAGCTAAGCGACCCAAGTGGCCGACACAAACACCTGGCCCATCTAGGAGTGGCACTGCAGTGTCAGACAGGATGGCAGATTTAAAAAATAGTCCCCAAACAGCACATGATGCAAAGAAAAAAAGAGGTGCAATGAGGTAGCTGTGTGACTAAGCTAAGCGACCCAAGTGGCCGACACAAACACCTGGCCCATCTAGGAGGGGCACTGCAGTGTCAGACAGGATGGCAGATTTAAAAAATAGTCCCCAAACAGCACATGATGCAAAGAAAAAAAGAGGTGCAATGAGGTAGCTGTGTGACTAAGCTAAGCGACCCAAGTGGCCGACACAAACACCTGGCCCATCTAGGAGTAGCACTGCAGTGTCAGACAGGATGGCAGATTTAAAAAATAGTCCCCAAACAGCACACGATGCAAAGAAAAAAATAGGTGCAATGAGGTAGCTGTGTGACTAAGCTAAGCGACCTAAGTGGCCGACACAAACACCTGGCCCTTCTAGGAGTGGCACTGCAGTTTTCTAGCGAGAAGATGAGTGCTTCCATCCTCATGTGAATCTGAACCACTAGCCATGAACATAGGCCAGGGCCTCAGCCGTTCCTTGCCACTCCGTGTCGTAAATGGCATATTGGCAAGTTTTCGCTTCTCATCAGACGCTTTTAATTTTGATTTTTGGGTAATTTTACTGAACTTTTGTAGTATACTTGACGACACAGCGGTAGAGCTGTGGACTACTGTACCGTACTGCTATATATATACTGGTGGTCAGCAAAATTCTGCACTATCCTCCTTCTATATACTGCGCACAACTAAAATGCAGCACAGGTATGGATGCATAGTATACTTGACGACACAGAGGTAGAGCAGTGGACTACTGTACCGTACTGCTATATATATACTGATGGTCAGCAAAATTCTGCACTGTCCTCCTACTATATACTGCGCACAACTAAAATGCAGCACAGGTATGGATGCATAGTATACTTGACGACACAGAGGTAAAGCAGTGGACTACTGTACCGTACTGCTATATATATACTGGTGGTCAGCAAAATTCTGCACTGTCCTCCTACTATATACTGCGCACAACTAAAATGCAGCACAGGTATGGATGCATAGTATACTTGATGACACAGAGGTAGAGCAGTGGACTACTGTACCGTACTGCTATATATATACTGGTGGTCAGCAAAATTCTGCACTGTCCTCCTACTATATACTGCGCACAACTAAAATGCAGCACAGGTATGGATGCATAGTATACTTGACGACACAGAGGTAGAGCAGTGGACTACTGTACCGTACTGCTATATATATACTGGTGGTCAGCAAAATTCTGCACTGTCCTCCTACTATATACTGCGCACAACTAAAATGCAGCACAGGTATGGATGCATAGTATACTTGACGACACAGAGGTAGAGCAGTGGACTACTATACCGTACTGCTATATATATATACTGATGGTCAGCAAAATTCTGCACTGTCCTCCTATTATATACTGCGCACAACTAAAATGCAGCACAGGTATGGATGCATAGTATACTTGACGACACAGAGGTAGAGCAGTGGACTACTGTACCGTACTGCTATATATATACTGGTGGTCAGCAAAATTCTGCACTGTCCTCCTACTATATACTGCGCACAACTAAAATGCAGCACAGGTATGGATGCATAGTATACTTGACGACACAGAGGTAGAGCAGTGGACTACTGTACCGTACTGCTATATATATACTGGTGGTCAGCAAAATTCTGCACTGTCCTCCTACTATATACTGCGCACAACTAAAATGCAGCACAGGTATGGATGCATAGTATACTTGACGACACAGAGGTAGAGCAGTGGACTACTGTACCGTACTGCTATATATATACTGGTGGTCAGCAAAATTCTGCACAGTCCTCCTACTATATACTGCGCACAACTAAAATGCAGCACAGGTATGGATGCATAGTATACTTGATGACACAGAGATAGAGCAGTGGACTACTGTACCGTACTGCTATATATATACTGGTGGTCAGCAAAATTCAGCACAGTCCTCCTACTATATACTGTGCACAACTAAAATGCAGCACAGGTATGGATGCATAGTATACTTGATGACACAGAGGTAGAGCAGTGGACTACTGTACCGTACTGCTATATATATACTGGTGGTCAGCAAAATTCTGCACTGTCCTCCTACTATATACTGCGCACAACTAAAATGCAGCACAGGTATGGATGCATAGTATACTTGATGACACAGAGGTAGAGCAGTGGACTACTGTACCGTACTGCTATATATATATACTGGTGGTCAGCAGAATTCTGCACTGTCCTCCTACTATATACTGCGCACAACTAAAATGCAGCACAGGTATGGATGCATAGTATACTTGACTACACAGAGGTAGAGCAGTGGACTACTGTACCGTACTGCTATATATATACTGGTGGTCAGCAAAATTCTGCACTGTCCTCCTACTATATACTGCGCACAACTAAAATGCAGCACAGGTATGGATGCATAGTATACTTGACGACACAGAGGTAGAGCAGTGGACTACTGTACCGTACTGCTATATATATACTGGTGGTCAGCAAAATTCTGCATGGTCCTCCTACTATATACTGCGCACAACTAAAATGCAGCACAGGTATGGATACATAGTATTTTATGAAAATGTACTTCATTATTTTCTGTACTATATTATGCTATGTATCTGTTAAGCGCCTTGAGTCCTATTGGAGAAAGAGCGCTATATAAATAAAATTATTATTATTATTATTATTATTATTATTATACTTGACGACACAGAGGTAGAGCAGTGGACTACTGTACCGTACTGCTATATATATACTGGTGGTCAGCAAAATTCTGCACAGTCCTCCTACTATATACTGCGCACAACTAAAATGCAGCACAGGTATGGATGCATAGTATACTTGATGACACAGAGGTAGAGCAGTGGACTACTGTACCGTACTGCTATATATATATACTGGTGGTCAGCAAAATTCTGCACTGTCCTCCTACTATATACTGCGCATAACTAAAATGCAGCACAGGTATGGTTGCATAGTATACTTGACGACACAGAGGTAGAGCAATGGACTACTGTACCGTACTGCTATATATATACTGGTGGTCACAGCAAAATTCTGCACTGTCCTCCTACTATATACTACAATGCAGCACAGATATGGAGCGTTTTTCAGGCAGAGAACGTAGATATTTTCAGCACACTGAGCACAGATATTTGCAAGCACACTGAGCACAGATATGGAGCGTTTTTCAGGCAGAGAACGTAGATATTTTCAGCACACTGAGCACAGATATTTGCAAGCACACTGAGCACAGATATTTGCAGCACACTGAGCACAGATATTTGCAGCACACTGAACACAGAAACTGAGAGAACGCAGCCACGTCCTCTCGCTATCATCTCCAAAGCACGAGTGAAAATGGCGGCGACGCGCGGCTCCTTATATAGAATACGAATCTCGCGAGAATCCAACAGCGGGATGATGACGTTCGGGCGCGCTCGGGTTAACCGAGCAAGGCGGGAAGATTTCAGTCTGCCTCGGAACCATGTAAAATGGGTGAAGTTCGGGGGGGTTTGGATCCCGAGGAACCGAACCCGCTCATCACTAATTTGAACCTCTGGAGTTAGTGGACCTTAAATGTCTCATGGTCAGGTCCTGTTCCTACTGCCTATTGCCTCTGCTAGGAGGGTGTCAGACTTAGGCGCTCTGTCCTGTCATCCACCCTTTCTGATATTTCACTGTGATCGGGCAGTTCTTAGAACTCGCCCTGGTTATTTGCCTAAGGTGGTGTCATCTTTTCACCTTAACCAAGAGATTGTAGTTCCAGCCTTTTTCTGTTCTGATTTGTCCTCCAAAGTGCGGTCTTTGGATGTGGTAAGGGCTCTCCGTATTTATGTGGAGAGGACTGCCTCTATCAGGAGCTTATACTCCCTTTTTCGTTCTTTTTGGTTTTCACAAATGTGGCTGGCCTGCGATTAAGCAAACCTTGGCCAGATGGATTAGAATTGTGATTGCACAAGCCTACACGCAGGCTGGACTCCCAGCTCCTGCTGCTATCAAAGCCCATTCTACTTGGTCTGTTGGACCTTCTTGGGCGGTCCACTGAAGCGCGTCCGCTGAATAATTGTGCAAGGCGGCTACGTAGTCCTCAGTGAACACGTTCATTAGGTTCTATGCCTTCGATACTTCCGCCTCCCAGGATACTTCCTTTGGACGCCGGGTTCTCATACCTGCTACGGTGCGTCCCCTCCCATAAGGAACTGATTTAGGACATCCCCAATGTTTCCCTGTGGAAACCAATGTACCCCGCTGCAGAAAAGGAGATTTATGGTAGACTTACCATGGTTAAATCTTTTTCTGCGAGGTACATTGGTTCCACAGGGCGCCCACCCTGACGCACCTAGCTTCTATGGGTTTGTATGACATTAGCCACTAGTCCCTTCTCCTGTCTTGAGAACGTGGTTCTATGTGATTAACATCTACCTTTTCTTTCACCTGCTCCTGCATTGGACTGGTTAACAAAACTGAGCTCACATTGCCTGGAGGCGGGGTTATAGAGGAGGCCCCAATGCATCCTGGGACAGTCTAAAGCTTTAGCCTGTTGGTGCCTGGATCAAGAGCCTCCAATGTTCCCCTGTGGAAGCAATGTACCTCGCAGAAAGAGATTTAGCCATGGCAAGTCTACCATAAATCTCCTTTTATCCCATGATTTTCTTGTCAGATTATGGGAGGTATATATGGATGGTGTAATGCATGGCCGGATTAACAATGGGGCGGATGGAGCTGCAGCTCCAGGCCCCCCATTAAAAATAGGCCCACAGCCACAGTGAAGGGACCCATAGCTGCCAGCATTACAATGAGTCACACTGACTCATTGTATGCCGCCGCCAGCGCTGCACCTGCCGCGCTGCCACTGCCAGAGAGTGCCCCAGTCACTCACTCATTGAAGTCTGACTCCTGCTGTCCTGGCCGGAGCGGGAGGAGGAGCCGATCGCATCTCTCCTCCTGAGCGCCTCCTCCCCCCAGCCTATTCATCGTGCTGCTGTGCTGAGTGACGCGTGGGAAGGGGGAGGAGCAGCACTCTCATCCGCTTCCAGCCCCCCCCCCCCCGAGAGTGTCGCTACGTGATGAGGACGGGCCGGCCGGAGGGGGGGGAGGGGCAGCTCTCTCAGCTCCTCTCCTTTTCTGCTGCGGCTCATGCACCGCATGGGCAACCACAATGGCTGCACAATGTAGCCCCGGGACAGAAGCTATTCTTGGCTGAAAGGACTGAGTGCTAAATGTGTGAGGTAATGCTGGGGCTTGTAGTGCGGGAAAGGGCATGGGAAACAAGAGGGGTTAGGTAAAGCTGAGAAGGGGTTAAAAGCAAATGAAAATAAATAAAATAAAAATGGAAACTAAATAAAACGAGCAAACAAATGTATACAGCTTTTTTTTAAGAAATATTTTAGAAGTGGGAGGTCGATGTTAAAACGGAGCAAAAGTTCATTGCATGCCCACCTGGGCTAATAAAGTTCAAGTTCGCTGTCCCTGTCTTACGCTATATCTTCCCGTTGGCGGTGTCTGCTTCCATACTTGCCTACCTGGCCCTCTCCATGAGGGAGAAAACGCTCTGTTCCTGGACTTTCCTGGTAATGTATGATTGCCATCACCTGTGGTGAAACACCTTTCTTATCAATTAACTAGCTCACCACAGGTGATGGCAATCATACATTACCAGGAAAGTCCAGGAACAGAGCATTTTCTCCCTCATGGAGAGGGTCAGGTAGGCAAGTATGGACTTACCGCTGTGTCTGTATAGGAGAGCTCCAGGACCTCTGCGGTGGCTGCCAGGTGATGTCAGCTGTCCAGGCTCTTGATAGTGCTTCCTCCCACCCTTTCCCGCACTACAAGCCCCAGCATTACCTCACACATTTAGCGCTCAATCCTTTCACTTTTTACTGCCTTCTGTTTATTGAGATGCATTTTACAATAGAGCGCAACACACTACACCATTTTGTAGCTATACTTAGCTGTATGAAGAGTGAACCTCAGTGTCCATTTATCCTGCATTCCTGGATGCCAGATGGTGAGACCGGAGGAGGAGCTGAGCTGCCATGAGGAAAGCAGGTAAACACCAGGGGCAGGGATGCAGACTACAAATTATAGGGAAGGGGGAGTCAGGACACAATATGTACATAAAGACTAGGAGGAGGGGGGTACAATAATGCAAACACAGTACAGACTAGGAGGGAAGGAGTCACGCTAATACATATACAGATTAAGAGGGGAGGGGGGCACACTAATACATAGACTAGGAGGGAGGGACTGCTTTTTTTTTGGGGGGTGGGACGGGGAACGACAAGGCCCAATGGTCTCCTCATCCCATTTGAATGGTGCCTGTGTCAGTAAGTTTATATGTATTGTATGTATTTGTGAGTCAGTAAGTGGCTTCTGATAGTGGTGTCTGTGTCAGTAAATTTGTATGTGTTTGTGTCAGTAATGGCTGTCTGTCATTAAGTATGTGTGTGCTAATAAATCGTGTGTGTGTCAGTAAGTGTAATCTATGTCCGTAAGGGGTGTCTGCTTTATTAAGTGGTATCTGTCAGTAATGGGTATCCATCAGTAAATGTGTTTGTATCAGTAAGGTGTGTCTGTGTCAGTAAGGTGTGTCTATAAGTGTGTTTGTATCAGTAAGTGGAATCTTTGTCAGTAAGGGGTGTCTGTCAGTAAGATGTTTCTGTGTCAGTAAGTGGTATCTGTCATTAGGTATGTATGTATGTGCCAGAAAGTGTTATCTGTGTCAGTAAGGGGTATCTGTCAGTAAGTAGTGTATGTGTCAAATGTTTGTGTCAGTAAGTGTGTATGTGTCCGTAATAGGGTCTGTGTCAGTGTGTTTGTGTCAGTGAGAGGTATCTGTGTCAGTAAGTGGTGTCTACGTCAGTACGTATGTGTCAGTAAGTGTGTCCCAGGAGCCCTCAGTGCCCTGTCTGCTCTGTTTTGCCCCCATATCTGCTCCCCTTTCCCCATTTGCTCTGTATTGCCGCCATCTTTTCTAATCATTCCACATCTGCTCTGTTTTTTTCCCATCATTGCTCCCCTTCCCACCTTCTTTGCATGTTGATACAGCTCTCTGTGTTATATGGCGGTCACTGCGATGTTCTCTGTATTATACGGTGGTCACTATTGCTCTGCTCCACTATTATGTGGTTGAAGGTAGGCACTAGCTATGACCTCCATGGAGATAGCCAAACCCATGGCACAGACCACACCCCCTATTTAGACCATCCTCACTGCAGCGTTTGTCACACCTCATGCCGAGGCACACAATAGGCCCTTCATAAATTTCAGCTCCGGGCCCATGTGGACCTTAATCTGGCACTGGTGTAATGGCTAGCAATACTGCCTTACAGCACTGAGGTCATGGGTTCTATTCCCACTATGGCCCTAACTATGTGGCGTTTGTATAATTCCCCTTGCTTATGTGGCGGTTTCCTCCGTGTGTGTGTGTGTGTGTGTGTGTGTGTGTGTGTGTGTGTGTTTTTAGGGCAGACTAGATGGGCCAAGTGGTTCTTATCTGCCATCAAATTCTATATTTTACTGCCCACACTAGTCACAAATATATTATAACTAGGTGCTTCATCGCGCCCTACGGGCGCTCTTCACACCGTCGCAAGGGGCTACGCTCCCTTAACCCTTGCATGCCTTTCTGGGGTTCAATATTTGTATTATATGGAGTATTACCTGCATTCCTTTGTTAGTGGTTAAATATTGCACAATGAAAGGGCGTGCGATGGTGAAGGAGGCGACGGCGTGAACAGCACCTGCAGGGCACGATGTACAGAATGTAGCAGGTGCGGGGGGTACTGCGGATGGGGGAGGGTGTCTGTAGATGCTGCGGGTGGAGGGGGGGCGGAAGCGGGGCGGGGCCCGGATGGGGAAGGGTCGGGATGTTCTGCGGGTGGGGGAGGGGCAGAGGAGTGGGGGCTGCAGATGGGGGAGGGGTCCAGAGGCACTGTAGGTGGGGGAGGGGCAGGGGTGTCATGGGTGGGAGAGGGGCAGGTGCGGGGATGTTGCAGATGGGTGAAGGGTTCGGTAGGTGCTGTGGGATGGGAAGACGGGGGTGCTGGGGGTGGGGTAGGGGGCAGGTACGGGTGATGCGGCGGATAGGGAAGGGGGTCCGGAGGGGCAGGTGCGGGGTTGCCATGGGTGGGGGAGGAGAAAGTGAGGGGGGGACCGTGGATGGAGGAGGGTGTCTGCAGATGCTGCGGGTGGAGGGGGGCAGGTGTGGGGGGAGACATATATGGGGGGTGGATGGTGGATGGGCTCTGGAGGTGCTGTGGGTGGTGGAGGGGCGGAGGAGTGGGAGCTGCGGGTGATGTAGGGGGTCTGGAGGCACAGCGTGTGGGGGAGGGGAAGGTGCGGAGGTGTGGTGCATTGGGGAGGGGTCTGGAGGCGCTGCGGGTACTGTACCTGCCAAAAAGGTAGTTGGAGGGTATGCAGTAACAGGGCCAGGACAGGGGTGACAGGGTCAGAACAGGGGTGACGGGGCCAGGACTAGGGTGACGGGGTCAGAACAGGGGTGACGGGGCTAGGACAGGGGTGACGGGGCCAGGACAGGGGCGACGGGGCCAGGACAGAAATGACAGGGCCAGGGTAGGGGCGGCAGGACCAGGACAGGGGTGACAGGGCCAGTATAGGGTTGACAGGGCAAGTACAGGGGTGACAGGGCCAGGATAGGGGTAACAGGGCCAGCATAAGGGTGAAAGAGCCGGGATAAGGGTGACAGGGCAAGGCCAGGAGTGACAGGGCAAGGCCAGGGGTGACAGAGACATGACAGAACAAAGGGCACGGGAGAGATTGGTATTAGGGACAGGACAGTGGTGACAGACAGATGTGTCTTACCGGAGTCACTGCTGCTGGCTGCTGCTGTTCCATCCAACCTGTTGGGATCTGCTGCTGGTGGAGACCTGGCATGGCTGACTCTCTCAGGTTGGAGTCCTGCTTCATCTGCCCGTCAGCATCCCTCCCTCCTCAGTCACACACCGCAGACCTCGCGCAGCTGCCGGGCTCTGTGCTAAGGGGAGACTGGGAGTGACTGGTTAGTCCCCAGCAGACGCTGACGCTGTCGCTGCAAGCAGCGCGTACTTCTGCAGTGCTACCCGCCGGCTAAAGTGTGTGAAGGAGCTGGGCGCACCTCACTGCGGGCGGCAGCGCTGCAGCTAGTGGTGGGGTTGCCGGGGCTGGAGATAACAGAGGCAGTACGGAACCTGCACAGCGGCAGGTGCCCTACAAAACTGCAGCTAAGAAGTGTGGAGTGTGCCAGAAAGTGACGCTCCTCCGCGCCAGAAAGCCCCTGCTGAGTATGCTGATGTGTGGCGTCAAGCACACAGTGAGCCGGTGCCCGTCTGTCTGTACGGCATACCCCCTCACACACCCCCATACCTCCCAACTGTCCCAATTTTCGCGGGACAGTCCCATTTTTTTGGGTCTGTCCCGCTGTCCCACCCGCGGGCCGCAGTGTCACGCGGTGGGGATGGGGGCAGTTGGGAAGTTCCTGTACTCGCTGTTCTGCTTAGCAGAGCAGCGGTGAATAGATGCTGTGCGCATGCGCACAGTGTCTATTTAGTGGAGACAGAGGGAGAGGGGGCATGAGGGGGTACGGATTAAGGGGGGGTCCGGCAGCAGAGCCGGATTAAGGGGGGGCAGGGGGTACGTACGGTGGGCCCCACAGTTTTAGGGGCCCCCCCGGCTGGAGTAGCTCTGTCCCAGCTCTGAAGTTCCCCCATCCTGCCAGCAACAGCAGCAGCATTGTGCTACAGTCAGCACACACTGCTGCGTGTTGGCAGGTCTGTGGTGTTGCAGGGAGGCAGCAGCCTCCCTGCTTTCTTCTGCCTGTGCGGGTGTGTAGCAGCTGGATTTACCTCTAGCTGAGGGGCCAAAATTCCATAAATAAATAAAAAAATCCCGGAATTTGCATAAGGGGCGTGGTCACACGGGCGCAATTAGGCCATGCCCCCAAATCAACAGCAGGCACAGCAATGAGATAGGGCTCCCCTGTCTCAAGTGCCCTGGGCCCCCCGGACTCATAATCCGCCTTTGGAGGCATGCCAGCAGCTCACAGAGCGCTGGGCATGCCCCCTCACTGACGAAAACGGGGGCCCTCCCATGAAGCCACGCCCATTTTTCGTTGGGAACGCCCCCTTTTCACCGCACATGTGTCCCTCCTTCTGCCTGAAGAAAGCTGGGAGGTATACACCCCTGCCTGTGCCATGCCCATACCATCTGCTTCTGCTCCTAGTCTCCTATAGATTTGCCCAGATATGTGACTCATTTGACTAACTCCGCCCAGTGTTGTTACTCCGCCCAGCGTTAGCAAGTGAGTCACAAAGTCACAGATCTGGGCTATTTTATAGGAGATTATATTATCTTGTTTGGCAGAAAACTGCTTTAATTATTATCTATCTGCGCTCCCCAGGATTGGGAACCATTGTTATGCTCCCTGTTTTCCTGGCATTGTACCATACCACCATAAGGCATCAATTAAGCAGAAAGCAATCTTCCGCAGAAGTGATTCTGTAATTATTTCCTAAACTCAATAACATAAATCCCACACTACCCTAAACTTGGGAAGAATATCTTTGAAATATTTCGTTAAATTTAAGGCCCATACACACCTTTCCGATAAAATGAGCGACGTCGCTCATTTTCCCCCTCCCTGAGCTCATTTTATTGCTCATTTTATCGGCAAGTGTGTATGCCGCCAGCCACGACCGATGCGCTGCCCCACGGGTCGGCAACAATCGTCGCTGTCGGCAGTGCATGCATGCTCGATCTGGACTGTCGTCCAGGAGTTGCTTGCACGGCCGGCGGAGGCATGACATCACTGAGCGATATGAGCGGTCATATCACTCAGTGTTTACAGGCGGCCGCCGGATGGCTGGTGTGGGAGGGGAAACACTAGACAACAACTCTCACAGAGCGACATCGTCTAATGTGTATTCACCTTTAGCCTCGGCTTCATTTAAAATCCTATGGGGGACCATCATCATGGGTCCTGTGAAATAATGCATGAGTTTATGGAGAAGTGTGGCTCTTACCGCAACCATCGAGGAAATTCGGGAACTGGATGATTTGTCCATTAATCGGTGTAGAGAAAAGACAGCTGTGGGATTTCCACTACAATCGTAGACAGATCTCTGTATAGGCAGGAAATGGAAGTGTTGATCTTAAGGCCTGAATGTTAGCCATACATAACAATTCTAACACTCTAACTTGTCCAGAATGAGGCACAAACACTTCAAACGCAACATTTTAATGTCTCAGTAGGAGAATAATCAACTTTTTTTTTATACTTTGTGTATAAATTACTTGTTTTTACTTTATATATAATATTTATTGGTGGTCTCATATTATCCATGGCATACAACTAGTGGCTATGTGGAGAAGGGGTCAGGGTTCAAGTGTAGATTGTATGTTTTAAAGTAATGCTGAGATTGGCCTGTGATTTTTTTCAAAGGTTTAGAAACCGCTGATCATTTAGATTCCACCATCTCTCCGGAGCCTGTTTAACCCTGAAGCATCTCGTTATATACACCACACAACTGTGGAATTAGAAGTAACTTAGGGGGTAATTCCAAGTTGATCGCAGCAGGAAATTTTTTAGCAGTTGGGCAAAACCATGTGCACTGCAGGGGAGGCAGATTTAACCAGTATTTACCCTGCACAGAAACAAAAACAAAATAACCCACCCAAATCTAACTCTCTCTGCAAATGTTATATCTCCCCCCCCCCCCCCCCCCCTGTAGTGCACATGGTTTTGCCCAACTGCTAAAAAATTTCCTGCTGCGATCAACTTGAAATTACCCCCTTAGTCACTGTCTAGGCCTGGGGTCTAAAAGGATTTAATGGATTTGACTGAAGCTTCTATTTCCTCTTTTGTAGTGGCATCGTTTAATGCAGCTATAGTTGCTGCGTGAGATGGACGGGCAAATGTTTGCAGCCGCCCCTTATCTACTGCGCAGTTTAGGTCTGTGGAGGTGAAATGAAGATTTGAGCAAAAGTCAGGAAAACATTGTTGTATAATACTGGATTTTGCACCCTTAGGGGCATACAGCTGATAGGAAGGGGAGTATCCCAGAGTTTGGGAAAATTCACAGATGAACATTGTACACGATTTGTTGACCTGAGTCAGGGGTGTATCTACCCATTGGCCAGGATGGCACTCGCCAGGGGTGCCAGCCGAGCAGGGGGCGCCACCTGACAGTGCCACCCTTGGCCAATGGTGGAATCCCTTCAGCCGTAGTGTCTAGCAATACCTGCTGTGCCGAGCTGCCTGTGCATTGCCTGGGATGGAGGGCGGATGATCGCTCAGCAGGCAGGAGCTGGTGTCCGGCCCCGCAATGCACTAGAGGGGAGAAACTGAAAATAAACTACAACTCCCATCGACCCTTCCTGTTGGGAGCTCCCGGTGGCAAGGGCTGCTGGAAGCTGTAGTTTATTTTCAGTTTCTTACCGTAGTTTGGTACGGTGCCGGACACCGGAGCCAGCTCCTACCTGCTGAGCGATCCTCCGCCTTCCATCCCATGCAGCTCGGCACAGCAGGTATTGCCAGACACTACGGCTATCTGCTGGGATGTTGTGGGGTGGGGACTAGGGCTATGTGCTGTGTGGGGAGGCTATGTAGGTGCTGGGAGTGGGGGAGACTACTACTATGTGCTAAGGGTGGACTACAGCTATGTGCTGGGAGGCAGATGGGGACTATGGCTATATGCTTGGGGAGGTGAGGGGCTATGTGCAGGGAGGGGGACTATGGCTATCTATGCTGGCCGGGAACTATTATGTGATGGGATGGGGGTGGGGACTACTGTTTGACTGTGTTGGGAGAGGTGGAGACTACGGCTATGTGCTGGGGAGACTACGGCTATTGCTTGGGGAGGTGGGGGCTATGGCTATTTACTGGGAGGTGACTATGGCTATGTGCTGGGAGGGGATGGGGACTATGACTATATAACTGTGGGGGCATATGTGTATCTGGTACCGTGGGAGCATATCTGGCACTATGAGGGCATATCTGGCACCATAGGGGCATGTGTATCTAGCAATGTGGGGCATATCTGGCAACATGGAGGCATATCTGGCACTGTGGGGTCATATGTGTATCTGGCACTGTGGGGGCATATCTAGCACTGTGCTTGCATGTCTGGCACTGTGGGGGCATATCTGTATCTGGCACTGTGGGGGCATGTGTGTATCTGGCACTGTGGGGACATGTGTGTAGCTGGCACTGTGGGGTATATGTGTATATGGCACTAATGGGGTCATATGTGTATCACACCCCCATTTTCATTGACCACGCCCCATGTGGCATATGGCTACACCCATTTTTTGGTGTGTGCGCGCTGAAGGTGTGCACACACAGTACCACTAAGATTTTTTTTCTACTTGCACCACTGGGTAGTGCGCCGCCCTGCACTTCTTTGCACTACTATTTGATTATACTACCTGGCCTTGGGTGGCATTGCCTCCACAGCCAGGCCAGGCACTGCTGATGTCTCCTCAGTGTTATAAGAATTACTGTGTGGGCATAATGTGTAAAGGGAACTGCTACTGTGTGGGCATAATGTGTATAAGGGTTACTACTGTGTAGCGTAATTTGAATTGGGGAACTATTGTATGGTCATGCCCCTTTCCCACAAGATCCTGTCCCTTTTTTGCACATGTACCTTCCCTACTTCAAATATGGGGGGCGCCAGTCCCTTACTTTGCCAGGGGCGCCTGGACCCCTAGATACACCCCTGACCTGAGTGTAGAACTGTGTTTTGGTCAAGGCAGCAACATGGGAATGGTTCACAGCAAACTGTGGCACCCATTTATCAAGTCTTGGAGAGTGATAAATAGCACGGTGATAAAGTACCAACCAATCAGCTTCAAACTGCTATGTTACAGGCTGTTTGAAAAATGACGGTTGGGAGCTGATTGGTTGGCACTTTATCACCGTGCAATTTATCTCTCCAAGGCTTGATGAATCTGGGCTTAAAAATAGAAATACTGATATAGAGCCTGAATCCTAGCTGTACACTGATGCTGCCATAGATGTGATTTTGACCCAGAGGATGTGTGAAAATATGGGAATTGGTCAGCAGCTGGGATTTGTATGGAGACGCCTACTGGAGCCTTCGCAACTGCCTGCAACTGCGCACACTTTCGCAGGATCGCCACAGATCCGGCAAACATTGACTCTTTCAGTAAGTCCATGGCCGCCACAACTGAGATGCCCCTCATGATCACAGTCGGCAGCTGATACACAAGGCCGGTTCTAGCCCTTGTGGTTCCCCGGGCAAAAATAGGGGTGTGGCTTCATACAGGGGCGTGGTCAGTTACGCCCCTGTAGAGTTGTGCCCCCTGTAGAGTTGAGCCCCCATTTGTGCCCCTGTAGAGTAGCACCGCTTACAAAAAAATAAATAAAAAATTAATACTTACTATCCCCGCTCCTGATTCCCGACCGCTGCTGACCTCCGCCGCGCCGCTCCTCGTGTCTATGGGAGAGACGTCATGACGTCTCTCCCATAGCACAGCATAGACACTAGAGGTCAATTATGACCCCTATCGTCTATGTGCCAGTCCCACAATGCTGTGCGCGATGACATCATCGCGCACCACACAGCAAAGGTCCTCTACACGAAGGGAAACTAGACGGGTAGCGTCTACCCGTCTAGTTTCCTTCACAGCGCCGCACAGCTCCGGGGGGCACTGACTAACAGTAGCGGATCTTGCCATGGCGTGGCTCCTTCCAGAAGGCGGTGCCCCGGGCAAAAATCCCGTGTGCCCGTAGCAAGATCCGCTACTGCTGATACACACCCCAAAAATAGTCCTGATACGCCCGTGTTTTTGCCTTGCACGCCTCGTTACCTTGCACAACACTGTCGCTCCCTGTCAGTCACTTGCGATTGAATTCTCACTGCGACCGTAATCGCAAATCAATTGCTCCACATGAGCATTGTGGCTCAGCTGAGAAAAAACATCGGCATAGCGCAAAACTGTGAATAAGGCCCATAGTCACATAGGGTTATGTACAGTCACACAGTGCAGGTGATAAACATTCTACATCCCAAGTCTCTGCACCCAGCAATTGGGCAAATTACTCTACATGTGCAGGGAAATGCAAACTCCATGCAGGGATAGGACACCAGTGTTCCCGAACCTCCAACAGGATGAACAAAAGCCACATATGCATTGCATCACATTAAAGATGAGAAGTAGGTTGCACGGGATAATGGGAGGAGATGGGCGGAGCAAGCACATTCCTGGCAAAGTATGGAGTAGGCGCACCTATGGCAAGTAGAGCAAAAGCATTTCATTGTGTGTATCATTAATGAAATGAGATAGAGGCGGGGCGGATTGGTTAAAGGGCTCACACAGAAGATTTCCGGTGGGTCGATGTGCGTGTACGGCCTGATTTGTTTGTTGACATGTGAGGGGTGGTGCTGCCGCCATGGTTACACAGTATACCAATGGTGCTGCCCTTGTGAGGCCACTTCTACAAATTTTTCCATGACCACTTTCAGTTCCCAGTCCGCCCCTGCCCGACTTTGGTGGTCATTCCGAGTTGTTCGCTCTGTAATTTTATTTGCATCGCAGCGATTTTCCGCTAACTGCGCATGCGCAATGTTCGCACTGCGACTGCGCCAAGTAAATTTGCTATGAAGATTGGTATTTTACTCACGGCATTACGAGGTTTTTTCTTCGTTCTGGTGATCGTAATGTGATTGACAGGAAGTGGGTGTTTCTGGGCGGAAACTGGCCGTTTTATGGGAGTGTGTGAAAAAACGCTACCGTTTCTGGGAAAAATGCGGGAGTGGCTGGAGAAACGGAGGAGTGTCTGGGCGAACGCTGGGTGTGTTTGTGAAGTCAAACCAGGAACGACAAGCACTGAACTGATCGCACTGGAAGAGTAAGTCTCGAGCTACTCAGAAACTGCAAAGAAATTTCTATTCGCAATTTTGAGAACCTTTCGTTCGCAATTTTGATAAGCTAAGATTCACTCCCAGTAGGTGGCGGCAGAGCCGGCCTTAGGCATAGGCAAACTAGGCAATTGCCTAGGGCATTTGATACACCTAGGGGCATCAGCAGCTTCTACTGATTAAAATGATATGCGGCATGCCTATATTCTGGGTGTAGCATTTCATATGCAGATACAGCCACAGTCTCACACAGTACATAGGCATGCTGCATATCATTTTAATCAGCAGAAGCTGCTTGTGCATCCTAGCCACATAGTAATGCAAATAAGATGCAGTTTCATTAAAAAAAGGTGCCAGACGTTAGCATTGAGGCAAGATTTATGAGGACACATCGGTATCCAAGCAGAGGCAGAGGTCACAGTGTTAGTGGCAGTGTGAGTGCTGTGTGCATGTGAGTGGGTTGGTTGTGCAGTAGTGTTTGGAATATGTGTAAGAAGCATTATGTGTGTCATGTAAAAATGCATTAATAATGTGCAACATATGTGTAAAGGGGCACTATGTGTGTCATGTAAAAATGCATTAAAGGGTACTACTGTATGTGTGTCATTATGTGTATAGAGGCACTAATAATGTGCAGCAAATGTGTAGGGGGGCACTATGTGTGTCATTATGTGTATAAGGGCATTAATAATGTGCAGCTTATGTGTAAGGGACATTATGTGTAAAAGGGCATTAATAAAGGTTGTCATAATGTGTAAGGCGCATTATGTTTATAAGGACATTATTAATGAGTCTCATATGTGTAAGGGGCATTACTGTGTGGAATTATGTGTATAAATGCATTACTAATGTGTGGCATTATGTGTATAAGGTGCTCTACTATGTGGCGTTGCATATAGAAAGGGCACTACTGTGTCGTCTAATTTGAATAAAGAGCAATAGGGTGTGATGTAATGTGAATAAGGAGCAATTCAGTGTGATGTAATGTGAATAAGGGGCTCTACTGTGAGGAGTAATGTATATAAGGTAAAGTGATACTACTGTGGGATGTAATATGAATTATGAACACTATCGCATGATCAAATGTGAATGAAGTTGCAGTACTGTGTGGCGTAATTGGAATTGGGGTTACTATTGTGTGGCCATGCCCCATGCCAGCAAAAACACACCCCTTTTTAGGCTGTGCGCCAAATGTGCAACTGTTCATATTTAAAATATAGGGGGTACAAACACCAAAACACCAAAATAAGGACTGCTATGGGTGAGGGATGATGGTGCTGGGAAAGAGGTGCAAGGTCAGAGGCGGAACCAGCGGTGGTGCTAGGGGGCACCAGCCAAAATCTTGCCTAGGGCATCATATTGGTTAGGGCCGGCTCTGGGCGGCGGCTTAGCATATGCAATGCTGCTAAAAGCAGCTTGCGAGCGAACAACTCGGATGACCACCATTGAAAGAAAGTGCAATGGATATGCTAGTGCTACATAAATGTTAGTAAATAAATTAATATATAGATGTTATAGCCAAGAATTATAAAACCTCTTGGTGTCACTAGGCTCTTCACACTTCAGTGGAAATTTAAAACAAATTGTAATACCAGATGATGTATAATACATTTTTTTATTTTTCTCTGTGGGGATAAATTTGTGTTATTGTTTTCTGTGGGAGCCAATGTGTATGTATTTTCCTGTGGGGGCCAATGTGTATGTATTTCCTGTGGGGGCCAATGTGTGTGTATTTTCTTGTGGGGGACAATCAGTGGCGGATCTTGCCACGGGCAAGCGGTACTTTTGCCCGGGGCGCCGCCTTCCGGAGCGCGCCGCACCAGGGCAAGATCCGCCACTGTGCCCCCCGCAGTGCCCCGCTGTGCCCCCCCGCTTTGAAGGGAACCAGACGCGTAGCGTCTAGTTTCCCTTCATTGAGAGGACCTTAGTTGTGCGGTGCGCGATGACGTCATCGCGCACCGCACAGCAAAGGTCCTCTCCATGAAGTGAAACTAGACGCTACGGTCTAGTTTCCCTTCATGTAGAGGACCTTTGCTGTGCGGTGCGCGATGACGTCATCGCGCACCGCACAGCATAGTGGCACAGACACTAGGGGTCATAATTGACCTCTAGTGTCTATGCTGTTCTATGGGAGAGACGTAATAACGTCTCTCCCATAGATCGAGGAGAGGAGAGAAGAAGAGCGGCGCCGGCGGAGGAGGTCTGCAGCGGTCTGGATCAGGAGCGGGGATGGTAAGTATACTTTTTTTTCTTTTTTTTTTTCTTTCAGCGTCGCTACAGGGGGCATAAATGGGGGAGCAACTGACCACGCCCCCATTTGAAGCCACGCCCATATACTTTGCCCGGGGCACCACAAGGCCAAGAACCGGCCCTGGGGACAATGTGTTTTATTTTTTTTCTTGTGCCATGTTTTCCATCTGCGTTTGCACCTGAGTTGCACCACGCATGCATGCACTGCCAGTGGCGGAACTAGCGAGCGGTGGGCCCAGGTGCGACAAAATGCTTTGCCCCCCCCCCCATCCTATCCAAGTCCACTCCCTCACCCCTGGAGAGGATCTGGTGAGGGGGACCTGCCCTGCTCAGGGCCAGAGAAATGGATACCTAGCAACAGTGCCGTAACTAGACATTTTAGCACTGTGTGCAAGAAACGGCATCGGAGCCCCACCCCTGCATGCAAAACAGGGGCAGTGTGCGCTGTAGGCGTGCGCAAAAATACATAGGGGCGTGGCTTCATGGGGAAGGGGTGTGGCCACAAAATAATACCAATTTATAAAACGATGCACAGTAGTCTCCATTATTCAAATTATGCCGCACAGTAGCACCACTTTACCAGGTAGAGACCCTTTTACACCTTACGGCGGACAGCGTCCCCTTTTTACACATTACGGCAAACAGCGTCCCCTTTTTACACATTATGGCAGACAGCGTCCCCCTTTTTACACATAACGGCAGACAGCGTCCCCTTTTTACACATAACAGCAGACAGCGTGCCCTTGTTACACATAGCGGCAGACAGCGTGCCCTTGTTACACATAACGGCAGACAGCGTCCCCTTTTTACACATAATGGCAGACAGCGTCCCCTTTTTACACATAACGGCAGACAGCGTCCCCTTTTTACACATAACGGCAGACAGCATGCCCTTGTTACACAACGGCAGACAGCGTGCCCTTGTTACACATTACGGCAGACAGCGCGCCCTTTTTACACATTACGGCAGACAGCGTGCCCTTTTTACACATTACGGCAGACAGCGTGCCCTTTTTACACATTACGGCATACAGCGTGCCCTTGTTACAAATTACGACAGACAACGTTCTCCTTTTTACACATTACGGTAGACAACATCCCCCTTTTTACACATCACGGCAGGCAGATTCCCCCTTTTTACACATTATGTCAGGCAGATTCCCCCTTTTTTACACATTACGGCAGACAGTCCCCCTTTTTGCACATAAAGAAAGAAAGAATGAATTATACTGACCCTCTCCGCTGGCTCAGGCTCCTCAGTGCAGCTTCTGGCAGATATACCGGGCAGGAGAGAAGGAGGAGGAGGGAGGTTGAGGAGGGAACCGCAGCAGCGCTGAGTTATTGGTGGAGGCGCTGCTGCTGCTGTCCCTCTGCTTCACTATAGGCTGTTCGCCGCCGCTGTGAATGCTGGGATGCGCTTCACAGCGGCGGAAGACAGCCTATAGTGAAGCAGAGGGACAGCAGCGCCTCAACCAATGAAACAGCGCTGCTGCGGCTCCCTCCTCCACCTCCCTCCTCCTCCTTCCCCCTGTACCGCTGTGCTCCTCTCCTCTCTCTCTCCGGGCGGCTGAGCACACAGCGGCATGTAATGAGTCAGTTTGACTCATTACATTCTTTGGGCCCCTGGACAGAGGCGGGCCCCAGTGCAACGCACTGGTTGCACTAGCGGTAGTTCCGCCTCTGTGCACTGCAATGGTGTTCATACAGAGTTGCAGTACACATGCACCAAGATGTATAAGAAATATGTATATAAGAAATGTGTTGGCCATTTCTGTGTGGTTACAGGGGGTTGGCTTATCAGACGCAAATATAACATAGGATAGGCCTGGGCGTGCTGCTGAAAGTGGTTACGTATAGAGACACTGAATTGCTCACATTGGAGGGCATACTCAGTCACAATGGTGCGACCAATGGTGGCGTCTAAAGATGCACAAGGCATGATTGCAGCATCTGCAGACACGAAAGTTGGCATCTCTGTCTCTCCTTCAGACCTGGGGCTAGGTAATTTGTACCCTCCCCTCTCTCTCGACACCACTGGTGAGCGCAAGAAACCCCTTGCGGGCTGTCAGGATTCTATAGGGGCATAACTACATCCCTTTGAATGAATCTTCCTGTTGGTGGTTCTGGAGTGCTGTTGTCGCTTTCTCTTATACAAACTCTTCAGCCTTTTCCAGCACTGTACTTTATTAAATGTTGCAGCATTTATATAATAAATGTATTGATTTCTTAAAATGACTGACTTCAGGGTCACAGTGTTGTGAGTGGATGTCATTATTTCCCACACATTCAGCTTTGCTCATTTAATAGCTGTACCCTTTTTAATAAGCCACAGTAAAATCGTATAAATAATACTAGCTTCATGCATGTAATGAGGGATGCAGTGGTGTGGCTGCAATAAGGAGGACATGGCAGATTTGTATGTATGATGGCTCTGAGGTCAGCATTGTTTATCACTATCCCCTACAATAATATATGTGGTTCAAAGAAAAATGTACCCAGCTGTTGTTTAATGCAAATCTGCACTAGTGGTTTGTGGACCCTTTTAGTTTATATTTATTTGTGCATTATGTTGGTGGCACAGTGGTCAGTATTGCTGCGTCACTGCACTTAGTAAAAAACAATCTGCCATTTGGATTCGCATTGCTCATATGCAGTCAATACACTCAATAAAGGCCATTTATGATGCACACTTGTGGCGAGCTGCGGAGTATACTGTTCTTTCTTTGGTACATGGACAACCTAGAGACTTTTCGGAGTGAGACATAAACGCACCAGGGCCCTCATTCCGAGTTGTTCGCTCGGTATTTTTCATCGCATCGCAGTGAAAATCCGCTTAGTACGCATGCGCAATGTTCGCACTGCGACTGCGCCAAGTAACTTTACTATGAAGATAGTATTTTTACTCACGGCTTTTTCTTCGCTCCGGCGATCGTAATGTGATTGACAGGAAATGGGTGTTACTGGGCGGAAACACGGCGTTTCAGGGGCGTGTGGCTGAAAACGCTACCGTTTCCGGAAAAAACGCAGGAGTGGCCGGGGAAACGGTGGGAGTGCCTGGGCGAACGCTGGGTGTGTTTGTGACGTCAACCAGGAACGACAAGCACTGAACTGATCGCACAGGCAGAGTAAGTCTGGAGCTACTCTGAAACTGCTAAGTAGTTAGTAATCGCAATATTGCGAATACATCGGTCGCAATTTTAAGAAGCTAAGATTCACTCCCAGTAGGCGGCGGCTTAGCGTGTGTAACTCTGCTAAATTCGCCTTGCGACCGATCAACTCGGAATGAGGGCCCAGATGCATTTTTTAATGCAAATGCGCTCACTGTTTTATGTGTACAGCTGACTGGCGTGTAACTTGGGGGTCAGGGCTGAGGCTGGAATAGGCAATACAGCACATGAAAATTGTCATTAAAACCCCCATAAATTATATATTTGCATCTGCTTTGCTTCGCATTTCAGATGCTCCAAACCACATGCGTACTTTTAATCTGCACTATGTAGAAGGTTAACTACACTACGTTTGCATTGTGTATTGCAATATTTAGCATTTTCAGTGCTCATAATGCCATGCCTTCAGTCATTTTCCACTTGCATCAAACCCAGGCAGTGGCGTCACCATCGTCGGTGACACCCGTTGTGCCAAAGTAGCCCTCCTGATCTCTCTGAAGACGCATGTGGCCAAAAGTGGTGTGACCTCGTGAAAGGGTTAAAGCTCGTCTCTGCTTCAATGTCATAGAATTGCTTGTGTTATAGAACTTAATGTTCCAGCACATTCCTTGCTACTGTCCTTGTCTCTTATCTTTTTCTTATACCGTGTGAACAACCTCCCTATTTGAAATACAAACTTGCCCATATATGCATATCCTTCCACTGCGGCAGTTCCTAGCCAATCATGTTATGTTAGCCCCTTTTTGTGTTCTGTCCAATTAGTTATTGACTTTGGATATACACGCCCTAAATCCTTTCTTTTATATACTTATGTTAAACGAACAATAAACAGTGTGAATCTTTACTGCTTGTGTTGTGCATGTTCCTTGTGGCTAAAGGTTTACACTCACAGACGTCTGAGAGGCCATCACATCGAGGGTTAAAGAATATAGGGGCATATCCTTTCAAGTGGGGGCTCGTCCGGGATTCAGTGATCGTCCCTGGATGGTAAAGATAGAGAATTTATTGTCTGTCTTTGCCATACGGGATTGCGGTCATACACTGAAGCTGAATCCGTGTCAGTGTTCTGGGAACACGTGACCAAACATCTTTAATGTCTGGGACTTAAAGATACGTCTGAGAAGGGACCAGGGGTCCAAGCGCAATTCTCCAAAGACGTTAGTATCTGGGATACTTAAAATAGACCTGGGAGTCTATACATAACGTGACGTTAGTATCTGGGATACTTAAAATAGACCTGGGGTCTATACGTAACGTAGAGAATACCTCGATTTGATCGTCTATATATTCTTGTATGTTTGTAGTGAGATAAGTTCTTATATTTGGTCCAGACGGCTGGTAAGTTTTCGTCTGCCAGATATCTTTACTCAAACACTTTTCCTGCTTCCTGTTTAAAACGCTGTATTTTTCTGACATCTTGTACGAATGGTAAGTATCGTACACGTCAAAAGATTTCATGTTCTCACTATACAGATAATATTGTGATATTGTCAATGACTAATTAACTGGTTAGCTGATGCATGTATAGTAGAGTGTTGTACATTTTAGATATTTTCTTTTAAAGTTGTACTGTTGATTTATATTACTGTCTGACAATGGGCTCTAGTCAGAGTAAAAAAAACTACATATCCCCCGCCCCTCCCTGGTGAGACATGCAAGATGTATGTCGCCCGCAACTCTACCTCAGAGTATTACTTAGTTAACCCATGGGTGGATAATTTAGCGGGATGGACAGAGAAAGCAGGACAGGACCCATTCCTACGGGAAGGCAGTAATTACCCTTTCTATATGGAGGATTAAAAAAAAAAAAAAAAAAATATCAGTTCCCAACAGCACAGAAGCGAAGAAGTGATAAACTGTAAATCTTTGAAATCCCTCTCGCCTCCCCCTTGCATTCCAATGTATCCTGCGCTTGAGGACACAGATCTCTTGGCAGCAGTAACCCTTTCACACCAGATGGGATCGCCTCCAACTCCACTGCTGGAGGGTGCGTCCACTAGCTCTATCCCTAACGCACCAGTAACCCAGAGTTTAGATAATAGTAAAACACTGTCCCAAGCCCACCATTACCCCCGATGGCTGTATATCTTATTTGCGCAAAGCTTGCAAAGGACGCAGCTATACACATATGAAGGAAGTCTTTAAAACCCGTGCTCCTTTGCCTGTGCTTTTTTGCCTGTCGCTGTAGCTTGTAAACAGAAACCTTCGGAGTCTGTTACTGAGTTTTGGAAAAGGTTTAAGGACTGCTGGACAGATGACGCTGGCTTACCTTTGCTTAACTCAGAAAGCTTACTCATTTCCACCTTCATTAACAACCTTCTACCTTCTGTCATAGTTTCTGTTAAGCAAAACGTCTCTTCCTGGATTTCTGATAGTACGATAGATTTAAAAAAAAAAAAACATCTATATGAGAAAGAGGCTGCAGGGTGTTTTGATGTAAAGAAACCTGCGCCCACTCATAACTATCAGAACTCCGGACGCTTTGACAGACAGAACCAACCCCGCAGTCAGGGAAGATTCCAAAGACCCCGCGCACTGACGGGGCCCGGAGGAGGGTATCCCAGCCTTTATTCAACTCACCCGTCATTGGGAAGATTCACCTCTGCTGCCACTTATTATAAATGGAAGTAAAATTCCCTTTTTAGTGGACAGCGGTGCAACAACCAGTGTTTTGTGTTCTGACCTATGCAGTATCCCCTCTCACCAGAAAAGATAGAAGGTCCCATGATACAGCAATTCTTACAACAGGGTATTCTCAGACATATTGTATCACCATACTGTACTCCTGTGAACCCTGTTGCCAAAGCTGATGGCAGTATAAGATTTGTACAGGATCTCAGAGCGATCAATCAGTTAATTGTCCCAATTGCACCAATTGTTCCAGATGTAAACTCACTCATTTCTGCAATCCCTGCAGATGCTGCGTTCTTCTCTGTAATTGATTTGAAGAATGCCTTTTTTCAGCATACCTGTAGATTCACAGACACAATTACTTTTTGCCTTTTCTTTTGAGGGTAAACAACTTACCTGGTGCAGATTATTGACGCACCTGTTGTCTCCAGGCCACATTGGGGCCCTGGCAACCTCACCATGGTTCAGTCCTGCTACAGTATGCAGATGATCTGCTGCTCTGTAGTCAAACTGAGGAGGCCTGCCGAGAGGATGGTGTTTCATTACTAAACTGGCTTTGTGAATGTGGACACAAGGTGTCCAAAACAAAAATGCAATGGTGTAAAAAGCATGTTGATTACTTAGGTTTTGTGCTCACTCAGGGAGAGAGGAAAGTCAGTCCACAACGCATACAGTCTGTATTGGGCCTGGTCACCCCAACTACCCAGAAGGAACTACTGTCCTTCCTTGGTATGGTAAATTACTGCAGACAGTGGATTTCTGATTGCTCTTATTATGATAACATTTTGAGACAAGCCACACTGAAGGACAAACCTAAAACTGTACAATGGTCACAAGAAATGTTAACTGCATATGAAAGTTTAAAATGTATGTTGATGAAAAGTCCGGCACTTGGCCTCCCCAATTATGTACTACCTTTCCATCTATATGCAAGGGACAATTGTAAAACCATGGCGGGGGTGCTCACACAGTTTCATGGAGGGAAGTTGCGCCCCGTGGCATTTTTTTTCCAAAGTCATGCCAGTGTCTGTGCAAGGTATGCCTGCCTGCCTCAGGGCTTTGGCAGCCTGTGCAATGGTTGCAGAAATGGCCACTACCCTCACTTTAGGCCACATCACAGTACTCCACACCACACATGATGTCCTGGCAATACTTAAAGGCTTGCACACACAGCACATGTCAGCACAACGCCTTAGTGGATATGAAGTACTCCTTTTGAGTAACCCTACCCTTATCATTAAGTACACTGCTAGTTCTTCTGGCCCTGCACCCATTCTCAATGCCCTTTTAGGCTTGAAAGGTCCCGAGGATGAACCACCCGACCTACATGACTGTGCTGCTTCCATTGAAGCTGAAACTTCTCCCAGACTTGACATGTCTCCCGTTCCCATACCAGGCGCAGACATTGTTTTTGTTGACGGCTCCTGTAGTAGGCCCAATGACAATACATACCAGGCTGGCTATGCCATTGTCACCCTCCCTGACACTGTGTTGGAAACCCTACCAATACCTTATCAGTCCGCGCAAGCTGCAGAACTCATTGCACTCACTAGAGCATGTCCCTCCCTTGACAACGTCCATCTGCTCACTCAACTTCAAGCTGCTGCGACTAATACTGATCTCTCCGACTGGACTTACCCAATTCTGCAGAAAAAATCCTAAATCAGGATTAATCTGCAAAGAGGGGAAACCCTGTATACCCCAGTCCAGTGCCCCTTTGCTCGTTGCCCAGTGCCGTGGTGTTGGTCACCGTGGTGAAGCCACAACACTCCTCCTACTAACCAATGATTTTTATGTTACTAATGCCAAATCACTTGTGGACCAGTATGTTAGCAGATGCATCACTTGCCTCAGGAACAACCCTAATAAAGCTAAACACCAGCATCTTGAATACCCCACCACCCCTTTTACACACTTACAAATTGATTTTACCCATATCCCTGGTACAGGTAAACAAGAATATGCCCTGGTCATTGTAGATATGTTCTCTCGCTGGCCAGAAGTATTCCTAACTAAGTCAGAGGATGCCAAGACAGTGGCAAGAATCCTAACACAGAAAATCATCCCTAGATGGGGGTGCCCCCTGCAAATAAATAGTGATAAAGGCTCAGCCTTTACAGCCAAAATCACACAGGCCTTAGTAAAAGCTCTGCAGGTGGAGTGGAAGTTTCACATCCCGTACCACCTGCAGAGTTCAGGGGTCGTAGGAAGAATGAATAGGACCCTCAAAGACAAACTAAGGAAGGCCACAGGAGGTACCTTCCACAAGTGGAAGCAGGTCCTTCCCATTATCCTAGCAGAAATCAGAATGACCCCACAGAAAACTCTAGGATACTCACCCTTTGAACCCTTTGAAATACTAATGGGCAGGCCTTTTCCTACACCCTGGGCTAAGAAACCACTAGTAATACAGGAAGGAGATCTAGAATTTATAAGAGAAGAGTATGTCAGGTCCCTGATAACAAAACTGAATGAAATTGAACATGAGGTTGTTTGTAAAAACCCTTTGAATCCACAGGAACCTACACACCCCTTTAAAGTCGGAGACAGAGTCGTGGTGAAGGTGCTCCCCAGGAACAAGAGCCCAGGAGACTTCACCTATGGTCCAGAGACAGAGGTCGTAGCAGTTACCCGAACAGCAGTCCTGACAGAGGAAAGTCCTACCTGGATCCATGCATCCCGAGTAAAAAAGGTTCCTAGACCAGACCTAGAGAGGGAAGCAAGTGATTCCAGTGAGGTACGAACCGGGGCAGACAGCCCTGACCTCCCACCTAGCGAAGACAGAAGAACAGAAAACGATGAAGAACCTGCCCCCTATCTTTACCCTGGGGACTATCTTGATAGCCCTACTGGCCCATTTTCCCCTCTCAATGACTGAGGTTGATATAACTCAGAATAAGGGAAACTGACACTATGGTATAACTCTTCCACCACATACACCGCAACCTACATACTAGATTATTTCCAATTCCCCCAACTAGCTGCTGTCCAAAAGTCTGTTGACTACCAGATCCGCGCTGACACCACAGACAACCTAAGCCCCGAGGTACCCTATATTTGCGTTACAGGCCATAACTGGGGAAATGATTGCAGCTCATGGTCCGCGGCTGCCTGGAACACAGGTACCCCATGGGGCTATAAGCCCGCTGAAGCCTTAGATGAAAAGGATGAACACGGAACATCATTAACTCAACGATTAACCCTTCTTAAAATGCCCAACAATTACTGCAACTCCCGCTCAGGCTAAAAATTGCGCCATTGGCGCGCAGAAAGACGTAAGCTTTGCAAGAATCATATAGTATAACAATAATGATTCTAAGAGGGGATTGAAAGGGTTAAAGCTCGTCTCTGCTTCAATGTCATAGAATTGCTTGTGTTATAGAACTTAATGTTCCAGCACATTCCTTGCTACTGTCCTTGTCTCTTATCTTTTTCTTATACCGTGTGAACAACCTCCCTATTTGAAATACAAACTTGCCCATATATGCATATCCTTCCACTGCGGCAGTTCCTAGCCAATCATGTTATGTTAGCCCCTTTTTGTGTTCTGTCCAATTAGTTATTGACTTTGGATATACACGCCCTAAATCCTTTCTTTTATATACTTATGTTAAACGAACAATAAACAGTGTGAATCTTTACTGCTTGTGTTGTGCATGTTCCTTGTGGCTAAAGGTTTACACTCACAGACGTCTGAGAGGCCATCACATCGAGGGTTAAAGAATATAGGGGCATATCCTTTCACCTCGCGGGCCATGGCGTAGCTTTGTGACACCCACCCCCTGTTTATACCACTCTGAGATGCTAGGCTGCCCCCAGAGACTCCCCCTGCATTGCTGGCTACTCTTCAGTAACAGGGGGTGTAGTGTGAGTTGCCGGTGGCTGGGTCCCCGGCGGCCAGCATACCGGCGCCGGATCCCGACCGCCGGCTTGCCGACAGCAGGGCGAGTGCAAATGAGCCCCTTGCGGGCTTACTGCGCTCATCACGCTGCGGGCACGGTGGCGTGACGCTATCTATTCTCCCTCCAAAGGGGTTGTGAACCCCCAAGAGGGAGAAAAGGTGTCGGTATGCCGGTTGTTGGGATTCCGGCGGCGGTATACTGTGCGCCGGGATCACAACAACCGGTATACCCGTAACAGGAGCCTGGTACTGCACAATAGTGTCTGCATCCCATTAGGGATGCTTCTGGACCCAGGTACGTGAAGGAGCGCAGCAACTACAGGCTGCGAATGCCATCGATTCTGAATAGGCCGCAGAATTGCAACTTTTTTTGAGGATGCGTTTTGTGGTTCTGTTTGCTTTCGGTACCATATAAGAGAACCAGTGCACATTGCAGTCTTTGTCTCCTCTTTTCTGCAGGGAAGCAGGAAAATCTTCAGGAAGTATGCAGCATAGAAAACACTAGAGATGAGCAGGCTTGGTTCTCAGAGAACCGAGCCCATCCAAACTTCTGGGGTCCAAAGAAATTTGAGGGTTTTCCAACCTTGCTCAAGTTCCAAATTAAGACAAAATATCATCATCCCGACATCGGATCTCGTGGGTTTTGCATTCAATATAAGTCGCTGCGGCGGTGATTCGGGCTCCATTTCACACAGGAGTGCCGGAGAGCTGTGTGCTCTAACGGTCTGTACTGCCTCCATGTTTTCGAATGCAGGAAACACAGGCAAATTCATTGGCCGCCCCATGAAAATGGCCATTACACGCCTGCGTTTCCTGGTCTGCTCCCCCAAACGTTGCATCGCCGCCTCCGGACACCTATCACCTGTTAATGATGATGTGATCGCCTCTTTCAGGGATACTGTCACATAATGATTGCTTGCACACATGCACTATCTATCGCCTGTTTGCGATTTTCTGAACACTGCGACCAACTCTAAATAGCCCCTTAATTGCACTACATGTGGCGGCTTTTGGGAGAGGGGGGCTAGCGGTCTATTTTGTCAGTCCTGGGACCCACAATTTTTGATAGTAGCAATGCATGCGTCCGGGTCCTGCTGCACATCTATCCCAGTTGTTACTGCTCAGTCTCAGAACGAATTTTCTCGCAGTGATATTCAGTGGCTGTCCCTGGGAGGTAACAGGAAATGTGGCAAGAAAGGTGTGGTCATGCCACTGACAACGGCTGTATCTAAAGACACAAGAGACCAAATTCAGATGGTGAAATTGTACCTGCCATAGGGCAGCCATACTAAACTTTCTAATAATATTGGCCCTCATTCCGAGTTGATCGCTCGGTATTTTTCATCGCATCGCAGTGAAATTCCGCTTAGTACGCATGCGCAATATTCGCACTGCGACTGCGCCAAGTAATTTTACAATGGAGATAGTATTTTTACTCACGGCTTTTTCATCGCTCCGGCGATCGTAATGTGATTGACAGGAAATGGGTGTTACTGGGCGGAAACAGGCCGTTTTATGGGCGTGTGGGAAAAAACGCTACCGTTTCCGGAAAAAACGCAGGAGTGGCCGGGGAAACGGGGGAGTGTCTGGGCGAACGCTGGGTGTGTTTGTGACGTCAAAACAGGAATGACAAGCACTGAACTGATCGCACAGGCAGAGTAAGTCTGAAGCTACTCTGAAACTGCTAAGTAGTTAGTAATCGCAATATTGCGAATACATCGGTCGCAATTTTAAGAAGCTAAGATTCACTCCCAGTAGGCGGCGGCTTAGCGTGTGTAACTCTGCTAAAATCACCTTGCGAGCGATCAACTCGGAATGAGGGCCCTTATTCATTATTCAGCAGAAAAATGTATAGAAATGCCATGTGGTCTAATGCTTATTACAAAACAATCTAGTTTATTTCTACAAGTAAGTGAAAAATGTATACTGAGAACGAGAGACCCAATTTCCTAGACACAGTCTCTCCCTCCTCCTCTCTCCTTCTGTCTATCGGATTACATAGCGAGCAGCTCTTGTAATAAGGAAACTAAGGGTTATATAATACTATGATGCAGACCAGCACCACATAATTGTTTCAGACATTTATTTTCCTGTTTTAACATCAATGTATTTAAATCTTAACATTATCTGTAACACTTTTACTGCCAAAAGCAAACCAGTGGGAAAGAGCAGCAGTAGTAGCAGTCAGACATTAGTCGTCACTGTATAACTTACTCTAAACCGGTGAATGGTAACCTGATACAGTTTTGCGGCTGCAGGATCGATGAATTGTACCTAAATTGCCTTAGTAGTTCTTTCAACAGACACTACCCATGGAATGTGCTTTGTTTAACCTTTGTGGACCACCTGCAGTCACAGATAGTGGCGTTGGTACTGTACGCTGTAATGTGGGTGACACCTGCAGTCACAGATAGTGGCGTTGGTACTGTACGCTGTAATGTGGGTGACACCTGCAGTCACAGATAGTGGCGTTGGTACTGTACGCTGTAATGGTGGTAACACTTGCAGTCACAGATAGTGGTGTTGGTACTGTATGCTGTACTGCGGGTGACACCTGCATTCACAGATAGTGACGATGGTACTGTACGCTGTAATGTGGGTGACACCTGCAGTCACAGATAGTGACGATGGTACTGTACGCTGTAATGGTGGTAACACCTGCAGTCACAGATAGTGACAATGGTACTGTACGCTGTAATGGTGGTAACACCTGCAGTCACAGATAGTGGCGTTGGTACTGTACGCTGTACTGCGGGTGACACCTGTAGTCACAGATAGTGGCGTTGGTACTGTACGCTGTATTTTGGGTGACACCTGCAGTCACAGATAGTGGCGTTGGTACTGTACGCTGTAATGGTGGTAACACCTGCAGTCACAGATAGTGGTGTTGGTACTGTACGCTATAATGTGGGTGACACCTGCAGTCACAGATAGTGGCGTTGGTACTGTACGCTGTAATGGTGGTAACACCTGCAGTCACAGATAGTGGTGTTGGTACTGTACGCTGTAATGGTGGTAACACCTGCAGTCACAGATAGTGGCATTGGTACTGTACGCTGTAATATGGGTGACACCTGTAGTCACAGATAGCAGCGTTGGTACTGTACGCTGTAATGGTGGTAACACCTGCAGTCACAGATAGTGGCGTTGGTACTGTACGCTGTACTGCGGGTGACACCTGTAGTCACAGATAGTGGCGTTGGTACTGTACGCTGTATTTTGGGTGACACCTGCAGTCACAGATAGTGGCGTTGGTACTGTACGCTGTAATTGTGGTAACACCTGCAGTCACAGATAGTGGTGTTGGTACTATACGCTGTAATGTGGGTGACACCTGCAGTCACAGATAGTGGCGTTGGTACTGTACGCTGTAATGGTGGTAACACCTGCAGTCACAGATAGTGGTGTTGGTACTGTACGCTGTAATGATGGTAACACCTGCAGTCACAGATAGTGGCATTGGTACTGTACGCTGTAATATGGGTGACACCTGTAGTCACAGATAGCAGCGTTGGTACTGTACGCTGTATTGTACCTGCAGCAGCAGACACCCCCCCCCCCGCAGCAGGTACACTACCTGGCAACAGTGAAGTATTGCCGCCGCTGCCCCTGGTTCTCCGCCAGCCGCTGCCGTAGCTTCAGGGATTACAATACAGGGGCAGCGCGGCAGCAGTGATGGACTGCTGCAGCTGCCCCTGAACCTCCTCCCGGCTCCTGTCGCCGCTGCCGGGAATCATGAGCTGACAGGGCAGCCCAGCCGGCAGTGATGGGGAAGAAGTAGGCGGCACTGCTGGCTAGTGTCCGCCTACTTATCGTTCAATTGGGGGGAAAGTTTCCCCTACACCTCAACGATTAGTTGGAAAATCAAACAGGTTTGATTTTCCCAACTAGTTGGATCAACCGTTTCTGGGCGTTTTTTTAGCGTGTGGGAGCAAACGGCTGATGATCGTTTGCTCCCACACACTGCCAGATTATCGTTCCAACCAGCCGACTAGTTGGCTGGTTGGAACAATATTGTCCTGATGTATTGCTAGCATCACCCTTACCGACTGTTAATCTCCTTCCTCCCTTTCCACCCCCATCATACTTAATACAGTTTTCCTCAGTACTATCTCTATTTGACCTATTAAGACTTTCTAAACCCCCCACGCTGATGTTAGTATCTTCCCTTATGCTTTGTACATCATTTTCTATATACCGTATTGTTGAGCCATATTCATCGTTTGATGATAAATTGGAAATAACTTGGGCAATACCTGTGTCTGTATTTCTGGTGTCAGTACCCATGCAAATACCCTTGCTGGCTGATCTTTCGCTCCCCCCTTCTCCACCCCCAAATTGTTCACTACCCCCATCCTTAGTGTTCTCACTGTTTGATCCATAGCTTCTAGCTAAACCCTCTCCCCAGACTCCTAGTTTAAAAGCTCCTCCAACCTTCTAACCATCCTGTCCCCCAGCATCACAGCCCCCTCCTCATTCAGGTGCAATCCATCACGACAAAAACAGATGACGCCTGACTGAGAAGTCCGCCCAGGGTTCCAAGAACACAAACTCCTCCTTCCTACACCAGTCTCTAAGACACACATTTACCTCCCTAATCTCCCTCTGCCTCCCTGGGCTAGCGCGTGGCACTGGTAATGTTTCGTAGAATATTACCCTAGATGTCCTTGCCTTAAGTTTCTTGCCTAGTTCCCTATAGTCTTTCTCAAGGACATCCCACCTACCACTAACTTTGTCATTGGTGCCAACATGCACCAAGACCGCCAAGTCTTTAGCAGCCCCTCCCAACAATTTATCTACCCGGTCCGCGATGTGCCGTACCCGAGCACCCGGAAGACAACAGACTGTACGGCGATCACGGTAGCAGATTGCCCTGTCTGTCCTCCTGATAATAGAATCCCCTACCACCACAATCTGACTAGGTACCTCACTAACTTTTTACCCATCTCTACCCGGAGGACCGCTCCTCTGGTTGCTAGAGGGAACGGTATCCTCCGGTTCCGTCATTTCCTCACTGCCATCCTCAGAATCTTCATCCTATCGGGAGAATTTATTGCGGTTTGGCAGATCGGAGATGTCCTGTCTCCCCCTCCCCCTCTTCTTCTTTTTTCTAACCGTGACCCAGCTGTCTACCTAATCATCCTCGTCTACCAGTGTTCCCCCCTGTAACTCCTCCACCGTTCTATCTAAACTTTGCTCGAGATTGTGAATACTCCTCAGTCGCGTAATGGTCCTCTGTAGATTAGTTACCTGGGCTTCCAGGGCGGCCGTTCGCTCACATCTCGTACAGATGTACCCACACTCGGACTGTTGTGCCAGGTGCGCATACATCATGCACGGCACGCACTGAGTGAGATTCTCAACAGCGGCCACCCCAATTTTTAATTAGTGCTAACTCCCTGTTACTTTCAGAAAAAAATGACTGATACATTTTGATACATTTCCCTGTATGCTGTAATGTGGGCGACACCTGCAGTCATAGATAGTGGCGTGGGTACTGTACGCTGTAATGTGAGTGATACGTACCTGCTGTCAGAATTGGCGATGTCGGTACTGTAAGCTGTGTAATGTGGTTCACACCTGCAGTCAAAGATAGTGACATCGGTACTGTATGCTGTAATGTGGGTGACACCTGCAGTCACAGATAGTGGCGTCGGTACAGAGCCGGCCCTAAGCATAGGCAAACTAGGCAATTGCCTAAGGCATCTGGTATGCCTAGGGGCATCAGCAGCTTCTGCTGATTAAAGTGATATGCGGCATGCCTATATTCTGTGTGTACCATTTCATATGCAGATACAGCCACAGTCTCACACAGTATATAGGCATGCTGCATATCATTTTAATCAGGAGAAGCTGCTTGTGCATCCTAGCCACATAGCAATGCAAATAAGATGCATTTTCATCACAAAATAGGCACCCGACATTATCAGAGCTACCAGTTGACTCACGCCAGGCATCTCCTGCTGCATGGTGTATGGAGGCAAGATTTATGAGGACACATCTGTATCCAAGCAGAGGCAGAGGTCACAGTGTTAGCGGCCGTGTGAGTGCTGTGTGTGTGCGTGAGTGGGTTGGTTGTACAGTAGTGTTCAGCATATGTGTAAGGGTCATTATGCGTTTCATGTTTAGAAATGCATTAATAATGTGCAGCAAATGTGTAAAGGGCACTATGTGTGTCCTTATGTGTATAAGGGCATTAATAATATGCGACATATGTGTAAGGGGTACTATGTGTGTCATTATGTGTATAAGGGCACTAATAATGTGCGGCATATGAGTAAGGGACATTATGTGTGTCATTATCTGTATAAGGGCATTAATAATGTGCGGCATATGTGTAAGTGACATTATGTGTATAAGGGCATTAATAAGGGTTGGCATAATTTGTAAGGCGCATTATGTTTATAAGGACATTAATAATGTGTGTCATATGTGTAAGGGGCATTACTGTGTGGTATTATGTGTATAAATGCATAATTTATACACATAATATGTGTATAAGGTGCTCTACTATGTGGAGTAACGTATAGAAAGGGCACTACTGTGTGGTCTAATGTGAATAAAGAGCAATATGGTGTGGTGTAATGTGAATAAGGAGCAATATGGTGTGGTCTAACGAGAATAAAGAGCAATATGGTGTGGTGTAATGTGAATAAGGAGCAATATGGTGTGGTGTAATGTGAATAAGGAGCAATTCAGTATGATGTTATGTGAATGAGGGGCACTACCGAGAGGAGTAACGTATATAAGGTAAAGTGGTACTAGTGTGTGATGTAATATGAATTATGGACACTATCGCATGATAAATTGCGAACAAAGTTGCAGTACTGTGTGGCATAATGTGAATTGGGGGTACTATTGTGTGGCCATGCCCCTTCCCAGCAAGAACACATACCTTTTTGGGCTGTGTGCCGAATGTGCGCACTGTTCTTATTTAAATTACCGGGGTTAGGAAAACCAAAATAATGACTGCTATGGGTGAGTGGTGACGGTGCTGAGAAAGGGGTGCAGGGTCAGAGGCGGAACCAGCGGTGGTGCTAGGGGGCACCAGCCAAAATCTTGCCTAGGGCATCATATTGGTTAGGGCCGGCTCTGCGTCGGTACTGTACGCTGTAATATGGGTGACCCCTGTAGTCACAGATAGTGGCGTTGGTGATACATGCAGTCAGAGACAGTGACATCGGTACTGTACGCTGTATTGCGGGTGACACCAGCAGTCACAGATAGTGACATCGGTACTGTATGCTGTATTGCGGGTGACACCTGCAGTCACAGATAGTGACATCAGTACTGTACGCTGTATTGCGGGTGACACCTGCAGTCACAGATAGTGACATTGGTACTGTATGCTGTAATGTGGGTGACACCTGCAGTCACAGATAGTGGCGTCGGTACTGTACGCTGTAATATGGGTGACACCTGTAGTCACAGATAGTGGCGTTGGTGATACATGCAGTCACAGATAGTGACATCGGTACTGTGCGCTGTATTGCGGGTGACACCTGCAGTCACAGATAGTGACATCGGTACTGTACGCTGTATTGCGGGTGACACCTGTAGTCACAGATAGTGGCGTCGGTACTGTACGCTGTAATATGGGTAACACCTGTAGTCACAGATAGTGACATCGGTACTGTATGCTGTATTGCGGGTGACACCTGCAGTCACAGATAGTGGCGTCGGTACTGTACGCTGTAATATGGGTGACACCTGTAGTCACAGATAGTGGCGTTGGTGATACATGCAGTCACAGATAGTGACATCGGTACTGTACGCTGTATTGCGGGTGACACCTGCAGTCACAGATAGTGACATCGGTACTGTACGCTGTATTGCAGGTGACACCCGCAGTCACAGATAGTGACATCGGTACTGTACGCTGTATTGCGGGTGACACCTGCAGTCACAGATAGTGACATCGGTACTGTACGCTGTATTGCAGGTAACACCCGCAGTCACAGATAGTGACATCGGTACTGTATGCTGTAATGTGGGTAAAACCTGCAGTCACAGATAGTGGCGTCGGTACTGTACGCTGTAATATGGGTGACACCTGTAGTCACAGATAGTGGCGTTGGTGATACCTGCAGTCACAGATAGTGACATCGGTACTGTACACTGTATTGCGGGTGACACCTGCAGTCACAGATAGTGACATCGGTACTGTACGTTGTATTGCAGGTGACACCAGCAGTCACAGATAGTGACATCGGTACTGTACGCTGTATTACGGGTGACACCAGCAGTCACAGATAGTGGCGCCGGTACTGTACGCTGTATTACGGGTGACACCAGCAGTCACAGATAGTGACATCGGTACTGTACGCTGTATTGCAGGTGACACCCCAGTGGCGTCGGAATGTGGGGGGCAAGGGGGCAGCATGCCCCCCCCACAACATGTCAGAGGCGCAGGCTCTGGGAAGTGCTTACCACGGCATCCCCACGGCGACTCCTCCTACTTTAAAAGGTCTGCTGCCGACGCTGCAGTGTGCTGCTCCCTGTCCTGTCCTGGTTGGCTCTTCACTGATGCATTAATGGGAGGAGGCAAGGATGTCCCAGCAGGCCCAGCATGGCCACGCCTCCTCCCAGTAGTGCATCAGTGAAGAGCCGACCAGAACAGGACAGAAGGCAGCACAGAGCACACTTGTTGCATGGCACCATGCGGTACGCCGGTACTGTGTCCTCAGCTCCACCTGCATATCCCCGTACACACGCTGCTGGCGTCCACCCCCTGCGCTGCCTTCCCTGCTGACTGGGACCTGGGGTGGCGTAGACGGTGTGTGTGGATCCTCCTGTGCCTGGGGGCGGGGAAGGTGGTGGTGGTGGGGGGGAGCGGCTGTGCATCGGGGGCTGCTGGAGCTGCCTGAGTGATGTCACGTGGCGCACCATTATAGTGTTCCTCCTAGACTCCTGCTGAGCAGTTCACTGGTGTCTACCTCATGGTAGATGCTAGAATCAAGTGGGCTAAGGGACCTTTTCCTTCTGGGGGAGGAGTTACGACATAAGGGGGAGGAGCTATGCCAGCGGGATAGTTTCTCTACTATCCACGCCACCAACTATTACCTTTAGTAATCAGGTGGCGAGCGGAGCGAGCCACCGAGCCCGAAGCATGGCGAGCGTACTTTTCGGGTACCCTGTTCGCCCGTAGCTCCTCCCCCTGGTGACGTGTCTCCTCCCCTAGATACGTCAGAAGGTCCCTTCTCCCACTCCGAAATAGAATCAACCGTCTGCTCATACCCGTGTGGGAAGGCCAGATTGGTTACTTTCTGGCTGTGACTTGCCCTTGGATATAAAGGGTGAGTGCTCTCCTGAAGATACTGGTGACTGGCAAGACCTATCACTTTGTCCTCTCTCTGCTACTGGACATTATAATTATAGTGGGCGCACATTGACTGGGCTGCTGATATCCAGGCTCATACCAGCAGTACAGCCCACAGAGAAGCAGGAGCCTCTGCGGGGATCCCGTGGTAAGCGCTCCCTGCACGGGGAGTGGGGATAATCAGGGGGAGCGGCAAAATGTATTTATTTTATGCCCCCCCCAACCACAAAACATTCTGGCGCCCCTGTGACACCTGCAGTCACAGATAGTGGTGTTGGTACTGTACGCTGTAATGTGGGTGACACCTGCAGTCACAGATAGTGGTGTTGGTACTGTACGCTGTAATGAGGGTGACACCTGCAGTCACAGATAGTGGTGTTGGTACTGCACGCTGTAATGTGGGTGACACCTGCAGTCACAGATAGTGGTGTTGGTACTGTACGCTGTAATGTGGGTGACACCTGCAGTCACAGATAGTGGTGTTGGTACTATACGCTGTAATGAGGGTGACACCTGCATTCATAGATAGTGGTGTTGGTACTGTACGCTGTAATGAGGGTGACACCTGCAGTCACAGATAGTGGTGTTGGTACTGTACGCTGTGATGTGGGTGACACCTGCAGTCACAGATAGTGGCGTTGGTACTATATACTGTAATGTGGGTGACACCTGCAGTCACAGATAGTGGTGTTGGTACTGTACGCTGTAATGTGGGTGACACCTGCAGTCACAGATAGTGGTGTTGGTACTGTACGCTGTAATGAGGGTGACACCTGCAGTCACAGATAGTGGTGTTGGTACTATACGCTGTAATGAGGGTGACACCTGCATTCATAGATAGTGGTGTTGGTACTGTACGCTGTAATGAGGGTGACACCTGCAGTCACAGATAGTGGTGTTGGTACTATACGCTGTAATGAGGGTGACACCTGCATTCATAGATAGTGGTGTTGGTACTGTACGCTGTAATGAGGGTGACACCTGCAGTCACAGATAGTGATGTTGGTACTGTACGCTGTAATGTGGGTGACACCTGCAGTCACAGATAGTGGCGTTGGTACTATATACTGTAATGTGGGTGACACCTGCAGTCACAGATAGTGGTGTTGGTACTGTACGCTGTAATGTGGGTGACACCTGCAGTCACAGATAGTGGTGTTGGTACTGTACGCTGTAATGTGGGTGACACCTGCAGTCACAGATAGTGGCGTTGGTACTGTACGCTGTAATGTGGGTGACACCTGCAGTCACAGATAGTGGTGTTGGTACTGTACGCTGTAATGAGGGTGACACCTGTAGTCACAGATAGTGGTGTTGGTCTGTATGCTGTAATGTGGGTGACACCTGCAGTCACAGATAGTGGTGTTGGTACTGTACGCTGTAATGAGGGTGACACCTGCAGTCACAGATAGTGGTGTTGGTACTGTACGCTGTAATGTGGGTGACACCTGCAGTCACAGATAGTGGTGTTGGTACTGTACGCTGTACTGCGGGTGACACCTGTAGTCACAGATTGTGGTGTTGGTCTGTATGCTGTAATGTGGGTGACACCTGCAGTCACAGATAGTGGTGTTGGTACTGTACGCTGTAATGAGGGTGACACCTGCAGTCACAGATAGTGGTGTTGGTACTGTACGCTGTAATGTGGGTGACACCTGCAGTCACAGATAGTGGTGTTGGTACTGTACGCTGTACTGCGGGTGACACCTGTAGTCACAGATAGTGGTGTTGGTCTGTATGCTGTAATGTGGGTGACACCTGCAGTCACAGATAGTGGCGTTGGTACTGTACGCTGTAATGAGGGTGACACCTGCATTCACAGATAGTGGCGTTGGTACTGCACGCTGTAATGTGGGTGACACCTGCAGTCACAGATAGTGGTGTTGGTACTGTACGCTGTAATGTGGGTGACACCTGCATTCATAGATAGTGGTGTTGGTACTGTACGCTGTAATGAGGGTGACACCTGCAGTCACAGATAGTGGTGTTGGTACTATACGCTGTAATGAGGGTGACACCTGCATTCATAGATAGTGGTGTTGGTACTGTACGCTGTAATGAGGGTGACACCTGCAGTCACAGATAGTGGTGTTGGTACTGTACGCTGTGATGTGGGTGACACCTGCAGTCACAGATAGTGGCGTTGGTACTATATACTGTAATGTGGGTGACACCTGCAGTCACAGATAGTGGTGTTGGTACTGTACGCTGTAATGTGGGTGACACCTGCAGTCACAGATAGTGGTGTTGGTACTGTACGCTGTAATGAGGGTGACACCTGCAGTCACAGATAGTGGTGTTGGTACTATACGCTGTAATGAGGGTGACACCTGCATTCATAGATAGTGGTGTTGGTACTGTACGCTGTAATGAGGGTGACACCTGCAGTCACAGATAGTGGTGTTGGTACTATACGCTGTAATGAGGGTGACACCTGCATTCATAGATAGTGGTGTTGGTACTGTACGCTGTAATGAGGGTGACACCTGCAGTCACAGATAGTGATGTTGGTACTGTACGCTGTAATGTGGGTGACACCTGCAGTCACAGATAGTGGCGTTGGTACTATATACTGTAATGTGGGTGACACCTGCAGTCACAGATAGTGGTGTTGGTACTGTACGCTGTAATGTGGGTGACACCTGCAGTCACAGATAGTGGCGTTGGTACTATATACTGTAATGTGGGTGACACCTGCAGTCACAGATAGTGGTGTTGGTACTGTACGCTGTAATGTGGGTGACACCTGCAGTCACAGATAGTGGCGTTGGTACTGTACGCTGTAATGTGGGTGACACCTGCAGTCACAGATAGTGGTGTTGGTACTGTACGCTGTAATGAGGGTGACACCTGTAGTCACAGATAGTGGTGTTGGTCTGTATGCTGTAATGTGGGTGACACCTGCAGTCACAGATAGTGGTGTTGGTACTGTACGCTGTAATGAGGGTGACACCTGCAGTCACAGATAGTGGTGTTGGTACTGTACGCTGTAATGTGGGTGACACCTGCAGTCACAGATAGTGGTGTTGGTACTGTACGCTGTACTGCGGGTGACACCTGTAGTCACAGATAGTGGTGTTGGTCTGTATGCTGTAATGTGGGTGACACCTGCAGTCACAGATAGTGGTGTTGGTACTGTACGCTGTAATGAGGGTGACACCTGCAGTCACAGATAGTGGTGTTGGTACTGTACGCTGTAATGAGGGTGACACCTGCAGTCACAGATAGTGGTGTTGGTACTGTACGCTGTAATGTGGGTGACACCTGCAGTCACAGATAGTGGTGTTGGTACTGTACGCTGTACTGCGGGTGACACCTGTAGTCACAGATAGTGGTGTTGGTCTGTATGCTGTAATGAGGGTGACACCTGCAGTCACAGATAGTGGTGTTGGTACTATATGCTGTAATGTGGGTGACACCTGCAGTCACAGATAGTGGTGTTGGTACTGTACGCTGTACTGCGGGTGACACCTGCAGTCACAGATAGTGGCGTTGGTACTATATGCTGTAATGTGGGTGACACCTGCAGTCACAGATAGTGGTGTTGGTACTGTACGCTGTAATGTGGGTGACACCTGCAGTCACAGATAGTGGTGTTGGTACTGTACGCTGTAATGTGGGTGACACCTGCAGTCACAGATAGTGGCGTTGGTACTGTACGCTGTAATGTGGGTGACACCTGCAGTCACAGATAGTGGTGTTGGTACTGTACGCTGTAATGTGGGTAACACCTGCAGTCACAGATAGTGGTGTTGGTACTGTACGCTGTAATGTGGGTAACACCTGCAGTCACAGATAGTGGCGTTGGTACTGTACGCTGTAATGTGGGTGACACCTGCAGTCACAGATAGTGATGTTGGTCTGTATGCTGTAATGTAACATAAACATAGTAACATAGTATCTAAGGTTGAAAAAAGACAATTGTCCATCGGGTTCAACCTATTTGTGGTCTCCTATGCACGATTATTTTGTATAAAATTTTGACTGAAGTTGCTGACTGCCGTTCCGATTAACCCCTCTTTTTTATAATAACCATAGTGTGTGACTATGCCCCGTTTCCCTGGATATCCTTATCCATTAGGAATTTATCTAACCCATTCTTAAAGGTGTTGACTGAGTTTACCATTACAACTCCCAGTCACAGGGGGTCATTCCGAGTTGATCGCTCGCTAGCAACTTTTTGCTGTGCTGCGATCAGATAGTCGCCGCCTATGGGGGAGTGTATTTTAGCTTTGCAAGTGTGCGAACGCTTTTGCAGCCGACGGCACAAAAAAAGGTTTTTGCAGTTTATGAGTAGCTCCGGATTTACTCAGCCGCTGCGATCACTTCAGTCTTTTTGGCCCTGGAATTGACGTCAGACACCCGCCCTGCAAACACTTGGACACGCCTGCGTTTTTCCAAACACTCCCAGAAAACGATCAGTTGACACCCACAAACGCCCTCTTTCTGTCAATCACCTTGCAATTGGCTGTGCGAATGGATTCTTCATTAATTCCATCGCCCAGCACCGATCCTCTTTGTACCCGTACGACGCGCCTATGCAATGCGTTGCATACGCATGCGCAGTTTTGCCATGATTTTAAGCTGATCGCAGTGCTGCAAAAAGTTGCTAGCGAGCGATCAACTCGGAATGACCCCCACAGATAGTGGCGTTGGTACTGTACGCTGTATTGTGGGTGACACCTGCAGTCACAGATAGTGGCATTGGTACTGTATGCTGTAATGTGGGTGACACCTGCATTCACAGATAGTGGTGTTGGTACTGTAGGCTGTAATATGGGTGACACCTGTAGTCACAGATAGCGGTGTTGGTACTGTACGCTGTATTGTGGGTGACACCTGCAGTCACAGATAGTGGCGTCGGTACTGTACGTTGTAATGTGGGTGACACCTGCAGTCACAGATAGTGGCAACGGTACTGTACGCTGTAATGTGGGTGACACCTGCAGTCACAGATAGTTACGTTGGTACTATACCCTGTAATGTGGGTGACACCTGCCGTCCAGATAGTTATGTTGCTACTGTACGCTGCAATGTGAGTGACACCTGCATGAGAATGTAGGGGTCGGGATGTACACACCCAGATGGCTCTGGCCACACCCACACAGATCTGATCACAGTTCCTTTCCTTCTCAGTATAGGTCCTTAAACATTTTCAGCCCAAAGCGCATGTGATTCTTAATACGGATTTGGTATGAGATACCGATGGATGGGATTCCAGCAATCAGAATACTGATAGCGGCATCTCGACCATCAAAATCCCGACAGCCCCCCTAAAAGTACCCTAACCCTCACCTGACCGCTACCCTAACCCTAACCGTCTCTTGTGGGTGCCTAACTCTAACCCTCCCCATTGGTGCTAACTTCCTTTCCCCGCTGCCTAAACCTAACCCTCCCCGCTTGGTGCCTAACCCTAACCTCCCTTTGTAAGTACTTAACCCTAATCCCCCCTCCCCGGCACCTAACCGTCCCCTTCATGTCCCTACACCCAAACCCTAACCCCTTTTCTAATGCCTAAACCTAACCTCCGACCCCCCGCAGCAGGACGTGAGTGCGTCCCGGTATCAGAATGATCGGTATTCCAGGCGTCTATATTTTGACGCCGGGATCCCGAGCTCCGTCGGAATCGTGATGCCAGCATTATGGTGCCTATGCGGGATCTGGCGTCGGTATTTCAACCGATGGGAACCCGTCCGGAGCCATTTTAACTACATCCCCATAATAATACGACCCTGGTTACTGTGCTTTATAATAAAAAAAAAAATGTTTTGCCAATAGAGACTAGTTCTTATTTAGGTGATCAGAGAACACAGTAAACAGGTACATTTTATTGCTACATACAAGTTTGTGTTATCACCTAGTATCTGACATGGACTGAATCTGTATAGCAGGGCTGGCCAAACCAGTCCTCGAGATCTACCAACAGTTCACATTTTCCAGACCACCTAGCTGGTGCACAGGTGTAGTCATTACTAATTAAGATGTGCTGCATTCATCCCTGACAATTCTACAGATCTCCAGGAGGCCTGGAAAACATGAACTGTTAGTAGATCTCGAGGACCGGTTTGGCCAGCCCTGCTGTATAGGATCTATGGGGGTCATTCCGAGTTGTTCGCTCGTTGCCGATTTTCGCTATATTGCGATTAGTCGCTTACTGCACATGCGCAAGGTTCGCAGAGCGCATGCGCTTAGTTCTTTTACACAAAAGTTAGGTATTTTACTCACGGCATAACAATGAATTTTCATCGTTCTGGTGATCGTACTGTGATTGACAGGAAGTGGGTGTTTCTGGGCGGAAACTGGCCGTTTTCTGGGCGTGTGCGAAAAACGCTGGCGTTTCTGGGAAAAACGCAGGAGTGTCTGAAGAAACGGGGGGGGGGGGTGTCTGGGCGAACGCTGGGTGTGTTTGTGACGTCAAACCAGGATCGAAACTGACTGAACTGATCGCAATGGCTGAGCAAGTCTGGAGCTACTCAGAAACTGCTAAGAATTTTCAATTCGCAATTCTGATAATCTTTCGTTCGCAATTCTGCTAAGCTAAGATACACTCCCAGAGGGCGGCGGCTTAGCGTGTGCAAAGCTGCTAAAAGCAGCTAGCGAGCGAACAACTCGGAATGAGGGCCAATGGCCCTCATTCCGAGTTGTTCGCTCGCAAGCTGCTTTTAGCAGCATTGCACACGCTAAGCCGCCGCCTACTGGGAGTGAATCTTAGCTTATCAAAATTGCGAACGAAAGATTCGCAATATTGCGAAAAGACTTCTCTGTGCAGTTTCTGAGTAGCTCGAGACTTACTCTTCCAGTGCGATCAGTTCAGTGCTTGTCGTTCCTAGTTTGACGTCACAAACACACCCAGCATTCGCCCAGACACTCCCCCGTTTCTCCAGCCACTCCCGCGTTTTTCCCAGAAACGGTAGCGTTTTTTCACACACTCCCATAAAACGGCCAGTTTCCGCCCAGAAACACCCACTTTCTGTCAATCACACTCCGAACACCAGAACGAAGAAAAAACCTCGTAATGCCATGAGTAAAATACCAATCTTCATAGCAAATTTACTTGGCGCAGTCGCAGTGCGAACATTGCGCATGCGCAATTAGCGGAAAATCACTGCGATGTAAAGAAAATTACCGAGCGAACAACTCGGAATGACCACCAATGTATGGTAGATGTGTCACCTCACCACTAGGGGGCCCAAAACACATGTACAGTAGCTTCCTTCCTAAACTCTTAACAGCAAGCATCACTGTATATTGCGGCTCTGGTATAAGATGTATGCTATTCAGTATTGTTCTTTATATGACACTAGGCATTGGGATGCCATTGCACCTATTTTACTGTTCTGTACTAAAATAAACAAGAATAAGTAGCAAACTGTCTCCCGTTCCCAAACGTTAGCATGTACAGGGGATGTAGCCCTTAAAGTTGATGTGTTGGGGGAATGTAATACGGTGTGAGAATCAGGAAGTGAGATTTTTTTTTCTTAAAGTAGCAATAATTGACATGGCAAAATCAACCTGGTTTTGCCATGTTAATGATTGCCACTTTAAGAACAACAGGAGAACTCTCACAAGATCTTCCACTTCCTGATTCTCACACCCTATTACATCCCCCCCCATAGTCTTCCTTGCCAGGAAGACAGTAGCAGCAAACAACAATGGGATTATTCTCAGACCCCTGTGGAAAGAGGCAGGGGAAGTAAGTAAAGTCGTGTGTACCAATAGCGGAATGGCCCAGGCGGCATCCAAGAAATGATTATACGAAACGTCTAAAGAGCAATTTTTAGAAGTTTTGCAATTAATTCAAAGCTTGACTTTCACAGTTGTAGCATTGCTGGATTAAGGGCCTAATTCAGACCTGATTGTAGATGTGCGAAAAAAACCGCACATCTACAATCATAATCTTTGACATGCGGGGGGACGCCCAGGACACAGGGCAAGTCCGCCCCACATGCCAGGTTTTGGGCCGCAGCGGCTGCAACCCGAACCAGCAACCAGGTCTGAATTAGGCCCCAAATACAGTTCCATGCAACATACACAGCCTTGTCAGTAGCCACAAGGAAATCTTTACCGCTTTATCGGTGGCAAGCTGATGCCACATGAACACATGCAAGCTGCCTTTTTGGAGCTGGGCAGATCTATGGTTCTAGTCTGGATCAAATTATTTCTGAATACACAGACACTGAGTCTACGGCTAACGCACAGGAGAGGCAAAGAAAATGATCTGTAAAATTATTTTTCTTTTACTAAAATACAAAATATACAAAAATGTAATTCCATCATCTTTTCACTCTTTTGGAATTGATTCAATTAGTTGTAAGCGCCACAAGACAATATGCTGTTGCATTGGCGTAGAAATGACACATCAATCCCCCCCCATTGCACCCTGTAATCGTAGATTACCCGGAGAGCAGTAACAGAACCAGAAAAAAGGTAGGGTACACATTATCATGTATACTCCCCTGGCTGCTTATTTTGAATCACTCTGCTGGGTATAGGTCAGAGCATAGACTCAGGTTGGTTGGTTCAACAAAGAAGAGCCACAAAATAAATGAAAGGGTGAGCATTAATGTCTTGGGGGGGAAATGTACCAAGGTAGCTGCCAGTCAGAAGCTAGCTGGTGCTTATTACATGTATTGTATAAACGTATAGATAGAAGCTGATTGGTGCAACTGCTCCACCTGTCTACTTTTTATATCAAACTTTGATACATTTCCCCCTTGCAGTCACAGGTACACAATAGGGACTGGTATTTGGGATTAGGTAAAACCCCCAGAACGCCAGACCAGACTGTCTCCTTGCAGCAAATCTGCTACTGTGGAGCTTGTAGGGTGCGTATCCATCCAGGAGGGGAGCTGTCTGTTACTGTCACCGAGGAGACAGGAAGGGTGAGATAACACCCTCCCTGTATGTTCCATTGGGGTGGATGGGGACACGCATATGACAGGGAGCCGGTCTGAAGTTTCCAAATTTTTGGGTTCTTACCCAATCCCCAGGACCAAGTAATTAAACTCCATGAGGAGCTAGTTTTCAAGGGTGTAGTACATCTTTGAATTCCACAGACCATGAGATCATCAGTAAGGCTAGTGTGTGTGTGCGTGCGTGCGTGCGTGTGTATAGATACACACACACACACACACACACACACACACACACACACACACACACACACACACACATCTTTATCTCCTCAATGTTCATAACGACACCTGTTGTGCACTGTGCTCCCTATACTCCCATTACTGTTGTCTCCACGGGAAGGGGACCTTTGCACTGCTCTCGGCAAGTCGGCAGCAGGGCCAGATTAACAATGGGACGGATGGAGCTACAGCTCCAGGCCTCCACATAAAAATAGGCCCATCATCATGGCAGCACAATGATCACTAGCCACCAGCTGGCCACATGGTCGGCCATAAATCATAACTATTAAGATTGCATTTGTATTTTTCTCACAAAATGATGCAATTTTACTATATTTTTACATATTTAGGGAGACATTGGCGCTGATACCCACACCCACACAGCATTGATCACACCTGCCCAGTTTCTCACAATAGGCCCTTGAACATTTTCAGCTCCAGGCCCATGTGGCCTTTAATCCGGCCCTGGTCGGCAGCAACAGGTGTACGCACGATAGGCCCAATCAGAACAGTACGGAACATGTGTACTGTTTACCTTGATAGACTAGACTTATTCGTAGGTAAGCATCGTTAATTAATACTTCTTTGGATTATTATCTATAAATATAGGTGAAAGAGCTATAAACTATTTTTTTAACTGGTTCATTTTTGTAGAGATTTCACAGTACCGAGGAGAAAATCTGCACTTGGTTGTGACAGTGCTGCGGCTGAAAGGGCGCTCACTATGAGAAGAAGAAGGTAGCCCGGACAGAGAGAACATCACCTCTTAGAAGACTGAGGGGCCCATTTATAATAGTATATATAGTAACACATGAATGTAAGAAGGAAAGACAGCAGCAGGTATCGGAGATATCTTCTGCAATTCCTCCATTGTCATCCGCAGCCGCATCACCCATAGGTTTCTGTGGGGGATGCAATGCTGCCAGATGTACCAATATCCGGAATGCAATGCATTCCCGTTATTAGTCACCGCGGCTACCTCACATTGTAGCCTATGGGCTACAAATTGCGATTGTAGCCAGCAGAGGGATCCCCGGAACCCTCCCCAAAAGTGGCCTCTGTGTTTGTGCGGTCTTAGCTGACTACTGACATGTGCAGCACCTCCGGCAGCTGTCACAGCACATTGCAGGGGCTGGCTCCTTTCGGGGCCCTTGTTCCTGTGGGTACAGGATACTACATCAAGCTGATAGGATCGCATATTACAGTGCGATCATAGGCAGTAAGATCCCGCTCAGATCACATTCAATCTGCGATCCATGATAAATGGGCCCTTGAGGGAGATATGCTTCTCAGCGTCACACAGAAACTCCGCAGCAGAGTTAGCGGTTAGATGTTAGGGTTAGGTCAGACACCCCCGGGAAAGGGGGTAAGGGTCAGACTGCGGGGGAAGGAAGGTTAGGGTTAGGCACCTCCTGGGGGTGGGTAGGTTCAGGCACTAAGGGGGGAGGTTAAGGTCAGGCTGTGGGAACAGATGGTTTGGGGGTAGGGGAGAACACCCCACACTCACCCCTGTCGGTCTTTCCATCAACGGGATCCCGGCGTCGGTATTATGACGGCCGGGATCACGTGTGCCGTCAATTCATACCAAACCCAGTAAGACAGATGGCAACAGACAATAGGGGTCATTCCGACTCGTTCGCAGTTTTTCGCTGTGGTGCGAACGGGTGCGGAATGCGCATGCGCGGCGGCCGCTGTGCGCGTCATTGCCCGGCGACCCGTTACGTTGCGGCTACCGACGGAAGCGGTCGCAGCGGCGAGCGCTAAGAAGATTGACAGGAAGGAGGCGTGGATGGGCAGATCTGGACCGTTGGAGCCGTTTTCGGGGAGTGGTGATTAAAACGCAGGCGTGTCCAGCAGAACGGAGGGCGGAGGTGTGACGTCAAAGCCGGGCCCATCATCGCTGGATCCATCGCACAGGGTAAGTATGTCCAGCCCTAGTCTACTTCTGCTTGATTTTTTTTTTTAGCTTAACAGGGCTGCACAAGCGATCGCAGCCCTGCTAAGCTAAAATACACTCACCCATAGGCGTGGACTATTGATTGCAGCTAAAAGTTGCTGGCTGCGATCAACTCGGAATGACCACCAATGAACGCGTGCATTTCCCAGAGTTCCCTCAGTGTGTACTGTTACAAGAAAAGGTCTCAACCACACCGGTCTGTACGGCATCCAAAATGTTATTTTACGCGAACTCCAACTTTTCAAAGGCAAAACTCTAGGGACATTTCATTTGAGACAGAACTGAAATACTTTTGGGAGGACTGAACCTGATCCAAGTGGGGGAAGAGTATGACTGTAGCAAACAACTAAACAGGAATTCTTTCACAGTGAAGTGGAAAAGTTTGGGAATTTTTTTTTTTACCGGCATTAAAAATAGCCTTTTGCACGCATATTGTCTGCATTAGCAAGCAGCACTCCCCCCTGCACTGTTCCACTCCCCTCCCATTTCCTCCTGCAGGACCCTCACCTACTGATTCCTTTTCATATGAGCACTTCCCTGACCAGCCCCCATATACCGCTGACTGCACTCACTGACACAGTGCTGGGCTGACAGGAGGGAGCAACACACAGATCAGGGACTGAGCCTGGAGACTGCAGAGGGGGATTACTGTGTAGTGCATGGTGCTGTGGAGAAATACAGAGGAGCAGCAATAACACCCCTATCTCAGCTTCCCAGCAGTACTCTCCCAGCCCCTCTGCTTTGCTGTGTGTGTGTGCCAGCTCTCTGCCTCACCCTTTACATCCACACAGAGGTAAGTGTGGGGACATATGTCTTATGCCCTGTTAGGTATTGATGCTACATCTCCCAGGGAGTGTCAGTGTACAGGAGGGTAAGGGTGCATTGGATAGCTGAATACATGATTAGGTTTGCAAAGTCTGCTCAGTTTATCTATCAGTTAGGTGTAATACTAGTAACACAATATATTTTGCACGCAAGTGACTTGAAAACAATGTACAATGGATCCAGCATTGGGTGCCCCACTTCTCATTATAACAGTTTGTCATTGATTTTACTGACAGCAGTAAATTCAATCTACTGACAGCTAGAAGTTTTACTGACACTTTATGTAAATCCTAGCTAGGCACTGGAGTGGAAGAGCTGGTGAGGGTTATGTAGCTACACCAAGCTAGGGCAACATGTAGCTCTCCGGTGGCTGAGGAACTACAAGTCCCAGCATACCTCCTGTAGTTCCACAACACATGGAGAGCCACGTGTAATATAAATACAGGTTGAGTATCCCATATCCAAATATTCCGAAATACGGATTTTTTTGAGTGAGAGTGAGATAGTGAAATCTTTGTTTTCTGTGGCTCAATGTACTCAAACTTTGTTTAATACACAAAGTTATTAAAATATTGTATTAAATGACCTTCAGGCTGTTTGTATAAGGTGTATATGGAACATAAATGAATTGTGTGTATGTACACATACTTTGTTTAATGCACAAAGTTATTAAAAATATTGGCTAAAATTTCTTTCAGGCTGTGTGTATAAGGGTATATGTAACATAAATGCATTCTGTGCTTAGACTTGGGTCCCATCGCAATGATATCTCATTATGGTATGCAATTATTCCAAAATACGGAAAAATCCGATATCCAAAATACCTCTGGTCCCAAACATTTTGGATAAGGGATACTCAACCTGTATATATATATTATTTTTTTTTCTTTTACTGACTGTCTTTAAACGTACTGATAATTGTCAACCGTGATTATAAGATCATTTAAGTCTGCATCTTTATAGATGTTTCCAAAACTGGAATTTGTGAAGCTGGAAGTGAGTTAGGTGACGTATTTGTTTCCAGACTTTTGTGCAAGTTTTCTTTGGGATGAAGGATGATTTGTTTTGTTCTTAGTGTTACGTTTTCGTTGACTATTGTATCCAAGAGATTACTGCCAATCTAGGCACAGTTCTGGACCAATTGATGGTGTTACGGTGATTGGCTAAAATCAGACTTTCCATGCAGAGATGTGAATTTTTGGTAAACAAATCTTGCAATTAAACAGGAGCTATGTTGTCGTCGTTGGGAATGTATGTCTGGAAGGCGTTAGAGCACTTTCTTGCTGTCACTTAGAACCGTATTCGGGTAGTATGGATGGTATAATGGTTAGCATTACTGCCTCACAGCACTGAGGTCATGGGTTCAATTCCCACTATGGCCTTAACTGTGTGGAGTTTGTATATTCTCCCCGTACTTGCGTGGGTTTCCTCCGGGTTCTCCGGTTTCCTCCCACAAACCAAAAATATACTGGTAGGTTAATTGGCACCCAACAAAATTAACCGTAGCATGTGTGTGCGTGTACATGTGGTAGGGAACATAGATTGTAAGCTCCACTGGGGCAGGGACTGATGTGAATGGCCAATTATTCTCTGTACAGCGCTGTGGAATATGTGTGCGCTATATAAATAACTGGTAATAAATAAATAATATTCGGAGGTGCTCACAGCCGCGTATTTGGATGCAGCAGATCTGCAAAACTTTGTTAATGACACAGCTGCTGGGATTTGTACAAAGACGCCCACTAAGGGCAACTCTGGTCTGCGGCTGCGTACAAAGACGCAATATCAGTCGCACCATCGGACCTCTGGGCTTCTCAGAATGTCCGTTGTAAGTAAGCCACCAGAGCCTTTATAACTGCACATGAAGATGCAGTCACAGGCTGAGGTACGCCCCCAAAACGGCCGCGACACACCTACGTTTGACTCACTTCACCGTTTACCTTCCCCAAACTCTAAATGACTGCCAGTATGTGTCCAAATTTGCACTGCGACCGGGACACATGCGCAGAACAACAGATCGCTCAGCTGCGCAAACATCAGCATTGCCAACACTTTGCATCAGACTCTGAATCAGACCCTTAGCGATAAACACTCAAGCTGACTATCTCTCAGTGTCTGGGCCATTGAGTAACAAAGTGTTATGTTTACTTAGAACACTTGTGCCTGTGCTTTGTTTGTGAGTGGATGTTGGTCATTTTGTCAAGAATGCAGCAAAAAAAAAAAGATTTTTGGACAAGTAATGCAGAAATTCCTCAGCTTGGAAACACTACTAGATGCTAACTCAAGTCATCTGATCCTAACAACATGGTATTTAATAAATGGAACTAATGAGAAAATATTATTAGTGTGACATGCTGTGATGTGAAATCCATGCTTACTCCCACACACCCAGGGCTGTAAAATCATGTCTACTCTCTTGCTGGTACCGTGAGTCGGAACGCATCACCAAGATCAGAAATCGGGATCATACCTGCTGTGGCTTTTCTCATAAAGGCATTTATTGGGGTATATAGCTAATATACAATTGCCCCCTCACTGAGCAAATGTTATAAATTACCCTGTGGACTGGGACAAGGAGGTAGCAAAGTGGAAGGAGGTTGTGGTGATTCCAACACATCACCACAGTCGTCCCTTCATAACAAATGGGCCTTATCCTGTTTATGACCCCTCTTTTCCCTTATATTTTGCAATGTAATAATTTTATTTTAAATTGACTTAAACATTGACCCTTAACGCTGACAAAGCAGCGATGTCACATTTTGGTGTCCTTCCCGTGCTTCAAAGTCATGTACGTGGCTTTGTTTCTGTGTTGAAACCGTTTAATCTGATTCTATCTCTTGGTGGATCATCTCCTATATAATGGCCCAGAAGTGACTAAAAAGCTAACTTCAGCCTCGTCAGAGTGACTGTGTGTATAACGCTGGGCGTGGCTAGGAGCTCTCATTGGGTTAGCAGCAGGTCTATTACACCTAGTCCACAGCTGATTGGGCGAGAAACGCCCTCCCACACAGGTTACATCTAATGGGAGCCTGTGTGTTCCCAGAGCAGGATTAACAATGGGGCTGATGGAGCTGCAGCTCCAGGTCCACACCTCAAAATAGGCCCACTGCATCTGCAGCAACATACCCTCCAACAATTTACACACAAAAATCGGTACAAAATAGAAAAAGGGGGCATGGCCACGGGTAAAGTAGACGGATCACGACCCTTTTCCTATACTTTCAATGGAAGTTTGGAGAGCCAAAAATCAGCACAGACCATAAAAAAAGGTACTGTACCTGCCAAAAAGGTACAGCTGGAGGGAATGCCACTGCATCTGCAGCAAGTCTCTGCGCTGTAGATGGGGGGGGGGAATCCTTTTAATGCAGCGTCCTATGTCCTGCTGCCAGTCCGCCTGCCCCCTCCGGCATCAACAATCCCCACTCCCTAGACGCGGCGCAGGTGGAACAAAAGCTGCTGCGGCTACCGGCATAGATGTGTATGAAAGTGGTGCAGCGGAAGGCTTTCAGAGCCCTCCTTGCAACGCATACTCTCTGAGCCCCGGAGCCTCCTCTGCGCGTGATGTCACAGAAGTGTCTCCCCGCCACACCCGCGCCCAGATCCCCAGAGGCCCTGACTCAGCGACACAGCACCTGGGCTGCCGGCCTGGGTGACCCGTGATGGCTACTGTAACGGAGTGAGTGATATCGCAGAGGGTAATGTCTGGACGCTGAATCAATGTAAAAGGTGACAGTGCTGTGCAGTGCAGTGGGTGTGCATTGTCACTGACACTGCACAGCACTCTCACCTTTTACATTGATTCTGCGAGTCAGTCAGTTCTGCCAGCCAGTCACTATTGTTAGCGCCGTTGTCCCAACGCGCCGCATTACAGGGAGTAGACGCATTAAATAAACTACAGCTCCCAGCAGCCCTTAGCGCCGAAGCATTCCGGCGCTAAGGCCTGCTGGGAACTGTAGTTTATTGAGTGCATCTTCTTCCCTGTAACGCGGCGCGTTGGGACATCGGCGCTAACAATAGTGACTGGCTGCTTGGCTGCTGTGCGATTCTCCGGGAGAGTCACTGCCAAAGGGAGGACAGCAGGAGGAGAAGCAGTAGAAGCATTACCCACTCCACCCCCACTCGCAGTACCTCCACCACCCGTAGTGGCACCGGACCCCCTCCCCCACCCGAAGCACCTCCAGACCCACCCCTCCTCCACCCCGCAACCGCTCCTCCCTCACGGTGACTCCGGACCCCCAGCCGCGGCACCCACACCTGTCCCTCCCCCACCCACTGCACCAGCCCCTCCACCAGCCACGGTATTGCCGCAACCGCCCCTCCCCCACCTGCGGCACCCCCGGATCCCCTCCCCCACCTGGGTCTCCTACGCACCCACCACTCCCCCAACCACAGCACCTACTAGGTGATTCATCAGGCCCTGCGTATGCTGTTCACGCCGTTGCAAGGGGCTACGACCCCTTAACCATCGCACGCCCTATGTCCGTGCAATATTTAACCACTCACACAATTATGGTTGGAGGTAATACTCCATATAATACAAATATTGCACGCCACAAGGGCGTGCAAGGGTTAAGGGGGCGTAGCCCCTTACAACGGTGTGAAGAGAGCCCGTAGGGCGCGATGAATCACCTACTTTCATATCTTATTGGTAAATTGGGTTTACAATCCATGGTACAGTTTATGAATAAGCTTATAAATGAACCGCTTATAAATGAACATCATTCGTTACTGGGATTTTAAGTACATTATTGTTTGATAAAATATAATAGATTAGGAATTGAGGAAGTTTAATACATAATTATATTAGAAACAGGGGAGTAAGTTCATCCCAGTTGCCCGGAGGCAAGTTGGAGTTTCGTGAACCCCCCATGACTGACAAGGGAAAACATAATGTGTCTATGTGTATATATATATATATATATATATATATATATAATGTGTGTGTGTGTGTGTGTGTGTATATATATATATATATATGTGTGTGTGTGTGTGTGTGTGTGTGTGTGTATATATATATATATATATATATATATATATATATATATATATATATATATATACCCGCAGTAAATTGGCAGGGCTCCAGCTATACTGTTGACAATAACCGGAGGATCACGTTCAGACTCCCGAGATTCAGCCGTCTACAGCATGCAGAATCAGCGATCACCGGTGGGTCCCATCTGATAATCCAGCAGTAGCAGTGGGTACACCATCTGCAGGCTGAGCAGTACCAGACAAGAGCTGTCCTGTACCCTATTACATGTGTTATGAGGGCTCCTGGGATAGAGCCAATTGACTATGCATCAGTAGCAGCTGCGCTACAGAGGTCCATCACACTTGAATAACACTGTGAACCACACAGGTGCTGCTGTATATGCAGGTGCTCCTTCAAGAGCCCGGGGGCAGGCGTCTCCATTGCCTCTGGGAGTTACACCTCTGATTAGAACACTGTTCATTATAATAGCAGTTGGGTTGCAAAAAGAGGATCATTAGAACCTGTTTAAGGATGGGTACTGGGTAGTTAAAGTGTGCCCATGGCAACCAATCAGCACTGAAGTAACATCTATAATTTGCATACTATAAAATTATACAGAGCTGCTGATTGGTTGATGGAGCCACTTCTCCACTGGGCTCACTTCTCCACTCTTATCACTGCTTAGTAAATGTCCCCCACAGTAAGGAGATAAAGGGCAATTCTTGGGCGAGAGGTGAAGGTGGCTTCACTGGGTACAGGAGAGTGCAGCATGGATCCTGCAGAGCTTGGTTGTGGAGCAGATCGGATTAGATCTGGGTAATTGATTATGTGTATGGCGGTGACGATTAGCCCAGCTGAAGAGGTGGGTTGTGCGTTACCACTGGACATCCTGTAGGTGTCCACCATGGCAGGAAATCCTCACCACTCCGCTTTAGTATACAGATGAGGCACTTAGTGACTACAATTCCTAAATGTAAGAGGAGAATAATGGGAGTGGTAGTATGACAGTTGGAGGGGCATGACTTGCAGCGCTGTTAAACTACGCAGTGTTTTGGTTGAGCAAAAAACGTATGTTTTCAACTAGATGGAAGATCACGTTTTATGGGTGGTGGTGCAGCTAAATTTACAAGCTAACCACATAACCAGTGACTAAGCTCATTATCTAATAAAACTGTCACTCAGATGGAAATGCAGACACTGAGAAGGGAAGGGGGTGTGAGAGAGGATGTTTAGTACTAGCTGTTCCCTCTCTAGAGTGCCTGAATTTGGTGCATTGGCTCTGAGATAATGATGACATCATCTTAATTATCCTGTCTGCTCTCTACACACTCTACAGTCCCAAATGCACAGCTACCCTATGGGGTCTGTTTACTAAGCCTTGGATGGAGATAAAGTAGACTGAGATAAAGTACCAGCCAGTCAGCTGTTATGTAGCCCAAACACTTGTGACATATGGCATACAATCCTTTGATTTCGACCGCATCTGTGAGAGAAATCGAAGGCTTGTATGCACATTTAATGGTGCCCATACACTTGTGCGATGCCCCGCAATGCGACATCGCGGGGCATCGCATGGGCAGTTCAGGTGCAATGAAATCGCACCTGAACTGCCAAAGTGGTTACCATGTGATCATGCGATAGATCGCATGGTAATCACGTGATGGGCATGTCACCGCCGAGTGGAAGCGGCGAGGCCGCTCCCGGCGGGTGCCCATCGCACATCGCAGTGCGATATAATGCATGTGTTAAAAAACCACATGCAATCGCACTGCGATGCGAGAAATATTATGTGCAGCACATACTATCTTGAGATGCAAGATTCGACCGGCGTGCCCGCGTATCGCGTCGCAAGGTACCTAAAATGTGCATAAAATCCTGCGATTTATCTCACAGATGCGGTCAAAATCGAAGATTAGCACTTAATATCTTACAAGTGTATGGGCACCATAAGGTACCATGTGACGCAATGCGTGGGCACGCCGCTCGAATATCGCGTCTCATGATAGTATGTGCTGCACTTAATATTTATCGCATCGCAGTGCGATCGCATGTGTTTTTAAAAACACATGCGATATATCGCACTGCGATGCGCGATAGGTACTCGCCGGGGCCACTCCCACTCAGCGGTGATGTGCCCATCACGTGATTACCATGCGATTGATCGCATGGTAATCACTTTGGCAGTTCAGGTGCGATTTCATCGCACCTGAACTGCCAGTGCGATGCCCCACGATGTCGCGACGCGGGGCATCGCACAAGTGTATGGACACCATAAGTTCTACATAGCAGTTAGGAGCTGATTGGCTGGAACTTTATCTCTGTCCACTTTATCTCCATCCACTCCTATGGCTATATGCTCAGGGTCCTAAATTGTCATACATTGTTTTGTTTGTTTGATTGTTTTATTATTGCATCTATGTTTTAAATTATTCATGAAGCTGGATATAATTAACTACTGCAGTTTGTGATGTTTGAGATTTTGTTCTATACAAGCTACGAGTATCAAATATTGTAAAATTGATTCTAATAACAACATTATCTTTGGCTTAGAGAATAAGCAACGGTGAAGGGCTTTGTTTTTGGAAAAATGGTATATGACCCCCATGCTGCTAGCCTGGGGCCAGAGGCTACATTTAACCCCCTCCCCCCCCCCCCCCCCCCCCCCACCACCACCACCACCACCACCACCACTACTGAGTTTTGTGGAAGGTTATAAAATGTGCCCTATAATAATACATACATATATCATTATCATGACACGTGCGATTTCTTCATACTTTATAACTAAAATGGAGTTATAGTGAAACTGTCGTTTTATATAAGGTGATGTGTTTGATACTCATTAATGCTGATAATATTTTTGTGGTTGGTTTTATACTCGGGTTGCTATGCTATGTCTGGCTTAATAAATATAATGTAAGCCTCATTTCAAAATGTCCTTAGGGTAACACTACCTAAAAGGATTGCACAATGGTTTTTTCTGATAACGATGGCGCCATGGATGTGTATAAGCTGGTTCTGTGTCCTGGTAACCATGGCGCCGTGGATGTGTGTAAGCTGGTTCTGTATTCTAGTAACCATGGCACAGTGGATGTGTGTAAGCTGGTTCTGTGTCCTGGCAACCGTGATGCCGTGGATGTGTGTAAGCTGGTTCTGTGTTCTGGTAACCATGGCACCGTGGATGTGTGTAAGCTGGTTCTGTATTCTGGTAACCATCGGGCCATGGATGTGTGTAAGCTGGTTCTGTGTTCTGGTAACCATGGCACCGTGGATGTGTGTAAGCTGGTTCTGTATTCTGGTAACCATCGTGCCATGGATGTGTGTAAGCTGGTTTTGTGTTCTGGTAACCATGGCACCGTGGATGTGTGTAAGCTGGTTTTGTGTTCTGGTAACCATGGCACCGTGGATGTGTGTAAGCTGGTTCTGTGTCCTGGCAACCATGATGCCGTGGATGTGTGTAAGCTGGTTCTGTGTTCTGGTAACCATGGTGCCGTGGATGTGTGTAAGCTGGTTTTGTGTTCTGGTAACCATGGCACCGTGGATGTGTGTAAGCTGGTTCTGTGTTCTGGTAACCATGGTGCTGTGGATGTGTGTAAGCTGGTTCTGTGTTCTGGTAACCATGGTGCTGTGGATGTGTGTAAGCTGGTTCTGTGTTCTGGTAACCATGGTGCTGTGGATGTGTGTAAGCTGGTTCTGTGTCCTGGTAACCATGGCGCTGTGGATGTGTGTAAGCTGGTTCTGTGTTCTGGTAACCATGGTGCTGTGGATGTGTGTAAGCTGGTTCTGTGTTCTGGTAACCATGACGCCGTGGATGTGTGTAAGCTGGTTCTGTGTTCTGGTAACCATGGCGCTGTGGATGTGTGTAAGCTGGTTCTGTGTTCTGGTAACCATGGCGCTGTGGATGTGTGTAAGCTGGTTCTGTGTTCTGGTAACCATGGCGCTGTGGATGTGTGTAAGCTGGTTCTGTGTTCTGGTAACCATGGCGCTGTGGATGTGTGTAAGCTGGTTCTGTGTTCTGGTAACCATGGCGCTGTGGATGTGTGTAAGCTGGTTCTGTGTCTACTGCAGTTTGTGATGTTTGAGATTTTTTTCTATACAAGCTACGAGTATCAAATATTGTAAAATTGATTCTAATAACAACATTATCTTTGGCTTAGAGAATAAGCAACGGTGAGGGGCTTTGTTTTTGGAAAAGTGGTATATGACACCCATGCTGCTAGCCTGGGACCAGAGGCCACTTGTAACCCCCCCCCCCCCCCGTAAGTAACCAAGGCGCCGTGGCTGTGTGTAAGCTGATACTGTTTCTAAGTAACCTGGTTCTGTGTCTAAGTAACCTTGGCGCCGTGGATGTGTGTAAGCTGGTACTCTGTCTAGGTAACCTTGGCGCCGTGGATGTGTGTAAGCTGGTACTCTGCCTAAGTAACCTTGGCACCGTGGATGTGTGTAAGCTGGTACTCTGTCTAAGTAACCTTGGCACCGTGGATGTGTGTAAGCTGGTACTGTATCTAAGAAACCTTGGCGCCGTGGATGTGTGTAAGCTGATACTGTTTCTAAGTAACCTGGTTCTGTGTCTAAGTAACCTTGGCGCCGTGGATGTGTGTAAGCTGGTACTCTGCCTAAGTAACCTTGGCACTGTGGATGTGTGTAAGCTGGCACTGTATCTAAGAAACCTTGGCGCCGTGGATGTGTGTAAGCTGGTACTCTGTCTAAGTAACCTTGGTGCCGTGGATGTGTGTAAGCTGGTACTCTGTCTAGGTAACCTTGGCGCCGTGGATGTGTGTAAGCTGGTACTCTGTCTAAGTAACCTTGGTGCCGTGGATGTGTGTAAGCTGGTACTCTGTCTAGGTAACCTTGGCGCCGTGGATGTGTGTAAGCTGGTACTCTGTCTAAGTAACCTTGGCGCCGTGGATGTGTGTAAGCTGGTACTCTGCCTAAGTAACCTTGGCACTGTGGATGTGTGTAAGCTGGCACTGTATCTAAGTAACCTTGGCGCCGTGGATGTGTGTAAGCTGGTACTCTGTCTAAGTAACCTTGGCGCCGTGGATGTGTGTAAGCTGGTACTCTGTCTAAGTAACCTTGGCGCCGTGGATGTGTGTAAGCTGGTACTCTGTCTAAGTAACCTTGGCGCCGTGGATGTGTGTAAGCTGGTACTCTGTCTAAGTAACCTTGGCGCCGTGGATGTTTGTAAGCTGGTACTGTATCTAAGTAACCTTGGCGCCGTGGATGTGTGTAAGCTGGTACTGTGTCTAAGTAACCTTGGCGCCGTGGATGTGTGTAAGCTGGTACTGTGTCTAAGTAACCTTGGCGCCGTGGATGTGTGTAAGCTGGTACTGTGTCTAAGTAACCTTGGCGCCGTGGATGTGTGTAAGCTGGTTCTGTGTCTAAGTAACCTTGGTGCCGTGGATGTGTGTAAGCTGGTTCTGTGTCTAAGTAACCTTGGCGCCGTGGATGTGTGTAAGCTGGTTCTGTGTCCTGGTAATCATGGCGCCATGGATGTGTGTAAGCTGGTTCTGTAACTGTGTGTCAGGAGTTTTTATGCTTACTTCTACAAATTGCTGGTTACATTTCCTCTTTACAGCAGTAAATAAATGCAAGAAAAGTGTGTTCTTTGTAGATGTGATATGTGTTACTATGCAAAAGACTGAGGGGCCCGTTTATCATTGATCACATATGCAATGTGATCTGGGTGCAATATTAGCGCCCAGGATCACATTGCAATCTGTGATCATATGGGTTGGATGTATTATTCAGCACCCGCAGGGACCCGTCCCTGTGATGTGCTGTGAGGACTACCGGGGGTTTCCGGGCACATGCGGCCCCCACTGACCACACAAGTGCAAAGGACACACATAATATATAAATATAAATAGATATAGATAGATATATATATATATATAGATATATATTGATAAGGGATGTTTATCTCTGATAAGCGCTAATAAAGGGGTCCTTTGGATAAATAGTTCCCACAATCTTTTAAAGTAGAATTTGTCCACAATACCAAAATGTTGCATATTACTGTCCTTTTCCCATGGCTTGGATTTTGTTATGGTACAATCTCCTGGGTCCCCATTTTGTAGCTTTCTAGAAGGGCAGTAATTAATCACTTGTCCCTTTGGCACTGCAGGGCTCTGAGACACTTCTTACACGGTCCATGTGTTCCATATTGAAGCAGGATCATATGTGCAGCACATGTTTTCCATAAGTCAGACACCTCCAAGACACATCTGGCTGTCTGTGTGTCTCAGGATTGTGTTGCGTACTTGCCATCAGTGTAAGTGTTTTCCCCACGACCTCTCCAGGTCTGCTTGGTAACCACCCCAGATCTGTGAATACAGAGGGAACATAAAGTCCCTCTCATCTAGTAGCCGACATGGAATCGCACAGATCTGTGACCATGAAGTAGATGCACTGCTTACAGCTGGAGCGGGATGTGTGTGATTCATATACGGCGCCTTCAGAGGGTTGAAGACTGACCCCTAGGACTCCCCCCACTGCTCTCACTGTCACACATATTAGGCACATGGAGAGCTATGCTGCACTGCAGGTGGCAGACCCCGTCCCTTACCACCCATGAATGAGGCTTTGAAGCTACTGTTTAGATATGACACTATGTTTATGTTTTTAGATGTTTGCTATTTGGAAACCAAGTGTTTTCTTGTATAAACCACTCTACAGTGAAAACAATAATATTTTCTCTAACGTCCTAGTGGATGCTGGGGACTCCGTAAGGACCATGGGGAATAGACGGGCTCCGCAGGAGACTGGGCACTCTAAAGAAAGATTTAGTACTACCTGGTGTGCACTGGCTCCTCCCTCTATGCCCCTCCTCCAGACCTCAGTTATAATCTGTGCCCGGCCAGAGCTGGGTGCTTTTAGTGAGCTCTCCTGAGCTTGCTAATAAGAAAGTATTTTAGTTAGGTTTTTTTATTTTCAGAGAGCTTCTGCTGGCAACAGACTCTCTGCTACGTGGGACTGAGGGGAGAGAAGCAAACCTACTAACTGCGGCTAGGTTGCGCTTCTTAGGCTACTGGACACCATTAGCTCCAGAGGGATCGAACACAGGACCTGACCTTGTCGTCCGTTCCCGGAGCCGCGTCGCCGTCCCCCTCGCAGAGCCAGAAGTCAGAAGCTGGCAGAAGCAAGAAGACATCGAAATCGGCGGCAGAAGACTCCTGTCTTCACATGAGGTAGCGCACAGCACTGCAGCTGTGCGCCATTGCGCCCACACTACCCACACACTCCGGTCACTGTAGGGTGCAGGGCGCAGGGGGGCGCCCTGGGCAGCAATTAGGATACCTCTTGGCAAAAAGACACATATATACAGCTGGGCACTGTATATATGTACGAGCCCCCGCCATTTTATTACACAGACCCGGGACAGAAGCCCGCCGCTGAGGGGGCGGGGCCTTCTCAGCACTAACCAGCGCCATTTCTCTATCGTCCTAGTGGATGCTGGGGTTCCTGAAAGGACCATGGGGAATAGCGGCTCCGCAGGAGACAGGGCACAAAAAGTAAAGCTTTAGGATCAGGTGGTGTGCACTGGCTCCTCCCCCTATGACCCTCCTCCAAGCCAGTTAGATTTTTGTGCCCGGCCGAGAAGGGTGCAATCTAGGTGGCTCTCCTAAAGAGCTGCTTAGGAAAGTTTAGCTTAGGTTTTTTATTTTACAGTGAGTCCTGCTGGCAACAGGATCACTGCAACGAGGGACTTAGGGGAGAAGAAGTGAACTCACCTGCGTGCAGGATGGATTGGCTTCTTGGCTACTGGACATCAGCTCCAGAGGGACGATCACAGGTACAGCCTGGATGGTCACCGGAGCCTTGCCGCCGGCCCCCTTGCAGATGCTGAAGTAAGAAGAGGTCCAGAATCGGCGGCAGAAGACTCCTCAGTCTTCTAAAGGTAGCGCACAGCACTGCAGCTGTGCGCCATTTTCCTCTCAGCACACTTCACACGGCAGTCACTGAGGGTGCAGGGCGCTGGGAGGGGGGCGCCCTGGGAGGCAAATGAATACCTATTTTGGCTAAAAATACCTCACATATAGCCTCCGGAGGCTATATGGAGATATTTAACCCCTGCCAGAATCCGTTAAGAGCGGGAGACGAGGCCGCCGAAAAAGGGGCGGGGCCTATCTCCTCAGCACACAGCGCCATTTTCCCTCACAGAAAGGCTGGAGGGAAGGCTCCCAGGCTCTCCCCTGCACTGCACTACAGAAACAGGGTTAAAACAGAGAGGGGGGGCACTAATTTGGCGATATGCTTATATATATATTAAGATGCTATAAGGGAAAACACTTATATAAGGTTGTCCCTATATAATTATAGCGTTTTTGGTGTGTGCTGGCAAACTCTCCCTCTGTCTCTCCAAAGGGCTAGTGGGTCCTGTCCTCTATCAGAGCATTCCCTGTGTGTGTGCTGTGTGTCGGTACGTGTGTGTCGACAGGTAGGAGGACGATGTTGGTGAGGAGGCGGAGCAATTGCCTGTAATGGTGATGTCACTCTCTAGGGAGTCGACACCGGAATGGATGGCTTATTTAGGAAATTACGTGATAATGTCAACACGCTGCAAGGTCGGTTGACGACATGAGACGGCCGACAAACAATTAGTACGGTCCAGACGTCTCAAAAACACCGTCAAGGGTTTTAAAACGCCCGTTTACTTTAGTCGGTCGACACAGACACAGACAGGGACACTGAATCCAGTGTCGACGGTGAATAAACAAACGTATTCCTTATTAGGGCCACACGTTAAAGGCAATGAAGGAGGTGTTACGTATTTCTGATACTACAAGTACCACAAAAGAGGGTATTATGTGGGATGTGAAAAAACTACCATAGTTTTTCCTGAATCAGATAAATTAAATAAAGTGTGTGATGATGCGTGGGTTCCCCCCGATAGAAAATTATGGGCGGTATACCCTTTCCCGCCAGAAGTTAGGGCGCGTTGGGAAACACCCTTTAAGGTGGATAAGGCGCTCACACGCTTATCAAAACAAGTGGCGGTACCGTCTATAGATAGGGCCGTCCTCAAGGACCAGCTGACAAGGCTGGAAAATATAATAAAAAGTATATACACACATACTGGTGTTATACTGCGGCCAGCGATCGCCTCAGCCTGGATGTGCAGAGCTAGGGTGGCTTGGTCGGATTCCCTGACTAAAAATATTGATACCCTTGACAGGGACAGTATTTTATTGACTATAGAGCATTTCTATATATGCGAGATGCACAGAGGGATATTTGCACTCTGGCATCATGAATAAACGCGATGTCCATAACTGCCAGAAGATGTTATGGACACGACAGTGGTCAGGTGATGCAGATTCCAAACGGCACAGTATGGCCGTATACAGGAAGAGGACTTGTTTGGGGTCGGTCCATCGGACCTGGTGGTCACGGCAACTGCTGGAAAATCCACCGTTTTTTACCCTAAGTCACATCTCTGCAGAAAAAGACACCGTCTTTTCAGCCTCAGTCCTCTCGTCCCTATAAGATCATATCTGCCCAGGGATAGAGGAAAGGGAAGAAGACTGCAGCAGGCAGCCCATTCCCAGGAACAGAAGCGTTCCACCGCGTCTGACAAGTTCTCAGCATGGCGCTGAGACCGTACAGGACCCCTGGATCCTACAAGTAGTATCCCGGGGGTACAGATGGGAATGTCGAGACGTTTCCCCTTCGCAGGCTCCTGAAGTCTGCTTTACCAAGTCTCCCTCCGACAAGGAGGTAGTATGGGAAAAAATTCACAAGCTGTATTCCCAGCAGGTGATAATTAAATTACCCCTCCTACTACAGAAAAGGGGTATTATTCCACACTATATTGTGGTACTGAAGCCAGAAGGCTAGGTGAGACTTATTCTAAAAATTTGTTTTTGAACACTTACAAAGGTTCAAATTAAGATGAAGTCACTCAGAGCAGTGATAACGAACCAGGAATAAGGGGACTATATAGTGTCCCGGGACATCAGGGATGCTTACCTCTATGTCCCAAATTTGCCCTTCTCACTAAGGGTACCTCAGGTTCGTGGTGCAGAACTGTCACTATCAGTTTCAGACGCTGCCGTTTGGATTGTCCACGGCACCCTGGGGTCTTTACCAAGGTAATGGCCGAATTGATGATTCTTCTTCGAAGAAAAGGCGTCTTAATTATCCCTTACTTGGACGATCTCCTGATAGGGGCATAGTCCAGGGAACAGTTGGAGGTCGGAGTAGCACTATCTCGGATACTGCTACAATCAGCACGGGTGGATTCTAAATATTCCAAAATCGCAGCTGATCCCGACGACACGTCTGCTGTGCCTAGGGATGATTCTGGACACAGTCCAGAAAAAGGTGTTTCTCCCGGAAGAGAAAGCCAGGGAGTTATCCGAGCAAGTCAGGAACCTCCTAAAAACAGTGCATCATTGCACAAGGGTCCTGGTAAAAATGGTGGCTTCCTACGAAGCAATTCCATTCGGCAGATTTCACGTAAGAACTTTTCAGTGGGATCTGCTGGACAAATGGTCCGGATCGCATCTTCAGATGCATCAGCGGATAACCCAATATCCAAGGACAAGGGTGTCTCTCCTGTGGTGGTTATAGAGTGCTCATCTTCTAGAGGGCAGCAGATTCGGCATTCAGGATTGGATGCTGGTAACCACGGAGCCCAGCCTGAGAGGCTGGGGAGCAGTCACACAAGGAAAAAATGTCCAGGGAGTGTGATCAAGTATGGAGACTTTTCTCCACATAAATATACTGGAGCTAAGGGTAAATTTATAATGCTCTAAGCTTAGCAAGACCTCTGCTTCAAGGTCAGCCGGTATTGATCCAGTGGGAAAAACATCACGGCAGTCGCCCACGTAAACAGACAGGGCGACACAAGAAGCAGGAGGGCAATGGCAGAAACTGCAAGGACTTTTCGCTGGGCGGAAAATCATGTGATAACACTGTCAGCAGTTTTTCATCCCGGGAATGGAAACTGGGAAGCAGACTTCCTCAGCACGACCTCCACCCGGGAGAGTGGAAACTTCATTGAGAAGTTTTTTCCACATGATTGTAAACCGTTGGGAAATACCAAAGGTGGACATGATGGCGTCCCGTCTGAACAAAAAACGGGACAGGTATTGCGCCAGGTCAAGAGACCCTCAGGCAATAGATGTGGACGTTCTGGTAACACCGTGGGTGTACCAGTCGGTGTATGTGTTCCCTCCTCTGCTTCTCATACCTAAGGTGCTGAGAATTATAAGACGTAGAGGAGTAAGAACTATACTCATGGCTCCGGATTGGCCAAGAAGGACTTAGTACCCGGAACTTCAAGAGATGCTTACAGAGGTCTTATGGCCTCTGCCGCTAAGAAGGGACTTGCTTCAGCAAGTACCATGTCTGTTCCAAGACTTACCGCAGCTGCGTTTGTCGGCATGGCGATGGAAAGCCGGATCCTAAGGGAAAAAAGGCATTCCGGAAGAGGTCATTCCTACCCTGGTCAAAGCCAGAAAGGAGGTGACCGCACAACATTATCACCACGTGTGGCGAAAATATGTTGCGTGGTGTGAGGCCAGGAAGGCCCCACAAAGAAATTTCAACTCGGTCGTTTCCTGCATTTCCTGCAAACAGGAGTGTCTATGGGCCTCAAATTGGGGTCCATTAAGGTTCAAATTCGGCCCTGTAAATTTTCTTCCAGAAAGAATTGGCTTCAGTTCCTGAAGTCCAGAAGTTTGTCAAGGGAGTATTGCATATACAAACCCCTTTTTTGTGCCTCCAGTGGCACTGTGGGATCTCAACGTAGTTCTGGGATTCCTCAAATCACATTGGTTTAAAACCAGTCAAATATGTGGATTTGAAGCATCTCACATAAAAAGTGACCATGCTCTTGGCCCTGGCCTGGACCAGGCGAGTGTCAAATTGGTGGTTTTTTCTCAAAAAAGCCCATATCTGTTTGTCCATTCGGACAGGGCAGAGCTGCGGACTCGTCCCCAGTTCTCTCCCTAAGGTGGTGTCAGTGTTTCACCTGAACCAGCTTATTGTGGTGCCTTGCACCTACTAGGGACTTGGAGGACTCCAAGTTGCTAGGAGTTGTCAGGGCCCTGAAAATATGTTCCAGGACAGCTGGAGTCAGAAAATCTGACTCGCTGTTTATACTGTATGCACCCAACAAGTTGGGTGCGCCTGCTTCTAAGCAGGCGATTGCTCGTTGGATTTGTAACACAATTCAACTTGCACATTCTGAGGCAGGCCTGCCACAGTCTAAATCGGTTAAGGCCCATTCCACAAGGAAGGTGGGCTCATCTTGGGCGGCTGCCCGAGAGGTCTCGGCATTACAACTCTGCCGAGCAGCTACGTGGTCAGGGGAGAACACGTTTGTAAAATTCTACAAATTTGATATCCTGGCAAAAGAGGACCTGGAGTTCTCTCATTCGGTGCTGCAGAGTCATCCGCACTCTCCCGCCCGTTTGGGAGCTTTGGTATAATCCCCATGGTCCTTTCAGGAACCCCAGCATCCACTAGGACGATAGAGAAAATAAGAATTTACTTACCGATAATTCTATTTCTCGGAGTCCGTAGTGGATGCTGGGCGCCCATCCCAAGTGCGGATTATCTGCAATACTTGTACATAGTTACAAAAATCGGGTTATTATTGTTGTGAGCCATCTTTTCAGAGGCTCCGCTGTTATCATACTGTTAACTGGGTTTAGATCACAAGTTGTACGGTGTGATTGGTGTGGCTGGTATGAGTCTTACCCGGGATTCATAATTCCTCCCTTATTGTGTACGCTCGTCCGGGCACAGTACCTAACTGGCTTGGAGGAGGGTCATAGGGGGAGGAGCCAGTGCACACCACCTGATCCTAAAGCTTTACTTTTTGTGCCCTGTCTCCTGCGGAGCCGCTATTCCCCATGGTCCTTTCAGGAACCCCAGCATCCACTACGGACTCCGAGAAATAGAATTATCGGTAAGTAAATTCTTATTTTTTTCTTCACAGCTCCGCTGAGAGGAAGCTCCCCAGGCTCTCCCCTGCAGTATCAAGGTAGAAAAAGGGTAAAAAGAGAGGGGGGGGGGCACATAAATTTAGGCGCAAATTATCATAAACAGCAGCTACTGGGTAAACACTAAGTTACTGTGTAATCCCTGGGTTATATAGCGCTGGGGTGTGTGCTGGCATACTCTCTCTCTGTCTCCCCAAAAGGCCTTGTGGGGTCCTGTCCTCAATTAGAGCATTCCCTGTGTGTGTGCGGTGTGTCGGTACGTTTGTATCGACATGATTGACGAGGACGGTTACGTGGAGGCAGAACAAGTGCAAGTGACTGTGGTGTCGCCGCCAACGGCGCCGACACCTGATTGGATGGATATGTGGAAGGTGTTAAATGATAACGTAAGCTCCTTGCATAAAAGGTTGGATAATCAGTCAGGGTCTCAACCCGTGTCTGATTCTGCAGCTCAGAGGCCGTCAGGGTCTCAAAAGCGCCCACTATCCCAGTTGGTTGACACAGATGTCGACACGGATTCTGACTCCAGTGTCGATGACGATGAGGCAAAGTTGCAGCCTAAAATGACTAAAGCCATCCGATACATGATTATAGCAATGAAGGATGTATTGCACATATCGGAGGAAAACCCTGTCCCTGACAAAAGGGTGTATATGTATGGGGAGAAAAAGCAAGAGGTGACTTTTCCCCCTTCACATGAGTTAAATGAATTATGTGAAAAAGCATGGGATTCCCCCGATAAGAAAGTGCTGATTTCCAAAAGGTTACTTATGGCGTACCCTTTCCCGCCAACGGACAGGATGCGCTGGGAATCCTCCCCTAGGGTAGACAAAGCTCTGACACGCTTATCTAAAAAGGTGGCCCTGCCGTCACAGGATACGGCCGCCCTAAAGGATCCTGCAGATAGGAAGCAGGAAAGTATCCTGAAGTCTGTTTATGCACACTCAGGTACTATACTGAGGCCGGCTATTGCGTCAGCAGCATGTACAGATAATCTGTCTGAGGAAATGGATACCTTAGACAAGGATACCATTTTAATGACCCTGGGGCATATAAAAGACGCTGTCCTATATATGAGGGATGCCCAGAGGGACATTTGCCTACTGGGCTCTAGAATAAATGCAATGTCAATTTCTGCCAGAAGGGTCCTGTGGACTCGGCAATGGACAGGTAATGCCGACTCCAAAAAGCACATGGAGGTGTTACCTTACAAGGGTGAGGAATTGTTTGGGGACGGTCTCTCGGACCTAGTTTCCACAGCTACGGCTGGGAAGTCAAACTTTTTGCCATATATTCCCTCACAGCCTAAGAAAGCACCGTATTACCAAATGCAGTCCTTTCGATCACAGAGAAGCAATAAGGTCAGAGGTGCGACCTTTCTGGCCAGAGGCAGGGGTAGAGGAAAGAAGCTGCACCATTCAGCTAGTTCCCAGGAACAGAAGTCCTCCCCGGCTTCCACTAAATCCACCGCATGACGCTGGGGCTCCACAGGAGCGGTGGGGGCGCGTCTCCGAAATTTCAGCCACCAGTGGGTTCGCTCACAGGTGGATCCCTGGGCTAATTATAACACTGTAATAGATTGTCCACTAAGAAATGCTGATTGGTCCTTTTAACTGTCAATCATGACATATTATCCAATGGGAACCAACTGGATCGATATTTTCTATGACAGGTCAGAATATCTATCAATCTCCTGTCAAGAACCAATCAGTAAATAGTACTACTGCTATAAGAACAAACAAGGGTTTGAACCCATTGACGCCCTGTGACCAAGCTATTTGCGAAACGTACGTCAGGAAGGAAGGAGGTAACATCCTCACGGTCACGTGGTGCGCACACGTGACCGCAACTAGCCGATCTCGGCAAAGTTCGTCGCCAAGGGAACCAGCCTAACAGGAAGCATAGTGCGGCCGGAGCACGGCAGCGGGCAGAACGCGGCCAGACGCGGCCAGCACCTTCCCTATACCAGGATCTCCCTCATCATACAAGTAGGACAAAACCTAATGAATTTACACCTGGATTAGGTAAATACACGCGATATATGCACCTTTGCATCTTTATATTGCACTGACTGGTATTCACAAATCTTACCCACGTGGTACATAGACTATTGTACCATATGTACAAGTGACAGTTAATTATCATCAGCAGGAGAATAAGTGCTATTCTAAGTGTGGTCTATGGCCCTCATTCCGAGTTGATCGGTCGCAAGGCGATTTGAGCAGAGTTACACACGCTAAGCCGCCGCCTACTGGGAGTGAATCTTAGCTTCTTAAAATTGCGACCGATGTATTCGCAATATTGCGATTACTAACTACTTAGCAGTTTCAGAGTAGCTCCAGACTTACTCTGCCTGTGCGATCAGTTCAGTGCTTGTCGTTCCTGGTTGACGTCACAAACACACCCAGCGTTCGCCCAGGCACTCCCACCGTTTCTCCGGCCACTCCTGCGTTTTTCCCGGAAACGGTAGCGTTTTCAGCCACACGCCCCTGAAACGCCGTGTTTCCGCCCAGTAACACCCATTTCCTGTCAATCACATTACGATCGCCGGAGCGAAGAAAAAGCCGTGAGTAAAAATACTTTCATCATAGTAAAGTTACTTGGCGCAGTCGCAGTGCGAACATTGCGCATGCGTACTAAGCGGATTTTCACTGCGATGCGATGAAAAATACCGAGCGAACAACTCGGAATGAGGGCCTATATTCCTATCAAAACAGCGGATGTAGATACATCTGCTAATCTTTGGACCCTGTTAAACACACAAACGCCTTTCTCTTTTGCACTGCAGAAATCCATAGTTATCTCAATACCAGCTGAGGATATATATATATATATCATATGGAATATACTCTGTGTCAATTTATTATTTTCTTACTGCTTGAAAATAACCTATGATTGGTCATTTGAGCTGGAGGTTTCAATGCTTATGTGATTTAATCTATAATTTGCACAATCCATAGTGTATTCTCATATATTCATTTGTGTTATGGAGACCAAATTTGGAGGTTTCCCTCTTTGTACAGCTAAAATAATATTATGATTTAAAAATATTATTACCTGATTTACATATATGAAATAACTGTGCAGCATAAATGTTTTTTCTACTTGTACTGCGACTGCTTAAACCGTGAAAATTTAGATGGGTATCTGAATTTCTCGCTATACGTTATCATCTGTGATAAAAAAAATTTTTTTGATATCTTATTTCCACATCAAATCAGCTGTTTCGATACTTGTGGCTCACATAATAACGCAAATCGGCTCTTATCTGTGCCCAATTAGGACACAGTGTGATAAGGGTGAGCATAAGGTCTGTGGTCATACCCCGCTGGAGATGCCCAATCTCATCTGATCTTGGAAGCCAAGCAGTGGAGGGCCGGGTTAAGTACTTGGATGGGAGACCACCTAGGAACACCCTGGTACTGCAAATATTTGCCACCCATTTGTCACCAATATAGAGCATCGCCTTACATCTCGGTTATGACCTATGATTCAACCATCTGCTACGATCAAATTCCCATTTGGGATATACAGCAGTTTCTAAATGATGGTCATATATATACACACTGAGTGAGCAACTTTTTGATCACAGGTTGTCCTACAGTTGGAGTGCGATTGTCAACAAAATCACAGATATACCCATTTCGGCCTATATTAGGTATTTGCACCTTGCAAGTTATATATTGCTTTCTATATTTTCGCAATGTCACTATTTAACAAATACTGGCGCTCATTGAACTCCTCAATAATTAATTTTAATGAGAATTATTAAAGTATTGCATTTTAGTTAGCTATTTTGACATCTAGTCATATAACATTATCTGTATTTGAGTGCTTCCCAACAAGAGTCTTCTTTTTTTCTTTTTTTCTATGTTTACACGGATCCCTGGGCTATACAGATTGTGTCTCAGGGATACAAGTTGGAATTCGAAGTGATGCCCCCTCACCGTTACCTCAAATCGGCCCTGCCAGCTTCCCCCATAGAAAGGGAAGTAGTGTTAGCGGCAATTCACAAGTTATATCTCCAGCAGGTGGTGGTAAAGGTTCCCCTCCTTCAACAAGGAAGAGGATACTATTCCACAATGTTTGTGGTACCGAAACCGGACGGTTCGGTCAGACCCATATTGAATTTAAAATCCCTGAACATTTATCTGAAAAGATTCAAGTTCAAAATGGAATCGCTCAGAGCGGTCATTGCAAGCCTGGAAGAGGGGGATTTTATGGTGTCTCTGGACATCAAGGATGCGTACCTGCATGTCCCCATTTATCCACCTCATCAGGAGTACCTCAGGTTTGTGGTACAGGACTGTCATTACCAATTCCAGACGTTGCCGTTTGGCCTGTCCACGGCACCGAGAATATTTACCAAGGTGATGGCGGAAATGATGGTGCTCCTTCGGAAGCAAGGGGTTACGATTATCCCATACTTGGACAATCTCCTCATAAAGGCGAGGTCCAGGGAGCGGTTGCTGATCAGCATAGCACTCTCTCAGGAAGTGTTGCAACAGCACGGCTGGATTCTGAATATTCCAAAGTCGCAGCTGATTCCTACGACGCGTCTGCCCTTCCTGGGCATGATTCTGGACACAAACCAGAAAAAGGTGTTTCTCCCGGAGGAGAAGGCTCAGGAGCTCGTGATTTTGGTCAGAGGCCTCCTAAAACCAAAACAGGTATCGGTGCATCACTGCACGCGAGTCCTAGGAAAGATGGTGGCGTCATACGAAGCCATTCCCTTCGGCAGGTTCCATGCAAGGATCTTTCAGTGGGATCTGTTGGACAAGTGGTCCGGATCGCATCTTCAGATGCATCGGCTGATCACCCTGTCCCCCAGGGCCAGGGTGTCTCTTCTGTGGTGGCTGCAAAGTGCTCACCTCCTCGAGGGCCGCAGGTTCGGCATACAGGACTGGGTCCTGGTGACCACGGATGCCAGCCTCCGAGGATGGGGGGCAGTCACTCAAGGAAGAAACTTCCAGGGGCTGTGGTCAAGTCAGGAGACTTGTCTGCACATCAATATCCTGGAACTAAGGGCCATATACAACGCCCTGAGTCAAACGGAGCCTCTGCTTCGAAACCAACCAGTGCTGATTCAGTCAGACAACATCACGGCAGTGGCCCAAGAAGCAGGGTGGCAATGGCAGAAGCCACCAGGATTCTTCGTTGGGCGGAGAATCACGTACTAGCACTGTCAGCAGTGTTCATTCCGGGAGTGGACAACTGGGAAGCAGACTTCCTCAGCAGGCACGACCTCCACCCGGGAGAGTGGGGACTTCATCAAGAAGTCTTCACGCAGATTGCAAATCGATGGGAACTGCCACAGGTGGACATGATGGCATCCCGTCTCAACAAAAAGCTAAAAAGATATTGCGCCAGGTCAAGGGACCCTCAGGCGATAGCTGTGGACGCACTAGTAACACCGTGGGTGTTCCAGTCGGTCTATGTGTTTCCTCCTCTTCCTCTCATACCAAAGGTGCTGAGAATTGTAAGAAAAAGAGGAGTGAGAACAATACTCATTGTTCCGGATTGGCCAAGAAGGACTTGGTACCCGGAATTGCAAGAAATGCTCACAGAGGACCCGTGGCCTCTGCCTCTCAGACAGGACCTGTTACAACAAGGGCCCTGTCTGTTCCAAGACTTATCGCGGCTGCGTTTAACGGCATGGCGGTTGAACGCCGGATCCTAGCGGAAAAAGGCATTCCGGATGAAGTTATGCCTACGCTGATAAAGGCTAGGAAGGATGTGACAGCAAAGCATTATCACCGTATATGGCAAAAATATGTTGCTTGGTGTGAGGCCAGGAAGGCCCCTACAGAGGAATTCCAGCTGGGTCGATTCCTGCACTTCCTACAGTCAGGAGTGACTATGGGCCTGAAATTAGGGTCCATAAAGGTCCAGATTTCGGCCCTATCCATTTTCTTCCAAAAAGAACTGGCTTCACTGCCTGAGGTTCAGACGTTTGTCACGGGAGTGCTGCATATTCAGCCCCCTTTTGTGCCACCAGTGGCACCTTGGGATCTTAACGTGGTGTTGAGTTTCCTGAAATCCCACTGGTGTGAGCCACTTAAGACCGTGGAGCTAAAGTATCTCACGTGGAAAGTGGTCATGCTGTTGGCCTTAGCTTCGGCTAGGCGTGTGTCAGAATTGGCGGCTTTGTCATGTAAAAGCCCCTATCTGGTTTTCCATATGGATAGGGCAGAGTTGCGGACTCGTCCGCAATTTCTGCCAAAGGTGGTGTCATCCTTTCATTTGAACTAACCTACTGTGGTGCCTGCGGCTACTGGTGACTTGGAGGATTCCAAGTTGCTTTACGTAGTCCGGGCTTTGAAGATTTATGTGACCAGAACGGCTGGAGTCAGGAAGACTGACTCGCTGTTTTTCCTGTATGCATCCAACAAGCTGGGTGCTCCTGCTTCAAAGCAAACTATTGCTCGCTGGATCTGTGGCACGATTCAGCAGGCTCATTCTGCGGCTGGATTGCCGCATCCAAAATCAGTGAAAGCCCATTCCACAAGAAAGGTGGGCTCTTCTTGGGCGGCTGCCCGAGGGGTCTCGGCATTACAGCTTTGCCGAGCTGCTACTTGGTCGGGTTCAAACACATTTGCAAAGTTCTACAAGTTTGATACCCTGGCTGAGGAGGACCTTGAGTTTGCCCATTCGGTGCTGCAGAGTCATCCGCACTCTCCCGCCCGTTTGGGAGCTTTGGTATAATCCCCATGGTCCTTACGGAGTCCCCAGCATCCACTAGGACGTTAGAGAAAATAAGATTTTACTCACCGGTAAATCTATTTCTCGTAGTCCGTAGTGGATGCTGGGCGCCCGTCCCAAGTGCGGACTTTCTGCAATACGTGTATATAGTTATTGCTTACTAAAGGGTTATGTTATGTGGCATCAGTTGAGTGATGCTTGTTTGTTGTTCATACTGTTAACTGGGTAAGTTTATCTCGAGTTATACGGTGTGGCTGGTATGAGTCTTACCATGGATTCCAAAATCCTTTCCTTGTAATGTCAGCTCTTCCGGGCACAGTTTCCTTAACTGAGGTCTGGAGGAGGGGCATAGAGGGAGGAGCCAGTGCACACCAGGTAGTACTAAATCTTTCTTTAGAGTGCCCAGTCTCCTGCGGAGCCCGTCTATTCCCCATGGTCCTTACGGAGTCCCCAGCATCCACTACGGACTACGAGAAATAGATTTACCGGTGAGTAAAATCTTATTATTTGCTGCACACCCTTCGCCTTGTAAAGTATATAGCTAGCAGCTGTCTATAAATGGCAAGCACAGGGCCAGGTTTTGCAGGAGATGAGCAGTCAACATTGACATATGCCTATTCAATCCACCATTTATACTGATCTTCAGGTTATATGATATTCTGCTTCAGTCTAAATAAAAGTTATTCTTAACATGTAGTTATAAAATAAGAGTGCTCAGAAAAAGAGTCTTCTTCTCTCTTGTGATCTGGTACATAGGGGTCTATTTACAGGTGGTATTCATGTGACCGGCGGTCAGCAGACCGACGGTCACATGACCTCCCCAAAAATCCCGCCCCCTTACTATCCCGACGGTTGGCATGCCGACCAACAGGGGCTATTTCCACTCGTGGGTGTCCACGACACCCATAGAGTGGAAATAGAACCATTGGCGACCGCAGGTCACCAACGAGCCCGCCATTGGCTTGCTGCAGTTGCCCCTCCTCGCCGTGATCCCGGCGTCGGTATGCTGACCGGCGGTCAGGAGACCATCGGCCAGTCATACCACACCCGTCTATTTACTAAGCCTTGGAGGGTGGTAAAGTGGATGGAGATAAAGTACCAGCCAATCAGCTCCTAACTACCATGTCACAGGCTGGGTTTGAAAAATGACAGTTAGGAGCTGGTTGGTTTGTAGTTTATCTCTCTCCACTTTATCTCTCTTCAAGGCTTAGTACATAGGGGGTAATTCAAATCTGACCGCTGGGCATCGATTTTTGCACTGCTGCGATCAGAAAGTCGCCGCCTACAGGGGGAGTGTATTTTCGCTGTGCAAGTGTGTGAACGCCTGTGTAGCAGAGCTGTACAAACTGATTTTGTGCAGTCTCTGCGCAGCCCAGGACTTACTCAGCCGCTTTGATCGCATCAGGCTGTTCGGGACCGGATTTGACGTCAGACACCCGCCTGCAAACGCTTGGACACGCCTGCATTTTTCCGGACACTCCCTGAAAACGGTCAGTTGCCACCCACAAACGCCTTCTCCCTGTCAATCTCCGTGCGAACGCCCGTGCGAATGGATCCTTTGCACAATCCCATCGCAGACCGCGATCCCTGTTGCAGCCGTCCGTTGCGCCTGTGCATTGCCGTGCATACGCATGCGCAGTGTGGATCTGATCGCCCGCTGTACGAAAACGCACAGCAGTGATCAAATCTGAATGACCCCCATAGACCCCAAAGTACCAGCCAGTCAGCTTATAACTGCACAAGCTCCCTTTTTTACTCTCATTTATAAGTATTGTATCTGGATATGGTATTACTTATTGAATATTAATATTTATACTGCACAGTCATAAAAATAATTTAGTTCCTCGCGATGAAGTCTAGCGTCTGCCTAGGTAGCACTACACATAGCATGCTCACGATGAGCTGTCAGTGACCCGGATAATGACATTCAGATTTTGGCAACTAGTAAGTGGTCACTGATGTACAGTAATAGCGCCCTGTACTTGAGATACTGCGAGACCTGCTTGAATTACTAAAACAACAAATTCTAGATTTCTGAAATAGGATGAAATTTAAATTAAATGTACAAGTTCTACAGCATGATTACCGGAGGCCCTATACCATTTACTGGATGTATATTTTCCATGTCATGGGAGCTTGAACCTAAAGTCTAGCGGTATGCTGCGCGCCAGGGGCCTCCCGAGGTGGGAACATTAAACTCACATCTGGATTTCACATGAATCAACTTTTTTATTTTTTATTGCACACATTTTGCCAGCAGCAACTCCCTTGGACCGTCTGCATGGAGCCGCGTGCGCTCTGGGCTGCGTGTATTGTGTCTGCTTCACCTTGGAGTCACGCATGTCTCCTGCTGCCTGCAGGGCCCCAGGGATCTCACTAGTAGAGGTGTTTGGTGATGTCTGTACAGATTCCTCCCACATACCACTTTATTTTATATTACCTCGCTTAAGTCTGCCTTCAGCACGTGTGCGCATCCTCGTAGATATAACTCTTCTCAAATACAATTATTGGAGAATTGGAAATTTGACGGTGGATAAGAACCAAATGGCTCAGGCAATCTTCTGGGGTTCTTTCTATTTAACCCGTGACATCTTCTCATTCTATTTAGAAGGGCAGCTGGTTGTTACAGTGCCTGTGTAAATTACCTCTGTACTGTGACTGGCATTGTGGGGCGACGCCATAAGCCGTGAGGTTCTGTAGTAGCCTTGTGTAGTGCGTAGTAATAATCACACACTAAAATATGCTTCAGTTGCTCATTTTTAGGGGTATACACAAAGCAGATTTTCTCCAGCGCACCGTGTCACGTCTAGCAGAGTTTGAGGATCCGGCAGCTGAGATTTGCCCGAGGAGGTAGCAGGCTGTGAATGAACCAGATGCGGAGGCTGGATATAGTTCCTTCGCATGGGACACGGAGCAATGAAGAACGTAGGCGGGGTTTGAGAGTCAATGGAAAGTATTTATTATGTACAGGGCTGAGGTAGAGAACCGAGGCTGGAGCACGATGGTGAAGACGTGGCTGGAGACAAGGACTGTGGACTGTGGTTTGGAAAACGAGGCTGAAGATAATAATCTGCAGGCGGTGGTCGGTGGTACAAAGGCGTGGCTGGTGAAGGAGATCTGTGGAGTGTGGCTTGAAAGACGAGGCAGAAGACCCGGGGCCGACTGTACCCAAAGAGTCTTACTGGACCGGGTTTTCCAGGAGCGCTTCCACAGGCAGTAGCAGGCTAGAAACGGCAGGGCTGCAGCAGCAACAGAGAACCGACCAAGCAGGATCAGGAAGAACCAGAATACAGCAGGAATCCTGGGAGCACAGGCTAAAACACCTACAACAGGGTTGTAACTTGAAGCACTGGCATCCCTGTTCTAAACCAGCCCCCTTTTATAGGGAGAGCTTCCCCTGGATTGGCTGGAAGAGACAGGAAACAGGAACTATGCTCAAAACTTGGTCTCCAACATGGCGGCGCCCAGTAATGCAGACCTTTTTGCAAAGCCACATTGCTCACTGCCCCTGGTCTCCTAGCAATGGCTCAGCAAGAGCGACCCACTGTAGCGATGTCCCGCTGCCACGAGCGGACCCCCTCACCGCCGCTACTGCTGCCCACGGATCTGGCGCAGCAGCGCACCACCGCCGCTGCCCGCACATCGCCAAGGAAGCCAGCCCCGCGGCCCCAGCGTACCGGTAAGACTCCGGACACTGACACACCGAGGGACATTAGTAATAAGATTTGAAAAACCACAAGGTAGTACAGTAGATAATTCAGAGATCTTGGATACATATATTTGCAAAAATATGGTAAGCCTCCAGGCCAACATCAATGCTTTTCTGATAATAGAGGTCCCTACACTGCGTGACAACAGTACCCACACTGGGCCATATAATTGTCTACTGTAAGGCTACATGATAATAGCACATATAAAAATATATCTACATTGAGAAACAGTTTACTAGGAGTCACCTCTAGGTCCTCCAAGTGGCATTACAAGAACCAGCCTGCTCTCCAAATGCAGGTCCCATCCATACTTCTCAAAACCGTAGTATAAAATGAAGCCACTCAATGAAATTAGTAATACTTTTCAGGTGTTGAAAAGGGAGGGATGTTCTAAACTAGAAAGGTACAAAAGCAGATTTTCCTCAGCACACCAAGGGGCATTAGTAATATGATTTAATAAACAACATGGTAGTAGATAAATCAGAGATCTTAGTTATACGTATTTGCAAAAATATGGTAAGCTTCCAGACAGAAGTTTCTAGAGAGGAGGAGGCCCATGTGCCGTCCGTCTGGGCCCCCTCCTTTGTAGCTGGCGGCATCGCTTAGCTCTAGGCACTAGGGTCCCCAGGGGACCCTAGCGCTGTCCCAGAGTCTACAGTGCATGCGCAGATCTCTGGAAAAAAATTTCCATTGATTTTTCTACTGCACATTTGCAAAACAACAGGGAAAATGGCGCCACACCATTTTCCCAGTGATTTCTGCAGTGCTGCTGCTGCGTGGCGGGACTCCGAAGGGTAAGTATTACAAAAAATAGGTACAGGGTGTGCGGTGTGGGCCCCCCTGGACTCCGGGGGCCCGTGTGCACCACACACACTGCACCCATTATAAATACGCCAGTACTTCCAGACCAATGCCTGATACAGGAGTTCCCTACACTGCGTGATAACAGTACCCACTCTGGGCCATATAATTGTCTACTGTAAGGCTACACGTACAAAAATATATCTACATTGAGAGTCATCTTTCCAGATTTTACTCTTTCAGCACCTGAGGGGTATTATTAATTTGATTGAGCAGCTTCATTTTATACTTCACCTTACAGAAGCATGGATGGGACCTGCATTTGGAGAGCATGCTGTTTTGAATGAAACACTTACACTTAGAGGTCTATTTAGTAAGCCTTTTTGGAGATAAAGTGGACGGCGATAAAGGAGTCTATTCATAAAGCAGTGAAAAGAATGCAGAAAAGGACCAGTAGAGAACTTGCCCATGGCAACCAACCAGCTTTGAAGGAAGCCTTTCTCAAGTACATTCTATAAAATGTAAGGGAGATGCTGATTGGTTGCCATGGCCAACTTCTCCACTGGTCTGTTTCTCCGCTGTTTTCACTGCTTCATGAATAAACCCCAATGTCCCAACCAACCAGCTCCTAACTGTCATTATTCAAACCCAGCCTGTGACATGGCAGTTAGGAGCTGATTGGCTGATACTTTATCTTCGTCCACTTTATCTCTCACCAAGTCTAAGTAAATAGACCCCTCAGTTCTATGGGGGTTCTTGAATACATTAGCCCCCATTCAGCAGAGCCCTGTATCTCTCCCACGTGCTGTGTTCACCATTGTGCTTGACACAATGGTTTTAGTGAGCGAGTGCATTGGGCTGGGAAATTGAACCTAGGTGGCCTTAGCGATGCAGCAGAAGACAGGCCTTAAGCCAGGTACACACTATCTAATTGTTTGATCATAGTAACATAGTAACATAGTAACATAGTATCTGAGGTTGAAAAAAGACAATTGTCCATCGAGTTCAACCTATTTGTGGTGTCCTCTGCATGATGATTTGACTAAATAGTAACTATAATGTATGACTATGCACCATACCCCTGGATATCCTTATCCAATAGGAATTTATCTAACCCATTCTTAAAGGTGTTGACAGATTCCGCCATTACAACTCCCTCGGGCAGGGAATTCCAAACACGTATTGTCCTTACCGTGAAAAAGCCTTTACGCCGTATTGTGCGGAATCTCCTCTCCTCTAACCTGAGCGAGTGTCCACGAGTCCTCTGTGTTGATCTAACCAAAAACAGGTCCCGCGCAAGCTCTGTGTATTGTCCCCTTATATATTTGTAGATGTTGATCATATCCCCTCTTAGTCTCCGCTTTTCCAATGTAAACATGCCTAGTCTTTCAAGCCTTTCCTTGTATTCCATCGTCTCCATGCCCTTAATTAGTTTGGTCGCCTCGTCAGGATGACAATTTGGTCGCCTCGTCAGGATGACAATTGAGACGATTATTCAGCTAGACAGAGGAAGGTCCCAATATGGGTGGTATTCAGTATACCGGTTGTTGGGACAACCGGCATACCGACACCTTTTCTCCCTCTTGGGGGTCCACAACCCCCTGGAGGGAGAACAGAAAGCGTGGCAAGCGCAGCGCGGCACCGTGCTCGCAAGAGGCTCATTTGCGCTCGCCCCGCTGTCGGCAAGCCGGCGGTTGGGATCCCGGCGCCGGCATGCTGGCCGCCAGAGACCCAGCCGCCGGCAACTCATACCACCCCCCCCAATATCTGTGCTACACACTTTTTGGTACTTATGAAAAATTGACCGATTCCTGGTTACATCAGCCGAGGTGGTAAAAACATTGGGTTTACCCACAGATTACCTGATTTCTACTCCTGGACATATGGTCATATAATTGAGCATGCACACACACTGGTCGATATCAGGCGATTGAGGCCGAGATTTTCGGTCTTAACCGATCAGATAATCGTAGGTTCATATTTGTGGGCAAGATTTCTCAGATGTATTGGCGAAACACCAAAACGATCGCTCATACACACTATACAATAAATCAGGCCAATCACACGATTATTGCCAAATTGACCCAATAATTGTAAAGTATGTACCCAGCTTTACAGAAACTCTGCTTGTGACCATGCCAGATCTTTACTAATTAATCTTTTGCCAGGTTTCACCAAGGACCCTTTATAGTACAAAAAACATGGCCAAACCTTCATTACTTGGCAGATTTAGCTGGAAAGTGAATTGCAGCGATTCTCTTTATCGTCAACGGGCAGGACCACCAACTGCTGTAGGGTTCACAGATAAAAAAAACCCCTACATATTAGCTTTAAGATGCCTACACACTTAGCGATATAGTAAACTATATCGCTCATTTCCCCTGAGCGATATAGTTTAATTTGGATTCATCGTCCAAAACTGCATGCTCCGACCAGCCGCGGCATTACGTCACTGTGCGATATCACTAGTGATATCGCACAGTGTGTTTTCCCGCTGTCGGGCGGCCCGGCCCAGGAGGGGAAACGCTAGGCGATGCTGCTCGCCGAGCACATATGTGTACCCACCTTTATACTCGTCTCTATATATAGGGAACATCAAAGTGAGACAAGTGGAAAGTGAATTGATTTGATTCCTGTCCAGTGAATTAAAACTGTGAAAGTGCATGAAGAATGTGTGGCTTTGTTGCATACCTGCACCTGATGTTTTGATGCACTCCATTGAATTTAATTGACTTGTTTAATGCCCTTAAATGTTTTTTTCAATCATTCCATCGATCTACAGAGATCTAACAGTGAACAGTATCATTTTCAATCCATTTTAACATGCGGATTACATATTATAAAACATTCAGCAAGAATAAAATAAAAAAAACTAGGGGGATGTAAAACTGCATCATGCTTTCCAGAAAAACACAATAAACCACAGTACGCTGTTGACAAATCTATACATACATCATCTTCACATGTTTTTTATTCTGGTAAAAAAAAACGGCCGTTTGGCAAATACCTGAACTGCCAGGCCTCGCTCAGACAGTCTTTTCAGCCGCATAGTGTATTATTACAGCAATTCATCTTTTCAGTTTAATGCCAAGGGCCTTACGCATTTGACAAATATCTTGTTGTTCACTGGACTGCATTGCTTCAAAGAGAAGGCAAAAAGATTGAGAACAGTAAGACACGTGACTGTAGACTGTTTATGTACCTCAGAGCATGTGATTCAGCAGCTGTCTAGGAAAAGTGACTAAAAAAAGATAGAAAATAGAATTTGACGGCAGATAAGAACCACTTGGCCCATCTAGGCTTCCCATGTAGATCATATGTCTCCAAATATTAAAGGCAAGTTTTGAAAATACACATAATCTGAAGTCATTTGCTGCAACACATCAGGGTACTGGTGTAACTACAAATACTGGGGATGCAGTTATGTGACCGGCGATCAGGAAACTGACAGTAACTATAACGACACCGGGATTTCGACCGGTGAATAGCCCGACGGTCAGCATGCTGACCAACAGAGACTATTCCCACTTGTGGATGTCCACGACACCCATAGAGTGGAAATAGAACTTGCAAGGTGCTTCGTTACGCTTGCCCCATCCTCTCGCTGGACATATAAAAGTCGGGATCCCGCCATCGGTATGGTGACCTTACACAAACCCAACCCAGATACTGTCAGTCTTAGGTACACCACAAGCCTAGGGTTCATGCCAAAATGACATACATAACAATCTAACCTGGCCAGACTGGGTTCTGGTGAGTAAGGAGGATTATATGTAACTAATGACCACTGGGTAAGCTATTGGACTATCTCTGGCAGCACCTTTGTTAGCGTTATAATTCAGGCATGACCTCTTACTGCATGCATCATTCCTTTTGTAATGCACCTATTGACTGAACTGGTACTTTGCAAGGAGAGGAGAATTGCCAGAAGCAACACTAGGGGCCACACTTTACTCCAGGCATGGCCAACCTGTGGCTCTCTAGTTGTTGTGAACCTACAATTCCCAACATGCCCTGCCACAGTTTTGCTATTAGGGAATGCTAAAATGGTGGCAGGGCATGCTGGGATGTGCAGATTCACAACAGCTGGATAGCCACAGGTTAACCAAGCCTGCTTTACACTCTTTGCATTAAGGGATGAACAGGCACCCCTAAAATGGACCAGATATGGAGGGGACATATTTTAAAAGGGGGATAATTCCCAGTAAGCCCCTTTGATCCCTATTCAGTGTGGCAAAGGCCTATTGGCAAAAGTTTTGCCAATTGATCCTCAGCCCATTTTCTATGTGAAGAGCGAAGAGGTTTCTGAGTAGCTCCAGACTTACTCGGCATCTGCGATCAGTTCAGTGCTTGTCGTTCCTGGTTTGACGTCACAAACACACCCAGCATTCGCCCAGACACTCCTCCGTTTCTCCAGCCACTCCCGCGTTTTTCCCAGAAACGGTAGCGTTTTTTCACACACTCCCATAAAACGGCCTGTTTCCGCCCAGAAACACCCACTTCCTGTCAATCACACTCCGATCACCAGAACGAAGAAAAAACCTTGTAATGCCGTGAGTAAAACTCCAAACTGCATAGCAAATTTACTTGGCGTAGTCGCAGTGCGGACATTGCGCATGCGCATTAGCGACTAATCGCTCCGTTGCGAGAAAAAAATAACGAGCGAACAACTCGGAATGACCCCCTTTGTTAGCAGTTGGGCAAAACCATGTGCACTGCAGGGGAGGCAGATATAACATGTGCAGAGAGAGTTAGATTTGGGTGTGGTGAGTTCAATCTGCAATCTAAATTGCAGTGTAAAAATAAAGCAGACAGTATTTACCCTGCACAGAAACAAAATAACCCACCCAAATCTAACTCTCTCTGCAAATGTTATATCTGCCCCCCCTGCAGTGCACATTGGGGGTCATTCCGAGTTGTTCGCTCGTTGCTGATTTTCGCTATACTGCGATTAGTCGCTTACTGCGCATGCGCAAGGTTCGCAGAGCGCATACACTTAGTTATTTTACACAAAAGTTAGATATTTTACTCACATCATAATGAAGCTTTTTCATCGCTGTGCTGATCGTAGTGTGATTGACAGGAAGTGGGTGTTTCTGGGCGGAAACTGGCCGTTTTATGGGAGTGTGCAGAAAAACGCAGGCGTTCGAGTTGCAAAACGCAGGAGTGGCTGGAGAAACGGGGGAGTGGTTGGGCAAACGCTGGGTGTGTTTGTTACGTCAAACCAGGAACGAAACTGACTGAACTGGTCGCAATGGCTGAGTAAGTCTGGAGCTACTCAGAAACTGCTAAGAAATTTCTATTCGCAATTCTGCTAATCTTTCGTTCGCACTTCTGCTAAGCTAAGATACACTCCCAGAGGGCGGAGGCTTAGCGTGTGCAATGCTGCTAAAAGCAGCTAGCGAGCGAAAAACAACTCGGAATCACCCCCATGGTTTTGCCCAACTGCTAAAAAATTTCCTGCTGCGATCAACTTGGAATTACCCCCTATATCAGGGATGTAGTTACATTGCCAGCAGTGAGTATCCCAGCGGTCAGGATACCGACACCGGAATCCTGACCATTGACAGTGACCCCAGCCGGAATCCTGGTTAATAAGGGATTAATAGAGTGGGAATAGAACCTGTGGCGAGCGCAGCAAGCCCGCAAGGGGCTACAATGCACTCGTCCCCTGTCGGCATTCTAGCGGCCGGAATCCCGGCGTCAGTATGCTAACCACCGGAATCCCGGCCACAAACATCCCATACCTAATGCCTATATCATACAGCCCATCATTAACCTTTGCAATCTGGTTGACTATTATGCAATGAATAACACCTAACCCTTGTGTATCAATGCCTATTTCTTTATAGCTTATAAGCTTGCAAGCAGGGCCTTCCTACCTCTATGACTGTCTGTTATTACCCAGTTTTGTATTATAAGTGTTGTTTCCAATAGTAAAGCACAACAGAATTTGCTGCACTCTATAAGAAACTGTTAATAAATAAATAAATACAAATAAGCTGAAGTCTTGGTTCTTTCTCCAGAGACTTCCCATCCCTAGCAGAGATCAGCTGCAGGTTCCAGGGCAAGGTTCCTCGCTGTAGTTATATCCCACTCGCTGATTGCTGAAAGTTACTGGAAAAAGTTAGATCAGCCTTAATTAGAGGAATGACTATCCCAAAAAAATCTGTCTGAATATGAATGGTGTGCTCACTTGGAGACTGGCTTAAGTTGTTGACAATGGGGGAAGCAGCTGTTTTTGGCACCAAACCGTTAACTATTTACTGACTTTTGGGTCAATGAAAGCTACAAACTGTTCCCGTTACAAACTGTCACGCTGATCATGTGTGATAAGAAAAGGGACATGGAAAATAATAAAATAATACAAAGGTTTTAGAAACCTAGGATTGGAAGGTAAACTGGAAGGTACTTTTTGTCATGTAGCCTTGAAAGCCAGAACAGAAGGATTGAGCACCCCCTCCCTACGCACGCCTTGCAACGGGGAGTCTGTATAATTCTCTGGCATTTAATCCAGCAGAACTCACATCTGGGTTCCATTAACTCTGGCTGTTTAGGCTGCTCCATGCAGAGAACAAGTCAGGCTGTTCTAATAATATCACTCACAAAGCCCCGCGGTGTACAAACAATTGAGGCAAAACACTGTATCATGCTTAAAATAGCAAAAGAATGTTTACTTGCATCATATTGTATCGCTTAGAATTCCAAGAAACTAAAGTGCTCTTGGCGGCTGTTACTCCTAATACAGATGGGAAGTATGGAAAATTAAATGTTCTAAAAGGGCTAACCCTAAAATAAATGAATTAAAATGAATATGTCATAGCAAGTTTAACTTTTTTTTTCCATTTTAACCTGTGATGTCAGAATAGTTGTTTTATAGTGGATAAGTGATTTCAGGTTGCTAAGTACACGTCATATTTTTGAGAAAGTCTGTCTCCTATCACATGTCGCTGGGGCTGTCAGCGCAAGAGGCCACAAGTAATGTGATCATGATAAAGAGTCAACATTCTGTGATGTTTGCAATACTTCCAATGCCAGTACTCCCAGCACTTAAGAGCATCTCATTGAACGAGCTCTGCAGATCAGACGTATATTGGGGGTCATTCCGAGTTGTTCGCTCGCTAGCAGATTTTAGCAGCATTGCACACGCTAGGCCGCCGCCCTCTGGGAGTGTATCTTAGCTTAGCAGAATAGCGAACAAAAGATTAGCAGAATTGCGAATAGAAATTTCTTAGCAGTTTCTGAGTAGCTCGAGACTTACTCCTACATTACATCAGCTCAGCCCGTTTCGTTCCTGGTTTGACGTCACAAACACGCCCTGCGTTCGGTCAGCCACTCCCCCGTTTCTCCAGACACTCCCGCGTTTTATCCTGGCACGCCTGCGTTTTTCCGCACACTCCCAAAAAACGGTCAGTTTCCGCCCAGAAACACCCACTTCCTGTCAATCACAATCCGATCACTTCAACGATGAAAATTCTTCGTTCGGACGTGAGTAAATCAACTAAGTTTTGTGCTAAAATACTTAGCGCATGCGCACTGCGTACCATGCGCATGCGCATTTTCGCCTTAATCGCTCCGTTGCAAAAATCGCCAACGAGCGAACAACTCGGAATGGCCCCCATTGTCTCTATACTGGAGGCAGCCATTTTGTTGGCTCCTGGAGAGGCGTTCCAAGGAGCAAGTGCATGAAGGCATGATAACGCAATTCAAATGACCATAGCCCTGCTCTCTGCCAATCATGATGCAGCATGGGCGGGGTCAGAATGTGTCATCACACAATGGAGACAGGACTAAGATGATTTGTAGCTGTTGGCATCATCACCTCTTCATATATTACTTAAACATGTGAAACCAGTTTGGGAAGGGTCATCTACTCTCCCCCTGAAATGTTTGAGAAGTTAGGGCCTATTTATCAATGAGTGTTAAAACTTGTTGTGAATGATAAGGGGGGTAATTCAGATCTGTTCGCTAGGCAGCGATGTTTGCTGTCCTGCGATCAGATTGTCGCCACCTACAGGGGGAGTGTATTTTTGCTGTGCATGTGTAGCAGAGCTGCACAAACTAATTTTGTGCAGTCTCTCCGCAGCCCAGGACTTGCTCAGACGCTGCGATCACATCAGGCTGTTTGGGGCATGATTTGACGTCAGGCACCCTCCCTTCAAACGCTTGGTCCCGCCTGCGTTTTTCCGGATAATCCCTGAAAACGGTCAGTTGCCACCCACAAACGCCCTCTTCCTGTCAGTCTCTGTGCGGATGGATCCTTCACACAATCCTGTCGCTGACCGGCGATCCCCTTTGCAGCCGTCCGTTGTGCATGCGCATTGCGGTGCATACGCATGCGCAGTTCGGATCTGATCGCTCGCTGTGTGAAAATCCACAGCAGCGATCAGATCTGAATTACCCCCAAAACCCGTTGCATATGATAAATGGTGCTCCAGCCAATCAGCTCCTAACTGTCATGTGTTCAGCTCCTAACTAATATGTATTTGAAAAATGACAGTTGGGAGCTGATTGGCTTGAGCACCATTCATCATACATAACGAGTTTTAATACTCATTAATAAATGGGCCCCATAGTATAGTTAGGATGCAACTGATGCTTTTTATTAGGTTGAATTCTTACAGAGTGATGTGTGCGACTAAAGTTTTAGCTTTATTTAGAGATAAATTACCAGCCAATCAGCTCCCACTGCCATCACCTCTGATTGCCAACCTCAAACACTGCAGATTGCCCATGAGGAGGTGGAGGAGATTTTCAAGAGGATCAATCCAAGGAAGGCACCCGGTCCTGACGGAGTATCCCCATCTACCCTGAGGGCATGCGCCGGTCACCTAGCCCCCATATTCTCCAAAATATTTAATAAATTGCTAGAAATACGCAAAGTTCCCCCCTGCTTCAAAATCTCCACAATCGTTCCGATTCCCAAGAAACCCACTATCACAAGTCTGAACGACTACAGACCGATTGCACTGACGTCTGTGGTCATGAAAGTGTTTGAGCACCTGGTTTTGAACCACCTTAAAGCTGTGACCAGCCCCCACCTAGAGCCCCTTCAGTTTGCCTACCGAGCGAATCGGTGCTTTGAGGATGCTGTCAACCTGGGCCTGCACCACATCTTGCGGCATCTGGACACGCCTGGAACCTATGCGAGGATCCTGTTTGTAGACTTCAGCTCACCCTTCAATACAATCTCCTCCAACATTCTCTACCACAAACTACTCCGCCAAGGAGTCCCGGAAGCAACCTGTTCCTGGATCGTGGACTTTCTGACCGACAGAATACAGATGGTCAAAGTGGGGGGATTCACCTCCCAAGCTCGGTCCATCAGTACCGGGGCACCCCAGGGCTGTGTCCTCTCACCCCTGCTCTTCTCTCTGTACACTAGTGACTGTTCCTCTGAGTCCCAGTCTGTTAAAATCATTAAATTTGCCGACGACACCACCGTCATCGGCCTCATAAAAGAAGGTGACGAATCGGACTATAGATGGGAAGTGGATCGGTTGGGCCAGTGGTGTAGCTGTAACAACCTAGAGCTCAACCCACTTAAAACTGTCGAGATGGTAGTAGACTTTAGAAAGAACCCAGCGGAAGCACCCACACTAATTTTAACCGATAGTGTGGTGTCGCTAGTGGACTCCTTCAAGTTCCTGGGGACCACGATCTCTAGAGACCTCAAGTGGGGACCAAATAATAATAATAATAATAATTTTATTTATATAGCGCTCTTTCTCCAACAGGACTCAAGGCGCTTTACAGATATCAAAAACAATGCACATGATACAGAGGATTTGAGTAATACAACAATAGATAAGCCACACAGACATAAAACCTTAAGCACACAGAAAGCATAATGCATGATTGGTGTAGGCATTTTGTGTAATAACTTCCAAGGGTTGTGTATTCCACCCTCACAAGGTACCAGGTGCGGCAGCCATCTTGGGCGCTCAGCGTAGGATTAGCCAGGGTGGAATAGTCCACCCCTAGAAGAGATGACACAAAATGGGTGTGATTTCAGAGTCCTACAGTTCAGAGTAGGGTTCCATCAAAACCATCAGGCCTATGTATTTTTCATCCCATCCACAAGTGTACCATATGGGGCAGCAATGTTGGGCGCACTTTGAAGGTTACACTGTGGGAGGTGAGCCATGCAAGGGCCAAGTACATATATGGGAAAACTGATGCTTATGTAGTAGTATGATGTACCCTGCATGTAGAACACAATGGAAAGGTGTGCAATCAGTGGAGGTAAACATTACAGGAAAAACACATGGTGGGGTGAAAGCGAGCAATGGAAAAAAAAACCACAATAGCAGGCAACTAGTGGCAGAAGTAGGATTGGGATAACATTATTTCTCTAACGTCCTAGTGGATGCTGGGGACTCCGTAAGGACCATGGGGAATAGACGGGCTCCGCAGGAGATAGGGCACTTTAAGAAAGCTTTGGATTCTGGGTGTGCACTAGCTCCTCCCTCTATGTCCCTCCTCTAGAACTCAGTTGGATCCTGTGCCCAGAGGATGAAGGGCGCACTGCAGGGAGCTCTCTTGAGTTCTTTGCTACAGAAAGCATTTTTGTTTTGGATTTTTACTTTTTTACAGGGAGCACTGCTGGCAACAGGCTCCCTGCATCGAGGGACTGAGGAGAGAGGGGCAGACCTACTTAACTGATAGGATCTGCTGCCTCGGCTACTGAACACCATTAGCTTCAGAGGGGGTGAACACAGGTTCGTCCTGGGTGTCCACCCCCCGGAGCCGCGCCGCCGTTCTCCTCACAGAGCCAGAAGAGCAGAAGCAAGAAGACGTCTCAGGCGGCAGAAGCCTTCAGCTTCACAGAGGTAACGCACAGCACTGCAGCTATGCGTCATTGCTCCACATCACCTCACACACTCCGGTCACTGTATGGGTGCAGGGCGCAGGGGGGGGCGCCCTGGGCAGCAATAGTAACACCACTTGGATGGCAAATAGGTATATACATGTACAGCTGGGCACTGTACATGTATATAATTGAGCCCCCGCCATTTTTTCACGATTTTGAGCAGGATAGAAGCCCGCCGCCGAGGGGGCGGGGCTTCTCCCTCAGCACTCACCAGCACCATTTCTCTCTCCACAGAACGCTGAGAGGAAGCTCCCCGGACTCTCCCCTGCTTACACACGGTGAAGGGGGTTTAAAAAGAGAGGGGGGGGGGGCACATAATTGGCGGATACAATATAATACAGCGCTGCTGGGGAAAAACATTCTGTGTTGGTCTCCAGGTTGTTGCGCTGGGGTGTGTGCTGGCATACTCTCTCTCTGTCTCTCCAAAGGGCCTTTCAGGGGATACTGTCTTCAGAAAAAGTTTCCCTGGGTGTGTGCAGTTTGTCGGTACGGGTGTGTCGACATGTTTGTTGAGGAAGGCTCGCTAAATGTGGAGGGGGAGCGCTTGAACGTCAGGTCGCCGTCGGCAGCGCCGACACCGGACTGGGTGGATATGCTAAATGTCTTGAATGCAAATGTAAATCTTCTGCATAAAAGATTAGACAAGGCTGAAGCTAGGGATCAGTCAGGTAGCCAGCCCGTGCCTGTCCCTGGGGAGCCAGGAACTTCAGGGTCTCAAAAGCGCCCCATAGCCCAGGTCGCTGACACAGATACCGACACAGATACTGACTCTAGTGTCGACTATGAGGATACAAAATTACAGCCGAAGGTGGCAAAAGGTATTAGGTACATGATTATTGCCATAAAGGAGGTTTTGCATATCACGGAAGAACCCCCTGTCCCTGACACGAGGGTTCAAATGTATAAAGGGAAAAGGCCTGAAGTCACGTTTCCGTCCTCATTTGAGCTAAGCAAATTATGCGAAAAGGCTTGGGAATCTCCAGATCGGAGACTACAGGTTCCCAAAAGGATTCTCATGGCGTATCCCTTTCCACAGAAGGATCGGATACGATGGGAATCTGCGCCTAAAGTAGACAAGGCGCTGACACGCTTATCCAAGAAGGTGGCACTGCCTTCTCCGGATACTGCTTCCCTCAAGGATCCTGCTGATCGCAAGCAGGAAATCACCCTGAAGCACATTTACACACATTCAGGAACTATAGTTAGGCCGGCCATGGCGTCGGCCTGGGTTTGTAGTGCTGTCGTGGCATGGGCAGACTCCTTATCTACGGAGATTGACACCTTAGATAGGGATACCATCCAAATGACCATGGAGCATATCAGAGATGCTGCCTTGTATATGAGGGATGCTCAGAGAGACATTTGTTTACTAAGCTCTAGAATAAATGCTATGTCTATTTCTGCTAGGCGGCTCTTGTGGACCCGACAGTGGACGGGAGACGCCGACTCGAAGCGGCATATGGAGTCATTGCCGTACAAGGGGGAGGAATTGTTTGGAGAAGGCCTCTCGGACCTAGTCTCTACTGCTACGGCCGGTAAATCGAATTTTTTACCTTATGTTCCCCCGCAGCATTCTAAGAAGGTACCGCATTATCAAATGCAGTCCTTTCGTTCCAATAAAAACAAGAAGGTACGAGGATCGTCCTTCGTTGCCAGAGGTAAAGGTAAGGGAAAACGGCTGCACTCAGCTAGTTCCCAGGAGCAGAAGTCCTCCCCTGCTTCCGCAAAGTCCACAGCATGACGCTGGGGCTTTCCGGGGGGAGTCAGATCAAGTGGGGGCGCGTCTTCGTCTTTTCAGCCATGTCTGAGTTCAATCGCAGGTGGATCCCTGGGCAATAGAGATTGTTTCCCAGGGATACAGACTGGAATTCGAAGACATGCCCCCTCGCCGGTTTTTCAAATTGGCTCTGCCAGCTTCCCCGTCAGAGAGGGAGCTAGTGTTAGCGGCAATTCACAAATTGTACATTCAACAGGTGATAATCAAGGTTCCTCATCTCCAGCAAGGAGAGGGTTATTATTCAGCCCTGTTTGTGGTACCGAAACCGGACGGTTCGGTCAGACCCATTCTAAATCTAAAATCCCTGAACCTGTACTTGAAGAGGTTCAAGTTCAAGATGGAATCGCTCAGAATGGTCATCGCCAGCCTGGAGGGAGGGGAGTGGATGGTGTCCCTGGACATAAAGGATGCGTACCTTCATGTTCCGATTTTCCCCCCTCACCAGGCGTTTCTGAGATTTGCAGTACAGGATTGTCACTACCAATTTCAGACGTTGCCGTTTGGTCTTTCCACGGCCCCGAGAATTTTCACCAAGGTAATGGCGGAAATGATGGTGCTCTTGCGCAAGCAGGGGGTCACAATTATCCCGTACTTGGACGATCTCCTTATAAAGGTGAGATCTCGGGAGAAGTTGCTGGACAGCGTGTCTCTGTCCGTGAAGACGTTGCAGAGGCACGGTTGGATTCTCAATTTACCGAAATCCCAGCTAGTGCTTGCAACGTGTCTGACCTTTTTGGGCCTGATTCTAGACACAGACCAAAAAAGAGTTTTTCTTCCGGTGGAGAAGGCTCAGGAGCTCATAGCCCTGGTCAGGAACCTTTTAAAGCCAAAAAAGGTTTCTGTGCATCATTGCACAAAAGTTCTGGGGAAGATGGTGGCTTCATACGAGGCCATCCCCTTCGGCAGGTTCCATGCGAGGACCTTCCAATGGGACCTATTGGACAAATGGTCCGGGTCCCATCTACATTTGCAGAAACGGATCACCTTGTCTCCCAGGGCCAGGGTATCTCTCCAGTGGTGGCTGCACAGTGCTCACCTCCTAGAGGGTCGCAGGTTCGGCATTCAGGACTGGATCCTGGTGACCACGGACGCGAGCCTCCGAGGTTGGGGAGCTGTCGCACTGGGAAGAAATTTCCAAGGTCTCTGGTCAAGCCTAGAGACTTGTCTCCACATAAATGTCCTGGAGTTAAGGGCCATTTACAACGCCCTACGCCAGGCGGAGAAATGGCTTCAGAACAAACCAGGTTCTGATTCAGTCGGACAATATCACGGCAGTGGCTCATGTAAACCGCCAGGGCGGCACAAGGAGCAGAGTGGCCATGGCAGAGGCGTCCAGGATTCTGCGCTGGGCGGAAGGCCATGTAAGCGCGTTATCAGCAGTGTTCATCCCGGGGGTGGACAACTGGGAGGCGGACTTCCTCAGCAGGCACGACCTGCATCCGGGAGAGTGGGGACTTCATCAGGAAGTCTTCACACAGATCGTGGATCGGTGGGAACTGCCTCAAATAGACATGATGGCGTCCCGTCTCAACAAAAAGCTAAAGAGGTATTGCGCCAGGTCAAGAGACCCTCAGGCGGTAGCGGTAGACGCTCTGGTGACACCATGGGTGTTCAGATCGGTCTATGTGTTTCCTCCTCTGCCTCTCATACCCAAGGTGTTGAGATTAATAAGACTAAGAAGGGTCAGAGCAATTCTCATTGTTCCAGATTGGCCAAGGAGGTCTTGGTTTCCGGATCTGCAAGAGTTGCTCACAGAAAATCCGTGGCCTCTTCCTCTAAGGCAGGACCTGCTGCAGCAGGGGCCCTGTCTGTTCCAAGACTTACCGTGGCTGCGTTTGACGGCATGGCGGTTGAACGCCGGATCCTAGCGGAAAAAGGGATTCCGGAGGAGGTCATTCCTACCCTGATCAAGGCTAGGAAGGATGTGACATCGAAACATTATCACCGTATATGGCGGAAATATGTTTCTTGGTGTGAGGCCAGAGCTGCTCCTACGGAGAAGTTCCATTTGGGCCGTTTGCTTCACTTCCTTCAAACGGGAGTGAATTTGGGCCTAAAATTAGGGTCCATAAAGGTCCAAATTTCGGCCTTATCCATTTTCTTTCAAAGAGAATTGGCTTCTCTTCCTGAAGTACAGACTTTTGTGAAGGGCGTGCTGCATATTCAGCCTCCCTTTGTGCCTCCGGTGGCGCCTTGGGATCTTAACGTGGTATTAAGTTTCCTCAAGTCACCTTGGTTTGAACCACTCAAAACAGTGGAGTTGAAATACCTCACTTGGAAAGTGGTCATGTTGTTGGCCTTAGCTTCTGCAAGGCGTGTTTCGGAATTAGCGGCTTTATCATACAAAAGCCCATACCTGATTTTTCACGTGGATAGGGCAGAGTTGAGGACGCGGCCTCAATTTCTGCCCAAGGTGGTCTCATCTTTTCATATGAACCAACCTATTGTCGTGCCTGTGGCTACACGGGACTTGGAGGATTCTGAGTCCCTGGATGTGGTCAGGGCTTTGAAGATTTATGTGACCAGAACAGCTAGGATCCGGAAGACGGAAGCTCTGTTTGTTCTGTATGCGGCCAACAAGGTTGGCGCTCCTGCTTCAAAGCAGACTATTGCTCGCTGGATCTGTAACACGATTCAGCAGGCGCATTCTACAGCAGGATTGCCATTACCTAAATCGGTTAAGGCCCATTCCACTAGGAAGGTGGGCTCTTCTTGGGCGGCTGCCCGAGGAATCTCGGCATTACAGCTTTGCCGAGCGGCTACTTGGTCAGGTTCCAACACTTTTGCGAAGTTTGATACCCTGGCTGAGGAGGACCTTGTGTTTGCTCAATCGGTGCTGCAGAGTCATCCGCACTCTCCCGCCCGTTTGGGAGCTTTGGTATAATCCCCATGGTCCTTACGGAGTCCCCAGCATCCACTAGGACGTTAGAGAAAATAAGATTTTACTTACCGGTAAATCTATTTCTCGTAGTCCGTAGTGGATGCTGGGCGCCCGTCCCAAGTGCGGACTTCTTCTGCAAGACTTGTATATAGTTATTGCTTCAAAAAGGGTTATATTATAGTTGGTCCGTCTTGAACCGAGGCTATGTTAATTGTTCATACTGTTAACTGGGTAGTTTATCACAAGTTATACGGTGTGATTGGTGTGGCTGGTATGAATCTCGCCATTAGATTACAAAAATCCTTTCCTCGTACTGTTCATATCCTCTGGGCACAGTTTCTCTAACTGAGGTCTAGAGGAGGGACATAGAGTGAGGAGCCAGTGCACACCCAGAATCCAAAGCTTTCTTAAAGTGCCCTATCTCCTGCGGAGCCCGTCTATTCCCCATGGTCCTTACGGAGTCCCCAGCATCCACTACGGACTACGAGAAATAGATTTACCGGTAAGTAAAATCTTATTTTTGATCAGATCTTAGTACTGGTGGGTAGGAGAATGTGGGGGGCATACTCAGAAGCAATGGGGATGTCCCTGCTGAGCCTGGTCCTGGTGCTGTGCCCCCACAGTTCCCTGTTCATCTTGATGGTTAGGCCCAAATGCAGATGCCACCATCAGAAAGGCGCAGCAGAGGCTGTTTTTCCTAAGGCAACTTAAGAAGTTTAAAATCCCACAGAATCTCCCGCTCCTCTTCTACTCCGCAATTGTAGAATCTGTTCTGTGCTCCACAATTATCGTCTGGTATAGCTCCGCCAGTGAGAGAGACAAACGTAGGCTCCAAAGAGTGGTAAGGTCTGCTAAGAAGATCATCGGAGTTGACCTCCCACCTGTCCACGACCTGTACCGGTCCAGAGCCAAAAAAAGGGCGACCAGGATAGTCAATGATCTGCCTCACGCGGGTTATGGCGAGCTCAACCTGCTGCCTTCAGGAAAAAGATACAGGGCCATTCCCACCAGAACCAATAGAAGCCTCAAAAGCTTCTTTCCTCAAGCAGTCCACCTGCGGAACTCCTGACAAACCTCCGGGTTGACTGTCCAGTCGCTCTACTCTGATCTTCTGATTGTAACGAACACTGTGTACTTTTACTTAAGCTATATCCTGCATATATTCCCCCCTCCCCATCCCCCCCTCTTGTCTACGTTTCCCCCCCCCCCCCCGGCTGCTGCACTGTAAACCGAAATCAAATTCCTAGTATACGCAAGTATACCTGGCCAATTTTTTATGCAACGGCATCTTACATCTGCGAACGCCTCTGCCTGATTGACATGTAGAGGCATTTACAAGGCGGGAGGGGGCGTTGCGGAGGCGGTTAAAGAGAACTGCGGTGGCGTTGGGGGGGGTGCGATCCGGACAACGCAGGCGTATCCGGACCATTTGCGGGGTGGGCAACAGCGGCTGCGTGACGTCGCACGCAGCCGATGCGACCCGAAACATGGTGGGTAGCTGCCTACCTTTGCAGCTAGGCTACGTAGGCAGAGGGTTACTCTAAACATGCGAAAGCATCACCGCCGTGCAATGCTTTTGCATTTGTGCTGGTGGGGGGTGTCTGGATCCAGCGTTTGGGGCAGACTTGCCCTGTTCTAGGTGTTTCCCTGTATGTCAGTGTAATGGATCATAGATATGCGATTTTTCGAACATCTACGATCCATGCTGAATCAGGCCCAGTGTTTGAAAAATGACAGGAGCTGATTGGGTGGTAGTTTATCTCTCTCCACTTTATCACTTTCCAAGGCTTATATAGTACACCTGCCCAATACTCACTCAGGCTTTACTACGGCCATGGCACCAAAGAGCTACAAAAAGTTTTCCAATAGCATTCCACTTGTAAAGCTCAACAAGTTTCCCGTTCACATCTGCCTGTAGTCAGGGTGAGTTCATCTCCCTTATGAAAAAAACTGTAATTGATTTTCCAGATAAACAGTATTATCGCTACTAGGTGATAGTTATTTACAAATAGATAAATAAAATAAAAAACTAGACACCGCCATAAAAACCATCCCAGTCAGATTTATAGGCTGCTGAGAAAAGCAAAATAAAGAAGACTTCTCTGGTGTTATTATGTCCTCTTGGTTGGGAAGATGAGTACCTGCAGCGAAACCTCATATATTGCTAGAAATTGAAGACGACAAGCTAGGAAAGACATATAAATTTGTTTTCTTTCTCTTCCTTTGTTTCTTCACTTTCTATTAAATTTCATATCAAGGAATCGCAAAAATGTTTTTTAATCTCTTACATCTACCACTTTATTACAGCTTTATAGAGACTGATATGATACATTCTTAAAGCACGTTCTCTTCTGCAGCTTACAGTACCCTGTCGGTGGGGTGCCTCTACATTTCTTACATACAGTATGTCAGGCGTGCAGGAATAAACTGGTGGGGTATTTCTGAGAAGCGTCCTGTGACTCCCACCTATTTAATCTAGGAGTGTTCCTTGAAACTCATTAAAGATTATTCTTCTTTCTTGGTTCTTGTTGCCTTTTCCATAAGGGAATATTCTGCCCTCTGGCAGTTTTGCTGCACTGCTGATGGCCTTACAGTCCGTCTATTATTATGATAAATTACTGGTATATTTTTCAGCTCATATTGTTAGTTTTTTTTTTTTTTTAAGTATTCTATTCGGATTTGTAGCACATAAAAATTTTTATAAACACTCTCGGCTTACAAATGCATGAAATTGCAGTCTTGGTATATGGCGGCCAGTGCCGTAAGAGGGGCGGTGCGGCCGATGCCGTTGCACAGGGCAGAGTGCTTGGGGGTGGCACCCTCTCTGCCACAGCAACTGGTTGCAGCCAGTTTCACTACTTTGAACATTCTGGTCACACACCCTGCAGGCTGTACAGCTGCTACGAGCATCCCTAGGACGCTCAGAGCAGTGCAGTAATGTTCCGGTGATGGCGGTAAATGGGGGTGGGCAGTGGCTGCACACGGCATGCTGCCACTCATTTACAGGGCTGATGGTGGTCATATTTAAAATTCAATAGCACTGTCACATGACCCCGGAGATTCCGTGGGCATTCACTTATCCAGATATCTCATATCTAATGACAGTTTGAAGATGCGGCTCTGGATTCGTCCAACAACCATACAGCAAATAATATGATGATATACTGTCCTCTGTAGTATGCAACAAATAAAATGTAGTTCTTTATATGGATTGTAATTATGTGACCGACGGTCAGGAGAATAACTCCCCCTGCATTCCGAAACGTCACCATACCGACAGTTGGCATGCCGACTAAAAGGGACTATTCCCATAGAGTGGGAATAGAACCTGTGCTCGCCACCGAGCCCGCAAGGGGCTTCGATGCGCTCTTGCCACCCCCGCCGACATTCTGCTGCCAGGAACCTGGCGTTGGGATTCCGACCGCCGGGATCCCGGCCGGTGGTAACGTGGCCCCAACCTCTTTATACATATGCAGTTCTCTATAGTAGGTAATAAGTAAGATGTAGTTCTTTATGCATTTGTTCAATAAAATAATATTCTTTCTTTCCATTCTTTTCTTTCCTTTTTTTCCTTTCTTTTCTTTAAACTTCACACGTCAGATGCATCCGCACGCCACTCAAGCACACTTATCTTAGTAAATAAAGACACAACAACTGTAATTGGCGTGAAAGGGGTCAGCTTTTTATTTTCTGATTGAGAGGAAGGCCTATTAATACTAAAACTAAAATGCAGACTTCCCTCTATAACTAAGGTGGTGGGGAGAAGAACGGTTTAAACATGATAAAACGTAGCATGGGTGATCAACATTATAATACAGAAAATTAAGCAATAAAAACATATGTGTGACGGAGCCTTCCGCCCCAGATGTTCCGGGATCGGCCTCCTGCCTCCATCCCAGACATCGGAAATCAAAACTCTAAGGCCAGGGGTCGACCTTCTGCCACTACCCCTGCCCACCAACAGTTGTAGGGACGGAGGCAAACTCCGCCCCAACGGGGTAAAAATTGGACCACCGGCCCCGAGATCCACATATGTTTATGATCTATCATATGGGCCCACCTGGTACAGTGGTGCCCCTAAATTAATTATAAAACTATAAGATTATCTAAAAGTACACCCGAACTTACTAACATTAAACTCCTAAATTAAACTAAACAGTCCACGAGAAAAACTGGAAAGAGGCAGGATGTCCTAGGTCTGCAGACTATATGTATGTCAGACCAGCCCCTATTCACAATCCAGCCAATCAGGATCCTGAACGTTTTTCCCTACGTTCCTCCCACCAAAAATCCTTAACCCCCTACACGCCAAAGTGATGCATTAAGAGGTGCGCCGCAAGCCCAGACGGTGAGTTTATGCTGTCCGGTCACATTATATGCCCTACACAGTCTTTCTTGTCTTTTCTTTCTTTTCTTCCTTTAAATCTCTACTTTCTAATTTTTCCATCCTTTTTTTTCTTTATATCCCTTTAGGTTTGATATTTACTTCAAATGGTGGAAATAAAGAATGCATGCAGTTTCTTTCTCTCTCCGCAGATGTCCTCCAGATTCCTTATCTTACATTATAGAAAAAAAGCAAGCATGGTGCACCTCATGTGTTACCTTTATAAAAGATTTTTTTATTGTACTCTCTTTTAAAAAGGTTATTTTAAAAATGTATTGCATACACAGAAAAAAAATATATTAAAAACAAAGAATTTAGGCTCCTCCGCCAATACGCCTACCGGAACTGGCAGCTCATATCGGAATGAGCGTGTAGCATGTTTGTGATGTTAAAACCCGGGACTTCAGCTAACCCTGTACGTCTCTGATCGGGGCTGGAGCTGACGTCAGACACCCTCCCTGAAAACGCTTGGGCACTCCTGCGTTTTTCTGGACCCTCCCAATAAATGGTCAGTTACCCACCCAGAAACGCCCTCCTCCTATCAATCACCTTGCAAACGCCTGTGCAATCGGATTTTTCGCACCATCCGGGTGATGCCCGTTATTGTTGTCCGACGCGCGTGCGCATTGCGGTGCACGCATGTGCAGTTAGGACCTGATCGCCCGCTGTGCGAAAATGCACAGCAGCAATCAGGAAGGTGTCAAGGCACTTTCCCAAATCTCACACAAATGTAGTTTATACCAGCGAGGAGTTCTTGCAGTATGTACATCAGACCACATGTGCAATCGTAGGGATCCCTCTCCAAATAAACGTGATATTGTAGCCCATTGATTATTAAGAAATAAAGGGGAGCACATTATTTTTTTGTGAGGGGTGGGAGACTTTTAGGAAATAGACCAATTAATGACAGATGTATGTTACAGTGCCAAACTATATGTATGTTTATAGGCTCTATTATCAGAAATGCTTGAGATTTGGGGTTTTCAGATTAAGGGACTTGTAAATGTTCCTTTAGCTTTCCCTGGTAATTCCCTGCTCAGTAAAATGTTCACTGTTATGCAGTTAATGTGGGAGTCTGTGCACGTCCGTTCTTATTACAGACCAGCAGTTATTTAGATTACGGGGAGCTGGGTTTTCAGATTTTTTGGGAATGATTAGTTTTCTGTATTTATTTCAAATAGTCTTATAGGTCAGCACCCAGAAAAAGATCTTAAATTATTATTCACTGGCAAATAATTTTTATATAACCTTGGGCTTTCCGTTCCAACCAGTAGCTGATTACTTATACCCATATGTTTTTAGACAGGCCTGGTGAGGAGGTACATTAACCCTTAGTCCCACATGGGCTGTTATTGCCGATTTAACATAGGTTCTGCTCTGAAACATTTTGAGAACCCCTTAGTAAATATTAAATATGTCAAGTATGATCTGTAAGCTGCTGTGTTTCTTAATATCTAGGGCTGTTCTCTGGGGTATGGGTCGTTGGGTCGGCTCAAGTTAGGTCGACAGTCATTCGGTCGACAACTGAAGGTCGACGTGGGCATTAGGTCGACCACTGAAGGTCGACATGTACTAGGTCAACAGGTGAAAAGATTGACATGCGTTTTTTTACTTTTTGGTGTAGTTTTCTTCGTAAAGTGACGGGGAACCAAATTTAGGGCATCGTGTCCCCTTGCATGGCTCGCGAGCTTTTGGCAAGGTGCCACGCTTCGCTCGGCACAGGTTACTGTTCCAATGGGTGGTCTTCAGGTTGCCGGCGGCCGGGCTCCCAACGACAACCATACCGGCGCCGGAATCCCGACCGCCGGCATACCGACAACTTTTTTCCCTCTTGGGGTTCCACGACCCCCCTGGAGGGAGAATAGATAGCATGGGGCGCGTAGTGCACCACCGTGTCCGCAGCGACGCGAGCCTGCAAGGTGCCCATTTGCGCTCGCCCAGCTGTCGGTATGCCGACGGTGGGGATTCCGGCGCCGGTATTCTGGTCGCTGGGAGCCCAACCGCCGGCAACACATACTACACCCGTTCCAATCGTAGTGCACGTGGATCGTCAAGTATGGAAAAATCCCCCCAATTAAAAACAAAAACAAAAACTCATGTCGACCTTTTGACCTGTCGACCTAGCACATGTCAACCTAATGCATGTCAACATTCAGTGGCCGACCTAATGACTGTCGACCCAAGCTGTGTCGACCTAACAACCATATCCCGTCCTTTGTTCCACTCTGCAAATCTTGTTAGTGGAGATGTCATTCACACGTAGAGGCCTAGATATTGGAAACTTGGATTTATAGGCATTACTGTAAGATATATTACAGCCCTAGCAGGCATAGCTAGTAATCCTATAATCCACATCGGAATGGGAATGCTTCTCGCCTTGCCGAGCAGCCACTGACAGAGAGCCAGACCTGCATTGGCACATCGCAGATAGCATGGCTCCCAGATACCCCTCCCTATTCATAAGGTTAGCCGCAGGCAGCTGACCATGGGATAGGGCCGGGAGTTGTACAGAACACAGGAAATGCTGTTTGAGCTTGGGAAGTGACTGTAGTCCGTCATGTCACAATGCCATTGTTCCACAATCCTATCAGCTTGTATGTGTCAGCAGTTGTGGAAAGGAAAGATTTTTTTTTTCTGTCTCTAGTTGGCTGGTCGCTCTGTTTCTGGTCTCTGTGCGATCCTGGGTTAGTTATTCTGAGCACGTTCATCTGAAGCTTCACTTAAATCAATTGTACATTACATCCTATCTTTTAAATCCACATACTGGTCTTGGAGAATTACATCCGTGGGATTTAATTATGAGGTGAAGAAAATGACAGTGCTTTGTATTCCGTTGGATAGCCTTCCTTTTTAAAAGCACATTTTCAATGAAAATGTAAATGATCCAAGTTGGGTACTTTAAATTTACTGAATGAACAAGCAGATGACATCATAAGACGGCCACACATATTAAGTCATGGATCCAAAGCATTTGATGCCTCTGGATTGGGGGCGCAATTGCTCTGTGCTGGGGCTTTGTCATGTCGATTCTTGTTGGTACACGCGTAGTTCTAGAGACATGCAACACTCCCTGGGGCAAAGGCTGGCATTTCTGAAGCACTAGGCAACCCTCAGCTTCTATCCATCCCCTAAAAATGCCCCTTTGTCGCTGCTGGTACCAGTGGCAGGTAAGTATGACACCCAGTCCCTGTGGTCAGAGGTGGACTGGCCATAGGGTTTGCAGGGAAGATTCCCGGTGGGCCGACGCACCCGCGGGGCCTGTTTTGTTTGAGGACATGTGGTCATTTTTATAGACATAATGAATAAGATGCAAAATAATTTGCATATATGAAAATTACTTTGCCACTTAGCCTGTGATTGCAGATGATCTAGTGTATGCTCTGTCTGCCTGCTTGGCTGACATATAAGATTGAGTGAATAGTGATTGGGATACGGTTGGTGTAATAAGCAAGAAAATATATCTTTCTAAATAATTATATAGTTTCCTAAATTCTGAAGATGTATCATATAATGTGCTCATAACATGTAATTTTATTTCCTTTTAACTTCCCCTTGATGCTGGACATCCCCACTATCTGAAAAGTCTTGGGGGGAGGCTGCTGCTGCCATGGCCCATGGCTAGACCTTATACCTCTGGTGCTGCCCATGTGGGGCCACTAGTACAAATTTTTCCAGGGCCGCTGTTTGTTCCCAATCCGCCCCTGCCTGCGGTGGAGGGGGCACACCTCCTAACATCCCCGGCAGTCTAGACAAATGTGGTGACTACCAGGACAGTGGGACAGGGCCCTAGAATCGCCACTGGCGTAAATCAGGGCAGTTGGGAGGTATGTGTTATGATCCGGTCTGGCCAGAATAGAAAGATCATGACATTCAGCAGCTGGGCTTCACAGCTGGATAACAGGAGGCCCAATCAGCAACGTTGGCCAATGACCGTACTCGCACATGGGTCACTCTAACTTGACTACTGTGTTTTCTGGGGGGAAGAATAGAAAACCGATTGTTCATGGAAGCATCGCACATACAGACATATTAGTAAAAACTTTTACGATTGGTCGAGACATAAAGGGCTTTATTCAGGTCCCGAAGGATATAGGTCATCTGTCACAAAGTACCAATGGCCGGTACCCATACTGCGCATGTGTAGTAAGGGCCCTACGGCGTCGGACTAAGAACGGCTTCAGACGTCTGTTAATAGTCTGCAAAAGTTTGGGTGCTGAGGGGGCGTTGAGGGCCTCCATTTCCCAAAACAGAGACGTCTCAGTCAGAACACAGAGATTGTCTGGCCTCTCGGTAGGATCTGTGGCGGCTGTATTGTGTGATCCCACGGGTCACGCAGCCGTCTGATGATGTTGCAGGTGATACTGGATCACTAATGCAAGCAGGAGGCTTCCACTCATACCAGGCGTCTCCTGCTGCATTACTGTATCTATGCATCGCTGCTACTTCCAAGTAAGCAGCAGCAATGCTCACTCCAAACACATCAGTATCTGGCCCGAGGTGAGCTGGTAAACGTGGCAGTAGATCTCTGCAATGCACATGGGGCCTTGATTTTTTGGTTTTATACAAAATACAAGAATGTAAGCTTTAGGTTTTATTGTCTGTTAGTGATGTACAGATACATCAGCGAAAGCAGTACGACTCCTAAATTGTTTGTAAATCGATGCATCTTGGACCACTCCCCCACTGCACGTTGATGTTAACCGTGGCACTGAGAGTGGAGATGTGGTCTTGATGATGCAAATCATACCGCCAACATGCCTGCATTTCCAACCTTATAGAGACAGGCGCAGCAGCAGAGTTTAAATTAGACCCATTTGCAGAGCATATGTTGCATGTTTTGCACTGTGCATGTCCGGAACCGTGCGTGCACAAGCATGGGACATGAGTGGTATACATTTCTCTTGCATCTCCGAGTGTAACATAACAGCGCTCTATTGCGGGGTGCTAACGTAGTAAATGTTCATTGAGGGTGCAGCAGTGGAATTGAGGGCTACGCAGATTTGGATGGAAACATACGCACGCCTGTTTGTAGATATGTCTTTTGTACCTAGGGGGCATGGGTGTAGCTACCATAGGTGCAGGGGATGCGGTTGCTATGGGGCCCGAGCCGTCTCTGGGGCCCTGCCCTTCCCCTGCACCTAGCTGCTTAGCCCCGGCGCTGGTTGCTTTTACACTAGAAGTGTGCTCATGCTGTGCTGCTGCTCACCCGACTGGCTCCTGAGTCCTAACTAACGCTCCTCTAGATGGAGCCGGCCGGGAGAGCAGCAGATGAGGCAGCAGCATACTTCAGAAAACAGCGACCTATTAGTGAGTGCCCACCCGCTGGGAGAGGGTGCCTCTTGCATGCGCAGTTAATGCCTGACCACCCGCTGTGCGAAAACGCATAGCAGAGATCAGGTCTGAATCAGGCCCTTAGTGCGTGCATCTGATGATGACTGCCATCAAACCAGGTGCCTATACTATAGGTGAATATCCACATTTAAGGGGGGTACACACGGAGCGATAATCTAAGCAATCTGACTAGATTGCTTAGATTTTCAGCAAGATCGCTCCGTGAGTACCCCTAACAGCGATAGCGATGCGCAGCCCCACGCATCGCTATCGCTGGTGCTAGATTGGCCTGCCGTGCAGGCCAATCTAGCGGGTCGCTCACTTCACCCGCTGGGTGAAGTGAGCGGCCCCCCCATCTCCCCCCGCACGCTCAGCACAGATCGCGCTGTGCTAAGCGGCGGGAGAGATGTGTGCTGAGCGGTTCGCTCAGCACACATCTCTCCCGCATCGGCCCATCTATATGGGCCTTAAGGCCCAAATGTATTAAGCTTTAACAAGAGATAAAGTGGAGAATGATAAAGAGTGATAAATCACCAGCCAATCAGCTCCTGACTGCCATTCTTCAAACACAGCCGTGACATGGCAGTTAGGAAGCTGATTGGCTGGTACATAATCTCTCTTTATCTGTCTCCACTTTATCTCTTGTTAAGGCTTAATACATTTGGGCCCCAGTTTGCTGCACACAATGCCGCAACAATGATGGACAACTTGTATTCAACTCTGCACAGGCCCCATAGGGGTATATTTACTAAACTGCAGATTTATAGAGGTGGAGATGTTGCCCCTAGCAACCAATCAGATTCTTGCTATTATTTTCTAGAACATGCTAAATAAATTAGAAGTAGAATCTGATTGTTGCTATGGGCAACATCTCCACTTCTATAAACCTGCACTTTAGTAAATATACCCCATAGAGTGTAGTAAGAAATGATCCATGTCAACATTTTCATTGCAATGTTTACATTATGCGACCTGTTGACAGTAGCCTGTGTAACGACTCTGATCACATATGGGGGCAGATGTACTAAGCCTTGGAGAGAGATAAAGTGGAGAGAAATAAACTACCAGTCAATCAACTCCTAACTGCCATGTTACAGGCTGTGTTTGAAAAATGACAGGAGTTGATTGGTCATTATTTTATCTCTCTCCACTTTATCACTCTCCAAGGATTAGTACATCTCCCCCCATATGTGATCAGAGTCGTTACCCTTAGACCAGGGTTATTTATGAACTTGAGTCAGCCGCCATTTGTGCCAGAGGAAAAATTCCCTTTCTGTTTTCTCTTTTTTCATCATAGCAAAGTGCGCCCATTGTTCCGAAAGGGGGTTTCAGCCTGAACAATGAGAGGCTGGACGTTGCAGTGCATGACTCATACTTCCATAGTTATTACTTTCCTTCCTGGTCGTCATACTTTGCTAGCAGTTCCCTGCAACTTTGCTTTACCAATTGTACCTCATCCGTAGCCTTCGCAGTGAGCACACCAGCAATTTACTCTTAACCAGCAGAATGATTAAAGGAAAGATGCAATTAAATCACTGGTACGTCTGTGAACGTGTCTTATCTGCTTATGGGTTGAGAATAGCTCTGTTTTTCATGTATTTCCAGTGAAGGAAAGATCTTAGGCAAACCACTCCAGAACATCATATAACCTTATTTAAGTAATAAATATTTAGCAGTTGCTTTATGCCTTCATCCTATCACCGCCTAGGGTTGTCTATCCCGGAATCAGGATCGGCGGGATCCAGGGATTGGGATCCCGGGATTTGGGGCAAAAATTGTCCGGGATTGGAGCTTCCAAACCTGGGGATTTCGAGATTAGCCTGCGCTTTTTTATTTTTTCAATGCCGGGCAGCGTTGAGCATCTTCAGCCCGGATCTCCCTGCCCCCGGCTGTGTGCACTGCGCAGCATGACATGATGTCTGAGGCCACGCAACGCATCATGGCGCCAGCCGCGTGCATCGCTCAAACCTCATTGTGCCGCACTGCCCGCAGCAAGTGGATTACCCCCACCTTGCCCCTTCCGCTCGTTCTGAGGATGGTGAGCCTTTGTGTGGGCTGGCTGGGTTGTGTTGGGGGGCCTTGAGGAATTTAATTTTATTTGATTGATTGATCTTTTTTCAGTCCCGATTCCCAGTATTCAAAAAAACGGCCTGGGATTGGTCTCCCTATCACCGCCCACAAAAATGGGCATAGTCCTGGAAATAGCCGGACCTCTGTTTTTATATGGAAACATTTTTACATGCAAACACACCTATGATGACCACCAGATGCATGGGAAATGTATTTTGTATTTTAGCGTCAGATATTTTGCCAGTAAACCTATTGAAAAAATAAATATATATATATATATATATATATATATATATATATATAAAATAAGATTTTAAACCTACCGGTAAATCTATTTCTCCTAGTCCGTAGAGGATGCTGGGGACTCCGTAAGGACCATGGGGTATAGACGCGCTCCGCAGGAGATAGGGCACCTAAAAGAACTTTGACTATGGGTGTGCACTGGCTCCGCCCTCTATGCCCCATTCCAGACCTCAGTTAGAGAACTGTGCCCAGAGGAGATGGACACTACAAGGCAGGATTTGGAAATCCAAGGGCAAGATTCATACCAGCCCACACCAATCATACCATGTAACCTGGATCATACATAACCAGTTAACCGTTTGAACAAAAAACAGCAACGGTCCAAGACCGATTCCAACTGTAACATAACCCTTATGTAATCAACAACTATATACAAGTCTTGTAGAGTTTCCGCACTGGGACGGGCGCCCAGCATCCTCTACGGACTAGGAGAAATAGATTTACCGGTAGGTTTAAAATCTTATTTTCTCTTACGTTCTAGAGGATGCTGGGGACTCCGTAAGGACCATGGGGTTTATACCAAAGCATCCAATCGGGCGGGAGAGTGCGTATGACTCTGCAGCACCGACTGAGCAAACGCTAGGTCCTCATCAGCCAGGGTATCAAACTTGTAGAATTTAGCAAAAGTGTTTGACCCCGACCAAGTCGCCGCTCGGCAAAGTTGTAATGCCGAGACGCCTCGGGCAGCCGCCCAAAAAGAGCCCACCTTCCTAGTGGAATGGGCCTCAACCGAATTTGGTACCGGCAATCCAGCCGTAGAGTGAGCCTGCTGAATCGTATTACAGATCCAGCGAGCAATAGTCTGCTTTGAAGCAGGTGCGCCAATCTTATTGGCCGCATACAGGACAAACAGGGCCTCTGTTTTCCTAAATCTAGCCGTCCTGGCTACATAAATCTTTAAGGCCCTGACTACGTCCAGGGATCTGGAATCCTCCAGGTCACTTGTAGCCACAGGCACCACAATAGGTTGATTCACATGGAATGAAGAAACCACCTTAGGCAAAAATTACTGACGTGTCCTCAATTCAGCTCGATCCACATGAAAAATCAAGTAGGGGCTTTTGTGTGACAAAGCCGCCAATTCTGATACTCGCCTTGCCGATGCCAAGGCCAACAACATGACCACCTTCCAAGTAAGAAATTTCAACTCAACCTTGTTAAGCGGTTCAAACCAGTGTGATTTTAGGAACTGCAACACCACGTTGAGGTCCCATGGTGCCACTGGAGGCACAAAAGGGGGCTGGATGTGCAGCACGCCCTTCACAAACGTCTGGACTTCTGGAAGAGAAGCCAATTCCTTCTGAAAGAAAATCGAGAGGGCCAAAATCTGAACCTTAACAGAGCCTAATTTCAGGCCCATATCCATGTTTGTAGGAAGTGGAGAAAACGACCCAGATGAAAATCTTCCGTAGGTTCATTCTTGGTCTCACACCAAGACACATACTTTCGCCAGATACGGTGATAATGCTTAACCGTCACCTCCTTCCTAGCCTTTATTAAAGTAGGGATGACCTCTTCCGGAATCCCCTTTTTTACTAGGATTCGGCGTTCAACCGCCATGCCGTCAAACGTAACCGCGGTTAGTCTTGAAATACACAGGGCCCCTGTTGCAACAGGTCTTCCCTCAGCGGAAGAGGCCAGGGATCTCCTGTGAGCATCTCTTGTAGATCTGAGTACCAGGCCCTTCGAGGCCAGTCTGGGACAACGAGTATCGTCTGTACTCTTCTTCGTCTTATGATCCTCAACACTTTTGTGATGAGAGGAAGAGGAGGAAACACGTAGACCAATTTGAACACCCATAGTGTTATCAGAGCGTCTACTGCTACTGCCTGAGGGTTCCGAGACCTGGCACAATACCTCCGAAGTTTTTTGTTGAGGCGTGACGCCATCATGTCTATTTGAGGAGTTCCCCAAAGACGTATTATGTCTGCAAAGACTTCTTAATGAAGTCCCCACTCTCCTGGATGGAGATTGTGTCTGCTGAGGAAGTCTGCTTCCCAGTTGTCCACTCCCGGAATGAAGACAGCCGACAGAGCGTTCACGTGATTTTCCGCCCAGCGAAGAATCCTGGTGGCTTCCGCCATCGCGACTCTGCTTCTTGTCCCGCCTTGGCGGTTCACATGAGCCACTGCTGTGACATTGTCTGACTGAATCAGAACCGGTAGGTTTCGAAGAAGACTCTCCGCTTGTCGAAGGCCGTTGTATATGGCCCTGAGTTCCAACACATTGATGTGTAAACATGACTCCTGGTCTGACCAAAGTCCTTGAAAATTTCTTCCTTGTGTGACTGCTCCCCATCCTCGGAGGCTCTCGTCCGTGGTAATCAGGATCAAATCCTGAATTCCGAATCTGCGACCCTCCAGTAGGTGAGCACTTTGCAACCACCACAGGAGAGACACCCTGGCCCCTGGGGACAGAGTAATTTTTCGATGTAACTGTAGATGGGACCCGGACCACTTGTCCAGAAGGTCCCATTGAAAAGTCCTTGCATGGAACCTTCCGAATGGAATGGCCTCGTAGGCCGCCACCATCTTTCCCAGAACTCGAGTGCACTGGTGAACAGACACCCTTTTCGGTTTCAGCAGGTCTCTGACCATGTTCTGGATGTCCTGGGCTTTCTCCATTGGAAGGAAGACCTTCATTTGTTCCGTATCCAGTATCATACCTAGGAACGGTAGTCGAGTTGTCGGAATCAACTGTGACTTCGGTAGATTTAGAATCCAACCGTGTTGCTCGAGCACTCTCAGAGAGAGCGCCACACTGCTCAGCAATTTCTCCCATGATCTCGCTTTTATCAGGAGATCGTCCAAGTATGGGATAATTGTGACTCCATGCTTGCGCAGGACCACCATCATTTCCGCCATTATCTTGGTGAAAATCCTCGGGGCCGTGGAAACGTCTGAAATTGGTAATGACAATCCTGTACAGCGAATCTCAGGAATTCTTGATGGGGGGGATATATGGGAAGTCCAAACGGCAACGTCTGAAATTGGTAATGACAATCCTGTACAGCGAATCTCAGGAATTCTTGATGGGGGGGATATATGGGGACATGAAGGTACGCATCCATTATGTCCAGAGACACCATAAACTTCCCCTCCTCCATATTGGCTATTATCGCTCTGAGCGATTCCATTTTGAATTTGAATCTTTTTATGTACAGGTTTAGGGATTTCAGATTCAAGATAGGTCTGACCGAACCGTCCGGTTTCGGGACCACAAAGAGGGTTGAGTAGTAACCTCTTCCCTGCTGGTTCATGGGAACCCTGATTATCACTTGCTGTATACACAGCGTTTGAATTGCAGCTAACACTACATCCCGTTCCGACATGGAAACTGGTAGGGCCGACTTGAAAAATCGGCGCAGGGGCACCTCTTCGAATTCCAGTTTGTAACCCTGGGAAACTATTTCTAACACCCAGGGATTCAGGTCTGAGCTGACCCAGACCTGGCTGAAAAGTCGAAGACCTGCGCCCACCGGTGCGGACTCCCTCAGGGGAGTCCCGGCGTCATGCTGTGGGTTTATGAGTAGCCGGGGAGGACTTTTGTTCCTGGGCTCCTGCCGAAGCAGGTGCTCTTTTGCCTCTGCCCTTACCTCTGGCAAGGAAGGAGGATCCCCGACCTCTTCTGGACTTGTGCGACCGAAAGGACTGCATCTGATAGGGTGGCATTTTCTTTTGCTGTTGGGGAATATATGGTAAAAAATTTGATTTACCTGCTGTAGCTGTGGAAACCAGGTCCATCAGCCCATCCCCAAACAATACATCACCCTTATAGGGTAGTACTTCCATATGCTTTTTGGAATCTGCATCACCCGTCCATTGGCGAGTCCATAAGGATCGTCTCGCTGAGATCGACATGGCATTGGCCCTAGAAGCCAGCAATCCAATGTCTCTTTGAGCATCCCTCATAAATAAGACTGCGTCTCTTATATGGGCTAGCGTTAAGAATAAAGTATCCTTATCCATATTTTCAAAATTATCTGTCAGCTCATCTGCCCAAGCTGCAACCGCGCTACACACCCATGCCGACGCAATCGTCGGTCGTAGTACAGCACCCGTATGAGAATAAATACACTTTAAGGTAGTTTCTTGCCTGCGATCTGCAGGGTCCTTAAGGGCAGCTGTGTCTGGAGACGGTAGCGCCACCTTCTTGGACAAGAGAGTCAGGGCCTTGTCCACAGTGGGAGGTGATTCCCAAATCTCCCTGTCCTGTTTAGGGAAGGGGTATCCCATATAAATTCTTTTGGGGATCTGCGGCCTCTTCTCCGGAGTCTCCCAAGCTTTTATAAAGAATTCATTTAATTCATAAGATGTGGGAAAATTAATAATCTGTTTCTTTTCCTTAAACATGTGTACCCTTGTGTCGGGGACCAAGGGTTCATCCTCAATATGCAAGACATCCCTAATAGCCACAATCATACACTGAATGGTTTTAGTCACCCTAGGGTGCAATTTTACTTCGTCATAGGTCGACACTGGAATCAGAGTCCGTGTCGGTAGTAATGTCTTGTGTTAAGGGACGTTTTTGAGACCCCGACGGGCCCTGTGAATCGGTCCAATCCGAGGATTGACCCCCTGATGTTCCCCTTAATTCAGCCTTATCAAGCCTTTCATGTAAAGATGTCACACTTGCATTTAACCTATGCCACATGCTCATCCAATCCTGAGTCGGCACCAGCGACGGGGACACACCACTCATTTGCTTCACCTCCTCCTTGGAGAAGCCTTCCGCTTCAGACATGTCGACACAACTTACCGACACCTCACACACACAGGGGGTTACCTATAAGGGGACAAAACCCCAACCAGGCCCTTAGGGGAGACAGAGAGAAAGAATGCCAGCACACACCCAGCGCCCAAACACTGGAATATATGACCAGATAGCGCTTTTATATATTTATAATGTTAATCTCCACTCACTGCGTCGCCAATGTGCCCCCCTCCTCTTTTTTCCAGCCTGTGAAGCTCAGCAGGGGAGAGAACAGGGAGCCAGCGTTTTCTCATGCAGCCTCTGTGGAGAAAATGGCGCTGGTTAGTGCCGAGGATCAAGCCCCGCCCACCCGACGGCGGGCTTCGGTCCCCTCATGATATTGTAAGAAAATGGCGGGGGTCCGTGGATTTACTATCCCACAGCCTAATCCAACATATTTATGCCCAAATTGAGGTTTATTGCTGCCCAGGGCGCCCCCCTGCACCCTGCACCCTACAGTGCCTCTTGTGTGTGTGTGACTGGGAGCAATGGCGCGCAGCTTACCGCTGCGCGCTTACCTCATGAAGATCTGATGTCTTCTGCCGCCTGAAGTCTTTTCCTCAATACTCACCCGGCTTCTATCTTCGGCATCTGTGAGGAGGACGGCGGCGCGGCTCCGGGACGAACCCCAGGTGAGACCTGTGTTCCGACTCCCTCTGGAGCTAATGGTGTCCAGTAGCCTAGAAGCAGTGCCCAACCTTACAAGCCAGCTCTGCTTCTCTCTCCTCGGTCCCACGATACAGGGAGCCTGTTGCCAACAGGACTCCCTGAAAATAAAAAACCTAACAAAATTATTTAAAACAGCAAACTCTTGAGAGCTCACTGCTTTGTACCCTTTCTCCTCTGGGCACAGAATCTAACTGAGGTCTGGAGGAGGGGCATAGAGGGAGGAGCCAGTGAACACCCATAGTCAAAGTTCTTTTCGGTGCCCTATCTCCTGCGGAGCCCGTCTATACCCCATGGTACTTACGGAGTCCCCAGCATCCTCTAGGACGTAAGAGAAATATATATATATATATATATATATATATATATGTGTTCACATAACATGGGGCCTTTCCCATATGGACTGGGCTTGGACTGCCCCACCTGTCACTTTCCTTTCCTTTAATAAAAAATTTCCTAAACAGTCCAGGTTTTAAGGATACCCATACTTCAGTACTGATGATTTAATTAGTACCTCAGTCAATTTGATTTAACCATCTGGACTTGAGCATAGATCTGCTTAAAACCTGAACTGCAATGGCAGAGTTTGTGAATCTCAACCTTAAAAGCACCCTTACTGCTTTATGACTAATGGTTCTCCTCCAATAAGAGGGAGGCCGCAATGTTATTTTATGTTATTGATTTTTTCCCCTCATTGCAGGGGGGCAAGGAGTTTAGCCCTAACCCTGACAGACCATCAAGCCCCACCCCCTTCCTTGATTGTCTCACCACCTGCCATTCCTCACAAAAAGGAAGTCCATTCATGAGTGCAAACCGTTGGTCCCCTTCAGTGGGTAAGTCCAGGATGGTCATCCTTACTTCTATTCCCAGCAAGGTGTGGTCATACAACCACACCCATGGCAATGCCCCCTACTGACAGGGCATGGTAGATCTCCAGTTAGTCCAGCAAATAGGCATATGGCACCCAAAGTAAAGCTGCTGAAACATTCATCTAATTAAGTGAATATTACAAGATTTATTATTTTTTTGCTTTTAGCTCCATAGTAACATTTTTCCTTTATATATATATATATATATATATATATATATATATATATACCCTCCTACTCGCTTGGTTAGTATGTAATTTTCTTCCTCTATGTAATGGGTCCAGCATCTGTTCTGATAAAGCTAAATATTTATCTTATTTAAAACCCTTTAGGAGGCCTAAGAACACTGTACGCTATTGACGTATGGAGTACCGTAAGGGTACGCACGTTGCGTAGCAATCGCTTAGCCGAGGTCGAGACGCTCAAGCGTCACGTTCGCTCACGGCCAAGAGATCACAGGCAGGCACGCTATTGGCTGCTGACTAACGTGATGGTTCGCTATAGCGTAGCGGACGCTCGGGACCACGAGGAGATCACCAGCGGCGCAGACGCTCACAATGTTAAACCTTTATATCTAAACCATAAACAATGTAATATGCAGTAAAACCTTAGTGTAGAGATAGGGTGTAGATGCAACACAGTGTAACCTTATTAACTTAAAAGCTGTTTGAGCGTCACCGACGCTCTGTGAATACTTAACACTATAATAAATACACAACTACCGGGCTTAGGGTCTAACGCCTTATATGAATGTTATACTTGCAAAAAGAATAATACAGTACAAGTCATACACTACAATATAACATAGACTAACTAACCAGGTAACTACACAGGAAATACAATACAATACTATTACGTTTAAGAGAATACGAGAGAAAGAGGAGAAGAGAGAGAGAGAGAGATATGGCTCACAATAACAAGAAAGACAACATGATTGCGGAGAAAACTTACGCACAAAGGGGAACGATCGCATGCGCCTCTGGACATCCAGCTCCCGATTATCAGCAATGAGAACCGTTGAAGAGTGAGCTGGATGTGATCGGCTTGTCTATTTATGCCCCAAACACAATACAATTCAATGGTCCCTACAATCTCATTGTTCATTGGACACAGGAATTCCTCCTCGCATTATAACAAAAGGTCATAGGTTGATTCATACAGGTGGGCTGTGACAATTTCCAACTGCTCAGGTGGGTGGGAAACTGGGTTTCCCGCCGCATGGATAAGTAAGTGCAAATAATAGTAAATGGACATAAACTTCTTATGTCCATAACTATTCGCACGAGCGATTAATCTGTTTCAAACCAACACCGGAATATTGCTAATTAAATATTCTTCCGATGGATACTAAACACCACAGTATTACTCCTGTCTGACCCTTCGTATCAGACAAAGAGGGATTTCTCTGTCCATGAACATGCTATATTAACTAAACTTTCAGAATCTATCAAAGGGACCATGATCTACAAAATACATTATATAGTGAAAATATGTAACGATTGAGTCGCACGCTACGAACACATAAACTCTACCGTAAATGCACATACCGTGCGCCTGCGGGTGCCCGCTACATCAAGTATGCGCACGCACGGGAGAGTGCACGCATGCGCAGCGCGGACCTGTATGAGGTGCAAATATGGCAGTGTGCATCGTGATATTTTTCTGACTTTGACAGTCCACCCTTTGGCAGTCAACAATAACTGCCACTTCCTAAAACATTTCAAAACGAGAAAAATATATGTCAGGGGTTAATACATTTACATGGTTGGGTAGGGGAGGAGAGGAGAAGGTAGGAAAAGGGTATGACCTAGTGAGATAGCAGAAGCATGTGTGTATGAATCCGTGTTTGGGGGGTCATGTATCATCGTGCCGTACGTGTTTTAAATCAAGCTTCGAGGTATTGCGAAGTATACATTTGAATTCCTTCTTATCCCGTGGTACGGGTCTGTGGATGGGCTGTCAAACTTTACCGAGCTCTTTTCGGCTGTGGTTGTAACAAAATGGGGAGCACATTTTAGTTGATGATACATGAATGGGGGAATATGTGATTGCTGATATCTGTGCCTGTATTCTCTATCGACTATGTGTGTAATTACCGGAAGGTTGTAGAGATGAAGAAAAGACATAATTACGGTAAATGCAGTGGTATTCTATGTCAGGTTAATGAACATTTGTCGGTTGAAGTCTTGTTCGGTGTCTGTTGAATGCAGTCTTCTTTGTGCTTTTGCCCAAAAGGCGTGTGGGCAAAAAGCTTTGTCAATGTCCATAGACTTACAAAAGTGTTGGGCTAGCGTAATTTTAAAATTTCTAGGGAAACTGGGGGTCTATGGCATAGTTCATCAAATATCTGTGTATAAGGTTGTCAAAACTTCTTCTTTAATCCATCCGTTGTCTGTATACAGGGTCATCAAATTCCTCGTCAAACGTAGGTCTTGTTACCTTGGAGAAACCGGAAAAACAGGTGAAAGAAACGGACCGTAGAAATCGCATTTTCATCACATCATTGTTTCTACAGTTGGGTCATAAATCAAATCCATTGGAATTACAATTTCCTCACTCCTTAAACTCATTACCCTGGTACTACGTTTGCACTTCATTAAAGCCTGACCGCATCTAAATATCAAGCCAATCGTTATGACAACACCTAAGATACATAGGAGGAACTTCCCTACATCCATTATGACTCCTTGAGCCCATTCTCCTAAACCAGAGAACCAATTTCGCGGGTTCAACCATGACACCCAACTAGTCAGCTCATTACCTACAGCAGCAAGAGTGAGATTGTGTCTCCTGCGAAATTCCCATTTCAGTTGGAGAATATCGTCCATCTTTTGGTCTATGACCTCGACCGGGTCCTCGGTACTATTCGTTATATATGTGCAGCATTTCACGCCGTACTGCGTTGCCAGTGTGACACAATATCCACCTGTCACTGCCGTGAGATAATTGAGAACCATTCTATGCTGAACCAGTTCTGTTTTATAAGCTTGAAGTTCTCTTCCAGTATACCTTAAAGTGTCATCATACATTTCTGTGATATTGTCTAACAAATTTGCGAGCGCAGATATGTATTTATAATTCAACACTCCTCTGGCGGTGCGAGTGATGTCTAACGCGATTAGAAACTGAATCCCGGTGGATTCATGGATCATGTCAGAGGCCGGATGCTCTGTTCTTTCTATCAGGTGCCGTTTAACTACGTGCTCGTAATGAGTATGAGTATAAGGAGCTTGGGCAACACGGTGTATATCTTTCATTTTGGCATGTGATACAGTCATTACTTCAGGCAGTACTTTTCCAAAATAACACAATCCTTCAGAGTTTGGGGCAAGCCACTTATACGCCTTCCTCCCGCATATGAAATATGCATCATCGGGGAGAACATATGGGACGGAGTAGGACATAACCATATTACACATCTTCCATGTGAAATCTCCTAACCCTAATTCCCCCATCTGTCTAGTACACGTATCAGCTTGTACGATATGTGCACAGTATCCTGGTGATACCTCTCCAACTCTCGTAATCCTACTTCCTAGGGTATACCTATATCGGAAAGATTTTCCTCTACTGGCTATGTGGCGTATAAGCTCTGTATCTGTAGGCATTCTATCTGCTCTATATGAAAAGGTCATGGTTTGGTTACTCCATGACACTTCCCAATTTCCCGGCTTTCGGGGATTGGAAATGTTAAAACATATTAGGGATCTATCCACATGATATTGGTGGAGCTTCAAACTAGGAGGACTGGAGATATTAAACCTCCTGTCCACCGGCCTCCCACCACTTAGCTCAAGTACCTCACCTATCGTTAAAGGAAATGGTACTAGTCCTGATTTGCTATGACCTTGAGGTACTTGAGAGCATACCCAACAATCTGTCTGATTTAACCCACTACCCACTAAGGAGTGATAGTCACTCAAGGGATGCCGGTCCATGTGGATATTAAAACTGGATTGGCATTTCTTGATGCACCCATCCTCAACCACATTGTCACAGAGCCTACAGATACAGTTTTCTTCAGCTAACAATCCTTCACAATTCCTTCTATGGTCTATGTTATCGGACCGTTTTCTGATACTCGCCTTTGCTTGTTGATTGTTGTTCTCGGGAAACTACGCCTCCATCTCTGTCATCAGAACCCATTCCAGAACCTCTCTCGACCTCCATGGTACTCTCGCCGGAACAGACTGCTCTGGTCAACATCATGGTCAACAGGAAAATCCGGATCACAGTCTCTTGAGGCAAGTCCATCTTAGGAGGAAACGAAGAAGAATGAGAAGGGGGGAAAAAATAATTTGAGGGAGAGGGGATGGGAAGTGGAGGAAAACAATAAAAGGGAACAGGGAATCGACAACTGCTTTTGATCTTGTGATTTTCAATGCTCAGGTGCCGCCTCAGTCCTCCTGGAACAGACACTCCAGTGATACAACTTCCTCTGCCGTCTGTTCCTTATCACGGGACCTCTCTGGATCAGCAACCTTCTTGCAATGGGACGAATGAACCCAAGTCTCTCTCTCGGCAACTTTCAATGCTGTAGTGCTAGTCAATAAGACTTGGTATGGTCCTTCCCATCTGTCAATAAGGCAACCTGAGCGTAGAAAATTCCGTATCATTACATAATCCCCAGGTTCAATGTCATGACAATTACTATCTGGTAAATCAGGAATCACCAACTTCAAATTATCATTTTGATTCCTTAGCTGTTTACTCATGTTAATCAAGTATTTTACAGTCACTTCATTGTTACACTTCAAATCATCCTGAGGGTTAATCATAACATGCGGCTGTCGACCAAACAAGATTTCAAAGGGAGACAGATTAAGAGGGGACCTGGGAGTGGTTCTGATGCTGTACAGTACAATGGGTAAAGCTTCTGGCCATGTCAATCCTGTCTCTGCCATAACTTTGCTCAGTTTATTTTTAATAGTGCTGTTCACTCTTTCCACCTTCGCACTCGCCTGTGGACGGTATGGAGTGTGCAGCTTGCTATCAATTCCCATCAACTTACACATTCCTTGGAAGACATCACCTGTAAAATGGGTACCCCTATCACTTTCAATTATTCTAGGGATACCATATCTACATACAAATTCCTGCACAATTTTCTTAGCAGTAAACATAGCGGTATTTGTGGCCGCAGGAAATGCTTCGACCCAATTTGAGAACACATCTATACAAACAAGTACATATTTTAAATTTCGACAAGGGGGTAATTGAATAAAGTCAATCTGTATTACCTGAAAAGGACCGCCTGTAGGTGGGATATGAGATGGTTCTGTTGGTATTGCCTTTCCGATATTCTTTCTCAAGCATGTAAGGCATGACATTGCTCTCTTACTTGCATGAGATGAAAATCCTGGGGCGCACCAATATGCTCTTACCAACTTGCACATTCCTTCCTTGCCCAGATGAGTCAGCCCGTGAGCTGCCTCAGCTAAACATGGAAGATATGCTCTGGGGGCCACCGGTTTACCTTGTCCATCCGTCCAGAGTCCTGAGGACTCCTGGCCATATCCCTTTGCCTTCCAGACTGCCTTTTCCTGTGTGGAACACAAATTTTGCATTTCACACAACTTCTGTGTGTTGATGGTATTAAATACCATCAATTGTGTGGTGTCTGTCTGTCTGGGGGTACCAGCTGCTAACTTAGCTGCTTCGTCTGCTCGGCTGTTACCAAGTGATACTGGGTCCTGGCTATATGTGTGTGCTTTACACTTGATAACAGCCACTCTGTCGGGTTCCTGTATCGCTGTTAGAAGCCTTTTGATGTGAGCTGCATGCGCTACCGGTGTACCAGTTGCCGTCATGAAATTTCTGAGGCGCCATAGGGCTCCGAAATCATGGACTACCCCGAAAGCGTATCTAGAGTCGGTGTAGATATTGGCTGATTTGCCCTTAGCCAATTCACATGCTCTGGTTAGGGCGACCAGTTCAGCAACCTGGGCTGAGTGAGGTGGGCCTAGCGGTTCCGCTTCTATGGTGCCTTGGTCATCTACGACTGCGTATCCAGTACACAAGTCTCCCGAGTCTGACTGTCTGTGACAACTACCGTCCGTGTAGAAAGTTAGATCTACATCTTCCAGTGGGTTGTCACTGATGTCAGGCCTTGCGGTAAAATTTTGGGTCAAATATTCCATACAATCATGTGTGTCCTCCTTTGTATTAAATTCTCCTTCCCCACCACTCTCATCCTCCACCCTTTGTGCCTGTCCAGGCACACCTGGGAGATATGTTGCAGGATTTAATGCACTGCATCTCCTTATGGTGATGTTTACGGGGGCCATTAGTGCCAATTCCCATCTTGTAAACCGCGCTGATGAGACGTGCCTGGTTTGGGCAGAATTTAGCAAGGCTGACACTGCATGTGGTGTATGAATTGTGAGGTTGTGACCTAGCACTACATCTTCGCTTTTCGTTACTAGCAATGCTATCGCAGCAACGCTTCGCAAGCATGTGGGGAGGGATCGCGCTACCGTATCTAGCTGAGCGCTATAGTATGCTACTGGCCTGCTGGCATCACCGTGCTTCTGGGTTAAGACGCCTGCCGCGCAACCAGCACTTTCTGTTCCGTACAGCTCAAAGGGTTTCCCATAGTCTGGCATACCTAATGCTGGTGCCTGCGTTAGGCACTGTTTAAGTCTCTCAAATGCCATCTCGGACTCGTCTGTGTGCGAAATCCGATCAGGCTTGTTTGAGGAGACCATCTCCTGCAAAGGTAACGCCAGAATGGAAAACCCTGGGATCCAGTTACGGCAATACCCACACATGCCTAAAAATGTTCTGATCTGTTGCTGGGTTTGTGGCAGAGTCATGTCTCTAATTGCTTGAATTCTATCAGCGGTCAGGTGTCTCAGTCCTTGTGTTAGACAGTGTCCCAAATATTTTACCTTAGTTTGGCATAATTGTAACTTGTCTTTGGAAACCTTGTGTCCTGTGTCTGAAAGATGAAACAGGAGCTGTTTCGTATCCTTCAGGGATGCTTCCACTGAATCAGAACACAGTAGTAGATCATCCACGTACTGTATTAATACTGATCCACTCTCTGGTTGGAAAGACTGTAAACAATCATGCAAAGCCTGGGAAAATATACTTGGACTGTCTATGAAACCTTGTGGTAATCGAGTCCATGTGTATTGGACTCCTCTGTATGTAAATGCAAACAAATATTGGCTGTCAGGGTGCAGAGGTACCGAAAAGAAAGCGGAGCAGAGGTCAATAACAGTAAAAAATTTCGCAGTGGGAGGGATTTGCATAAGGATGACAGCTGGATTTGGCACTACGGGGAACTGACTCTCAACTATTTTATTAATCCCCCTTAGATCCTGCACTAGCCTGTAACCCCTCCCCCCACTCTTTTTCACAGGGAAGATGGGACTATTGGCAGTGCTGGACGTTCTTACCAGAATGCCCTGTTGTAGCAAGCGCTCTATTACGGGATAAACTCCTAACTCCACCTCTGGCTTCAGAGGGTACTGTGGGATTTTTGGAGCTATCCTACCATCTTTTACTTGTACAACTACCGGAGCTACGTTTGCCATTAATCCAGTGTCCTGTCCATCTTTAGTCCAAAGTGACTCTGGTATCTGGGATGTCATTTCTTCTACTTGGGATGGAGTCCTATTTGTCATAATGGTATGTGACATTAATTTTGATGGGGAGTCTAACATGTCTCGCACTTCCTGAGCGTGATTCTCAGGTATGTCCAAGAATACACCTTCAGGAGTACAATAAATGACGCACCCCATTTTACACAATAAGTCTCTACCCAGGAGATTAGTCGGTGCCGATGCAGCCAGCAAAAAGGAATGCTTGGTATGTAAAGGCCCTATTGTAATCTCGGCTGGTTTGCTAACAGGGTAGTGCTGGACTACTCCCGTTACCCCTATGGCTGGAATTGTCTTACCAGTGGTTCTCATGCCCACTGTCGAATTTATCACTGATTTGGCCGCCCCCGTATCTACAAGAAAGTTTAATGATTTACCAGCTACATTTATTGCAATCTCGGGTTCACTTCCAAGATTTGCAATCAATTTTACTGGCTGCAGATTACAGGTATGACCACACCCCTATTGGGTATGGTGACCTCCCTGAATCCCGCTGGCAGCAACTACTTGTGAAGGGGTTAAATGGGAACTGCCAGGAGTTTGCCAGTCTCCTTTTGGGGGATATCTTTTTGTTTCCCCTGTATGTGGCTCATAACTCCGTCTCTGTGGACCCTGATCCCAATTTCGTGTGTCATGTCGTTGTCTAGGGGGTTGGTATGATCTTTGTGAATTTTTCGCTCTACAGTCTCGTGCTATGTGTCCCTGTTTATGACAAAAATAACATTTGACTTACCCACAGGGTTTGGTGATCTATACAAAGGCTGCTTTGTGGTCAGGGCCTGTATACTTACGGCCATTAACTTATCACCTTGTGACTCCCTGTGTCTGGTGATATTCCGGTCGTGATCAATAGCAGCCTCTCTCAAAGTAGCCACCGACAGACCTCGCCAACATGGTTGCGTGGTCTGTACCCTTGTCTTTAATGCTTCTTTTAAACCATTAATTAGCACAGATACTGCTACTTCTTGATGATTTGCATTGGTCCTAATGTCCTCTATGCCAGTGTATTTTGCCATTTCTAATAATGCCCGGTGAAAATAATCAGCAGCTGTTTCTGACTCTTTTTGTTTAATGGAAAAAATTCTATTCCATTTGGCTACAGCTGGGAAATACTCCTTTAACTGTAAATTTATCCTTTTTACATTATCTTTGTTGTACACATCTGTAAGAGGTACATCCTGATCCAGTCCACAGTCAGCTAAAAATTGAGCTGCGTCGACATTGGAGGGTAAACATGCCCTCAGCAATATCTGCCAGTCTTTGTTATTGGGCTCTAAAGTGTTCCCTAGGTCTCTGATGTATTTCTGGCTAGCAACTAAGTCTTTTCTAGGATCAGGGAATTCAGACACTATGGTTCTTAATTCCATTCGGGAAAACGGGCTGTACATGGCAATGTTCCTGATAGGAGTGACTCCTGTAGTGTCCGTTTTCCCATTTGGAACAGCTATTACCCTCACGGGAGCAAGTTTAACAACATCATTCTGTGTAGATTCTACAGTCTGTGGTGAAATGGTTTCAGCATAGTGTATGGTGCCGTACTTACCCGTTGATACGACCTCACCTGTCCCTCCGCTAGGGGGCTTTGTTACTAATCTTATGGGTTGGGCCGTGCCTACTGTTGTTTCTGATATGGTGGCTGCTAGAGAGAGAGCCGATATTGTTGCCGATTCGTCCTCTTGATCACACTCCTGGGGAAAGTTCAAAACAGGGTACAACTTGCACGGGTTAATACTTGCATTGGTTAACTTATTAACATTATCCTTAACATTTATACAGTTGCTAAGTGCCTGTTTGTTACCCCCTGATGCGTCATTCTCCGCAACCAATTTCTCTCCTGATATGTATGGTGGCGGCAGGGCCGTGGCTACCAGTTTCCTGATAGGATTAGATCCCGCCGCCTGAGCCAATTCTCTCTGTATTTCACCCTCCTGTTGCCATAACTGCAAATAATCATAATGTTGGATTCGTCTCTTTGTTGATTTAATGAGACATATCCTCCTCCTTAAATTCATTAACACTTCTGGGCTGAAGCTACCTACTCTTGGGAATTTCTCCCCGTCATGCATTGTCATTCTTTCCCATTCATCACATAAAACTTCTGTGTGTGAGCCGTATTTTTCACACATTACGTACCTTGCCGACCCGATTGGTCGGTTCACTAAATCAACCCGAACCGAGGTTGATCGCCCCCTTCCTGAACAACTGGCCCCCATAATTTGCAGGTGTTGCTTGCTCTACCTCTGACCTTTATATCAGGGTCTTCAGCGAACCCTTACAAAAAACCAAAATGTTCACGATAGGCTGACGGTGGTGGTTTACCGAGTACCCCACTTACTCGCCCACGCCGACCAATACGCCCACACACTGATATAGTGCTGGCGTACTCGACCCAGGGCCCCTATGAACCTTTGTTTACTGGAACATGTGGGTGTGATCCGCAGAGCATTAACCCTTTCCAGTAACTGTGGGGTTGTTGGATAATTCCTGAGTGACCAGCGAACTTCCCTTTTAAAAATAAAAAATTACACAAATCACGTCAGAATGTACAAATAGCGTTTATGACCGGGTTCGTACACAAATGGTACTGGTCAGACTAACTAATGCACACAATTACGTGTGGTACAATCGTTCAGTACATAAGCAACTAATCTTATGTACGGAGCGACCAGTGGAATCGACATTCAGCAGCTGCGAATTCCTTCAGCCTGAGCTTTATGGCCTATATGGGTTCCGCTCCAACCCTTCTTGGTGTTGGGCTACTTGACTCTATAGCGGACTTCCTTGTCTGCTGTACCTGGACCTCCTGGTCTGTTATGCGACCTCCTGGTCTGACCTCCTGGTCTGTTACAGTATGACCTCCTGGTCTGCTACACTCTAATGCTCTTTATATGTTTAACAAGGGATGCCTCCCTAGCCACCATGTATGTCACTTACACGTATGTACTTCACGAGAACTCGATGATTTCTGTGGTTCAATCCCCAAAATTGTAAAACTTATATAATTGCAAAACACTCACTCATCACATGTACACTTTTGTTTCTATTTCTATTTCTGCGCAGAAATTTTTTCTTTAGACCAGATGTGTTGTAAATTTGGAGAAGGATCTGTTAATTTAAATTTCGGATATTAAAATAGATTTGCGCTATTTATCGCGTTTTGCGCTATTTATCGCCTGTTGCGCTATTTATCGCCTGTTGAAAATCAACACTATCGTGTGACTTGAGTTACGTGGGCGTACCCAGACGCTCCGTTGCGTAATTTACGCTGCGTGCGTCGGCCTTTGCGTACGCGAGTCTCAGCCCTTCGTTAGAGACACGTGTACACAAAACCAATGTCCACCGTAACACAATGTACACGTTTATCAATGTAGATGATCCTCGATCCTCTACTGAACCCCACACCAATCTCTCCTTGTACCTTTAGGTAGAGCTGCGTGTGTGCTTTACACTTTATCCCTTAATGCATTACTTTTACACTTTAACTATGAAATAGCGACAAATCTCTCTTAGCACGTTTATCAATTATAAAATGGCAAACAGGAGAGTGATATATGAAAATACACGAATGAAAAAGAAATGCAGATATGTGCGTGCGTACGCAAGATAGAAATAAACAGTTTTAAAAGACACTAGCGTGTTGTTCTTACCTCCGGTTCCGGATTCCCTCAGCACCCTTTACTAAGCGAAGCAGACGCTTATCCCGTCAGCACTGCGAAGAATATGATCTCCCGCCCTTTGCTGATGGATAATGTCTGCTGAAATTACCTAGCAGAGATATGTGAAGGACAGGACGAGCCGCCAATTGATAAAGCTAAATATTTATCTTATTTAAAACCCTTTAGGAGGCCTAAGAACACTGTACGCTATTGACGTATGGAGTACCGTAAGGGTACGCACGTTGCGTAGCAATCGCTTAGCCGAGGTCGAGACGCTCAAGCGTCACGTTCGCTCACGGCCAAGAGATCACAGGCAGGCACGCTATTGGCTGCTGACTAACGTGATGGTTCGCTATAGCGTAGCGGACGCTCGGGACCACGAGGAGATCACCAGCGGCGCAGACGCTCACAATGTTAAACCTTTATATCTAAACCATAAACAATGTAATATGCAGTAAAACCTTAGTGTAGAGATAGGGTGTAGATGCAACACAGTGTAACCTTATTAACTTAAAAGCTGTTTGAGCGTCACCGACGCTCTGTGAATACTTAACACTATAATAAATACACAACTACCGGGCTTAGGGTCTAACGCCTTATATGAATGTTATACTTGCAAAAAGAATAATACAGTACAAGTCATACACTACAATATAACATAGACTAACTAACCAGGTAACTACACAGGAAATACAATACAATACTATTACGTTTAAGAGAATACGAGAGAAAGAGGAGAAGAGAGAGAGAGAGAGATATGGCTCACAATAACAAGAAAGACATGATTGCGGAGAAAACTTACGCACAAAGGGGAACGATCGCATGCGCCTCTGGACATCCAGCTCCCGATTATCAGCAATGAGAACCGTTGAAGAGTGAGCTGGATGTGATCGGCTTGTCTATTTATGCCCCACACACAATACAATTCAATGGTCCCTACAATCTCATTGTTCATTGGACACAGGAATTCCTCCTCGCATTATAACAAAAGGTCATAGGTTGATTCATACAGGTGGGCTGTGACAATTTCCAACTGCTCAGGTGGGTGGGAAACTGGGTTTCCCGCCGCATGGATAAGTAAGTGCAAATAATAGTAAATGGACATAAACTTCTTATGTCCATAACTATTCGCACGAGCGATTAATCTGTTTCAAACCAACACCGGAATATTGCTAATTAAATATTCTTCCGATGGATACTAAACACCACAGTATTACTCCTGTCTGACCCTTCGTATCAGACAAAGAGGGATTTCTCTGTCCATGAACATGCTATATTAACTAAACTTTCAGAATCTATCAAAGGGACCATGATCTACAAAATACATTATATAGTGAAAATATGTAACGATTGAGTCGCACGCTACGAACACATAAACTCTACCGTAAATGCACATACCGTGCGCCTGCGGGTGCCCGCTACAGCGAGTATGCGCACGCACGGGAGAGCGCACGCATGCGCAGCGCGGACCTGTATGAGGTGCAAATATGGCAGTGTGCATCGTGATATTTTTCTGACTTTGACAGTTCTTTTATTTTTTATGTGAAGTTGTTTTATAAATGTTTGTTTGTTTATTTCTAATCATCCTGTTTAATTTATCTTACGAAGCTCATTCATTTTAATAAAGTTTTTCCCATTGAAGTTCCCTGTTGTGCTCACATTGCTGGGCGGAAAGGGAGTGCCGTGAGTAGCAGTATTTATAGATTGGGCAGGCTGTAATGACCTGGCCCTCACCAGCTGCATGTCACAGTATTCTATTTAGAACACTAGGTCTGACCTAGAGTATTTACACAGCTTTTATCATACCGACAAACCCAATATAGATGCTGCAGAGTTTTTGCACTTATATTAGTAGCATTTTATTATTATTGTCCTTTGTATGGTGTCACAAGGGGTCCGCAGCGCCGTATAATATACATAAACAGGCGCAGTATGATCACAAAAACAACAACAATACAAATATTGCAGTACAAGGTTTATAAACATTGCTGCATCAGCATCCTAATACTGCGTACACACTGGCCGATATGTCATGAGAATTTACAATCCTAAAGGGAGTGGGAGACAGACTATGGTGACACATAGGGGAGAAACAGTGAACAAGGAGCCTGGAGCAGTGGTTTAAGAGAGCATGTGATTGTCTGATGGCAGCAGAGCCAGCATCAGGGCGGGTCAAAGGGAACACCTGTACTGTGCCCCAATAATCAGAGGGGCCCTAAGGATACGCCACTTAGTGCCTGACAGGGATGTGAGCCATCTTGTCAAAATAGGGCAGCGAGCTGTCGGTGGTGTGGGCACAGCCTCAGAGTGACAGGTCTGTCATCAGACCGAAACGTTGACTAATAAAGGTTCCTGGTGATTTTCAAGAAGAACCATTGGCTGAATGAGCTTTTGAACGATTACACAATGGAAAGTGCACCTTCCACCTGTTGTGGATTTTTTGCGGTATATTTGTGGACTGGAGACGGCCCATTGGCAGCACCCGCCCTTTTATCATTGATAAAGATGAGAGTGCAGGATCACGTTTGGATATATAGGTAGGTAGATAGATGATCTGAGCGGGCCCCAGAGATATCATTGTACCAGGCCCCAAGATTTCTGTTGCCGGCCCTGATGGGCAGATATAACTGATGTGCTCCCTTTAGGACATATTCCCCTTCATTCTCAGAGTACTCCTTTGTCCCCTCCTCCTTTCCTAAATGACAATCCAGCCCTGCTCTCTGCTGCTGGTGATAATAGTGAGCAGTAGTGTACACGGCATGTAGTGTGCTTGTGGATAATCGTAAGGTTGAGCAGCGTTATGGGTACCCCCAGAAGGCAGGCGACACACTGTCGGCAAGTGTAAAATGCTAATTACAGCATATTACACTGTCTGCCAGTACAACATGATGAGTGTAAGTTGTACAGCCGGCACTCTTAGAATGGCATTTGACACTTCTCACATCCCGGCACCTGCCTTCCGGAGGCCATAGTTTGATTGTCAACAACACCTAATTCGTGTACACAGGGGAGTAGGGTAGGAGTATGTGTAGCAGTGTTTACAGAGGGGTTAGTATAATGTAGCCAGCAGTCACTGCATTACTGTTATAATAAACTATTGCAAGACTACAACTCCCAGCATGCCTGTGGCACTCTGAATTTTGAAATGAAAAACTGGAGCATGCGATAAGCCTGGGCACAGGAAAAAATAAATATTATAAAACTCCCTCGGGGCCATCGGCCCACCAGAAAACCTCCCGATTATGACTTTCCGTCGATTTATGGTCAATGTTTTAAAGGGGCAACTATTTAAAAGGCAAAGCCTGGTTGTTTTTTGTCTGTTAAATGATTTATCCTTTAAAACATCGTCCAGACTTGATATAAAGTTGCTGATGCCTGCAAGCTATAGGCTATTACATTTCCCCATAAGTGTATCCTTAAATTGTAAAGTATATTAGCATACCCTCCAACATTTTACACATAAAAATCGGTACAAATTAGAAAAGGGGGTGTGGCCACGGGTAAAGGGCCTTTTCCTGTACTTTCAATGGAAGTTTGGAGAGCCCAAAATCGGTACAGATCATAAAAAAAAGGGACTTCACCTGCTAAAAAGGTTCAGTTGGAGGGTATGTATTAGTCAGCAGATCATAAGCCATTGTGAACATATATGAACCCTTGTATAGGCAGAGGCTACACACACTATATTCAGCAAAGCCTCCTGCGAGACAGGTTCTCAGGGAAAATGACAAATGTGACATTGCATGTGTTTTGAATGATGGGAAAGATGTCAGGGCACCCGATGAGTCAGCACCATGTTGTACAGTACAGTGCACAAACTAAACGCTATAGAGAATGCTTCACTTCCTCAAGTGACCCTGACACGTCCCCTCGTAAAGTCTGAATAGGGACGCTGGCTCAGCGTTACAGATAACCATTATTGATACTGGATCTAAAGTTGGCCCAGCTTTCCTGTATGCCTTCCTCTTTCAGTGCTGTTCTTGACCTTTGTGGTCACAACTGTTTACAGAACTGAGCTTCAGCTTATTTACAAGCTATTTATCCAGCATTGGGAACGGAAAACTGAGAAATTTCCTTTTAATGGTCCTTATTTGTTCCATTTTTTTATTATTTTGTTTTATATGATTATTAAAAAAAAAACAGGGTGAATTCTTAATTGCAGCTCGACGGATGAGGCACCCATTCATATAGCAGTATTGGGTGTTGTAGATTGTCTTACCACAGCACAACAGAAACGCAATTAGTAAATTCAAATTAGTCATATTTGAGAAATACTTTGTTTCAGCCCGACACCACTCGTAATTCTGGCGCCGGAACACCATCCGTCTTAGACCTAGCCCCCTTCCCCAATCTTAGCCCTAGCCACCACACCAGGGTAAGAATTATTTTCCCGTCCCCTGTCAGCATTCTCATTATTGAGAGGCTGGTGTCAGTCATGTGACCCAACCCAGTTCAACATAATTAATAGTATGTTAAAGTTACAAATACTTTTAACAATGGTGGTAGGGGAAATTTCATTAGTGTTTTATATTTCCAGATTTATTGATACAATATTGCAAACTGTTGACACTATTAAATGCTATTTTAACTGGTATGACTGATGCATTTATGTGGTACAGTATATTTGCACACCTTTGTCATCTGAGATCTGTAATCAGTTCTCTCCTGGATCCCAGGAAGGAGGTAGAATTATTCCCCCCGAAACACGTGGGAGAGAACACTACAGAGTTGCTCATCATTTTTAACCAATGTTGTCATCAGAGATTGTCAAAATGCGCTTTAACCACTAATTGACGGGGAGATGTATGAAGCAGTGAAAAGAGTGGAGAAGTGAGCCAGTGGAGAAGTTGCCCATGGCAACCAATTTGCTTTGAAGTAATATTTATCAAGTGCATTCTGTAAAAGGATATGTAGTCACGTTGCCGGCGGTCGTGATCCGGTGTTCAGGATACCCGACAGCTGGAAATACCGACAGCCGAAATACCGACAGCCGAAATACAGACTTACAGGGGCTATTCCCACTCGTGCGTGTCCACAACATCCATAGAGTGGAAATAGCACCTGTGGCGAGTGCAGCGTGCCCGCAAGGGGCTTCGTTGTGCCCCTCCTTCCCCTTCCGCAGGCATTCTGGCATCTGGGATCTTGGCGTCGGTATGCTTCTCGCCGAGATTCCGGCGGCCGGCATAGCAAACCCAACCTATAAAAGTATATGTAGCAGCTGATCGGTTGCCATGGGCTGGGCAACTTCTCCACTCTATTCACTGCATCATACATCCACCCGTCAGCTCTTCACCTTCCAGCAGTACCTTCTTTTTTCCCATATGTACAATAGTGATACCATGCCTTAAGTCACCTCAAAAATTATAACTGCAATTTATGCCATCATTTACCTTGTTTCTTAAATTTGCACTTGATCTATTCTCTCTGGATGTTTCCATACTATTTAGAACTCTCAATTATACAAGTTTGGCAGTTGATACTAGATACGGCTGCTCCCATACTGGTGTAGCAGCAGGACATATATTTCACATTTAAAAGTTTTTCATTGAACTACAGTTGGCACTTCTTACTTGCCTTTGGGAAAATCCTCATATTGTATATGTTTGATGGGCAAGCAAATAATGGCTTGATGCAATTGAACGCTTATTGAATAGTGCCGAGAAGGAGGTCCCGCCGCTGTTTATTTCAGGGTGATGTTTAATCCGACCAGTGCTCCGGGGGTATGAGCAGAAATCTGATAAAACTAGTGCCGCAATGCTGTTTTGTGCCCTATCGCAGAGCACACAGCATCACAGCGGGGCACTTATGTTAGAGATGCCTATTCTCGTGCCTAAACACCATGTTTAAGGCGCAAGTATGGGACCTACTTACTGGCACTATTTAATTTGCGGTCAATTGAATCGACCCCAGTAACGGTTGCCAACGGAAATGGTGCTTGCACCATAACAATGCAAGTGCAAACCACTCTTGAATGCTATTTTATATAAGATATTCATTTGGAACATCAACAAAGGTTGTATGAACAAGGTTGAATGACCCATTCATTTTAATGGGGATTTCACGATGTGTGCTGCATGCTGAGTACCCATTGAAACAAATACACTATTAAAATAGAAGGGAGAAGCTCCATACATTCAGAATAACGAAATTAAAACAAGCAGCTTGGCGCCCTATAAATTCCATCGACCAGCCCTGTGCTAGCCAACATGGGCTTATTTCCGCTAAGCAGGGAGGCAATGAATGTGGGGAAAACCGACAGCCTGAGATCCACTTTGTCATAGCACAACCAACCCAGGCTGATCAATGTGGAGATGATTTCTGCTCAAGACTAGTAGTTCAGTGCTGGAATAAATAAATGTCTGTGGTCATACACGTGCTGGTTTGGGAATATATTACACACTGTTAACTGCTAGGAGGTATGCTGTTGCCATGTAGTGTGGAATCTATCCTCTTAAACTGTGGAATAGTCTGATTGACATCGTTGCGGTCTACTAGTTAACAGAATTACCCTGTGTACAAATTGGTGTAATCACCTACAGAGGCATGGCTAATGATGTCACTGCACATTTAAATGAACATAATTGAGGCATACTTGCCTACAATCCTGAGAATGTTTGGTATACTCCTGAATATGGGGTAAGTTCTGTAATGTGGGAGCCCTTCTTGGTTGTCATTCGCAATATGTCATCATGGCCCCACCTTCGTATCATAGCGCCAGAAATTGTAGCATTACCCCATATAGTGCCACAACTCTCTAACCTCCCATCTGAATCTCGTCCCCCCTCATATTTCTAAAGGTGGGTACACAGTAGAAAGATATATCTGCAGATCAATTGATCTGCAGATATATCTATGGACAGATCGGGCAGTGTGCTGTGCATACACACTGCCCGATCCGTCGGGGACTGACGTCATGAACTGCGCTCGCCCAGTTCAGCTGTCAATCACCGCCGGCCGCCGCAGCATGTGTACGGGCGGTCGGCCGACCGCCCCGTACACACACGGTGACGCGCCAATATATCGGTAGATATATTGGCCGTCGGCTGTGCTGCGCGGCCGATGCGATACGTCTGTGAACGACGGAGTTCACAGACGTATCGGCCGTACACACTGGCCGACAGTCCCGCAATATATCGGACGTTCAAGAGAATGGCCGATATATATCGACCAGTGTGTACGGGCCTTTAGAGTTCATATTAATACAGTAGGTAAGTATGTGATGACATGGCTTGTTTTGTTGTTTGAGTTTTTTGTCCTGTGTAGCAGTCACTTATTGTCTAAGAGCTGCCTCTGTAGTGTATCTTTTGGAAGGGAGGTTTGGAGCAATTCATTATCTGCCATGCTTTACGTTTTGAAGCTGTGGGCAGCTTTGACTTTAAATCAAATATCAGTTTGGTTGCCGTGGGTTACTGTACTTGCACATCCTCTCAGACAGTTGCTTTCCTCGCAGCCAACCACAGAGCAGATATATACGGATATGTACCTCTTGAAGAGTAGTTTTATATTTTTTATTTGACATGTTCTAGCACACAAAGGGGGGAATTCAAATGTTTGAAAAGTCGGTTGGGTGTCTGTTTTTTCCTGTCTATTAGATTGAAAAGTCAGTCAGGTGTCTGTTTTTTCCTAACAGTTGAATATCCCCCAAAGTTTTGTATCTTTGCTTTGGACGGTGCTGAGGAAATAATTTGTGGTGCCTTATAAATATAGGATAGTAATAATAATTACGCTGATGTTTGTTTGTTGCTCAGCCTTAAGTACAAAAGCCTGCTGTTCTAACAGCTGATAAAGGGAAAAGCGTTTATGACTTCAGTTCCTCTTCTGGAGAAAGACCTGGTGTTTGGGAACTATCTTTTGCTTGTCATTATTACTGAATGATAGATAAGAGTAGTGCCAGATAGGCACTCTGGATGCTGTTTTCCAGATGCTCCCTGGGAGCACTTATATTACTAAACATAAATATACTTATTGTATTAAACAAGATCTAGGTAAAGTGACAGCCTGAAAGCTTCATACTGTAGATAATACAAAAGAAAAAAAAGGGTTGGTACTTAGTACCTCCTGGCGCCAATTTTGAATGCTCAGTAATTTAAAAACAGTCTGTCTGCAGCTCTCTTAAATTAGAGGGACCACCACGCCCTCCACAGGTATAAAGATACAAAGAAAAACTACTAAGAAAGCGCTGACACACTATACAATATTAAAATACACTCACTTTTTATTAAAATATGTAAAATACATAAGGACTGTTCCTAGACTACCTTTAGACACTATATTACTATAGTATTCTGATCAATCCCTAACAGTAAATAGACAAATGAGTTCCCTATAATCACAACACTATAAGTTTTGGCCAAAAATAAATGTAATAAATTTATACAGCAGAATTAGTGCACTTAATACAGCCAGATGTTTGAATGGCAGCAAAATATAATAAGTAACTTTGTAGTAGTAACTGTTGCAGTATTTGTTTCATATAGCACAAATGGTTACAAGTCCACACAGTTATTTCCAAGTATTGTAACAAGAGTTCCAGTTGTTAAGTATTGGTTTGCCAAGCAAATTTGGAACTTTTATGCATGCAGAGTTGAAATGAATTACAGAGTTATAATTGTTAAACTCTATTAGACATGGCCATGCTTTAAATATCTGATTGTTTTTACCGCGACCGTCCTCTAGTAAACGGGTTCCTGTCCACTCCCGGCTCTGGTGCTCCACGACCTTTTATCAAGCCCTATCCAGAGTAAAGACGGTCCCAAAAGCAATAGAGGGTAGCGATCCAGCGGTACACAGAGGGAACCTCGGTGCGGGTCTCAGATCACAGTCCGTATGAGACGCGTTTCCCCACCTTAAAGCAATTCAGCATCGGCGGCTTCATCAGTCAGACTGACTGATGAAGCCGCCGATGCTGAATTGCTTTAAGGTGGGGAAACGCGTCTCATACGGACTGTGACCTGAGACCCGCACCGAGGTTCCCTCTGTGTACCGCTGGATCGCTACCCTCTATTGCTTTTGGGACCGTCTTTACTCCGGATAGGGCTTGATAAAAGGTCGTGGAGCACCAGAGCCGGGAGTGGACAGAAACCCGTTTACTAGAGGACGGTCGCAGTAAAAACAATCAGATATTTAAAGCATGGCCATGTCTAATGCTGCATTCAGACTGCAAATGCCGGATCCTACCCGGTAAGACAAACGTGTACTTACCGGGTGGGATCCGGCATTTGCACTCCGCTGCTGGCTATTCGACCCGGCAATATACCGGGTCTGTTGCCATAACAACGGAGCGCGCAGCAGCAGCAGGGGCGGGGGTGGAGGCGGCGTCGGGAGATGAGCTCATCTCCAGCGCCGCCTCTCCCTATCTTGTGAATGGGGAACCGCGTCGCATCGACACGGCTCCCATTCACACCGCACCTGACCCGGTAATCAACCCGGGTAAAACCCTTCTTTTTTACCGGGTTGATTTACCGGGTCAGGCGACCCGCTAAATCGGCCAGTGTGCTTTCACATCGCACACTGACCCGGTTCGACACGGCAATATGCCGTGTCGGTACCGGGTTATTTGTGCGATGTGAAAGGGGTATAATAGAGTTTAACAATTATAACTCTGTAATTCATTTCAACTCTGCATGCATAAAAGTTCCAAATTTGCTTGGCAAACCAATACTTAACAACTGGAACTCTTGTTACAATACTTGGAAATAACTGTGTGGACTTGTAACCATTTGTGCTATATGAAACAAATACTGCAACAGTTACTACTACAAAGTTACTTATTATATTTTGCTGCCATTCAAACATCTGGCTGTATTAAGTGCACTAATTCTGCTGTATAAATTTATTACATTTATTTTTGGCCAAAACTTATAGTGTTGTGATTATAGGGAACTCATTTGTCTATTTACTGTTAGGGATTGATCAGAATACTATAGTAATATAGTGTCTAAAGGTAGTCTAGGAACAGTCCTTATGTATTTTACATATTTTAATAAAAAGTGAGTGTATTTTAATATTGTATAGTGTGTCAGCGCTTTCTTATACCCCTTTTACACCTACGAGCACGGGTCGCAGCCGGGAGCCTGACACGGGAGCTGCCCCCTGCTGCGACCCGTGCTCGGTCCCTTTCCCATTAGCAGTCACAACCCGGCATATGCCGGGTTGGTGACGCTTCTAGCTACACGGCAGGGGCGGCGCAGGGAGATCACATGATCTCCCAGCGCTGCCCATCCATACAGTGTAAACGGGAGCCGTGTCGCATCGACACGGCTCCCGTTTACACTACACCCTACCCGGATCATTCCCGTGTCCTACCCAGGTAAATAGCCGGGTAGGATTCACGGGTCACTTGATCCGGGTTTACCCTTTTCCACTTGCCAAAAACACGGGTAAATGCGCGCCCCCGTGCATTTACCCGTGTTTTTTGAGCTAGTGGAAAAGGGGTATTAGTTGTTTTTCTTCATACTGTAGATGACAATAACATAGTTCACCAGATATATGGGCGACGTTTTAAACCTTCGAGAGAGATTAAGTGGAGAAGTTGCCCATAGCAACTAATCAGCTGGTATTTGTCATTTTATAGACTGTGTTGGTTAAATCATAGCTAGAAGCGAATTGGTTTCTATTTTACTTCTCTGGAAGGTTTGATGTATCCCCTTTATGGAGAGGGAAGTGAACTTGATGTACAGGATGGAGATGGGAAATAGAAGAGGAAATAGGGGGAGGGGAGAGACAGTGCAATCTCCAAGGCTGGCTGCCCCATGAAAGCTGCTTGTAGTAATAAATTAATGAAAGCCTAAATAGCTTACAGTCTATGAGAGGAGTAAAATAATTACCCCATCCTCTGTCGGCATCAGCGTTGCAAGTATTCGGGTATGCGTCGCTTGGGTACGGAGTACCCTTAAGAATTTGGCAGCGGGTACGCAGTACCACCTGCCACACACTTTGCCATTGCCACAATTATAATGCACCACAAAGCAACAAGACCATGGCTCCTCCTACTTTGTCAGGGTTACTGGGAGTGTGACAGTGGCTGTATTTTCCTGTTATAATGGAGGCATTACTATATATTGTTATTAAATTGGGGGCATTACTATATATTTCTATTATACTGGAGGTATTACTATATATTTCTATTATACTGGAGGTATCACTATGTATTTCTATTATACTGGATGTATCACTATATATATTTCTATTATACTGGAGGCATTACTATATATTTTTAGCCTTGCCTCCAAAAGGGGCTGTTGTGTGGCCACGCCACTAGTGTCATGTAGCCACTCCCACTAGCAGCATGTGGCCACGCCCCATACAGCACATAGTCACGCCCATTTTTTCGCATTCAGTACCACTAAGAAAATATTTCTACTTTCACCACTGGTCGGCATTATAATTGTCGGGATGCTGCGATCGGTCATGTGACTGCCAGCATCCTAAACACCGGCATCCTGTATCACACCTGCACTAATATCCATACCTCCCAACAGTCCTTGATGAGACCCAATTTGTGGTCCCCCGAAGAGTGGTGTCATCTACTGATTTGGATGGATCATTGTAAGGACTTACTTGCGTCCTGACTTTTGGATTTTGAAAAGTTGGGAGTGACGAGTGAGCTCCTCTATTTGACAAGAGATACTTATATGTCTGCATTCAGGATGCCCAAAGTCCCATCATTTATACCAGTATTGCAAAGTCCCATCATTTATACCAATATTGCAAAGTCCCGTCATTTATACCAGTATTGCAGTAAATGAGACTCCATGCATTGAAACGATAGGACAGGGTCCTCACTGTACATCTGGGCCTATGTCAGTGCGCACCCTGTCTCCTAGCAACCAGTGGATGTGTGTGGTGTAAATTCCACATAAATTCCGCATGCCAGAAGTGTTTCCTTTCTCTTGCTCTTACAGGGACCGAAACAGGGGGCTCATTAATCTAATCAGACCTAAAAATTTTAGTGTGAAGAATTTAAAAAAAAAAAATCTGCTGTTCTGTATGTTTTTTTTTCTTACTGACTAGCAAGGATTGACGGGAAGGCCTTTATTATTTTATTACCAGTTATTTATATAGCGCACACATATTCCGCAGCGCTTTTACAGAGAATTGGCCATTCACATCAGTCCCTGCCCCAGTGGAGCTTACAGTCTATATTCCCTATCTCATATACACGCACACACATTCACCCTAGGGTTAATTTTGTTGGGAGCCAATTAACCTGCCAGTATATTTTTGGATTGTGGGAGGAAACCGGAGTACCCGGAGAAAACCCACGCAAGTACGGGGAGAATATACAAACTCCACACAGTTAGGGCCATGGTGGGAATTGAACCCATGACCTCAGTGCTGTGAGGCAGTAATGCTAACCATTACACCATCCGTACTGCCCTACTCTGTCTGTCTGTTAATACTCAGTCTTGTTTTATTACTGTTTTCCCAAGTGCTGAATGCTCTGTGCTATATAAATAAATGTTAATGACAATCATTACTGACTGTCGGTAAATTTATTGACGGACAGCTACCATGATTTGTGCGCCGACTTAATCACAACCTGAATTTATACCATGCCTTGCAATGTGTATAATCAGTATTTATAATTTATGGAATAATCGCACAGGTCCTTTTTTACGGTCTTATAAATTCCTGTGCATTGTTGTCTATAACTAAGGTCGGGAATTTCCTGCTAAGGCTAGAAAGTAGGGAATAAGCGTATCTCTAGACTGGTTACAGATCAGCAGGGTTCAGTCATTCCTGAAATTAGTGCTGGTTCTCCTAACTGTGGGGAAAAAGGAAATAATCTCTCCAAGAGTCACGTCTGTAGTTATTGATAAATTGCTTCAAGGTCACAATAGTGCTATTCTTGGAGTGTGCTTATCTGAATCAGTAACTAGTCAGGGTCTTTGTGAAAATCTGACTGGCTACATTAATTCGTACTATCCAGGCTGCTCCTATGATGCATGATGTGAATTATCTCTTACATCCAGTTGTGTGTTCACAGAAACCTTTAATTACTTATTACATTACAGTGCCAATAGAACATTACTGACCCGTTAAAGCCAAAATAAAGTGATATATTTGAAAGGGAAAATATTGTGGTGTATTAATTAGGGTCGGACTGGCCCACAGGGGTACCAGGGAAACCACCGGTAGGCCCCACTGCCTGAGGGCTCACTCCTTCCTCTCGGGATCAGGTTCCAGACTGTGCACCTGTATTATACATGGTAGATATGTTGCATTACACTGCACTAGACTATTGTGTACTTCTCTGTGGAGGCTGGCCACACCCCCTTTGTAGGCTGGCCACACCCCTAAGTATGGGCCCCAGTCCGACCCTGGTGTTAATTAAAAATAAGTTAGTTGGTGCCACAGAGAGTTCTGTGTACATGCTTTCATACAGTATGTATGTACAGTATAAGCTCTTGTGTAATCGGGCACAAGTGCATACTTTTTGTGCACAGTGCTTGCACTTTGAGCGGGATGTACTAAGGGAAAATGCGGTAAACCCACCATTTCCGGGTGGTTTACTGCATTTTCAAATGTACTAAGACCCCACCGCCGGTTTTTCGCCGCCCATGGTATTGCCATGTCTGGATGGCGATACCCTATAGAAGCCTATGGGCTTCTTATCGCCGGCCGCCGCAACCTTCCGCCCCCGGCGCAGATGCCTCCCCCCGGCATACCTTCCTTCAAGCAGCCCTGGTCCCGGAAGGTAATCTCCTCCTCCCCCTAGCAACGCAGCCGGAGGTTCTTCCGGCTGCAGGTGGGAGGAGGAGGCGCCGGGGACAGCCTACTGCCTTGTTCCCGGCAGCTGAGGTGAAGGAGAGCCCAGGGAGGTGACGGAGACCCCCCGCACACCACCTTACAGGTATCGCAGGGGGGGGGCCCCGTCACCGCATTGCGATGTTGATCGCATGTGTAAGTACATATGCGATCAACATCGCTGCGAGGGGCGGCGATGCATGTTAATACATCCCGCCCTTAAAGCAATGGAATGAATGATAAGTGCAAGCATTGGCCACTTGCTGGGGCACAGTAACTAAATGACCAACAACTGCTTTTGATTGGCTGGGTGTGTCTTGATCATCCCACTAATACTATATTGTGGCTGGAGAGGCCCCAGCCACGAGGAGAATGGCTGCCGCGGCACTGAAGGGGTTAACCCCTAGTGCCGGCGCCATTTCAAAGACAATGGGCGCTTGGCGCCATATTTAAAAGACTGTGGGCGCTAGGCGCCGTGTTTATAAATATGTTTAACAAATTTACTTTTGTGTGTGCCGTGGTCCCGGACCTCTCCGGAGACCACGGCAGTGAGGACAGACCCCGGCGCGCTGAGCAGTGCGTGCGCGCCGGGGGAGAGGGCAGCCGCTGACCGCCAGAGTCCGGGAGCTCCGCTCCCGGCAGCGGTCAGTGCAGCCCCGGGTGCACTAGCAGTGTGCACGCCGGGGGGGGGGGAAGAATGGTGAGCCGCTGCGGCTGGGAGCTCGGCTCCCGCTGCAGCGCTCTCTGTGTGTGCCACCGCTGGGGGCCGGGAGCTCTGCTCCCGGCGCCTCAGCCCATCGGAGGTGGCCAGCCGCGGCAGCCGGGACGAACGTCCCGGGCTGCTGGGCGGCAAGGGGGGTGCGCCGCAGCCCGGCTCCCCGCCGGACGCTGCGGCGAGGCCACAGATCCAGCGCCGCATACAGGGGACCGGGCTAGCCGGCTCCCTGGCGGCGAGGGGGTGAGCAGGATGGTGATCGCTGGGGTCCGGGAGCTATGCTCCCGGCACCTCAGCGCTACAACAGACACAGAGCCACAGCGGCCGGGACAAGTGTCCCGGACCACTGGGCTTCGGAACAGGGGGGTGCACCGCTGCGTGCGGCGAGGCCACAAAGTTAGTGCCACACTGGGGGGACAGGGAGAACCAGCTCCCTGGACCCCAGTGGCAGGCTGGAGGATGGGGGAAGCCAGCCCCATACCTCCAGCACTGAGAGAGCCCTAGCAGCCAGGCTGCAGGGCTAGGGGAGCCAGCGCTGGGCACAGGATTTAACAAACCAGACATTGTGTAAATATAATAACATGTACAGTGTGATTTAAATGTGATGTATTTAAAGGTAAATTGCACTTACTTGGTTGTGTGTCCCAGGAGGGGGGAATCCATGGCTGTGCAGGCTGATGGATTCTCCCAGACCTTTTCCCCAAAAACGGAATGCTTTCCCATCCAGCCTCACACTTCCAAGGGGCACTGGGAGAAAGAGAAGCAGCTCAGCTATGAAACAAGCTAAGTGGTTTCTAGGAGCTCCATGGAGATCACCCGTAGTGGCCAAGAAACCTGGACCGGGGAGCCAGGCTGCCCAGCTCTGGAGCCCAAATCCAGGCTGCAAGCAGTGAGCTGGGTCCCGGGCAGGTTTCTGGAAGTCAGATTTAGGAGGGAAAACTTCCCCCAGCCTAGACTGAACGGCATCGGGGCGTGTCCTGATCCTCCAAGATGGGATAGTCAAAGGAGAACGACCACTCCCCACTGTCCATAGGGAACAATGTTAGCTGTGCATGTGACCAGGGCATGCACAGCTCATGGGTAAACATTGATTGGTTGTGCACCACAGGGCGGGCTTACCCCCTGTGGTAATGGGTCTTGGAGAGGGATAAAAGGAGGGCAGTTGGCCCATAGGAGGGTGTATTGTAACATCTTATTCTGCTGAAAACATCTGATTGTATGCTGTTGCCCCTAGCAATAGGGAGGAGCCTTTTTAAAGGTTATTTATCATTGAGCAAATAAACATCATTGCCTCAAGAAGACTGCTTCATCTTGTGACCAACAGGGTTAGGCCAAACCTAGCCCCGTCCTCCGGCTGTCCAGGGAAGCACCTAACGTCTCCAAGCTCCGCCTTCCGCCAGCTACCGGTAGAGGCCTAGCAAGTGGCTAGTGGGGATTCGTCAACACCACACAGGTGTGGTAAGGCAGTGCGTCGGCACATACAGAGCAGAACCGTGGTTCCAATTGCCACGGCAGGTTAGGAATTTGGTGGTGGCAGCATAAACCCGCCCACAACGCAGTGGGTGGAGTCAGTAACAGGTGGTTACTGACGGTAAGCGGGAATCCCCTATGTGGTCAGGCCTCGTGTGACTTGACCTTCCATTCTGTGCGCAGTCAACGGGACGCGAAAGCGGCAAGTGCTTTCATACGGGACCGTCCTGTCACATATATATTCTAGTTCTAGCTCACAGTGATCTGTGATTCAGAAGGGCAGACCTGGCTAGAGCCCCGCCCAGCGTTATACACAGAGTCACAGAATCACAGATCTGGGCAAATATATAGGAGATATATAATCTGAGGGGGTCAGAGATATCACTATACTGGGCCCCAATATTTCTGTTGCCGGCCCTGCATATATGACACTTATTAAAGTACCATATTATGTAAAGATTGGATACTGGAACTGGCAATTCCTACTACCACTCTCAATCCTCATCTTCTGGTGCAAACTAAATGCATACACAGTACTGTTTTTCTTGGCAAAAAACTGCCATATATCACTTTTCTCTTTCCTGAAACTGGCACGTGTCTTACAGAGTTTTGTCCTACTTTGCAAAATGCTGTATTTGTTTCTGGCACATTTTATGCTGTCGTTTCTGTAGAATCCTTAGTATATTCATGAGCCAAAGCTCCATTGGAACTAAGGGGACAATTTATTAAAGGGCTAAAACCACAGGCCAGCTTTCTCCGGCAATATGACTTTTTCTGGCTTTGCCCTATACAGCAACTGGTAATAGTGCTGCTATTGCCAGTGGTAGGAAACCCCATGGGGGGAAGAATTGGCCAGCAATGGCTTCCCCTTGACCTTCACATTGTGGGTGTAGTTAGAACTGCAGGCATGTGTGTGCGGGGACTGTCCCGCTATCCTGCAATCATCACATTTGTCCTGGTTTGCAAAGGGTTTAGTAGGTATTTCTAGCACATACCCAGTGGTGGTCATGCCCAGTTGCCCACTATACTATGGCCAGTGGTGCAAGTAGAATTTTTTTTTAGTGGTACTGATAGTAAAAATGGGCGTGGTCATGTGTCGTGAGGGGGTGTGGTCACACAAAACTAGGGGAGTGGCTACATAACAATAGGGGCATGGTCACATTATGCCACATACCGTAATGCCCATTACACATTATGCCACACACCGTAATGCTTATTACACATGCCACACACCATAATGCTTATTACACATTATGTCACACACTGTAATGCCCATTACACATTAAGCCACACACCGTAATGCCTATTGCATATTATGCCACATACAGTTATGCCAATGACACCATTTTATGTCCCACACACAAAAATGCCCCTTATAAATTATGCCCCAGAGGTGGGCTGGTGGTACTGAGTACCACCACCATATTTCTTAATGGTAATCCATACCACCCTGTACCACCCTACTTTTAGCATTGACCTTGGCATTCCCTACAGTGCTGCAGCCACCTCCGCACGTCCAAGTTCACAATTTTTTAATGTTCGCCCGTATGTTGGTTTAAGATGGCAACTACAAACTGGGGCTTCTCGTAACTTACATAAAGGGGATCAGTATGGCATCTTGGCAGTCAGGATGCTGATATCCACATGACCGACAGTGGTATGCTGACATTGAAGATCCCAACATCGGCAGGGGTAAGTATTTTTACCCCCGTTCACCCATCACCTACCCTAACTCTAACCCTAGGGCTAACCCATCGGGGGTGGTGGCTAGGGCTAAACTACCCCTGTCCCCAGTGCCTAACCCCCTAGTACCTAAACCTAACCCCCCCCCCCCCCCCACCCTTTAGGCCCTAACCCAAGGCGAACCGTGATACTTACCTTAGGGACGTCAGCTGTCGGTGTTCCTGTGCCGGCCTCCTGAGTGGTGTTGGGATTCCGGCGTCAGTCACATGTCCGCCGGCATCCCCACCGGCGGACATGCTGAATGCATCCCACATAAAGTACTATAAACATTAGTACAGAATGGGGAGAATTCAAACCACTAGATGGCGACTGACTGAGCAGTTCAGTTGTTGCTCCGTTCAGGCACGAACAGCCACAGGCACACACATTGCAGCTCGCCGCCTCCTGAGGTGGCGAGCTGAAATGTGCGAAAAGTTGGTTGCTTGGGTGTCTAAACAGCACTTCGCATTGCGTCCATTAGTTTAGACAGGTTTAGCTGCTTTACACAGCTAAACCTGGTTTGTTTGGGCGCAACGTAATATTGCCCCGCAATCTCCCGTCACTTCAGACTGGGCCCATAAAAACAATTGAATCGCCCCCGATGTGTCTATATGTAGACTAAATTCATATTGGATTTAGCAAAACAGTGGAAGCCATGAAGACTTTTCCTGGACAAAACATAGCTCCTGCCCAATTCAAGCTCTGCAGCCTGGGCCAGCTGCCTAAGCTTACCTCATATAAGTTCACCCCTCCTGGACCAAGATGGGACAGATGAGCAGCTTTTATGTGTAATTCTGCCGGACAGCAAGAGTTGCTGCTCCATCCAAATGTTACGCCTTAAATACCAACCTATAATTGGGATAATTGTGTGCGAAACCTACTTGAGTTTTTATGTTGCCATGTATAAGTCATAAAACCAGGGCCGACAAGTTTAAATTGTTCTTTATTTGTACACAGTATAGGTTGCACTGCTTTAATCTGCTTGTATGTCCCCATGTACCCTATAAATATGGCACCTCCCCAATTTCACATTGAAAAGTGTAACAGAATCAGTTGGAGCAAAACACATATATACTGTAAGATCTAACCATGATGTTAAACTGTTTTTATAGTATATGACTCATATACAGTATATGAATTCCTATCAGTCTGAGAAGAATCTGTGATTTACCACCTATTAATGAGTCTGTGTGCATACGGGTTCTTCAAAATGTTTATCGTCAACTCTAGAGAAACTGTAGTCATTTCTATCATTATACTGGCACTAGATATCCAGTGAGTCTGCGCTTGAGATTACGCACACTGCTGGGAAATCATCCATAGTGCTAGAGAGAGTAATGACTTTGTGTACGAAATGTGAAACTATATATCACCATGGGATCATTCTCATTTCATATTCCTTTTGGCTGCTCAACCACTTTTAGGAGCTGTCTATTGTTGGGAAGGGTTGGGAGGTGGGGTAGGGGGCTCAGCAGTTTTTGCTTTATCTGTTCCATTTAAAGGGACTAACATTAAAATGTTTCTTTGCTAGATTGCAGTAATATGGCAGAGAAGTTCTGTGTTATCACACTGTGCAGACTATGAACATATTATCATGGCTCAATGAGACAGTATGGCTCTGGGAGGAGGGAAAGGAATTATTGGGAAGTCTATTACTACCATTGTACTGATGGATCATTTCTGAGCAATATCGAAGAACTTATACCAAAAATTTGTTGATTTGAAATGTTCATGTCTCCATATTTATACTGGTTAAAGCCAAATGGGGGTATAAATAGAGTTAGGGGTCTATTTACTAAGACTTGGATGGAGTTAAAGTGGACGGAGATAAGTACCAGCCAACCAAATCCTAGCTGTCATTTTTCAAACCTAGCCTTTGACATGACAGTTAGGAACTGATTGGCTGGTACTTTATCTCTGTCCACCTTATCTCTATCCAAGGCTTAGTAAATGGTATCCGGACTCCAGGTCGACAACAAAAAGGTCGACACACCTTAGGTCGACGCCAATTGGTCGACATACCTTAGGTCGACATGGACAAAAGGTCGACATGGACAAAAGGTCGACAGGAACAAGGTCGACATGGACAAAAGGTCGACATGAGGTTTTCGCAATTTTTTTCTTTTTTGGAACTTTTTCATACTTAACGATCCATGTGGACTACGATTGTAACGGTAATCTGTGCCGAGCGAAGCGGAGCGAAGGCACCATGCCCGAGCGAGGGGACGCGGTGCACTAATTGGGGTTCCCGGTCACTCTACGAAGAAAACGACACCAAAAAAACATAAAAAACTCATGTCGACCTTTTTCCATGTCGACCTTGTTCCTGTCGACCTTTTGTCCATGTCGACCTAAGGTGTGTCGACCAATTGGCGTCGACCTTTTTGTTGTCGACCTGGAGTCCCAGACCCTAGTAAATAGACCCCTTAGAGCACAGTTACAATATTTTACTATTGATGATTGACAAGCACTATTATGTATTCTATGTATCGATAAAATACTAGTGAATGGACTTAAGACAAATATAAGAAAAAGAAAAAGAAATTAATTTATATAAAAACAATGCAATATGTTTGCAGCTACCTGGAAACAATGCAGCAAGCTTGTTGTGAGACAGTGTCATTTATTGACTCGGAGAGAGTGAGGCCGCCAGCGAGGCTCCGGACACCGCCGAGTGCTGCAGCCGCTACAACACAGCGCCCGGCGAAAGGAGAGAATACCGCAGGAGAAGCCCACGGCTGAAGATCTTTATCTACAGATGGGTCCACGGTTATCTTGACTAGTTTTCTGCGCCTAGGCACAACATGATTTATTAGCATAAACCATTCATCTATTGTTCTCAGCTGTAATACAATACAGAGAACAATACAGCAGGGGATTAAGTCATTACAGCAGGGGATTAAGTTCGATTGGCCAGTCTCAGTTAATCCTATAAAAGGTCAATGATAAATGTGGACCCATCTGTAGGGTAAGCTTAGGGTCAGTGGAAGCATACACTATACTGTGCCACCAACGTCTCTTAAACTATTCCAACTACCTCAATCACACCAACCCCAAAATAGTCTAAAAAGAGCTGCAAACATATTGCATTGTTTTTATATAAATTAATTTATTTTTAATTTTTCTTATATTTGTCTTAAGTTAATTCACTAGTATTTTATCGATACATAGAATACATAATAGCACTTGTCATTCATCAATAACCTAACAAATTTCATTTGCATACAAGCTGCTTAGATCTACATAATTGATCGGACATCTTTTGGGCTGCCCGCGCCAGTAAACCATGTTGATAGGCTTGAGCACCAAATGACTGGATAACTGTGATCTGGTCGAACATTTGTGTACCCACCATGGACCAAGAACGCACATCACAAAACATGTGCTTGTTTATTATACCCCTTTCACATCGCACTAAAAACCCGGTATCGACACGGCATATTGCCGTGTCGAAACGGGTCCGTGTGCGATGTGAAAGGTCCTTTGGTGAATTAGCGGGTCGCCTGACCCGGTAATTCAACCGGTAAAAAAGAAGGGTTATTACCGGGTCAGGCGCAGTGTGAATGGGAGCCGTTCCGATGCGACACGGCTCCCATTCACAGCATAAGCAGAGGCGGCGCAGGAGATGAGCTCATCTCCCGGCGCCGCCTCCACCCCTGCTGCGCCCTCCGCTGCTATGGCAACCGACCCGGTATATTGCCGGGTCGGAAAGCCAGCAACGGAGCGCAAATGCCGGATCCCACCCGGTAAGTACACGTTTCTCTTACCGGGTAGGATCCGGCATTTGCGATCTGAATGCAGCATTAGTTTGACCATTCCAACCACTGTAGTATTGTTCACAAACATTTCCAAAAGAGATGGATAATATATTTTATGTGATATCTCATCTCCTATTAATCAGGTCTCCTGACCCTTTAATAATTAATGGATTTAGGAGATGGGAAAAAGCTTGTCTGCAAACATAGCTACATCTGTTTAGTTAACCGAGAATCTTTGGGTTCAGTTCCAAGAAGGTCAGAGGGCCTCAAGGTCAACTCTTTGCTTCAACCCCAAGACATGGGATTACATCTCTGGAATCTCACATGTCATACAGATGTGCAGCAGACAGATACGTAGTCATATGCACTATTATTTAATCCCCGGCTTGTCTTGCTGCAATGCGCGTCTATTTTGCTACGCTCTATCCAGAATGTCTTTCTAGCCTATCCATTGCGAACAGAACCTTGCCGACAATTCACAGAATGTGTGTGAGAATTCCGCAGAATAAATATTTATAGAAAGCTGAGCTCGTCGCCAGCAGGTGGGATACGTCTGACCTACTATTGTAAAGAAACCATTTTTCAGCTTGACGTTGTAATACTTAAATGCAAATGCTTTTTTTTATCCCCTCTATAATATCTCAATAATAGGAGATTCCCACACTTATAGTGTAGTAATGGCAACTCAAGTCTGTCAACCAGTTTATAAAACTAATTCCCAATTATAAAAATGGATGTAAGCATCATTCTTATCCTTTTCCTGACTATATTTCTCCGTCATTTGTAACAGCAATATTTAAAAAAAAAGGAATCAAGTAATTTATCATTGTGTGTATCAAGGTTCCTTTTTATTACCCTTGTAATTAGCCTTGCCCTGAAATTTTCAATAATGAATATAACTAACTTTAAGCTGACTAATAAAACAAACTTAAAACCGTTAATTTAACCTATATGAAATAGTGTTTTGTAAAATGAAAACACAACGACCGACTCCAGGCTTGTGCAAAAACAACAAATACCTTTTATTCAGGTAGCTCAAAAACAAAGATATACATAAAACAAAGATCACTGTCTTTAGATCAACTACCAGGGAGGTTAGGCCCTGCCTCACTCCCTCTTACTTAATAAGGAACCCTTCAGGTCCCGGCATCCTCACACTAGTGGCCCAGCCCTCCAGATCCCACTGTCCCTAGCAGGCCTATCACCTGGACACTAACTGCCTTCAGGATCACTGACTCATGGGAGAGACACTGCTTTAAACCCAGCAGCCAGGTGCTGGCTGATGAAGCAGCGTCTTGGGCTAAGAAGCCTATAAGACCTGGTCTGGCCCAATGGATGGGAACCTGGTCAATCCACACTTCCCACCTACCCCCAGGAGCCTGTGTGTAGCTTACAGGTGGCAAAGTACCTCTCTGGCCACATACCCTTTCCCTCAGCTTTTCGTGGCTCAGAAAAGCGGCATGTGACATTGGCAAGATTTCACCTTCGCCAATTATTTTGGGCTGACAAATCTTTGGGACATAACTTGGGCCCATACACCTGGGTCCCAAGTTCCTCTCCCAAGTACACTTCCAAGGCCGTTTTAACTGGCCTTGGAATTTATTTCCATTAAAGGTTGGTGGCACCAACTCCACTGTGCCACCTTCCGTTTCCCTCCACTTTGGCATAGTGGCCAAAGTGGTCGTTTCAATGGACAACTTCCTGTTGCCCACTAAACTTCCCCTTCTCTTCACCTTTCCACTTTTAGGGATGTTTCCCTTATCGGGCTCGGATTTACTGGCTACTGAGGAAGTAGCTTAATTCTTTTCTGGGTGTTTGTGACACCTGATATTAACCAACTCTGGACTGGGGAAGGTTTTTAAGTTCACTCTGGGCCTAGAAGTCACCTCGGCCCTCACTGGTCTTGGCCTATATGGACAATTCCACCTCTTATGGCCAAGCTCTTGGCACCAGTAACATCTAGTCTCTGCCCTGACTTTAATTGTTCTGAGGTCATGGTCCAACTTTGCCCCCACCCTTTCTCTCAGAGTGAGGCATTGGTCCTGAGTCTCAGAAAGTCCTTTCATTTGTTGAACTTTTAGTGCTTCCTTCAGTCTTCCTAGCTTTGATAAAAAAAAATGTCATTAACGTGACTGCTTCGTCCTCCGATCTCCTTTCTTTATACCTAGTCACCGTCTCCTGCTGTTCTATGATCGGCACATAACCCATTTTGATTCTCTTGTCCAGGTCTCTTATTCGACTCCGTAGTTTAGGAATCTCCTTCACTGTTTCTTTTAGCTGGCTGTTACTTAGAGCCAGCTTTTGTAACTCTCCCCTTAAATTTTCCAGCTCTCGTGTCTCATATAGAGCACTCTCCCTGGGTAGAGCAACCTCAGAAATGGGACTCTGCACCGATTCCTCTGAGACAGGTTCTTGCTCCTTACTTAGTGTGTACTTTATGAACTGTCCCAGTTCAGCAATTGGATCTTGAGTCTCTTGTGGTGGATCATGCCGGGGTGCAACAACCCCAAGATCGAAATCTTGCACTTTCTCATCCTCATACATGAGTGGAACTCCTTTGGAAGTAGACTCCTGTATTGCCACTAGCTCAGCCATGACTAGCTCACTTGGGTGAGACACCTCCAAAGGTGCGGTCTTTGTCTGTGATTCGTCTGAGAAAGCCTCACATGTGTACTGGATATCCAGAACCAGGGGCTTCTGAACCTGTGATGTCCCTTCTGGGATTGACTTCTGAACGTATATCGCATCAACAGGAGAAGGAACCTGGGTTTCCAAGACCTCAACAGAAGCTATCTCCAGTTCAGATAAGACTTCCTGTTCTAGGATGGGCTCTTGAGTAGTCATCAAATTGTCATCTGTCCAGGTAGATTCCTGGGGTTCATCATTCTGCCACAGATCCAGCAGATTAGAGGATTCTTGTTTTGGAGGTGGATAATCACTTGACATCAAGTAAACCTCTCCCAGCTCCATTACCGCTTCCTCCTCACTCCCTGTCTACTGAGGAGCAGCCGGGAATCCCACATCCTCATCTCGTGTCTCCATAAACACATCTTCTGTGAGCCTCTGTGGCTGCCATACTCCATCTTGAACAGGTTCCACTGAACTCAGGGCTTTGTTCCACTCTTCACCCAAGCTACTACAACATTCTTTTTCCAGAGAATGAGGTGGTCCTGCTTCAGAGGAACTTCTCACTGCCGTCCTAGGGGTTATCAACAAAACACTGCCATCTGATGTGGCTCTCTCTTGCTGCTTGCAAAATTCCCGTGAATTTTCTGTGCACTGCGCAATAATGGTTGCAGCTTCCTCCATGCTCTGTAACGGCAATACCAACTGAATGGACATTAGTACTTGTAAATGCTCTACCTCTGAGGAAGAGCCCTCATTTCCACTTTCCAGGCAGATGTCCTTACTAGTGCCATAGCAGGGAGCCTTCTGGGCCTTAGGCACTGGCTCAACTTTCCTGTTCCTTCTGGCTGGAACAGGGAATCCAGTATAGCTGGGTTCCAATACAGTATGGTACCATTCTTCCGCAGCCTGCACCACCGTTGGCATCATTTCCCCTGAAGATGGCATCTCCACTTCAGCTGATAATGTCTCTGACCCAACCTTCGGCATAACATCGTCAGCAATTGGTGTAGCTACGCCTGTGTCTGAACTGAAACTAGGCATAGCCAATTGTTTTAGCTTAGAAACCTCCTCGAGAAGCTCCGCCAAGTCTTGCGACAGAGCCTTATTGGCCAGCACCAAACTCCCATATCATGTCTGGTTACAGGAGATTTCCTCTAATCATCCTTTGCTATGTACTACAAAGTTTTCAGATCTGGGTGTAGCCTTTGCCAAGGTTTTCTGCAACTCTGACACCTGGCCCGAGAGCTTGGCAATCTCTTCTCTACTCCTTCCCAATTTGGTCAGAGAGTCAGACAAAAGAGATTCCTTCTCCTCCAGCTTTTGCGTTAAGGTGTTCACCTGCTCTTGAAGGAAATCACATTTTTCCTAAGGCTCTTCTAGCTCCTGGTCCTTTAATTGGACATTGCTTTCAAGGTCACTTATCATGTGACACCAAAAAAAGGTTCCATGCTAAAATCTTCCCCAAGATCTGGATTACTCCCCAATGAGCTCTCCACTTCACTCTCCAACTGTGGGGCTTTAATAGGGTCACATTTGAAGAGACACTTCAGAATATGCTGTATATCTGAAAATCTTTATTCACCCTGTTACCTTTGAAAACTGTAAGTGAAAGGGAAAATAAAAATTCCTTTTTTCTTTTTAGCACATATTAAGCTTTTAACAAAGTACTGAAAGGTAGCATGTACATAGTGGCCCCAAATACCTTACACTGGTAGTGCAAATAAATAACATCTCCCTTCAGGCTCTTAAAACTAGAACTCAAGGATTGCTGGGACACATAGTGCCACAAAATTTCTCTATTGAAATAGAACCACATTTATAAAAGGTTTCAACACAGCTTGATTGGTCTTAATGAGCTAATTAACAGGGACACCAGACTCCCATTACCAGATTTTGCAGGCACAGGTAAAAATAAGCTTGGAAAAGAAATTCAGTCATAAATTATCAGCTGCTTGCAACCCCTTAGAGCAAATCAGCACAGCTACTTTCAATGAATGGTGCAAAGCATATAAGACAGAACGGGCCATGCACCCTGTTTAACCTCTTTGCTGCCAATGCAAACCTTTGCACCAAAATCAAACACATTCAGTTTAAACAAAACATATAATTATTTTTACCCCATGGGGTTGGGTTTAGCTGCTACTCACAACACCCTTGGTCTGGTACTGATGCCCACGAGTTCAGCTTGGTCTGGAGTTCGCTGGTATGTGTGCCGCTACCTTGCGGTTGTTGGGTCCTCTGCCATGTGTGACACGACTAGCAGAAGGGTCCCTATCAAGGCGCCATTTGTAACAGGAGTCTTGCTAGAATGCACTCTGCTACAAAAATTCCACCAACGACCGACTCCAGGCTTGTGCAAAAACAACAAACACCTTTTATTCAAGTAGCTCAAAAACAAAGATATACATAAAACAAAGCTCACTGTCTTTAGTATAAACTAACAGGGAGGTTAGGCCCTGCCTCACTCCCTCTTACTTAATAAGGAATCCTTCAGGTCCCGGCATCCTCACACCAGTGGCCAAGCCCTCCAGATCCCACTGTCCCTAGCAGGCCTATCACCTGGACACTGACTGACTCATGGGAGAGACTCTGCTTTAAACCCAGCAGCCAGGTGCTGGCTGCTGATGAAGCAGCTTCTTGGGCTAAGAAGCCTATAAGACCTGGACTGGGCCCAATGGATGGGAACCCGGTCTATCCACACTTCCCACCTACCCCCAGTACCCTGTGTGTAGCTTACAGGTGGCAAAGTACCTCTCCTGCCACAATATATATATATGTGTGTGTGTGTGTGTGTGTGTGTGTGTGTGTGTGTGTGTGTGTGTGTGTGTGTGTGTGTGTGTGTATATAATGTACTTGTTTACTCCCATCTGTGCACCAGCCCTATGGTGGCGAAAATAGCTTGTAGTGGGCTATTCTCACAAGTATATTCTAATGACTGTATGACCGTGATTGTCTGCTGTCCTAACGTACATTACATGCAGAGCCGGCCATAGGCATAGGCAAACTAGGCAATTGCCTAGGGCATTTGATATGCCTAGGGGCATCATCAGCTTCTGTTGATTAAAATGATATGCGGCATGCCAATATTCTGTATGTAGCATTTCATATGCAGATACAGCCACAGTCTCACACAGTATATAGGCATGCTGCATATCAGTTTAATCAGCGGAAGCTGCTTGTGCATCCTAGCCACATAGCAATGCAAATAAGATGTATTTTCATAAAAAAAAGGTGCCCGACGTTAGCATTGATGCAAGATTTGTGAGGACACATCTGTATCCAAGCAGAGGCAGAGGTCACAGTGTTAGTGGCAGTGTGAGTGCTGTGTGCATGTGAGTGGGTTGGTTGTGCAGTAGTGTTCGGAATATGTGTAAGGAGCATGTGTGTCATGTAAAAATGCATTAATAATGTGCAACATATGTGTATAGGGCCACTATGTGTGTCATTATGTGTATAAGAGCATTAATAATGTGTGGCATATGTGTAACAGGTTACTACTGTATGTGTGTCATTATGTGTATAGGGGCACTAATAATGTGCAGCAAATGTGTAGGGGGCACTATGTGTGTCATTACTGTGTGGACTTGTGTATAAATGCATTATTAATGTGTGGCATTATGTGTATAAGGTGCTCTACTATGTGGCGTTGCATATAGAAAGGGCACTACTGTGTCATCTAATGTGAATAAAGAGCAATAAGGTGTGGTGTAATGTGAATAAGGGGCTCTACTGTGAGGAGTAACGTTTATAAGGTAAAGTGATACTACTGTGGGATGTAATATGAATTATGGACACTATCGCAAGATAAAATGTGAATAAAGTTGCAGAACTGTGTGGCGTAATTGGAATTGGGGTTACTATTGTGTGGCCATGCCCCTTCCCAGCAAGAAGATGCCCCTTTTTGGGCTGTGCATCAAATGTGCGAACTGTTCCTATTTAAAATATAGGGGGTACAAGGACTGCTATGGGTGAGGGGTGATGGTGCTGGGAAAGAGGTGCAAGGTCAGAGGCAGAACCAGCGGTGGTGCTAGGGGGCACCAGCCAAAATCTTGCCTAGGGCATCATATTGGTTAGGGCCGGCTCTGATTACATGTCAACTAAGATTTGCATATGACAAAACTTAAAGGGCTTTATTTTCCTGCTTTGGATGTGAGCAGGAACAGATCAGTGGTAGCTTGGCTGCCCGTATTGGATCTGACAACCTCAATCTGTCGTTGATCTATTATGTTTCTTTGAAATCCCAGCCCCGGAAAGTAAAAGGAGCAGACCCCTGACCCTGTGTCTCTGCAAGATTTTTTTTTTCTTTTTCAATGAAAAGTATGGTTGCTGCATTGCAGTGCGGAGAAACATCCCACCTCTCAGTAAGCACTGCTGCTCCACTTTCCTTTAAGTCATTCTTTTTTTTTTTTTTTTTTTACATATGTTTATGTGTGTCTTATTGCCTGCATCACTTCCCATCTGTCCCAGTTATCGGTTAGCAAAACCACTCTGCTATGTCTCTGAACTAGCTGAATATGTTTACCTCTATCCTCGTGCTCTTCCTAGATATACTTTGATGTCTCTCCAATTCCCTGGTCCCCTGTGCCTTCCTCACAAATCTCTGACCCTGGCTGTGCTGTGACCATCAATATTTCGCCCTCCCTTGTCTTTCCTCATCTTCTGTGCCCTCTTACCGCTGTGCCTCGTGAGAAGCCGCTCACCCACATCACAAGCTGTCAGCGCTGGAACGCTTTTCATTAAAACAAGCAAGAGAGATTGGCTGGCGTAAGGCAGATTCCTGTAGTTGTGGGATCCCCTAACCAGAATTGTTTTCTAATTGTTAATAATGGAACTCAGGAGCCTAATGATGAGATGCATCTGGAAAGTGCTTCTGGAATATGCAGCGCTCCCTGAAGATTAGCTGCTGAGAGCTGGAGGGTCTAAGAGCAAACTCCTGTGAGCAGGAGAAAGTGGTTATTTGCTGAGAATGCAGAACAGACAATGAGAGATAGAAGACGTCCTAAGATGCATCTTGTTCCTACAGCCGTGATTCCATAATTCTCCTCCGCATCCCTCTGTTCTCCTTCTATTAGTCCACTGTATGATTTTTATTTATTGTTGTTTCCTGAAACTGCTCATTGGTAATCTGAGCTAAGCAGATTCTCATGTGTGCGCTGCCTGGTCTACAGCGAATCCCTGCTTCTTAGAGGACAGCATAGATTTTTTAGTGCATAATAAGTTTGCAGCGTGAATGCAGCACAGGGCTCTTAATTGCTTTATTTAGAGGTGCCTCGGGATCTGGAGCAGCTAGCCTCTAGCAATGTGGGTAGCGATTTGTGCGTCCTGTCGTACACCCCTGTATTGTTATATGCTTGGGGTAACAGTGGCATTGTCCCCCTGGAAGAGCGCAGAAGTCCTGTGAATTGTTTGCTGTACCAACCAGTCCCCCAGGAGCTGACAGAGGACTATCTGGGCAGCTCAGACTGCTGCAGGAGGACTGCACTTTATAAATAGTCACACGGCCCAGGGACCATCCGCACCGAGGACTTAACTCCAGCTGGATCTAGAGATGACGTGCCAATCGTGATTTTGTAAACCGTGGAAAGGATATTGAGCATATACTGACCTCTTTGCCTCCTCTCTCCAAGCTGCTGTATCTCACTTTCTGCAATACTAGCACCACTTTGTCTTTCCTGATTTACCACCATACCTGCTTGCCTTGCATTAACCCCTACTGTCCTTGCGTCACTCCAGTTGGCTGTTCAGCTGCGACCAAGAATGACCATGTGGATCTAAACTATTACATTTAGAAAATGAATAGGCTGTATTTGCGATACAGAATAATGTTTGCAGTATAGTCATTATATTGTAATAATTGCACAGATTATGTTTTAGTAAGTGTTAATACCGCACTCATGCAGTCAGTTCTGTATCATAGTGTCTAGCATAAGTCCTTTTGATTAATTTCTACAGCTACCTAAGGCCATTGTATCTCCTCGGTGCTCCTGAGCCTCTATGTTAAAGACAGCTGAAAGATTTTCTCATGACCTTGTTCTACTTGCAGAGTCGTGTGGTCAAAACTTTTTTGGAGTCACTGATCTCTTATCATCTCAGTCTCTTATGACGGTGTCATTGAATTAGTGTTTCTGTGGCAAAATCGTGTCATTCTTCCTATAGATGGTACAGCATCTATGAGAACAATGAGAAAAGTGCATGAATCTGATCATCAGGGAGTGTCATAGTTCATTGTATGCGTTCCTTAATCTGCTGCACAGGAAACTCTGCAAGGGGCAAGAATATCTTCCTTTACTTCCCGGCAGGACTCTTGTGGAGTTCTTGGCACCAAAATGGGGATCCCCAACTGGGTAGAACAATCCTATTAATTGTTACAGTTATGTTAATGGGCTGTAATATTCAGCTGGGCTCGCTTGTCTAAAGCTTGTCCTTGTAAGGGTTTAATAATTCTGGATACGTTTTTGCATGGTAATCTGTGCCTGATAGGAATCAGGCATCGCAGCTTTTAAGGCATTTTCTGACATTTTAGCAGGGGCTTCTTGAAAATGAAAAGAAACAATGATATATAGCTGACATTTTTTTTGTTAGCTGTTAATTGCCATCTGGTTATCTCTTGCTGACTGTCCCATCCCTGTGCATTTGATCTATAGGGGTCATGCTGAAAGTGACTGTCTCTGATTCCACCCTGACCTGTACAAATTAAGATCTCAGCAGTAAAGCATATTTGCTTTGTGATGGTGCATAGTATTCAGCAATGGTCCAGTTCTGTACGGAGAAGCAAAACATGTCCTCAGAATGATGAATCTGTAGCCCTTATATCCCCATAAAACTCCATTGTAGGTTATTTGCATTGATGCAGTCACTTTGCTATTCCAGAGATATTATATACTCCCGTGTAGCCTTTTTATCTGATACTTGGGAGAATTGACATGAAAGGGAGCCCAGGGGTAGGTGAAACTAAACCTTTAATTAGTGTGGGATGTGTACTAGTGAGCGGGGGAGCGCTGCAAAGTACTGAAGGAGAGATCAAAGGCAGTAACGATTTGAATTTGATCGTTCTAAGTACAATGATGTTCTATTTCAGCTTCATACTGTAACCTAAATATATTCGATTTGCAATCATCAATAATTCATCACTCTCTCCCTTTAACGCCTAAGCTCACTGACACAGTCGGAGCATGCTTGCTCACCCGCGGCTTGGATTCTTTGTACGTTGTTTGACGATTTTTATTGTAACACCCTATTTGCAAATATATATTTAGGAATACTATAAGATCTATGTGAGCAACCAATGGTCTTCATGTGTAGAAGAGTAACGGAGTGGATACAAAAACCATAGAAACAGTTTATTTGTTTTAATAATTGCACTGAGGCGGATTGAACTTTTACAAGGGTCCTACACGACCAGTTCTAGGTGCTGCTGAGTTCCAGGACAAAGCACTTGGTCACAGCACTGCAGATTGTGGAGACTCGTCTTCTGTACTACAGACTAGTTCAACTCCAACAGAATGCAGACTTCCAGCAGTGATGACCCCAGCTACTCTCAGAGTTCACCACCCCGGGGTCGCAGAGCCAGATGGAAAGGTGTATACAGGGGGCGCTGGGGGGTCGCGGACAGTTGTTCTTTCAGCGGGGTGCAGCCTAATCCTGAGGAGCAAACACCTGAGCAGACCAAAAAGGAGAACCGGGTTATTGTCCTGTATTTGGACCTCTCTTTTCTTTTACTTCTAGAACTCAAGAAGATGAGTATGACACGCGGGTGCCTGCTTTGCATCAAAATCACTATGTTCATCTTTAACCTCATCTTCTGGGTGAGTACAGTGGCCCCTGAAAGTGAATATGTCCGCTTGTTCTCATGAAGGTACTGTGAATTTATTTTGCTCCCTCTCCATTCACGGAAAGTCGGGCCTAGTGCCAATGGCATTCTATGCAAATGAGAGGGAGGAGTTATGTTCTGCAAACATTTGAGTGGTTTAAGAACAAGTGATTGCCCCATCTCATCTACTCTGTAGTTTGGGGGTGTAGCAAACATGAATGCAATACAATGCTGAGGAATAAAGAGTCCCATACACTAATGCGATGTGTCCGTCTGACATGTCACCGGCGATCAGCCTGACAGCCTCCCGGGGAGCAGGATCGGCCAAGATACATCGTATGCTGTCCTTTCGCATACAATGTATCTTGGGCAATTCCAGCTATGCCTGCAGGGTCGGACGTGATTGAATGTGCAGCACATTCAGTCTGGAGGATCCGATCCGATGCTGACAGGGACGCGCATCGGATCAGATTGGAAACACCTCCAAAATGCCTGATTTCATCTGCTATATCGGGCCGAATGCCCGAAAGTGGATGAAATCGGGCATTATCGTCCTAGTGTATGGGGCCCTTAACAGATTTCAATGATTTTAAAATGTTTTAGTGTTTGGTTTTAAAATATATTTGAAAAATAATTTTTATCTATTTTAGAAATATTATCATTTTTTTTTTTTTTTTTACCTAAGTGGAGCTGAAAACCCAAGTCCCACTTATGCATCTGCCATGCAAATATATTATAGCTTTCAGTGGCGATAAAAAAAATAAAATCATCCTTATTGTCCTGATCAGGGATTGATAGAAAAGTCACTATCTGTCTGAGGTAACAAGGGTCCCCTTTGGTGTCACCTGTGGTTTAGGACACAAATTAGGGTCTCAGAATTGATGGCCAGCTATACAGTATAAGTTACAGCATGCACAGAGATTGTTAATTATCATTCTTTCAATCAATCAATCAATCAATCAATCAATCAATCAATCCACACACACAGGTATATAATTGTGCTGGGTGATCACAATTTGCAAGTTTGCCTTTTAATTACGATTTTTTAATTAAGTTCCTCTATATACCACACATACAGCAATAATTGCAAAGTGTCAAATACGATTACCCTGCAAGAGAGAACATCGTGTCCCAGGGCAACTAATTTGTGGGGGCCCGTACTAAAAAAAACTGTCAATATGATATGCTGGGAATCAGGGCCCCACCGAGAGCTTGACAGGCATGAAAACTGGGGCATGGCCAAATGTGGGAGGCGTGGCCATAGCTCCTGGTGCTTAACACAGGGACTTCTTAGGATGGGTGGTGGGGGGAGGGGGGTAAATTTTTTAGCTGCTTCTACCTACCTCAGCTCCACTGCTGCCAGTACTCCCAGCACCACAAATGTGTTAAACACACTGTAGTGCCCACAGTTTACATTATACCACACAGAACCCCACACTGTTAATGTAGTCCTGGCCGCACTGTTGTTAGTTCGGCACAGTTACACAGTGTAATGCAAAGCTTAAATCCTTAAATTTGCTATAAGGATCCTCAAGCACACCCAAAGTTACTTGTGTACAGAGGAAACCGGCTGCTCCACAGTTTGCTGTCTTATTTGTAATTACTTTTTTTTTGGAGCATAATTATATTTTAAGTGTGTGAGTCAAATATAAAATGTGCTGCTTCTAGTCTTAATGCAGCACAAGACAAATTGCCTGAAATTCTCTTGGCAATGGCTTTTTCCCTGAAATAATCACCTTGTAGTCATTCTAAAATATTGGCAATGGTGCTGGAAGGCTGATTAGAGTTACTGCTCATACCGCTAGCAGCCGGAGAGGTGTTTATTAAGTTTACTGTGCATTCACTGAAGCGAGAAATTCACAGCACGCTCGCTGCATACGTTTTGCTAAATACCGTTTTTATGATTGCTGTTGGTCCTTAGGGTGTACATTAGCACAAGGCCGCTGTGCATAGGAGATGTACGGGAATAAACTGAAGGTGTCATTGGGGCAATAGAGGTGACAGGGCAAGGGTCCTGCAGGAGACATAAAGAAGAGGAGGATTCTGGGAAGGGGGAATGCTCATCCTCTGCTTTCTTTTCCAGCTTGGAGGATGCGGTATCCTGGGAGTTGGGGTTTGGCTGGCTGTTACCCAGGGAAAGTTTGCCACCCTCTCTATCTCTTTTCCTTCGCTTTCCGCCGCCAGCCTCTTCATGGTGACGGGTTCTGTGATAATGGTTGTGGGGTTCATTGGCTGCCTGGGTGCCGTGACGGAACACCGCTGCCTCCTGCTGACCGTAAGTCTTTAACACTCGCTCTTTGCCAGTACAACAATAAATGTGTGAGATATCAATTGTACACTTTAAAGTATTTTCAAAAGTGGAATGGTGATATAAATTTGCTCTAGAATAAAATATATTTCTGCTTTTACAAAGTTCTCCACTATCACATTCAACGTACACTGGCCCTCATTCCGAGTTGTTTGCTCGCTAGCAGATTTTAGCAGCATTGCATACGCTAGGCTGCCGCCCTCTGGGAGTGTATCTTAGCTTAGCAGAATTGCGAACGAAAGATTAGCAGAATTGCGAATAGAAAATTCTTAGCAGTTTCTGAGTAGCTCGAGACTTACTCCTACACTGCGATCATCTCAGCCCGTTTCGTTCCTGGTTTGACGTCACAAACACGCCCTGCGTTCGGCCAGCCACTCCCCCGTTTCTCCAGCCACTCCCGCGTTTTATCCTGGCACGCCTGCGTTTTTCCGCACACTCCCAGAAAACGGTCAGTTTCCGCCAAGAAAAACCCACTTCCTGTCAATCACACTCCGATCACTTCAACGATGAAAATTCTTCGTTCAGACGTGAGTAAATCTACTAAGTTTTGTGCTAAAATACTTAGCGCATGCGCACTTCGTACCATGCGCATGCGCATTTTTGCCTTAATCGCTCCGTTGCGAAAATCGGCAACGAGCGTACAACTCGGAATGACCCCCATTGTCCTGTCTTACTGAGCGATGTATCAGTGTCTCAGCCTGCGTACTGATGGTGACACAAGGAAAGAGGTATCACACCTTCTAAAGATTATTGCTAGAGACTTTGGCCATACCGACCAATCCGCTTCCAGCTATAATTTATCAAGTACATTGTATAAAATGATAGCTAGAAGCTGTTGCTTTGTAACTTGTCCACTTGTTCTTTTTTTCGAAGGTTTGATGCATCTCCCCCAATAGTCAGTGCACAAAATACAGTACAAAAGTGCTACAGCCCACACTCCCCCTGCGCCCACTGTAGTAGCGCTACTGGCCCAACATTAACTCCCAGCTAAGTGAGACAGGACAGTACAGGTAATGCAGTCTTAAGGACCCCATACATCTAAGATATATTGGGGCAATGCCCCGATCCCCCAACGGCCGGCTTGGAGAATCGCCAATACTAAACATGTTTCCCAACTGAACTGTTTCCTTAATTTCCACAACAATCGCCGATCATCAATGGCCGCTGATTCGTGGATCTGCCTTTCTGGCAGGGTCGGGAATCGGGAAGCACCTCAAAGATGTATGGGGGCCTTTACATACATCAGCTACATAAATATTTCCACTTTGACCTTGCTGTAAAGGAAGATGTGAAATTAGGAGTTTTTATAACATTGGATCCTATCAATGAAGGAGGACCTTCCTTTCCTTTTTTCATGTGTAGATATATATATATATATATAAATAAATAAATGCTTTTCTTTTAGAATTTTATACCTACAGAAGCAATATATAATGGTGAGGTATGGCCAGCTGGCATGAATATGAGGATCAACACTTTAGTGGCAAACCAGACAACCCCCCCCCCACAAAGTAAAAAATAAAAAACCCAAACAGACAACATGTTATATATATTCCAAGGGGGGAATTCAAATATTTGAAAAGTCGGTTGGGTGTCTGTCTTAGCCTGTCTATTAGATAGGAAAAAACAGATGCCCAACTGACTTTTCAAACAATTGAATATACCCCAAGTGTCTCAGTGGTAGTCAGGGGCTCAGAACACAGCATAACAGTTAGGTAGCACAGTAGGGGAAACATTAAGGGAAAAAGAAACTGAGCTATTTACACCACCAAAAGCAGGAAGAATATTGTAGAGGACAGCTATAGGAAAAGGGTTTCTTTGTATAGGGGAACTGACATTAAGAAAATAAGATTATGCTTTATTTTATAGGTTTTTTTTTAATAGGATGTTCAGGAGTTACCCACTCAGAGAGACAGCGGGGGAGATAGTAATGTTGCGGGTGCCAGCACTGATAAGCAAAGATTCACCCCAGTCCCAGATGTGGGGCGATTTGCGCCCTACTCGTATAGGAATGATTGTTGGGGAAATGGTACATATAGGACTTTGGAGGGACCAGATAACTGCACACAACTACCTGTAGTAAAGATGAAGAGGTCCTTGATAATCGTGTAATACTGTATGTTGTGCATTATTTTATTTGAATGCCTTTTTTGTTTCTTCCTCTCAGTTCTTTGTGGTGCTGCTGATCATTTTCCTTCTTGAAATCATCAGCATGGTCCTTTTCTTCACCTACAACGATGATGTAAGTGCTCCTCTCCAGGCTTGTAATTCATGATGTATGTATACGTAAACGGTAAATTATAACTGAAACTACATCGTATAACAAATACCCATCTTTATGTAAAAGATCCTATTCAGTCACAGAAGGTTCAGTGTCCAAACCTGCACCTGCATTATTATTGATGGGTAAGTTTTGTGGAAGCTACAAACTTGTGTTACAGTAAGGGCTAAATTTACTATGCAGGTCTTTTCATAAGCGCCACATCTTTAGCAGTTTCATACTGTATGTATCAAAGCTTTAAGAAAGATAAAGTTGAGAGAGAGAAAGTACCAACCAATCAGCTCTTAACTGCCATATTATTTATTATCATACTTTATTTATATGGCGCCACAAGTGGTCCGCTGCGGCGTACAAAGGCAAACAGTAAGACAGAACAGGGTAAAAGAGAACATTACAATCGCCAAAACATAAACAGGACACCAGTAACAATAAGCACCACAGATCTCAGTACACAACACAGCTAATAAGCAGGTGAGTGGCTCAGTTAGGGACACGTCATCAGTAGCAAACTCAAGACTAGTAATTTTAGACCCAGCAGAAGGTATGAGCAGCTACAAGCGGACGGAATTCTGGAAGACAGCCAGTGTGTGGGTGAGGGCTGTAATGGAAGAGAATGAGAAAAGGGCTGAGAGAAAAGAAGGGAGGAGAAGCCTGCTCCTCGGAGCTTACAATCTAAGGGGAGGGGAGACAGACAGAAGACATGAGACATAAGCAAGTCAATGGGGACCTAAGATCGGGAAGGTAGAAAGATAGTGATGCCTGGGGAAGGAGGAAGGTAGTGTTATTTAGATGACTGGGGCAGGAGGGTGAGGTGAGCTACCAGGCAAATTAGCTATGTGCTGGATGGGTACACTGTGATGAGCAGGTGTGTTTTTAATGTGTGTTTGGAGCTATGCAAGGTCGGGGAGAGTCTGATGGAGTGGGGAAGTGCATTCCACTGAAAGGGCAGCACAGTAGAAAACTTGGATTCTTGCATGAGATGCAGTAACCAAGGAAGAGGAGAGGCCACAGTCATTGGCCAGCCAGATAGGGCAAGAAAGCGTGTATAGGGTGAAGAGGTTGGAGATGTAGGGAGCAGTGGACTCGGAGAGGACCTTGTATGTGAGGATGAGGAGTTTGAAGAGGATTCTGTAGGGGAAGGGGAGCCAGTGCAGTTTATGGCAGAGTTGAGTGGTGGATGTGGATGGGCAGGAGAGCAAGATAAGTCTAGCTGCATCACTGAGAACAGATTGGAAGGGGTGCCAGATGGGAACGTGGGAGCCTAGTGAGGAGAAGGTTGCAGTAGTCGAGCCGCGAGATGACCACTAAGTGAAAAGTTAATGTACTGGTGCTCCCGCAACATTCACTAAATACATAGCTTTACCGTTCTGACTTCTGTGCTTCTTAGTCATGTTTATGTTAGCAATATGTAGCTTCATTGTCTTAAGATATAATCATGCACAGGGAGCAGCTTTTGTGTTGCATCCTACAAAGGATGATATAAAGACATGGCTGAAATGTAAGAGAAAGAGTTGCAGGATGGCATGTACAAGCCCCTGAGGGGAGATTGTCTTGCGGTGGAAATGCACTTTAATACCTGATGCTTAGTTATATGTTCCAGCTGCACTCACCCAGTATTCCTTTCTCCTGCAGTTTCACAGCTATGCGCAGGATGACCTGAAGAAAGGGCTTGCACTCTATCAGACGGATGGTAATCTAGGACTGACCAATGCGTGGGACATAGTGCAGACTCAGGTAGGAGCAGTCTCTATAACTAATTGATCAGGCCACTGTGTGACTTATGTGTCATTTAACTGCAAAACTAAGAATAGCTACAAATGTAAGTAGCATACATGTTTTTTTTGTAAATATGCAAGTGTAATAAAAATACAATTGTTTTAATGTTAACATAAAGCTGCTAAAAATACAGAACACTGACAAATAACAGTGTACATGAACAAGTAAAAAAAAAATCATCTTTCAGTTAATTATGGTCATAATAACTAGTTAAAAAGCCATATTCCATGACAATGACCAGAGAATAGCACCAGAGTTCATTAGAAGACTTCAAGGGATGCTGCATAAACCTTACAGAAACGCCCGGGCCCGTCACTTGTGTTCAAAGTCATTGGCTGAAAGGTTTCAAGTTCACAGCTACAGTGGGAAGTATCTGATTGGTTTTCAGTCTGATAACCAATCGGATTAGACCCTCTTCTTCACACCTCTCCCAGCCAGGTAAAAACCAGTCATTCAGCATTGATTGGTTTTCCTGTATAAATACATGTCAGGTTGCATTCCTTATTCCTTTATTTCTCTAACGTCCTAGAGGATGCTGGGACTCCTTAAGAACCATGGGGTATAGTAGGGCTCCGCAGGAGACATGGGCACTTTAAGAAAGACTTTGACTCTGGGTGTGCACTGGCTCCTCCCTCTATGCCCCTCCTCCAGACCTCAGTTTGAGACTGTGCCCAGAGGAGGATGGGTGCACTGCAGGGAGCTCTCCTGAGTCTCCTGCTAAGAAAGTATCTTTGTTAGGTTTTTTTATTTTCAGGGAGCACTGTTGGCAACAGACTCCCTGCATCGAGGGACTGAGGAGAGAGGAGCAGACCTACTTAAATGATAGGCTCTGCTCCTTAGGCTACTGGACACCATTAGCTCCAGAGGGATTGGAACACAGGTTCGCCCTGGGCGTTCATCCCAGAGCCGCGCCGCCACCGTCCTCCTCACAGAGCCTGAAAAAAGAAGAAAGAAGGCTTCAAAGGCGGCAGAAGACTTTGTGAGCTTCACTGAGGTAACGCACAGCACTGCAGCTGTGCGCCATTGCTCCCATACACCTCACATACTCCGGTCACTGTAAGGGTGCAGGGAGCAGGGGGGGCGCCCTGGGCAGCAATATAAACCTCTCCTATGGCAAAATGAACTATATACATGTACAGGTGGGCACTGTACATGTATATTAAAGAGCCCCCGCCATGTTTTACATATTTTGAGCGGGACAGAAGCCCGCCGCCGAGGGGGCGGGGCTTCTCCCTCAGCACTCAACAGCGCCATTTTTTCTCCACAGCACCGCTGAGAGGAAGCTCCCCGGACTCTCCCCTGCTTGACACACGGTGAAAGAGGGTTTTAAAGTAGAGGGGGGGCACATAATTGGCGCACATATATATATATATATATATATATCTATCTATATACTATAACAGCGCTACTGGGTAAACATTCTGTGTTTTTTCCTGGGTCATATAGCGCTGGGGTGTGTGCTGGCATACTCTCTCTCTGTCTCTCCAAAGGGCCTAAAGGGGGAACCTGTCTTCAGAAAAGAGATTCCCTGTGTGTGTGGAGTGTGTCGGTACGCGTGTGTCGACATGTTTGACGATGAAAGCTCACCTAAGGAGGAGGGGGAGTGCATGATTGTCAGGTCGCCGTCGGCAACGCCGACACCGGACTGGATGGATATGTGGAATGTCTTGAATGCTAATGTAAATTTATTACATAAGAGATTAGACAAAGCTGAGGCTAGGGAACAGTCAGGTAGTCAGACCGTGCCTGTCTCAGTGGCACCGGGACCTTCCGGGTCTCAAAAGCGCACATTATCCCAGATCACTGACACAGATACCGACACGGATTCAGATTCCAGTGTCGACTATGAGGATGCAAAATCACAGCCAAAAGTGGCTAAGGGTATTCATTACATGATTATTGCTATTAAAGAGGTTTTGCATATCACGGAGGAACCCCCTGTCCCTGACACGAGGGTACACATGTATAAAGAGAAAAAACCTGAGGTCACCTTTCCGTCCTCATATGAGCTAAGCGAATTGTGCGAAAAGGCTTGGGAATCTCCAGACAGGAGATTACAAGTTTCCAAGAGGATTCTTATGGCGTATCCCTTCCCACAAAAGGACAGGATACGATGGGAATCTTCGCCTAAAGTAGACAAGGCATTGACACGCTTATCAAAGAAGGTAGCACTGCCATCCAGGATACTGCTACCCTTAATGATCCTGCTGATCGTAAGCAGGAAGTTACCATGAAGTACATTTACACACATTCTGGTACTATTATTAGACCGGCTACGGCATTGGCCTGGATTTGTAGTGCTGTCGCAGCATGGACAGATTCCTTATCTACGGAGATTGAGACCCTAGATAAGGATACCATTTTAATGACCCTAGGGCATATCAAGGATGCTGCGTTATATATGAGGGATGCTCAAAGAGACATTTGTTTACTAAGTTCCAGAATAAATGCTATGTCTATTTCTGCGAGGCGACTCTTGTGGACCCGGCAGTGGACGGGGGATGCCGACTCAAAGTGGCATATGGAGTCGTTGTCTTACAAGGGGGAGGAGTTGTTTGGTGAAGGCCTCTCGGACCTTGTCTCTACTGCTACAGCAGGTAAATCGACATTTTTGCCTTATGTTCCCCCGCAACCTAAGAAGGCGCCGCATTACCAAATGCAGTCCTTTCGTTCCAATAAAAGCAAAAAGGTACGGGGTTCGTCCTTTCTTGCCAGAGGTAAAGGCAGGGGGAAAAAGCTGCACACAGCTAGTTCCCAGGAGCAGAAGTCCTCCCCTGTGTCTCCAAAATCCACCGCATGACGCTGGGGCTTCCCTGGG